>NC_059106.1:62197677-63595177 GCF_020740685.1 Jaculus jaculus | reverse complement strand
TAGTCCCTCCTGTGAGGTGGCCTGACAAATTGTCAGCACTGTGTGAAATCTCTTTCCAGGAGGGAGAACAATTTCCTGTTTGGCTGGCATCAGGCTTTTGCCTTTTCCTTCTCCTAGCATGAGATTCCTGGGAGACATTACAATTCTTTGAGGTGCTTTATTTCAATAGCGAATAGGAGTGTCTCTTTAGAATATCTTCATGCCTGTTAGGAAGGTCACAAGTGTCCTTATTTCAAGTGTGCTGTCCCCTGCATCATAGCCCTTTTCCTCCCAGGACTGACACACTGTCTTTGATGCACATTGCTGAACTGTCTGGGTTCAAGCCTCACCTTTACCATATATTTATAAACTGTATAAACTGTGTAACAGTGGCCCAAATACATCCCCTTTAGTTTCCTCATCTAAAAGGGGGCTAATAATGGTAGCCACCTGGGTAGTTTGAATTTATGTCCCCCATTGACTCAGGTGTTAAAATTAAACATAGATCTCCAGCCACCTGGTTGGAGGAGGTGACGCTGGGGTAGATCCTGGAGTCCAGCCTTAAGGAGTCATTGGGTGGATCTGATTCCAGCCCAAAGGTGTGCTGAGCAGTCTGTGCTCTGGCAGCTTTCTGGCTTGTTGCTCTTTGGTGTTTGCTGGCTGCTGCTGGTTTCTCTCTCCCCACTTGGATTTACAAATGGGGGTCAGCTTGTTTGGCCATTGATGAAACTTGCCCTGATTCTGTAAGTTTGAAGTAAATCACTTCTTCCTATAAAACTGCATTCTGTTGGATGTTTATTCATCCCAGCAATGCGAAATTTACCTACCACACCACCTCCTGGTATGTTGTGAGGATCTGAAGTCTTGATGCTACTGCTGCATAGCAGCTGCTGTTACTATTTCTTTTTCAAAATACTATTTATTTATTTATGTATGAGAGAGAGAGAAAATGGGTGTGCCAGTACCTGTAGCCACTGCAAACAAACTCCAGATACATGTACCACCTTGTACATCTGGTTTACATGGGTATGGGGACTCGAACCTAGATCCTTTGGCTTCACAAGCAAGTGCCTTAACCACTAAGCAATCTCTCCAGCCTCTGTTATTATTTTTTAAATTGCTATTTTTATTATAATTAGGATACCATCAGAGAACATGCTGCTGATTTATGTACCCAAAAACATTATAATCAACACTTCCAAAATAAATATGAAGGACTAAGAGAACTTGGTTCTTGTCTCAGACCTACTTGTGACTCAGTATGCAATTCTACGTGAGTCATTTGTTGCTTGCATGGTAGTAATAAAGTCGTATGGCCTGTGAAAGCTAGTTAAGCACTGTACCACAGAGCTACATCCCAGGCCTGTAAAAATATTTTATTTACAAGAGAGAGAGAGAGAGAGAGAGAGAGAGAGAGAGAGAGAGAGAGAATGAATATGGGTGCACCAAGCCTTTTACCATTGCAAACAAAATCCAGAAACAGACGGGCATGGTGGTGCACACCTTTAATCCCAGCACTCGGGAGGCAGAGGTAGGAAGGTCTCTGTGAGTTCAAGGCCACTCTGAAACTACATAGTGAATTCCAGGTCATCCTGAGCTACAGTGAGACCCTACCTCAAAAAAAAAAAAAAAAAAAAAAAATTCCAGAGGCAAGTGCATTGGGGATAGATCAGCAAAATTTAAAAGCCAGTGTCTTTAATCTCTGAACCACATCCCCAGCTCCCCCGCTTTTTTGAGACAAGATCTCACTGTGTAGCTTAGGCTAGCTTCAAACTTGCAATCCTCCTGCCTCCTTGAGATGCTGGAGGAGACGGCTTATTGGGTAGGCAGATTAGGGAAATAGCCTTTGGTAATATAACATGGCAAAGGAGGGGGACAATGACTTCTCTTCTTCCTGTCCTGGAAAAATTTTCCTACTGTGCTTCCAGAGACCTGCACAGTATGGGCCTTCCCATTTAATAAGAGTCAGTTCCCATGGGAACTTTTTTTTTTTTTTTAGCTGGAAGCCTCCTTCTCTGTGAAGAACTTGCTTTCTTTTCCTCTTACTTTGAAATAAAGTTTGCTTTTGAAAAATACTTTCCCGCCTCCTTTTCTTTCTTTTTAAAGGATTAGTTCTTAATGCATGGGAGAGAGAGAGAGAGAGAGAGAGAGAGAGAGAGGGGGAATAGGCATGCCAGGGCCTTCAGCTCTTGCAAACGAACTCCAGACATATTCTCCCTTGCACATATGTGTGACACATTGTGTGCTTACGTCACTGTGTCTGGCTTACATGGGACCTGGAGATTTGAACATGAGTTCTTAGGTTTTGCAGGTGATCACCTTAACCGCTAAGCCATCTTTTCAGTTCAATTAATTGCCTTTCCAACCCTGGGTCTCCATCAGAGAAACCAGGACCTTCCTGATTGTTTCAAGAGCTTCCACCCTCAGACAACAGAATCGATCTGCCTATTTGTCCCTGTCAGAAGCCCAGAAGGCCCTGAACTTCTTAAACAAGGGACTGCAAAAGCTGCCATTCCCCAAGTCTCTGGTTCAATAGTATCTTTTACAGAGAAAAATGATCAATAAATCAACAATAATAAGGGGCTGGAGAGATGTCTTAGTGGTTAAGGTGCTTGCCTGCAAAGCCCAAGGACCCCAGTTCAGTTCCCCCATACTCATTTAAAGTCAGCTGCACATGGTGGCACATGTGTCTGGAATTCATTTGCAGTGGCTAGAGGCCCTGACATGCCCATTCTCTCTCTCTCTCTCTTAAATAAATAATCAATGATATATAAAAATAAAGTCATGTTCCAACTCACTAGATGCCCTGCAGCGTGCATCTGTAGGTTTTCTAGTTCAAGATGAGACTTGTAACTGCATGCAGAATGAGACCACGAGCCGACTGCTGTGTGTGTGCGATATCGTTCCCTGCTCACCGGAGCACTGTGAAGCAGGGGCTGTGTCCAGCTGTGTCTGAGTGGGAGCCCAGCCACACGGTAATGTAAGCAAGGGATGATTAGCATGCTATTATTAATTTCACCAGGAAGGTAATGATAAAGTTGAAAAGAGAAGCCTCAAGAAGAGAGTTAAGGACTATTGCCTTCCTAAAGCTGGACCTGCGGTCTCTCTGGAGAAGGTCTGCTGCAGCCCCCTGCAGGGCAAGGATGTTCACTAAGCTGCTCACTACCGTTTCAGGTGTCCGGCAGGCAGGAATCATGTGCTGGGGTTCCACGATGTTTAGGCACATAGAAGGCGCCATTATGTTGTTGTGAGCCTGCAGTTCATAGTCTGTGTTAGGGAAAAGGTGGGGTTGAGTTTGGGGCTGTGAGGTTGCTGAGTGACACCGTGGTCACTTGTCACCCACAGATATATGTACCTCGAAGCACCAATGTTGGCTTATACAGTAGGAGCAAGAGCAGAAACACCAGCAACCAGGACTGGGCTCATGTTTCCAGTATGTTTTAGACCAGTTTCGTGAGCCGAGGACACAGCTCTGTTAGCATGCACCAAGCCCTGGATTCCATTCTCATAATCCCAGCACTTAAGATGTAGAGGCAGGAGGATTATAAATTTAAGGCCATCCTCACACTGGAAGTTCTAGGTCAGCCTAGGACAGATGAGACCCTGTCTAATAAATAAATCAATAAATGAAAATGAATAAATCAATTGGTTATGGAGTCCATTGTCAACCAGCAAAAAGTGTTTTCTATTGCAAGGAGCCAGGTTATTTAATGATCTTTAGAATATCTTTTTAAAATTCTTTAAAAATTTTGTTTATTTTTTATTTATTTATTTATTTTTTTTTTGAGGTAGGGTCTTGCTCTAGCCCAGGCTGATCTGGAATTCACTATGTAATCACAGGATGGCCTTGAACTCATGGCCATCCTCCTACCTCTGCCTCCAGAGTGCTGGGATTAAAGGTGTGTGCCACCACGCCCAGATTATTTATTTATTTATTTTTGTGTGTGTATGTGTGTATACACCAGAAGAGTCTCTTGCCATTGCAAATTGTTTGGCTTTAATGAGAGTCTGTCCAGGGAATGTAACCCAGTTTGGGAGCTTTGCGGGCAAGTATCTTTAACTACTGAGCCATCTCTCCAGCCCCTGTAGAATATATTTACTTTATACCAGAGCTTTTGGACTTCTGATGGGTCTTTCCCTTGCGTGACAAAACTTAACAATGGGTTCACTGTGAAGGAAGCATACTTCACGAGTTCAACCCATCAGTGCAGAGCAGGTGCTGAGAAGTGAGTTTTGAGCAAGAGCAGAAACACCAGCAACCAGGACTGGGCTCATGTTTCCAGTATGTTTTAGACCAGTTTCGTGATGTTGATAAGTGATGCAGTCCTCCCTCTTTACCCCTCGGCTCCATATGCTTCTATGCATGCTTTGACACCCGCATTCCAGCAATCTGTCCTCTGAGGAGCCCGGATAGTCATCCTGGAAGGGAAGGCTGTCTTGCCCTTTCCCCCATTGAGAAGATGGATGATCCCCACAGTCATTCTGTTCAGTTGGTGGGCTTTCTCTCAATTACCTCTGAGATTTAGTGATCATTTCTATTGAATGTTCAAAGACCTAGAGTTAACTTCCAACATCTTGTATGTAATATAAAGCCTGAAAGATGGAATGACTAGAAGAAAATGCTTAGTAGACATGAAAAAGCAGACAAGTAAGGGGGAAGTCTGTAAAACATTAAAATCATGTATTTATTTTCATGTATATGTATGTATGTACGTATGTGTGTATGTGTATGTGTTTGGGTGTGCACATGATAGAACATGTGTGTGGATGTAAAGGAATAATTATTTTTAAAAAATTATTTTACATATAACAGGTTATACTCATCTGTCCCCTTACCCTGGCCCCTACCACCCTGAAGGCTCTCCCTCATGGTGTTGTGGTATCCACTGTGGGCCATGAAGGCATAAGTTAGTCCCTGTGTGGGGTAGCAGGTGGGGGGGCATCAGGGTATTCCTACCAACTCTGTGGCTCTTTCCACCCCCCTTCCACAATGTTCCCTGAGCCACAGCAGGCCCATTGGCGGTCTGATTTAGTGTTGCATTCTCTGTATCTTTCGGATTTCTGCTTTGATAGGTTTTGAGTGATCACCATGTCTTTCACCATCACCCTAGAGCTGGTTGTCAGGTTAACAGTGAGAACAGTATTCATGTCATTGCATCCTCTGCAATTTCTCCTGGGCCTTAGCAGATGTAGTAGAGGTGGGAAGTCTTACAGTGTGCAGTCAGTTCTCTTTTTGTTTTATCAATGACTCTTGGCTCTCCTCCATTTACTCTGCCATCCATAAAAAAAAACAAAACAAAACAAAACAACAACAACAAAAAAACAGATTCTCCAACCAAGAGTGAGAGCAGCTTAGGTTAAAAGGGGTATGAAAAATTATTTGAGAATTTTTCTTTTTGGTGTATAAGCCCACTCTTATTCTCCAGAGAGCAGACGGGGCTTCCCTTTGATGTCCAAGATTCTTGACCATGAGTTTCTGACTTGATTTTCAGTACTAGATATGAGTTCTCTCCTACTGAGTGAGCCTTGTGTCCAATCAGAGAACAGTTGGTTACCCACAGAGGCTATGTGCCACTATTGCACAAGGGTGTACTTCTTGTCTGGTTGGTTGATTTCCTAGTCTGCAAGGACTCTGCTTACTCATGCTGTTAGTGGCTGTTGTCCTCTAGAAGCTCCCATGGCAGGCCTCTCTAGCACTATGAGGGCTAGCTAAGGGCGGGGGTGAGGGTGGGCGGGGCTGGGGATCTACATTCCCTTTAGGCTTCAGCATGGTATTCCAGTGTCCTATAACCACATTCTGTGATGTCTTCAGGAATAGGATCTTACCTTTAGTTCTGGCCAGTCATTGTTTTGGCAATGTCCCACATGGTTTTGGAAACCTCATGGGTCTATCTGGCCAATAGCTCACTGTTAGCCGGGGGGGGGTGGTGGTGGTGGTGGTGGTGGTGTTGGTGGTGGTAACCCAAATCTGGGCATGGGAATTAATGGCTAGAGTCCATGATTTTAAGGTTAAGCTTTGTCCACTTTCTATCCTGACTGTCCCCTTTGCCCCATCATTGGTGATAATAACATGTAGAATGCTAATCAGAATGAGGGCTTTTATGGAACTAATTCCTGTTTTCTTAATTTTTGTGTAATTCCATTCCCTCTGTCCTCCAAACCCATCCCTGGGCTGATATTTTGTCCCTCTGCTAAGCTATCAGGTAACTCCTTCTCTGGAGAGGACAACACTACTATCTATCATTCCCGATCCACCTCATCTGAGGCAGCGTTTGTCCTCATTTTGCTCTGTTGCTTTTGTCCTTTCTGCCGCACCTGTTGGGAGGATCCAGGAGTCTCTTGTCTCCACCTCCCATCTCCATGTCAGCGTTCTGAGATGACAGAAGCCACCTGAGCTTCCAAGAGTCTTTTGTCTCCACCTCCATCTCCATGTCAGTGTGCTGGGATGACAGAACCACCTGAGCCTCCAGCAATCTCTTGTCTCCATTTCCATCTCCATGTCTGCGTGCTGTGATGACAGAAGCCACCTGAGCTTCCAGGAGTCTCTTGTCTCCACCTCCCATCTCCATGTCAGCGTGCTGTGATGACAGAAGCCACCTGAGCTTCCAGGAGTCTCTTGTCTCCACCTCCCATCTCCATGTCAGCGTGCTGTGATGACAGAAGCCACCTGAGCTTCCAGGAGTCTCTTGTGTCCACCTCCATATCCTTGTCAGTGTGCTGGGATGACAGAACCACCTGAGCCTCCAGGAGTCTCTTGTCTCCCCCTCCCATCTCCATGTCAGCGTGCTGTGATGACAGAAGCCACCTGAGCTTCCAGGAGTCTCTTGTGTCCACCTCCATCTCGATGTCAGTGTGCTGTGATGACAGAAGCCACCTGAGCTTCCAGGAGTCTCTTGTGTCCACCTCCATCTCGATGTCAGTGTGCTGTGATGACAGAAGCCACCTGAGCCTCCAGGAGTCTCTTGTCTCCACCTCCCATTTTCATGTCCGTGTTCTTGGATGAAAGAAGTCTGCGACAGCTTCTAGCTTTGTATGTTGGATCTGAGTATCCAACTCGGGTACTCAGGCTGAAGTGAAAAGTGTTTTACCCACTGATCTGTCTCTCCAGGCCTATCTGCCAAACTGTTCTAGGCCCTGGTTGTATCACCGAGCATACGGCCCCAGTTGATACCCATGGCTTTCATCTCCGGCTGGCTACTTCACTTCTCATGGTCAGACTCAAGTGGCCTGTGTTATTTACCCTGTACCTTAATTTGTAAAGTGTCTCAGTCCTCGTTTGCCCTGCTCTTTTCGTCACTATAGCTTGCCACTATTATTTATTATTGGTCTTAATATACTGATCTGCAAGCCAGAGAATCCTCTGGCATCTAGACACAGTCCTCCTTGCTTTTGTTATGTAGCACCAAGTTGATTCCTCCTGGTCATTGGGATACATCATTCCATATAGTAGAGTGACCTCATTGGCCTGTTGCCTCACTGGCCTAATGGGTGGACCCCAGTGGCAGGTGGCTCTTTCATCTTCTTCTATGGCAGAACTTTTTTGTTTGTTTGTTTTGGTTTTTTCCAGGTATAGTCTCACTCTAATCTACTTTGACCTGTAATTAGACTCAGTGATCCTCCTACCTTGGCCTCCCAAGTGGTGGGATTAAAGGTGTATGCTACCACACCCAGGAGGGAGAGAGAGAGAGAGAGAGAGAGAGAGAGAGAGAGAGAGAGAGAGAGAGAGAGAGAGAGAGAAATTGAATGAGTGTGCCAGGGCCTGTAGCCACTGCAAACAAACTCCAGATGCACGTGCCACTTTGTGTCTCTGGCTTTACATGGGTACCAGGGATTGAACCTGGGTTTTGTAGGCAAACATTTTAACTGGTGATCCATCTCTCTCCAGCCCCACCAGAACTATTTCTGTGTCCTCTGTCCTCCCTTTATGAGTAGTGTCAAGGCTATTGTAAACCCCTAAGAAATGCTGTCTGCTACTGTAACCTAATATGCTCTCTCTGTAAACCTCTGGGGCTCTGGTCCACATCTTGTGACTCAAACTCCCAGGGCTGGCCCTATGATGAGTATTGCTGCCAGGCCTGGCCCTGGGTTTCCCTGGATCCTTGGAGCTGGCTCCCTGCCTGTGCAGGCCCTTTTACCTGTGCCATCATAGCAATCTCCTGTTTCTCATACAGCTGAGAGCTTGATGTAAAATAAATATCTGCTATGTCTAAAGGTCCCCAGGGTAACATGAAATTCCATTTACACATGAGGTGAGTGGCTGTTACTCTAAATGGCTGGGTTTTTGGGTAATTGCTGCATATAAAATGATGTCCAAGAAGCTAGGGATGAAGACAGAGTTTGTCAACGGGCTGTTTGTCTCTGTGAGAAGTTTCTATCATAGGTGCTCCTGGCTAAGATGGGGCCTTGAGACCCTTTGTCCTTCCATTTCAGCTTTAGTGCAGGGGCCCCATGTTATACTGGGCATGGGGCCACCTCCATGGGGGATCAAGGGGTAGTCAGTGTTCCTAGGAAGAACGCAGGAGATTGCTATGCCAGATGGATGTAACTATCCCTCTTGATCTTTTCAATGAAGCTATAAGGAGAACTGTATGATTCTCCTAATTTGACGGATGAAAAACTTCAGGTCAGAGAAGTAAGGCAGACTGCTGCCTAAGGTCCATGTAGCACTTCTGACCAAAGTCCAAAGTCACCTCTGCTAGAACCACTCTCTCCTTTGGTCTCATTTAAGTCTACGTTACTGCTGTTACCACTCTTGTTCTAGATGCAGAAACAGAGGCTCAGGAGGGACTGAGAGCATGGTACTTGCCTCTTTACTATTAGCTCAGAGGGGTGCTCACAGCCCTGTTGGGACCACAGGGAGCAAGCCTCACCTCTTGAAGGTTGGGCCCCTGGGTCTACATGGGTACAGGGAAGAATTCAGGAGCCCCGTTGGGTCCCATGTAGAAGGTGAAAGGCTTGAGGGAAGTATGGATAGGACCTGACCCTGGTTTTCAGAGAGGGACTTGAAGGAATCTAGGTTGTTTTGCCTGGAGGCAGCTTCCCATAGCTCTGTTTCTGGTCAGATGTCCTGAGGAATAAAGTATAGTCATAGTTATGATGACAATCACCCACACAACACCATGCCACCCCCACAACTGTACTGAACACATGACACCATCTCCACAAGCACATCACACCATACCAGACCACACCCACAACCACACCTACATTGCTTTCTTTTTCTTGTTGCTATAACCAAATACCTGATAAGACACAACTTAAAGGAGGAAGGAAGGGCTTACTTTAGGTTGCAACTTGAGGGTGGCCCATCATGGTGGAGAATGCATGACAGCAGAGGATGCTTGCTCACATCCGGATAGATCAGACAGCAGGAGGAAGTGAACATTGTTGCTTAGCTGGCTTCTTCCCTTTTCCTTTTAATTTAGTTCAGGACTCCAGCCTGTGTGACAGGGCTGCCCACATTCAGGGCGGGTCTTCCCTCCTCAGTTAAGCCTCTTTGGAAACATCCTCAGAAACATGCTCAGAGGTGTGTCTCCTAGGTGATTCTCCATCCAGCCAAACTGACCATGAAGATTCACCATCACACACACCACGCCTATAACCATACCACAAGCACATCATGTTCACAAACACACCACACTCACAACTATACCATACCCACAATCACACCATACCCATAACAATACTGCAACTTCAACCACACCACACTCTCAGCACTCCACCCCCGTGACCATGGCCACATCTGGGCTGCATGCTTACCTGAGAAAGGGCTTGGCACAGGGTGGAACTTCACCTCCCTGTGCTTTTCCTGTGTCCTAGCCAGGGCCCATCTGAAAACCCGCACCACTCATTGGCCTGCAAGAACTTCTAGCAAGGGGCTCCAATCCCACTGTTGTCTTCTTCCCATCTGAAAGCTCAGGCCGAGCCCCACACAACCACCCCCTCAGCACGGGTCAGGGCTGCAATGGAAGTGTAGAGGCTAGGGTGTGGGCAGGCTGGTTGGGAGTGTGGACTCACAGTGCTCCTGGACCTCAGGTGCACCTCTGGGGATAGTTAACAGTTCAGACCTGGGCAGGAGGGCCAGGTTGCTCCTGGAGGTAGCAGCTCAAGACCATTGGAGCAGAGACTCCCAGAGTCTCAGAATGAGGTCTGAAGGGCCTCAGTCCAGATGGGCCCTTCCCTTTGGCTCTAGGGAAGTTCACCCATGGGACTCGATGTGGGAGCAAAGTTCAGCTGGGGTGCATTCATAGGGGTCTCACACATCTTAGGGCAGATAGCCCATGAATGCTTGTCACCTCCTTTCCCCAGCCCTGCCCTAAGCCTACAGAGCTAGAAGACCCTGTTGGCAGGCATCTTTTACCAGGGCTGCCCCCTCAACCCCTCACCTCTGTCCCCGGCAGCTCATCTTGGCCCTGTGTGCATGCTGCAGACTGAACCTGTGTGTGTGTGGGGGGCTCTGCTCATCGGAAGAAGCAAATGATAGAGTTTCACTGAATCCTCTTAGACGAGTTTCACTGAGTAACAGCCCTTCATCCCACGCCGGCTGCTCCCCAAGCAGTTTGCAGCAGGGGCATGGACAAGAAGAGGTAAGGCCTGGACTTAACTTTTATTGAGATCAGTGTTTAGAGTGTGAGATGCCACAGTGTTAAAAAGCATCTGTGTCTGTTATTGATCTTGGGCCTCTTTCTTATCCTCTGGCGGTGCTTCTGCAGGAATGGCTCAGTTCTGACTTCCACCTGGGCCCTGCAGGACACATGGGACCTTTGTCCCCTGAGGTCACGCCACCTCCACACAGACCACCCTGCACCATCTTTGGGCTCAGCAGCTGGAGTGGAATTGGAGCTTTGTGGGGCTGGGAGACTCCTAAGGTCCTCTCTTTAGCCAGAAACTTTCTTGTAGCCCCACCTATCCCCTGGAACGAGAAGCCAGAGCGGGCAGAGAGGGGTTACTCACTCATCACTGGCTCTGTTCTCTTTCTTCTGGCCTTCCCTGTGCCCGGGTCACTATGCTGGGCACAGGGGTGCTATGCTCAGATGCTGAAGGAGGACAACACAGGGCCCTGGGGGCCTCAGGAGGTCTTCAGAGAGGATGGGACTGAGATGGAGGGGTGCTGAGGCACTAGCTGGTGAGGAAGGGCTGGAGGAATGAAAGGCACAGCAGACAACAAGGCCTGAGAGAGGTCAGCAAGTTCAGGGCGCAGGAAATGAGCCAGAAGGACACTTGCAGAGGCCATTGGGCTAGACAGCAAGCCCAAGATCACCCTCAGGCTGAGCTAGGGTCAGCACAGGGTGGGTAAAATGTATCTTTCTTTGCAGACAATACTGAGTGACTGGCATATTCTCACTTCATGGTTGGAGAAGCCAAGGTCTGAGGAGTTTAGGGACTGCCTCAAGACCAGCCTCTTCCTCCCTTCTTTGGAGTGTCTGTGAATGTTGGTACCTCAGAAAAAACTTGCTAAGGTGTAGATCCAGGTTTGGGTCTGCAGTATACGTAAATTCATTCTGTATTTGAAATATGCTCCAGGGCTGGAGAGATGGCTTAGTGGTTAAGGTACTTGCCTATGAAGCCTAAGGACTCAGGTTCGATTCCCCAGTAAGATAAACAAGGTGGTGCATGTGCCTGGAGTTCATTTGCAGTGGCTAGAGGAAATGGCATGCCCATTCTCTCTCATAAATAAATAAATAATTTAAAAAAAAAAGAAAAAGAAAGAAATACATGTCCAGCTAATGCCATCACCCAGAGTGGCTCTGAGTTGCAAAGGATCAGTCAGCCAGCCACAACACTGGGTACTAAGGAAACAGTGGGCTGGAGAGGAGCAGGGTCTTAACTCTGCCTCCTACAGCATCAGCTCCTTCCCAGGCACCTGACTGGTAATCTGGAAGAGGGTCCTTGATCCCAGGGCTGGGGAGGAGCAGGATCTCAACCCCCTCCCCTTCCCCCACCTTGTCTCCAAACTCAGTTCTTCACACCCCTGGCTGAAGCAGCTCATGAGATAGGCTCTGGCCTGGAAGCTCTCAGATCTACTGGGTTACCCAGCAGTTTGCTCCTGGCGAAGCAACATGCCGCGGGGTCACTGCGTGACCACTTTTAATGTCTAGTGTCTATTGCTTTCTGACGTCCCGCAGCCAGGTAATTGACAACTTTCTTCTGCGCCTGTGGCTTTGCTCTGTGTTCCCAAGTCACCAGCTTCCTTCTTCCTTCTACTCAGGTCTGTGAGCTCCACCATGGCCAAGGTCAATGCAGGGCGGCTTCCAGAAGTGCTGGTCTAGGGCAGAGGCAAAGAATGGAGACACAAACATGACCTGTTTCTGACTCCCAGTGCCTAGCACCATGAGACCCAAGAATGGTCATGGGTCAGAGATAGCCTTGGGTTTGACAACTCAAGGATATTCCAAGCTTCCTATGGAAGAGAATGAATGAGACCTGGAGAATCACTGAGGGCTTCCTGGAGGAGAGGACCTCTGAGCTCTGACTTTACAAGCAGAGCCACGGCAGGGCTTGCCAGGAGGACTCTTTCCAAGATCTTGTTTATTTATCCTACTTTTTTTTTTTTTTTTTTGAGGTAGGGTCTTGCTCTGATCCAGGCTGACCTGGAATTCACTATGTAGTCTCAGGCTGGCCTCAGACTCACAATGATCTTCCTCCCTTTGCCTCCTGAGTGCTGGGATTAAAGGTGTGCACCACCACACCTGGCTTATCCTAACTTTATAAAACTTTATTTACTTGCAAGGAGGAGAGGGAGAGAGGCATTTCAGGGCTTCCAGCCATTGCAAATGACCTCCAGATGCATGCAACACTTTGTGTATCTTGCTTTATGTGGGTACTGGAGAATCGAACCTGAGTCATTAGGCTTTGCAGGCAAGTGCCTTTACTACCGAGCCATTTCTCCAGCCCTATCCTACTTTTTTAAGTGGCAGGATTACAGTCGTGTACCACCACCTCTAGCCTCAATGTCATGTTTATTGGAGGGGTGTGCCAGCAATTGCACTAATGGAACTGAGTTATACTCTTCCCTTAGCAGGGAGAAGGGTGTGGCACCCACCAGGGAACTTCCTGATCCCCATCTACACAGGGATGGTGACTCCATCACCCTGTTCTCCACTGCTTTCAGTGTTCTGAGCAGGGCCTGGAGCATGAGCCACACTCTCCATGCTGGAAGGACATCGCTTCTCTGGCTATGGTTTGCTCATGGCTTCAGAAGGCAGTATAGTCATGAGGATGGGCCTAGGCCTGGATCTGAGCCTTACTGCTGTTCCTTTAACAGCTGTCGAGTGACTTTGAGCAGGCCATGGCACTTCTCTGAGCCTGGGTAGGTGAACCTAGTTCAAACAGCTCGCTGGAGCACTAGACCAAGAGTCTCTGAGCTGGCTATGCCTACTTATAAGGTCTTCACTGCCCACCTTGAACTGAAAATTGGACCTGGGTAGAGTAGGAGTTTAGTGAGTGACAGTTGAACAACTGAGTGTGATTGCTCAGTACTCCATGTCCGCCTCTAGGTGGGATCCCTCTTTCTTTTTTTTTTTTTTTTTAAATTTTTATTTATTTTTTTGAGAGCAACAGACACAGAGAGAAAGACAGATAGAGGGAGAGAGAGGGAATGGGCGTGCCAGGGCTTCCAGCCTCTGCAAACAAACTCCAGACGCGTGCGCCCCCTTGTGCATCTGGCTAACATGGGTCCTGGGGAATTGAGCCTCGAACTGGGGTCCTTAGGCTTCACAGGCAAGCGCTTAACTGCTAAGCCATCTCTCCAGCCCCGGATCCCTCTTTTTTTCAGGCCTCTCCATCTCTCTGTGGCCTTAGGATGTTTCTGGAAATAAAATACTGTGTTGGATGGAGGAACTGAGTTCTTAGGAGTTCAAACAATGTCTCAAGGCCACTGTCCTTCCTGCTGTGGAGTAATCTGCCAATGTCCCATCAGTTTCTCTCCCTGCCTTTTGGACTCTCCTTAAGACACATGAATGGGATCCCATTTTTCTTGGGACAAAAACCTGAGTCCCTGGAGTGTTATTTGAAGTCCCCCAGTCTGACCCTCACCTCTCCCATCTCCTGTCTCATTCCACAGACTCCCACCTACTCTGTGCCCAGCCACACTGGCCTTGGAGTCCTCCGTGCTTGCCAGTGGTTGTCCATTCATAAGGCTTGTGCACATGCTACTCCCTTGTCAACATTATCTCCTCACCCTCCAACTCAGTCGAGGAGCTAGTTGTTGGCTAGCTTTACTTGGTTTCTTTGAGTCTCCTGTGACAAGCTTTCCTGGCATCATATAGCTGCACCCATAAGTTAAGTTTTCTTGCTGTGATCCATCAGTTACTATCTGCACCCTATCCCTTCCCCCCGGCTATCAGCTCCTTGGGACAGAGTCTGTGGTGGCTTTGCTTCATGTCCTTGACACTATGGATAGCAGGTGTTCATAAACAGTGTCAAATAAGGGCTGAAGAGATGGCTTAGTGGTTAAGGCGCTTGCCTGCAAAGTCTAAGGACCCATGTTCCACTCTCGGGTCCCACGTAAGCCAGATGTACAAAGGTGAGGCAAGTGCAAGGTTTCACACGACCACTAGGTGGCGCAAGAATCTGGCATTTGATTGCAGTGGTTGAGGCCCAAGCATGCATGCTAACTCTCTCTCTCTCTTTCTGTCTATCTCGTGGGCACACATGCACGCATGTGCGCTTTCTAAAATAAATAAATAACATTTTAGAAAAGTCAAATAAACAAGGAACGATATTATTGCAGGTCACCCTGGATCTGTACATTTCTCTCTGAAACAGCTTCCCCTGTGCTGGGAATGTGTCTCAGGGCCCCATAGTTCTGTGCCCACCTCAGGGTCTACACCTAAGAGACACCAACAGATAGCTGTTATAGGGAAGAAGGGAGGGAGGATGGGGTCTGGGAATGTAAAGGAATCACCGAGTCAGTAACAACTGAGACCCCAAGGTATGGGACACACCTACACAGGTATCTGGCTCCCAAAATAGCCTTGGTATCCTGGGTCAGAGCACATCCAGAGCCCTGGCAGCTGTACTCTGGGAAGCTGGCTTGTTTCTGTAGCCTCATTATAGGGAAATAGGCATCAGAGGTAGGGCAGGGAGGAGAGTGCTGGTCTCCCAGCTGTGGCACTGTGTGGCCTTCCTGTCCAGGGTGCTGCTCAGATGAGCGTGCCCTGGGGACTGGCAGGATGTGGCCCCTGCAACTCTGGTGGATGAGTGCTGTGCTGTGCAAGGTTGTGGTGTGGGTGGCAGGCCCGATGGGCAAGGGAATGTGGTCTCCTGGCCTCTTCAGAGCTGCCTGTGAGGCCGTGGACCCATCACTGCAGATGCATAGGGACAGTCCATCAGGTTCACCTGGGCCTCAGATCAAGTGTTGCAGTCAGGTTTGCATTGCTGGCAGAAAACACCCGATCAAGAGCAGCTTGTAGGAAAAATGGCTTATTTTGTCTTACAGACTCCAGGGGAAGCTCCATGACAGCAAGGAGCAGAGGGTGGACATCACCCCCTGGCCAACATAATGTGGACAATAGCAACAGGAGAGTGTGCCAAACACTGGCAAGGGGAAGCTGGCTATAACACCCATAAGCCCGCCCCCAACAACACACTGTCACCAATAGGTGTTAAGTCCCAAATCTCTATCAGCTGGGAACCTAGAATTCTGAAGTTTATGGGGGACACCGCCCCTGGCCCCTATAAACTGATAACCATACATGATGTGAAATGCAATGCATTCAGTCCAACTTTGAAAGTCCACATAGTGCTTTTTCTCTGACTTGGCTCACTGGGAATACATCTTCTTCAGTCCTCCTCATGACTGCCACAGCAGCAGTACTGGGATCAGAACCCACAAGCCATTGAAAAATAACAAACAGACTCAAGAATAGAGCCAACTATTGGTGTTGAGACTGGGGCTTCCGATAAACCTGGGCAGAAGGTCATCCAGCCACTGTAGAGTTCACAGGTGCACGGGTGATCTGTATGAAGTGCCAATAATATTTCTCCCTAACTATGGCATAAATGAGGAATAAGGCCAGGAACCCACCCAGGACAACAGTCAGAATTTCCAAAGACACAATGGTTGGATTAAAATAAAGCCATCTTGCATCAGCTTTGCCATATTCTTTCCATAAAGATGCTGGTGAATTTTCAGAATTATAAACATGACTGTTTTGATTCAGGAGCCAGAATTGATCAGACATTCCAGTCATCACTTTTTTTCACACTGTTATTCCTTTATTCCTGAACAACCTGTTAAAAATTGGTTGTAAGATGGCAAGTTTTTTTTTTTTTTTTTTGAGGCAGGGTCTCACTGTAGCCCAGGCTGACCTGGAATTCACTATGTAGTTCCAGGGTGGCCTCGAACTCATGAGCCACCTACCTCCGCCTTCCAAGTGATGGAATTAAAGGCATGCACTACCATGCCTGGATGTTTTGTTTTTTAAGAAAATGATAATATAAGGAAAAGAGAGACTGGGGCTGTTGTTCAGAAGTAAAGTGCTTGCCTAGCATGGATAAGGCCCTGAGTTGTATGCCCAAGACCTCAAAATGGGAGGGGGTGTTATAATTTTACTTGTGATAATAACACAATTATACACTGTTATAGTTGGCATTAATTGTTCCATGTTAATAAAGCCAAGTATCCTAGAAAAAAAGAAGTCCCTATAGTTTTTATCAATCCTAATGATGTTCAAACATCCCTACAACCCAAGGTCTTTTAACTGAACCATAATACCAAAAAATTCCTCCATAATGGCACAGGATAAACACTCATACTGCAAAAGATGCACTGGACATAGCAAAGAAATGCTCAAGCAATATAGGATTTAAACAAGGTAAACACCAAACTCTGTAGCTCCAAGTCCAACAACTCTAGCCAGTGACAAGTTTCCAAGTCCAATAATTCTGACCAGCAACATCTCTGGAGTTCCAATTCCACCCCTCCAGCTAGGCTATTCACAGTCCTGGAAAACTTCATCCAGTGCTGGCAGCTCTCCTTGGCAACCATCTTGTGGTCCCAGCATCTCCACTGGGTCTCCGCTTCAAGCCACAGTTCATCCTCATGGTCCCATGGGGTCTCCACGCAGGTATCCAGCAAACCTGCTTGACACTGCCCATGGCCATTTCCAAAACACAAGACTATGTTGCAAATTCAATGACCCTCTCTCTCCTGCATTTCTTATACTCCATAATACCAGGTAGGGTGTCAGTTTGTTAATTCAAGGGGGATAAAGCAGATTTTTCAGAACAGGACACTCCATGAGCACTCAGGCCCCTTCAAAAGAGTCTATGTTCTTCCTATTGCCCCAGTGCAAGTTAGCAGATACAATCTCAAAGGTTGTAATCTCTCATATAGTTGCAGCTGAATGGGCAGAAGGTTTAGTGCAAAAATTTCACTTCTGTGCCATATCCCTCTGCTCACACCAGTCTGTTTCTACATGCTGCAATCCTGCACAAGTTCTCAGAACATGTCACAACAGCAAGCTTCTCACACAAACTGCTTCTAGCCCAATCCAGGAAAAGCTCTTTTTCACCCTCATAAGCCAAACCTCAGTCCATAGTTCTTCATGCATTCAGGTTTTTCAACTCTGACCAGAATAGTCTATCAAGCTGTACTGACAGCACTGCAAGACATCTCTTAGGCCAAGATTTCAAATCTATCCACATTCCTTTTGAAAATCAGCTCCAAAAGGCCAAATGCCACATGGTAAGGTGTCTAGCAGCAATCCCACTCTTCTGGTACCAACTTTATGGTTTCAGTCATGTTTGCATTGCTGGCAGAAATCACCTGGTCAAGAGCAGGTTTTGGGGAAAAAAGGGCTTATTTTGGTTTATAGACTCGAGGGGAATCCCCATTTGTATTAGCAAACAGTGGACATCACCCTCTGACCAACATAATTTGTGTTAGGTTGGGACAGACTCCCAAAATGGAGTCACCAAGGACAGCAGGATGGTGACAGAGACTTATCCACATTCCTCATAAACTGACCAGCAATTATTCCTTCCTTGCCTAACAGTGCCCCCAGGCCATGGTTTCCTGCCCCTTTATCTCATAAGTTGCCTGCTTACTGTTCTGGTCTCACACCCTAGCTATTTGAAATGGCTAATGTAAAGAACAAAGGAGTTTTTTTTCCCTTCCTTACCTTCTCCCAACTGAAGAAGCCCTAGAAAGCCCAATTATCTGGAAACTCAGGTCGGCTGTGCTCCGTTCTTGAGATCCAGCCCTGGCAGCTCATGTTTTTCCTGAATAAAAGCTTTCATCTTTGCCGTAGAGTGGTTTACATGGTCTTTATCACTCTCAAGCCTTACATCATGGACAATAGCAACAGGAGAGTGTGACAAACACTGGCAAGGGGACACTGGCTACAATACCTGTAAGCCTGTCCCCAATAATACATTGCCTCCAGGAGACATTAATTCCCAAATCCTTATCATCTGGGAATCTAACATCAGAACACCTAAGTTTATGGGAGACATCTGAATCAAGCCATCACATCAAGTGAGCAGGATGCCCACCCTGGGAGCACCTGCTCCTCCCAGGTCATGATGCCTACCCTGGAGCTACCTCACCTGGTCCTGGAGATGGCTCCACCTGTTATGGTGGGTGGGGTGCAGACGGTAAGGAAAGTGTAAGAGAAAAAAGAAAGAGAACCCCGGACTTAATCTCTATAGACAGACTGTTTTTACTATCGAAAACAGCGGGGGGCAGCAGCTTTCTGGTGGGAGGAGGCTAAAGCACTGGGCCAGGCTGGGGTGTAAGTTTATAAGGAGGATCCTAAGAAAAACAGACTGTACCAGGCGCAGTTGATAAGAAAATTGTAGCTGTTTGTGTCCTTGTTCAGAATAGGCTTGTTCAGTCAGGATTGTCTACGGGAGGATACTCAGATGGTCTCTGGTCCTTCAAGGCCATCTAGGCTGAGGGGAGTACATCAATCAGGGAAGGGTACCAAGCCAAATGCCTCTGCTGTTTCTTTTATTGCCTGTGAGCTTTAGGCATAGTTATTATCTCTTTAGTTCCCTTTAGTTTTCAGGGAATGCTATTAACCCTTCACAGATGCTGCTCTTAGATGACCTTGAGTTTCCTGGAGAATTCTAGGCATGACGCCTGATGATCTGGGAGCAGTGAATTGTGAGTTACAGACACCCCTCTCTTACACATATTCTGCTCTTCCAGCCTTAGGCCCAGCCAGGCTCCTCTAGAAAGTTGACCCTGTGCCCCTAGCCCAGGTTGGTCTCTTTCTTCCCTGACTCCTTTACCAGCTCTACATGGCAATGGGGGCGGCAGGGGACTGTGGGCAGGCCTCAGTGATGCAGGCTTGGGTTTGAGCTCTTCATCCCCAGTTGTGTGACCTTAGGCAGATCACTTCTCTGGGACTCCACATCCCCCATGCTGAGTGGGGACGGTAATGACAAGGAAGACTGCGGTGCTGTTCCTGCTTTGTTGCGGGGTTCATTCCTGTATTAGTCCACTAACTTGTTGCTGGGACAAAATACCTGACAAGATCCATTTGCGAAAGGAAGTGTTTACTTCAGTTTGCTGTTCCAGGTTCCAGTCCCTCAGGACTGGGCAGGCGTGGTGGCAGGAACTTGACCGTAATGAGGAAGCAGAGAGATGAGTCCAGCTGCTCAGCCAGTGGTCTCCTTTTAAGTTTTTTTCTATTTACTGTATGTATGGATGTGATTTTTCATCTCCTTTTTATACCGTCCAGGATTGTGGCCCATGAACAAAGCTGAGGTGGAGACAGGAGAATCCTGGTCAGTTCCATAGCCAAAAACTTTGTGAGACTCAGGTTCAGTAATTCTGACTCAGGGAAATAAGGCAGAAGTGTGATGAAGGCCAACACCCAACATCCTCCTCTGGCTTCCTCAGTCGTGCTCATGAGACACACATCTGTACATACATGGGCAAAAAAAAAAAAAAAAAAAAGTCTGTCAGGCAAACAGAAGAGAGGATACATTGACAGGAACAGTAGCATTTAAATGTGTCACTGCAGGTGAAAAGCACATTTATAATGATAAATGGATCAAGGATGGTTGGAGGAACCTGCAAGTCAATGCTACTGAGGATTTTGGTATGTCACTGCCAATAACTTACAGAGCAAGCAGACAGAGGATCAAGGAAAGATGTAAAAACGTGGTACGTTAGCTCAGCCTAATCTCCGCTCTTCTCTGGTATCCAGGAAACATTCTCAAGATAGACTATGGCAGGCCACAAAACAAGCCTCAACAAAGTTAAAGAGAAAATGCAAATTGGGATTAAATTTCACAATTAAATCAAACTCAAAATTAGGAACAGGGAAATTCATAAATAAATATTGCTAATTTCGCAACAGAATCCTAATGAACAAACACGTCAAAGAAAAAAAAATCAAGAGTGAAATAAGAAAGTACTTTGAAATAAAAATAACACAGATATAACTGACTAAAACAGCAGAATAGAGAGGGAAAACCAGCTGTAAGCGCCTATATTGGGAAGATCTCAAATCAATAATCTAATCTTCTACCTTAAGATGCGGGGTGGGGCGGACAGGAAATAAACTGAAAGCAAGGAGCAGAACATAAATATTTCAGTGGAGATTAATGAAATAGAAAAACAAGAAAGCAAAGTCAATGAATCTAAAACCCAATTCTTTAAAAAGATTAGCATCATCTAAAATAACCCAAGAATAAACATGGGATCTGAGTGGACCTACAGCAATGAAGCAATTGAATTGCTATCTTAAAACTGCCCATAAAGGCTGCGAGATGTGGTAGCATACACTAGACACTTCCTGCCAGAAATAGAAATCAGGACTTGGGGAAGCCAGCAGCAGGTGGCTTCCAGATGCCTTCATTTGGCAGGGGAACAAATACTATGCTGATATGAGAAGTGCCCTGGCTGGTGCAGAGATCATGGCTCTTGGAGTCACACACACCTTGGGTGAATCCCAGCCAGTTCACCACCTGACACATGGGATTCATCACTATCACCTCTCAGGAGCTATTTTATTTTTAGACCAGAATGAGCTCTTCAATGTGGTGGACCATATGCCTGCCTGGCATGTGTGCATTCCCTCACACATTGATGGCAAGGAGGGTGGAGGGTGGCTGGGGTTTTAAATGACTGCAAATGCAAATTCCCATTTCTTCTCTTGTCTCAATCTGGGACCAGTTCTCTAGCTGACCCTTCAAACACAGCTAGCCCCACTTCTATCCCAGGGACAGCTGGCTAGTCCAGGGTGTGAATGGAAGCTGCCTCTTCTCATACCCCAGCTTCTCTCTGCATCATTCTCAGGGGTTCCTGGTCTGTCATCAGACTCTCCCCTATCTTCTCTGTTCCTATTTTTGGGAATGGGCTCATTCCAATGTCCTGAATTTCCTGATGTGGAAGACAATGCCTTCACCATCTATGCATTGAAGCCAGGTGAGAGGGAGTGTATGGACTCTGAGGTTGGGTTTTGATGTGAGGGAGAGAGTTCTGATCCTCTATATTCTAGTCCTTTTACCAAGGCCAAGTCCAGCTGGATGGTGCAGACAACCCAGGGTTTTCTAAGCACCTGCCATGGGAACTTTGTCAGTTTGTTTTAGCCTCATATTGAGCCTGTGGGCACAAAATTCATTCCTCTGTGTTGATGAAGACTCCTGAGATGTGTTAGTGACAGTCAGGACTCCAGCCTATGTGTTCTGAGCTACGTTCAATCTCATAGATCCCCAAGCCTTGTCTACCTGTGAACACAAACAGAAGCAGGTGACCTTGCTCACAGAGTGGACAGTGTGAGCAGAATGGGGTGGGGAGGGGTGAGAGTACTTCCTTATTGTCTAATTGTGGGAGAGGAAGACCAGCAGTGACTTGTAATAGCTGGCTTTCCATTCCCTGGAGAAAGGAGAGTGCACCCTGTCTGGTGTGACTCCTAGCTGGCATTGGCTTTGAATAGTATTGGCCAGTGGGGTATCTGTGGCTTCAGTCCAGGAGTCACTGACCATTGTTAACCTCAGGTGTATCTGGGATCCTGGCCATCTTCCCCTCTGGACATCATGAGATTGTGTGAATAATGATGTGTGCCATAGATGAGTCTCTGTTTTGCTTGATCAGTGGACACCATGAAGGCCACTGGGTGCCAATCATGGGAAGGCCATGATGGTGAGCTCCTTAGACCCTGTAAATGACTTGGAACCTGGGATCCCTGAGTTACTGCCACCCAGGCACGCATTTCTCCTAGGGAATGAATGCAGTCATCTGTCATAGTGGATTCAGGAGTTTTATTAAAGCTTCTTAGATTTCTAGCTACCTGGCTGGAGGAGATGTCACTGGGTGGATCTTAGAGTCCAGGCCTAGTGTGGTGGTGGATTTGGAATTCCAGTCTAATGATATGCAAAGTGTCTTTTTCCACCTGGAGTTCCTGAAAGGTGCTGTGTGGCTTTTGGCTTTTGAGTTGGGGTTTCTCTCTGCTTGGACCTGTGAAGGCAGGCCACCTTCCTCTGCCATTATGGAACTTCTCCTGGATCTGTAAGCTTCAGTAAATATCCCTTCCTCCATAACTGTGCCTGGTTTAGAAGTTTATCTCAGTGACCTAAAGCTATCTACTACACTTGGCTATATAGCAAATTTGAGGCCAGCCTGGATTACATGAGACCCTGTCTTAAAAATAACACACACCATAAAGGGTGGAGAAAGGAAGGGAGGAGGATACTTAATAGGTTGATATTGTATATATGTAATTACAATGATTGTAATGGGGAGGTAATATGATGGAGAACAGAATTTCAAATGGGAAAGTGTGGGGGTGGGGAGGGAGGGAATTACCATGGGATATATTTTATAATCATGGAAAATGTTAATAAAAATTAAAAATAAAAATAAATAAAACACACACACACACACACACACACACACACACACAGGGGTGGGGAGATAAGAGTTCAAGGTCATTTTTGTCTATCTAGGAAGTTCCAGTTTCCCAGTTTGAGGCCAATGTGGGCTACACGACCCTGTATCATAAACAAATGAAACAACAAGGGTGTGAATGTTGGAGGAAGGAAGGATAGAAGGGAGGGAAGGAAGGTTGATGTCAGATTTGACCTCAAGATAAAGACACCTAGACAAACCATTTCTTTAACCTAAGACTTCAATTGGTGGGAGAGAAGGGCAACAGGGAGATAATGAAAAGGAGAAATAGAAACAGAGAGGGTTACTCACCAGTGAGCAAGAGAGACAGAGGGAGAGAGCCAGGGTTTTAGAGGTTATGAGAAGAGCAGGAGGGGAACCACCCTGTGAGGGTGGATCCTTGGATGATATGCTGAAGGTATTCTTCTCTCTTCACAGCTGCAAAAAAAAAAAAAAAAAGCACCTTGGAATAAACCTAACCAAGGAAGTAAAGAAATCTACAATGAGGACGTTAAGTGCAGAAGACACTAAGAAATGGAAAGACAGGCCGGGCGTGGTGGCACATGCCTTTAATCCCAGCACTCGGGAGGCAGAGGTAGGAGGATTGCCGTGAGTTCGAGGCCACCCTGAGACTACATAGTTAATTCCAGGTCAGCCTGGGCTAGAGTAAGACCCTACCTCAAAAAAACAAAAACAAAAATAAAAACAAACAAACAAAAAAACCAAAAAAAAAAAAAAGAAATGGAAAGACATCCCATGTTCTTGGATTGGAAGAATCAATATTGTGAAAATGTCAATCTTACGAAAAGCAATCTACACATTTTTTTGTTTTTCTTAAGTTTTGAATCATTATTTGACCAAAATTAAAAAAAAAAAGTATCTCATAAATGTGTCATAGACACATGGAACAGAACCCTACATTTTGTAGAGGACTTGAATCTGAATAAAGTCATGAGTTTTTATTTTTTGGTAAGTCTCCACTGGGTTTTCTTGTAATTCTGTAAAAACAAACCCATCACTGTCCAGGGGAAATGGACTAGATGGATAGATGTTCTTTCAGTTTTTCCATGAGTTCATTCATCTTTTTACCTGGAATTAGCATCACAGTCTGCAAGGGCTTTACTGGGACGTCATCAAAAGACCACCGGCGTCCCAGATACATGTCGCTCTCCTCCTGCACTGAGTAGTTGAACTTCAGGACTGCCTTTGTAGGAAAAAACCCCTGCAGGGGGCCCCCACGCTCTGTCCGGATATGGCGACACCCCAAATCACTCACGAGAAGCGGTCTTGATGCAAACTGCAAGAGGATTTTATTCCAAGCGCGCTGGGGCCCACAGCCGTACACCGCACAGGGGTAGAGGACTGCAGAGCCCCGAATGCAGGAACAGGACAGTTTTTATAGGGTTTCTAACAAAGCCTGTGCATTAGGCCAATCATTTAACAATATCAGGAGCCCGCAAGGTGTTAGCCAGTCAGTTTGTGCCACCCCATAGTTTCTAAGCCAATTAGTTTACTTTGTTCAAGCCCCTCATGGGCCAATCATTCTCTTGTGACCTTGGTGGTCAGCATTTGCGCAGGTCCTTGGGTGGGAGTAGCAGAGTGTGGTACCAGTCTCCTATGACCTTGGAGGTCAGCACTTGTGCAATTCCTTAGGTGGGGGTAGCAGAGTATGGTATCAGCCTCCTATGGCCTTGGTGGTCTGAGGCAGGCTGCTACAGCTTATGGTGCGAGCTACTAAGGCTTACAGTGTGGGCTATTAAGGCTTATGGTGCAGGCTATTTACAGAAACCAAATAAGTGGTTCACTTTATTACTCATTTCCCATCCTTGAGGGCTATCTCATGCCCTTTTTACCTAGTTTTATATTAGGAGCGGGCTCTGATATAATGAGAAGAGGGATTCTTTACTTGCTTCTAACAGAGAGTAAAGCCTGGAGTTTGAGGTATGCAGGGGGCCCGCTTAAGCTCCCTTTGGAGTATGATAGTATTTCTGAGCTTCTGAATTCTTGGGCCTTTCACCTTCTCATAGAAAAACTCTTCCTAGGCATTTGCGAACATCAACACACCCTGCTTTGGGCTGTTGCGCCCCTTCTTGGCACTGGATTTTCCTGCTTCCACAACTGTCTTGCTAATCAGCAGGTAGGAATGGCATTTCCCACAAGGCTTGTTCGCTCTGTGTGCCTCTGCTAGTTCTTTCTGGAGCTGCTGGTGCATGGGCAGAGCAATCTGTGGAGGGATGTTAATGAATCTTTCGCTAAGGAGAAAGCCCATAGGCTTGACGGTGTCGCTTAAAAGCTTGTCCAGCTGCTCAACCGTGCTCTTGTCACAGTTCTTCTCACAGAAGCCTAGAACCAACTCTTTAATTTGTTCAGCACAGGGGTACCCTTAATTACACTCCCAATATGGTTCTGTTGAATCAAGAGATCTGTTAGTTCTGCTGTGTTCACAGGACTCTTTAGGAAAAGCTGCTGCAGTAATTTCTTAATTCCGTCATGATCTTGATCTGAGATGGAATAAGCTTCAAATTCGATATTCACTTCCTCGTCAATGACCTCATCATCCTCATGCTCGTCACTGTCTTCCTAGTCACTGTCCTTGTCCTTGACATCCTCCTCCTCCTCGCGCGCCACCCGTGCTGCTGGCGGCTGCGGCTACACATTTTTTTTTTTCAAGGAAGAGTGTCAGGGTGGCCTCGAACCCATGGCAATCCTCCTACCTCTGCCTCCTGAATGCTGGGATTAAAGGCATGTGCCACCATGCCCGGCCAATCTACACACTTAATGCAATCCCCATTAAAATTCCAAAGGCATTCTTTACGGAGATAGAAAATACAATCCTAAAATTCCTTTGGAAGCACAAAAAACCTCGAATAGCCAAAACAATTTTGAGCAACAAAAATAAGGCAGGTGGTATCACCATACATGATTTTAAGGTACATTACAAATCCATAGCAACAAAAACAGCATGGTACTGGTACAAAGATAGACACATAGATCATTGGAACAGAATAGAGGACCCAGATGTTAATCCAGGCAGCTATAGTCATCTGATTTATATATATATATATATATATATATATATGTATATATGTAATTGATAACTTCTGTACTTACAGACAACAAGCCATGGTATTTCACTCCCTTCTCCCACTTTCCCTTTCATAACTCTGTTCTCCATCATATCCTTTCCCTTTCTCCATTAGTCTCTCTTTTAATTTGATGTCATCATCTTTTTTTCCTATTATGAGGGTCTTGCGTAGGTATTGCTAGGCACTGCAAGGTTGTGGGTATTGAGGCCAGTGTCTGTTGGTATTGCATTGTAAGGAGTGGTACCCTTTCTTTGGCTTTTGCATTCTTTCCACCACCTCTTCCACAAATGGATGCTGAATCTAGAGATGTTTCAGTGCTGGACACTCCTCCATCCCTTCTTCTCAGCACTATATTGCATTTTGGGTAATCCCAGTGGTCATCACCATCTGAAAAGAGAAGCTTCCCTTATGAGAAGTGAGAGTAGCATTAATATATGAATATGAACATTAAGTGTAGTACTTTCAGGGCAATTTGGTGAGAATAATATATGCATTTATCCAGACAACAGCTGACTTTATACCCCTAAGGCTCATGACTTCCTATACTATAGGCTTTTGATTAGGTTTTCAGTACCAGGAATGTATTCCCTCCCATAGAGCAGGCCCTCAGTCCAATTAGAGAGCAGTTGGTTTCCCCCAGAGCCGACATGCCACTATTGCACTCATTTGGTCATTTGGCCTATCTGGCCAAACTTGAGGTTTCCAGTGGCCACTGTTTTCACCGCTGATGACTTCTGTCTCCTATAAGGCTGCATACACTGCAGCTTTTTCCAGCTTTCAGTTGGCTGGTCTAGAGGGAGAAGGTTTTCTTCTCAGGACCTGCTTGATTTCTCAGTGACTTTGCAGCTCAAGCATGTGAAATCTTCAGCAATAAGGATTTGCCGTCTCTTTCTCATGGGAAATTATGGGCCTTGGCAATAGCTTATACTGTTTTAGAGGCAACAGGGACCTTCCTGGCCAACAACTCACAGGAAGGTATCCCTGTAATGGCACCAAAAATTTTCTAGCAACAATCTAAGGCTTCTGGATGTGCTATTATTCAAGAAAGTAGACTTTCATATGTCTTACTCAGAATATCTTGAATTTTGATTGACTTTCCCCCTCACCTTTCTTTTATACAATCTTTACCCTGACCTCACTTAGGTCTTTCCCCTCCCTGTAATCTGTTCTTCTACTTACATATATACAATATCATCTCCTTAAGACTTTCCCTCTCCTCCCTCCCTTATAGCCTTTTTCTAGCTTATGGGCCTCTACTATTGATTTTTGGTTCCAGATCACACACAAGTTTATACATTTGTAGCTAAGATCCACATATAAGAGGGAACTTGTGACATTTAGCTTTCTGGGCCTGGGTTACCTCACTTAGTATAATCCTTTCCAGATATACCCATTTCCCTGCAAAGTTCATAATTTCATTTTTCTTTACCAATGAATAGAATTTCATTGTGTAGATGTACCACATCTTTATTATCCATTCATCTGTGGATGGACATCTAGCTGGTTCCGTTTCCTAGCTATTGTGAATAGAGCAGCAATAAACATGGTTATATAAGTATCTCTAAGGAAGTGAAAAGAGACATTAGGATATATGCCTAGGAGTGCTGTAGCTGGATCATATGGTAAATCTATTTGTAGCTGTTTCAAGAACCTCCACACTGATTGCCACAATGGCTATTCCAGATTGCATTCCCAACAGTGCAGAAGGGCTCCCCTTTTACCACATCTTCACCAACATTTATTGTCATTTGTTTTCTTGATGGTAGCTATTCTTTTTTTTTTTTTTTTTATTTGGCTTTTCAAGGTAGGGTCTCACTCTGGTTCAGGCTGACCTGGAATCTACTCTGTAGTCTCAGGGTGGCCTTGAACTCACAGTGATCCTCCTACCTCTGCCTCCCAAGGGCTGGGATTAAAGCCATGTGCCACCATGCCCTGAGGTGGTAGCCATTCTTACGGGAGAGAGATGGAAGTGGTGCTGGGAAAACTGAATGTCTATATGTAGAAGGATGAACACAGATCCCTGTCTTTCTCCATGCACAATAATCAAGTCCAATTGGATCAAGGACCTCAATATCAGATCTAAAACTCTGAAACTGCTAGAGAAAAAAGTAGAAGAAACCCATCAACATATTGGTCTAGGCAAAGACTTTCTGAATATAACCCCAATTACTCAGGAAACAAAACCAACTACTCAACCACTGGGATCTCATGAAATTACAAAGCTTTTGTACAGGAAAGGACACTGTGAATAGAGTGAAAGACAACCTCCAGAATAGGGGAAAATCTTTGCCAACTATATGTCTGACAGAGGATTAATATTGAGAATATGCAAAGAACTCAAAAAACAAAAAATAAGAAATCAAACAACCCAGTTAAAAAATGGGCTATGGAACTAAATAGAGAGTTCTTATTTGAAGAAATACAGATGGAATGCAAACATCTAAGAAGATGTTCTATGTCCTTAGCCATCAGGGAAATGCAATTTAAAACTACTTTGAGATTCCATCTCTCTCCTGTCAGAATGGCTATCATCAAGAAAACAAATAACAATAAATGTTGGTGAGGATGCAGAAAAAAGGAAACCCTTCTATACTGTTGGTGGAAATGTAATCTGGTATAGCCATTGTGGAAATCAGTGTGGAGGTTCTTGAGACAGCTCAAACTAGATTTACCATATGATCCAGCTATAGAACTCCTAGGCATATATCCTAATGACTCTTCTCAGTGCCTTAGAGATACTTGCACAACCATGTTTATTGCTGCTCTATTTACAATAGCTAGGAAATGGAACCAACCTAGATATCCATCCAAAGATGAATGGATAATAAAGATGTGGTACATTTATACAATGGAGTTCCATTCATTGGTAAATAAAAATGAAATTATGAATTTTGCAGGGAAATGGGTATATTTGGAAAGGATTATACTAAGGCCAGAAAGCCAAATGTCACATGTTCTCTCTCATATATGGGTCCTAGCTACGAATGTTTAGACTGGTGTGTGAGCTGGAACCAAAAATCAGTAGAAGAGGCCAGTAAGCTAGGAAAAGTCTATAAGGGATGGAGGAGAGGGAAGGACTTAAGGGGATGGTATTGTATATGTGTAAGTAAAAGAACAGATTACAAGGATTGGAATGGCCTAAGTGAGGCCAGGGGAAGAGATTGAGCAAAAACAAATGGTGCAGGGAGGGTCAATCAAAACTCAAGATATTTTGAATAAGACATATGAAAGACTATATACATATATATAGACAACTTTGATACTTATAGATAATAAACTATAACATTTCCTGCCCCTCCCCAACTTTCCCCTTCACAACTCCACTCTCCATCATTTCCCCTCCCTCTCTCCATTAGTCTTTCTTTTAGTTTGATATCATCATCTTTTTCTCCTGTTATGAGGGTCTTATGAAGGTATTGCTAGGGACTGCAAGGTCATAGGTTTTGAGGTTAATTTCTGTGTGGACAGTTGCATTGTAAGGAGTGGTACTTTGTCTTTGGCTCTTACATTCTTTCCACCACCTCTTCCGCAATGGGCCCTAAGCCTTGGAGGGTGTGATAGAGATGTCTCAATGCTGGACACTCCTCCATCCCTTCTTCTCAGCACTACGTTGTCTTTTGGTTCATTGCAGTGGTCATTGCCATCTAAAAAGAGAAGCTTCTCTTATGAGAAGTGAGAGTAGCATTAATACATGAATATGAACATTAAATGTAGTGCTTTCAGTGAAATTTGGTGAGAATAATATATGCATTAATCCAGATAAGAGCTGACTTTATACCCCTAAGGCTCATGACTTGCCCTACCATAGGCTTTTGATTAGGTTTTCAGTACCACACATGTATTCCCTCCCATAGAGTAGGCCTTCAGTTCAATTAGAGAGCAGTTGGTTTCCCCCAGACCAGACATGCCACTCATTTGGTCATTTGGCCTGTCTGGCTAAACTTGAGGTTTCCAGTGGTCACTGTTTTCTCCACTGATGACTTCTGTCTCCTATAAGGCTACATACACTGCACCTTTTTCCAGTTTTCAGTTGGCTGGTCTATAGGAAGAAGGTTTTCTGCTTAGCATCAGCTTGATTTCTTATTGACTTTGCCACTCAGGCATGTGATGTCTTCAGCAATAGGGTCTTACCACTTCTTTCTCAAGGGAAACCAAGGGCTTTGACAATAGCCTATAATGTTTTGGAGGCAACAGGGACCTTCCTGGCCAACAACTAACAGAGAAGTATCCCATTCCTGTCACTGAAAATTTTCTAGTAACATTCTATGACTTTTGAATGTGCCATTATTCAAAAAAGTAGGTTTTCATATGTCTTATTCAGAATATCTTGAATTTTGATTGACCATTCCCCCTCACACCCTTCTTTTACACAATCTCTTTCACTGGCCTCACTTAGGTCTTTCCCCTTCCTGTAATCTGTTCTTCTACTTACATATATACAATATCATCCCTTTAAGACCTTCCCTCTCCTCCCTCCCTTATAGCCTTTTTCTAGCTTACTGGCCTCTGCTACTGATTTTTGTTTCCAGCTCTCACACACCAGTCTAAACATTTGTATATAGGATCCACCTATGCGAGAGAACATGTTACCTCGCTTAGAGTAATCCTTTCCAGATATATCCATTTCCCTGAAAATTTTATTTTTCTTTATTGCTGAATAGAACTCCATTGTGTAAATGTACCACATCTTTATTATTCTTTCATCTGTGGATGGACATCTAGGTTGGTTCCATTTCCTAGCTATTGTAAATAGAGCAGTAATAAACATGGTTGTGCAAGTATCTCTAAGACAGTGAGAAGAGTCATTAGGCTATATGCCTAGGAGTGTTATAGCTGTATCATGTGGTAAATCTATTTTTAGCTGTCTCATGAACCTCATACTGATTTCCACAGTGGCTGGACGAGACCACATTCCCACCAACAGTGCAGAAGGGTTCCCTTTCTCTGCATCCTCATCAACATTTATTGTCATTTGTTTTCATAATGGTAGCCATTCTGACAGGAGAGAGATGTAATTTCAAAGTAGTTTGCATTTCCCTAACGGCTAAGGATGTAGAACACCTTTTCAGATGTTTATATGCCATCTGTATTTCTTCCAATGAGAACTCTCTATTTAGTTCCATAGCCCATTTTTTAATTGGGTTGTTTGATTTCTTATTGTTCTGCTTTTTTGAGTTCTTTGTATATTCTGGATTTTAATCCTCTGTCAGATGTATAGCTGGAAAAGATCTTCTCCCATTTTGTAGGTAGTCTCTTTGCTCTATTTGAAGTGTCCTTTGCTATACAGAGGCTCTGTAATTTCATGAGATCCTGGTGGTTGATAAGTGGTTTTATTTCTAGAGCAATTGGGGTTATAGTCAGAAAGTCGTTGCCTATTCCAATATGTTGAAGGGTGTCCCCTACCCTTTCCTCTAGCAATTTCAGTGTTTCAGGTCTGATATTAAGGTTTCTGATCCACTTGGATATGATTCTTATACATGGAGAAAGACAAGGATCTATTTTCATCCTTCTACATATTGATATTCAGTTTTCCCAGCACCACTTGTTGAAGAGGCTATCTTTTCTCCAATAAATATTTTTGGCATTTTTGTCAAATATCAGATGAAAATCTGCTTTTTTGGATAATGGCACACCCAGAAGCCATAGATTGTTACTAGAAATTTTCAGTGCCAGGGATGGGATACCTTCCAGTGAGTTGTTGGCCAGGGAGGTCCCTGTTGCCTCTAAAACATCACAGGCTATTCCCAAGGCCCTTGGTTTCCCATCAGGAATAGATGGTAAGACCCTATTGCTGAAGACTCCACATGCCTGGGCAGCAAGGTCACTGAGAAATTAAGCTGGGGCTGAGCTGACAATCTCCTCCCAGTAGACCTGCTGACTGAAAGCTGGAAAAAGCTGCACTGTATACAGCCCTATGGGAGACAGAAGTCATCAGCGGTGAAAACAGTGACCACTGGAAGCCTCAAGTTTGGCCAGACAGGCCAAATGACCTAAAGGGTATAATCGTGGCATGTCTGCTCTGGGAGAAACCAACTACTCTCTAATTGGACTGGAGGCATGCTCTATAAGAGGGAATACATGCCTGGTACTGAAAACCCAATCAAAAGCCTATAGAAGGCAAGGTCATGACCCTTAGGGGTATAAGGCCTGCTCTTGTCTGGCTAAATCCACATATTATTCTCACCAAACTGCCCTGTAAACGCTACACTTAATGTTCATATTCATATATTAATACTACTCCCACTTTTGGTTAGAAAAGCTTCTCTTTACAGATGTCAATGACCACTGGGATGACCCAAAAGGCAACACAGTGCTGAGAAGTGACAGAGGAATGTCCAGCACTGAAACATCTCTATCACACCCTCCAAGGCTCAGGGTCCATTGTGGAAGAGGTGACAGAAAGAATGTAAGAGCCAAAAGAAGGGTAGGACTCCTTACAATGCAACTGTCCAGACAGAAATTGGCCTTGATATCTATAACCTCACAGTGCCCAGCAACATCTTCGCAAGAGCCTCATAATAGGAGAAAAAGATGATGACATCACAATACAAGAGGGACTAATGAATGGAGAGAGGGAGGGGAAATGATGGAGAGTGAAGTTGTGAAGGGGAAAGTGGAGGAAGGGAGGGAATTATTATGGTTTATTGTCTGTAAGTAGAGAAGTTGTCAATAAATAATTATACATTAAAAAGTATAAGGGGCTGGAGAGATGGCTTAGTGGTTAAGGCACTTGCCTGCAAAGCCAAAGAACCCAGGTTCGATTTCCCATGACCCATACAAGCCAGATGCACAAGGTGGCGCATGTATCTGGAGTTCGTTTGTAGGGGCTGGAGGTTCTGGCATGACCATTTTCTCTCTTTCTCTCATCTGCCTTATCTGTCAAATAAATAATAATAATAAAGACGTTATCATCCATGTCACCATGCAGACTAACTGCTGGAGACCCCTCACAGCTTGGGAGCTTTTCTGCTTTACTTTCTGTGGTCGTTTCCTGAAATAAGTCTTTCTTAACTTACCCTTCCATGTGTCTACACTCGTCAGCTCTTTGTGAGTCGTAAGATAAGAGCTCCAGAGCCACTGGCTTGGGGAGTCCTAGCGACTGTCCAGTGTCTGGTGCTATAACCCCTAATCTACACCTATCTAGAGCCTAACGGGCATCTCAAATCAGTGACAGCTGTCCAAGCTGTTTCTCCTCTCCTGTCTTCTCTTGATGGGCTTTCCACTGATGAAATCACATCGATTAGCATGAGGTGGTCACAGGAGTGAGAGCTCAGGGGCATCTCCTGGGGAGTGGAACTGGCTTTGGATCAGCAAACCTGGCTTTGAAGTGGGGGTGCTGTGGGTGTTCTAACTCAAAAACAGTCAGCCTCAGGGCAAAGTGGCTTCCACATTTTCAAAGGGCAGCAGCTTCCAGCTTGTTGGCTTTGTTCTCTGTCCTTGTAATCTGACAGGAGATTTGTAGGCGAGGTCAGAAATCACTATTGAGAGCAAAGAGGGGGAGCCGCGTCAGAGTGGGGGGAGCTGGTGTGACCTGAACTCCTCAGTGGGCTGGGTGACCTTGAACCTAATGCATCCCTTGCCTGAGCCTCAGTTTCCCCTATGTATAAAATAAAGCTATGGAGTTATCTGGTGGCTGTCCTTACCACCTTCAGAGTGAAATGTTGAAGGTCAAGTGGAGCCTGAGGGAGGGTACCCACCAGCAGAGAGGAGGTGAGCTACCACTCACCACAGCCCATTCCCCTGCTCTGTGTGGCAGGCCCCTGCTCCATTTCTTTCCCTGGGGACCTTCTTAGCACATCGCATTCTGTTGTGACTGCTCTATGTCAGGACTCAAAACCCTGGAATTAATGCCCCTCTCCGGGGAGAACCCACTGCTCCGACCAATGACAATGGTGGTGTATAAAGTCAGCATTCTGTGTGGCGGCTGTGACGCCTGATGCTGGCTGGGATGAGTCACCCCAGGATTAACCTCCAGTCATACCCGTGGGAAATGAATTCCTTAACACCGCTGCAGCCTGCACCCCCACCCCTGTCTGTCCTCCTTACCCTCTCAGCTTTCCTGTCCCAGCCAAGCCAATGGCAGGCCTTGATTCTTTTACTGGTGAACCCAGAAGATAGCGGCTGAGAAATACAGAATGCACAGTGGAGGGGGACCCTGGAGTGGGGCAGCATTTTCTTGTTAATTTGGAGGTTCATTCCATGGTGGCAGCTCTGTAACTGTATGCCTATGACATGGGTGCTTCCCTCCCACTAGAAGAGAAGGTGAGAATAACTAGAAGGTAGCCCTTGCCACAGTGATGCCCAGAACAGACGAGGGACGGGAATCATCCTGCAGGGTGCCCACCCAACCCTCACAGCGCATCGACAGAGCTGCTGCCGTCAATCAATACGAGACTCAATTAATTAGAAAATATACCCATCAGAGAGTGCATGAGGGAAGGTATAATGAACAGAGGCATGGATGAGGTGGCGAGACAATGAGCGTGTTCAGGGATGAATCAGCCTATTAACAGCTAACAGAATGATGAGCCAATGACCCAGCGAGGAGCTGACTAACCAGACGGACCATGGGAGAAAAAGTAAATGAATGAATGAGCGTTGGCATTAAGAACGAGTGAACTAGTGAAGCAAGGACTAAATTGACATGTGAATGGGGATGTAAACACACGAACAAAATAAGAAACAAATGAGAATGTGACTGGAGAGGCAACAGAATGGGTAGATGGCTATGAAATATGATCAGTACAAAAGTGGATAATTACACAGATACACAATGGGTAAGTGAGGAGCGTGTTCCAGCTGGACACGAGGGGAAGTCATTCATAAAGAAACTTCTGATGCAGAGGAAAGCGTCACTGAGACACGAGGCAGGTCCCAGCAAACCCATACTGTCTTCTCCTTTCATCCAGAATGGGCGCTTCCTCCCATCCCAGTGACTCCAGTGCAGATTTAACAAGGGCACCAGTCACCCACGCCAATGATGGCCTGCAGGGTCATGCTCTAGGTGCACTCTGGCCACAGAGGAGAGAACCATCCAGAAGTGACTGTACTGTTTTCTCAATCAGGTCACAGATAGACACCCATTGCTGTACAGCCACCATGATTTACATAGTGCTTTTAGCTGTCATTATGACTTCACTGGCTCATTTTTTTCCCACCCGCAAGCTTGTACCAAAGCCAGGGAATGAAGGGTGCTTGGAAGTCAAAGCTGTGAGGCTCCAAAGCCAAGTGAGATGGGGTCAAAGCTCAGGTCTGGGGACTCAGAAGACCTGGGCCAGGAAATCAGTCCTTCCTCACAGGGACCTTGGTCCTGTCTTCTGTGACACAAGGTTGCTCTCCAGATCCCCAGACTCACAGCATATCAGGAGAACACACACTCATATAGATCAGTATTAGCTGTCACACCCACTCCATCACTGAGGTCAGGACTGCCTCTGGCCTTCGTGGTTCAGCACATAGCAGATGCTCAGTAGGCATTGACGGAATACATGATAATACAGTGTTGGGGTGTTTTCAAAAAATTATTTGTTTATTTACTTATTTATTTGAGAGAGTGAGAGAGAGGCAGAGGAGAGAGAGAGAGAGAGAGAGAGAGAGAGAGAGAGAGAGAGAGAGAGAGAGAATGGGTGCTCCAGGGTCTCCAGCCACTGCAAACAATCTCTAGATGCATACACCAACTTGCGTATCTGGCTTATGAGGGTCCTGGGGAATCAAATGGAAGTCCTTTGGCTTTGTAGGCAAGTTCCTTAACCACTAAGCCATTTCTCCAGCCTGTGATGTGTTTCTGGAGCACCTCAAGTCCCTCTAGAACAACCATGGTTTGATGAAGAGATGCCAATCACTGCATGTCCTCGCCTCTTTGTCATGGTGCTGCCTTCCTGTGTTCTTTAAGAACTGCCACCCACTCTCTTTTCCCCAGCAGTGCCCATCTGCCTAGCTCCTGGCCCGTTTCCGTGTGTGCTGGGCTCGCATGGGAGATGGAGAAGCAGGGAGCACACTGGTGTGATACGCAGGCATGGGGGTGGAGGAGGGCCGTGCACTGCTCCTTGGGTCAGGCTTTTTTTTTTTTTTCAAGGTAGGGTCTCATTCTGGCCCAGAATCTGACCTGGAATTCACTGTGTAGTCTCAGGGTGGCCTTGAGCCCACGGTGATTCTCCTACCTCTGCCTCCCAAGTGCTGGGATTAAAGGTGTGCGCCACCATGCCCGGCTTTTAAAGTATTTTTATTTTTATTTATTTATTTGACAAAGAAAGAAGGGGAGAGAGAGATAGAGAGAGGGAATGGGAGTGCCAGGGTGCCAGGGCCTCCAGCTACTGCAAACGAACTCCAGATGCGTGTGCCCCCTTGCGCATCTGGCTAACGTGGGTCCTCAGGAATCAAACCTGGGTCCTTTGGCTTTGCAGGCAAATGCCTTCACTGCTAAGCCATCCCTCCAGCCCCTTGTGTCAGTTCTTAAGCAGAGAACATACCCTTGGGTCTCCCACTACACTGACCCTGATGTGGGAGAACTGATAAGAGTCAACAAGTGGGTCTGACCCTGCAGGGACCACAGGGGTGGCAGAGAATGTCTGCTGTCAGAGAGGTGGCCTTGAACTCAGAGGCACAGGCCATAAGCCATGGCAATAGTGCTAAGGAGAGCAATGAGGCTGAAAGCCAGCCAGGCGGGTCATGCCTATAATCCCAGAACCCAGGAGGCTAAGATAGGAGGGCTGCCATGAATTCAAGAACCTGGGCTAGAGTGAGACCCTGCCTTAAAAAAGCCAGAAGTCAGGTAACCTTGACTGTCCTAATGGAAAGCTTGTCCCTGTGCGAGGCTCCCAGGCTTCTCAGAGCCTATCTCTGCTGGACAGTGGGATGGTGTCCAGCAGACCCAAGCAGGACCCAAGCAGTGTTCATTCATTCATTCATTTTGTGCTCACTTATTCATTCCATTCATTGTGTGTGATGTATGTACATCCATACTATATATGCATGTGTATGTAAGTATGTGTGATGTGTATGTATGTATGTGTGTATGTTGCTGGTCCACATGTGCCATGGCACATGCGTGCAGGTCAGAGGACAATGTGGGCATTGTTCTTCACCATCCACCTTGTTTTAGGCAGGGCTTTCATTCACCACTGTGGGTGCCCGAATGGCCTGCCTACAAGCTCCTAGGTGATTCTCTTATCTCCACTTCCCTTCTCACCACAGGCATGTTGAAATTACAGACATTTGCACTATAGAACCCAGCTTTATCTGGGCTCTGGGGATGCCAACTCAAGTCTTCATGCTTGCATGGAAGCACTTTATCCACTGAGCCTCTCTTCAGCCCCATTCATTTTGAATCAGGGGCAGTCACCCGCACCCTAGGCCTCCCCCTGCTGCTGGGGCCTGAGGTCCAGAGGTCCAGAGGTCAGAATCTAGCCTTCACTTGCATGCTTTGTCTGACACAGGTCACGGTAACATTAAGAACCCCATGTGTTGTCTGTCTGACGGGACTAGCGCTGGAGTGAGACCAGCCCCAGGTTCCCCCAGAGGACACTGATTAGGTCATGGAGGCAGGTGACTGCAGATGTTTGAGGTGTCAGGATCAATAGCGAGCCTCAAGACCAGAGGAGTCCAGGCTGTGTCCAGGCTCAGTTAGTCCCAGCTGGGTGACCTGGTCAGCCTCTTAGCTGGGGCTTCAACTTCCTCCTCCTCCTGCCCCGTTTCCTGCTCTTCCATACAGTGATGAGAAAGAGTGGCCCCTGCCAGTTGGGGCTGTTGGGAGGGCTGAGTGGGATGCATGGTGGCTGGCTGCACCGAGAACGCACCCGTCAGAGACACTGTGGTGACAATGACAGTCACACTTTCTGGATTAACCCTCCTCGCAGCTCCTAGATTGAGAAGGCTATCCAGCTGTGAGGTCACACATTCCATCATCCCAGTTTGCAGGTGGGGCCATGAGGGACAGAGCAGCGATGCCAGCTAGTCACCCGCCGCTACTGCCCACAGAGGGGAACGGCACTCGGGGTTCCAACTTCTTGCTTCGTGCTTTTGGCCACAAGGATGGCTCTGCTCTTAATCTCTGTGTGTGCGTGCACTCATGTGTCCTTCGCATGGCCCTTTGGCCTTGTTCATATTGACCAGGCTGTTCTTTCTTCCCTGTTTTCCTTCATCTGGCTTGTGAATTATACCATCTATCGTTTCTTTTTAACGTTTTTTTATTTTAGATTTTAAGGCTTTTTATTGGTCATTTAATGATTTCACATATCTATGTATGGTATTTTGATTTTATATGCCCCCCATTACCCTCTTATCCTCCTCCCACTCCGCTGAATCTCTTCTTCTCAACAAAGTTCCCTTCTCTTTCCAAATCAGTTTTAAGGAAAGGTAGGCAGGTGCATTAAATGTGTATTTCTTTTTAATAAATCATTCAATCATGAATAGCACATGAATTTTTTTTTTAAGGTTTTAAAAATTAATTTTTATAGCTCTTTTATAAAACAGTTGTACCTTTATATCTCCTCCCCTGCTCCAGTTCTGCTGAGAGTCTTTGGTGGGGTTATTGGTATTCACTGTGGGGACCGAGGGGCCTGGGTCAGTCTCCGTGGGGGGCGGGCATTGTCTCAAGCTATTCCCACCCACCCTGAGGCTTTTATAATCTTCCTACTCCCTCTTCCATATATGTTCCCTGATCCTTGGCAGGCAAGATAGGGATCTGGTTTAGTGTTGCTTTCTCTCTCTCTGTACTTTTTTTTTTTTTTTTTTTTGGATTTTCAAGGTAGGGTCTCCCTCTAGCTCAGCCTGACCTGGAATTCACTATGTCTTCTCAGGATGGCCTCGAACTCATGGTGATCCTCCTACCTCTGCCTCCCGAGTGCAGGGATTAAAGGCGTGCTCCAACACACCCGGCTCTAGTGCTGTTTTCTCTGTCGCCTGTGTATCTCTGTTTTGATGAGGTTTGAGTGACCAGACTGTCTGCCACTGTTTCCGGAACTGTTTTTCAGTGCAGTTGCAAGGGCAGTACTTGCGTCACCGCTTCCTCTGTACTGACTTCTGGGCCTGGGCAGGTGAGGAGAGGGTGACCTATCTCATGGTAGACAGTCAGTTCCCTCTCTTTTATGCATTGATGTAACTTCTCCCCAGTATTCTCTTCTGTCTCACAGAAGTTATGAGGAACTGGGAAGTTGTGGCCTATTTGCTCCACATACACCTATTGTCTCTATTAATTGATCAGCCTTAAAATGATAACTCTCATGAACTAAGACATACTAGCAAATCGGTGCCTCTCCTCCCCTGTTACCCACACAGACCAAGACTGTGGCAGCCACAGCCTCTCTTTTCATGTGGATTCTGGGCCATCCAGACTTGGGCTCATCCGTCTTTATGTTCCCACATTAGCTGGGATGAGTCTTGCTGGTGGTTTGGTACCTGGGTTCAATGTCCTCTGGAGTGAGTTTAAATTTTAGCTCAAGAGTGTTTTAGGCCAGCTTCCATTGTCAGAATGGCCATGTGTTGAAAGACTGGTCCTGAGCCAGTAGGAAAGTGGTGGAACCTTTAGGAGGTAGGGCTTAGTGAAAGGATGTTAGGTCATTGGAGGGTGTACCCTTGAAGGAGGCTGGGTTTTAGCTCTTCCCTCTCTGCTTCCCAATGGCCGCTTCTGCCGTGATGGACTGTCCTGCCATAAGCCCAAAGGCATTAGGAATACCTGACTGTGGACTGCAACCTCTGAAACTATGAGCCAAATAATCTTTTGTCTTTCAGGTGGTTTCCTCAGGTATTTTGTCGTAGTGCTGGAAAGCTGACTTACACTCAGGCCTCCAAGTGCATCTTCACTGGAACACTTCTTTGTGCTGCTTTCTTCAACTTGGAATGATAACTTAGCTGGGTCGAGCTGCTCCACCACTGATTTCATCTGACACTGAAAGTATCACTCTGGAGCTCTGTCCCTAATGTCATGTGAAGAGTCCTCTGTCCATTGCTAATTACTCGATAGCAATTTGTCTGCTGAGGGCTCAGAGATGATTAAGAGGGGATGAGCTACTGGCTCTTGGGTCGAAGGGAAGACATTTGGTCAATGGCATCAGCACGTTGCTGCTGTTATTAATATTGAGTGTAATTACTTGGTGTCACTGCTGACAGAGTGACGGACCGGGGACTACTGTATGCCTGGAACCACCACAAGTGTCTCACAGAATCCATTTCTTCTGCCTTCATGTTGCTCCTTAGGACAGCCAAGGCCAAAATCCCAGTACAGGAGAGCTGCCACAGGACAGGAAGTGGGAGGTTATGGGGGGAGGTTATGGGGGGTCGCAGACTTGGAGTCAGTAGGTCAGAGGTCACACCCTTATCTGACCTTTCCCCAGTCTGCAGCCTGTGAGGACCTGGCTTCCTTTTCTGAGCCTTGGATCCCTCCCCTGGCAGTTGAGCTATAGCCTCTGTCGGACCTGGGATGTGGTGGGCCCCGAGAGATAGGTTGCCCATCTTCTCTGGAAGTGGAGTGGGTGCCATGTCCCTGCTCTGGCCCAGGCACACTTGGGTCTGGGGACCTAAGGGCGGAAGATAGCTCTCTGCAGAGTGAGGGGCTAGCTGAGTCACCTTCTGTGATCTTCTTAGAGTCTCTGGGGCACAGACAGCCCAGGGCTTGGGTGGGGGGTGAAGCTCAATTGGTAGAGCACTTGTCTTGCATGCAGGAAGCCCTGGGTTCACTCCTCAGCACTGTATAAACTAGGCAGGCAGCAAACCTTTGTAGTCCCAGCACTCAGGCCATGCCAACAGGAGAATCAGGAGTTCAAGGTCATTTTTAGATGTGCATAAGGTTTGAAGCTAGCTTGGGCTAAATGATACAGGAAACCAAAACAACACAAAACACAAAGCCAGAAAGGCCGGTGTCATCTCTAGGCCCGTGTCCCTCCTGGCAGGGAGCAGGGCATACTAGCCACCATCCAGAGCCTCTGTCTGTGGAGGAGCTGAGCTCTCCCTGCCAAAAGCAAGATCCACTCCCATGGGGGAGCTCTTTGATTACTTCTTAATGGAAAGCATGCTTGCCTCAGAGCTGAAATTACATTGTCAGCAGCAGGTATATACACATGTACAGATACATACACCCCCACCCAATGTACCCGCACACTTGCACCCTCCCACACACGTGTACTTACACACATGTGAATAAACATACACACCCACATCCACATGGAAAAATCTATTCATGGAAATAAACAATTCATGAGATTCCATCTGGGTCCCACTCTCAGCAGCATCAAAAAGGCTCCTGGGAATCTCGTACACGCACCCAGATGTGACTCACTCTTTTTCCCACTTGTCCACTCCGTAGATGCTAATTTAGTGGCACCTCACTGCTTGGAGCTGCTATATGACACAGGCTTTCGGTTCCAGCAACCCTTTTGTAATCATTAACAGTGCAAGAACAGTGACGCTGCCTGAGAGAATGACAAACGCTCACTCTACATGAAAGGGGATTGTCCTCAGTGTAAGGAAAGAGATCACTCCCACATGGAGGTCACCAAGCTCTATGGTGCGGGAGGGTGGAAGCCGCCGCCCCAGGCACGTTTGATTTTGTTACTCAGAGAAGCGGAGGCTCTCTGCAGGCACAGGAATGGCTGCGGAAAGCTTTCCTTTTATAGAAAGAAGTCTATATGTGTGGCTGGAGATATGGGTCAGGGAGGCCCGAGTTCAGGTTCCCAGCACCCAAGTAAAGGCTGAGAATGGTTGTGTACGCCTGCAGTCCCAGCACTGGGGAGGCAGGATGGGAGGGTCCCTAAGGTTAGCTAAGCTAGCTGAGTCAGTGAGCTCCACTCTCTCACAAAAGGAGATGGAGAGCAACTGAGGAAGACCTCAATGCCAGTCTCTGGCCTCTACCCGCACATGTGTGTGCATGTACCCACACATATACATGGGCCCGTGACCTGCAAACATACACATGTACACACACATGCACACCGCATGCACATAGACAAGAAAGAAAAACTCTACATTCTCCTTCCTTGTACAGAGAGATGCAGGCAGAGCCTTTCCATGGGGACGTGCTTCCCGTGTGCCTAAGGAAAGGTGAGGCTGAGCAGCTGAGCGAGGCTGAGAGCGATGGCGGCGAGCGCTCCTGCTGTGGTGCGGGTGTGCAGGGTCCCCGCGGGCTCAGGCGTTTGACGCGCTCTCTGGGAGGCTGTGGAACCTTTGGGACAGGAAACCGGCTGACTGACAGAGGTGGGTCACTGGGAACAAGCCTTTCAGGATTATAGTCTGGCCCAGCTTCTGGTTACATTCTGTCTGCTTCCTGGCCCACCAAGATGGGAGAAGCCTGTGCCCCAATCTCCCACCACCGGGAACTCTGGCTGCCTTCCCCATCGTGATGGACTGAACTGTGAGGCAAAATAAATACCTCTCCCTTAAGTTGTTTCTGTCAGGCACTCTGTCACAGCCATGAGGAACGTCACCACTACCTCACGATCTCCATGTTCTCCACGCTTCCTTGTGGTGGTGGTGGGGGTCCACCTCCTCCTCCCCTGGCCCAGGCCCCTGGCCCTCTGCTAGGCTCCAGGTAAGGTTCCACCAGCTGCTCCTCAGGCTCACGCTGTGTGTGCGAATCTCCTGAGGGCTAAACACTTGAGATAACACGTGTGCTTTTCTTCCTGTGCTCTGTCAATTGCCAGTTGATTTCAGAGACGCAAATGATCAGATTTCAGAAGGAACAGAATAAATTAAAACTCCCCTACCAAGATGAGAACAATGATGTGAAACTGTGGAGAGGGAAAACGAGAGCTGCGTGCTGGGCTGCCGCACCCTCCTGGAATTGCAGGAGCCGCACTCACGTGAGAGTGAGAGAGCAGCGCTCAGGCATAGCCTCCGTCTCACCACGTGACCATGTCCTAGGTCAGGGGCCTGGCTCTGGGTGACAGGGACCCAACAGACTAGGTCTAGCTACCGCCCCCCCCCCAAAAAAAACCCTCCAAACAGTAGAGAAGTGAGTGGAGACCAGGCAGGAAAGGAATTCGCCTCAGTGTTGCCAACGCCTGGAAGGATGGGGGCCAGCTCTTCAGGCATGTCTGAGCCACCTACAGTGGTGCCAAAATGACACAGGAGAAGAATCACAAAGTGTGGGTGGAGGTAGTCTCGTCCAGGCTGCGGTCTGATTGGTCATTATATCAGGTTGGTATACTGGCACCAGTGGGTCATCACAGCTGGGAGAGGGGCCCACTTTCCACTCCCCTCATAGGGTGTTTTCTCTGCAAGGCTTGGACTTCTGGACTTTGACCCAGGCTGGGAAGGAGAGGTGAGTAGAATAAAGAACAGATCGGAGGAGGAACATGGAGTCAGTCAGGCCAAGGAGGAAGGGTCTTCCTCCAGAAGACAAAAAGGAGGGGGTAGATGGAGGACCATTTCGATGGAACCCTTGGGACATCACACCCGTCACAAGAAGAGGGCAGTATAACACCATGTGATCTTTTGGAAGAGGGAGAGGACATTGACATAATTGTTAGTATCATTTGTAATTGGAGTTATCTGATCTTGTTCCTAATTTATTAAATTTTATCATAGATATGAGTGTACAGGAAAGAACCAGTAGATGTGGTAGATGCGATTCAGCAGGTCATCGCAGTGGAATGAGTGCTCCCAGCACAGGAAGAGGTGCTCGCAGCCTAGGAGAGGGGCTGCTCAACAGTTCTGGGAAATTAACCCGAGCTGCTGGGCAGGTAATTGTCAGCTGTGCAATTTGTTTTGCAAACAATAGTAGCAGGTTACAGCATCCTGGGATTCTTGGGCCAAGCTTACGAAAATCCCTCATGAGGGCTGGAGAGATGGCTCAGTGGCTAAGGTGCTTGCCTGCAAAGCATAAGGACTGGAGTTAGATTCACCAGGACCCACGTAAAGCCAGATGCACCAAGTAGTATATACGTCTGGAGTTTGTTTGCAGTTGCTAAAGGCCCTGGTGTGCCCACTCACTCTTTCTTTCTGCCAGGCATGGTGGCAGTGTGCACCAACTGTGAGTTTGAGGCCAGCCTGAGAGTACATAGTGAGTTCCAGGTCAGCCTGGGCTTGAGTGAAACCCCACCTCAAAAAAAAAAAAAAATCTCTCATGGGACCAGTTCTGCTTTCTAGTCTCTTAATAGTGACCTTCCCTTCACACAGCCCATTCTCACCTGACCTGGGCTGTCAGTGAATTTCTGTAGACAGTGATTTATTGATACCTGTGCTGGCCAAGCCCTCTGATGGCCCAGGCTTCTCACGTGAGAAGTGGGGGATCACCCTACCCTACAGCTCCATCTCTGTCAACAGATCCACAGTGGCCCTGTGGCTCAGCCCCTGGCCAAGGGCAGTGCTCAGGACATAGCAATCCTCTTGGGGACAGACAGGCTGCAGGAAAGGCTGACCAGCCTGGGTTCTAGCCCTGACTCTTCATACCCTACTTCACTCACCCTCTGAGAGCCTCAGTTCCTCATCTGCGAAGTGGGGTGCAGCAGAACCCTCGGGAGCAACGGAGGATCTGGAAAGCTGAAGGGAAGTGAGATCCTCCTAGCTGAGCCCAGCACAGATGCATGGTGACACGTCCTCACCTCCCCCCCTTCACGTGGTGCTGGGTAGGAAGGAGGGCTGTGGGCAGACAGCAGACAGCGATGTCCCTGTCACAGCCCCAGTCCACCTCTCAATGCCTTGGATCTCTCCCAGCGTTGGTCAGTCTCTGGGGACATCCTCTACTGATGAGGAGCTCAGCTGCCCCGAGCCAGGAAGCCTAGGGTGGAGCACGGAGAAGGGAAGACTCACAGCACAGCCTGCCGCAGGAGCAGAGACTTGGGCTGCTGCGAGAAACTCTGTGTGAAAGAACTGTGAGAAATGAAAGACTAATAGTAACAAAAAGAAAGGAAATCTACAATCCCAGGGAGGACAGGACCCATCCATCAACTTCTTTGAGGCTTTGTTCAAAAATCCCACTGCAAAGCTGGGCGTGGTGGTGCATGCCTTTAATCCCAGCGCTCGGAAGGCAGAGGTAGGAGGATTTCTGTGAGTCCAAGGCCACCCTGAGACTACAGAGTGAATTCCAGGTCAGCCTGAGCTAGAGTGAGACCTTACCTTGAAAAACAACAACAACCAACCAACCAAACAAACAAAAAATCCTGCCGTGAATGCAAGGGCATCTTAGCTGTTGGCTTGGGTGTGAGGGAGCTGTTCGCCTTGGTCTGCAGGCTCCAGCCAGGAGAGAGCAGCTTCCCGGTATCCGGCAGGTCAGCAGTGGCCCGGGGTGGCAGCCCAGGATGGCAATAAGACTCTACCTGAGCTCGCTGTGTGGCCTTGGCAAAGTGGTCTTCTCTGGGATCTTCTTGTTCCTGAGGCAGGACCGGGGCTCTCAAAGCCATTCAGCTCTCAGAGGATGTTGACGAACAACAGGGAGTGAGGGACTGGGGAAGGCGAGAGACCAGACTGGCAAGGAGAGACCTTGCCCACCTGGGAATGCCAGAAAGGGTGGATCAGTGGCCAACAGCCTCACTGACTAGAGCTTTCCCACTGCCTAGTCCTCTGCACCCCACTGATCTGAGCCTCCCCCTACCCCAGGGAGCCTCAGTGTCATTGGCTTTCCCTCCCCAGACACCTCCACAGACCTACCTCAGGCTCTCTTCACGGATTGCAGCAATAACCTTTCCTGCCAGTCCCACTGGTTCCTGGAGCCTCAATCTGGCTTCAGGGACCACCACTGAGGCCCTGCTCCATGCACACGCGTGTGCACACACACACACATACACACACACACAGGTCATACTTCAACTGCCGTCTTCTCTCAAAGTTTCCTCCCCTCCTCACATCACAGTGTAATCGTGTAATGACTCTTCCTCTAAGGAAGCCCTCCCAGCCTTCCTGACAGGTCAGACCCAGCTGTCTCTCAGAGTCCTGGGAGCCTGGTCCTTGGCAGGTCTGGGTATGTGGTGACCATGTGTGTATCTCTTGCTGCGCTCCTGGCCTGGGGAGTGTCCTCGGTTGTGTTTGCAGTTTAGCCCTAACTGGAGCCTGTCATGCGGTAGGGAGGAGGGCAGCATTGACGGAGTGAGCGCTGTTCAAAGACTAAAGACCAGACACAGTGACCCCCCGGGGTGAGGGAGGGAGGTGGGGCTCCAAACACAGCCTGAGGACACAGGGTCATTGTCACCAGCTGTGAGCCTGAGGTGACATCAGGAGCAGAGCATGAGGCTCAGGCTATGGAGCCCCAGAGGGAGGCGAGTGGCACACAACTCTGTCCCCAGAGAAATGGTGGGTGCCTCCTCAAAGCTGCAACCTGGGAAAGAAAGACCCTGCCTGTGTGACCAGGACCTTGTCTTCTCTTCAACCCTCCATGGCTCCCCAGCATGATTGATCAACTCCAAACACAAGTCTGCTGTGCTCCTGCCCCAACCACCATCCCTGTGTCTCCTCCTTCTGTTGTCCCCACAGTCCCCAGGCTTCAGGACCAGAAAGACCACCCCTAGCCCCTTTCCTCTACCATGTCCCTCATACTTCCCTGTCCCCTCTCGTGGAAGGCCATCCCAGCCTCCTGGAGCTCCGGTCCCAACAGGCTCAGCTCAAGCCCCATCTCCTCCCTGAACTGGTGACATTCCAGTTGTGCTGGTCTTTCCTGACCTCTCAATGCTGTAGAGTCCTCCTACAGGCCTGGCCTCTCCTCTGTCCGCCACCACAACCATGAACGCCTATGAAGGTGGCCTCGTTGGCTGTACCAGGCCATCAGTTACTCCATGGTTATGAGGATGGTAGAGTTTATTCTCTCCTGATGCCCTGTGTGTGGCCTGTGTATAGCAGGTGCTGAAAGTTGGCCGGAGGAATGGATGAATGAATATTACAGCCTCCATTTCCTTGGGACTCTGCTGTGTATGCATCAGGTGCCATTTCACTTAATCCTCCAGCAAACCCTTCATGGTGCACATTGACAGAGGGGGAAACTGAGACCCTGGGAGCCTGGGTCTCTGGCCCAGGTCACTAGTGAGTAGGCTGAGGCCTGAGACCCTCCTGTTCATCTCTACCTCTATCACTGCTCCTCCGAGTTGGACTGGAAAGTCACATCATGCCCAGGGTGTCCTTGCTCATCCTGCCACCCACTGGAGAGGATAGGAAGTTTCTGCCACATGTAACTGCCTGGGTTTAGGGAATCAGGGAACATTCCGGCCAAGTGTGCATGCCTCTCCCAGGCCTCTGTGCCTGCAGGAACCTCTCCCAGACAACATTCCCAGGTTTACAGAGACCTCTCTTGAATCCATACAGAGGTGGGCTCTAGGCATGGGGGAAACCGGCTGCAGCCAGGTCCTGTGTGTCTCTGATGCCCAGGAACAGATCCATTCAGATTCAGGAGGGGGAGAGATGACCTCAGAACAAACACAAGAGGAGACAGCGCACCAGGGAGATGAATAAGTCCCTCAGACACGAGAGGAATATGGCCAATTATTCCTTGTTGCATTTAATTTGAGTGTGTGTGTCCTCCGCTGCCTGTGAGCCTCAGCTCCCTAGAGAGAAAGAGAGCATAATGAGAGACACAGGCAGAAAACGCTCTCCTGACGTTGAATCCCCTAAGACAGAGACACAGAGCCAGGCTCAGGACAAAAGAAGCTCTTTGGCACACAGCGCACCCAGTACTGAGGCCCGCCCAGCACTGATGCTGGGTGTCCATGGCCACGCTCCAGGTCCCTAGGCTCCACTGACACCCAGCCTCATAAAAAGGCCCAACCAGAGTGAACAGTCTCGGGCTCACCTCTAGAGTTGCTTTCCACTCGCTGTGTGGCGTGGGGTGGTCACCACCCTTCTCTGAGCCTCAGGGGTATAACGGCAGGAAATAGATCCATTGGACCCCAGTCTAGTGTTAGCATAATGGGGAAATCGGGGTTTTTGGGTGCTTCCCAGAGCCCCAGGCTCTGAGTCCATATTTGCAAAGTAAACAAAAAAATTTGTGGCAATTTCAGATTCAAGAGAATGATTTTTAAATACCACATTTTATTCAGATTTTTACAAAGGGGCGCAGAAAGGGGAAGATTGAGAGGTAAGGGGAAACAAAGTGGGGAGAAGATAAGTACACCAGGTGGAGCCCAAAATCCCATGTGGGCCACTTGTAGCTCAGGAGTCCATGTGGCCAGATGGATTTGATTAAAACAAAACAAAACAAAACAAAACAAAAGCATGGAAAGATAAGAGAACACAAAATTCAAGGAGTTGGAGGAGATAAAGAGCCCATGTGGAGAGTAAGGGCTAGGGTCCTCCCGGCTGGGCCTGGACCTGGGCCGAGCCAGCCTAGGCCCAGCTGAGTTAAAAACTGGAAGTTCCCAAGTGACCAGAGAGAGCGAGAGACTGCCTTCCCCTTACAAAGATATTTATAACCTTAGGGTGGTGTCTTTTGGCCCAGGTGAACCAGAGGGCCAGCTGGTTGGTTAGGACTAGGGGCTGTCTCAGGAAGAGATGAGCTTAACGTGACCAACCACAACATTTAAATCCTATGAAAGACCTCTTTCCCAGGAGGGATCCTGACTGTTTGTACAAAGACAGTTCTTTGGAACTAGACAAGAGATAAGAAAACCTTTCCTGCCCTTTTTATCTTCAGGGGTCCATTCATCCTAACTCTACCACTCTTCCAAAGGAACTTGAAGATATTTCCTGGAGGTGTAGCCCCTGATATATATATGGGTTAAATTGTATCCTGCCCCCGCCCCACAATTCAACAAAGAATCCCTAGCCCCTGAGGAGACTATTTAAAGGTGGGTTTTCTTTGGAGGTGATTAAGGTCAAATGAAGTCACCAGTGCGAACTTTAATCCACCACGACTCAGGGCTCACAAGTAAAGAGAAACATGCCCAAGAGCACAGAAAGGGGTCTCCCCCTCTTCAGGTCCTGGGAGGGGCACTGGGAAGGGCGTGACCCAGCAGATCCTTCCAGCTTCCACATTCCCACCCCATCAGCCTCCCAGCTTGTGTGGTTACGGCAGCCCAAGTAGACCATGACACTCCAGTGGGATCTGTGGGTGAGTCGGAGCCACAGGTACCCAAAATATCAGGATGACCACACTGGAGACGGGGTGAGGAGGTGGGTCTTGGCATATTTTCCATTCTCAATGTCCAGATCTCCCCAGGATCTGGGGATCTTAAACCCTGGACTCTCTGTCGTCTAGAAGCAGTCAGAAAAATCCTTCATTGCAGACTGTTGGCTAAGGAGGAGAGGGACTGGTGTCTGGTTCCCAAGGGGCAGCCGCCGCCATGTTGAGAAAACAGGTGCTGAGATCCTCAGGGACCGTGAGGAGGTGGAGGGACCCCAGAGCCTCCTGGCTTAGATTCTACCCCTGCTGAAGGCCAGAGATCATGGAGGATGTTCTGGGCACAGGAGGGTGGGGAGCCAGCTGTGTGGTTCCCCAGGACCCAGAGTGAGTGTAGAGCCCACGCTGGTTGTGCACAGCAAGCGCTGCTCAGGCCTGCACTCAAGCCCTGGCATGAGTACCCGAGAGTAGCAGCAACTCTGGGCAGGATTTGGGGGCCCAGCCATGAGCTAGACATAGTAAGAAGGGCTGAGGACCCTACTCGCTAGGCAGAATGCTGTCCCCCCATCAGACTCTGCTGTAGGCATTTGAGATGCTGGGATACGAGCCAGAGAAAATACACAAAGATTGCCTTCATGGCAAACAGAAGCCGGTATTGATGGTCCCCTGGCTGCATTCTGTGCCCGTGCTAAGAGCTTTGCCCAGCTCCTTGCAGGGTTAGGTGTCACTACAGTCCCTGGTTATAGCAGAGAAAGGCTTACAGCTATGGTGTCGCCACATGTCTGCCTTCCGTGGAGTGAGTAAGGACTTGAGTCAGGATTCCGACCCATGCCTGTCGTAGCACAGTGCTATCCGCAGTGACAGACGCGTCGCGAGCTTCCGTCACTAGCCTGTGCAGCAGCCTCAGGGTCCCAAAGCTGCTCGAGGCTGCAGCAGTCCAGGAGTCACTGCCGGACTTGAGGCCGTCCGAGCTTCCTGAGCGTCGTCGGCACCCAGCCTTCCACGTCAGCCTCACGTCAGCAAGCCCCAGCGCGGGACGTCAGCACCGACAGCCGAGATGACGCCGCCGAGGGATTTGACTTTCCAGCAACCAGCCAGTGGCTGAGCAGGGCTTGGATCTCAGGTTGAGCTGCACAGACCTCGCCAACGCTCAGCGAGGTTAAACAGCAGAAGTAATTGATCCCAGCAGATGGACACTGAGAAAAGCAGACATCTTCGGGGGGCCAATTAGACACAGCCCAGCGTCACTGCATATGGTCCTCAGCTCTCACCGCCAACACTTGCGTCCTTTGGTGTCCTCTCTGCCATAATTGAGCCACGGAGGGAGACAGCTGACTGTGTTCTCAGAGCTGAGTGAGGGTGTCTGCCGCAAGCACTGCAGTTACCAGCAATAGTGAATTGTGCTTTCAAAGTCACGTCAAGCATTCCTAGCATTGAGGCAGATGGGTACGGCCAGGATGAGTGACCCGGGCACATCCAGTATACTGTTGGAACCCATGAGCCCAAAGTAGCCCCCACCTGAGATACCAGAGCAGCTGAAGAGCACCAGCTAGAGGGGGGCTCTCCCACAGCCTCTCCTCCAGCAAGACTCAGCAGGCCCAGGGAAACACCCTCAGATACCCCAAAGGGACCAGGGACCGCAGCAGTGCCAAATCAACCAAGCCAGACTCTCAACTATAGCAATTCAACTGCTGTGAGACAGGAGCGGAGCTCCCAACTGTATGCCAAGAATCAATGTATTAAACCCAAACACAGTGACTTCCTGCTAACATTAGATTTAAATAGAGCCTAGGTTGTCCTAATGTGGGAAACAAAACATCTAGGATAGAACTTAAACAATCCACTGGGTTAGTTAGATTTCCATTTTCCTATCACTATGACAAACACCCTAAGTAATCAACTTACATGGAGGAAAGGGGTTTTAAACTCTGTTTTGGGCATCTTAGTACATGATCAGTTGATCTGTTATTTATTTATTTATTTATTTATTTATTTCTTTTTTTTTTTTTGAGGTAGGGTATTGCTCTAGTTTAGGCTGACCTGGAATTCACTATGTAGTCTCAGGGTGGCCTTGAACTCATGGCGATTCTCCTACCTCTGCCTGCAAGTGCTGAGATTAAAGGCGTGTGCCACCACACCCAACTCAGTTGGTGTGTTCTGAGCCTGTGGTGAGGTGGCAGGTCATGGGGAAGCACCTGGCATGGGAAGCTGCTCACCTCATGGCCACAAGGACACTGAGCAGGGGGAGGGGGAGAGGACGTGGGTCTCTTCTAGGACATGCCTCCAATAACCTAACTTACTCCCTCCAGGCTTCCCCTTCTAAATGCTCCACCACTTCTCAAGAACACCAGAGGACGAGGACCAAAACTTCAGTGCATGGACCCTCAGGGGACACTTTTCCCAAACCATAGCATCTACCATACTTACAACAAGAAACTTACAGCGTGAATGACCAAAGGTAATCAAACTAGAACAAACATAAGGATAAATTGTATCATGGAATTATTCAACAAGGAGAATTATTCAACAAGGAGAATTATTCAAGGAGATTTTTAAAGCAACCATTATAAATGTTTGAACTCATTCCAAATTATCTTACAACAAGTGAAAAATGTGAAATCTCAGCACATAAAGAGAAAGTAAAAAAACCCAACATTTACAGAGCTGAGAAATACAATAGTAGAAATAAAAAGTGTTCTGAATAGACTCAGCAAAAAAAAAAAAAAAAAAAAGGCGACTGGATAGATTCAGAAAACTTAGAGACAGAGTATTCAAAGTCACCCACCCAAGCAATAGAGAAGAAATACAGTAAAATCCATTTACCAAAGTCTCAGGGACTCATGGGACAATGTGAACATGTTCACTGTTCATATCCTCAAGGTCCAAAAAGGAGACAAGAGTAGAACTAAGTGTATGTGAAGAAATAAAAATAGGTAATTTTCCAAAGATACAAACCTACATATCCAAGAAGCAAGTAACCTGAAAGAAGACAGACAGACAGACACACACACACACTTATAATAAACAACAGACACACACACACACAAACTTATAACAAACAAATGACAATTAAATGACTAAAGGCTAAAGAAAAAGAAAACAAACTTAAAAGCAGCCAGAGAATTGACATCATTACCTCATGGGGACCATGTACTCCATGGGTACCTTCAAAGGACAGCAGCAATGGGAATCAGAAGGACGTGGTATGTTTTTAACTGCAGAAGATGTAAATATCAACCACACATTTTATATTCTGTTGAATTATCATTCAAGAACTAAGAGAAAGAAAAGGCATTCTCAGACAAATACTGATAGTAAAATAATTTATTATTAGTCGACCTTCCCTTAAAGATTGGCTAAAGGAGTTTCACCAATAGGAAAGAAAATGAAAAGTTGTTGCCTACCAGGAAGGAAGAAGTAACAATGGAAATATGCATACAAACAATAGACTTTTCCTTATTTTTTTGTATGTGCATTTGTGTGTAGCAGGTGTGGTGTGGTGTGTGGTGTGTGGTGTATGTGTATGGTGCATGCATGTGTGTGTAAATGTGGTATCCTGTACATGTGAGTAGAGGCCAGAGGAGAATGTTTACCATCTTACTCCATTGTTCATCCACTTGTTTCTTTGAGATAAAGTCTCTTCACTAACTGTGTAGTTTTGGAGGCAGTTTTGTAAGTCCTAGTGATTCCATGGTCTCTGATTCCTGAAGAACTGTCATTGTAGGCATATGTGGCCATGCCAAGATACTGTGTTGGTTTTAGGGAGTTGAAACCAGAGATTTCAGGTCCTCTGGCCTTCATGCTTATGTAGGAAGTGCCATTAACCACTGACCAATCTCTACAGCTCCCTTATAATTTTTTTATTGTTCTCTTTTTGAGACAGGGTCTCATGTAGACCAGCTGGCATCAAACTTATATCTGAGGATGACTTTTAACCCCTGAGTCTCCTGCCTCTACCTCTCAGCTGCTGAGATTATAAACATGTAACATCATGCCTAGCTTTCTTGCAGGTTTTATAAACAAACCAAACAGTTAAAACAGAAATTATAAAACCATCTGATGCTCAAGATGATGATGATTGAAAGTGGAAAAGACAAGAGAGCTTCATCTCTGATGGAAATGAAGTTGTGATGTTTAGTTTGAGGTGGTGAATCATTAATAACCTATAAACTTATAAATCACATACAATAAATGACTTAAAGTGAGAGCAACAACTATTTTAAAAGTAAATGTACAAAAAGATGCACCCAGAGGCAATAAATCAAGGTAGAATCATAAAAGTGCTGAAGAAACTCATAGGAAGGCAAGAAGAGGGGAAGAAAAACTGGAGCACACAGAAAGCCTAAATAAGATGGCATACCTGTGAAGACATATCAATAATTACTTTAAATGCAAATGCATAATACACTTATCAAAAGCTTGTACAAAATCAAAAACATGACCCAGCTATATACCCTGAATAATAGGACCTCAATGTATGAAGCAAAAACTGATTATAGCTGTGCTCAGTTTGGTATATATTATAATGCAATCCAACCCCAAGTAAAGTGCTATGTAGAAATAAATAAGTTTATACTAACATCTTATTTATTTGCTTATTTTTGAGAGAGAGAGAGAGAGAGAGAGAGAGAGAGAGAGAGAGAGAGAGAGAGAGAGAGAAGGGGAGGGGAGGGGAGGGGAGGGGAGGGGAAGGGAAGAGAAGAGAAGAGAATTGGAATACCAGGGCCCCAGCAATTGCAATTGAACTCCAGATGCTTGCGCCACCTATGGGGCATGTGCAACCTTGTGCTTGCCTCATCTTTGTGCATCTGGCTAATGTGGGACCTGGAGAGTCAAACATGGGTCCTTAGGCTTTGCAGGCAAGCGCCTTAACTGCTAAGCCATCTGTCCAGCCCTTATGTTAACATTTTTATATAAAGGCACAGGCCTTGACTTGGACAAATTAATCCTAAAAAGAAGAAAGTGTGGGACTGGGGAGATGGCCCAGTGGGTCAAGTGCTTTCCATGGAAGCACGAGGACCTGACTTCAGAGCCCTGTATCCAGGCTCAATGCCAGGCAAGGTGCTGCATATCTGTCATCCCAGCACGGAGGAGGTGGAGACAGGAGGATCTCTAGGGCTTCTGGCTAGCTAGTCTAGCCAAATCATCAAGCTCTATGTTCAGCAAGAGTACTTGTCTCAAAAATAAAGGACAAAATGACTTAGGAAAACCCCCCAATGCTCATCTCTGGCCTTCACATGACTGTGTACACACATGCATGTGTACCTGTACCCACACATGTGCCTACACACACACCACACATACACATGCAAAAGAAGAAGGGGCTGGGGACATAGTCCAATGGTTAAGGGCACTTGCCTGCAAGAATGAGGACCTGGGGCTGGAGAGATGGCTTAGTGGTTAAGTACCTGCTTGTAAAGCCTAAGGACCCCAGCTTGAGGCTCGAGTCCCTAGGACCCACTTAAGCCATATGCATAAGGTGGCACATGCATCTGGAGTTCGTTTGCAGTGGTTGGAGGCCCTGGTGTGCCCATTCTCTCTCTCTCTCTCTCTCCCCCTCTTTCTTTCTCTGTCACTCTCAAATAAAAAAAAAATAAAGGAATGAGGGCCTGAGAAGGCACAATACCATGCAAGTTCAATTCTCTAGCATGTAAACAGCTGGATGTGGCCACACATGGCTGTAACCACAGTCCTGTAGGGGGTAGAGCCTAGGGAGTCACTGGGCCTTGCTACTCAAAAAATGATGAAAATGGCAGCTCTGGCTTTAGTGAGAGCTCTGTCTAAAAAAAAAAAAAAAAAAAGGTGAATGAGTCCAAAGAGAAGAGCACCTGATGTTCTCCTTGGGCCTCTGCGCATGTGTGCACAGGGTGTGCACATCTGTGCACACACACACACACACATAGACCACATTATACATCAAATATACTCTACAAACTTATGCCAATAAGTAAATAAACAAATTAAAATAACAAAGTGACAGTCATCACTCTACCTAATATGAAACCTCACCACATAGGTACATTCATGAAGACAATGTAATATTGGAGGAAGGATTAAGCATTGATCAGGAGGGAAAGAACAGACCTGAGACATTGACCCACACAAGCATGCTCAACTTAGTTTTTACTAAAGTACAAAAACAATTCAATAGGGCAACTACAGCCTTGTCATCAAATAGTTCCAGTGGCAAATGGACATCTGTGGAAGAAATGGAATTAAGTATAAGTCAGAACTCCCCAGAATTAGCCCAAAAATAGTTCTCGGATTTAAATGTGAACCACAAGTTTGTAAAACTTCTAGAGGAAAACCGAGGAGAAAATCTTTGGGACTCATGGCTAGGAAGAGTTCTTAGACTTGACCTAAGAGTGAGTGTGTTGCATGAAAGACTAACACACTGGGCCACAGCAAAGTCAAACACTTTGCTATATCAAAATGCAAGTGAAGGGGATAAAAATACAAGAGGGAATATTTGTACCACACTGGGGGTCTGGCTTGTGGCTTCTGGTCCAACTTGTGAACAGCTTAGAACAACAAGAACAGCAAGATAAATCTGAATAAGCTGAGGACCAACAGCTCTCTTTAGATTCATTAAAAAACTGAGCTCACTGAGCAACAGTACCCCCAAATTGGAGAGGGGCAGGTGCTGGTGAGGTGTGTTACATCACAGCTGGAGCCCATGTGGACAGCAGCACTTCAAACTGGAGGCTCCAGACCAACCGGCCTGAGTCACACTGTGGAGAGCTTTACCTCCAGGAGCCCCAGATTGTCCCTGGATTGATACATACATATTGGATAATTCTTATCAAAACCAAAGGGGATTTCTGTGTGAATCCTGGAGAAAAAATTCCTTTTGCTTATGGCAGGGAGGAGAAAATAACCATTTCGAATTCACCATAGCATTCTGTTCTCTTTAGCAAGGCCTGAGAGAAGGCTCGCAAAGACACTGGGGTAAATTATAGCACTCTAGAGTGTCTCCCCTCACCCATCCCCACTACCCCAACCCAGGGCTCCTGTGTAACAGTGGGGCGGGGGTGTCTACAGTTGAAAGAATTGCAAGCCTCAGACACTACTTAAGGATCTCTACTAAAACCCTAATATGGGAGACAAAAACAGGGACAAGAGAGGGAATTTGAGCCTCTGAAGCACAGCCTCCAAGAGAACAGCCCAAGTCCTGGCCTCGTTCTAAAGGCCTCAGTGTCTCTGGCCCGGTAAATGGCATGTCAGGATGTCACTAGGAAATGACAAGGCATGCTCACAGGCAAGGTGCACAGCCTGCAGGGGCCAAGCAAGCATCCACAGGGTGGTCACTAGGGATTGATGTTGTTTTTACAATAAAAAGGCCCAACATGAGATGCTTTCGCCTGACGTATTCATTCCCCAGAGGCAGGATTTGTATTACACAGCAGTAGGAAATATTGCTATCTGGAAATCAATAGAAGCCTATGGAAAGAATTACTATCTAAGTAATGAGGGCGGACGAGTCAATAGCCCTGAGTGAATAGCGGATAAGATGCCACAACTCACCCCTGATTACAGACCAGAGACAAAAGGCAAGAATACGGTGACATCAAGCCATGAGAAAACATGTGACTTCTTAATAAGAGAGAGGAGCCAGCTGGTAGGACAATGAACACACTACCCAGTGTGCATGTTTTGCAGTCAAATGAGTGACTCTGGAGGGCTCCTCTGTGAATAGTTTCTGCTGTGAATCTCCCTCCCTCTCCTGAAATCAATGAGAAAGCCAGTTGCTAAATTCACACTGAATCCAACAGTTCATAAACTCAAGGCTTCTTCTGGGCTTGTGTTGGGTTGGTTGAGGCCCCTGAGGAGACCCCCTTCTGGAATCTCTCTTGTCCCAGACCATGTCCAGGGTGAGGGGACCAGTAGGAGCCACCAGGGCCAGATCTAGAGAGCAGACAGCAGGAAAGTGGTCATCTACTCAAACCAGGTGAGCAGCTGCTGTCTCAGCTACCTGGGCCCTCACTATGTAGCCGTATAGTGGACACACTGGCCAGCCAGCTCCAGGAAAATCCCAGTGGCCTCAGATAAGAAGGCTTCCTATGGGAACAGAGAGGCTACTTGGGGCGGGGAGCTTCCTTAGCCAGGTCTCACTTGGGACATACTTGTCAAGCACAGGCTCCAGAGACCCTCAGCGCTGGGACTGCTCAATGCTAGGACCTGGCCTGCAAGTTTGTGGCTTTGTAGAGCTGAGGGCTCTGGAAGAGGTCCTGCAGGTTGGAAGGGAAGGGCTGGAGCACATCCCCAGGCTTCCTCTCTGCAGAAACGGTGCAGCAGGTGGATGGTTAGACCTGACCTGGCTCTGCTGTGCTGTGGAGCTATGCTCGTATTGCTGGAGGCCACGGAGGGGGCAAGCCTGGCCTGGGGCTCCTGTGATGACATCCTTACTACTTCCATACATCCTGTGGGCTCCAAGCAGAGGATGGTGTATGTGTAGATTTGGGAACCAGCCTGGAGGCCTGAGCCACGCCTCACCGCAGAAGGTGATGATAGTAAATCCTTCCCAGTCATGGAGATGCCTGGTTGGGGAATGAAGGAGGCAGAGACAGAAGCCAGCGGTTAATAGGCCTGTGCGGTTTGGATGTACCAGCCTTTAATGGAGCCGCTCTGCGGTGGCCTTTGGGCGCTGAGGGGAGCACCGGGGCGGGGTGGGGCCTGTCTGTTGAGTTGAGCAGTTGAGTATCTGAGACTCCGAGACTCAGGATGGGGCAGGGGATGCTTGGGAGTCCACTGGGCATCATTCCTCACTGAACAGATAGGGAAACCACAGGTCTGAGAGAGAGACCTGCCTGAGAGCACACAGCAGGCAGCTGGAAACCAGGTCTCCTAGAAAGCAGGTCAGGGCTGTTCCTTGCACACCCGACTGCAAGATAAAGGTCATAGCATTGGGAGTAAGGAGAGTGGCAGGGGAAGAAGCAGCAGGATATGCTCCTTGTCCGAGGAGGAGTTCAGAAGAGGAAGGAGGGTTGGAGCTGCTCTGAATAGCACCTCTTTATGAGTGACACGGTCTCTAGCTGGGGCTGACCTTGAACTACCTATATAGCTGAGGATGATCTTGAACTTCTCCTTCTCCTGCCTCTGCTCATTGAGTGTGAGGATAATGGACGTGCACCATCACACCTGGTTCCTGTGGTGCTGGAGAGCTGACCCAGAGCTTCATGCCTGCCTGGCAGACACTCTGCCACTTGAGCTATACTCAGCTCCCGAATGGCATCTTTAAATTGCACCCCCCCCTGGCTTCCTATGTTGGCTTCGAGGTCAAGACTCATCAGCCCAGAGAGGGGCTGTCAAGAGCAGGGAAGGTCCCCATTGGAGGAGAGGTCTAGACGCCAGGCCCCAAAGTGTGCAGCAGGGCCACGTACCTTTTTACTGCCCATGTCCCACGTATTTCACAGACTGACCTCAGTGAGTGCTCTGAGCCAGCCAGCAGGAAGATGGTGGCTCTTCTCCTTCCCTGATGAGAAGACGAGACTGGTGTTCAGAGCATGAAGTGACTTTCTGGAGCTCACACAGCAGTGGGTGGTACCCAAGGTCATCACTTTTCAGTTCATTGCCTTGTGGCTCCAAATCATTTATCACCTGTTTGTGGTTTTTTTTCCCCATGATAAGGGATTTCTCCAAGTCCTAACTTTTACACGAGAATCTTGACAACTTTCTCTTTGTGATATGCATTTTAGGTTTGTCCACGTCTTGCTGTGGCTTAATAGAGCCTTTCTTTCCATCACTGAGTAATATTCCATTGCATGAATACACCATGCTTGTCTTATCCACTCACCTGAAGACATATGAGTTGTTTCCAGCTTTGGTGATTATTAATAACATGGCTATAAATACTTCCATGTGGACTTTTGTGATGTAGATAGAAGTTTTCAAATCATGTCAGTGATCACCTAGGAATGCGTTTTCTGGCTCATGTGGTAAGAAACCACCTAGTCTCACAGCAAGTGAATGAGTGCTCCTATCAGGTTGTGTTCCAGAATCAGGAGCTGTATCCATTTGTTTTTTACTTCTTGTGTGTTCTGGTGTGTGTAGAATGTGTGTGTGGTGTGTGTATGAATAATGTATGCGTGTATGTGTGTAGATGCATGCATATGGAGGCCAGAGAGAACCTCAGGTATCTCTCCTCTCACTCTTCTCTTTTTTCGTTTTTGGAGGCAAGCCCAACAGACTGACCTTTTTTTTTTTTTTTTTTTTTTAATGAGAGAGAGTGAGTGAGAGTGAGAGAGAGACAAAGAGAGAGAGAGAGGGAAAGAGAGAGAATTGACATGTGAGGGCCTCTGCCCACGGTAATAACACTCCAGATGCCCGTGTCACATTGTGCACACGTGTGATCTTGTGCACTTGTGCCACCTTGTGCGTCTGGCTTACGTGGGACCTGGAAACTTGCACATCGGTCCTTAGGCTTCACAGGCAAGTGTCTTCACTGCTAAGCCGTCACTTGAGACCTCAATGTTTTCTTGAAATGGAGTCTCTCACTGAACCTGGAGCTGCTGTTTTTTTTTGCCCCCCATCAGACTGGCTGACCAGTGAGCTCTCGCCATTCTCTGGCTTCACCCCACCCAGGAGTAGGGTTATAGAGTTCATGGCCACGCCCAGCTTTTTAAGTGGGTGTGGGAGAAGCAAACTCTGGCCCTTCAGCCCCTCAGGCTTGTGAGGTAAGTATTCTCACGTGTGGAATCATTCCCCCCCCCACCTTATTTGCTTCTTAGTGTATCTGAATTGGTTTCTGATGGACACTTGTTTCAGTTTTCAGATCCCCTATGGTCGTTACACAGTGTATCTTTTCCAGGGTTTTTTTCCCTTTCTCTGCCATCAGCTCCTGCCGCCATATGTCCTGTCCCACCCCACGCCAAGCCGTGGCCCCAGATGACCTTGAACTGAAGTCATGAGCCAAGATAAATCACTTTTCCTTTAAACTGCTTTTCTCAGATATTTTGTTGCATAACAAACATATGAATACACCAGGGAAATCTGGATCCACGAGGACTTTAGGCCACAATAGTGTGTAAATATGGTGTAATTGTCACAAATCAACCATGATAATCTAGATGCTAACATTAGGTGAAATTGGGTACAGGCACTCTGTTGCCCTTTTAAAATCGAAAGCTATTCTAAATAATAAAGTTTATTTTTTAATGCTTCTAAAAATATATTTTATTTATTTATGAGAGACACAGAGAGAGAATGGGCATGCCAGGGCCTCCAGCCTCTGCAAACAAATTCCAAATGCATGTGCCCCCCCCCCTTGAGCATCTGGCTTATGTGGATCCTGGAGAGTTGAACTGGGATCCTCTGGCTTTGCAAGAAAATGCCTTAACTGCTAAGCCATCTCTCCAGTTCCCAAAGTCTACTTTTTAGAAAGATAAAAATTAGTTAAAGCTAAGGAAAAAAATATATTTTGAGCACTTCAAAAGCAACTGCTATTTCAACTTCATTGCTCCCCTTGATCTTTCTTATTTGGCTTTTGGGACCCAGTGATTATTGATCAGTCTTTATATTTAAATACTTTGATGTGTGTGTGTGTGTGTGTGTGTGTGTGTTTTGAACTTGACTTTATGTCACTCACCCATCACCATGTTGTTGTGTGGAGCAGGCAGCCAGTGGGTGAGTCAGGTTAGTGACCTGGGTCCCTTGCAGGGGAGTGATTCTCATGCTTTCACACATTAACTGTTGTGGGTAACCCTAGAGCCTAAAGCTTCTGCGGAGGCTTAGAGGGGAGTCCCCAGATCTCCTTCTCTCAGGGACACCGATTCACTCATGCACTGGTGGGACACAAACCAGAAGTGGACGCCCATGCCTCCAGCCAGCCTTCAGCCAAATCTCCTCCGAGCCCCCAAGGGCACTGCCGTCCTTTCTGTTGCCGTGAGCAGATACCCGAGAAGAAGCAGCTTAAGGGAGGAAGGTCCCTCGTCTTACCACCCTGGGGATGCGCCTGTGGCAGGGAAGGCGCGGTGGCAGGAGCAGGAGGGAGCCGGGAGGAAGTGGAGGTGCGTGCTGAGCTCTGCTCACCTTCTCCCTGTCACTCCGCCCAGGACCCAGCCCAGGGGCTGTGCCGCCACCTCAGAGTGGGTCTTCCTCCCTGAACTAATCTCATCTAGAAACCCCCTCACGGGCGTGCTCAGAGGTCTGCCTCCTACCTGATTCTAGACCCTGCCAAGCGGACCAAGGAGACCAAACATCACAGACATTGTTACCAAACCAGGTCCATTTTGCCCCCCGAATCACAGAAATGACAAGTTTGGTAAAATTGTTTTATTTATAGGGTGGTCAAGCAAGGAGGGGAAGACTGGGGCTCAACTCTGCCTCCCCATGGGTGGGGCTCAAGGACACTGACTGGGCCACTATCAGAGTGACTCAGGCGTGGGAAAGGTGACTGGGGGGAAGCAATGGGGTTCTGCACCTGCTCAGTCCGTCTTCATGGCTCTTCCAGGTGCACATGGATGATGGTGGCGCTGGTGTCCGTGTGAGCCGAGGGTGGAGCTCTGGTCTCCTGATGTGAAAGGTCACATCAGACACCTGCACAAACAGAGAGTCTGGTTCAGCAGAAGTGGCCTTCAAGTCCTTGGAAAGGTACCTAGGCAACCATTGTCATCCCGACCCACTCACCAGAGGTGTCGCCTAGCAGAGCTAGAGAGAGACTAATGATAAGTCGCTCATCGTGCGGCCCACACAGCGGTGGCTTTTGGAGTAGCTGACAGCAGGTGACACTGGAGCGCTGCGGCACCAAGCGCTAGCTTGGCTCTCGCCTTCAGCCCCAGCAGCAAGGGTGCCGAGCCCTGCCCACTCGCTCAGCCAAGGGCCCTGCGGAGCGGGCTCAGTTGGAAAGGCCCTTGCTGCTCAAGTGTGAGGGACTGAGTCTGGGTCCCCAGCACCCACACACATGATAAGCATGAGAACATATGTTTGTAATCTTGGCGCTTGAGAAGTGGAGAGAGAAGGATCGCTGGTGCCTGACGGCTGCGTAGACTAGTGAAACTGGTGAGCCCTGGGGTCAGGGAGAGACTGTGTCTCAAAGAACTGCAGTGGATGAAGATTGAGGAAGACACCTGACATTGATCTCTGGCCCTCACATACATGGCCACACATGTACCCACACATAAAACTACATGCACATACATACCATGCACACATACACATGCAAAAAATTAGGCATAAGAGGGTGAGGATATTGCTCATTGGTAGAGTGCTTGCCTAGCATGCCTGAAGCCCTGGATTCACTCCCAGCACCGCAATCAATGAAATTAATTAATTAGTTAAAATTTAAGAACTGAAAGATGGCATGAAGGTCCTGGTAGTGAATAAACAAGACCATAGATTGTGACAAGGTTTGCTTCTTCCCAGGAGTGTGATGTTAGTCCGCACTAGTGTATTCATAAGGTAAACTTATGAATTATCCATTATGAGGGATCTCTGAAAGGCGAGGACCACCTGAATGGGTGCAGAAAAGGCATTTGTTATCAGTTTGTGACAAAGCTCCTAGCAAACTAGGCAGGAAGGAATAAAGATACACTGTGAAAAAGAGCCCCAGCAAGCATCCCGTTTCGTGATGGGTCACTGAAAGCCCACCCTGACCCCGGGAAGAAGCAACAATGGCGGCCACCACCTTGCTTCTTGCCCAGGCGTCCTCTCCAGAGCTCCGAGGCAGGACAGCAGAGAAGGGGGTGCGGCTCGGGGGAGGCTCTCAGTGCTTGTTCCTGCTGCGGTCGCCTCCTCGTGGATAATGGAGCTTTTAGCATAGCATGCCCACTTGGCTCACAATCACTCTAGGAAAAGAAAAATGCCATTCACACTAGAAAAACTACAACGGCTGGGGTCGTGATGGCTCACACTCGGGAGGTGAACATAGGAGCATCGCTGTGAATTTGAAGCCATCCTGAGACGACATAATGAATTCCAGGTCAGCTTGGACTAGAGCAATTACCCTACCTTGAAAAATCAAAAAACAAGTGACCCCCCCGCCCCACGCCGATCTAAAGACTACAGTGCTTCAAGACAAAGAACAACTCTAATGACGGTTGTCAAGCACTATGCAGAGTTCATGTGTGGTCTGCCATGGGCCGGGCACGGGCACAAGGCCCTCCGGGTATGCTGCTCTCCCCGGCTCTGGCCCGAGCTCTGCGATCCACCCTCAAGAGGAATCATGGGATTTGTGAGACAGTCTGCGCTGCTGAGTCCTGCGGACCCAGTGTTACCTGGAGGATGAGCATTTGCACAGTGCTTTTGCCCTGCTGGGCTTCTTGTCTTTCCCCAACAGCCTGAAGAGGCAACCGGGTCATGACGCGCTCGCTGATGCTGGAACCCGGGACCTGCAGGATACAGTAAGCCTATTTCAGTTCCAAGACCTCTGCCCTATACCTGGTGTCTGTGGACTCCTTCCCTGAGTCTGCACTCAGTGACTCTCCTGATGGATATAAAGCTGGTCTTCACAGAGCCCCTGACTAAGGGAGAATCCAGATCACCACGCAATTCAATGCAATTTAAGGATGTGATGCTACTTACAATGCTGAGCACAGAGAAGGGGGCGACAGAGGTTCTGAGAAGAAACAGCGTTTCAGTGTTGGTGTTTTGTTGCGGACCTGGGGGGTGCGCCGTCCAGTAGACACTCTCAGGAGGGAGGGTGACAGTAAGGCCCCCAGACTGAGGAGGAGCCAGCAGTGCTGAGACGTGGAGGCAAAAGTGGCCGACATGAGAGTAAGGGACACAGGGAGAGGGGTGAGCAGTGAGGCCCTGGTGTCACCTCACCCCACTGGCACAGCGCCAGAGAGCAAGGGCAGCACCATCAGGGCCAGCAAGGGATAAGTGATGCCAGCCCTGTGCTTGAGGAGGCAGAACGAGCAGCATGGGACCTGTGAGGAGCTGACGTTGCGGATGGAACCATGGCGGGTGAGAGAAGACCTTGTGACGTCACCGGCCCACTCCCAGCATCCGATGGGACTCGGGGCAGCAGTGACCAGCTGAGTCCAGCAGCTGCGACCTGTAGAAGGGAGATAAGTAACCCCAGGGCTGTGGAGCTCTGGGGGCAGAACCACCAGGACCACTGTGTCTGTGCCTGAGGACTCTGCTCATTCCCTGCCAATCTTCTCTGGGTATTGCTGCTCCTTTCCGCAAAGAGGCCTCTGTTTCTGACTCTGCACCTGTGGTCTACTGCATGAGAACCGAAAGACATGGTGGGTGGGCAATGAGCCCCCTGCGGGCCCGGCAGGGAGGCCTCGCAGACCAGGCCATGCGGGTGGACATAACTTGTCTCAGGTTCCAGTGCAGCGAGAACTACATTGCTGTGGTATCTTACCATAGCAGTGGGCAGATGAAAACTCTAACAACAATGTAAAGAAATATGTACAGGAAGGATTTAAAAGGGGGAAATTGGTTTGGCACCAAGGCTGCTTGCCACATGGCTGCTTGAGGGTTCTGTCCTTTGGCACTGCCCTGTGGAATATCCACATCCTGAGAAGTCATTGTGGTGCCACAGAAGTGACTGTGGAGGAGAGCTGAGGAGCCAAGACAGGTACTCAGAGCACGTGCCACATGGGAAGACGGTCCTCCTATTGGGAGCTTAGAGCCTGGGGGACAGGCGGGAGGTGGTGATGAGTCTTCTGTCACCTGCCCTTGTCCTGTGATTAAATGCAGCTCCGATGCTTTTCCAGCTGAGTGGCAGCCAGGCTCCAGTCGCATGAAATTGGATGGATAAAAGCGGGTGCAGAGGGCACGGAGACCTTGACTCCTTGTCATTTTGCCTCCATTTCTCCCACAGACAAGCTGGTGCGTTAAGCTGCTGGAGTCAATAAGAAATGGATCAGGGCTGAAGGTAGAAGCGAGACTGAGGTTCCCACAAAGTCGCTCCTTCCATGAGAATCCCGGGGCTCTGCTGCTGTCTCTGGAGAAGGGACACGGGGTGAGGGCCTCATACAGCCACACAGGAGGCCTGGGCTGCTGGCAGAGGAGTCTGGTGGCTCCATCCCTTGAGCGGAGCACCTAGTATGTGCCGGACCCAGATGGCGCAAGGAAGAAGACAGGCGAGGCCCCCGGCTGGGGACAGTCATCGTGACGACGGTGATGCAGGCAGAGTGAGCATCCTAATCCAAAAGCATGAAATGCTCCAAATCTGAAACATATGGAACTACAACCTGACACTGCAAGTGGAAAATTCCTCACCTGATCTCTCGTGACAGACCCCAGTCAAAATGCAGACACATGGAAAAGCTTGTCTAAAATCATCTTTGGGCTCTGATGCAAAAGTTATGCCCGAAACATAAATAAATGTCATGCTTGGGCTGAGTCCCCTGTCCAGGTATCTCCGTATCTATATGGAAACAGTCCCAAATCCAAAAAGTCCAAACCACAAGCCATTTGCTTGCTTTCTGTTGAGGGACACGCCACGTAGCGGCTTCCAGTGTGCCCTCATTAGGATTTAAAGTTGAGCTTTAACCTATTCTGCACCTGTCCTGCTGGCATGGCACTAAACAACAGCACTAAATACAGTTCATTAATCGTGTACATGCTGTCTTCATATGTTGTCTGCTCTGCGGTTCTGCGTAAAGAGCTGTTCTGCCAGCCACAACCTCTGCCGCCCTCACATGTGAAATCAGAAACCCTAACTCCTCTCTACATAGTTCAACACTCTCAAGTGTAAACTCCTGTGACGATCAGCCTTTACAAGCAACTCCCGGATGTGATCTCTTTAAATTCCTTAACTAGTTATCTGCTGCTTGAATGTGTGTGTGTGTGTGTGTGTGTGTTTTAACTTATAACCTCGACAGTGAACAAGATATGCTTTCTCTCCTAATAAAAGGCAAATTCCCCTTTCACCATGTGCTTCTCCCAGTCATAGTTCTCCCTGTGAGATTGGTCAGTTGCAAACTCTTATCTGAGATTCTGCTATGTCAAACTGTCCCCCAAATAATCCCTTCTTCTTTTAAATTTGCCCCAATCTTCCACATTCCTTGTGTTTTCAAGCCAGCACCATGCTAAGTGCCTGGGAGATGGGATTAGAATCAGTCCTACTTTGCAAAAAGTGATACTGAGACGCAAAACAGTTAGCGTACCCATCATAACACAGAGGACAGAGATGGTTGACAGCCAGGTGGACTGCCACTAGGTCCATCCGAGCTGAGTCGATGTCCTGACCCATGGCAATCTGTGGCATCATGGTGACTCCGGCGGGAGACCCTAGATGAGAGAGCTGGGCAGAGCCAAGGCTGTTGGGGCTATGAGGGAATCTGAGGTGGTTCTCTTGGTCCCTGAAAAATGGTATGCAGGGGCTGAAGAGCTAGTTCAGTGGTTAAAGTGCTTGTTTGCAAACCAACAGCCTGGGTTCAATTCCCCAGTACCAGCATAAAGCCAGATGTAGAGGCCCTGGTGAACCCATGCTAGCTCGAGTGTGCGCTTTCTCCCTCTTTCTACATTAACAAAATATTTGGGAAAAAAACCAAGTAGAAATAATAAAAAATTACTGAATGAAGTATTCATTTTTATTTTTATTTTTTATTTATTGGACAGAGTTAGAGAGAGAATGTGTGTGCCAGGGCCTCCAGCCAGTGCAAATGAACTCCAGACACATGTACCCCCTTGTGCATCTGTCTTATGTGGGTCCTGGGGAATCCAACCTGGGTCCTTTGGCTTAGCAGGCAAATGCATTAAACACTAAGCCATCCTTCCAGCCCTGAGGTTTTTTTTTTTTTTTTTTTTTTTTTAATAGCATCAAGATCACCTCTTCCAAGGGAAGCTGTGAGGCTCCAATGAGACAATGCTGGAAACCGCCCAGCAGCAGACCCGGCCTATGTGGTGAGATGAATGTGGACCCTTGTCGTCAGTGATGAGCGCGTGTGACAGCTGCTTAGGTAGAACGTAGAACTGGGCGGGGAGTGTTTCCTCCTCCTGTTGGGGACTCTTGCTGGCAGGCCCCCTCTTCCTTCCAAGTGTGCCATGGCGCCTTCCCAGGCCCCAGCCATGCTCTTGGCCCTGGGACCATAGCAGTGAGTGAGGAGAGTCAGGGCTCTGCCCCCCGGGACTGATATTCCAGTAGTTACAGTGACAATCAACCAAGGACCCCATAAGGGAATGAAGCCATTACCGACTGTGGCAGGAAATCCAAGGAAAAATAGGATGCTATAAAAGAGGGTAATGTTCTCTCTGAGAAAGAGCTTTCTACCCTGTGAGAATGGAAGCAGAACCAATCGGGTCCAATGTCCAGTAGGGGTCACTTCTTGATGACAGGTAGCTGTTCCTTTCTGTCCTGGTACAGCAGGGCCCCTGGGTGCCCTGCCTCACCTTATAAAGCTCCCGATGACTTTGCAACAGCCAGCTCAGCCCCTGCAGCCCTCAACTGTCACCTGCTAGACTCCAGGGATGGGTTCTGACAAGCTCCTGAGCACCATGTGCACATGTCTTTGATGCTGATTGGTGGTGGTCAGGAGGCACCTGACATAACATTGACCAATCAGATGTTGGGTTGGGCCTGAGAGTCTGAAGTGTCTTCAGGGTGGTTGTAATGGAAGGACTGGCGGGGTCGGGGGCACTTGGCTGAAGCCCTGCCCTGTGGATGCCAGAGGGAGGTTAAAGGTGGGTGGGGCTTTCCTTTTGCAGGACTTGGCTGCTCCCTCCCAGGGGATCGCTGCCCCTCAGTTCTCACAGTCCAAGCAGGAAGTTCTCATCCTATCACTTAAGACAGGCTGGAGAACAAACCTCTCCACTAGGGAGCCCCAAGTGCCCTCTCCATCTCACTCTCCAGCCTTGCCATGGCCACATCACAGATGTGCCTTCCACACTAGCAAAAGGAACGAGGGAAGGAAGGGAGGGAGGAAGGGAGGGGTTACTTTGACTTTCAGTTTGAGGGTACAGTCTAGCATGGCGGGGAAGCTGTGGCAGTGCAGCAGTCAGGAAGCAGGGGGCTGGGGAGCTGCTGCTCAGCTCAGTTTCTCCACGTTGCTTTGCTTTTTTCTTTTCTTTTTTTTTTTTTTTTAAATTTTTCAAGGTAGGGTCTTGCTCTAGCCCAGGCTGACCTGGAATTCACTATGCAGTCTCAGGCTGATCTCGAACTCATGGTGATCCTCCTACTTTTTCTTTTTCTTTTCTTTGTTGTTTATTTTTATTTATTTATTTGAGTGACAGAGAAAGAGGCAGAGAGAGAGAATGGGCACTCCAGGGCCTCCAGCCACTGCAAAGCACTCCTTGTGTATCTGGCTTACGTGGGTCCTAGGGAATCGAGCCTTGAACCAGGGTCCTCAGGCTTCACAGGCAAGCACTTAACCGCTAAGCCATCTCTCCAGCCCAAATCCTCCTACCTTTGCCTCCTGGATGCTGGGATTAAAGGCGTGAGCTGCCACGCCCAGCTTCTCCTGGTTTGTTTTTATTCAGTCCAGGACACCAAGCCCATAGGGTGGTACTTCCCTCCTCAATTAGACCTCTCTGGAAACTCCCTGACAGACACACCCAGAGCTATGTCTCCTAGGTGATTCAAGTGGACAGTGAAGGTCCACTGGCCATGGGTGCATCTGAGGTGTGGTCATTTACACCCCTGCGAGCAGCTGGCCTCATGTCCCCAGCACTGCCCTGGCTTCATGCCCCATGACAAGCTTGATGGCTTCAGGCTCCTGTCGTTTGTATGGATACCGTGGTCACATTACACAGCTAGATCTATACCCAAGGCACAGAGAGCTCCCAGCACATTTTATTTTCTCTGAACAAATGAACTTTCCACGTTAAGTCCAGAAACAGGAGGGGTCAGTGTGTCTAGACATCAGAGGGAGGAAAACCAATCTTCAACTCTGTAGGTCTCACCGTGGTTAGCTGTCCATCTTTCCCCGGGCATCCCCTCAGGTCTAGCTCTGTGAGATCTCAAAATCCCAAGCTTCAGTCCCAGTACAGAGACGCCCACTCTCTTTTGCTTTTCTGTTTCTCCCCATGTTTCCTTTTCTCCTGGCCTTCCCTCCTGCTCACAGGAAGTGCCTCCTCAGAACGTCCTGCCTTCCCTGGAATCCAGTCTCTCTGCCCCTGAGCCCAGACACAGGACTGTGGAAAAGCCCAGGAACACTGGTGGGAGCATCTACCGCCCCACCTTTTGTCATGATCTGCATGGCAAGCAGCTTCTGACAGGGCGCATTGCCCCAGCCTCCATTGTGCCCTACATAACCCCTCCCCCACAGCGTGCACTGCCCCAGTGCCTCCCTCTTCATGAAAGGCGTACGGCAAACGCGATGGGGCCTCACTTCTGAGACGAGGTTTCCGAAGACGGTGATGGTGACATATGTCTTGCTGGCCATTTTCTCTATGACCTTGCTGGCTTTGATGTTTTCATTGAGGAAACTGGTCAACAGGCCAGAGACCTGATCAGCCAGTGAGAAAATGAGGCCTAGGATGGATCCTCAGTTCATGGGAAAGAGAGCCTTCAACAATCCTAGGAGCTCACAGCCAGCTTCTTCCCCCAAGAGCCTTGCAGGCAGACCTCAGACTGGACTGACAGGAAGTGTCGCTGAGTGTGGGACTCTGAGCCCAGGGCCAGTGTGGCCAGCACCGTGTTCCTGACACAGACCTTGAAAATGTCCTGTGGGTGGTTTTAAGCAATGAAGGTTTATTGAGAAGCAAGAAATGATAGCTTCTGTGGCTTCTGATCCAACCCATGGGAAGGCAGCAGGCAGGCTTCCGAGCCACCTGCAGGCTAGTCCTCAAAGCAGCGGCTGTGCATCTGAACACGTGGGTGTCGTTCAGGAATGCTCAGTGGGTTACCTCACCTGTAAGCCTTTGGCCCCGCCTGTCCCCTTCCTAGTCCTACCACTGAGTGCATCTGTCTCCACAGCCTGCCGCCACAGGAGCCTCCCAAACATCTGCAAGTGCCTCCATTCACCTACTTGCAGTCCCCAGCGCACACAGAGGAGAAGGTCATACCCAGAGGGCTGGCTCTACCTCCCTTGTCTTCTCATTTGCATGTATTTGCATGCGATGGCTCCAGAGGCCTTGAGTGCAGTCCAAAACCAAACACTAAAGCCAGTGCCACCCACCAGTGCTTAGCTGCACAGCACAATGACACAGGCAGCAGATGCCACCATGCCCCAACGACTTGGGACCAGCCCCACTGCCCTCTTCTGCCCCCTCCCACCTCTCCCCAGAGCAACTCAAGGGACTTGTCTCCACCCAATGTAGCTTTACCTTCAGGTGTCAGTTTTCCATGGTGTGACAAATCCCCAAGGCTGGGTAACTGATGGAGGAAAGAGGCTTACTGAGCTCCTACTTTTGGAGTCTCACAGCCCGAGATCCACCAGGCAGCTCTGCTGGTTGGGCTTCTGGCAAGGGCCTCATAGTGCCTGGTGGGAGAACATTTGAAGGAGATGACATGTGACTGGGGCTATTTTGCTCTTTGCTGACAAACCACTGGAGTCTCATAATAACTACCCTCACCCCTACCATGGGTAGTGCCCCTATCACCCCTTAGCTCACCACCCAGGGGACAAGCTGCCAAGCACACCCCTGTCCCTCTATCTTTACTAGCTGGGCACTCACACCACCAAGCCAGAGCCCCGAGAAACGGGGTGTTTGGGGTCTCTGTGGCCTGAGAACTCGCCAGAGGCTGACTTCTGGCTCAGTGCTACAGGGGTGCTCAGACACCCTCCCAGCAGTGACAGGACTGCCAGGGGCGGAGCAAGGGCAGTGGCCTGAGCTCGGTGACCCAGGATAGAGTCAGAGGGTGACCCCGCAGAAGGACAGCTCCACCCATGGAGAACCTGGAGGACCAGACCCAGAAGGAGGTGGGTGGACCCTGGGCGATGTGAGGCACAAATGAGGCCACAGCAAGTTGCTGGAGCTGCCCAGTCCTGGGGGAGGAGAAGGACAGGCTGGTCACAGGGTTCACCAGGGTTACGCATGGTGTAGGCTTCGGTCTGCATCTGGGGAAGGGCTGGGAGGCTGGGTGGAGCCAGCCTGGAGAAGCAGGAGGGCTGATGGGAAAACCTGGGTCTGAGGAAGCTGGAGGCTGGGCCCATGGTCTCCTTCAAAGGCTGCTGCCCCCTGGGGCAACCACTATCAGCTGGCTGTCACAGAAGAATGAAGGCAATGCAGAGAGACTTGGTAACTGTCCCACATGTCACAGCTCTTGGGGCAGAACTGAGATCCCAGCCTCGAGACTGGTGGCCTCCCACGCCTGTCTGGCTGCTCCCCAGGTCTGTGAGGAGCCCTGCCATGGCCCAGGCCCATCTGGACACCTGCTTCTTTATTCCCCTGCTGACATTTGAAGTGAACCTAATGAAATCCTGCCCTTTCTGTCAGAATGAAACCTCGCAGATCCTCTCAGTCGCTCTGAGCTGGGTTTCAGACCATATCTTTCCGTGTGCTGAGGGCCGGCGCTTAGCTGGAAGCGACGTCGTCATCCTGCTGAGTGCTTCTGTCATTTTGACTTGTTTCTCTTTCTGTCCCTTCCTGGATGATGGTGGCTGCACTTTGTCCCCAGGCTGAGGGTGGAGGGGTTTTGCTTGTCATGGCTTCTTGTTTTCCCCTCTAGGACCCCATTACCCCTTCCAGGCCTGAAGCTGAACCCCACATCTTCACATCCTGGGAATACTAATACTAATACTAATACTAATACTAATACTAATACTAATACTAATACTAATACTGTTCTCCCAGCCTTCCTGCCATCATCAACCCCATCTCACAGGGGAGGGAGGTCAGGTCACTCTCCCCATGTCCCAAATCTCATAGGACAAACCTGAGACTTCACTCCACACTCTGGAAGCTCCTCCACATTCCCACCTTTCCATCTGGAGTAACACTGCCACTCCCCCAGGTCTGAGGGTGGAGGAGAGGAGGGAGTGGACACAGGGTGTACCCATAGGTGCTAGCTGGCACTAATTAATGGGCTTTACTAGCCCATTTTACAGGTGGGAGAACTGAGGTATTCAGATGTGGAGTAACCTGCCCAAAGTCACCCCAAGATTGATGGCAGGGCTGGGATAACTGTCAGACTAACACACAGTCTAGTCTTGCCCACCCACACTGGCCCTGGGCACCCTCTGAAACCCTGAGAAGGGACATCAGTCTTTCCTTCCTGACCCAGGGCAATTGATACCCACACTCCCCCATTCCTTCCTTCATCTCAGTTGCTCCTCCCTTTCTCCTCTTCTTGCTGATCCCTCCTAGTCAGTGCTCTTGGTTCCCCAGTGTCCTGCCTGAGTCCTCTGCCATTACCCTTAGTGAGTGAACTGAGGCGGCCAGAGCCGGGCTGAGTCACCTGCAGTCCAGCATGGCTTTCTGCCGTCTGAGGGTCTGTTTGGATCCTGTGCTCGTCCAAGGACTCAGTGTCTCTGATGAGGTCAGGCCATCATCTGCGTACATGGGCTCTGGTGGGGGCTGGGGTTACGTGAGGCTTAGATAAGTTCCCCATTATCAGATCTGTCTATAGTGGGACAGACCACCTCCATCCCTGTCCCTGGGTGGTGGAAATTCAAGCTCTTTCTCTAGGGACAGGGAGATAGATGTGACTGAAGTCCCCTCGAAGGCTGGCATTGTCATCCCAGTACACCCATCCTCTGAGCCTTCTGTGTGTCTTGAGATGAGCAGGAGTGGGGAGCTTGCATATCTTCCTCACAGATCTCTGAATTCAAAGGCTCTTTGGTTCTCTGGTTCTCTGAACACACCTGTGATCCTGTTACAATGGGATGTGTGAGGGAGACACTCAAAGACTATGACCCAAAGACCCCATCAAGGCGTATTTGACCTTAAGAAAGAAGCTTAGATTCTGAAATTCCCAATATTGCAGATCTATGGGATGGATAGCAAGATGCCAAAATCCTGCACACAAGAGAAGGAAGGCTCCAGACCTCCCCCACCTCAGCATCTATCTGCAGGAGGAGTCTCTCATTATTAAAATACAGGTTCCCTGGGAGTCTCTGACCCCATGCCTCTCCTCACTGGCTCACCCCATCCTGTCCATCCATGACGCAGGCTGAGTGGGTCTAATGGGCCTTGAAGCCTCAGGAATGAAGTCTACATGCCCAGGGCCTCTTCTTAGCATTCCACAGCTCTTGCTGGGGTTTCCTGGCACAGCTCCACCCTCCACCTTCCACTTTGGGGCACTTCTCACAGTGGAGACCTTGCCCTCCTTGGGACCAGCTGGTGAAACAAATCAAAACGTGGCAGATGGAGCCGGGCGTGGTGGCGCACGCCTTTAATCCCAGCACTCGGGAGGCAGAGGTAGGAGGATCGCCAAGAGTTCAAGGCCATCCTGAGACTACATAGTGAATTCCAGGTCAGCCTGAGCCAGAGTGAGACCCTACCTCAAAAAAAAAAAAAACAAAAAAAAAAAAACAAAAAAAAAACAAAACGTGGCAGATGGGGGTGTAGTGAGGAGCTGAGCTACAGCCCGGACCTGGGTGAGGGAGGTCTGGCTGAGAGTCAGCCCCTTGCTCCCACTGCTGGGGCGTGGCCCCCGTGAAGGGAGAGGACAACTGGCACGTGTTGGGCACCTCCTGTGTGCTGGGCACTGTTAGTGCATCAGGAACAAGGCATGTGAGCTAAGATCAGAGAGGTTGAACATGTATTTAAGGTCACACAGCAACAGAGGAGGCAGGCTCTGCTCGCCTACCACTTTCCATGCCCCATAGCTGCTGTTACCTCAGAGGGTCTGTGTACCCACTGTGGGTGACGAGACAAATAGACAACTATGACCCCCTATTTGCCCAACAAGGAAGTGGAGTCACTCCACGGGGCCACACAGTGGGGCACGACAGGCAGGATGAAAAGTTTCTCACTGGCCGTGAGCTGCCACTTGGAAATCATGCTGCCACCAACGCCAAGGTGGGTCTCGGGGCCCCTGTGGCTCTTCCAGGGACCTGGGCATTGAGTGATCCCTCCAGGAACCAGGCAGGAGTGTGCCCATCACAGCATGACTCACTGTGGGAGGACCAAGGAGGGATGCTCAGCCTGAGCCACAGACAGCTTTCCCAGGCCCAGTGTGGGCTCCGAGCAGCCGGCCTTTGATCCCCGGTGCAGACATAGCCGCCTCTGATGTGGAGACTATGTGATGCCTGTGAAGCCAGAGCCCATCAGGGGACAGATGAGAACCATGAGACCTCATTACTGATCTGACCTATTTTCCACTCTCCTTCCCTGGGAGCCGAGGTGGCTGCTATAGTTACGACGGCACAGACAGAGAGCACTGAGGGGAACGTGGAGACAGAGGCAGCTCCTGAGACGCTGTTTACTGCCTAAAGGAAATAAAGACTACAGGGCCTGACCCTCTCACTTCCCACAGCAGTCCCCGGGGCCCCATCCTGGCCTTTCTCTTCCCTCTCCTGCAGACACCAGGCTACCAGAGTTGCCCAACACTGCCAGCTGCTTATGTCACTCACTGCTGTCTCACTGAGTGGGGACAGAGGTGTGTGTGCTGGGTAGCCCCGCAACTCACCTCTTGGGAATGACTTGCTGAACATCTGTCTAGAGGAAGCCATGCTGGGCCTGGGTACAGAGACCAGGCAGCTCTGGGGCCTCCTAGGGACACAGCCGAGCTCAAACTGGGAAGTCACATGGGGCTGATTCCTCTGTGACAGGTACATTTCTTGTTTGTCCATTTCTCAGATAAGGAAGGAATCCAGCGAGAGATATACATTTTGGGCAGGTCTGTGAGGGTGTTTCTGGGAAGGATAAATTGGGAAGAAAACCATTCCTAGATGCCTTTTGGGCAGCAGCTGGACATGAAGCAGGGTCAGGAAAGGCAGAGCCTTGTGCCTGGCCGCCCTTGCTCCCGGCCTTCACATGCGTGGAGGCCCTTGGCCTGGCCTTACAGACTGTCTTTCTACGGTTTGCTGAGATCTGGCCTGTTCTCCCTCCCTCCCCACCTCTCTTCTCGTCTTCTGAGTCCTCCTAATGCTCTCCTCCCTAAGGATGATCCTCAGGGTCACTGCCCCAGAGGCTTGTTCTCCCTCACCTGTCCCCAAAGGGGTCTTTGGCTCCTCCCTAGTTCACAGGGAGGGTGGTGGCCCAGCCCTGCAGTGAGTGGTCAAGTGCTTCCATGGGCTTAGATCAGAGCAGCCTCACTGTGTCCCGAGCCCTGCTCTGACAGCTAGGGGCACAATGGCCACAGGAGGCCCACACTAGCCTCCAAGAGCCCCTTTTGAGTTGCTGGAGCTGGGGAATTTGCAAAACCTCTTTGAGTGTCTGCTCTTTCTCCTGTGGGCTGCTGGGAAGGCGAGGAGAGACCATCCTTTCAGGACAGCTCTGGAAGGGAACTCAGTGGCAGGAAGAGCGCTGGTCCCTGCAGCAGGGCTGGCCATGTGGTCTCTCTGCCCGGGTCACTTTATTAAGCCTCTTCTCTCAACAGTGCTGTTTTCCACATGCTGTAGTTTGACACTTAGTCACAGAGCCCTGGTCCCCCTCACCAGTCCTGTTCCCCACCAGAAGGGACCACTGTACTGCATTTTGTTTCATTATTTATTTATTTATCTTGAGAGGAAGAGAGAGAGAGAGAGAGGGAGAGAATGGGTGTGCCAGGGCCTTCAGCTGCTGTGAATGAACTCCAGGTGCGTGCGCCCCCTTGTGTGCACGTGCAACGTTGCACACTTGCATCACTGCATCTGGCTTATGTGGGACCTGGAGATTCGAACATGAGTTCTTAGGCTTTGTGAGCAAGTGCGTCAACTGCTAAGCCATCTCTCTAGCTCCGTATTTTGCTTCTTATTTCTATACTTTGGGAAGGAAAATATATACTATCAAGATGAGTTTGCTGAGAAAGGAGGAACTTATCAAAACACAAAATGTGTTAAGTGCAAAGGAAATGACGGGTAACTTGGATTTCCTTTCCACAAAGAGATCTACTGCATCCAGTGTCACCAGAGAGAACCTGGAAAGATACGCGAGGCTGGAGGCCGATATCGTGACACGTAAGCTGTCACCACCCCATCCCGAATGCGTGAAGGTTTCCGAGAAAGACTGAGCAGCCCAGGAAGGGAGGGAGAGGACGCGCATTGGCATTTCAGGAAGAGCCCCGAATAGCTAGCTCATCATCTGCGAGAATACGCGCAGCCTCGTTAGCAATCGGGAAATGCAAATCACGGCACAGGAGACCTGCTGGTGGGAGGAGGGGAGCCGGGACCAAGGTTGGTGAGGGGACCTGGGTAGAGACACACTCTTTGTGTGTAGTGTGTGTGATGTGGGGTGTGTGTGGTCTATGCACGTGTGGGCAGATGTGTGCACCCCATGTCCTCTTGAGTGTCCGCCTCTGTCACTTTTCTGCATTGCTCCCTTGGGACAGAGTGAGTCTCTCTCGAAACTCAGAGCTGCTGTTTTCAGTCAGACTGGCTGACCAGTGAGTCCCAGCCATCCTCCTGCCTCCACCCCCAATGGGACCTGGATTATAGACATGCATGACTATGCCCATCTTTGTTACGTGAGCACTGGGATCAACTCATGCCATCTCAGGCCCTCCTGCTTGTCTGCTAGGAGCCCTTACCTGCTGAGCCATTTCCCTAGCCCTAGACAGAATCTTTTAAACCAATTTGGCACTGTCTTATAAAATCGGCCATGTGGATACAGCATACTGCAGAGCCTCTGCTTCTAAAACACACCCCAGAGAGTCTCCTGTACATGAGTCCTGGGAGCCTGGTACAAGAAGGTTCACCACGGCTCATTTGTAATAACATAAACCTCGAAACAAGCCGGTCAATAATGTGAAGTGAGTGAGTGAGTCTCTCACACCCTTTTGATCTCTACGCGGAAGTGTTGAGATGCCAAACGGAGCCCCAGATCAAGCTGGCTGAGTTGCTGCTGAGCCATGTCTACAATCCTAACTTTTTAAAATGTTTTAAAGTAAGTGTTTGTTGTCACTATAGCACTGCTTGCATACTTTCCTTGTAAAGGGACGGAAAGTTCAGGCTTTGCAAACCATATACTCCCTCTTTTGTCCTGAAGTGGGAGGGAGAAGCTCTGCTCTGCTGAAGTTGATTCTTAAAAAATGACAAGAAATTATTGTCTCCAAACCAAGTGGAGACAATGAAAAAGTCAGTAGGAGAGAGTGCATGGATATGCAACAAGCTTTACTGGAGGGTAACAATGTTAGGTCAGGACAAAACTGGAGCTACCGCAGGAGGCAGACAGAGACATAAGGAAGTGGGTCATCCGCATTCCTCAAGGAACTGCCCAGCCATCGTCCCTTCCTTGCCTAACAATGCCCAGGTCTAGGTTTCCTGCCCCTTATCGCTCAGGACACCTGGTTACTGCTCTGGTGTCACACCGTGGCTATCTTAGATCTCCCCTAAAGAAACCTTTTTTTTACTTCCCCCTTTCTCACCTTCCCCCAACTAAAGAGCTCTATATAGTCCACTGTCTGTAATCCCAAGACTGCTCCGCTCTTGAGAGTCAGTCCTGGCAGCTCATGTTTTTCCCAAATGAAAGCTTCCATCTTTGCCTCAGAGTGGTCTCTGTGGCCTTGGTCACTCCTGAACCTTAACAAACAATTACAGCAAAGACAGGTACAGCAAGCTTAGTGTCAAGCAGCAAAACACCCCTCAGGATGGGAGCCCTGAAAGTAGAAAAATCAAATGAGGGCTGGATTTGGGAGGCTTAAGTATGTTGTGGCTGTCTCTATCCATAATTGAGAGTGTCCTAGGCTGAATGTTTATTGAAAGTTGAGTAGTCACCAGGAGATCTTTTGTGTTGAGGAGGGAACAGGGAACAGGGAACATGGCCGGCTGGTGGCAGAGCAGTAATTAACTGCCTTGGCCGACCACAATATATACACTTTTTTTTGCTTGAACTCCCAGAGCCCCTAACCTGTCTCCAGTCATCTGTGGAGTCTCTCAGTCTCCAAGCCAGCCATACAGTTTTTAAATTTCTTAACTATATAATTCTAAGAAGCAGAGGGTTTCTCCCTTAGTCCTCCTGTTGCAGCCTGGAACTAGCCATGTACAGTGTGTGTGCTGGTTGGCTCCACATTACTCTACCAAAAGACCTGATGTAATTAAGTTATGAAGAGGGAAGTTTCACTTATTCTCACAGTTGGTAGAGGTTTCAGTCCATGGTGGTTTGGCGCCGTTTTCTTGAGCTTTGGTGAGGCTGCACGTTGTGGCAGGAACATGTGGTGGGCAAAGTTACTCACTCCATGGCCAGGGTACCAGTACTAGAAGAGACATAACCGAAGACTCCAGGGTTCCCCGATGCCCATCAATGGCATGCTGTAGTGAGCGGACACCTGCCACTCAGCTCCACCTCTTTTTCAAAACAATATTTTTATTCATTTATTTGCAAGCAGAGAGTGAGTGATAGGAGACACACAGAAAATGGGCGCACCAGGGCCTCCAGGCACTGCAGACTCCAGACACACGCACCACTTTGTGCACCTGGCTTTGTGTGGGTATCGTGAAATCAAACTTCAGACATTAGGCTTTGTAGGCAAGTGACTTAACCATTGAGACATCTCTTCATCCCTCAGCTCTACCTCTTAATGGTTCCTCCCACTGTATGGATCTGGGGAACCTTCCAGATCTAAAGCATAGCAGCATACAAATAAATGAGCCTTGGGTGCATTCACAAACATGTAAATTTGATTTTGTATAATTTTAGGTGTAACAAGGTATTATTTTTTGGGCTATCTTCAAATGCTCATCAACTTTAAAAGGCATTCCTGGCACACAGGCCACACAAAACAGCTGATGTTCCAGATTTAACTCATACATCATGATGATGCTTTCAACCACACAATTTACTACCTTTTAATCATATCCATATATAATTTCCTAGTTTTCCTTCTAGTTGTTAAAGTCATCATTCTATTTTTGTAGATTCCTTAGGGTTTTCTAGGAAACACTCATGTCATCTGTGAAAAATAAGTTTCCATTCATTCTTTCTCAATTTTAAAGCCGTTCATTTCTTTTTTCTCGTCTTATGAGCTAGTCAGAGCCTTTGGTGTGATATTAAGCACAGCCCACAAAGGTGTGACTGAGTCCCTGAGAAGGACATGGGGCTAATTTCTGTAATCCCAGCACTTCGGAGGAGGAGGAGAACCGCGAACTAAAGCACAGCCTGATCTGCGCAGGGGGAGCCTGTGTGCAAGCGAACGAACAAGACACAAACCAAACATGAGCCTGACTGGAGGGCTGGAATGGCATAGTAAAACATTCAGTTAAACCAAAAGAAGACAGAAATGGAGAACAAAGAAATAAAAATAAATGACACAAATAAAAATGAATAAATAATCATGGAAATACAGACATAACAATAAAAAGTTCAGATTCTGGCCAGGGAGATGGCCCAGCACTCACCACACAAGTGTGAGGACTTGAGTTCAGATCCCAGCATCCACATAAATGCCAGGAGGGTGTGGCGGCCTAACTATAATCCCAGTGGAGGCAGAGACAGGGACTCAAGGGGATAACATGGCAAGCTAGATGAGCTGAACTCATGACTTCTGGTTTCAGTGAGAGGTCCTATCTCAGTAAATGAGGTGGGGGCTGGAGAGATTGTTTAGTGGTTAAGGTGCCTGCCTACAAAGCCAAAGGACCTGAGTTCAATTTCCTAGGACCCACATAAACCAGATGCACATGATGGCACATGCATCTGGAGTCCGTTTGCAGCAGCTGTAGGCCCTGGTGTGCCCATTCTCTCTCTTATCTATCTGCTGCTTTCTCTATCTCAAATAAAGAAATAAAAACTTTTAAGTAAGTAAATACATAAATACATAAATAAATGTGGTGGAGAGAGACAATACACATACAAACATGCATAAGCCATGCACACACACCATACACATCTACACACTCAAAAATGTAATAGATTCTAAGATTAGTTTTACAATGCCCAGCTATGTGATATTTACCTTAAAATGTCTTTAACTCACCTTAAATTAAAAAGGACATTATTTCTGGTTTAAAAGTGATTTGTGGCTGGAGAGATGGCTTAGTGGTTAAGGTGCTTGCCTGTGAAACCTAAGGTCCCAGGGTCAGTTCCCCAGAATCCATGTAAGCCAGATGCACATGGTGGCACATGCTTCTGGAGTTCATTTGTAGTGTCTGGAGGCTGTAGCATGCCCATTCTCTCTCTCTCTCTCTCTCTCTCGCCAATGAATGAATGAATCGATAAATAAATAAGTAAAAGTTACTTGTTCTTGTCTGATACTTTAAAGAGGTGACATTGTCTGAAGGCAGCCAGTTTTCAGACAGGTCTCAGAACTTTGATCATCATCCTTATCCCCTGGGTGATGCTGCCTCCCCTCTGGCTGCCTTCCATCTGTTATTTTTTTAAATTTTTTAATTTAAAGTTTAATTTTTTTTTTTTTTTTTTGGTTTTTTGAGTTAGGGTCTTGCTCTTGCCCCGGCCAACCTGCAATTCACCATGTAGCCTCAGGGTGGCCTTGAACTCATGGCAATCCTACCTCTGCCTCCTGAGTGCTGGGATTAGAGGATTGTGCCACCACATATGGATTTTTAAAAATAAGTTCAATGAGAGAGAGAGAAAGTGAGAGTGAGTGAGAGAGCAAGAGAAAAGGAGAGAGAGAACTTGCACACCAGGGCCTCTAGCCACTGCAATCAAATTCCAGGTGCATGCACCACCTTGTGAGCATATGTGAGCTTGTGTACACATGTCACCTTGTGCGTCTGGCTTATGTGGGTTCTGGGGAGGTGAACATGGGTCCTTAGGCTTCACAGGCAAGCACCTTAACCAATTAGCCATTTCTCCAGCTGCTCCCATCTGTTCTTAATCTCTGGACTGCAACATGGCTCCACGTGACTCTTGTACCAGGCACCCTACTTGGGGTTCATTGAGCTTCCTGCTTGTCTCTTACCAGCCTTTTGCCATGATCTGTCTAATCTTTCCTCAGACATTAGCTTCACTGTCTCACTCTGTCTCTACGCACAGACTGCATGTGTTTGTTCCCGTCCTGCCCCTCTGTGCTTGAATCCGGATGGTACTGAGTGACTGTGTTCTAGCTCATTTTCTTGTGTTTTGTCTAATCGACAGCATTTTCATCCAATGTATTTCTTTTCTTTTTTGTCAGGGGGAGGGTAACAAGGTTAGAACAATTTAAGATATTGTATTAGTTTCTTTTTTCATTGCTATGACAAAATCCCTGACAAGAACAAGTTAAGAAAGAAAGGTTTATTTTGGCTCACACGTTTTTGGTACAGCCCACCATGCTGAGGTAGGAGCCTGGTTGCTCACTTGTGGGAAAATCAGATATCATAGAGATGAATGCTGGTGCTCAGCTTGCCTTTCCCTTTCTTACACTCAGACCATGGGATGGTGCTATCCATATTCAGAGTGAGTCCTCCCTCCTCAGTAAACCTCATGAATCCCTTCCTAGACATTACCCGTCATAGACATGCGCACAGGCGTGCTTGGAGGCTTGTCTCCTAGGTGATTCTAAATTCCATCAAGACAATTAAGACTGACCATCACAGACTCATAGAAGGACTGAGCAGCTGGTTGACTTCACTCTCTGTTGGAGAATCTGTTCTTCTTTTTCAGAAGGTAGCAAGACCAGAGGAGATAAATGACCCCTCAAACTTCAGCCCAGCCAGAGCTGAAACCACAGAGAGATTGGGAAGATGAGCAAGAGTTCTGCTTTCATGCTATTCTTGATAATCAGCATCAGGGGGTAGGAGACAGACCCCGAGGATACTCAACACCTACCAAAGCAGAGATCCAGAGGCTCCTAAGAGCTCATCACTGAAGTAGACTTAAAACTCACGCAGTATGGCTCAGGAAATTTTGTGGAAGAGGGGATAGAAAGATTGTAAGAGCCACAGGTTGAGACATCATGCCCAGAGGCATTCCCTTCCCCCCAAAATCACTGACTACTGCTCCCACAATGTATAAACCACAACCCCATGGGGAGTATCTACAACCCCACTGAAGATGGAACCAGGGCAGGGATGAGGGGAAAGAGGGTACCAACACATGATGTATCCCTACAAACACCTTGTTAATAATAATTAATAATAATAATATAATAATAATAATAATAATAAACCTTTCTAAAAGTATATAAAACACTGAGCAGCTGGTACAGAGAGCCCCTGCTATGTCTGCCATCACACATACCCTTCACCAGTATTAACACCCTACATTCCTACTGTACTTCCATTACAACTAATGAGCTCCTATTGATAGACGATTATATAGATTTCCTTACGTTTGTTTGGTATTGGAGGGCCCCATCCAGAATACCACCTTACCTTCTGTCCTGTCTCCTTGACTCCTCATAGCTCTGGTTTCTGACTTGCCTTGGTTTTGGTGGTCTCTGAGCAGTGCAGGTCAGGTACAGGGCGGCATGGGCAGATTGTCTGCTGCTCTTGTGATGATCAGACAAGGGATTGGTTGAGGGGATGATCGTGGACATAAAATGTCACTTCCACCCTAAAACATGGTTGAGGTCGCCCTTGTCAGAGCCCACCCTCCACTGTGAAATTATGCTCCCCCTTCTGCATCATACTTGCTCGAGGAAATTATTGTGAGTGGCTACGTAACTTAAGGGGTGAGAGGTTATGCCTCTCCCTTGACGGGAATAGTTAGCTACATAAATTTTCGGGAAGCTTTCTGCATAAGATATCTGCTTTCCAATCCTTGGATAGCTCTGCAACTGGCATGTGCAGCAAGACTTCAAAAGACACAAGGGAAACCAAACTAGACAATGACAATGTTGAGTGGAGATTTCAGAATCTGCCCCAGGCAGAGGAAGCAGAACTTGAGTCAGCCTGAGCTGGGTCCCTGCTCCCAGCTGCCTGACCTATGGGAAGCCTTCCTGGGAGCCGGCTGTGTCCGGGCACTGGAACCGGCACGGAGATCCCTGGGTTTAGCCCATGCTGCGCTTTCTCTGCCTCACCACATTTTGACCTCCTTAACAGTTTTCATCACATCCTGAAATGGTCTCGTTGCTGAATCTGCTTACTTACGTGCCATCTTTCCCCAGAGGAGTCCTGTGTGCTGTGTCTTCTAGACCAGGACTGTTCCTGACATGGGGCAGCGTCCCAGTCAGGACTGGCTGGTGGAGGAAGAGAACCTGTAGGAACATGCTACAAATGTGTATTCTACGAGCCCCCTTGTTTACCCAGGAGTTGGGCACCTGGCACCTTCACATGCCTGGAATACAAGAAGAAAACTCACACTGCTCCGGGACCTGCCCTAGTTGCCTGAACCCAGCCACCCGCCTGGCACAAAGCAAGTGACATGGCCGTGTCTGCCAGCAGTGGTTTTCTGTTTGTACCCGGAGGCCAGCCCTTTGCAGCTCTGCTCAGAAAGCAGGTGCTTCCTGGATTCAGTCCCTGCATGACCAGTGTTAGAGTTTGGATATACAATCCTTCCCACGGGCTCCTGTGTTTGAACATGTGGTTCCCAGCTGGTGACACTCTTGTGGGAGGGTGTGGAGCCTTTAGGAGGCTCACTGGAGGATTCAGGCTGCTGGAGGGAGGCAGATCTTGAAGGTTCTAGTTTTGCCCAACTTTCAACCCCAATCTCCCTCTGCTTCCTGGTCCAGGGGGACATGAGCGAGCCCACTTCCCACTCCTGCCACCATGGAGCCACCTTCCACCACGCCTGTCATGCCATGATGGGCCGCATTCCCTCGTGCATACATCTTTATGCTGCTTCCTGCATTTGGTCACCACAGTGAGAGAAGCCATCCGATTCCACTCCTATGGGTCCAACACCTTTCCCATGTGCATGACACATGCTTCCCTCACTGCTTCACAGGTCGCATGGCTCTGTCCTGGGAACTATAGAGTGCATTGTCGCCCCTTCACAGACGGAACACCCAGGCCTCAGCTACGCGCAGTGCAGAAGCAGGAGCACAGCAGATGCCCTGGGTTAGAACCGCAGTTCACTGCTGGGGGAGCTGGAGCCTCAGGGCTGCCGTCTATAGCATGGGGACAGAGACACTTGCTCCACCGCGGAGGGTGAGACAAAAGGACAGGCAGAGCACGTCTGACAGAAGCTGGGCATACAGTAGGGGATCAAGCAATTGTATCTGTGGACACTCTGAGGAAAGTCACACCTGCTTAGCATGAGGAAGCCAGAGGATGTCTTAGGACCTGACTGAACCATGAGCCCAAACTGAGGGAAAGACTTTGGATTGGTCTCCACGTGGGGTTCTCACCGTTGGGTCCCCAGAGGACTGCCCTGCTATGAACACAGAGAGACAGGGCCCTCGTCCAAATGCATTTTAAGAAAGATATAGACCACAGAGGTGAATGGCTATTGGCTTGTAGCCTATGGGGCTGGACAAATTTTCCTCACACGGAGCCTGGATCGGTGTCCTCACAGCCCGGCCTGTCATCTTGACATCACTTTCAAGCCCAGAGCCCCGCCAGAGGAGCCAGGACAGGCTTGTGGCCAGCAGGCCTGAGAGAAGCTACTCCCCACCCGGGCGCGTCTGGGGGAGCTATTCCAGTTGCGGGGCCAGGCTGTCCTGGGTGATGGGTGGCCGCTCTGCCCTGCGGTCCAGGCAGTGGACCCTCCTTAATCTGCCGCAGTGTCATTAGGAGAGAAAAGATTTGCTCTGGGAGCCCCCGGGCTGTTAGAAACTGCAAGTTCAATACTAACAGCAAGGGCAGCTCAGGCCTTAACCCTCCCCTGCCCAGCCCAGGCCCAGGCCTTGGAGAAGTAGCTCTGCCTGTAGCCCTGGTGTCCCGGTGTCCTGGAGCTCTGGGTCCTGATTCCAGGCTCCAGTGGGTGTGAGGGTGGAGGCAGGGCAGGGGAGAGAAGAGGGATCCCAGGATCCGGGTCTAGTTGTTTGCACATTGGTAACATACCCCACACCTGTGCATGCAACACACACACACACACACACACACACACACACACACACACACACACACACTTTCTCAGTCTAGGCATGTTAGAGAGCAGAACAAGAGTCAGGTACGGGCTGGTGCCTCTGAGCCATCCTCTTGACCTCTCAGTTCGGGGTCCTACAGGATGGAGGCTGAGTTGTGGGGACTGTGAGTTGTGGGGACTGAGAGAAGTGACACATCTTTCAGAGGGGGGCAGGTGACCTGAACGGCCAGCAAAGAGGGGGAACTCCTAACAGTCACGCTCCCTGGGTCCCCACACAGTGGTGGTGCTCACCACACTGTCCTGTGACAGCTCCGTCTACACTGCAGGGCACTTTCCTTCACCTCCCCAAGACGTGCTTGCCACCTCTCGTCACCCCCCAGAGTCTGCTTCTAGAGACCTGGGGACCCAAGGCCCTTCTCAGCCTCTGGCCACCGTGAACTCAACATGTGTCCAGGTCACAGCCCCAGCTGGAACAGCCACAGACATCCGGGAACCAGCTGGGGCTTCCTGGCTCCGCGGTCCTCCCTCCTACGTGCTGGGCCGGGCTCTGCTCAGTGGGTTCTCCGAGGGCCTTTAACGACCAGACAGTGGTGCTGACCATGCGGGCGAGGGCCGGACCCAGGGTTGACGCTGGAGGGTAACCCCCACCCCCAGAGCCAAAGAAGGTGCTGTCAGTGCTTCCCGCTCCGCCCTGCCGACCTTGGCTTTGAGGGCACGCAGGGCTGGGGGGGCTGGGGGGCTCTGAGTCCCAAAAGAGGGGCAACCTCTCTGATGGATGGTGCCGCCTCACGGACTCTCCTGGTCTCCCCCTCCCCAACTATTCACCGAGTCAGCCTCAGTTTGGAAGAAGAAGAAAGAGTTTGAGAGTATCAAAATTCAAGTTGTCTCATTTGAAAGACACCCAGAATGTGTTTCCTTAATACCAGATTTTAGAGAACTATATAGGCTTGGAGAACCAGGAAAAAAAGGGTGCAGTCTTAAGGACTGAGCTAACTCACTGTCCTTCAGCTACCACCGGGACCTCCTGGTTGAGTTTGCTCTCACGATCACAAAGAATGACAAAGGTGGACAGAAGGGCAGAAGACAAAGTTTGACTGAGAAGTGAGTGTGAACAGCTCCCTCGGCAGACAGGGCTCCCAGAAAGGGGGCTGACAAGTGACACTGCACGGGGCTTGTCTGCACTGAGTCCGTCCTTGGCCCATGTGGAAATTAGGCATCAAGTTTGGATGAACTTGACTGGTTAAGCTTATTACGTAAAATAGACTTGGGTTGGTGGGTCATTTAGAAGAGCGAAGACTCAGAAAGACGCCACCAGAGAGGAGAAACTCCCGCCAAAAGCTCCAGAGAACAAAGGGTTAATGTCTGGCAGCCATCTCTAAGAGTCAGGGGCTTTTGGATTTTAGCTCCTGGCCTGAGTTGTCTTCTGGACTTTTCAGGGCACCCTGATGTTTCTGTTCCCCTGGGCCTGTGACCCTGACTGGTTATGTACAGAATGAGTCTTTGTCCCTAATCTTTATTCTAAGTCTCCTTTGGGGAAACTGAGGCTTTGAGAAGAAGCTCAGCAGTCACACGGCCAGTTAGTGACAGAGCAGCGCCCAGTGTGAGAACAAGCCGAGGTGCCCGGCTGTGGTGCAGCTGTGTAAGATGGTGGGGGTGCACACACACACACACACCTGTCCCAGGCTGGGCACACATACTGGGGTGCGACTTCCAGAGCACCAGGCGAAGCTCACAGGGAAGGAGGTGCACATTCATCTCAGAGTGTGGGTCCAGCAAGGCTGCAGGTGAGACAGTGGCTGTCAAAGTAGAGAAGGTTCTCCAGATATTGTGACATTATGTCATGACTGTCAGCATGTCCTTGGTGGCCCCAGACTCTTTCCTCCTAAGGTTTGAAACTCTCTTCAAATTACTTTTTCTACTCCAGATTTTTATAGAATGATATTTAAACTCCAGCTGGGGCTAGAGAGATGGCTTAGCAGTTAAGCGCTTGTCTGTGAAGCCTAAGGACCCGGGTTCAAGGCTCAGTTTCCCAGAACCCATATAAGCCAGATGCACAAGGTGGCGTGCATGCATCTGGAGTTCGTTTGCAGTGCTGGAGGCCCTGGTATGCCCATCCTCTCTCTCTCTCAAATAAATAAATAAATAAATATTTATTTATTTAAATTCCAGCTGTATGCAGGGAGGGATTTTTCCTTACTCCTCACCCTCTCCTGACTCCTTCTGCTTCATTACTTGGATCATGCAGTACTGGGATGGAACCCACGCCTTATGCGTGCAAAGCAAGTGCTCTACCAGCTGAGCTACAACCCGTCCCTTAGCATCATTACTTCCGGCTGCATTCGTTAGAGGGGAGCTGATTTCTTTACTCTAGGAAGCGCAGGCATGGAGAAAGAGACCGTCAAAAGCCAGGTGACTTCCCCGCCACTCCTCTATCTGCTTCTCTCTCTCCTACCGAGTGCCTGGCTGTCTCCCTTGTGCCCCAGGGTCTGTCTCCCCACACCCTTCTCCTGGTATGGGCTCCAGTGGTCTTGACTATGCCGGGGAGTCCATCTTCACCCCTCTGCAGGAGGAGTTAGCATCTCCCTGCATCATCAAAGGGGATTTTTTGTGGTGTGGAGAAGAGAATGGGCAGGTGGCACCTCAGGTCACCTTTCAGGGTTTCGGGGATCAAAGAAAGGGTCACATGACTGCATGGGCACCTCAGAGTAATATGTGGGCTCAGGTGGTTCTGTCAGAGATCACAGTCTGGGCAGCCTGTCCCTCAGCACAAAGACGGCTGGACGGCCTGGTGGGCCCCTCTCTCTCACAGCCCAGGGCGGCCTTCCCTCCCTTCCCTGAGGTGTGAGGTTGGCAGGTGTTTGGTTCTAGACACCTGCTCCTTCCCAGGTTCTGGCTTAGCCTGACACCGCCACCTTCCTCTCCACTGCCCTAGTCAGGGGGTTGGGACCACCTGGCTGCCGCCTCCTCCCTTAGGAGACCCCAAGCCCTAATCTCTTGATGTCTCCCACCAATGACTCCTGGTCATCCTTACCCAACCCATGGTACCATCTTCTATTCCCACATAGTAGCAGTACCTTGGCCTCCAGGGCCCAGGCTCCCTGTCCTCTTATGGGCCCTTCAGAGCGCCCCCCCCCCCACTGGCTCTCTATGTGCTTACTAGGTCAGCATGGGCCAAGAGGCCCTTGTGACCTGGCCACACAGGCCTCTCCTGCTCCACCTCTCAGCACTTACCTCACAGATCCAACACAGCTTCAGCTGCTCAGGCCTCCGCAGGTGTGGCCCTTCTCTCAGCTGCTCTACCAGGCTCCCCTGCCCAGCCAACCGACTACACAACTTTGCTTCAAGGTCAGGGGCAACTGGCATGCACTGGTCACTCACTGTGTACCAGGCCCTGAGCTCTGAGTCATGGCTTCACATGACCATGTCATCTGCTTTCATGATGTTCCTGGGGCAAATGTCCCTATTCTGCAGACAGGAAACCAGGGTTCAAAGACAGAAGCATGAGCCAGGGGTACTTGACTGGGATGTGGTCCAGCTGGGATCCAACCTCAGGTCATTTGCATGACGTCACCTCTCCTGTTCCTCCCACCCTCTCCCCAGGCTGGGGGTCCCTTCTAGGTTTCACTCAGACAAGTGTTCTCCCTTGTCTGAGCTGTGAGCTCCCCATGGCCGTCCTGGCTCTCACCTGTTTCTGGACCTTAGAACCCAGCATGAGACCTCATTCATAGCTGACAATTTGCCAGGGTCTATAGGGTGGGTGAGGAACCCCTGCCAACTACCGGGCCTCTCTGTCCCCTGCCCAGTGCTCCCACCACTCCATATCTCAGTAAGAAAAGCCTTTGAACCAAAAACAATTTACACTTCGTTTGAGTTAATCACACAGTTCTTTCTGGAAACCATCTTCTCCAAATTGTCTGCAGAGAGGCGAGCGCCTGCTTGGCAGCCCCGCCCCACCTCCACCGCAGAGCCCAGGGGCCTCAGGAGGTGGTGGCAGGCAAGAAGGACTGCACGCCTGCACTGAAGGTGGCGCCTGGCTGTGGCCCTGCCCTGGCACAGCTCCCAGTGTAGGGGGCGAGACTAACTTTACACAAACCATCAAGATGGGGCTGATAGTGCAGAGGTCCCAACGACTTGGAAGGCTGAGGCGGGAGGATCATTAAGTTCAAGACCAGCCCGGGATAGAGCATAACATACATTTTGAAGGCTGACCTGGGCAGTTTAGTGAGAATCTGTCTTAAAATAAGATTAAACAAATCCCATTCACAAGTGACCACGGAGTTGGGTGAAGTCAGTCTAACCATCCCGACTTCACAGCTCTGGCCACTGAAAGAGTGTAGGAAACCTCAGCTTTCTCATCTGGAAAACGTAGAGCCTGCTCTGTGTCTGCTGCACAACACACTGCAAACATGGGGTAACAATGGCCTTGCGTTTAGCTCACAGGTTGCTGCTGCTTGTGCAGTTGGTCAGGTCTGCGCTGGCTCAGCTGACCTCGTGGGCCTGTGCTCAGATGACCACATGGCTGCTGGGCCATCCAGGATGGCCTCCAACATGTATGTTAGCTGGCAAGCTGCCAGCTGATTCCTCCCCATGTGGATTCTCCCCTCCAGCAGGCTAGGTGAGGCTCCTTCCCCTGTCTGAGACTTTAGCAAGAGGGAGAAAGCCTCTCTGGGTAAAGTGTGTCCAGAGCGTCTGCTTGTCTGGTGCATGTTAAGGCTCCTGTCAGCTGAGGCAAGTCCACTGAACATCCCAGATGGAAGAGGTAGGAATGGATTTCCGTTCTTGGTGGAATTATCTGAGTATGCATGTGGAGAACAGAGAACTTGAGGTGGTTTTTACAATCTACTGCAAGGACACCTAAGAGTTATGCACATTATGCCTTCAGCTGAAAAAAAATACAATAAGCAGAAACAGCACAGCAGTAGGGTCAGGCGAACACCCCACTGCTCACCGAGCTCCTGGGCTTCCCTCAATTCTATTCCAACTAATGATGGGGTGAGCACAGGACAGTGGGTGGAGGAAGTTGTGAGGAGCTGGCTGGAGATCCAGCTGAGCAGCGGGTGGGGGCATGTCACTTTCTGGACCACTAGTGCATCCTGAGATTGCGTTTCAGCACCGAGAGCGCTGATAGTTATGGGGTGTCCCTCTTCCGAGCCTGGAACCAGTCTCCCTGTGTTTTGGGTTAGAATTGTCTGGTTAAAGGAAGTTTACTCTTGTAAACTTTACGGTACTGGCAGAAATGAGACCACAGCTCTCGGGCCAGGTTGCTGAGTTCAAGTCTTGCCTGTGTCTTACCAGCCAATGAGGAAAATGATAGCTCCTGGAGAGGACTGTAATGGAGACTGCAAAAGACAGGAAGTGAAGTGGGCAGAGTGGCTGGCCCAGGTTGAGTGCAGGGAACTAGAAACTGTGACTGCTGCTGGCATTATTATCCCAAAAGCTTCCTGACATAAGATGGGAATCGGGGAGGTTTTTGTGATCCCGGTCATCCAACGAGATGGTTGTGTGTCATTTGTGAGCTTCGTAACTTAACCTGGACCCATTTGCATTCTACAAAGTGGGCAATTCACTTTCTGTAGTAGAAGATTTCATATTTCACTGAATTAATATATTCACACATCACTTTGTAAGCTCAAGAAAATAAACTGGTAAAAATGAGCCAAAATAATATTTACAAAATTATACTTTTAAATTTAAATTAAAATAAAATTTAAATTTAACTTTTGGAAATGGTGGCTTTGGGTAGCATCAGGCATTAATATTGGAACGAGCAAGGTTTGGGGACGTGATGGAAACAGGCTCTTTCCCTGTGTGCTGCCCACTTGTGCCCAGACACGGCCCAGAAGCACCCGCGCCTCTCACGTGGCTCCGGCGCCCGGTGTTGCTGTGGCTTCTTGACTCTTCGGGTCATTCTCTCCTGGAGCCTGCTCCGCTGCTGTGCCCTGGGCCAGCAGGGTGCCGTGGCATCCAGAGCTGGCAGCGGGAGGGACAGCGCCAACTGGAGCCCAGTTAGAGAACGGAAATTAAAAACAGGATATTCAGTTCGTTCACTGGGAATCCTAGAGTTGGTTGCTTCTTCCACCGTGATGGAACTTCCCCTCTATTCCGTAAGCCTGAAATAAACCCTTTCCTCCCATGAGCTGCTTCTGGTCAGGTCTTTTGGCTCAGCAATGAGGAAGTAACTGCTACCAGGAAACATGATGCCAAAGTTGCCAGGGTCTCCTAAGCGCCTGCTGCGTGCTGAGCCCTGTACTCAGTGACCTCCCTGGATTACCGCTCCTGTCCTGACCACACTGCTAGGGGCAGGGACTCTCATGTCCACAGTTTGCAGATGAGGAAAGCGAGGCCCCGAGATGCGTGTGAGGAGGTGTGCCTGAAGTCTGTGTCACAACGCCAGGACCCCCAACAGCCTCCGTCAATTGTTTAGCACTTGAAGCAGTAAAAACTGCTGCTGGTCCCCTGGGTGGAGCAGATGCAGGCTCCAGAGGTGCTCACCCTGCCAAGGGCCCTTCCCAGACTCACCAGCGGCAGGGCAGCCACATTTCTGTCACGCGTGGGCCTGTGATCCTCCTGCGCTGTGACCTGGCCAGTCCTGGTGCTGTCTTCCTGCAGTAGAGACAGGCCTGCAGGACTGACCCCTCTGTCCCGGGTACAGAACAGCATGGTGGGGAGCCAGGGGCTCCTGGAGGGGAGAAGCAACTGTCCTGAGCCCTGCGCCAGGCGCTCGCAGCCACCACGACCGGGCTCCTCGCCTGGGGTGCGGCTGGCGCCTCTCATCTCAAGGGTTGTCCCACGTTACAGACCGGGAAATGCGGGCCTGGGAGGTTAAGTGAGCTTCCCGGGCCACACGCAAGGCTGTGACAGCAGGGATTCTGACCCAGGCCCCTGGATGACTCCAAGTCCATCTTCCTTCCACCACTGGGTCAGGACTTGTTTCATTGTGGGGGGTCCCCAGAGGCTCCCTCTTCTCATGTCACCCCCGGAAGTCCCCAGCAGTCTGCTGGGAAGGGAAGGCTCCGTAAAGCCTGGCAGCAGGCAGTGGAAGGGCAGAGCCAGTCCCCAGGGAGCAGGTTCCCGGAGCCTCCCTCTCAAGGCCACCGTCCCTGAGCCCCCTCCCCCCCACTGGCTGGGGCTCCCAGGAGATGGCTGGAGCACGTGAACCAATGATATGCCATCGAAGTGTAGACAGCTATGGGTTCTCTCCAGGTCCTGCTGTCCCCAGCCCTGTTCCCTGACCATCTGTGTGACTTTGGGTGAGTCATTGCACCCCTCTGAGCTGTCTCCTACTCTGGTGCATGAGGAGCAGGATGCCACCTCATGCATGGTCCCATCTGGTACACATCCCTGTGTCTTGAATGGGTATTTGATGGGAGCCCGCTGGCTGCCTGCTCTGGTGCTGAGGCCAGAGCTGGGCAGTGGGCAGTGGACACCAGGCAGGCCCGGCCCTCTCAGACCCTCCACTTGGTGGGTTGTCAAGGTGACTGCGGGGAAGATCTGACTGGGAAGGGCCTGGAACTGCGAGAGCCACGCCAGTGCAGGGTGGGTGGGCGACGTGCCAGCTCACACGTGGGGCAGTGGCAAAGCCCGGGCCAGGCTGGCCCTGAGCAGACATGTGCTACAAATATCCTGTGGTCCTGCTAAATAGGTGTCAACCTGCAGTTCAGTGAGGGTGAACGGTTCCCACCTCAGTAACTGCTCATGGGTGGAGCTGGCCAAGGGATCCCTCTTTCTTCCCAGCCCAGCTCAAGGCTCTTGGGTGCACAGCGGAGTCCCCTAGAAAAAGAGCCCTCAGCTTCCTTCCTGAGTTCCTGTCCCTCCCTCAGTCCCAGTGGGACGGGATGGGAGGGGGCACAGGGAGGGAGGAGCACACGCGTCGTTCAGGAATTCCACCTGCTCACCATCCTGTCGCCAGCTGTGCTTGGTGGTCCCTGCCAGTGGACAACAGCATTTGTCATATTGTAATCATTACCTGAAAGACTGGGTCCTGCCACGGGTAATGAAAGTGAGGTTAGGGCCCCTCCACCCTTCTTCTCCCTGCCCATGCGGGGGGGGTGGGGGTTGGTTCAGAGCACACGGGACACGGGAGTCGTGTGGAGGACGATCTTGTGCAGGGGGTCTTCATGTGTCTGTGAGAGTGTAGGATATGTGTGCATGCATGTAAGCATGGGTATAAATGAATGAGTGTGTGCCTTGCACAAGTATGCATGAATAGTGTGTGTGAGCCTGTGTGTACATGGACATGTATATAAGCATATCTGTACATGAACACGTGTGTATATACAGGTGTGTATCTGTGCATGGGTGTGTGCGTATCAGCATGTGTCTCTATAGGAGTGTGTATATAAGTGTCTGTATTCTGCATGTGTGTGTGAGTGTGCATTTAGACACGTAGGTGTCTGTACAGAGCACGTGTGTGGGCACATGAGCATGTGTCTGAGCCCATCAGGGGGAGAAGGAGGACAGAGGCTAGGCAGCGTCTTGTCAGGGGAGGACAGGGAGGTGGCTTCAGTGACAGCTGAGGTGGTGGGCACTTGGGTCGTGGGGTGTGGGGTGTGGGGTGCTGCTGCTGGCGCAGGTCTGCTTTTGGTGTCACAGCCAGAGTCCCAAGTCTGAGGCCCCGCTTCCCGATGCTCAGTCCACTCTCCAGGCCCCTTTTGCGTCACGTCCCACCATTCTCTTGCCTGGTGTTAAATAACACCCTGGGCCCAAGAAATAGTTTGCCTCTTTGTCATTATTCATGCAAGCTGAGCTTACACTCCCAAACCTGTCATGTGCCTCCACCTGCCTTCCTGTCACTTCTAGAAGGTTCTAAGGTCCCCTTGCTCTGTCTCATGACCATCTCTGCCACCCACCTCCCCTCAGGGACCCATACCGCTGCTCCTCTGCACACACCATACTGGCTTATTTCCTTCTCGGCATCTTACGCTTGCTGCAATGACCTTGCTCATTCATTCACTGATGTGTTTATCGTTGGGTCTCCCCCACGAGGACACGTAGTCAGACAACGTCTTTGTTCTGCTACGTTACCCCTGTCCTCTATGGTGCCAGGTACAATGTAGGTACTTGAGGGCCACTTGTTGAATGCGTGAGCGCCTGGAACCCAGGCCTTCTGCCTCCCTGCGCCGGGTTCTTCTTGTTCCAGATTTCGCGGGAGGAAGGGTTTGGCTGTGGCCTTCCCGGGCCCTCCCAGGCTAATGCCATCAGCTCCGTCCTCCTGCAGACTGCCCCTCTATCAGCCTTGCCTCGCTTGGGTCTCCCAGGCCTGAGCAGAGCTGACAGGGTGGCTGGGGCTCCTCTCTTCAGGGGTCCAGCCAGCATGGCGGGAGGCCAAAGTCACAGATATCTGAGGGAGGCTCACTTCCCCAGGGAGCCTCAGACTGAGGGCAGAGAAAGGAGCCCACCCTAGGAGACCCTTGTCAGTGGGGAAAGACAGACCTGCCTTCAGAATGCTTGGGTCTGATGGGGTGTCCCAGTCCTCACTGGGCTCTGCTGCCTTCTGGGAGAGACAGGCGCTGCTGGGAGCTGGCGCCCTACAACCTCCCTGGACTGGAGCTTGCATGGTTCCCACAGAGGCCCTCTGGGAGGCTTGTGAGAAATGAGACCCCCGCCTTGTAATCATGACTTTCAGAGACTCCGTGTAGTGAAAGGGAAGCAGTTTTATTTTCAGCTCTGCAGGACCTGGTGCATCCTGGAATAAAGTGGTGGTGTGTCACCTGAGCACACAAAACAACTTTCATAGCCCCCCAGGGCAGGTCCTTCCTCACATTTCCATTGATTGGGGGCTCAAGGAGGTGTAGTTTTTCTGATCTTCTAATGCAATTTCCTTCCCCTGCACCCCACATTTCTTTAGCTTCTTTGTTCAGCTCAATTTTTCTTTGGTTCCACATTCCAAGAGCATGCAGTTTGATCTCGTCCAGTAGTTTGAGATGCACAGATCCTAATGTAAGCCTTGCCTGCATTTTCTAAGGCTAGGCAAAGAAGTCCAGATACCAGTGGTGCGGTGGGGTGTGCAGTTACCTCATACTTATGAAGCCTTGTGAACACAAGTCTAATGTAAGGCACCTTTATATATATATATATATATTGAAAATGGACCATCATGATGGTTTTATTTCTTCTAGGCCGAGCAGCCCCTGTCTGAGGCCCAGGGGCAGCGGGACAGGTGGAGGCCTCTCCCCAGATGGGCAGACACTGGGCAGAGCTGCCAGAGCCCTCAGCATCCCTCCTCATCCTCCATTGCCCTCCCTGTGATGGAAGGCAGGAGACCCCCATCCTCAGCATTCCTTGGCCTGTGGCATCCTACAGCATCCTGGACAGGCTCCTCTGTTTGGGATGGGGCGGGCTGTGTGCACCTTCTCATTGGTGGTGGAGCTGCCTCGTGAGGCTGCCTTGCCCCCGAAGGAATCTCCTTCCTCGCCTAGTGGTCTCCCTTCTCCACCCCTCCCACGTCACCCAGGTCCTCAACCCCACAATCCTCTTGAGTCAACGGAAACTTGGTTCATTTCTTGGGCATGGAATTGCCCAATGGGGAGGCTGGGTAGGTGGCTGCTTCTTCTCCGTCTCCCACCCCAGTGCGCTGCCTGACACTTGTAATTTGTTTCTCAATTCCTCAACCATCACAGATGATGATTAAATTCCCAGCGTAACTGCTGCTTTACCAAATGGCATTAAATAGGGGAGCAGAGGGGCTGCTCCGGGGCTCACTCTGGGGAACAGGCCTCAGCACGTGTGTCCTTGCCGTGGAGCCCAGGGGCAGGGTCCTCCCTGAACGTCCCACACACTGTCACTGGAGGTCACCCAGCCCACAGTCCTTTCTCCCATGCAGCCTATGCGGGAGGAGGTGGCCCGAGGTCACCGCCGATCAGGGCAGCGTCAGTGACATAGGTCTGGCCTCTTCTGGTCCATTTCTGCCCTTTCTAATCAAGGAGAGCCCAGAGTTTGATATGTTCAGGCCACATGTGGGGCCAGGGCTCGTGCAGGCTCCAGGTTAGAGAATCAGATGATCTCAGAGCCTGCTGAGCAGAGGTCCTAAGGGATACGGGGTCAGCTTCCTGCTCCCATCCTCAACATTTCCTATCCCCACACCCAGCACCACGACCTCGCAGCCTCTCTCCCTGCTGCCCACTCCCAACCCGCACTACCCGCCCACAGCCAGAGCTCCATCCAATGCAAACAAGGCTCTAGGCCTGCCCTGCTCTTAGATCTAACCCCACCCTTCCCAGGCCACTAGGTCCAGATTTGGTCCTGACAGGGTGCTGCCCCCCCTACCACCACCATTCCAGCTTTTTTCTTTCACATACCTTTCTCCCCCTCTGAGAACCTTCCTGCCATCCTCCTCCTCTCTATTACATTCTTCTTTCTTAAGTCTCTCCCGGATCCATTTCCTCTCCTCAGAGCTCTTAAGAGACATGACAGTTACACAGGGATGCCTGAGTGCTTTTAACAGGACCCTCGGGGAAGGCCACGAGATGACCTGTTCAGAGCTGCAGCCTCTGAAAGCCAGCCTGCAATGCCGGGTGCCCAGGGCCCAAGAAGGGCAAGGGGGCGGGAGAGCAGGAGTGAGCACTGTACCCCTGCTGTCCGCCCCTGCCACCCCCCAGCAGCCTGCTTGTCCTGTGTAGAGGGTGGGTGGGTGGGTTTGGGATCTTCATAGAGACCGAGGGGGCCCCTTCATCTTCTGGAGCTCCACGCACTGGTTCAGAGCACTGCCAAGTTCATTGTGATTGTGTCACTGTTTCCTCTGAGTTGAACACGACCATCAATCACTGTGTTGAGTCAGAGTGGCTGTGGTCACCCACAGGAGACCCTCCTCCCAGGGTAAATCGAACCTGTTGATACATTCTTTCATGGAAAGAGGGGACTAGCTTATGGGGCTCAAGAGGCTGGTGAGCACATGAATCTTCGTGAGATCCTCACAAGTTTCTTCCCCTCTCTGACGATACGTAAGACATGAGCAAGAGTGGGCCTCTTGGACTGTGTGGTTGCCTGCAGGTAGCCCAGGGGGCTTTGCGGTGGTGCAACTCTTCCTCATGGCTCTTCATGCTGTAGCTCAGATATCCTTAGATGTCCAGGGGGCTTCTGCATGTGCAGCTCCCTCTGAGTGCCCATGCTCCTGTTAGGAAACCCAATAATCTCATTGGTTCAATGAGCTGGACTCAGGTGGAGCCCTGGACATTTAAAGGAGGTTACATTAATTAACCACAACCAGAGATTCATGAAGAGTTTGGTTCTTAAGAATGAAGAGAAATTTGCAGAAGAAACAGCCATTCTAAGGAGCAGCCAGCACTTCAGGGCCAGAGAGGTGAATGGTCCCCGGGCCTTCTAGAGACAGTGCAGTGTGGCTACTGTCACAGAAGTTGTCACATGAGGGGAGCTTGCTGGAATATGCAAGCACTCTACACCTTTCCAGAAACCCACTGTGTAGGAGTGACATAGCAAGCTGTTCAGAGGACAGCGGTCACTGATGGCACTTGGCTTTCAAGCCGTGTGTGTGCTGCGGGGGTCACTGCTGGCTCTGCTTGATGCTGGCCACTTGCACACTGGGGACCCTGCAGCAGGTGGGTGTCAGAGAAGACACCTGGGTTCTAGGGCTGGGGCTGAGACAGCCAGTCCTATTGCGTTAGTGTGCTAAGTGAGAGAATACTCCAGAACTAGGAAGGTAATTCCCTCTCCTGCAGTGTGCCTCCACTGCCCTCTACGGGCCGGGTTTACTGCCATGCCAACCAGAAAATGAGAAGAGCAGGCCCATTGCCACCAGCACACATCAGGAAGCCAAGCGTGCCTCGGAGCGGAGACGCAGACATTTATAGCTGGCGCGGTCCACAGCGGCCGCATCAACACGCCCATTTCCACGCGTGTCTGGATCCCAGACAACAGCAAACGAGCTCTGTGTTTCCCTCTAACAAGGGGCAGCGATCTGGCTCCACGTGAGGAGATCTTGCTGCCCAGGAGGCGGCGCAGTCTAGGACTCACCGGCTCCTTTGCTGGCTCTGAAGTACTCCTCAGCCCCGGTCACGGCCCGCTGACTGCTCGGTTCCTGAGACTCCATTGCGAGTTCACTTCCTGGCACTTGCATATAAAATGAGAATGGGAAGAGGGGAGAGGGGAGGAACGTGCTGCATGAATGCATAAACGCGGACGTGTGACAGGAAATCAGGATGCAGGCGTAGCTGCTACTGGATGTGTTTGTCTAATTGGCTGTGGCCGTTCTAGGCTTCCTGTCACCACTCGTTCTGGACGTCCCCGCCTGTCCCCACGCTCAGTCCAAAGGCACGGAGAGACAGGATTCTTCACCTGCTGGAGGGACCCCAATCTTCACTAGCCTTTGTCTGGGCCCTAGTTTTCCATCAGCCTTCACACTGACACAGAAGTGCTGAGAGGCCCAGGGACAACCCTGTTTCCCCTTGGAAATTGGGACCGTGCTGGTTTACATGGAGTGTCAACTTGACAGGACCGAGGGTCACCTGCGAGGGATTACCTAGACTGGGTTCGCCCCCGGCCTGCCTCTGAGGGCTCATCTTGATGAGGATAATTGAGGTGAACATCCTCCTTAACTGCGGGCAGCTCCATTCCATGGCCACGTCCACGACTGTGTGAAGAGGAGCGAGCTGGCTGAGCAGCGGCAGAGGTCACTCTCTGCTCTGAACGTGAGGAGCTTCCTCAAGCTCCTGCCGCCAGGCTTCCCTGACACGAAGGAACGAAACCTGGAACTGTAAGCTGAAATAAATTCTTCCTCACTTAAGCTTATTATTTATTTGAGAGAGAGAGAGAGAGAGAGAGAGAGAGAGAGAGAGAGAGAGAGAGAGAATGGTCTCGTCATGGCCTTCAGCTACTGCAAATGAACTCCAGACACATGCACCCCTTGTGCACGTGTGGGATATTGAATGCTTTTGTAACTGTGCATCTGGCTTATGTGGGACCTGGAGGTTTGAACATGAGTTCTTAGGTTTTGCAGGCAAGTGCCTTAGTTGTGAAGCCTCTCTTCAGCCCACTTATACTTATTTTTCTTGTCACAGTAACAAGAAAAGTAACTAACACAGGGAACAATGGTCCAGATGGCAGAGGAACCACTTTCTTACCAGTTGGTTCAGTGGTGTCAGTTAAAACTAGCTAGAGAGCCAGGCCTGGAGGTGCATGCCTCTAAGCATTGCTATTCACGAGGCTAAAGCAGGAGGAATGCAAGTTCAAGACCTCCCTGGTCTGCAGGGTGGGCTCAAGGCCAGCCTGAGCAGATTAGGGAGACTTTGTCTTAAAAATAAAAGGTAAAAAGGGCAAGAAGTGTAGCTTAGCATATTGAAGGCCTTGGGTTCAATCCCCAGGACCACACAAAACAAACCAAAGAGTCCAGGGCACCTTCCAGGGCACCTTCCAGTGCACCATCATGACCAGCGTGGCCTGTCCTCTGAGGATTCAGCCTCTGAGGCTGCAGAGTACAGAGTGGCCACAGTGTGACAGGACGAAGCAGCTCTGCAGGTGTGTTGTCAGGCAGAACAGTGGGAGGAGCCATAGCCACTCTCCCCCTTGTACTGTAAGCCCAAGTAGGGGCAGGGGGGATGGTAGTCTATTCAGCAAACTCCAACTGCAAGCAAAGGAAAGAGAGACAGAGACAGAGAGAACCCTGTCTCTTCAGGGTGTATTCTCGTGGGTGCTCATGAGTCTTCAAGGGACTATTGTACCTTGAAGTTAGGCCAGGCACGTCTGTATGGTAGGAGTGGTTGTCACACACACACTGGAAGTGGACATGAGCCAATGGCTGCCTTCCTTTGCTGGGTCATGCATTCTGTGACCAGAAGCAATGCAGAGGGCTGTGCCATGACAGTGGAAAGGCACTCTGGGAATTCAGACAATGGCAGTGGAACCATGAGCAGGGAAGGAAAGTCCGTGCCCGAGCTTCTGTCCATGACAGGAGGATGAATCCCACCTCCTCCTAATTGAAGAGGAGCCAGACCTGTAAAATCTACCTGCCCTGGGGTGGGGGGAGCGGAGCTGGCAGGTAGTGCCAGATCAAGGACTCAGCTGGTGGTCTCTGCTGGTGGTCTTGGTCTCCATTGGTGGTCTCCACTGGTGGTCTCTGCTGGTGGTCTCTGCAGTGGTTGAGAGGCACTCACAGTTATCCAGATCAGTCTTGACAAGGGACAGTCTAAGCTGAGAGTCCTTGTAGAGCCTCCATCCCTGTGACTGTGGCCACTTTGTCCATGTTGAAGCCCTTTGGTGGCTGTGTGACACACCTTTGGTCCCTTGAATTATTAGGTTCCATTTTTAGTCAGCACCCTTTGGTGATGGCTCACATGGCACACAAATACCTTTAGCACCTGTGTCTATTCTGAGGGCCATTTGAGGTCACACCTCGACACCAGACTTCTTCACCTCCAATCTCCCCTTCCCGATCATCCAGCCCACTGACAGGAAAGTGCCCATGAGCCCATGTAGACACTACCCTTGGCTGTCTCTCACTGCAGACAGTGAACAATCCTGAGGTTTCCCTCCAGTCTCCTCAGTGTGGTAGGTGGCACTAGGATGGACCAGCTGTCTATATAGGGCAATGGCAACATCTTGGGCAGAGTCCTCTGTAGACCAGGTCACCCTTTCTCAGAAGAGTTGGTCATGAGGAATGACCAGAAACATGTGCAAGGACCAGGTGAGGATGGGATATGGGCATCAGATGTTGGAAGTCTGAGCCACCTGCCAGTGCAAGTTGCTTTAATCTTTCAGACCTGCCTGAACACATCTCTAACATGCCTACTCTCTTTTATAGATCCCACGTACCTTACCTTAGGGTAGGCTAGGCCAAGTTCATGCTGGATGCACGGGCTGCACAGCTACGTGATGTCTCAGGGTTTGACATTCAGCACCTCCAGGGAGCTCAGTCGTATGGGCCTCCTACATGAGGCCACTCTGGTCCACCCTGGCCAGACCAGGGCCCAGGAGCAGTCAGCAGCGGTTTCTATAAAAACATGTTTATCTGTGGGAGAGAGCCTGGACTTGCTTCAAGGTCCTAGAAGTCTTCCTGGGACTCACCTGTTGGTGCTGTTCCCAGGGCTCCCTGTTACACTGGCTACTGCCACAGACTATGGGTCTTAAGTCATGAGTGCCAAGTGGCAAATATCTGGCACTGCAGTTTGGACTTGCGGCTGAGCCTTCTCCTGGTCATGTTTACACCCAACATTGGCAGCTCATCTGGGAGGGTGTTGGCTCCCAAGCTGGGCATGGGGGGGACCCCACTCTCTAGCATGCCTGTCTTCTGTGAGCACACATTGTATGCTGCTGCTCTGGCCAGGGTGGACCAGAGTGGCCTTGTGCGAGAGGTCCACAAACTGAGCTCTGTGGAGCAGTCATGTATACCAGGGGCCTCACTCAGAGTGGATGGCCTCGCTCTATACCCCGATGGCAAACATTATCATCACCACTGTCACCATCTTCATCACAATTATCACCATTGTCACAACCACCGTTCTGTTATCATCACCTCCGTCATCATGTTAACAGTGATGATCCTGAACACAAGTTCTTCCCATTCCTGCTTTCTGGTTTCAGAACCTTCGCTGAGGGGCACTGAGCTGAATCCTGCCTGTGGAGCTGCCTACTTGGGGCCTTCAGGAAGCAGAGGAGCATCTATACTTAACCAGCATGGGGTCTGCCCCCCCACACCTGTGCATCCTTGCAGACCCCATAGACAGCTCTGATTGGATTTGAAGGCTCTTGCTGAGGACCATGTGCCTGGACCTGGGGGATGGTCTAAGTAATTACATAATTGGCACCTTCTCAGATGTCTGCTGTGTGCCACCCACTCCGGTGACAAAAGGCTCTGGTAATTCTGTTTGAACAGCACTTGCAAAGCATATGTTTATCATTTGAGCTACTAGGAAAGCCACTTATTTTTCAGCACTGCCTGAAATAAGACTTAGCCCCACTTATTCCCTCCCAGAGGATCTCAGACTGCTGGAGCTGAGGAAAACCCTCAGATAGACCTCAGAGCAGAAAGGCCAATAGGGAGGGTGTTGACAGGAATCTGGAAGGGCACAGACTCGGGCCATTCTAAAGTGACATCCCTGCACTGACTTAATCCTCACCCCACCCATGAAGAGGGCTGATGCCACCCCAGACTTAGATTGGGAAACAGGCCCAAAGAGGGAGCCATGTGCCTCCCCACATTCATGGTAACCAGCTAGACCCTTGGCCCCTCAGTGCCTTTCAGTTTGAGCCCCATAAGTAACTTACTTGGTTTCCACCTGCCAAGGTCTTGAGATGATGTCTTGGGGCCCTCAAATAATGGCCAGCAACTGCATGCTGCAGAGAGGAGGGGCTTGTTAACATGTAGCTTCTCTCCATCCTCCTAGACCCTGGAGCCCAGCTTCAGAGAGGAGGCCAGGGAGTCAGTATCTAACCACCATCCTGCAGGAGTCTGACCTGCTCCAGTGTCCAGAGACCAGTGTCATGTTAGTTCCTTCATCGCATCCTGTCATCACGCCCCAGAACCACCCATCTCTGCCCCATCTGGGCTGCACCCACGCTGCCCCTGCACCCTCACAGAAGCTGGCTCTGATCCCTCAGCCTATCTGTGTGGAGGTAGGTGAGGCTCCAGGGGGAGGGTGAAGCCACGCTCTGCCCTGGACTCTTGTCCTGTCATCCCTGTCCCTCCCCCTGGGGTCTACCCTGGGGACTGATGGAACAGAGAGCACAACTCTGGAGGGACCTGGTGGACCAAATCACTACATGCTGCCCAGAGTGCCTGGTTGTTGGGCTATGAGCACCAGCCCTGGCTTTGGGAATAAATCCAGAGCCTTTTGGTATATGTGACTCAGCTGACCCCAGTAGAGATTGATCACACTTTCCATAGCTTCTGCTCTGTCCTCACTACGCCTTGATCCAGCCACTGGACTGTTTCCCCAGTGGAGCCATGGGAGCCCCAGCCAGTTAAGGCCAGGCCAGTGGATGGACTTTCCTCTGGTTGTCCCTCCCACTTTGGGTCGCCAGGTCATGCATGTGATTCAGTTCAAATTGTTGCTAATTTACCTCTTAACTTTCTAACTGAATTTGATAGAAAGTTCTGGAAGCCTTGAGGCCAAGTTCTCTGAATAATGTTTATTGAGAGCTGACTTTGTGCCAGGCACCTCACTTAACCCCTGTAGCAGCCACACAGGGGCTTCATTATTCTCCTCAGGTACCAGTGAGGAAACTGAGGCAGGAAGCTTGGCTTTACCTACAGGGAGCCCACGGCCTCCGAGTATCTCTCTCTCTGCCTTATGCTCTGCCAGGCTACACAGCTTCCACAAGGCTCCTGGGCAGTGACAGCTTGGGGCTGTGGTAAGATGAACATGGGACGAGAAATCACTCCCTGAAGCCAGATAAGCACCTGTCTGCAATCTCTGTGGAAGCCCAGGCAAGAGTGACTTCAGGGCCTGGAGAGATGGCTCAGCTGTTAAGGCGTTTATCTGCAAAGCCTAATGACCCAGGTTCAGTTCCTCAGTACCCACATAAAGCCAGATGCACAAAGTGGCACATGGACCCGGAGTTTGTTCAAAGTGGCTGGAGGCCCATTCTCTCTGTCTGCCTTTCTTCTATCTTTCTCTTCTTGCAGATAAAGAAATAAAATTTAAAAACTGATTTCAGAAGGAGTCACTAAATCAGAGCCCCTTGTCCTGCGAGAACTCGTGACTTAACTCTGTGGATCATGCTGCATCTGTGTTTTGCTCTGTAAATCTCAAAGTGGCCTTTAGCCCAAACAATAACATCTAACCTAGAAAAGTCACAGGGACTTTCAAATCATGAGCCCTGAGCCAGGGAAAGGACAAGATGACCAAGGCCACAGAGAGGACACCAGAGAAAAACACCAAGCCATTTCCCTCCTGCCTGCTGCCCTGCGTTTCCATTAACCTCCCTGCACCTGACCTGCTGGGAGGAGCGGTGGGGGCGGCACAGGCGCTGAGGTCCCCAGGCCCTTGTGAGCCCCTGCTTCTTCCAGCCTGTGGCCCCTGCAGCCGGAAGCGTGTGAGAGCCTGGGGTGGCTACCAGCCCCGTCAAGGCCGAGGACGCTTTCCACATGCTGGGATCAGGCTCACTGTAGAATTCTTCGCGGCATCCTTGAAGACAGAGCACACTCAGGTGTTTCCAAAGTCTCAGAGAACACCAAGTGCTCCCCACAATGGAAGGCCATTGCTGTGACAATATCTTGTTGACAGAACCTTAATGCTTTGCCCAGTCCTCTGAAGTCACCCGTTTCTCATTCACGCGTTGTCTTCTGCTCTGTCTCTGGTGTCTGCACCGCCTGTCCTGGCTGTGCCCTTGTCCACTTGTGCTGGAAGCCTGTCGCTGTCACTCAGCTTCATGTGGACCTGGCACCCGTGCTGTTCCCTCTGGATGATGCTAAAGGAGGATGTAGAAGGAGGAGGAGGAAGAGCAGAGGAAGGCCCAGCCTGCACGGCAGCCTCTGGCCCAGCTCACCCCGGCTGCTCGCTTGGAGAAGGAGGAAGGATGGGGGAGGCAGTAGAGCTCACTGCAGGAAGTGGAAGAGAAAGGTTCTGGGCCCGGGGGACTATGGCCGGCTCAGTGACTCAGCCCCTGGTGACCTGATCCGTCATGGCTCCTCATTTCTTGGCGAGGTCTCTGAGGATGGTGGTGGCAGATGTGGGTCTGGGCTTTTTGGGCAGCCAGTGTGGGTACTTCACCCTTGGCACTTATTATCACAGGAACTGTGGGCGGGTCCTAGAGGCCTGGCACTTCTTTACTTGAAGCCTATGTAGCCATGAACGAGAAGTTGGAGGATGTAACTCTCTGCCCAGCTCTCCTCACATCCCCCCCTCCAGAGTAGACAGTTCTGAGGAGATCTTGGGAGGGACGCCACTGCCCAGGGTGTCTCCACATTTCCAAACTAGCAGTCTAGGGCGCTGGGCCATTAACATGTGGGATGTTGAATTTTAGGGAAACTGCCCACTGTTCGAGAATTCAGGATGTCTGTAAGGCTGGGCATCCTTACTTGTCCTGGCATAGATGTCACAAAGTCCTTCAAAGTTCATGGGTGACATTGGAGTCAGTTTCTGCTTTAAGTGACAATGAAAACAAACACACTCCCTACCTGGTCTTTGTGTTGTGCTATCTTCTACCGTTTTGAGGTGCACCTCCATCTTTTCACCAGGGCATCAAGTGCCTTCCCACCCATGACCTCTTGCAATGCTAACCCCAGCCTGGGACATGGCCAGATGTTTCCTTAGATTATCACAGAGAACCAGAGGAGGGCAAGACTCCCTGACTATCATCGATTAGAACAGGCAACATCCGTGGGCATCTTGACAACCTTTGGCTCAATCCTGATCTATGACCAGAACTCACCAGCACATGTGTGCTAGACTTCAGCACAAATGGCATGGGCAGGACCCTCAGGTTCTACGACTTCATTCCCATAATACACAAGACTAATCAACCACTCTTTCTTCTCAGGGCTGGACACTGCCCCCAACTCTATCACAGAGAAAAACACCAGAAGGATGTGCCACTCCGTGCTCTGTGAATAATTAACAGGGCAAACCTGGGCACACTTTGCTGTCACTCAGCCACGGGTTTCCTACCTGCACAAATGGGACAATTAGTGCCAAGCAGGACTGTTGAAGGGGTGGGGTGAGAAAGCCCCCTGAGCACACAGCACACGGCTGGTGGCTGGAGCAAAGAGCAACTCTCCCTGGGCTAGCTTGCGGTGTCTTTGTCTTGCTCCTCTATGATCGCTGGCAGCCACCTTAGAACCAAAGCTGGGAGTGGAGTGGGGGAGGTCCCTGTGTTCCAGGCCTGGGATAGTCATTGAACATCTTTGTGTTCTAGGGCAAGTCTCCGACCCCCTGAACTTGGGAGGGAGAGATCATGTTACAGAAACCACGCAGCTTGGACAATGGGTTTTGCTTAGATTTGGAATATTCTTTTCAGCACAAGCATTTGACCAACTTTTCAAAGTCCGTCTACCCCTCCGGTCACCACATGCATAGTCCACACACCCTCCACCCTCCCCAGCCTCCTCCAGCGAGCCCTAGCAGGTCACCATCCCCAGTGTGGCTCTGCTGCTAATTTGTACAAATCTGGTTGCCTTACTGTGCAAGAGTTTCCCTTGAACTTCTGGCTGACACAACCATTCTTGTTTCTAGTCCAGTTTCTAATCCTGTGAGTTCTACGTGAGGCAGTTAAGCACAGGCATTCTGCACCCAGCCAACAAATTATATGGTGGAGCTTGTTAGGGTTATTTTATGGTCCCCAGGAGGCTGGAAGTAGGAGGCTCTCCAGGGCAGCACAGGGAAGGTAAGAGAGACCCCAGGAGGCAGGCTGCTCTCAGGGAAAAGGATTCCCTAGGGTCAGGGCTGGGTAGTAGGGGTCAGGGAGAGGCTGGGTAGGTGCAGCCCTGTTGGGATGACTGCCAGGGCCCATGGGCAGCAATGGCTTTGGGTCATTATTGAGTTCCAGGGTTAAGACCAGTGAATTAACTTTTCTATGGCTCTGTTTCCCCTGCCCCTGGATAGGGTAGTTCCTGCTATGGGCGCTGCTGCACCTATTGTGTTATTTTGGAGTTGAGGATAAGCACCTCCACTCCTAGTTTCCCCAGAGGGGTTCCCTGGACATCCAGTCTCTGTAGCCTCCTCATATGGGGGTGCAGGACCAGGATGCTTCTGGCCTTCTCCCTGACACTCAGCTGTGGGAGGGTGTGATGGCTCCCTATGCCTCCGAGTTGGGATCCCCATCTAGTTCTGGAGTCTGCATATGTTCAAATGCCTGAAGGGGTGAGCCCACCCTGCAGCACCAGCCGGATGGGGGAATGACAGGAGGCTGGCTCTCCATCCTTCCACCTGGGTCACTGGGTTCGTTCAGAATTGGGCATCAGGTGCTTTGCCAAAGCCCCGAAGCCCCAGCTCTACGATCCCAAGGCACATCGCTGACAAAGCTGCTGACCTCAGGTTTCTGCTGCTGGAACATTGTCCCCACACAGGCAAGAGCCATGGCCTGCGTTGTGACCATGGTGGTCTCAGCCCCAGCACAGAGCCAAGAACACAGCATGCGGTCAGGAAGCTTTGGACAGGTTGAAGTCACCACCGTCACACTGGGACATGACAATGGAACCAGGGTGTCAGGAGCCAGAGTAGCCACAGGATTATGGCATTTGAGAAGTAACAGGCGAGGCTGGGGTTATCTACAGAGGCCAGATGGTTGAGCACCTAGAAAGCCAAACCAGAGGTGAGCCACCTTCCTGAGGTCACCAGAGTGCCGGTTCTCTCCAACATCTGCGGAATGTCTGCCCACCTCCCGCATTCACCTGCTGTCGCTCAGGTAGCAAGGGAGCCTTCTCCACCAGGAGATACAGAGACTGGGGCACATAGCAGTTAAGTAACTTGCTAAAGGCCGCGCAGTGACCTAGTGGAACAGCAGCGTTCTTGCCCGAACCCGGCATGCACACAGGTCTGCAACTCAAGCCATTCATTGGCTGCTACACTGCTCTTCGGGCTCAGGAAAAATGTTCTGGAGGCCAATGTGGGGAGTGCCATTTGGAAACAAGGGACTCCCATCCAGAAGGGACAGGGGGGTCAGCACTGACCATGGGGATCACGGTGCTGGTTCCTCTCGTGCCACACCCATAAGCCTCCCAGCATTTGCAGAAGTCCAAAGCCATGCCAAGATCTCTGTTCCAGGGCTCAAGTCTTCCCCCTGCCCAGAGCCACAGGCAGCTTGGGCCTGATTCTGTGAACACAGGGACCCTTGGAAATTCCTCAGACCAGCAACAGAGAAACCACAACTGAGATGAGCAGAGAGACAATGAGCTGATGTTACACGTCAAGGTAACCCAGACCCCATAGTCGTTGAATGAGGACTTAAAAGCAGCCATTGTGAAATGCTGCTACTGTCAGTTACAAATTCTCTTGAAACAAATAGAAGTGACAAAAAAGACCCAAGTGGGAATGTTAGAGAACTAAACAATGCAATAATAGAAAACTGTAAAGCTTGCTGGATGGCAGGATAGAGGTGCCAAGGCAGACTCAGTGAGCTTGAGGACGGTTGAATGCCCTGGCCTGGGCAGCAGAGCGGTGGCAGGATGAAGAGTCTCAGGGAGCATGAGACAGTAAGGAAGGCGGGGGCCAGGCGTGGCGGCACACCCTCAGCCCCAGTACTTGACAGGTAGAGGAAGGAGGATCAAGATTTAAAGGTCATCCTTAGCTACATAAAACTTTGAGGCCAGCCTGGGCTACATGAGACTTTTCTCAGAAAAAAAAAATCTCAAAATCAGAGAGAAAAGATCCAACATCCACACATCAGAACTCAAGAAGCAGTGCAGAGAACAGGGCCGAATGCATGCTGGGACACGCAGTGGCTGACAACCTTGCAGATTTGGTGGAAGACACAGACCTACAGGTCCAACTTGATCAGAATCAGAACAGAAAAGGTAAGTAGAGAAAAACCCAAGCCAAGAACATGAGTGTGAGACTTAGAAGTAAGAACAAAGAAAAAGACCTTGAAAGTCATTAGACAGAAACCACAAATGACTGGTTCTCTAGATTAGTGGCAGAAGGTGTCACATTTGTAAAGTATGGTAGCCAAAGAGAAGTTAGATGGCATTTTCCAAGTGTGAGGGAGAATAACAAAGAATACATCAATATGGGCTGGAGAGATGGCTTAGCATTAAGTGCTTGCCTGTGAAGCCTAAAGACCCCGGTTCGAGGCTTGATTCCCCTGAACTCACATTAGCCAGATGCACTAGGGGGCGCACACGTCTGGAGTTCGTTTGCAGTGGCTGGAGGCCCTGGTGTGCCCATTCTCTCTCTCTCTGTGTCTGTTGCTCTCAAATAAATAAATAAAAATAAATGAAAAAAGAATACATCAACGATCAAAACTGCCAGGGGAAGCTGGGCGCAATGGTTTACACCTGAACTCCCAGTACTGGGGAGACTGAGGCATGAGCCTGTTAACCTCACTGCTTAATAAATTGCTTAGCTGCAAGCATTTCTCTGATAGCAACAGAAAATAGACTAAAGCAAGGGAGTTCTTCAACTAGAAAGAAACTAATAATTTTTTAAAAAGTAGTCTTGGAGCATAAGAAAAAAGAAGGCACAACAGAAAGAACATACCTAGGGGGCATAAGCTGACCGATTGTCATTTTCCTTTGAGTCTTGCATCACATTTGAGGAATGAAGCACAAACCACAGCGCTATTTTACACCAAGACAATGGCATTCAAAGTGCAGACGTACTCAATACCCTAGTACCCACGTAATACCAGCTGCACAAAGTGGCCCATGTGTCTGGAGTTTATTTCAGCAGCAGGGGTAGGCGCTGGCATGCCCATACTCTTTCTTTTTCTTTCTCATCCTCCTCTCTTTCACACACACAAACAAGTAAACAAACTTAAAAAAAAAATCAAAATCTTAAAAAAAATCAAAGTGCAGACACATGAGTGACATTTCACTTGAAATTTAAGATTTGCAGCAGCGACTTAATGGAGTGAATAAGGAGCGGAACTGAACGATAGAAAACATGGACACGTTTAGAAGAAAATGCAGGACAACACCCCCATGATCTGCAGCTGGGCGCAGAGTTCTCAGATTCCAAAAGCACAGACCATGGAAGAGGGCACAATGATGGCCGGCCTTGCTGGGCTGACAGACTTTGCCTTTGCGGAAGCCCTTGTGAGGAGGATCCCCTGTTCCAAAGGCCTGTGGCGTGGGAGGTAAATTGGGAGACACAAGTCTCCCCAGCGAGGATGGCAGCACCCTCCAGGATGACTCTCGTGGCCGTGACACAGGCCAGAAGGAAGAAGAAACCGTTTTTGGCAAGCCACATCTGGATAAAGTCTCTGACAGTGAGATGTTGGAAGCATAGAAACATCATCCTCTCCTTCATCCCTTCACTGCCCACAGTCAATGCATCTGTTTCTATTGGATGCTTTTGGTCAAGGTAGGCAAGGTCTACCTATCTCACCAGGGACACATGGCCACTGTGGTCACCACAGCAGGGGAGGGTGCCACACTCACCCCTAACGGCCTCAGGCTGGAAATGATTCAAGTCACCTCTGATCGCCATCCATTGGCCCTGGTGACAAATGAACTGCAGGGGACGCTGGGAGATGTAGGACTAATTTAGTGCTGGCTGTCTGGGGCCCGAGCTCCGCTGATGATTACTCAGCCTGCCGTTCTGGGCGACCCGCGCTGTGAATCAGCTGGTTTTCTTCTCTCCGACCTCACCCTGCTCACGGGCTTCTTTAATCGGGTTCATCCCTGTATGAGTCAGGCAGCTTCTGCGGGTGATACCCCATCCCACCGTTTGCCTGGGAGGCCACATGTGATAATTACAGTGAAAATTCCCTCTGAAAGGGCCGGAGCAGAAAGACAGCCCGAGAGCATGCCACCCCGCAAGGCTGCCTTCTCCTCCGGCTGCTGGACAGCTTGATTCCCACCTTTCTCTGGAGGTGACAGGAGGGGAGAGAGGGTCAAGGTGGTGGGAGGGCTGCAGTTCCCCGGGAACGAGGTGTGGATGCTGAGGGAGGTGATGGATGACAGGGGTCAGGCTCGGAGCCGGCATTCGATGTGACAGCAGACACATCCTGCATTGTTCTCACTGAGGGGTGTTCATATCTCTGGGTGGCCAGAGCTACCTTCCCAGGAGGCTTCAGAGCCATGAAATCCAAGGCAGAGTCATGAGGCAGGATGAGACCCTGAGTGGAAGCCAGCCCTGGCTCCTCATCTAAACAGCCTGGTGCTCACTTGCCTTCTGCCAGTGCATCCCGCAGGGCGCGTACCCTAGGTGCTAGGGAGGAAGTCCCTGGCATACCCGTTCGTGTGGTAAGAGAAACTCCAGACTCTGAGAGGGCAGTCAGTGCCTGGACTGCGGTCACACAGTGGGTTCCTGGAGGGTGGGGCATGGTCCCTCTCAGCATCCTCCTCTTCATCCCTCTCCAGGCACAGAGAGGAGAGGATGTCTTCCTCACCGTGAAGACATGCTGCTCTGGAGGGCAGCAATCCCCATGGTCCCTCCAGCCCTCATCACTGTGTCAGCAGCAAGGCTGGATCTGAACAGGAGGCCACAGTCCCCATTAGCATGTTTGCCATTCAGACTTTTTGTCCGCTGAGCTCAGCTGAAGCTCTGCCTCATGAGGTCTCCACTTAGCGACCCAGACAACACTGTGACCACTGTCCAGGACCTTGATGACAGCCTCCATAGCAGATGGGCAGAGAACGTGGGGAGTCTCACAGCAGTCAGGGCTCTGACTCAGGGTTGGAACTCATCCCCAAACTGGCCAGGATCTGCATCAGCACTCCCCTTGCACGAGCACCTCGAAAGAAGACCCCCCGCCATGGTCAGGAAGGGCACAGGCACAAAGGGGGACGGTCAGCACTCAGGACTCCCCCCTGTGGGGTGCTGCCTTACTCCCCTGCCACAGAAAACCATCAGAAATAGTCACCATCTGGGTCAGGAATTTAGAATTATACCCAGGAGTAAAAATGTCTCTACTTGGCCAGACCTTCCCCAGCAAAGATGTCAGTGGTGGAGCTCTGTCATGTCTTGGTGTCCTGGAAAAGGCGAGGAACTTGGTCTGCAGAGAGTTAGGGGTGGGAGGGGTGGGGAGAGTGGGGGAGGAGGAGAGAGGAGAACCTTGCTGACCACTCAGTGCCTCACTGTTTTTCTTTTGGGGTCCAAACACAATTCCTCCATGACCTTTGGTGAGGCTACACTAGTCCTGGAGATTTCCCGTTCCTGACCCAAGAGTTTGCGTGTGTGTGTGACCAGGGCTGGGGTGGGGATAGTTTGTTGTTTGCCTTGCTAATGTGGGGTCCTGGGTTCAAACCTCAGCGTCACAAACCATTAATGACAGCACTCATCATCACCATCCCCACCACCCGCACAGTGACAGCACCACTGGCTCATCGCTTGGGGCTGCGCTATTGACGACCTTCTCCTGACCTTCACCTGCTAAGCATCTCCACCCACCTCTGCCCAACCAACCCCTTGGCCCTCTCCTACAGCCTTCATGTCCAACAGTGGTCAACTATCGTTGCAGTCCGGTTCGCATTGCTGGTAGAAATCACCCAACAAGAGTAGCTTCTGGGAAAAAGAGATTTATTTTGGCTTACAGGCTCGAGGGGAAGCTTCACGATGGCAGGGGAAAACGATGGCATGAGCAGAGGGTGGACATCACCCCCTGGCCAACAGAAGTTGGACCACAGCAACAGAAGGGTGTGCCAAACACTGGCATGGGGAAACTGGCTTTAATACCCATAAGCCCGCCCCCAACAATACACTCCCTCCAGGAGGCATTAATTCCCAAATATCCATCAGCTGGGAACCCAGCATTCAGAACACTTAAGTTTATGGGGGACACCTGAATCAAACCACCACAACTATCGATCTCCATCCTCCATGGGATGAAGGGTTCTGTTTACCTATCTCTGCCTGAAAGCCAAGCCTTGGTGTTAATTCCAGCACGTGTCAGTGATGGGCTATGGAGACAGCAGTTAGTGGCAGCACAGAGTACTTTTCCTTATCACTGACCCTGTGCTAGGCTTTTGTGTGTGTCTTCTTTGATCTTCATGACGAAAGTAGGTTTGAGGGGCTGGATAGATGGCTTAGCAGTTATGGCGCTTGCCTGCAAACTCAAAGGACCCTGGTTTGATTTCCCAGGCCCATGTAAGCAAGATCCACAGGACGGTGCATGCATCTGGAGTTCGTCTGCAGTGGCTGTAGGCCGTGGCATGCCCATTCCCTCTAGTCTCTCTCTCCCTCCCTCCCTCTTTCTCTCTCAAATAAATAAATAAATAAATAAGATATTTAGAAAAGTAGGTCTGAGGGAGGATGGGTTTATTTGGCTTGCAGTTCGGTGTTACAGTCCTTCCTGGCAGGGAAGGCGTGGCGGCAGGAGCTGAGGCGGCTGCTCACACCAGGCTCAGTGAGGAAGCAGAGAGATGAGCACTGCCGGCTCAGCTAGTGCCCTTCATTTTTATTTGGTTTTTCGAGGTAGGGTCTCACTCTAGCCCAGGCTGACCTGGAATTCACTATGGAGCCTCAGGGTGGTCGCGAACTCACAGGGATCCTCCTACCTCTGCCTCCCAAGTGCTGGGATTAAAGACGTGTTCCACCATGCCCAGCTGCGCTCTCATTTTTTTTTTTAAATTTAATTTTATTTGTTTATTGGGGAGGGGAGAGAATGGGTGCACCAGGGCCTCCAGCCACTGCATATGAACTCCAGACATAGGCACCACCTTGTGCGTCTGGCGCTTATGTGGCTAGTGGGGAATTGAACCTGGGTCCTTAGGCTTTGCAGGCAAATGCCTTAACCACTAAGCTATCTCTCCAGCACTCTGCTTACAGTTTTGAGGAGAAGTTTTATTGGTGGGAAAAGCATGGCACCAGCAGCCAGCCAGCCAGCCAGGTATCTCATCTTCACAGCAGCAGGAAGGAGATAGTTTGAGTAACTGAGTAACTTCCTCCAGCAAAATTGCCACCAGCTGGGGACCCAGTATTCCAAACACACAAACCTGTGGGGAATACTTTACGTTCAAACAACCATAGCGTGTTCTCCTGCCCCAGGCCCACCTGGGTGGAGCTAGTTGACTCTGGCAGTTTGGGGGTTCGCAGGCTTTGCAGGGTTCTATCTTTTCTCCCAGTTGTCCCCAAGTCTTTTTTTTTTTTTAAATTTTTATTAACATTTTCCATGATTATAAAATATATCCCATGGTAATTCCCTCCCTCCCCACCCCCACACTTTCCCGTTTGAAATTCCATTCTCAATCATATTACCTCCCCATTACAATCATTGTAATTACATATATACAATATCAACCTATTAAGTATCCTCCTCCCTTCCTTTCTCCACCCTTTATGTCTCCTTTTCAACTTACTGGCCTCTGCTACTAAGTATTTTCATTCTCACACAGAAGCCCAGTCATCTGTAGCTAGGATCCCCATATGAGGGAGAACATGTGTGCGCTCTCATTTTTAAGAGTCCAGGACCTTGGTCCATGGAATAGTGCCCTCCACAGTTAAGGTGGATCTTGCAACCTCAACTAACTTAATCAAGAGAACCCCTTACAGACCACAGTCACACCCAGGGTCTAACCTAGTCTCTATAACTCCCCACAGATGATTTTAGGTCCCGTCAAGTTGACAGTCAATATGAACCTTAGCCCTTGGCAGAAGCTAGTGTCAAGGCTCTCAACCTGGGACTAAGACCCTCAGAGCTGAAGGTCTGATAGCTCCCTGGAATTCATCTGGCTCCTCATGGCCTGTTATCCTTCTTTGTTTTTCTCTCTGCTTCCCTTCTTCTCCCTTCACTGGCTGCTCTCAAACTGTTCTGCAGCCTCTCCCACTGTCAGCGCCCCTTCCACAGCTCAGAGGCCCCCACCAACACGTGGTTCAGGATCCAGGAACCCATCACTACTCAGGACCCGATGGCTGCTGAGGAATGGGTGCAAGGCAAGGTCAGTGTCCCTGTGGTGTGCAGGCCCATTGCCTGAGGGCTGCAGGGCTGGGTGCCCTGGCTTGCTAGGCACGTCCGGATTCAGGTCCGCAGCTGCTGCTGTTACTGCTGCCGCTGTCTGCCGTCTCTGCTGCTTCTGCCTTTGCGGCAGCAGCTCAGCCCACCCTGCTGAACGTCAGCCAGGAAGGACACCCAGAGAAGCCTTCATTGGCCCTGTTACTACGGCAGGGGAGGCAGCACCAGAGAGTGCCCCAGCCTGGCCTGCTTACACAGCTCCAGAAGGTGTTTGCACCAGTCATAGCTGCTTGGGCCAATCACAGCCTTGCCCTTTAGTACCAAGCCAGTCACTGAGGCTTGTGTTTTGGACCAATCACAGTCGTGCCTCTCAGTGGTCATATTAGTTGTTCAACCAAGAGAGGGGCTCCCCCTCTGGCCAGTGGGGAAGTCGTTGCAGGGGCATCCAGAGTTCCTCAAGTCTGTGACTGCTTCCAACCAACCTGGCTGAGGCTGAGAGCTTCCCAGAGTTGTCTCAAGTGTCTGTGGAGTGTTCGGGATGGCTGTGCCTGCATGTTGGTAGTCCAGCTGGTTAGTCATCATGCCCAGGGTACAACACAGCTGCTAATTAGGGGGCCGAATTGCCCCATTCCTGGAATCTTTGTTAGTTACTGAAAAAAAGAACAGTGGGAGTTTTTATAATGTAAGAAGAACTTATCATTAACTCTGCCCATTGACATTTTCTTTTTGCATGTGTGTGTGCTTGTGTGTGGTATTCATGCCTATGACTATGTTCACATGTGTGTGGGCACACGTTTGCACATGGGGCCAGAGGTCAACATCCAGCGTCTTCTTCAGTCACTTTCTACTTGATTCTTTCAGAGAGGGTCTCTTGCCAAACATAGAGCTCTCCAGTTTGTCTAGACTGACCAGACAGTGAACCCTGGGGATTCCCTGTCTCTGCCTCCCCAGTGGTCTTACAGGGGTGTGCCACCAAGCCTGGCTTTTTATGTGGGTACTGGGTGTCTAAACTCCATTCCTCATGCTTACATGGCCAACACTTTACCCACTGACCCACCTCCCCTGACAAGTAACATTGATATGAATAGCGTTTAAGAATGCTTCACACCTGCTCAGAGCCCCAGGAAGAGGGAGCTCTCCTCAGGGCTCTGACGTCAAAACACATGCTCTACAGTCAGATGTCACAGGTTCGAATCTCAGTGCACCACCAACAGGCTTGAAGTATTATGAGACCTCTCTCTGCCATGGTTTCCTGATCAATAAAATGGAAATAGTAATGGTGTCTCTCCAGAGAAAGTGGATGAATGAAGTAGATCAAAAGGATTGGGACCACCCCAGCGTGCGGTGACCGCATACACGTGACCTTCATCTGCTCCCTCTCCCAGGGGCAATGGCTCCTTCATTGTTGAGATACCGTATATGATGAGAGGCCGTTAGAAACCATGGCCTCATCTTACATTCACAAATGCTCAATGCGACTGAGAATTTGTGTCCTGTTTTCAAAAATAGATTTACCATATGATCCAGCTATAGCATTCCTAGGCATATATCCTAATGACTCTTCTCACTACCTTAGAGATACTTGCTCAACCATATTTATTGCTGCTCTACTCACAATAGCTAGGAAATGGAACCAGCCTAGATGTCCCTCCACTGATGAGTGGATAATAAAGATGTGGTACATTTACACAATGGAGTTCTATTCAGCAGTAAAAAGTATGAAATTTGCAGGGAATGGATGGCTCTGGAAAGGATTATACTAAGTGAGATAACCCAGGCCCAGAAAGCCAAACATCCCATGTTCTTTTTCATATGTGGATCCTAGCTATAGATGATTGGACTTCTGTGTGAGTAGGAAGAAAACTTGGTAGCAGAGACTAGTAAGCTAGAAAGGAGCTATAAAGGGAATAGAAAGGAAGGGAGAGAGGGACTTAATAGGATGGCATTGTATATATGTAAGTAGAAGAACAGATTACAGGGAGGGGAAAGGCCTAGATGAGGCCAGGGGAAGAGATTGTGTAAAAGAAGGGTCAGGGGAAGGGCCAATCAAAAGGAGACATAAAGGGTAGAGAAAGGAAGGGAGGAGGATACTTAATAGGTTGATATTGTATATATGTAATTACAATGATTGTAATGGGGAGGTAATATGATGGAGAATGGAATTTCAAATGGGAAAGTGTGGGGGTGGGGAGGGAGGGAATTACCATGGGATATATTTTATAATCATGGAAAATGTTAATAAAAATTAAAAAAAATTCAAGATATTCTGAATAACATATATGAAAATCTACTTTCTTGAATAATGGCACATCCAGATGCCATAGATTGTTACTCGAAAAATTTAAGTACCAGGGATGGGATACCTTCCAGTGAGTTGTTGGCTAGGGAGGTCCCTGTTGCCTCCAAAACATCATAGGCTATTGCCAAGGCCCTTGGTTTCCCATGAGAAAGAGATTGTAAGACCCTATTGCTGAAGACTTCATTTTCAGTCCTGGAATAGCCACCATTGGATGGGGCTGATGTGATGTTCTCTGAGACTTCTGGTAACCCTGAACTGCTGTGATTCTCATAGGCTAGGGATGGGCCAGGTCAAGCCTGGAATTCTGGTTCTCTGACCACAGACAACCTGTTGTTACTCCTTGCCTCTGCCTGCAAAGAGCTTATGCTTTTAATCTGTTCTTTTTATAATTAATTTAGTTTTTACTAACAACTTCCATGATTTTTAACAAAATCCTGTGGTAATGCCCTCCCTCCCCTCACTTTCTCTTTTAAACTCCGCTATCTTTCATATCTCCTCCCCCTCTCAATCACTCTCTCTTTTATTTTTATGTCATGATCTTTTTCCTCCTATTATGATAGTCTTGTGTAGGTAGTGTCAGACACTGTGAGGTCATGGATATTCAAGCCATTTTGTGTCTGGAGGAGCACGTTGTAAGGAGTCCTACCCTTCCTTTGGCTCTTATATTCTTTCCACCACCTCTTCTGCAATGGACCCTGAGCCACAGAAGGTGTGATAGAGATATTTCAGTGCTGAGCACTCCTCTGTCACTTCTTCCAAGCACCATGAAGCCTTCTGAGTCATCCCAAGATCACTACCATCTCTACCAAAAATGAGATTAGCATTAATCTTTTAACCTATTCTTTATGAATAACTAGAAGACAGGAGCTCAAGGCCTCCAAACAGTCATGATAAGGAGACAGAAGCTCTAATATCCTGATCTGACCACTACATCCTGTATAAACATGCTGAGTTATCCTACCGTATCCCATACACATGTGTAATCATTACATGTGAATCCATGTTAAGTGTTTTTCTTGGGGAGGAGGGCAGATGCAGTGTGGCAGTGGGCCTGAGGGAAGGCCCCAGGAGAAGCAAGGTCTTTGTCACCCAAAACACTTGTCACCTCTTTTCTCTCTTCTGGCCAGAGCACCTCAACTGACCTTGGCCTCCTGGTGCTGGTTCATGCAAGCCTTTAGACAAACATTCCTTTCTACAAATGAAGCCTCTGGACAGGGCCAGGCTCTGTGCAGAGGAGGCACAGGGCTGGAATCGGGAGGGCATCACACATCTGATGCCATCCAGAGGTCAGCAGACACTCTGGGTTGTGCAAATCTAAAGATGATTAGATAGCAGTTAACAGTGATGCCAGTCACTGAGGAGCAGGCTGTCTTTGTCTTTGGAGTATAGACTGGTGGAAGTTTTCTACAGAAGCACCCAAAGGAGCATTCGCCTTCACATCTCTGCTCCAGTCCTGGGCTGGGCCCAAGAGAGGATCGGATGAGGTCTGTCCATGGAAGGGACTACATCTGGGAAGACCAGCAGGCCTGGAAACAACAGAAGTCACCCATGGATACAGAGGCCGTTCAAAGCCTGTGAAATAAAAAAAAAAAAAGAATAAAAAGAAACAAAGAATGAACAAGGGCTAAGAGATGGCCTATCAGTTAAGGCACTTGCCTGTAAGGCCAAAGGACCCAGGTTTGATTTCCCATGACCCACATAAGCCAGATGCACAAGGTGGTGCATGCATCTGGAGTTCATTTGCAGCGGCTGACGGCTCTGGTGTGCCCATTCTATGTATCTCTCTCTATCTCCCCCCCCTTTTCTCTCTCTCTCTCTCTCTCTCTCTTCAGCGAATAAATAAAAAATTTAAGCCAGGGAAATGTGGTGAGGGTATGGGGTCATGCATTCCAGGCTGGGTGGGGTCAGAGCTCCAGAAGAGGGGTTGGGGCAAACTACCTGCAGGAAGGGGATCTGAGGTAGTCCTCCATAGAGGAGCAGAGAATGGATTCAACAGTCCTAGGTCCCAGTGCCTCTTGCTGGCCTTGTGCTTGGGACCCGTCACCATATCTCTCCCTAAGCCCTGCATCTCCTCTATGACTCAGGTAATTGTTCTTCTGGACTGGGTCAAGCAAGTAGAGGAAAGTTGTTGGCTCCTGCCCTAGAGTGAAAAAAAAAAAAGGGGGAAGAGAGACAAGTGTGTTGTCCCTGGTTCTGCGCCCTCTCTCCCAGGAGGTCTGTCCATGGACATTTTCAAGGCTGTGGGACATTTGCATTCAGAGGACCAAGATCCAATGCAGGTGTAATGTCTGGTCAGTTTTCCCTGTGTCACTGTTGTGTGCTGGAGAACAGGTGGGAAGGCAAGCTGATTTAACTTCCAGGTTACGCAGATCAGACAGTCACAAGGGTGCCGAGGCTCTGAGAGAGCCCCAGCTGACATGCTTATGTTGAAGACGGGCTTCATGGCTGGCACATGAGACCCAGGGACTTGGCATGGGCCACCAGTGCAGATGCTTTGGGTCCCTCAGTGAACATAAAGGCTTCTGACTAGGCTGGAGCAGGTGTAAGAATGGCAGTGTTCACAGGGGCCCACTTAGCCTGTCTACTGCTCTTTGCCACGTGTGAGGCTGCAGGAGGGGGTCATGTTATCAGTAAAACAGGAGTGTGTCAGTAAGGGCCAGGCTTATTGACGTGGGGACACCAAGATGCATAGGAAGTCTGGGCCAACACATGAACGTGTGCCACGCTTGACACACCTGTGGGGAGTGTCATGTTCCTCTAAGCCTCAGTAACTATGTCTGCACAGAATAAGATGGCAATGGGAAGCTGAGTGTGGTGGCACACGCCTTTAATTCCAGTACTCAGGAGGCAGAGGTAGGAGGATCACCATGCGTTTGAGGCCACCTTGAGACTCCATAGTGAATTCCAGGTCAGCCTGTGCTAGAGTGAGACTCTATCTTGAACCCCCCCCCTCCAAAAAATAAGATGATAATGGGACGACTTCGTGAGTTCCCATGAGAACTAAGAAGACACAGTGTCCCACAGGAAGGGCTCAGTGACCATGAATGATACTCGGGGTGTTACCATGATGGCCATGTGACTTCTCCTTCACATGTGAATATGGGGGACACATTCATCAGAACACACAGCAATGACCCCCTGACTGGTTCACACACTGCAGAGCATCTGTGGCACAGAGACAGACCTTCCTGTCACACTCAAGATGTCACTGCCTCTCCCTTTGTTGCTCAGACAAAGGGGCATGGTGTCTGGCTAGGAGGGAGACATAGCCATGGAAAGTCTTCCCCCTGGTCTGGGGATCTGACTTTATGCAAAGCTGAGAGCTACTTTGCAGGACCCAAAAGCAATGTGCAGCCACACAAAAGGATGCTTAGAGAGAGGAGGACAAAGCACAGCTGTGGGCAGCGGGAGAAAAGGAACTGACCCGAGGAAGAGCAATTTAAAGGCAGCTGACACAGGGCCATCCTCCAGGGGCCGGTTTCCACTCGTGTAGCAGGAAGGACGAGCAAGGCGGTGCCTGGTCTGCTGACGAGGAGGGGGCAGCACAGGCCTGCGGAGCACACGAGGCTGGCCGGGCCTTCCTGCTGGACTCTGTGCTTGGACTTCCACCTTCTTCACAGTGCGAAGTAGGGATCATTGGCTCTTCATGTTGGGGTGAGGGCTGGTGTGGGGACACTTGGTATTATATATATATATATATATAAGTAAAAGGGCAGATTAATGAAGACAGAAAGGCCTAAGTGAGGTCAGGGGAAGAGATTGAGTAAAGGAAAGGTAGAGGGAGAGCTAGTCAGATCTCACCATGCCTGATACTACCTACACAAGACCATTGTAAGAGGAGGAAAAGATCATGACATCAAAATAAAAGAGAGACTGATTGAGATGGGGAGGGGATATGATGGAGAATGGAATTTCAAAGGGGAAAATAGGGGGTGGAGGGCATTACCATGGGATACTTTTTATAATCATGAAAAATGTTAATAAAAATTGAGAAAAAAAATCTAAGAGGGCATGAATAAGGCATATGAAAACTTACTTTTTGGACAATGGAATATACAGAAGCTATAGATTGTTACCAGAAAATTTTCAGTGCCAAAGATGGGATACCTTCCAGTGAGTTGTTGGGCAGGGAGGTCACTGATACCCCCAAAACATTATAAGCCATTGCCGAGGCCCTTGGTTTCCCACCAGGAATAGATGGTAAGACCCTATTGCTGCAGACTCCACATGCTTGGGCTGCAGGTCACTGAGAAATACTGCTGGAGCTGAGCTGAAAACCTCCTCTATGTAGACCAGCTGACAGAAAGCTGGAAAAAGCCACACTGTATGCAGTTCAATGGGAGAGAGAGAAATCACCAGTGAAGATACCCAACAGTGGACATTGAAAGAGTTATATTTGGCCAGCCAGGCAAAATGAGCCAACTGGTGCAATAGTGGCACATCTGTTATGGCAGAAATGAACTGCCTTCTGATTTGACTGGAGGCCCACTCCATGGGAAGGAATACATCCCTGATACTGAAAAGCTACAACGGGGTAGTCGTGAGCCCTAGGGGGTATAATGTCTGTGGGTGTCTGGCTAAGTGTATAGATTATGCTCACCAAACTACCCAGTAAGCACTTCTTTTAATGTTCATACCCATATATTAATTCTACTCTCACTTTTGGTGAGAGAATCTTCTCTTTTCAGAAGGCAGTGACTCAGATGGCCTTCTGAGTCACCATGGTGCTGAGAAGTGACAGAGGAGTGCTCAGCACTGAAATATCTCAATCACACCTTCTGTGGCTCAAGATCCATTGCGGAAGAGGTGGTGGAAAGAATGTAAGAGCCAAAGGAAGGGTAGGACTCCTTACAACGTGCTCCTCCAGACACAAAATGGCCTGGATATCCATGACCTCATAGTGCCTGACACTACCTACAGAAGACCATCATAAGAGGAGGAAAAGATCATGACATCAAAATAAAAGAGAGACTGATTGAGAGGGGGAGGGGATATGATGGTGAGTGGAGTTTCAAAGGGGATATTGGGGTGGGGGGAAAGAAGGGAATTTCCATGGGATATTATTTACAATTATGGAAGTTGTCAATAAAAAAAAAGCCAGAATCAATGTGGCAGGTCAGTGGACCTGGGTCAGCCAGGCCAGGCTGGGGTCCAGGGGTTGTCAGGGGCAGTGAGCTGGACAGCACAGGTTCCAGTGCTTTGGGGGAAAGACTGAGCACAAGGCTATGAAGGGGAGTGGGATATGGCACCTCCTATGGAGGTGGGAGCCCAGCTGGCAGCCCCAAGGCAGGAGCCTGGGTCTGCTGGGGACTACTCAGATCCTCCCATGTAAAATAAGAGCTCCTCTTTACATTTCACTGACTACTCAGATTCACCTTATTCCAGGCCTGGACACAGGGTGCCCCCCATCCCAGGCAGGGGCATGACACGAGCTGGGGTCTCAGAGGTCTTTCAGTCGGGTGCCTGGGACCCACGGCAGGGGTCGTGGTCATTCCACAAGTATCGTTTGCCACGCTGCCCTTTGAGAGTCCCCCACGCAGGCCCCCACTGTCCCTGTCCTGTCCCTCGCAGTCCTGTGTCTCCTGTGAGCTTGATGTAGCCGTGTCTGTGGAAGTGGATTCTCCGTGTGCTGAAGATGGTTCATTCACCTTGAGATGCCCACCGCCAGCCTCGTTCCCTCCCACTCGGCCAATGCCGGACGCTGTCAGCTGCCTTCTCCGCTTGGCCTCGCTGCGCACGTGAGTGGTGGGGCCGTTTGCCAAGACGCAGCGCTCGCGTTGAAACTGCGCCCAGCCGAGAGCTGTCCCCTCTCCTAACGACGAGCTGCTCCTCTTGTTCATTCTTGTGGCAGACCCACCAAGAGAGGTGAATCGAGAAAAGTCCAAAAAGCTCTTTAAACAGATTTCACTTGCAGCATAAAGTTCACAGACTGTGTGCGTGGAAACCAAGGGGGGATTAGGGAGCAAGTGGCGTTTCTGCCCTTAGGTGCGGAGTCTGCCCTTAGGAGTCGGTCAGTCTGTGGGGAGCAGAGACGCCCCTGCTGCTGCTTCAGGGTGCTGCATTGGGGAAGCCGAGCGGCCGGCCTCCCTCGGCCCTGTGAGGTGGTCAGGGAGATGGGCACCGGTGCCCCGCAGCTGGACGTGGGAGCCTGCTCCTGAAGGCTTGCCAAGCTCCCTCTTTCCTTTCTTTTCTCTTCTCTTTTTCCTCCCTTCTTCCTTCCTTCCTGGTTTCTTTTTTTGTGTGCTTGTCTGTATGTGGTGTGCGCATGAACATATGTATGTTTTGGGGGGTACATGTACGTGAGTGCACATTCACATGTGTGTGGAGGCCAGAGGCAGACATCAGGTGTCGTCCTCAATCGCTCTCCATCTTACTTCCAAGGCAGGGTCTCTCTGAACTCAGAGCTCAATGAATCAGCTTGACAAGCCAGTCAGCGAGCTGCAGGGATTCTCTGTCTCAGCCTCCCCTGTGCTGGGATCACGGGTGTATGTGCCACCACAACCGGCATTTTACATGGGTTCTGGGGATCCAAACTCGGGTCCTCATGCTTGCAAGGTGTGAGGACTTTTCCCACTGAGTCACCGCTCCAGCCTCCCTATTTTCTTGAACCCAGAACATTGTTTGGTCAGCTGGGTCCTCATGGTGTCCAGGGTGAGGGTTTCCTGCTGTGAGATACTTCTGAGGTTGGGCCCAGGAAATCCAGGGTGGTGGGGATCAACAGATCCCTGGGGCTCCTTGCCTTTCACCAAGGAGACAGTGTGGCATGCCAGGAGCTCCTGAGCGTCCTTACCTGTGGGCTTGGAGGCTTGGCTCCCCACAGGGGTGTTGTTATCTCACCGTACAGGTCAGGAGATAGATACTGCCCAGGGAGGTTCAGACTCCTGACTGACCTCACACAGCCGGATCAGGATTCAAATCCAGGTCCTTCATTCTCTGTTCCCCTCAAAGGCTGCTTAGGGGGCCGGTTCACCCACTATGGCTGTGGAAGAAACAGGGACAGGGTTTGTAATATATCTGGTCAAGGAGCTCTCAGACCAGTAGGCCAGTAAGAGGCTCCAGAAGGCTGGGTTTGGGGAAACAGTGCCTGAGTCTAAGAAAGGAGAGGCCAGGCGAGGTGGTGAGAAATCAGGGGAGACTTGAGACTCAGAGTCAGCTAGTGGCTGGGAAGGGCAATGGGGGTGGCCACAGGGTAGGCAGAGGGGCAGAGGCTGACTTTCAGGAGGTGGTTTGCAGAACTGGACGGCCTCACACCCAGAGCAGATGAGATCCGGAGCCAAGGCAAGAGCAAGGTCCTGACTCTTGACAGCTGCCAGCTTCCTCTGGGCCCTGTCCTACCCCAGGTCCTCCACAGCCCAGAACCTTCACGTGAAACCATCACATTCCCAGAGCCCTCTGTGCTTCCTGTTCCACTCAAAGAGGAACAAGAACTGAGCAGCTTGGGGCCACAGCCCCTCCCCTGGGTACCCCTAAGATCATTCATTGTCCCTGCTACTGTGAGGCCTGGAGGAACATGGCAAAGCCAGGCTGGCAGAGGGGACTTGGAAACTGCAGAGCCAGACAGCTAGGGTGCAGGGAGGGCAGCCAAGGCCTCTGCACGGGCGGCGAGGGCTTCCTCCTGTCAGCTGGAGCCAGTGCACAGATGTCGCACAGGGCTGGACCAGCTTCTGCTCACCAGAATATCAAAGCAGAGGCATGCTGGTTTCTAGGACACAGCTGTGTTTGTTAGGAGACCACGTGCTTGACCTTCCTCTGGAAAGCCATGGATGGAAGGTCCCACCCGCCAAGTCAGCCACTTCCTGCCCCGACACTAAGAGACAGAGGGCAATCAGCTTTTGTCCCTGGCTTGCTGGTGCCTGAAATGCCACCGTCAGACGTCATTGCCATAGCTGTGGCTTTGTCTTCTGTTTAAATGCAAACAACGCCACAGAAGGCCTGTCTTCCACACAGACATTTTCATTAATTCAACAAATATTTATTGAGTTCTTGCCCTAAACCAGGCAGCACCTGGAGTCTGGGAACAGAGAGATTAATTAAGATTTGTCTGGAGCCAAACCTTCAGGGAGCCAGTGAGCGCTACGTGATGAGGCCGGCAGGCCTCGACACTGTAGGCAGATATAGGTCCGGGAGGCACTTTCAGGGATTTCTAGATTCTTGTGTCCCAGATCAAGAAATTGAACTGGAACACATGAATAGTGGCAGATGCAGAGACATTAATTAAGAAAGAGAGAACTTCCGAGGAAGGAAATAGGCCAGAGCTGAGAACAGGCCAGGCATCCAGTGCCTAGCTCATTAGGACTTTTGTCGGTCATTTGTGTACTGTGTGCTCTGTTGCGTCTTGGACACAGTGGAAGGGGAGTTTCCCATCTGATTTCTTTTCGTTTTCCTGCATGTATATGTAAGGAAAGCGTAAGAGAAAAGAGAATGCTGGACTTTGATCTTTACAGGCAGACTTTATTTAGAGAAACAGTGAGGGGCAGCAACCTTCCCACGGGATGGAGGCTGAAGCACTGAGCCGGGATAGGGTGCCAGTTTATAAGGATGATCCTAAGAAAAAGAGACTGGACCAGGTGCAGTTGATAAGAAAATTGTAGCTGTTTGTGTCCTGGTACAGAATAGGCTTTTCTTCAGCCAGGATTGTCTAAGGGAGGGTACTCAGATGGTCTCTGGTCCTTTAAGGCCAGCTAGGCTAAGGGGAGTACATTAATCAGGGAAAGGTGCAAAACTTAATGAGGTCAAATGCCTCTTTGCCTTCTTTATTGCCCGCAAGTTTTAGGGATAGTTATTAACTCTTTAGTTCCCTTTAGTTTTCAGGGAGGGCTATGTGTATGTTGTATGCATACATGTGTGTAAATGTGTTAGTATGTCAAGGCTTAAGTGACATGTGTGCATGTGTCTGTGGGGGCCAGTCATCTCTCCAGCCCCAGAATGATTATCTCATATGCTAATCTGGACTTCACGCTCTGCAAGGTGGCCTGGGCAGTGAGGGGCCCATGGGGACCCCTTCAGCAGTGATGCAGTTCACGCTGCAGGAGGTGAAGCTTGAGCTGGGATCTGAGGCAGGAATGGTGGAGGTAGCAGGAAGGAAGAGTCTCACAGGAGCCAACAGGAAAAACAAAACAAAATAAAACAAAACAAAGAAACAAAAACAAAACAGAATCATGGAGCCAAAGCCGCAGGGGCTAGAGAATGCTGTGCTTTGCTTGCCTGTCAGGAGTGGAGATTGGAGATTGGGTCCCTGAGTTAGAACCCACCTCTGGGATCGAGGCTACCTGAACCAGCCAGTTTCTATCTTCCTTTAGATCCACCTGTTATCACTTCACCTAAAAGAGTTCCTGACTGGCCCGGGTCATTTCAGATAGAGCTAGAAAGGATCGCTGCTGGCTGGCACCTGGGGCTGATGGGACTGCTGAAATCCCGTTCTTTTGGATTCCGCCTCCATTCACAGCTCTCGTTGAGAGTCAAGATTGTTCTTGAGAAAACGTCCTGCGATGGCTCTAACTCTGGCCTGGCATCAGGGCAGCAAGATCTGATGAGGCAGCCATGGTGACAGGAGCCCTGGATTCTGCCCCATCCTTGTGACTGCCTGCCGCTGGCTTTCAGGCTGAGCCACACCCACTCTTCCGGCCTCAGTCTGTGGCCATCACAGCTGTGAACTTCCCAAGGGCAGGGGCCATGTCCAGTCCATCTCAACACCCCAGTGCTCAGGATGGGCCTAGCCCACAGCAGGTGTTAGCAAAGTAGATCCCAAGGGCTTGCTGGCTAGTTACTCTAACAGACTCAGTGAGCTTAGGTTCAGTGAGAGACCCTGTCTCAAAAATGAAGGTGGGCAGCGACTGAGAACAACACCCAATGACGGCCAACTTCTAGCCTCCGCAAGCATGTGTACACGTGTACATGAGTGCCTGCACACACATGTGTACCACACACATATGAACGTGCATACACACATGAATGTATACCAGATACATGTACACATGACAAAATAAAGAAAGAGAGGATGGAGGAGAGGGAAGGAGAAAGAGAGAGAGAAAGAGAGAGACAGAGAGAGAGAGAGAGAGAGAGAGAGGGAGAAAGTGCCCTTGATAAGGCATAGAAAGAAATATCCTTGGCTGGAGAGTTGGCGAAGCAGTTACGAGCACTTGCTGCTTAAGGAGGAGGGCCTGTCTTGCTCGAGACCACCAAGTAAGACTCCCCAGAACTGGCGTGAAAAGCTGGGTATAGCCATGCATGTCTGTAATGCCAGACAGGATGTGGAGACCAGAGGATTTCTGGGGCTCGCTGATGGACAGCCGCTCCAGGTTGAGGGAGAGATTCTGTCTCACAGAAAGAAATACACAGGTGAGAGATAAGAGAAAGACCCCTGACATTCTCCTCTGGCTTCCACACGCATGCACATGAGGCACACACATCTGTACCTACACACGCACACACTATGAATCACACATACCATACCCACTACATCACACAGATAACACACACACACACACACACACACACACACACACACATACACACGGATTTCCTTAGTCTGATGAAGGTCACAGCTAACTCACGTGCCATGGTGAGGGTGGGGTGGGGCGGGGTTTTCTGTTCGGATCTAGACTAGGACATCAGCTCTCACTCCTTCCATTCCACACGAGGCTGGAGGTTCCAGCCAGGGCCACTGAGCAACAAAAAGAAAGGCTGGGAGTGTGGCTCAGTGGTCCGGTGCCAGCCTGCAATAGCACATGTGGAAGGCCCTGGGTGCTATTTACAGCCCTGGGGGTGAAAATAAACAAGGAAAAAGAAACAAAAGGCATCCAAGTAGAAAAGGAAACAGCAAAACTGTATTTGCAGCTAGCCTGATTGTGTATGGAGAAGGCCTAAGGAATGCACAAAAAGCTATTAGGTGGCTTAATGAACAACATGTCCAGCAAGGTTACAGATTACAAGATCAATAACAAAAATAAGTGGATTGCTGTACATTGCTAATGAGCAATCTGGAATAAAATTAAGAAAACCATTGCTCCTATAATTGGACTTCATGAAAATTAAAAATGATTGAACTCCAAAGGATAACATCATGAAGTGAAAATACAAAAGAACAAACTGCAGACTGAAAAAACCCACTCCTGCCAATCTTATACCTAAGGCAGAACTTATATTCAGAGACTACAAAGCCTCACAAGTCAACAAGGAAATGATTAGCAATCCACTTTTGTAGATGGGCGGAGGATTTGAACAGACATTTCTGCAAAGAAAAACTACAAATGGCAATGAAGATGCTCAGGTCTTTGGTCATTGAAACCACACTAAATGCATGGTGAGATATCGTGTCAGACAATGAGGGTGGCGTCAAGTGGAAAGGGAGAAACGATCACAAGTCGGCGAGTGTGTGGGAGAACTGGAATCTTGCAGGTCAGACTCTGTTGTCACCGTGGAAAACAGTTGGGCAGGTCCTCAAAACATTGAGTGTGGGACTGGGAAGTGCTTTCTGCAAGCATGAGGGTCTGAGTTGTATTTCCCGCACCCACATACATGGCTAGGCCATAGCCATGTGTGTCTGCAACTCCAGTCTCATGGGGAGCAGAGACAGAGAATCGCTGGGGCTCCCAAAAATCACGGCTTCATGTTCAGATAGAGACTACATATGAAGAAAATACGTGATGAGTGACAGAGGAAGGACACCTAATGCTCTCCTCTGGCCTCATGCATTTGCAAGCCTATCTGCATATGCAACCACACACCATACACACACCACAGTTAACATGGAGTTGCCACACACACACACACACACACACACACACAGTTAACATGGAGTTACCACACACCCAACAGTCTCACTTCTAGATCTATACCCAGAGCGAAGAACATCCGCTTCAATTCAGAGGACATAACCCGCAGGGCCACCTGGCTTGGAGGAGGAGAGAGGAGGGCAGGAGGCTTCTTTTCCTAATGGAAGGGCGGGGACAGAAATACAGGTGCCAATTTCAGTCACTATTACTAAAATGCTACAAAGGAGGAAATAATCTTAGAGACCCCTAGTCACCCAGCATGTCAGTACATGGTAGAATACAAAATCAGACCTCCTTCTCTCTAAGAACCAAGCAACAGCTCCTCCAGGACCCTAGATCCTTCCAGGCCCCTCAGCAGCCTCCACATGGACCTGGGTTCAACAGGTTGAAACTCCTAGTCAGCCTGCACAGAACAATCTCCAAAGCTCGGGCTCTCAGCCACAGGAAGGCTCCAGCGCTTACAGATCCAATCTTCATGATGGCTATAATGTGAAGCATCTGTTTTCTCCAGGCTACAATGTACAGAGCACGCGATCCTTGTCCACTGAGCAGTGTGTACAGTGAGCACCTCAACGGGCGCAGAGACCAGGCTAGGGTTGCCAGGGGCAACATTATCCCGGAGACACAGAAGGCATGAAGGGGCTGAGGTGAGAGCCGCCTGGCATCTGAGTGCTTTCTTCAGCGCAGCGCAAGGTGCAGTGGGGTTGGGTGCAGCCAGAGCCATCGGGTCCTTCCTTCCAGCTCCCGCCTGCTGCTCTGCTGCACGGGGCCCTGCACAGCAAGGCGCCTGTGAACTCAGCCCAGAGCCGTGCACTTCACAGCCGAGAGGACAGAACCTGGGAGGCCGAGGCCCTCGGTCAAGGTCAGACAGTAATGAAGGGGACCCCAGGACCGTGGGCAGGGCGTGTTGGGTGTTGACCCTTTCACTCACTTCCTCTAATGATCCCTCAAGGACAGGTCCCATCTCCTTCACGGAGAAAGCAAAACATTCTTACAGTGTCGCATGGCCACAAAGGACAGAAGTGACTCCACTGGGCTGGTCCAGGGTCTCTCGGCTGCCTCTGGATGGGCCCTGCCTGGGAGATGCTGAAGCCTTGTAGTTGTGTCCAAGGCTCCTTTGGCTGGTGCATCCCTTGGCTCTGGATGATGGTAGGAGCTGGTACAGGAAGGTGGGCACTCCGTGTTGTGGAGGGGCAGCCTCCCTTCTCTTTGCCATGGCCCTGCAGGAGCAATGGCCCGTGGCTCTGTTGGTAGCCGGGATGTCTGTAGACCACCTCTGCGGCAGGCAGGGTCGCGCATGTCTCTGAAGTCACAGCAGGTGTCCTTCTCTCCCAGTTCCGGGGTGATGGCTGTCCCTGAGTCCCTGGGTGGCCTGCCTTTCCTCCTTCAGCTCTCTCACCCCTTTGGTGACCAGTGTCTGTGTTCCCAACTCTGCAATTTGGTTTCCTGAGAGAACCCCAGGTATGAGCACCAGGGTTGTACCCAAGAAATAAGCCCCCCCAGAGGTGAGAGTCCAGGATGGGCCCGAGCCCAGCAGTAACCTCAATGAAATGAGACCTTGCAGCCTCTGCGGGTACACAAATCACTCCATTGCCCCCAGTCTGCCTGGCATGGTATATTGGGAAGGTAAGACATTAGTAGGCCAAGCTACTCACAGGGCCATTAAAACTGGTGTCTGTGACAGGGAATGTGGTGTGTAATGATGGTTTCTCCCATGATAGGGCATCTATGGGAAGAAAAATGAGAAACTTCAATCCATGAAGTGTCAGATCACAGTGTCTTCAGAGAATCTATCATAGCCCTAAAAGAATATGTGGTGGCCACAGAGAAGATAGCAGGAGATTGAGCCCTTGGTGAGTCAGGTTTTGTCCCTGTGAGGAGGGATTTATTTTAGCTTACTGTTTCAGAGGTTTGCGTCCATTGCCGGTTCCATAGCTGTGTCTCTGTGACGAGGCAGAGACAGCATGGTGGAGCAGAGCCAGTCACCTCATGACCTCCAGGAACCACAGAGAAACAGGAGGATGGGCATGAGATGTACCTTCCAAAGTCACATTCCCCATTGTCCTACTTTCTTCACCAGGCCCCACCTCATAACTGCCCATTCATCTAAGCGTGCCTCAGTGCGCCCCCCGCCCCGGTGTCGGAGCTCCTGAGGCAAAGGCACACAGAGGAGACAGGGTGACAGAGAGCACAGACCTACAGCACCAGAGCCAGGCAGGGCCTGGGCTGCAAGCTCTCCTGGCAGAGGGTCCTGCCCACTACACAGCTCTGCCCTCCAGGAGTGCCCAGGCCCCAGGGATACAGCAGGAGGGGTGACATCACTGAGTGTCTGTGAAACAGCCACAGAAGGGAGCATGAGATGAAGCCCTCAGGAGACCCCATACCTGTGGGATGAGGGGGCCCACCTCCTGACTCCCTGGCAGCTGGGGATCTAACAAGAGGAGCTTAGATGTCCCATAGTTGCCTTTAAGTGTTTCAGTAAATACCACCTATGAAACCAACAGCTACACTTTTGTGTTTAATAACTTACTAGTCTCATAAATCCAAATTATCCCCGTAAATCTAAATTAAGTGCCAAGGTTTGATGTATTCAGGGCGCCTAATTAATAAAGTTCTGACAATGGCCATCACTAAAACTGCTCCACACACACATTCATTTTCAAACAAGGCAGTTCTGAGCTATAGTTGGGTAGAAAGAGGAGAGCCCGGGGTCCTGGGAGATTTCTCCAGCTGCTGTGGGCAGTACCCTACTTCTTAGCATCATACAGAGCTGCCTGCTCAGCACCCCTGACCCTGATAACCCATTTTCAGTCTTCTCTTGCCTTTGGTTCACTTCTTGACCAGTGCCAGAGGAGAAGGTGACTAGAGTTGAGTCTCCTATGGGGAGAAGAACCCTGGGCAAAAATCAAGACACTTGACTTGGCCACTAATGTACTGTGATTTTAGAAAAGCCACTTGTTCACTCTGAGCCTCAGTTTCCCCTTTAGCATAATAAGGAAAGAAATAGATCATCACAGACTTTTTTAGTAGCTGTAAGGGATGAGGTTGTAGGGTATGGTGAGGTTGGTTTGTAAGGAGCCATGGCTCGGCGTCCCTCATGCCTCAGTTTCCTCATCCACACACTGGGAGTACTAATAGCTCTTTGTTCACAGGCCCTGGGAGTCCAAGGTCATCGTGTGGGACCCTTAGAGCTGGCCGAGTAGGTGTCAGCTGTGGCGCCCCTGAGGGGCCACTCCTCAGCCATCCTCATTGTCTTGGGGGACAATGAGGTCACAACTGGAGACAAGTTGGTAAGCTATCAAGGGACAACTTTACTCTAGTTTTTCCCCAGAGGACGGGACATGAGGCCTTGCCCATCCTGAGTCTGCCCTGCTGTCATCAGCCCACACGGAGAGGGTCTGCTGAGCCTCCACGGCACTCAGGAAGCTCCACCTCCATGGGTTTCACTTGAACAAGTCCCTGACCACCTGCCCAGTGGCCATGTCAGGTTTGTGCCAAATCATCACTGTTCCTTCTGCTCCTCCACCACACCGGATCATTCCCAGGCTGAAGCCCAGCCCTTCTCTCTCTTCTCTTCCAACTTGCTGCCGAAAAATATGCCATCAGCTCCACGGAACACGCTCCAGGTGCCACTCAGCCCCCACCCCCTGCTGCTTCCTCCCCAGATGGACGCCCCCCTCCACCTCCCCACCCAGCAGCAGAGTCACCTGCTGGGGTGCCCCCACAATGATGCCTCTTTGTGGTAACCCTTGTGATGGAGATGGCCCCCTTATTCCCATGGCAACTTTTATTCTTTATTGATTTTCTTTAACCTCGCCCAGCCAGCTTCATTTTTATCTGTTAAAACTAGAAGCTACTCAGTGTGAAAGCAGAGTCTAAAACTTGGTAGGTTGGAGAGATGGCTTATCACTTCAGGTACTTGCCTGCAAAGCCTGAGGACTCAGGTTCTATTTCCCAGTACCCTTGTAAGCCAGATGTACATGGTGGCGTATGCATCTAGACTTTGTTTGCAGTGGCTGGAAGACCTGGTGCACCCATTCTTTCTCTCTCTCTCTCCCTCTCTTTCATAAATAAATAAAAATAAAATACTAAAAAAATGATAGTTTCAAATGAGAACCTACGTTAATGGGATGTCACCTCTGAAGGAGAAAAGTGCCACTCTGGCTGCCACCACTGGGCTGGGGAAGCAGAGGAAGGGTGCTCAGCCCATCACTACTGAGTCTCCAGGGAGCTGGACTTCAACCTAGTGAGGCTCCAGGGCTCAGCTGTAGGCAGAACTGTCCTTGCAGGTGACCAGAAGGTCACAGGAAGGCTGAGGAGACATGGGATGGGAACTTTGGAACAGGATGGTGGCTTTGGGAAGAGCCTGGTGCTCTGAGGACTCTAGGGAAACATCCCACCCATCCCTCGGGCCCTGAGGGGCAGCTGCTGGGAGGCCATGCAATGTGCCCCGGGGAGAAGCACTGGTGGAGTGGGGACCCGGAGCCACCGCTTACTGCACAGGGATCTGGACAAGCCTTTCACCCCTGAGCCTGAGCTCTCCTGAGGAGGGAGGAAAGAAAGTTCTTCACTCCTGGGGTGTTGGGAGAAGGGGCCAGTGGGTCTCGATACACCACACTGCACAGGGCCTGGAGCTCCAGCGGGGACCTGTGACAATGATGGCAGTAACGACAGTGACGAGTGTGGTGATGATGGTGATTATGCAGATGATTCCAAGAAACTGAGCCCATAGGATGTGAGTGTTTGTGCATCCTGCATGCCGCACATCCTAATACACTGTCTGTATCACATGTAGTATATGTATGCACACATAGACATATCTCGATGAGGAGAGAGAGAATGAATTTAAGGAACTGGCTCATATACCATAAGGAGGTCAGTGAGTCCTGAATGTGAGGTGGTTGGTGGTCAGCCATCAGGCAGGGACCAGGACGAGCAAATCTACAGCCGGGCTCTGAGGACCTTCTGCAGGAGAGCCTTCTCTTCTTTAGAGAAGTTGGTTTATATTCTTTTTAAGGTCTCCCAGCCTAATTGGACCAGGCCCAGCCACGTTATAGAAGATAGCCTGCTTTCCTCCCAACCTAGTTACATATTAATTTCATCTCAAATTTCCCTTCATGCCAACATCCAAATGACTGTTTGGCCAAATACCAGGATGCCACACCCGGCCAAACTGACATGTTAAATTGATTGCGGTGGTGATTGAGAAGAGGAGGACACACATTAAAACCCATAAGGGACCCTGGCATGGTGGCACATGCCTTTAATCCCAGCACTTGGGATACAGAAGTAGGAGGATCACCATGAGTTCAAGGCCACCCTGAGACTACATAGTGCATTCCAGGTCAGCCTGGACTAAAATGAGACCCTACCTTGAAAAACCAAAAAAAAAAAAAAGTACAAAGGACACCTGATCCCCCATAGTTGCCCACCTCTTGTGCCCTGCCCCTCCCTTTAGCTGTGTGCCACATCTGTGCTGTGGTGGGCTCATGTTTGATACCCTCTCCCACCACACACTGGACTGCCATTTCTTCACTTCTATGGCTGGCTGGCCTGGCACCTGACAGGACGTTTCATCTCCGTCCTGGAGTTTGGCAGGAGGCCGAGAAGCTAGAATCAGCCCCTGGTAGTCCCCAGTCCAGGAACACTGCTTTCCACTGCTTCCACCCCCCACCCTGGGTCATGGCAGACAGGGTGCTTTGGAATTCCAGGGCTCATGAATCTTGTGCCCTGGGCTAGTGGCTTCTTGGTACTTTTGACATTCGTCCATGAAAGGACCTGCTTCCTAAACCACACCTGCAAGGACACCGTAGACATCATGAGGCCAAAGTTCATGAAAAATTAATTGTCTTTGTTCTAAACCACCCAGGCCATCACATTGAGTTATGATGGTCCAAGCAGACAGACAAGAATAAAAAAGGGTCTGTGGCCAAGTTGTTCTCACTCTTGGCCCCCCACCACAGCCCATCTTCCCATCTTGCCCAGCCCCAGATATGCTACTGGCTGAGGCCTCAATTTCATTATTCTATCATAGTATTCATCTGGTGAAAACTCTGGGCTGAGAGCTATGGAGCATAGCAAAGAAAAGTCTGGAATCATGAGGGCGGAGAGCACAAGCTTGTTTTTAGACACCAAAGTGCGGAGATGGGGAGCTCAAGGGAGGCTGGGAGGAGCCAGCATTGGCCCTGGGAAAGGAAGCCCTAAGCACCCGAAAGCCCATGCGCAAAGCCTCCGGGTAGGTTGCCAGGCTGCCCTGAACTTCTGTGAGGGCAGGAGCACAGATGTTTGGCTCTCTTTCCCTTGAGGTCAGCATCGACAAAATGGTCAGGTCCTTCTGGTCTCTTTCATCTGCAGGAGTGACATGGAGATGAGGTGCAGAACCTATGGGGCCAAATCATGAGCTTCCAGCCTCCTGGATCTCTCATGCTGATTGACAGGGCTTAACTGGGATGTGCAGGGGTGTGTGTGTGTAGTAGTAGTAATAGTAGTAGTAGTAGTAGTAGTAGTAGTAGTAGTAGTAGCAGCAGATGATGATGGTGATGAGGAAGATGGTGACGCAGAAGGTGATGTGATGGGGATGGTATTAAAAATATGGACCCAGAGGATGGCTTAGTGGCTAAGGCTCTTGCCTGCAAAGCCAAGGACCCAGGTTGGATGCCTCAGGACCCACATAAGCCAGAGGCACAAGATGGCGCATGTGTATGGAGTTCGTTTGCGGTGGTTGGAAGCCCTGGTATGCCCATTTTCTGTCTCTCTCAAGTAAATAACTAATTAAAAATATTAAAAATAGGGGGCTGGAGGGATGGCTTAGCTGTTAAGGCATTTGTCTGCAAAGCCAAAGGACCCAGGTTCGATTTCCCAGGACCCACCTTAGCCAGATGCACAAGGGGGCGCATGTGTCTGGAGTTTGTTTGCAGTGGCTGGAGGATCTGGAGCACCCATTCTTTCTCTCTCTCTCCCTCTTTCTCTGGCAAATAAATAAATAAAAATAAAATATTAAAAAAATTAAAAACAAACATAGGGCTGAGGTCGCTCAGTGGTAGAGCACTTGCCAACAAGTGTCTAGGTTTCATTCCTACCTCCCAGCACCACCAAGAACCACAAAGAAAAAAGGAAGGGTGGCTTTGGAGATGGCTCAGGGGTTAAAGGTGCTTGCAAAATTTTTTGACCAGGGTGTGATTCCCCAGTACCCAAATAAAGGCAGATGCAAATGTGACACATATATCTGGCATTCATTTATACTGGCAAGAATCCTTGGAGCACCTTCTCTGTGCCTGCGTGTGTGACACACACACACACATGCATACACAAGTGAATGAGAGAAAACTTGAAAAAGAAAAAAAAAGGCCAGCCTTGGTGGATAGTAGATGCCTGCCTATTCATGAATCCCTTTGCAGATCTGTTTAAGTATATGCTGAGAGCCCCTCCCTGCTGCCGGGGATCCTTAACCTTTGTGACCCACAGATGGCCACCACCGTGCCCTTCCCACCCTCTCTATTCAGCTTGCAGGCTCCTCAGGAAATTTCCTTCCAGCCCTGTCCTCAGGGTTGCAGCCTCTCAATACCCAAGGCTGTCACAGCATATGTGAATCTTACTTCTCATTGCTCCATCCTTCTTATAAAAGCAAAAGATTTGTAGCAGCACCAGAATAAAGACCTAATTGATCTCCCTCTTAGAAAGGATCCACAGTATGCAGATGTGCTCACATCTGTGATCTGTCCTCACAGTGCAAGGTGAGGTCGTCCCGAACGTTATCAGCTGTTGGGACTTGAGGAGATGTGGAGGCCAGAGACCAGGAGCTCTCAGCCCGGGGCACACCCCCCACCAGACGCTGACGTTTCCTCTGCAGCAGGTGTGGGAGATGCTGCAGTCCATCCTGACGCCTGCCTCGGTGAGGATCAGAACTGCGCATCCATACTCCACAGACTGCGCATGTGGGCACCTGGGAGCTCATTAGCGTGAAGCATGAAGTCAGAGAGTGTGGTTTTCTAATAAGTGCCCAGGTGAGCCCACACTGCTCAGCAGCCCACCTTGCTTTGAAGAGAAAGAGGCTCCATCTCCTGTGTGGCCAAGCCTGCACAGACTCCTTTGAATCATTGGACCACGTCTTCTTTGCTTACTGTTCCGTGATGAAGACTGGCCCTAGAGGTCAAGGTGGGGCTGTGGTGAGGGTCCTGCCTCCTCTCACGTGGCTTCACTATAGTCGGATCCTCACTATCTGGCATAGTAGTGAGGAGAAGGGATAATTGGGAGGGAGCTGGCTTGGCCACTCTTGTCAGATGTCCATAAAAGTAGCCTTGCCACTACCATGGTGGCCTCATCAGAGCCCACCCTATGACCAATCAGTTCCCACAGCATATTCTTCTTGTGAAGGGCAGAGGTTTTCTTCCCAACGACTCATATTGTGACAGGCATTTAAACAAAATGAAACAGAGGCAAGGATGTCCTTATCAATAGAGAATTGAAAGCAGACTCCTGGAAAGCCTGCCTTTGACTTTGGCCCTAAACATGGGGCAGGATCTCTGGAAGAGCAGATATCAGATGTGGTACCAGGCACAATCTGGGGTCTCAGGGGACCTGATCTATCTGAAAGAGTACAGTGGTCAGGATGGAATAGTGGGGATAAAGACAGACAATTTGATCAGAAGTGAAAGACAGAAACAAATGATCTGGTCCTTTCGTGATTATTATTTTTTAAAAATATGGAATGCTTTGCAAATTTGCATATCATTCTTGTGCAGGGGCCATGCTAATCTTCTCTGTATTGTTTCAATTTTCGTATATATGCTGCCAAAGTGAGAACTCATAATTAATTTTAATGAATTTTTTGTTTAATCTTTTCAACCTGTTTATGCTCATATTCTTTTTTTTTTTTCTGCTGTAGTTCAGTCTGCCTTAGTGTGGTTTGGTTTTTGAGACAGGGTTCCACACTATAGCCCCAATGGCCTTGGACTCACTATCTAGCCTAGGCTGACTTAAAACTCAAAGTAATACTCTTGCCTCAGAATCTCAAGTGCTGGAGTTGCAAGTATGAGCCACCACATGTAGCTATGTCTGTATCCTTTTTTGTTTATTTATGAGAGAGAGAGAGAGGAGAATGGGCACACCAGGGCCTCCAGCCAATGCAAACAAACTCCAGACTCATGCGCCACCTTGTGTATCTGGCTTATGTGGGTACTGGGGAATCAAACCTGGGTCCTTAAAGTTCCCAGGCAAGCACCTTAACCACTAAGCCATTTCTCTAGCCCCTATAATCTTAAAGTATGTACTTATAAGTAGTGAATGATTGGTCTGAATTAAAAACAAATTAGACAATTTTTGTGTTTTACTCAGGAAGATTCAAGCTGTTTACATTTATTATGACTACTGATTTGTTTGTGTTCAAACTGACTTTTTGGTATGTATGTGTATATGTTGCATGTGTGTGTGCTCATGTGTGTAAGTGTGTGTACATGCACCATTGTGTGCATGTGGATGTCAGAGGACAACTTTCGGTGTTGGTCCTTGCCTTCTATTGTGTGTAAGGCATGGTCTCTCACTGTTCACTGCTGGATTTTTCCAGGCTAGCTGATTCATGCGGTCCTCCTGTCTCCACATTGGGATTACAGGTTTGCTACAACATTAGGATTTAAGTAGGTTCTGAGGATCTAAATCCAAGCACTTGTGGTTGTGTGGCAAGCACTTTATCCACTGTGCCATTTCCCCAGCCTTTAAGCTTCTTTTTCTACTCAGTTATTTGTCTCATCTTCTTTTTTTTTTTTTAATTTATTTATTTGAGAGTGACAGACACAGAGAGAAAGACAGATAGAGGGAGAGAGAGGGAATGGGCGTGCCAGGGCTTCCAGCCTCTGCAAACGAACTCCAGACGCGTGTGCCCCCTTGTGCATCTGGCTAACGTGGGACCTGGGGAACCGAGCCTCGAACCGGGGTCCTTAGGCTTCACAGGCAAGTGCTTAACCGCTAAACCATCTCTCCAGCCCTGTCTCATCTTCTTTGTTCCCATTTTCCTCTCTTTCTGCCTTCTTTTGAATATTTTCATTTTCCATTCTATCTCCTCTGTAAGGTTTATTTTCTATAACTTTCCACTTGATAATTTTTTTGTTTTTGGTGTTGCAGGGTAATATAAGTTTAACTTACACACATCTAACTTCAAGTGGAATCATACCATTTATAACTTAAACAATAGTCTAGTTCCATTTCCTTCTGGTCTTTGCTTACTGTTATGCATGTTGCTTCTATAGATATTACAACCCTCACAGAATGGTCTTATTTAAACAGAATGATTGACAGGGGAGTCACTTCGGAGCTTGATTCCTTTGCCTCAGTATGTATGTTCTTAGGGCATCACATGCCTTCCTTTTGAAGGGCTTCCCATGTCATCCCCTGTAGTGCTCTGTGATTAATTCTTTCAGCCTTTGTAAGTCCAAGCATACATCATTTTGCCTTCTCTTTGGGAAGCATCTTACTGGGGAAAGAAGTCCAGGTTGACAGTTCTTTAAAGATGTGGCTCCACCGTCTTCTGATTTACATATTCTACAAGAAGCAATCAGCTGTCACCAGTCTTTGCTCCTCTGTGAGACTAAAGAACACGTTTTTATTCTTGGCTGCTTTTCAGCTATTTTCATTCTCATTGGATTCGACAATCATCTCAGTGTCGTTTCCTTTGAATTTCTTGTACCTAGATCTTGACATTTTCATCAAATCTGGAAAATATTTTGACAACTCTTATTCTTCACATAATTTTCACATCCTCCCTCTCATTCAGGACCCCCAGTTGTAGGTACCAAGTCTCTTGAAGTGTCTCAAATCGTTCTTGAGCTCCTTGTTCACGTGTGTCTTCTCTGTGTGTCTCATTTTAAATCATTTCTTATTCCTTTATCTTTGGATTCAGCACATTTTCCTTCTGTGATTTCAACCTTCAGTTAATCTCACACAGTGAATTTTACATCTCAGACGTTGAAGTGTTCATGTTTGGAATTCAGCTTAAGATTTCAATACATTCTATGTCTCTGCTTCTTGAACACCTGACATGATATTCAATAATTATTTTGATATTCTTGTCTTCTAATTCTGGTACTGGTGTCAATCCTGGCTTGATATCAACTGATGATCACTCTCCTCACTTTGAGTTATGATTTACTGCCTTTTTATAAGTCTGGTGATCTTTGTTTAGGTCTCAGACATTGTAACTTACCATAACAGGTATTGGATTTTTTTTTTTTGCATTTCTATAGTATATTTCCAAGCATTTTTCGGGGATAAAATTAAATTACCCAGAAACAAATCAATCCTTTTGGACCTGAGTTTAACAGTGTCCCTCAAAAATCCATGCCTACCTCAAGAATGAGTTATCATCTGAACATAGGGTGTTTGCAGTCCCGGGAAGCCAACACTCACATTAGACAGCTTGGAGCACCATTCACACGACACTGACGGTTCCCTACGGCTGTCACCGCATGCTGTTGAGCACTGCACCCAGGTCCCACAGTTCTGCGGGCTCTCAGTGGAGCTGGTGCCCAGCGTTGTTCCTGGCCCAGGACCAGCACTGGCCATTGCCCAGCCAGCACTGTCAGATGAGTTCTCTTGGCATGTCCTCGTGATGCACATGTCAGTATTCAGTCAAACACTCAAAGGACCCCAACTTCTCTAGGCTTCCCTCTCCCTGACAGTCCTCCTTTCTGCCGCTCTGTCCTTGCAAGCCAGTGCCTCGGCCTCCTGCGCCTCTCAGCTCCTCAAGCCCAGCTCCTGCCCGGCTCTACCTGAGCTCTGCTGTCACCTGCCAGTGCTCCGAGTGTGGCAAGTGAGCTGAGGGGCTCACCTGACCGCTCCTCTTTCACCAATCTGATGTCCAGTATCTTCAAAAACATTTCTTCTTTGTCTCTGTCCTCCTTTTTTGTTTCTCAAGCAGGAAGATGGCATCACTCCTGGTAGTCCATCTTAGGCATGAGCTCAAGTCCCTAGATCTTAATACACCAAAGCCTTAGAATCTGAAACTGTCCTGTAACCACAAGATGAATAAACCAGACCCCAGAGTCTTGAGTTTTTTAACCACAGCAATTTGGACCACTACCGTGTTCCAGGGAATGAACATTTTCTGTCCATCCCCAGAATGGACTGAGTACAAATTTTGGTACCATGTTGTGTTCAGTGCTCTGCAGACGGTGTGTCCTGCTGTTTCCGTGACAACCCTGTGAGGAAGGGACTATCATTTTGCCTGATTGTCCAGATTAAGAAGCTGAAGCCCAGGTGAGCCACTAACTCACTTGCCTCACAGTCGCCGAGGCTAAGACTCCAGCCAGGTCTCAGCCTCTGAACCTCAGGTTCCCAGCCTCTGTCACTGTGCCTCTCATGCGGTCTCTCTGCTGAGCGCTCATCCGTCCTCGGCACACACCTCAGCAGTGGGGAGCTCACTACCAAAGGCTGCACATCTGTTCAGACTTCTGATACATCTCTCCTCAGGCATTTATTCACTGGTCCCAAATCTGCCTTGGGAGACAACTCAGAAGGCATCCCTTCTCAAGGGCCCTGCAGGGAGCAGGACGTTCCACCACAGTGAGGCAGCAACTGCCCTGGAGAGGTGAGTGGGATTCAGAGATGAAGGAGGGTCCAGGGTCCTCATGACAGTCTCTAAGCCCCATGTGTGCCTAGCACCCAGTCAGCCTATTGGCTCTTCCCACATCCTGTGCAGCAGGAGCCATGACTGTCCTCCATCCCCAAGGAGAGGCTCCTAGTGGTACACTATTTGCACAGGGTCACAGGCAAGAGAGGCTGACAGGGCTTTGAGCCCAGAGCTCTGACTCCTAACTAGACAGCACACAGCTCCCTCTAGACATCCAGCAGGAAAGAACTTAGTAGATCAATCCACCTCATCACTAGTTCCCCCACCCCCTCCAAGCCTTGATGTCTCCCTTGGTACAGTGAGCTGGTTGGCGTGACTGAGTTTGACCAGGGGAGGTGTTGGTGTGTGTGAGTGTGCGCATGCGTGTGTGTGTGTGCGTGTGTGCGTGTGTGCACAGCTCAGTGGTAAACCGCTCACCTAGTATGCATTAAGCTCTGGGTTCCATCTTGGTGCCACACAAAACCAAAACAGAGCACAAACAAATCTAGGATCTTCAGCAGTCCTGAGGACTGGGCCCCTTGTCAGGCCTTCAGGACCTCATTCTTTCTAGATACTGACTTCTAACCAGAATGCAGAGTTAGCCTGTGGGCTGAAGGTCTAGAGCGTTGCATTCCCAAGGTCAGCACTGGCAGCTGTAAAGGGAGGGAACGGAGGGCTTGCCCATTGCTGTACCCCTGTACAACTAGAAGACAGGCCTAGGACAGATTCTGTGTTTGCTTTGCTCTCAGGGTTCCCATATCTCCCATTGAGCTAGGCTCTGAGGGCTTTGAGGATGGACCGTCTTCCCCAAGGGGTTATGAGTGGGAAGAACTGTGGGGAAGGAGAAGACACTCAGAGACAGGGTGTCATAGACTGGCTTCTTCAAATAGGCCTTTCCTAGTCCTGCCATGTTTTCTCAGTTAGTAAATGAAGCATTGCAAACTCTCTCTCTCTCTCTCTCTCTCACACACACACATACACACACATATACACATATACACATGTTGTAGAAATTGATGTAGTAGGGAAAAAAAAAGCTAAAAGTTAAACTGATTCACTGAGTTACTACAAAAGTTAATTGCCAAGGAGCTAAAACTTATCTTTGTCATCAGATAAGAAAATTCCCCAAATGAAACTGTCCAGAAAGGGCCCCAAAAGACAGTTTAGACTAAAACAAAGTAGAATAGAGTTCATTGTTAGGGTGGTCTAATTACAAAAATGATTGATATACAAATTGCCACATCTTGTTTGTTCACTTGCCCCTCTCCTTGGCAAAAAAATTATAAAACAAAAATAAAATCTCAGCTCGGGGCCAGAGCTTCTCTGGGGGGCTCCCTCAAGCTCCTTGGCTCCCAGAAAATAAACTCCTCTCCTTTCACTCATACTGGTTGGAAACACATGCACCCCTTTAATACATTTTCTTGCCTACAGACAAGGTGGTCTGTTGGCTTCCTTAGGTATTTTAAAATGAAGGAAGGAGAAATGAAATGGCTATGTGGTACCAGATGGGAACACAGGTTCCCTCACTGTGGGCAGAGGAGTCACCACGACGTCTTCCTCTCTTGAGAGGCAGGGGACATCATGCTGGAACTCAAGAAGACTTTGTTTTTCAACAAGCATCTTCCCTCCCTTCCCAGGACCTGTGCAGTTGGGTGTCATGGACTTCCCAGCCCTGAGCCTCGCTGAGGAGACTCTGCAAAGGTGCTGCTTCCTTGTGTGAGCCCACCATGATGCCAACCAGGCCCCTGAGGAGCACTTCCTGTGCTGTGCTCTGCTTCCAAGGGATGGGCTGGTCTATAGAGGCAGCATCTGGGGGGCCACAGGAGCTGCCTGCAGGGGCCGGGATGCTGTTACCAGGAACATAGCAGAGAGATGGGAGTCTGCATAGGGGAGTATCCCTGAGACTATAGGTAAAATGTTTCTGGGGATCAGCAGGAAGATGGGGGTCTATAGAAGGACGGACATCACAGGTACTATGTTCTCAGAGACCAGCCTCACCAGAGATACATGTTCAGAAAAAGTGTGGCCCAGCTGCTCACGTGCTTAGCATGCACCGAGGGGGTCGCTGGAAGGAAGATGCAGGGATGGGAGGATGCTGCAGCAGGAGCTGGCTACCCGTGGTCCTGTAGTCTGGCTGGGGCCCATGAGGGCTCCTGGTTTTAAGAGTGAGAGGTGAAAGAGGAGAGGTTTGGGAATATGGGTCCCTTGAGACGTATGATGTTCATCTTGATTCTCAACTCCACAGGACCTAAAGTGACCTGAGAAATGAACACCTGGGAATGTCTGTGAGGGGTTATCTTGGCTGAGTTAATTGAGGTGGGAAGATCTATCTGAAAGATGAGTGGCACCATCCCCATGGGCTGAGGTCCTGGGCTGAATAAAAAGGGGGAAGCTGGCTGAGCAGCAGAATTTGTCATTCTCTGCCTCCTGATCACGGATGACGTTGGACCAGCTTTCTGCTTCTGCCACCACATCTTCCCTGCATGATGGACCGAATCTCGGAACTGTGAGCCCAAATAAACCCTTCCTTCCTTAATCTGTCTTTGTCAGCTATTTGTGGAGGTGAGAATTAAAATAAATAATGTGGGGCTCTTCCTAAGACAGGAGCTACTGGTCTTTTCGGGTCAGTTCTGACTCAAATTTGTCCCAAGAGATCCAGTTCCAGAACTTTCTGAGAACTGTAAGAAATAGTGACATCTTTCTGGAGGAGCTATAATAGGGAAAGGGTCATCTGTCCTCTGGAGGCTTTAAAAGAAAACTCACCTTACAGAAAAGCCCAAGGCCATGGCCTGGTGACCCTGTGTAAGAGGCCAGGTTTTCCTGAGCCCAGAGCCTTCTCTTCTTCCCCTTTTGTTGTTGAGATGAGTTTCTGTCCCTGTGCCTGAAAGAGCCACAGCCACCTTAGACACTGTGAGATAACAGCATTCAACCAATAAGAAGGCTGAGGGCCAGAGAGGTCAAGAAATTGCCCAGCAAGACCTGACTAGACAGTGAGAACTCAGACTGGAACCCAGGCCTGCTCATCTCCAGGGCTCATGGGAAGGGAAGGGACAGCACCAACATTGGGTACAGGGGCTTTTCTGGGTCGGTGGGGGGGGGCGGGACGTGAAGACTCAGCTCAGATGAGGCCTTCTTCCATTCCAGGCAGGGAAACAGAGGGCAGGTGTCTCACGCTGGCAACTCAGTGCTTGTGAACAAAGTGACACCTGTCACTTATGCTCACAGCCTATGGCAAAGGTATGATTTTTAGATAAAAGAGGGAAATTGAGGAAACGGAAGGCAACCAACAGGAGGTGATGGGGGAGGGATTATAATCAAGGTACATGACACACATGCACAAGTGTCATCATGGAGCTCATTGTTTTGCGTAGTTAATGTCAGCTATCTTTTTTAAAGGAAAAGCCCATTAAATGACAATTCTAAAACATAGGGACCTAAGGCTCCAGGACCATAGGTCAGGAAGTTCTCAGGTGCTGGGATGCCTGGGGACAGGGCTATCATAAGCTGCCCTGGTCTGAGAGTGGGTCCCGGTCCCCTCCACCCCAGTGCTGTGGTATGTAAATTGGTTCTGTGTTTCAGGGTCACAACTCACCAAATCTGCATGAACAAATATTAGGAGATTAATCTTGAGAGATGTCTGTGTGGACTCAGCTAATTCCTCCGGCGGGGCACTCCACACACTTGGCAACACTGCGCTCTCCCTGTCCTGCTTAGAGGTAGGGGCCTGGGAAAGAGCCCTCCATGCTGGTAATGAGGCAGCCAGCACTGAGCCGGGCTTCTGTGTGGAGTGTCTGGGGTTCTCTGCAGAGAGCCCCCCTAGAGATACCAGTCAGACTCCAGAGTCTGGCAGAGAGAGACAGTGCCTGCTCCCCAGTCACCAGCTCCCCATGCCACCTGGAAGGGTCAATGTCCTCCTTATCATGAACTTGGACTTCTCCTTGTGCAGTTGAAAGTATGGAACCACTTCACACCACAGACCCACCTAGCCTCTTCATCAGGTCCAGTGAGAATTCAGTATGACATGGTTGTAAAAGCAGCGCTTGAGCCATTCAAGTGACCCAGGTGACAACTCCAAACACCAGACAAGACTCATGAGCCCTTTTTCATGGGGATCTCTGAACATTCCTAATAATAATGATTGTGTACTCTTCAGGGTTTCCTGTAGGCGGCTCAGAGCTCATCCTTCTGTTAGTCCTTGACACATTTCATGTCATTTACATTCTCAGTCACCAATGTCATTCCAAGGTCATCCCTCTGCACTGGGACTTAGGGTTTCCCTCTGTAACCTCACTCAACCTTTTTCCTTCTATTCTGTGCTCTGGAGTGACCTTATGGGCCAAACCAGGGCTTTCTCCTCTCTGGCTTCAAAGGGGTTTAATCAGCAGGGAGCTTGATCAGACGATCAAGGAAGGAGAGGTTCATCTCACCATGCTAGCCCTGTCCCCAAACAGCGAGTGTCAGCCTGTCAAAAGGCCCTTCCGCATGTAGCTCTTTCCAACTCTGGGTCCCGGTAATCGCTGCTCCTCGTCCACTGGCTTTGGCAGGTCTGAGGGTGGGGATGAAGCCCCTTCTGTTACAAGGGGCCTGGGAACCTCACGACTTCTGGGCTCACCTTCCCTCTTGCTCACTCACCTCTTTGTAAATGCTCTCCCTTCTGAACTAATTGTCCAATTTGACTAGACCTCCTGGAGTCCCAAGGACCCCTAGAGACCTTGCTGACCCTTCTATCTATCCCTCCACTGAGATTCTCATTCTCTGGAATTACTGCCCATGTCACCCCCTCCATGGGAGAAAGGGTGATTTATCATGTATGACGTCCTATGTCACAGGAACAGAGGTCACACACGCTCACGCCTCATGCTGTGCTCAGACTCACAGGGGAGACCATCAACACTGTAAAAATTTGTGCTTGAATCACGCTGCCTTTTAAATGCCTGAACTTGGCATTTTCTGAAGTGGGATCAGGCAGCACTCCTTGCGGAGGTGTTAACAGTTGGCTCCGTCATGCAGACATATGACATGGGTATGGTTTTCTTCAAGTGCCTGTGACAATTTCATCCCAGGCAGCTACAACTCCAGGTTCGGCTCAGGACAGAGACTGTCCCTCACAGGCCCCTGGTGAGTCCTGTCTGCAGGGAGTGGCTGTCCCTGCTCTCTGAGTGAGCCCATGTCATTGCCTGCCCCCTCCCCTTAGCTGATCTAGCCCCAGAGCTGGGACCCCAGTGTCTAAGGACAGCCCAGTGTCAGTGACAGGCTCAAAGGCAAATCCTGATCTCTCTGTCATCAGCTGATCTTGTAACTTTGAGCAAATTGTGTCCCCACTCCATCTCAGTTTCCCCAGTGCCCTGCTGTTCCCTGTATCTAGAATTCCTTTTCCTGAGAGCGTCCAGTGCTACCCTCATGCCCTGCCCGCTCAGGTGACAGGATTTTCAGATTAAATCGGCACATTTCCTATGGAGAGTCATAGCTCTGGTGAGAAAAGAGCAGAAAATATCAGCTTGGCTGTGACACGTAATTACTGTGATCAGAAAGTGAAAACCTGACCTCATGTTCATCTCTGCAGGCCTGACTGTGGGTGTGCCAGGACCTGGGCTGTCTAAACCCAGCCTTGCTGGGTAAGATGAAGCCCAGAGACAATGAAAATGTACTCCCTGCTCTGATGTGGGGTCTCAGGATTAATAAACCAGTGAGAGGAAGTAAGGCTGGATGACAGAGTGCAGGGGACAAGGACCAAAAAGGAGGCTATCCCTCAGTGCTCTAAGTGGCTTTGGGAAAGGTCAGCCAGTCATTTTGTCCATGCATTGTCATGGATGATGCTGATCTCTCAGGCTGCTGGACACAGCTGAGTCCTGAGGCTCTACAGAGTGACACATCATCATCATCATTCCTGAGGACGCTATGTCACCCGTAAAGCCAGGGAGCTTGTAAGTGGCTAAAGTCAATGACAGGATGGTACCAATGCATGATGTAGCCATACTAAGTATGACCATAAAAATAAATAAATAAAAAGATAGTGGCAGACGGAGCCCATGTAGCTTGTTTGGCTTGCTGTGAGTCTGAGTCCACTGCTCCTACAGAACCCCTGAATCCACTTTGGGTCAAACAACCAAGGACAATGGGCTTGTGGCCATAAGTGTCAGGCCCAAGGAAGGAAGGACAGAGTCAATGGCATCCCACCTGGAGCCTGTGTCCAGTGGCTCAGATGTGAGGCCCATGCTCCAGGATTAGCAGTGTGGAGAGCATAGACAATTCCTTTTATCCAGACTCTTGTGGATGGACATTTGTTTTGTCCAGCTTGGGGCACTTACAAACAAATCCCCTGGGATCTTTCATGGACAGCCCTTTCTGCATGGACATGTGCTTTTGATAGTCTTGGTAAATACCTAGGGGTGGACTTGCAACACCGTCTGATAGGTGTATCCGTAACTGTCTAAGAAACCATGCCACAGTGTGGTTATCATGCTAAGCAAGTATCCCAGTCCCCCTTTTACTCTTTATTTTCAGAAAGGGTCTCATTAAATTTCTCTGATTGACCTTAAGTCACTGTGTAGACCAAGCAGTCCTTGAACTGTGATCCTCCTGCTCAGCCTCCTGATTAGCTAGGATTACAAGCCTGGACCACCAGGCCCATTTTGCCAGCTGAACCTTCTTCCAAAGCCGTTTTGCATTCTCACGTGTAGAGCAAAAGAGCTTCTTTTCCCCGCACCCCCTTGCCAACACATGGCATGGCCAACTTTCATACCTCACCCTTCGTGACAGGTATGCAGGGGATCACACATGCTGTTAGTGTGTACTTCCCTCAGGATTCAAGGACACAGCAGCTCTCCAGTTGTTTCTCATCTGTCTTCTTCAGTGAACAGCTTCTTCAGATAGCTCGCCATGTTCTATTGCCTTGTTCCTTTTACTGAGGTTTGAAAACTCTTTTCATATTCTGGATAAAGTTTTTTTTTTCACACCCCTTATCTGTGGCTTCTCTTTTCATTTTCTTAACAGAGGCATTCTCTCTTTCCTCCTCCTTCTCTCTCTCTCTCTTCTCTCTCTCTCTCAACTGATCTCACTACTAAGCTGGCCTCAAAATTGAGATTTTCCTACCTCAGCCTGCACAGTGCTGGGATCACAGCATATCCCACCAGGTCTGGCTCTAGCAAGCAAGGTCTTTCAACAAATAGTTTCCAATTTTGGTGAAGCCGATTACTCATTTATTTCTTTTATGGCTTATACTTCTGATATCATATGAAGAAATTTTCAAGCAAAGGTTGCAGGATTTGTTTTTCCTATTTTCTTCAAGTTACTGTGTAGGTTGACATCTTCATTTAGATCTGTGATCCATTTCAGAGCAATTTCTTTGTGATGCTAGGTATGGATCACAGTTCCCTTTTGTTTGTTGTGTCTTATGGCTGTCCAGTTGTCCCACCACTGTTGGGGGGAATGATTGTCCTTGCTCCATTGAATTGCCCTTGAACTGTTTCAAAAGTCACATTCAGGTTTTAAAAAATATTTTATTTTTGAGAGAGAGAGAGAGAGAGAGAGAGAGAGAAAATGAGCATGCCAGCTCCCTTCAGCTGCTACGAATGGACTCCAGATGTGTGTATTCCCTGTGTGCATGGGCAACATTGCACGCTTGCGTCACTGTGTATCTGGCTATGCAGGACCTGAAGATTTGAATGTGTGTTCTTAGGCTTTGCAGGCAAGTGCTTTAACTGCTAAGCCATCTCAGCCCAAAAATCACATTCAATTTAATTTTTTTTGTTCATTTTTATTTATTTATTTGAGAATGACACACACACACACACACACACACACACACACAGAGAGAGAGAGAGAGAGAGAGAGAGAGAGAGAGAGAGAGAGAGCGCACATGGGTATGCCAGGGCTTCCAGCCACTGCAAACAAACTCTAGATGCATGTGCCCCCTTGTGCATTTGGCTAACATGGGTCCTGGGGAATGAAACCTTGAAGCAGGGACCTTAGGCTTCACAGGTAAGTGCTTAACTGCTAAGCCCTCTCTCCAGCTCTCAATTTAATTTTTAAATTGATACGCAATGATAGTACATGTGTGTGGGGTACTGTGTGATAGTTTGATATATGTGTGCATGTGATGATCAAATTATGATAATTAGCATATCCATCACTCAAACATTTATCATTTTGTCATGTTGGAAGCAGTCAAAATCCTCTCCGTGCTGTTTTGAAATATATAGTAAATAATTCCTAACTCCAGCCACACCTACTGTGCTACAGAACGTATTTATTCTACCTAACCATAATTCTGTCCCATTAACCAGCCTCCCTGTAGGTTCCCTTCCTCTGCTCTTCATATCCTTTAATAAGCACTGTTCTGTTCTCAACTTTTTATTGACAGTTTGCATGGTGGTACATGGCATATTCACATTACCTTTTCTTGTTCCATCTCCCCAAACCCCTTCCACTGAACCCCTTCTTCTTTCCAACTAGTCCTCCTTCTACTTTGAAGTCTCCCCCCATGACAACGTTAATAGACCCAGTATTGTGCAGGAAACAACAGTTGTTGTGGGGACATGAATGCAATGGCCACTTCATGTCTTGCAGACAGCATGCCAAAGCCTTCTTCGCCATTCTTTGGCTCTTACATCTTTCCACCCTCTCTTCTTCAATGCTCCTTGAGTCTCAGAGGGGAAATGGACATATATCATTTAGCACCGAGCACTCAGCTATCACTTATTTTCAACATTTTGCTGTGTTTTGAGTGTCCCCAGTAGTCACCACGAACTACAAAAAGAAGCTTCTCAACCCAAAAGTGAGAGCAGCACTCATCTATGGACATAAACACAAATATTTACTGGGCACTATGATGGACACATCAAATACATTTAGCCAAATAATAGACGTTTTGCTCCCTACTTCTATGAGATCATCATTTTTAATGTCCCCATATGAGTAAGAACGTGTGGTGTTTGCATCTGATGTATTTAACATTATGTCCTCTGGCTCACCCATGTTGCAGATGGCAAGATCTTATGACTAAGTAATGTTCCATTGTGTATGCACAGCACATTTTCTTCATTTATCCATCCATTGATGGACACTTACGTTCATTGTGTATCTTGGCTATTGTCAATAGTGGTCTTCATATTTGCGTGGATCTGTTTATGGAGTTTCGACTCTGTTCCATTGATCTATTTGTCTGTCTTGATGCCAATATCTTTGGTCTTGATTATTGGAACTTTGTGTGTCAGCACTGGGTACCACTGGTCCTTCAAGTTAACAAAGTTGCTTTGAATTTTACAGGTCTTTTCAGTTTCCATATGAATTCATAATCTGCTTGTCAATTTATATAGAATAATAAGCTGTGTGAGAGCTGCAGAGATAGCCCAGTGGGCAGAGTGCTTGCTGCACAAGCATGTAGACCTGAGTTTGGATCTTCCAGATTCTCCAAGTAAAATGCCTGGTGTCTTAGCAAATGTCTTTAAGTACCAGCTGGGGAGGCAGAGACAGGTGGATCCCTGGAGCTGACTGGGAAGCTGGTCTAGATGAGGAGGTGAGCTCTAAGTTTAGTGAGAGACTCTCTCTCAAAGAATACTGTGGTGAGTGATAGAGGAAGACATCTTATGCCAATCTTTGCCCTCCACATGCATACATGTGGCCACACACATGTGAACATGCAGACTGACATGCATATACACCACACACACAAAACAGAAAAAAATAGGGCTGGAGAGATGGCTTAGCAGTTAAGGCACTTGCCTGAGAAGCCTAAGGACCCATATTTGACTCTCAAGATCCTGTGTAAGGCAGATGCACAAGGTGATGCAAGCATGCAAGGTTGTACCTGTGTGCAAGGTGGAAAACACATCTGAGTTTCGACTGTAGTAGCTGGAGGCCCTGGCATGCCAATTCTTTCTCTATTTTTCTATCCTATCACATTAAAAAAAATACAAAAAGCTAAGTGGAATTGGAGAGAGAGGAGGAATGCACTACAGAACATGTTTGATTTTGACACAGACAGCTTTAAGATCTCCACCCTCTTCCCCTTTGCCCCATAGTTGAGCCACCTGAGGGAAAAAAATCCATTTTCTCTTTGTCCTTTGACACCTGCCGAAAGTTCAAATCCCATAGGCTCCAGTACAGGCTTGGATATTACCACCCAGTTCTACTCTTTTATTACAATGAAACTCAGAGCCATTAATACTACCCTAACTTGGTTCATTCCAAAGAAAACTTATGCCCTGCTCCTTAAGAAGTCCCTTTTCTGCTGGCCAAATGAGCAATAAACCTGTTTCATATCCATTGGTATCAGTATGTCATTTGTCATTTGGGGGATGTGGGCTGGCCAGCACCTAGCATGGAAAGCGAGGTGATTATCAGATTTGGTAGATCATTTAGGGAGAATTGACATTTTAACCATGTGGCCCATGAACATTTTATGTATGTATGTATGTATGTATGTATATTTATTTAGGTCTTTAACTTCCCCTGGCTACATCTTATAGTTTTAAGTGTGCAAGTTTTTTCCCACTTGTTTTCAGTTATTCCTAGGTGTTTCTTTTTTAAAAATACTTTATTTTTATCTATTTATTTGATAGAGAGAAAGAGGCAGAGGGAGGAAGAGAAGAGAAGGGAGAGAGAGAGAGAGAGAGAGAGAGAGAGGAATGTGCCAGGACCTCCAGCCACTGCAAACAAACTCCAGACACATGTGCCACCTTGTGCATCTGGCTTACATGAGTCCTGGGGAATTGAACCTGATTCCTTGGGCTTTGCAAGCAAGCACCTTAACTACTAAGTCATCCCTCCAACCCTATTTTAAAAATGTTTTATTTAAAATTTTTTATTTGACAGAGAGAAAGAGGGAGGGAGGGAGAGAGAGAGAGTTGCTAGTTATTTCATGTTGTTAAGAATATTATTGTTTTAAATTTCAGTGTTCAATTGTTTACTGCTTTTATGGAATGTACATTTAATTTTTAAAAATTTTTTGTTTATTTTTTTATTTTATTGAGAGTGACAGACACAGAGAGAAAGAGGCAGATAGATAGGGAGAATGGGCATGCCAGGGTCTCCAGCCACTGCAAACGAACTCCAGATGTATGTGCCACATTGTGCATCTGGCTTATGTGGGTCCTGGGGTGTTGAACCTCGAACCAGGGTCCTTAGGCTTCACAGGCAAGCAGTTAACTGCTAAGCCGTCTGTCCAACGCACATTTAATTTTTATGTGACTTTATATTATGATCTTGTATCCTGAAACTCTACTAAACTCACTACTTATTGTAGCTTTTTGTAGATTTTGTCAGAATTTCTTGATAGACTCCCATTTCGCCTATACAGTTTGACCACTTCTTTTCCACTCTGCATTCCTTTAATTTGTTTTCCTTGTCATATTGGAATGGCTAGATTTCAAATATAACCCTGAATAGAGGTTGTGAGAACAAAGATTAAGTTATCATGCTGATCGTAGGGGAGAATTAATTAAGACCTCCATTAAATAGATATTAGTAAGTTACCTATAGGTGATTTTTAATCAGGTGAAGATAATACTTGTCTATCTTACTCTGCTGAGGGAATTTTTTAAATCATAAATGGATATTGATAACATCAAATGTTGTTCTGTGTCTGTTAAGATGGATATGTAGTTTTTCTACTTTGAGTTTGTTCATGGAGTAAATTACATTGGACACTGATTAATTTTCAGGCCTTAAACCAACCATGCATTCCTTAACTCCTACTTAGTAATAATGATACTAAATCATTTTTTACATATTTCTTGATTTGAGTCACTAAAATTTTATTAAGAAATTTTGCATTTGTGTTCACAATACATTTTTCCATTGCTTTGCCTTACTATGAAAGCCTTCCTTCTGGTTTGGGCTCAGAGTAATGTTGGCTTCAGAGAGTGAGTTAGGAAGTCTTCTCCTTTTCCCTTTACTAGAAAAATTTATTTAAAATTTGCATTATTTTTTCTTACATATTTGACAGAAATCAGTGAAGCCATCTGGACTGGAGCTTTATTTGTAAAAAGGTTTGCAGTACAACTTCTATTTCTGAGATAAATATGAGACTGTTTGGGTTATCCATCTCTTCTTGGGTTACCTTAGTGGTTTGTGTCTCTCCAGGAATTTGCCCATTCTTCTGCTATCAAACTTATAGGTATTGGATGGCTCATATCATTCATCTAATGATTCTACTTTCGGTGAATTGGAACTGATAACTGTTCCCATCCCTGTTTCCTGGTAATTTTGTCATCTCTTCTTTCCCTTCACCAATCTCACTAAGGGATTATCTCAACGTTTTCCTGTGGTTTATGTAATGAATCTTTAATGTCAAGCTTGTGACTTTATATTTGAAGAGCATTGGTAGCTTAAATCCCAGGATCCATCCTCCTCTGGCTTTCTTTAGGGACCATCCCACCATCATCTTTCTCAGTGTGTCCTTGGCCAGGATTTAGCTCATCCCTGGCTTTGGGATAACCAGATACCCAGTGACTTTTATGCCTTTGGCCCAGTGTGGGGCTCAGAGACAGGACACGCACGGCACAGGGTAGTCCTTGTGTTAGTCTGTGGAGTTTTGATAGAGAATTAGGGGCCTGTATTAGTTATTTTTTCCCTCATGTCACCAAACGCCTGACAGAAAGCCTCTGAGTGCCGGGAAGGATTATTTGCCTCATCTGTTCTGGGAGCTCAAGCCCGCCGGCATGCACTGCATGGCTGAGCAAGAAGCAGAGAGTCCTGGACGGAGCCTGGAAGGCATTTGTGGTCTGCTTGGGGCTGAAAAAAAATGATGGAACTTTAAGACAAAAATATTTGATAAGAAAAACAATATAATATAGTGAAACCACATTTGAAGGTCTGGAAACAAAATTGTGGATTATAAAAATTGAGGCAGAACATTTGAGGACTCAATGAATAAATTTTAAAAAATGTGTTTTTAAAAAGGACCATGTGCTACATAAGGAGGACCATGTGGGTGGTTAAGGACCTTGTAGGCTGGTAAGAGGGACCATGTGGACAAAGGAACAATTGATACTGTCAAGTGTCTTGAGAAGATGCACCCTTGGTCAGGAGTGGTTAAGGTTCCAGCTGAGATGGGTGGAGTTTGACAGGTGTGGGGGAGGGTATTAAGGGCACAACACAGAGCTGGCCTATGTGTGACATCTGAGAAATTAAGATGTCCATGAGAGTGGAGCTGAGTCTCTGTTCTCTCTCTCACTCACTCTTACTCTCTCTCTCTCTGTCCCTCCTTCCCTCCCCCATCTCTCCACATGAGTAAACAGATTCAGAGAGATCAAGAAACTTGACGTTTGTCAGGACTTGAATTCAGATCCCTGTCTCTGACTCCTACCTCAGTGTTCTTTTCTCTGGTCCCAGCCCTCCTGTGTAGGACTTCAGCCATCTACTCACTTTGTGATCTTCTGTGATCACAAACTCCACAGACACCCGTAAAACCCAGAACTCCTCCCTGCCCTGCTCATCTCTTTGGCAGAAGATCACATCACAACATTGCTCACAGATGCTCCAGGTTCATGATGGAGATGGGAAGAGCCTGGGAGAATGCGTGGGTGATGATCCTGAAGCTAAGGGCTGGTTCTCAACTCCCTCTCTCCTTCTTGTCCCCTTCTCAGGAGCTGCCAGCTAGGAGCAAGAGGGAGCAAGAGGGTTCGTGGGACAGAGTGTTGCAGAGGTAGGGGAGAGGAAGTACTTCTCAAATCCCAGAGGGGAATTCATGGGAAGAGAGTGGGGATCCATCTTCTCTGGGCCCAGGAAAGGGAAGGCCTTCTTGGGAACCTCACAGCACATGAGCCCAGCAGAGTTCTCTTGGACAGAACATTTTTTTTTTGAGATAATACATGTACATTTATTAGGGTAAATGGTTATCATATACTGAGTAAATACATGTTAATTGCTAGGTCATTGTTTTTATGGTACATATGAAGAATGTTCTGGTTCGAGGTTCATAAAAATCCATCAGGATTTATACCTAAAATTTATTATACTTTCTTTTTTATTTTTCTTTTATTTCTTTATTGATTTATTGTTATTATTAACAACATATTTTGTATGGATACATCATGTGTTGGTACCCTCGTCCTTGTCCCTCCTCAGTGGGGTTGCAGGCATTCCCCATGGAACATCTTGAGTCCTTCTGTAAGCCACCTGGCTTCAGCTTTGGCTCCCCATCAGGGTCTCCACTGGGGAGACTGGTCCCTTGCTGGTCCTCTGCCTGCTTGTGGGCTGTCTGCCCTTTGGAATCTGGGAGCAGTTGATCCCCTGCTCCTCTCCTTTGCTTCTCTCTCCACAGGGTGAGCTCTCAGCGAGCTGGTGGCTCGGTGTCCACAGCCCAGGGCTCCACCTCCTGTTTCTCTCTTCATCTTCTTACATAACACCATTTAGTATTTAGTAATCCTACTCAGTATTTTTCTGGAACACCCTTTGATCCCTATGACATGAGGCTATCTCTTCCCTTTGGACCTCAGTTTCCCCATATGTAAGGTTGAGGGTGTGGGGCACCTAACCAAAATCATGTAACTGGGTATACTATAACTGGCTCGATACTCTAGCTTCTCTGAATGGGCAGAAATTCTTCTTGACGTCTCAGATGGATCTGCTTTTGTGGTGGCTTTTCAGGCTGGACCAAGGTCTTTCCCTGTGTGTGTCTGTAGGCACATGTGTGTGGGTATGCATGGAGGCCAGAGAATGATGCCAGGTATCTTCCTCAGTCATTCTCCACCTGTTTATTGAGGCAGGATCTCTTATTTGAACCCAGAACTCGTGAATTTACTCCTGAATGCTGGGATTATTATAGGAGGGTTGCCATAGCTACCCAGCGCTTGCAGGGGTGCTGGGATTCCAACTGTCGCCCTCACACTTTGGTGGCAAGTGCCTTATTCACTGAGCCATTCCTCAGCCCCATGATCCAGGCCATGGGGTTTCCTCCCTTCCTGGGAAGCAACTCATCATGCCTGTGGCTGCCACGGGCAGTGCCACCATGCGCTAGGCTCCAGGCTGAGTGCCTCGCATGTATTGTCACGCTAATATCTACACCAGCATGTTGGGTAATGTCACTTTTATCTTCACTTGATATGTGAAAGTAGAGGTTTAGAGAGAGTAAGGGATGTCTCCAAGGTCACATGCAGAGCTGGGATCTGCTCTGAGGACTACTTGACTCTGGAAACTTCTGTCGGTCGGTCTCCACATTGGTCTGTGCTCCCCTGGGATGTTTTGTGAAACCAACAAGAAGAGTTCTGTGCCGTGAAAGACATTTGTGCAGATCCCTACTTCCCTTCATCTCCTGGAGATTTAAAATGTGCACAAACACTTTGGAAGCCCCAGAGATCTCACAGGGAAGAAAACTATTTTTGCTTCTGTCAGAACTCCACAGACACATAAAACCCGGAACTCGTCCCTGCTCTGCTCATCTTCTTAGCAGAAGGTCACTCAGCCATCCTGCGCACCCAGTGTTTTCTGGAGCGCACTTTGGCTACTATCACGGGCCGCCTTGTGGCTGCGCCTTTGCTGGTCATGAAGGGTAGCTGGTAGTTGACCCGCTCTCCATCTGTAAGCGACCAGGCATCATGGAATGTGGGGAGCAGTTGCTCCCAGCTGGACTCAAGACAGATGGTTTGAGGAGAGGGGCAGAGGCAAAGGAGGAAGGCGCTGCCATGGCCTTGACTTCTCCCTGGAGGCCATCTGCCTACCTTGGCAGCAGAAGGGAGGGGTCTAGGTAGAGCAGGCAGTCTCCCGGATCTGGAGATTTGAGGAATTGGAGCTCATTAGGGGGCCTGGCCTGAGGGTCCTGGAGGAGTCACAGGCTGGGCCTTGGCGGAGGCTCCCCTAGAGAGTCATTTTGGCTGAGAACTGGAAGATGAGTTTGTGGTCACCAGGCACAAAGAGCAGCGGGAGGAAGGGTGTTGAGGCCAAGGGAACAGCCTGTGGGAGGCCCCGGGGAGGGAAGGGCAGGCGTCTAGGTCCTCCTGAGACCCCCGGCCCCGCCCACTCAGACCTAGCAGCGACCTAGCAGCGGACGCCCCCAAATCCCGCCCCCCCCCCCGCAGTCTCTCCTGGGAACAGGCGGAAATAGTGAGTGAGGGCCCGAAGCTGCTTTCTCATCTCAGACCTGCTTTCCAGAGCCAGGATGGGCTGTTCTTGGGGGTGCTGGGCCCCAGGACCAGGGAGGGGCTCTGTTAATCTCTCAGTTCCCTTGTCTGAGCCACTGCACGGATGACAATGGAAATGCTGGCGCAGGGAAACACTTCTATTCAGGTGCCTGGTGTTGTCTGTGGAGGGTGCAGACCGCAGCTCATTTTGATCTGCTGACTTTGAAAAGGGATAATTGCTGGGAGTTGCCAGTGTTCCAGATTGTTCCCTGGAGGAGGGGGGAATGTTGGGGCTCTGTGCAAACTGCCCCTGCAGGCTCATGAAGTCTCACCGGGTCCAGTGAGGATGTCATGGGATCTCAGGGTAGCAGGGCCATGAAGACCCCCAGGGGTCACTTGAGTTGAACCACTCATGTCATAGAGGGGAACTGCGGTGCAGAAGGGACAGGCTGGCCTGGGGTCACACAAGGTGGCCTGGCTAAGCTTGGATGGGTCAGTGTGTTTTCTGTGTTGACTGCGCCCTGTCCCACTCTGCCCGAGTCCATCTGGGGCTCCTAAGATGGGTGTGGCTGTAAACACCTCACTCCTCTGTCTGCAGGGGACCAGCGCAGCGGCGGGGTCACTGAGGCCAGCAGCCTCTTGGAGGGCTCCCCGTACCACACCGGGCAGCTGCACCCCGCGGTGCGCGTGGCCGACCTCCTGCAGCACATCAACCAGATGAAGACCGCCGAGGGCTATGGCTTCAAGCAGGAGTACGAGGTGTGCAGGGGCCGGTCCAGCACGACTCTGCCCAGCCTCAAGGGGGCGCCTGACCTTGGCCACCCTCAGCCCAGCCCTGACCCTTTCTCCGAAGTCTCCGACTCAACCCAACCCCTTGCACCTTGACCCTGACCCCCACCCCGACTTCAGACTGACCTGGCTTCTCACCATCGTCCAGATGCCAATTTGAAATCTGCCGCGAGGTCTCCTCTCTGTCTCCCTCTCTGACTTGATGATTCTTATCCTGTCTCTAGCTTGAACCACACTGCCACTGACCTTGACCCAACCCTGGCCTGACATTGACCCTGGCCCTCATTCTAAGCTCCCTGGGGCTTCTGCTTGGATCTGCCCACCCTTCATCTGGACAGCACCCCTGTCCTTGACCTCTGCCTGTTGACCCTCCCTTCATGGCTTCCTTGCCTCCCCCTCTTTCCTGGCTCAAACTGGGATGGGACCCTCATTTTACACCTGCTCCCTATTCTAAACGTGTGCTCGCTGACCCTCTTCCCTCCTCCCACACTTCTGCTGGAGCCGGTTCCTTCTCTGACCAAGGGATCCACAGTGTCTGAAGCTGGCCCTCGCCACATCCTTCCTGTGGAGGAGAAGGGATTCTGAGTGCTGGGATCCGGCACCCGCTGACCACTACCTTCCCTGTTCGCAGAGCTTCTTTGAAGGCAGGGATGCCACAAAGAAGAAAGAAAAGCTTAACAGTGGCCGGCAGGAGCCAGTGCCTGCCTGTGAGTCCTGGGGAAGGGGCTGGGGCTCAGAGAGAGGGAGGGAGCTGGGACTCAGCATGTACGGTGGGTGTCCTCAGAGATACAGGGACCTTGGCCTGAGTAAGAGGTGCATGGCATCACACCCAGTGCCTCTCTTGTTCTACTGCCCTCTGAAGGGGGAGGCAGTATGATCCCATTTTACAGAGGAGGAAGCTGAGGCTTCAGAGTCTAAGAGCTCTGCACACAGCTAGTTGTCTGAGCAACTGTCCACACTTGCACCCTTGTCCTAGCCTGCCTCCCATGGTGCCCAGAGCCTACTGGTCAGCCCTGGCCTCTAGGTCACCTGACAGCCCTGCCCGAACGCCTCCCTGGGGCTCCAGGAAGCCTCCCCGGTCTGCTCCAGCCCGGCCTCGCTGTCCATCCCTTCTCAGCTGCTCTGTGTTTGCAGATGACCGGCACCGTGTGAAGCTGCACCCGATGCTGGGAGACCCGGATGCTGACTCCATTTCTGCCAACTACATAGACGTGAGTGCCTTGTCCCACCATTCCTGCTGACCCGGCCCTGTCCGCTCCAGGCCTGGCTACTGGCCAGGCAGGGCAGAGACTCACCAGAGAAGAAGTGGGGTTGAGATGGCTGAGTTCTGAGTGTCCCCAGCTGGCATTTGGTGCCAGGGAGCTCAGAGATGGGAAGGGGAGAGAGGTTGCAGCCTCCAGGAAAGCGTTCTGCTGGCTGGGCTGGCCTGAGAGACGGGGAGGAAGAGCAAGGTCTGGGGCAGACAGCGAGGTGGGAGACGAGCGAGGCTCCATCTCCGGGAGGGCCAAGGGCTCGGAGGTGGGGGTGCTGTGTCACGTGAAGCTGGGGAGGCAGGCCGGGCTGGACGGTGAAGGCCTCGAGTGCAGGCTCAGGAGATGGGGCTTTTTCCTGAGGCCACCTAGACCTGCGTGAGTGCCTTGACTGTGCTCACAGGGGTCCTTTACAAGCAGCAGTGCGTGTTTACTGAGCGTGAACCCCGAGCATGCACGGTGCTGAGCACTTCACACTAGTGCTGCATCTCATATGACCTTAAGGTCACCCCGCGAGGTAGTCGGCATTGTGACCTTGCTTTACAGGGGAGCAAACTCAGAGACGTGAAGCTACTGCTCCTAGTTCACACTGCTAGTGAGTGGTCACGGACTCAAGCTCCAGCTTGGCCATGTCTCTAGAGCTCTGACGCTAACCACTTGACGACCCTGACACCTAGCGGACCTGGCTGGACCGGAGGGAGGTGTTGGAGAGGGCAGGCAGCCAGGAGGCCTGGGCTTGGGTATGAAGAGTCTGTTATCCAGGCATGATGGGCAGGACAGCTTTGGCAGGGCCTAGGGACTCCGAGCTCCTTGCCACCAGCTGGGATTGGGCTAGAATCCTTCAATTGTGTATGAAATGCATTTTGAACACCTGAGCACCGGGACAGAGAGGTGATCCAGAACGGGAACACAGGAGCCTTACTTGAGGGATTCGTACATTCTAGAGGGTGGGACAGATCAACAGGTAAGGAGACCTACAAGGAAATGTTCGAGGTTAAGTGGGAAGACACAGGCCAGAGGAGGAGTGCCCTTCCTGGTGTCACACGGCCAGTTAGTGGCGGTCAGGGATGGCCGTGTAGGCTGCACGGAGGAAGCGGGGTGGGGGTCCTTTAGTGGGCTGCAGAGGAAAGGGACACCAGGCAGGAACACTGGGTCAAGGCCGAGGGGGAAGCCACAGGGCATGGGGACCGAGGTCATCAGGTCCTCTGGGGCCGTCTCTCCTCTCCCTCTTCCATCTTCCTTCTGGGGCCAGGCGTGCCACCCCCTTTTCTCCCAGAACCCCTTCTCCCCACCTCCCGTCTTGTCCCTTGGCTGTGGGGAGACCTGGGCCTGGTCTCGCAGACTCGGGCAGCTTGGTGACAGTGGCGTCTCCTGGGTCTCCCCAAGGTCCCAGTCGGTCTCTCTTGGGCCCTGGCAGGGACACGCCCCTCCCTGTCTGCCGCCCAGCCCTGCCGCCTGTCTCTGCTCTGCCTGCCAGCTCACGTCACCCTCTCTGGTCTGTCCTGTGCTCCCTCCACCTCTGCCCACCTCTGGCCTAACATCTGTCTCTTTTGCTTTGTTCTGTTCCCTCACTGGAACCATTAAGATTCGGATAAACCGTGAAGTAAGTATCTCTCCCCTCTCCTCCTCCTCCTCCTCTTCCTCCCGACTGTTGCGCTGGCCCTGTCTTGGGCTCTCTCTCAGGCTCTGGCTGGCTCTCTCTCTCTTTCTCTCTCTCTTTCTCTCCCTGCTTCCCCTCTCCTGGGTGCCCAAGACCAGTTTCCATCCCAGCAGTCTGGTCAGAGGCTGCCCAAGGCTGAAGACTCAGTCTCCCCTGGGAACAACTCACTCCCGTCCTCCACTCTCTCCACAAGGCCAGCGTGCTGGGTGCTCTCCCTGGCCTGCTGGGCACTGGCCACCACTGTCGCCTGTGTCCCCCTGCCTCGCCATTCCGAGTGAGCGTCACTAGAGCACTTTCTGCAGGGCCCTTGGTGTGTGTTGGGGAAGCTGCCCTGGGTGGCCTTGTCTCCGCTGCTTAGTGGTTAAGGTCTTTGGACAGCCCTGGGTCAGTTCCTAAAAAGTTGTATCATCTTTTGACCTTTATAGAATTAAACAAACAAAACCCTAATTCATCTGGCAATCTTCTGTTTTGAGTTTGAAAACATGTTATGTTCATAATGTTTACTTGCCATTTATGTATTTATTCTTGCTTGTGTGTGTATAATGTGGCATGTGGTGGGTGCGTGTATGTGTCCCCATGAGGTACACTGTGTGCTTCCCTGAGGTCCAGTTCCCTTGCCTGCTGTGGCTGGAGCAGAACCGTGGCTGTCCAGCTCTGCTGCTCTTCTGCCCATTCTTAAGTCTCTTACAGATCCCAGAGCTTGCTGTTTTCCCCACAGGCTATGGAATGGGTTCTAGGTGTGCCTAGCCATCCCTAGCTGTTTGTGAGGGTCCTAGGGGTCGAACTGGAGGTGGTCTCCCAGGCCTCGTCAGGCCCTCATGCCTGCACAGGAAGTGCTCTTAGCTGCTGAGTCACTTCTCTACCCTATTTTTATTTTATTTGTTGACAGTTTTTATAAATGTATGTAATGTATTTTGATCATTTTTACTCCCTCACATTAACAAGTAATATATTAACACATTAACCACACTTCTAATTTGACATATATATGTATATGTATGCATATATATGTTTTTGATCTGCTGAGTTTAATTAAGGATGCTTGCATGAGCACGGATTGTTATTTTTTTGCTTTTTGAGATAGGAGTGCACTATGTAGTGATAGCCTGAAACTCACTCTGTAGTCCAGTCTGGCCTCGAACTCATGGCAATCCTCCTGCCTCAGCCTTCCAAGTGTTGAGATTATGGATGTGAGCCACCATGCCGAGCTGTTTTCATAACTGCTGACTAGGATTATTTGCTGCTTTGTAGGTGTCTTTTCTATTCTAGCTCCTTTTTCCTTTACAATTGTATTTCTATTTTTTATCATAACTAGAATTCTGTTCATTACAAGACCCTTGGACAACATGGAGAGCCTAACATATAAAGAGAAAGGCTTGCAGAGACAACCAATTATCTCAGATGTGCTCTTGTTTTGAGTTCAGTGACACAGTTGGTTTGTAAAGTTCTCAAACTTAAAAGCACCATTAGGCTCACAAAAACAGCGGGCGTGCTGAGCGCTAGCGTCCCCTGTGGGTTGTGATGAATACAGGTCACTTCATGCCTTGTAATCACTTTTTTTTTTTTTCCCTCTGCAGCAACCCACTTGCCTCTGAGACTCGCCTATTTGGTTCCCTGTTGTCAGACTCTTGAGAAATACTTGGAGGTGACTTGGCCTAATGCTTCTTTGAATGGCAGTGAACAATCATGTTACGTGGCACCTGCTGTGTGCAAGGCACCTCGAATGCATTGTGTCATCTATACTGGACTCAGGAGGGAGGGACCACATTGATCTGTATGTGACAGACAGGAACACTGAGCCTTAGGAAGGCTAACTGACTTGCGTTAGGCCACAGATGGCCTTGCCCCTTAACCCTAACACTTTGCACTGCTGATGCTTCCTGGGGTGTGAGGCCCAGGGCTCCCCAGCACTGCTGTTGAAAGTGAATGTGTGCAATGTTTGCCTTCTGTTAAGATCTGATCACTGGGGCTGGGGATATGGCTCGGCAGGTAGGAGCACTTGCTGCATAAACCTGAGGGTCAGAGTTCACTATTTATCACCCACATAGAAAGCTAGGTGTGGCCACATGTGCCTATAACCCCAGTACTGTGGGAGGCAGAAACTAGAGGCTTGCTGGGGCTCTCTTGTCAGCCAATCTGATTGAATTCAGATGAGTGATGGAGGAAGACACCCAAAGTTCTCCTCTGGTATACACATGCACATGTATGGGACACACACACACACACACACACACACACACACCAAAAGAATGATCACTTAAAGCTTCTATTTGTGGGGCTGTGGAGATGGCTCAGCAGGTAAGCGCACTTGTTGTACAAGCATGAGGGCCTGTTGCAGTCAGGTTCACGTTGCTGGTAGAAATCACACAACCAAGAGCAGCTTGTGGGGCAAAAGAGGTTTATTTTGGCTTATAGGCTCCAGAGGAAGCTCCATGATGACAGGGGAAAATGATGACATGAGCAGAGGGTGGACATCACCCCCTGGGCAACATCAGGTGGACAATAGCAACAGGAGAGTGTGCCAAACACTGGCAAGGGTACACTGGCTATAATACCTATAAGCCCACTCCCAAAAATATACTGCCTCCAGGAGACTTTTTAAAAATATTTTTATTTATTTATTTGACAGAGAGTGAAAGAGAGAGAGACAGAGAAAGAGAGGGAGACGGATTGGTGCATCAGGACCTCCAGCCACTGCAAATGATCTCCAGATGCATGCACCCCCTTGCGCGTCTGGCTAACATGGGTCTTGAGGAATCAACCTAGGCTCTTTGGCTCTGCTGGCAAATGTCTTAACTGCTAAGCCATCCCTCCAGCCCTCTAAGAGACTTTAATCCCCAAATCTCCATCATTGGGAACCTAGCATTCAGAACAGCTAGGTTTATGGGGGACACCTGAATCAAACCATCTCAGGGCCTAAGAGAACCTGATTCGCCCTGAGTTTGATTCCCACCACCCATACTAAAAGCCATGCATGACTGAAACCCCAGTCCTTTGGGGAGCAGAGTCTGGAGAATAACTGGGGCTCACTGGCCAGATAGACTGAAAAAAGATAGCACATCTGGATTCAGGGTCAGTAGGAAACAGTTTAAAGGAAATCCATGGAAGAACCATACTGGAGGATAGTCCATGTTCCCCTCTGGCCTTCACTTGTGCATGAATCTGCATATTCCAAACACACACACATGCAAAAAAATCTCCCCAAACTTATATCTTCTTTGTAATGTAATCGTGAAGTATGCACATAGTTACAAAATGAACACTTAGAAATTGAGAATCGTCTCCTCAAATACTTGTTTCCCATAGGACTGTGGGATAAAATAGGCTGGATGACCCCTGGGTCATACTTTCTTTCGTTGTCTCTGAGCAACGAAAGAATACAACGCTGGGCTGCAGGAGAAACATTTGCAATAGAGCTATACTTTACACCAGCCAATCACTGGGCAGTTGACCCTGGGCACAGAACCCTGCTTCTCCCGCATGCTCAGTTGATCAGTTTGAACTGAGCTCCATCCCTCCATTATTCACTGCCTGCTGAGCTGGCTGAATCCACTGAGGTGCCTGTGCTCAGGTGGGGCTTAAACTGGACTGGGGGTTCCCAGGTTGACTAGTGCTGTGAGAAGCCCTGGAATGGGTCCTTCCCCTCCTCCACGGACCGGTTGCTGGGCAGCTCTTGCTGCAGAGTCCATGCAGGGAGTTGGGCTAGACCCGGAGAGGCTCTCAGGAAGTTCGCTGTTGCTGGTCACTCTGAGGGTGTTCTGGTTCCTTCCCTGGGAATGGCAGGCGGTCTGGCTGTTGTCCTCCTATTGCACAGGAAGACTGGGGCTGAGAAAGGCCCGGCCTGGCGGACTGCTCAGTGTGTCTGAGGCCCTGCCGCGTCTTCCCTGGCAGGGCCGTGAGTGGAAATGCACCTTCCCAGACCCACACAGACCTTCTGAACCCGAATCTGCCTTTCACTAGACCCCAGGGCTCCCCGTGGATTGAAAAGGCTGAGGGCCAGGGAGATAGTTTATGGATTAAACTCTTGCAACATAGAACCCACATGAAGCCAGAGGCAGTATTTCTATCTCTCCTACAGTGAGATTAGAGGCCAAGGCAGGAGGAAACGTGCAGGCAGGTTAGCCTGGTTTCCACAGTGCTGGCCAACAAGAGACCCTGCCTCAAACAAGGTGGAAAGCACTGACCAACACTGAAGGCTGTCCTCTGTCCTAGCACATCTGAGGGGTGGGCAGGTGACACCACCTACACAAGACTGTCAAAATAGGAGGAAAAGATCATGACCTCATAATAAAAGAGAGACTGACTGAGATGGGGAGGGGTTATGAGGGAAAGGGGAAAGTGGGGGGAGGGAGGGTATTACCATGGGATATTTTTTATGATCATGGAAGATGTTAATAAAAATTGAGAACAAAATAAGGTGGAGAGCACCTGGAGGAGACACACAACATTGACCTATAGCTGCCACATGCACGTGGAGGAACACTAGATGCATGCACCACCTGCGTATCTGGTTTTACGTGGGTACTGGAGAGTCAAACCTGTGCTAGATGGTGCAGTGGATAAGGCGCTTGTTTGGCCTCATACTCTTATGCAATTGATTAAAGTATGAAATGTCCCATGTTACTGGGGAATCGAAGGGAAAGATAATTTGGGGGGATTCTTACCCAGTGCTGAAATCACTCTTTGCTCTTAAGGTTTACTTGCCATTTTTGGTTTCAGAGACTGTTGGTGCTCTGGGTTTCAAGAACTTCTGACTCAGGAGGGGTTTCCAGTGAGCTGGTCCCCTTTCAGAATGGAGTATGTCCCTAACCCTTTGGTAGGATAGACGACAGCCTGCCTCTCTATTTTTCACATGCCTCGCGATGTCATCTTTCCCACTCTTCCACCCACTTAACACTGAGCTCACTTCACTGTGATGAATCCAACACAGACGCACTCTTCCCGGGCTCGTGGTGGGGCTGGGAGACAGCCATGTCAACACGGACCGCGAAACAGGAAGTGTTGTAATCAAAGCTGGTCACATGGCGCCCAGTGCTCCTGCCTGCCGCCTGCCTGCAAGTGTTGGGGGCTCCTCTGAGGATGTGGGCGGGGGTGAGCAGGTGGGGCTTGGAGGATGCGCAGGAGGTCTGGGGATATCCCAGAGGAGGGGCACTCTTGGACTGAGCTCAGAGCACCACGTCTGTCCCTCTCCTTGAGTCGCCTCAGTTCCTCACCCTCTTTCCCCCTTTCCCAAACCCCGTCCTCAGCTCCCCGGATCTCTCTTCTGACACATTTCCCAGAATTCCTCCAGGATCTTCCCTGCTCCCTGGTTCTTCCTTACTGTGTCCTCTCTGTGACCCTGACCCCTAAGTGCTGAAGATAGGGCAAGAAGCTGAGCCCCCCGTTTATCTTCTCTCCCTGATCCTAAGCCCCATTCTGAAGGCTCTTATGTGGCCCTAGATCTCTCTCCTGCCTAGTGGGGGCACTGTCCATATAGGCTGCTATGTTGTCCAGGACGTGATGCTGGACATGACAGAGTGTGAGGGCGTCATGGATGTTGAGTAAAAATGCACTGCTCCTAATGTGTGAATATGATCCAGACCAAGTGTGGACCCAGCCTCTCCCCTCCCCTGTGGAGTGGACCCAGTCCTGGCTTCCCCTTGGAGACCTGAATCTCTGGTTCCGAGATCAGCTGGTGGAGCCTGTCTCCAGGATGTCCTTGGGCTCTTCCTTCTCCAGGACCACCCACAATGGTCAGGGTCAGCTCTGTCTGCAGCAGCTCTGGCATCTGGTAGACAGACCCCAGGTGAGTCAGCTGGGAACCTTAGGCAGGTCCACTGCCCTATCTGGGTCTCAGTTTCTCATTTTAAGAAAAAGACAATCCTTTCAGGACCCTGTGAAACGGTTACGAAGGGCCTGAAGTGATGCCAGATTTGCTGAAAGGGCTCAGCTTACAAATGCGTGACAGAGATGGATGAGAGGAGACAGAGCTCTGCTGGACGCTCAGCCTCGGGCTCTCCTGTGGGATGAAGGAGAAAGAGTGAGCTGGCCAGTAGAATCTTGAATCCTTCCTGGCCTTGTTGCAAGCTTGTCGTACATGTGACCTTGGACAATACAGTCTCTGTTCTAGGTCTACTTTATATGAACACTGGTTTATGATTAACTGATCCCATTCCCACAGTGTCTTTCTGTGAGTGAGGACACTGCCTCTCTAATGACCTCACAATTCACCCTCCTCTAATCTGAGAACAAAATGGATGGGGGTTGACTGGAGAGATGGCTCAATGGTTAAAGGCACTTGCTTGTAAAGCCTAACGGCCTGGGTTTGATTTCTCAGCACCCACATAAAGCCAGATGCACAAAGTGACACATATGTCTGGAGTTTTTGTTTGCAGTGGCAAGTGGCTCTGGTGAGACCATACTCCCCACCAACACACACACTCCAATAAATAAATTGAAGTAAATAAATGGATGGGGAGTTATGTTCCTACATAGCTTGGACCCAGACTCCATCACCTTCATTTTGAGCTGACCTCTAAGCCTTACCTGGTAGACCCAATTGTATGTCCAAGCAATGGACTGTGACTTGCTTTGACCAGTAGAATGTGGCAGAAATGACAGCGTGTGGATTCTGGGGCCCAGACTTCCAGCAGCCTGTGTGGTGATTGGATGGTTGGGTGGTTGGAGGCACCTGGAGGAGATGCAGCACATCCCGTGGAGGGTCAGTACCAGTGGCTAGGCCTGTACGGGAGGTCATCTTGGACCTTCCAGTCCAGCTGACCTACAGGTAAATACAGCCACATGATTACTTAGAAAACTTCCTGACCAACCTCTAGAATTCTTTTTTTTTCTCAATTTTTATTAACATTTTCCATGATTATAAAAAATATCCCATGGTAATACCCTCCCTCCCCCCCACACTTTCTCTTTGAAATTCCATTCTCCATCATATCCCCTCCCCATCTCAATCATTCTACTTACATATATATAATACCAACCTATTAAGTACCCTCCTCCCTTCCTTTCTCTTCCCTTTGTATCTCCTTTTAACTTACTGGCTTCTGCTACTGAGTTTTTTCCTTCTCACGCAGAAGCCCAATCATCTGTAGCTAGGATTCACATATGAGGGAGAACATGTGGTGCTTGGCTTTCTGGGCCTGGATTACCTCACTTAATATAATCCTTTCCAGATCCATCCATTTTTCTGCAAATTTCATAACTTCATTTTTCTTTACCGCTGAGTAGAACTCCATTGTATAAATGTGCCATATCTTCATTATCCACTCATCAGTTGAGGGACATCTAGGCTGGTTCCATTTCCCAGCTATTATAAATTGCAACCTCTAGAATTCTAAGAGATAATATCTTTCATTTATTTTTCGTTTTTGAGAGAGAGAGAGAGAGAGAGAGAGAGAGAGAAAGAAAATGGGTGCACCAGGGCCTTTTGCACAGCAAACAAATTCCAGACAAGTTGGTGTTCTTATGTGCATGTGGGACATTGCACATAAGAACATAAGAATGTGGGACATTGCTTGTATCACTGTGCATCTGGGACCTGGAGATTTGAACATGAGTTCTTAGGCTTCACAGGCAAGCAAATGCCTTAACCACTAAGCCATCTCTCCAGCCTGATAATATCTTTCTTAAGCCAGTGAGTTTTGGGACTATTTGTTACATACCCAAAGCTAGCTGATACATGTGTGTTCTGGGTGATAAGGACACAGCTTTCTTCTTTTCTTCCTGCTGTGTGGGGCTCCTCAAGGACAGGGACAGCTTCTGTGCTCACCTCCCTGCATCCATGGCCTAGAGAAGGGCTTGTCTTGAGGCTGGTGCTGGGGAAATGCTGGCGTTTACCAGGACAGGGGAGGGAAGTGAGCATGGATGTTCAGAGCTGCTGGGGCCAGGCTCTGTGTCAGCCTCAGAGACAACAAGCTGAGGCCCACCCTCCCTTTAGCCACAGCAAGCGCCCCTGCGCAGTTCCCTAATGCCCCACAATGAGCATAATTATGGCTTCTTGCAGGATTGACTGTGAGATTTAGTGATAAAATATTTGAAAAGAGTGAGCATGCTCCCTAGTGACATAATTATCCTTCAGTAAAGGGCATTGCCTATTTTAATACAGAGAGCCCCTCATTTACGATGGCTCAACTTAATGGCTTTTTGACTTAGTGATGATGCAAAAGCTATATACATTGGATAGCAACCATACTTCCTGGCTTGAATTTTGATCTTTGTCAAGGCTAGAGCTATGTAGTGCGACCTTCTTCTCTGTTGATGCTGGGCAGTGGTCATGTGACCAGAGGGGAAGCGGCTCATATGCTGCGGGATGCTGTGTCATTAAGTTATGATGCTCAGTAGGTTAGATGGTGAAAGCGATTTTCTTCTTTATTTCCTTCTTTCTTGTTTTGAAGCAGGATCTCATTCTAGCCCGGGCTGTCCTGAAAGCTACTCTAACCTACGCTGGCCTTGACCTCAAGGTGATCCTTCTATTATAGCCTGTCATGCGGCTGGGATTACAGGCCCTTTTGATTTAGGAGATGTTCAATTTATGATGGCTTTATTGGGACCTCACACCATGGAAGTGGAGAAGCTGGCACTGAAGTCTCTGCAGAAGACAAGGGTGACTGTTGCCTTTTGTTCAGTGTCTGTTGCCGTGCGCCATACCTCCCATCCTTCACCCGCTCTTCATCAACTCTGTAACTCCACAGGCAGGGGTCTGTCCCTGTCCTTTAGAAGGGTGGACATGGAGGCTCTGGGAAATATTTGCTCACCCCAGTGCACCTGATGGTCTGGACTTTTAGCTGCTCTGTGGCCTACCATGATGGTGTCAAAAATGCCTGAGGATTCCCTGGAGACAAGTCCACGGGGCCCTGGTACCTTGGGCCTGGTCACTGATTTCCAGGTGCTGTGAAATATGGGAGTTGGTGGCCTCTAGGACAAGGCAGCCTTGAGTGCAGGAAGAAGAATGGCCTGCCAGGTTCTGCCCAGGGCCCCAGGCGAGCAGAGGTGGGTAGAAGCCTCTACTTCCCAGGGACTTTGTAAATAGGATTTCTACTCTGCAGATGGGCTAGCTGCCTGATATTGCTGGAACCAAATTGTTTATTGTGTCATAGGTAATGTGGCCAGGGTAGTCACCCCTTTTCATGGCCAAGACTGGGACATGCTGCATATCTCAGCCACTCAGGGGATAGAGCTGTGACCGACAGATGCTAAGGCTTACCTACAAACCTAATGGAGAGGGGCCCAGCCACTATTTGTCCCTGGGCTCCTCCGACCTCCCCTGATGACTTTTGATGGATGGAACCTGAGCATGCCAGGCGGGGGCAGTGTAGTACTCAAAGTGTGTCACGGGCTGACAGTGGTTCAGGTCAGGTTTCATCCTGTGGCTTTAGATACAGTGACTTACAGGAGCAGCGCATTAGTTGACATAGTCCCTAGCGTGCATTGCTGAGGACTCTGTGTACACTGTCACCTGTCAGCCACCAACCAGTGAAGCCTGGGAGGAGGCTGATATCTCAGCCCATGTTAAACGAGCAGACTGAAGCCCAGTGAGCTTGAGTACCCGGCCATCTAAGGTCAGATTGCCCAGGAGCATCACAGGAATGGCAGCCAGCACAGCCCTTCCACAAAATAGGCCAGACCTAGTCGTTCGGCCACTCTGAGCCTCCAGTGGTCTTCGCTGCTCTGTGTCTGAGGCATGTCCTTGGTCTGACCTGACTTAGCTCCCCTGGATGTGTCCTTCTCAAGCCACTGTGATCACTTGGCCTCATCACCTTCACTCCCAGCTCCGATGAACAGCCCTGGTGTCCAGGACCCAGCCCCTTTGACTCCTCCTTTGACATTTACACTCGGAACGCCTTGGATGTCCTTGCTGCCCCATTGTCTCTGTTACCCAGGGCCCTCTCTCTCTGTCTGCTCCCTGCCGCTTTTTCACAGGGACTGGTTTATTTACTCATTGGATATTTGCTGCCTCCTCCATCAGACTGTGATGGGTGAGCAGGCCAAAGCCATGTGGCTGTCATCCTCCTGTGTCCCCTGCTGTGAGCACAGGGCCCAGCACATGCTGGGCACTCAAGCAGTGTCTGTTAAATGAATCAGAGCTGTGCGCTGAGACTCCCGTTCAGGTCTGTTGGGCTCCAACACCCTCTGCTCAAGATGTCATTTTCCATCTTCCGGATGATCAGTGATCAAAGATGCATTGAGGCTGGGCTATACCATACTTGGTGGCTGTTGTCTTCTTGATGCTGGGACAAAAAACCTGACCAGAAGCAACTTATGGAAGGAAAGGGTTTATTTTAGCTTACAGTTTCAAAGGGAAGTTTCATCATGGTTAGGGAAGCATGGCAGAGTAGGCAGCCAGCTGAGCATCACATCTCCACAGCAGTAGGAAGGGAGCAGGAAGAGTGAGCTGGAATATAACATCCCAAACCCTGCCCTCAGTGACACACCTCCTCCAGCAAGGCTCTGCCTCCCAAAGCCTCCACTAGCTGGAGCTTAAGTGTGAGACTTTATCACAAGCACATAAGCCTATGAGGGACGTTTTATATTCAAACCACCATAGTGGCTTTCAGCACACATCTGCCTTCTCTAGGGCTGTGTTTCCTGATCTGTCTGGTGGCAGATGGATGAGGTGCTTTCTTGGAGCCCATTCCAAGCAGCACTGTTCTGGGCTCAGCATCCCACAGTGTCAGCAGGGCTGGTGTGGATCAGTGGTGCCCAGGCCATGGCCTGAGTACCTGCCTTTTGAGCCCCATGGCATCTTGGGCTCAGGATTCCAGAGCTTCCTGGTTTGGTCTTTTGTCTGAAAGGTCTGGACCTTCCTTAGCAGGCTTCTTGTATTGTATCTAAGCAGACATCATTCCTAATCTTTATAGAAATCCATGGAGATAGTTGTCACCAAAACCATTTAGCATTGGGGGAAACAGGTAGAGAGAGTGGAGGCAGATGGCTGCAGGTCACACAGAAAAAGAGCTAGGCAGGATTAAAACAGGTTACTTGATTCCGAAGTCATCTGTGATGGCTGATGTGGATTGCTGACTTGACTGGATCTGGAGTCAGTTAGAACACACATCTCTGGGCTTGTCGGTAAGAGAACTAGATTAGGTTAATTGAAGTGGGAAGACCCACCCTAACTGTGGGTGGCACCATTACACAGGCTGGAGCCACAGATGTTATAAACAGGAGAAATAGAAGCTGAACACCAGCCTTCATCACTCTGCTTCCTGACTGTGTCTGCACCAGACACCTCCTGCTCCTTCCCCCACCGCGACAGACTAAGCTGAAACGAACCCTTCCTTCCTTAAGTGGCTTTGTCAGGTGTTTCATCACAGCGAGAAAGGGAACTAATGCACCAGTGCTCTTGTGCTCACTGCAGAAATCCCAGCAGATCAGTCCTGCTCCACACTAACTGCTGGAACTTTCTCCCATTCAGCACTCAGCCCCCTGACACCCACTGATCAGCATAGGTGCCAGGGAACAGGCTAACCTGAGGCCCACAGCCAGACCGCCTCCTGGGCTCAGCGTTTGGCACTTCGGAGGCCCGTGGAAAATGCAGCTGAATGAATGATGGGAAGCTGGAATCTGCAGATGGAGGGGGCGGCCTGACTCAGCAGGCGCCGGGGAGCTGAGAGAGCCTTTTGAAGAAAAATGAAACACGTCTCAGCTCACTTCCCACTTACTCCCAGGGGTGGACGAGGGAATCTGTCCAGGAATTTTATTCTCTGTTCATTTGAAAGTGGAACAATGCGGCTTTCTTGAGCTGGGTTCAGAGTGGGATGCCATTTTCTTTTTTAAGAGAGCTGGAGACAGTGTGGGCTCCCCAGGGCCCCAACCATGCAGGCCTCTCCCCACAAAAACATAGAAGTCCCGGCACTCTGGCCTCTTTCCTGATAACTCTGCTTCCTCCCAAGTCAGCCTCCCTCTTTCTCCATGCCACTTACTCATTTTTTGACTCTGAGATCTGAATGCACCCTTCCTTGCTTTGTAATTCTGGGTGTTTGTTTTTTTTATTAACAACTTCCATGATTATGAAAAATATCCCATGGTAATACCCTCCCTCCCCCCACTTTCCCCTTTGAAACTTCATTCTCCATCATATCCCTTTCCCATCTCAATCAGTCTCTCTTTTATTTTGATGTCTTGATCTTTTCCTCCTCTTATGATGGTCTTGTGTAGGTAGTGTCAGGCACTGTGAAGTCATGGATATCCAGGCCATTTTGTGTCTGGAGGGAGCATATTGTATGGAGTCCTGCCCTTCCTTTGGCTCTTACATTCTTTCTGCCACCTCTTCGGCAATGGACCCTGAGCCTTGGAAGGTGTGATACAGATATTGCAGTACTGAGCACTGCAGTCATTTCTTTCCATGACTATGATACCTTCTGAGTCGTCCCAAGGTCACTGCCATCTGAAAAGAGAAGATTCTCTACCAAAAGTGAAAGTAGCATTAATATAAGTGTGTGAACATTAACAGAAGTGCTTACTGGGCAGTTTGATAAGCATAGTTTGTACATTTGGCCAGACAACAGCAGACGTGACACCCCTAGGGCTCATGACTACCCTTGTTTTAAGTTTTGAGTATCAGGGATGTATTCCCTCCCATGGAGCGGGCCTGCAGTCCCATTAGAGGGCAGTTGTGTGATGGTTTTATGATACTTTGTAACTGGATTCTGGGACAGTTCTGCCCACTGGGGTCATGTTGGGATCCGTCAATGGAGGGAGCTACACAGATGCTGAGGTGGTCGTAGTAGGAAGTACAGCCCTGCTCTGCTGGCTTCTCTCTGTTTGCCCAGCACAGGAGCAAAGGCCCAGTGCCCGTCACCTCCGTGGTGGGTGTGGATAGGCTCAGATGTACCCCAGACCTCCCTCTCCCCACTTGGAAGTCACTTCTGTAGAGCAGCCCTCCTCACACGCTTGGGTCATGCTCCTGCCTAGAGGGACACTGATTGAGACCAGGCTAGCCCACATCATCTGGTGAGTGAGTTTCTCAGAGGCAGAGGCTCATGAGCATCTCTCCCTCATGGAGAGTTCTGAGTTGAGAAGGACAACCTCTGAGGGGCCTTCATTCTTACTTTGCCTCCACCGAGACACAACTGCATTTCTGCCTTTGGGTCTTTAGAGACCTCTTTTGCTACCGTTAGTAGTTAATGCTCCCTTGCTAGACTGGAATTCTTTTTTTATTTTCGAGATAGGGTCTGGGCTGACCTGGAATTCACTATTTAGTCTCAGGGTGGCCTAGAACTCATGGCTATCCTCCTACCTCTGGCCCTCTGGCTCCTCAGTGCTGGGATTAAAGGTGTGCGCCACCACACGTGGCCTAGATTGGAATTCTTTGTATTATAATCCCTGATGGGATTTTGACTGGTTTCACTGTGTGCTTGGGCTTGAGCACAGCACGGAGCTCCTTGCCAGAGGGAGGAGTTTGCTCTGAACCTACTGCATTGTGGCATCATAGTTATGCCATCACTTGAGACGGACTTTGAGGCAATGCCAACTGAAGCAAGAGGCTGCTGCCTGTTAAGCACCACCTCAGTCACGGGGACAAGGTGACTGTAGATGGCTCTTCCCTTGAGCACAACCTCAGTCATGGTGACATGGGGACTGTGGATGGTTCTGCCCTTGAGCACGACCTCAGTCATGGTGACATGGGGACTGTAGATGGTTCTGCCCTTGAGTACGACCTCACTCATGGTGACGTGGGGACTGTGGATGGTTCTGTCCTTGAGCACGACCTCAGTCATGGTGACGTGGCAACTGTGGATGGTTCTGTCCTTGAGCACGACCTCAGTCATGGTGACATGGGGACAGTGGATGGTTCTGCCCTTGAGCATGACCTCAGTCACGGTGACATGGGGACTGTGGATGGTTCTGCCCTTGAGCACGACCTCAGTCACGGTGACATGGAGACTGTGGATGGTTCTGCCCTTGAGCACGACCTCAGTCATGGTGACATGGGGACTGTGGATGGTTCTGCCCTTGAGCATGACCTCAGTCATGGTGACATGGCGACAGTGGATGGTTCTGCCCTTGTGCATGACCTCAGTCATAGTGACATGGGGACTGTGGATGGTTCTGCCCTTGAGCATGACCTCAGTCATGGTGACGTGGGGACTGTGGATGGTTCTGCCCTTGAGCACGACCTCAGTCATGGTGACATGGGGACTGTGGATGGTTCTGCCCTTGAGCACGACCTCAGTCATGGTGACATGGTGACTGTGGATGGTTCTGTGCTTGAGCTCGACCTCAGTCATGGTGACATGGTGACTGTGGATGGTTCTGCCCTTGAGCACGACCTCAGTCATGGTGACATGGTGACTGTGGATGGTTCTGCCCTTGAGCACGACCTCAGTCATGGTGACATGGGGACTGTGGATGGTTCTGCCCTTGAGCATGACCTCAGTCATGGTGACATGGTGACTGTGGATGGTTCTGTGCTTGAGCTCGACCTCAGTCATGGTGACGTGGTGACTGTGGATGGTTCTGCCCTTGAGCACGACCTCAGTCATGGTGACGTGGGGACTGTGGATGGTTCTGCCCTTGAGCATGACCTCAGTCATGGTGACGTGGGGACTGTGGATGGTTCTGCCCTTGAGCATGACCTCAGTCATGGTGACGTGGGGACTGTGGATGGTTCTGCCCTTGAGCACGACCTCAGTCATGGTGACATGGTGACTGTGGATGGTTCTGCCCTTGAGCACGACCTCAGTCATGGTGACGTGGGGACTGTGGATGGTTCTGCCCTTGAGCATGACCTCAGTCATGGTGACATGGTGACTGTGGATGGTTCTGTCCTTGAGCGCGACCTCAGTCATGGTGACGTGGGGACTGTGGATGGTTCTGCCCTTGAGCATGACCTCAGTCATGGTGACGTGGGGACTGTGGATGGTTCTGCCCTTGAGCATGACCTCAGTCATGGTGACATGGGGACTGTGGGTGGTTCTGCCCTTGAGCACGACCTCAGTCATGGTGACATGGGGACTGTGGATGGTTCTGCCCTTGAGCACAACCTCAGTCATGGTGACATGGGGACTGTGGGTGGTTCTGCCCTTGAGCACGACCTCAGTCATGGTGACATGGGGACTGTGGATGGTTCTGCCCTTGAGCACAACCTCAGTCATGGTGACATGGTGAATGTGGATGGTTCTGTCCTTGAGCATGACTTCAGTCATGGTGACATGGTGACTGTGGATGGTTCTGCCCTTGAGCATGATCTCAGTCATGGTGACATGGGGACTGTGGATGGTTCTGCCCTTGAGCACGACCTCAGTCATGGTGACATGGGGACTGTGGATGGTTCTGCCCTTCAGCACGACCTCAGTCATGGTGACATGGTGACTGTGGATGGTTCTCTGTTGAGCTCGACCTCAGTCATGGTGACATGGTGACTGTGGATGGTTCTGCCCTTGAGCACGACCTCAGTCATGGTGACATGGGGACTGTGGATGGTTCTGCCCTTGAGCATGACCTCAGTGATGGTGACATGGGGACTGTGGATGGTTCTGCCCTTGAGCATGACCTCAGTCATGGTGACGTGGGGACTGTGTATGGTTCTGCCCTTGAGCACGACCTCAGTCACGGTGACATGGGGACTGTGGATGGTTCTGCCCTTGAGCACGACCTCAGTCATGGTGACATGGGGACTGTGGATGGTTCTGCCCTTGAGCATGACCTCAGTCATGGTGACATGGCGACAGTGTATTGTTCTGCCCTTGTGCATGACCTCAGTCATAGTGACATGGGAACTGTGGATGGTTCTGCCCTTGAGCATGACCTCAGTCATGGTGACGTGGGGACTGTGGATGGTTCTGCCCTTGAGCACGACCTCAGTCATGGTGACATGGGGACTGTGGATGGTTCTGCCCTTCAGCACGACCTCAGTCATGGTGACATGGTGACTGTGGATGGTTCTGTGTTGAGCTCGACCTCAGTCATGGTGACATGGTGACTGTGGATGGTTCTGCCCTTGAGCACGACCTCAGTCATGGTGACATGGGGACTGTGGATGGTTCTGCCCTTGAGCATGACCTCAGTCATGGTGACATGGTGACTGTGGATGGTTCTGTGCTTGAGCTCGACCTCAGTCATGGTGACATGGTGACTGTGGATGGTTCTGCCCTTGAGCACGACCTCAGTCATGGTGACGTGGGGACTGTGGATGGTTCTGCCCTTGAGCACGACCTCAGTCATGGTGACGTGGGAACTGTGGATGGTTCTGCCCTTGAGCATGACCTCAGTCATGGTGACGTGTGGACTGTGGATGGTTCTGCCCTTGAGCACGACCTCAGTCATGGTGACATGGTGACTGTGGATGGTTCTGCCCTTGAGCATGACTTCAGTCATAGTGACATGGTGACTGTGGATGGTTCTGCCCTTGAGCACGACCTCAGTCATGGTGACATGGGGACTGTGGATGGTTCTACCCTTGAGCACGACCTCAGTCATGGTGACGTGGGGACTGTGGATGGTTCTGCCCTTGAGCACGACCTCAGTCATGGTGACGTGGGGACTGTGGATGGTTCTGCCCTTGAGCACGACCTCAGTCATGGTGACGTGGTGACTGTGGATGGTTCTGCCCTTGAGCATGACCTCAGTCATGGTGACATGGTGACTGTGGATGGTTCTGCCCTTGAGCATGACTTCAGTCATGGTGACATGGGGACTGTGGATGGTTCTGTCCTTGAGCATGACCTCAGTCATGGTGACATGGGGACTGTGGGTGGTTCTGCCCTTGAGCACGACCTCAGTCATGGTGACATGGGGACTGTGGATGGTTCTGTCCTTGAGCACAACCTCAGTCATGGTGACATGGTGACTGTGGATGGTTCTGCCCTTGAGCATGACCTCAGTCATGGTGACATGGGGACTGTGGATGGTTCTGCCCTTGAGCATGACCTCAGTCATGGTGACATGGGGACTGTGGATGGTTCTGCCCTTGAGCACGACCTCAGTCATGGTGACATGGTGACTGTGGATGGTTCTGCCCTTGAGCACGACCTCAGTCATGGTGACATGGGGACTGTGGATGGTTCTGCCCTTGAGCATGACCTCAGTCATGGTGACATGGTGACTGTGGATGGTTCTGTGCTTGAGCTCGACCTCAGTCATGGTGACATGGTGACTGTGGATGGTTCTGCCCTTGAGCACGACCTCAGTCATGGTGACGTGGGGACTGTGGATGGTTCTGCCCTTGAGCATGACCTCAGTCATGGTGACGTGGGAACTGTGGATGGTTCTGCCCTTGAGCATGACCTCAGTCATGGTGACGTGTGGACTGTGGATGGTTCTGCCCTTGAGCACGACCTCAGTCATGGTGACATGGTGACTGTGGATGGTTCTGCCCTTGAGCATGACTTCAGTCATAGTGACATGGTGACTGTGGATGGTTCTGCCCTTGAGCACGACCTCAGTCATGGTGACATGGGGACTGTGGATGGTTCTACCCTTGAGCACGACCTCAGTCATGGTGACATGGGGACTGTGAATGGTTCTGCCCTTGAGCACGACCTCAGTCATGGTGACGTGGGGACTGTGGATGGTTCTGCCCTTGAGCACGACCTCAGTCATGGTGACGTGGTGACTGTGGATGGTTCTGCCCTTGAGCATGACCTCAGTCATGGTGACATGGTGACTGTGGATGGTTCTGCCCTTGAGCATGACTTCAGTCATGGTGACATGGGGACTGTGGATGGTTCTGTCCTTGAGCACGACCTCAGTCATGGTGACATGGGGACTGTGGATGGTTCTGCCCTTGAGCACAACCTCAGTCATGGTGACATGGTGACTGTGGATGGTTCTGTCCTTGAGCTCGACCTCAGTCATGGTGACATGGGGACTGTGGATGGTTCTGTCCTTGAGCACGACCTCAGTCATGGTGACATGGGGACTGTGGATGGTTCTGTCCTTGAGCATGACCTCAGTCATGGTGACATGGGGACTGTGGATGGTTCTGCCCTTGAGCACGACCTCAGTCATGGTGACATGGGGACTGTGGATGGTTCTGTCCTTGAGCATGACCTCAGTCATGGTGACATGGGGACTGTGGGTGGTTCTGCCCTTGAGCACGACCTCAGTCATGGTGACATGGGGACTGTGGATGGTTCTGTCCTTGAGCACAACCTCAGTCATGGTGACATGGTGACTGTGGATGGTTCTGCCCTTGAGCATGACCTCAGTCATGGTGACATGGGGACTGTGGATGGTTCTGCCCTTGAGCATGACCTCAGTCATGGTGATGTGGGGACTGTGGATGGTTCTGCCCTTGAGCACGACCTCAGTCATGGTGACATGGGGACTGTGGATGGTTCTGTCCTTGAGCACAACCTCAGTCATGGTGACATGGTGACTGTGGATGGTTCTGTCCTTGAGCACAACCTCAGTCATGGTGACATGGCAACTGTGGATGGTTCTGCCCTTGAGCATGACCTCAGTCATGGTGATGTGGGGACTGTGGATGGTTCTGCCCTTGAGCACGACCTCAGTCATGGTGACATGGGGACTGTGGATGGTTCTGCCCTTGAGCATGACCTCAGTGATGGTGACATGGGGACTGTGGATGGTTCTGCCCTTGAGCATGACCTCAGTCATGGTGACGTGGGGACTGTGTATGGTTCTGCCCTTGAGCACGACCTCAGTCATGGTGACGTGGGGACTGTGGATGGTTCTGCCCTTGAACATGACCTCAGTCATGGTGACGTGGGGACTGTGGATGGTTCTGCCCTTGAGCACAACCTCAGTCATGGTGACATGGTGACTGTGGATGGTTCTGTCCTTGAGCTCGACCTCAGTCATGGTGACATGGGGACTGTGGATGGTTCTGTCCTTGAGCACGACCTCAGTCATGGTGACATGGGGACTGTGGATGGTTCTGTCCTTGAGCATGACCTCAGTCATGGTGACATGGGGAGTGTGGGTGGTTCTGCCCTTGAGCACGACCTCAGTCATGGTGACATGGGGACTGTGGATGGTTCTGCCCTTGAGCACGACCTCAGTCATGGTGATGTGGGGACTGTGGATGGTTCTGCCCTTCAGCACGACCTCAGTCATGGTGATGTGGGGACTGTGGATGGTTCTGCCCTTGAACATGACCTCAGTCATGGTGACGTGGGGACTGTGGATGGTTCTGCCCTTGAGCATGACCTCAGTCATGGTGACATGGGGACTGTGGATGGTTCTGCCCTTGAGCATGACCTCAGTCATGGTGACATGGGGACTGTGGATGGTTCTGCCCTTGAGCACGACCTCAGTCATGGTGATGTGGGGACTGTGGATGGTTCTGCCCTTGAGCACGACCTCAGTCATGGTGACATGGGGACTGTGGATGGTTCCTCCCTTGAGCATGACCTCAGTGATGGTGACATGGGGACTGTGGATGGTTCTGCCCCTGAGCATGACCTCAGTCATGGTGACGTGGGGACTGTGGATGGTTCTGCCCTTTAGCACGACCTCAGTCATGGTGATGTGGGGACTGTGTATGGTTCTGCCCTTGAGCACGACCTCAGTCATGGTGATGTGGGGACTGTGGATGGTTCTGCCCTTGAGCACGACCTCAGTCATGGTGACATGGGGACTGTGGATGGTTCTGCCCTTGAGCATGACCTCAGTGATGGTGATGTGGGGACTGTGTATGGTTCTGCCCTTGAGCACGACCTCAGTCATGGTGATGTGGGGACTGTGGATGGTTCTGCCCTTGAGCACGACCTCAGTCATGGTGACATGGGGACTGTGGATGGTTCTGCCCTTGAGCACGACCTCAGTCATGGTGACATGGGGACTGTGGATGGTTCTGCCCTTGAGCACGACCTCAGTCATGGTGACGTGGGGACTGTGGATGGTTCTGCCCTTGAGCATGACCTCAGTGATGGTGACATGGGGACTGTGGATGGTTCTGCCCTTGAGCACGACCTCAGTCATGGTGACGTGGGGACTGTGGATGGTTCTGCCCTTGAGCATGACCTCAGTGATGGTGACATGGGGACTGTGGATGGTTCTGCCCTTGAGCATGACCTCAGTCATGGTGACGTGGGGACTGTGGATGGTTCTGCCTTTGAGCACGACCTCAGTCATGGTGACATGGGGTCTGTGAATGGTTCTGCCTTTGAGCACGACCTCAGTCATGGTGATGTGGGGACTGTGGTTGGGACAGGTCCTTGCATGCACGGGAGCACACAGTAGAAAACCAACAGCAAGGTCAGGCCATTTGATTCTCAGCTGCAATTACAGTTTCAGCCCCGCAGAGCTTCCATGTCACCTGTAAACACTCTTACTTTATGTAGCCACAGGGCTGATACTGCAGAAAATGAAACATGAAATTTAATTGTGTGGGTTGCATGATTGAAACGTCAGTGAAATTTATAGCACCAGCAAGTTTCTTTTGTTGATGATTCAGCATGCTTTTTGGAAGACTGGGGTCCTGAAACTTGGAACAGGGCCACCTAGTTGGACTGATGGAATGAAAAATGTTGAATTCCTGAGTCACATGGAGCCTTTTTGCCCATGGAAACTACTTTCTTGTATCTGAGGAGGCTGAGGAGTCTGGTTTTCCTGGATAACTCTAGGATGGCCTTATATGGGGTGGATGTCTTGACTCTTAGGTGACCAATCTCCTTGAGATATGCCACAAAGACACTTGGTTAACACAGCACTCATAACTAGGGTCAAGTCCTGTTGTGCTTCAAGGGGTCAGGTACATGCTGGGACCCAAGAGAAGACAGTTTATTCAACAGAAGGAATGCAAGAGTTTGTTAGCGTATCTGAGAGATGATTCTATGGGTGGAAGTGAATACATTGTCATTTTGAATTCATGGAGGTAGACTAGGGCTATTTATTTATTTGACAGAGAGAAAGAGGGAGAGAGAGAGAAAGAGAGAGGGAGAGAGAGAGACAGAGAGACAGAGAGAATGGGCACGCCAGGGCCTCCAGCCACTGCAAGCAAACTCCAGACACATGTGTCACCTTGAATCATGAAGTTGGAGAGTTGTGGCTTTTCTTCCAGTTCTCAGACTTAAACCAATTCTGTTAGAGTTTCTCGTGTGTGTGTGTGTGTGTGTGTGTGTGTGTGTGTGTGTGTGTGTGTGTTGGGGGAAGCATGTATGCATGTTTGCATGTGCTTGTGGAGGAAAGGGTACAACTTCAGGTGTTGTTCCTCAGGTATGGCACATACCCTCTGTCTCCCTGTCTGGAACTTGCCTAATTCTACTAGACTGATTGGTCAGTGAGTCCCAGTGATCCACATCCATTTCTGCCTCACCAGCACTAGAGTTGCAATTCTCTTTCTGAACATAGATCTGCTGGTCTTGGACGTAATGCTTTTGTCTACACCATTGTTTACACTCTCAGAATTGTCTCACACACGACTATCCTATTCTCAGGGCTGCTTCTTCTCAAGGAATTTATTTCACAACAAAGAAAATGCAGCATTGGCTCTTCCATGGAATCAACTGTTCTTTCCACCTGGAAGTGGACAGCCTGATTAAAAGGTAGAAAGGTTTACTGAAAGGTCAGGTGTGACACTGGATGGGAGACGTGCTGTGAGCTGGGCAGCGCTGCACAGGGCCACCCCTCCCCATAGATTACACTAGTCCACTGATCAGAGAATGGAGGGGGGAGGGAGTCTGTCAGTCACGCTCCAATGAGGAGGCACAAGCTCGATCTCAAGAGAACACAGGACAGCCCCAGGACCAGGGAGATGGCTCATGGAATACTGCTTGCCTTGTCAGCTTCAGTTTGGATCCCTAGTATCCACGAAGCCTGACACTGTGGCCGGTGTCTTATCCCAGTGTGCCTACAGTGAGAAGGGAGGTGGAGACAGGAGTACTCTCTGGAAGCTTGAGGGCCAGACAGCCTGGCGAATTCAGTGGTGAGCGAGAGATCCTGCCTCAAACAAGGTGGAAAGTGAGGACCAACCTTTGAGGTACGTACATGTGTGTGTGTGCACGCACACACATGCCTCTAAAGAATATCACTAATATGGATACAAGGACTAAAGCCTGAAGGAGGAAGGACCTTCCCCCGAAGAATATGTACTTGCAGCCTGTTGGGTGGAGGGAGAGCTCTAGGCCAGAGATGGGCTAATGATGGGCCAAGCTCAGCGGGCAGAGAACTGCCGGATGGAATTTGGAAGCTACCTGCGGGTTGTGGTTGAACTCGCTGGGAAGGCAGCTTGGGCTGTGGAGAAGGCTCGCAGCACGCTGCAGTGTGAGGATGGAGCCACTGCTGGGAAGGAATGGAAGTGAGCTGGGGCTCTGTGGTCTTGCCCTGGAAGCCCGATGTGTGGGTGCTGCTGCTGTCTGGGGGGGGGGGCACTCCGCCGAGGACCCTGCATATTTCCAAATGTTGCAGGGGAAAGAAGGAGAGGACCCTGGAATCAGACGGAGCTTCCGGTGGCCACACCAGCTGGCAAGAGCACAGTAGTCTCCTAGCCTAAGCAGACCTGGAAGGTGGATTTGGTGCTGAGAAGCAAGAAAGGAGAAATGGCACAAGTTACTCTGTCACTCTGTCATTATCATTTTGCTCTTTTGTGTGCATGTTTACAGTGTACATACATATACACACATATATACACACACACATATATGTGTATATATGTATATATATGTGTGTATGTGTGTGTGTGTGTATACATGTGCATGTGTGTGTGTGTGTGTGTGTGTGTGTGTGTGTGTGTGTATGTGTGTGTATGGAGCCAGAGGTTGACATCAGTGTCTTCTTCAATACCTCTGCACACTTTTTTTTTTTTTTTTTTTGGATTGTCCAAGGCAGGGTCTCTCTCTGGTCCAGGCTGACCTGGAACTCACTTTATGGGCCTAGGCTGGCCTTGAACTCACAGTGCTCCTCCTACCTCTGCCTCCTGAGTGCTGGCATTAAAAGCATGTGTCATTATGCCTGGCTCTACCCTATTTTTTTGAGACAGGATTTCTCACTGTACTCAAACCTCATGGATTCAGCTAGAGTAACCAGTCTTCAAGCTCTGGGAATCCTCTTGTGTCTGCCTCCTTGGCAATGGAGTTGCAGACATGTGCCACCATGCCTGGATTTTATGTGTGTTTAAGAGGTCTGAGCTCAGGTTCTTGGGCTGTGTAGTAAGCATTTTACCAACTGAGTCATCTCCCCAACACTTGTTTTAGCCCTTTTTAGAAAATAAAATGCTTTTTATTTATTTGAGAGAGAGAGGCAGATGAAAAGAGAGAGGGAGAGAAGGCTCTCCAGGGCCTCCAGCCACTGCAGACAAACTCCAGACACATGCGCCACCTTGTGCATCTGGCTGACGTGGGTATTGGGGAATTGAACCTTTGTCTAACTTAGGCTTCACAGGCAAGCGTCTTAACTGCTAAGCTATCTGTCCAGCCCTAGCCTTTGTTTTGAGCCACTGTTTGTTCCCGTGGTAGGGATGGCATCCCTAGTAATGGAACATTGGTCTAGTGAATGGAAAGATGGGACTGTCACCTACTCATTTGGGTCCTCATGTCACAGAGTAAGCAAGCAGAATGGAAGCACTGGATGAGTGATCCTGATGACCAAGAAGAGGGGCTGGGAGAGAAGATGGGGTGATCCTACGGCATGGGGGCAAGGAGAACCACGTATGCAGCTCAGAGGCTCCTCTCAGTAGTTCACGTCCCACTGTAAAGCCACCACGAAAGAAAGGTAAGTGAGGACATGTACTGTTCCACAATGAAGTCATGGCTCCCTCTTCCTTGTAAAACAAAAGATCAAAACAAAAACCCAAACAAAAAAACCGACTGGCTGGGCTTCGGGCTGAGGGTGGGGGAGTGTGGGCTGGGTAATGGAGGAGGGAAACCATAGATATAAATTTTGGCATTGTGGCCAATTACAGAAATGCAGACGCTAATGGCTTTGCATATTTTCTCTTCATATGTGTATAAATCTATATGTTAACCATTTTCTTCTCTCTCTTCCATTATTATTTATATACATGTTATTAGAGCTTAACTTCATGATTTAGCCTTTAGAAAATAGAACATTTGGTGGAACTGAATTCAGGATTCATTTGTATAGTCAGCAATGATTGCAATGGTGTTGGAACTGTTTGTCTCATTTTAAAGCATGCATGAGAACTGACTGCATCTTGTTAGGTAGAAAACGAATTGTTATGTTGTAAACGAAGGTCTAAAAGTGTATCGAGGGTATCTATAGAGGACGATCAGCTACAGGTAAGGACTGTGTCTGTCAGCTGTCACCTCATCCTCTCAGTTCCAAGCCCACCCTTTACTGGCTTTGTGAGCAGGCCCTGGCTGGTGTAATGTCCACCTCTGCCAGTAGATGGCACTAGGGGACGTTGAAAGGTGAAAGTGGACTGACTTCTGGTTTGGACATCCTTTGTTCCTTTTCCTTTCTTCCTTCCTTCCTTCCTTCCTTCCTTCCTTCCTTCCTTCCTTCCTTCCTTCCTTCCTTCCTTCTTTCCTTCCTTCTTTTCTTTCCTTCCTTCTTTTCTTTCCTTCCTTCCTTCCTTCTTTTTCTCTTTCTTCTTTCTATTTTTTTTTTTTTTTTTTGAGGTAGGGTTTCACTATAGCTCAGGCTGACCTGTAATTCCCTATGTAGTCTCAAGGTGGCCTTGAACTCACAATGATCCTGGTACCTCTGCCTCCTGAGTGCTGGGATGAAAGACGTGCACCATCACTCCGGGCTTCTTTTTCCTTATTTAAAGCATTGGAGCTGTTCAAGGGTCTGTCCCTCAAGTCACCCCTCACCTGACAGTCACTTTCACAGACTAGCTTCAGCCACACTGTTTTGTGACTTTCTCTGGAGAGGTAAAAAAGAAACCCACAATAAGGAAAGAGCCAGCAGACCAAAGAAAGATGTCCTCATGTCCAGCTTGGCAAGTAGATGAGTTGATTAAGTTACGGAGGCAAGGGGAGTCAAGCAGATACAACACTGACAGGTCGCATCCCCTGCCAATTGTTTTCTTTCAACTTCTTATATAATTTAGCATCACGTGCAGTTGGGAAGGATGGAGTGGTGATTAGCATTTCTGGTGAGGGTCTTGTGAACATCCCCTATAGCATAGCTTGCTACAGGACACAAGACTTCCATCATTGCTGGGGGTAGTAAATTTTCCCTATGTCTGCCAATTCTTGTTTTTAAAAAATATATTTTATTTATCTATTTATTTGAGAGAAAGAGGGAGGGAGGGGGGAGATAGAGAGAGAAAGAGAGAGAGAAAGAGAGAGAGAGAGAGAGAATAGGCATGCCAGGGCCTCTAGCCACTGCAAACTAACTCCAGACACATGTGCTCCCTTGTGCATCTGGTTTACGTGGGTCCTGGGGAATTGAACCAGAATGCTTTGGCTTTGCTGACAAATGCCTTAACTGCTGAGCCATCTTCTCCAGCTCTATGCCTGACATTTCTGTGTTGTTCCAAATCTTCTTTTATTTCTGTTTGCATTTAGTCTCCTTTGACATTGGATACTTCTTGACATTGCATTTTCCCCCATTCAGGTTGCTGGTGTGATCTGCTTCTGAATGGACTCTGTTCCTACATTCTGCCTTCTGAGCACTTTTGCTGGCCCCACCCCAGTCTTTGATGGCTTGGGCCTCCCTCTTGTTCTTCTCACCTTGGCCTCAGCTCTACCGTTTGAGATCCATCTTAACAACAGTCTGTTTCTGGGCAAAGGCAAGGATGGGGCATCCTCCCAGCATGCCTTGCAGAAAGGCAGATTTCTCAAAGCTGGTTGTATGGGAAGAGCCCGGAGCTTGGGATGAGGGCTTCTGGATTTTATGCCAGTGCAGCCTCCAGCTTTTGTACTTTGCACTTTGCAGGTGAGAAAACCAAGGAGAGGGTTTTAACCGACAGCTATTCACATCCAAGCTGTTTCTCAAGAGCTATGGTTTTCTCTCCAGTATACAGTTTCTGATTTTTTTGTGTGACTTTCAAAAGAACCTTAGGTAGATCATGTTGTTATTCCAACTATATTTTTCTTCCACCAATTTAATAAAATGGTTATTAAATGTGACATTTGGGGTTCACAGGAGGATTGCTCGTCTGTGGCACTCGTGGGTTGAGGCCAGGGTTGCAGGGTTGAGGCCAAGGACTCACCTCAGCACCATGTCAGTAGTGCTCAGGATGGAAAGTCCTGAATTCATGGTTGTGCAAACACAGGTTCCAAAAGAAGTGACTTGCCAGCTAGTAGGGAGCTGGCTGAGATCCCAGACCTCTGGGCTCCCAGCTGCATCCTTTTCAACCCTGTCTCTTTCCTTTCTTCTTCCTGGTGTAAAGGAGTGAAAAGCAATGGGAACTGTGTGAAGCATGCTGAGCACAGGGTAGGGAGGTTAAAGGTGGCTGGCATTCTCCTATTGCCCTGCCTTTTTTTGTTAGTCCTTTCTGTTGCTGATGACATCATCAATACCGCAGACTAAGTTTTAAAGACAAGAGGCATGCTATGCTGGTTCACGGTTCTGGAGGTCTGAAGTGGCAGGGACACATGCGATGGCCTCCTTGATGGAGGCCGTGTGGAAATATGTTTATGTATCCCCTCCTTTTCCTCTTTATTTATTTATTTAATTGCTTTTAGTTTTGGAGAGAGAGAGAGGGGGGAAATTGGAGTTCCAGGGCCTCAGCCACTGCAATCAAACTCCAGGCACTGGTGCCACCTAGTGGGCATGTGCAACTTGCGCTTGCCTCACCTGTGTGCCTCTGGCTAACGTGGGATCTGGAGAGTAGAACATGGGCCCTTAGGCTTCGCAGGCAAGCGCCTTACCCACTAAGCCATGGAACCAGCCCTATTTTCTTTTTTTTTTTTTTTGCATTTGTCTATGCAGGTGGCATGCATGTAAGTGTGTGCATGACAGTGTGTAGGCCAGGGGCCTGTGCATTATTCTTTGGACACCTCTCATGGAACCTAGAGCTCCCCCATTCAGGTAGACTAGTGAGCTGGAGAGTTCCAGGAATTTTCCACTTCTACTTCCCAGCCCTGGGATTTCAAGGTTGTGCTTCTATCCCAAGCATTTTACATCAGTTCTCATTTTACACAGGGCTACAGACCAGATTCTCATGCTTGTGAGAGAAGCAGTTTACCCACTGAGTCGTCTCTCCAGCTCCTTCTTTTTTTTTTTTTTTTTGAGACAGGGTTTCATGTATTCAGGGCTGGTCTCCAACTTAATATATAGCTAAGGATGACCTTGAACTCCTGATCCTCATGCCTCCACCTCCAAGTGCTTTATGCTTGGGCCACCAGTCCAGGTCTTCTCTCCCTCTTCTTATAAATCCATCAGGATTCAATCATAAGGGCTACACCCTGATAACCGTATCTAATCCCTGTCACTCTCCAAAGGCCCTTTTCCAAGCACTATAGTTGGATTAAGTCTCCTCCAGTCTTAATGCCTCGCCATGGAGGTGGAATTTCAGTGCATGAAGCCCCGGGGCACGCACCCAAAGCACAGCGCGCGTCAAACCCAGCCAGTCCCCACGGCCTCCTGCTCTGCGCTCCGGCTTCTGTTCTGACCGCTGGGAAGCCGCGAGGCTGGCGGTGCTGCAGCTCCAGGGCCAGCGGCTTCCGGCCCCTCCCTCCTGCAGCCCTCACCGTCACGGACAGTTCAAATCCCCACCTCCTCAAGCCCTCCCCTGCCCTACCCACCACCTCCTCATTGCTGCCCGTAGCCTGGTTTCCTCCAGCGTCTCCTTGTCCCCTGCCCGCGTTCTCAGCCAGCACGGAGTGGGCGGCACGACCCCATCACATTCTGCCCCTCTGGTTGAAGGCCAATTTGTTTCCATGCTATGGATCTACCCCTTGCTGCCTTGGCAGGAGCCTGACTCTATCAAGTATATTCTTTCTCCATCTCTCTCCCTCCTTTTCTCCCCCATTTGTCAGCTCCTCCATACTTCCTGCTTCCAGCATAGAGGTGGCCCCAATCTCCCCCATACTTAATTTTAAACTAAATTATTTTCTTGAAACCCTCTGGCCCTTGGAGCACTTTCATTTCCTTCCCTGTCACCCACACTTGTGGCGGCTACATACCTAGATTAACAACCCCGCCGCCACCAGGCCTGCTTCAGCAGCGGGATTACCCATCATGCTTGGCACCCATCTCAAACGCCAGCCTCTGCGAATGCCATTGAAGGGAAGATGTTGCAGATGCTCCGCCCTGTGTCCCCTAGGCTCACCGAGTCCTGTAACTAAGTAGACTGATATCTTCTTTCTCCCACACGTCCACGTTTCTTTTCCGGTTCCATGGCCAAAGCTTGCCCGTGAGGCTGGTGCCAGAAATATGGAGATCCAGGGGGCAAGAGGAGTAATGCCTCAAGTTGGCGAATGAGTGTTTGTAATCCTTCTAGGAGGATCATTCTGAGTTGTCTCTACTGGGGTGGGATGCCATTGCTCATGGCCATAGCCCACCCATTTGTCCACATCAGACCTACTTCTCCTTCCCTGTCCAGTCACTCTATTTCCTCACCTAGTTCCTGGGGTCTCCTCTCATAAACTGTTAGCTCCAGAGCCCTTGTCTCAGGGTTCAAAGGTGAAGTTGGTCATCTGTACCCAAGAGAGGCCAGGAATCCTCCAGCCCTTTCACATCCATTATCCCATGACGTGGGACAGAATTTCTGTCTCTTTACTACACCGTGAGTTTCTGAGGTGGGGGTGAACTCCTCACCTCTCTGTGTCCTTAAACCCCACAGGGAATCTGGCACATGGATGGCCAGGACATGACTGCTGAGGGAATGAGGAAGCCAGTAGGTAGGTGACGATGGAAGTGTTGGGCGCTTCTACTGGTGACAGGCTCTGCACAGCCAGGGGTCATGGGTGTGGCCACTTAGCCCTGCCTTTCCCACCCTGCTGCCCTGCCTGGCCCGGAGCCCTGTCACTCTGTCCTTGGCCTCTCTCTAGGTCCTCTGTCTGCCAGGCAAAGTCCTAAGACAGGGAACCAGCCTTGGCAGGAGATTCCAACTTTGGCTAAATAAAGGTTATGAAAAAAGTAAAATGCTGTTATAATGCCACATAATTCAGTGCTGCCTTCCAGCAGATGTCTCTTTAGTGGGATGGATTTGTCCCCGTGGACTCTGGGGCTCCTTCTGAAGTCCTCAGAACAGTCACCAGCTGCTCCTGATGTGAGCACCCCAGGAAGTGGCAATTTCCACAAATCAGCTCATTCAGCCCAAATGCCTGGACCCAGTGTCCAGCAGGAGGAACAATGGCTTGCTGGGATGTGAGGCAGTGACTGCCAGGCCAATCAGTCACAGGGATGTATGCCACTACCAGCCTTGTAACTCCTGGGGGCATGAGACACTTGGCACCCTCATGTTTCAGAGAGTCATATAGAACACAAAATAATGGGCACCTCCTATGTCCTCAGAGTAAAGTTGCCATATAGCAAGGACATGTCATGGTCTCATGATGACCAGCCCAGAGGCCTTGAGCCTCATCCCTACAATGTGAGGGTGTCTGTGAAGCCACATTCCTTTCACTGTCCAAGTGAGAGACATAGTATCTTCTATCTTTTAAAAAAAATATTTTATTTATATTTATTTATTTGAGAGAGGGAGGGAGGAGGAGGGAGAGAGAGAGAGAGAAAGACAGAGAGAAAGAGAATGGGCACACCAGGGCTTCTAGCCACATATGCCACCTTGTGCATCTGACTTACATGGGTACTGGGGAATAGAACCCCTTTGGCTTTGCAGGCAAGCACCTTAACCACTACGCCCTCTCTACAGCCCCACAGCATCTTATATCTTAAGTTGCCTGCCTACATGATCTTGGCAGTGCTGAGCTGTGGACAAAGAGCTGGTGAAAAGGAGAGAAACCAAAGGTTCACATGGGGATGGAGAAGAGAAGGAAGAAGAGAAGACCAAACTGAAGGAGAGTTAATCCTTGGAGGAGGATGACAGCTGCCAGCCTGTGGGTCACAATGTAGGCATAGGTAAGATTATGGCTCTGGAACCAGAAACAACTGGAATCAAAAGCTGGCTGCCCCACAGTGTGGGGGAGGCTGGCCCAGTCATTCTTATCCTTAACCTGGGACTAAGAACGGTGTCTGTTTCTCAAGGGTCCTCATCATGAGTCACTCAGCACAATGCCTGGTCCAGGGCAAGTCCCCAGCACATACTGCCTGACAGCAAGGAGCTGTCATTCTGCTTGCCAGTAAGCCCTCTGGGGAAGGAGTGGGAAATCCACCTCACTGGCTGGGCACAGGCTGGGAAGCAGATGGATTTGTACAAGTTGAGTGAAGCTTAGAAGCCCCGGTCACACATGCGAAGGAGGGAGGCAGTTGACACATCCTTATTTGTTGATGCTGCTATGAGCTGTTCTCTAATGAGCGTGTGATATTGGAGGGAACAGAGGTTCACGTGCTAATTAACTGTTAAACAGATTAACATATAAGAAGCTGAGGCAAATATTATATCGGTGGATCAATCAGGCAGAAATGTAAACAGAGAACTCAGCAAATGGCTGTCCGTGGGGGAGGGCACAGAGATGGGCACTGGCTGTTCAGTAGCCATCCTGGGCTGCTCAGTAAACAGCATTTGAGATGGCATGTGTTGTGTGACCTTTTCCTGAGGAGACATGAACTGCTGTCTATTCACCACAGATAGAAGAAGATTTCTATGCAAGCACAGCTTAATGAACCAATGAATTGAATGAGTTATTTACAGGAACATAGTCAACTTAAGGGTGGCTCCACCACTGAAGAAGATAATCTTTCTCCCAGCACCTATTAGCTATGTATCTTTGAGAGGGGTGGGGCCTTGTGACATTGTTAGTTGCTTATATGTCTTGGGGAGGGGGCCTAATAATCTTCTTCCCCTAGCAGTCATTAACTGTCTATAAATCACTGGAGGTGTGACCTCATGAGCCCTCATTCCTAGTAACAGTTAACTCTCTGTAAGTCCTTGGCAGGGCAGGGTCTTATGATCCTCTTCCTTCCTTCCTCCCTCCTTCCCTCCCTCCCTACCTTTCTTCCTCCCTCTGTCCCTCCATAATGGAACATTAACAGGCCCAATATTGGGCAGATCTCCTTCAGATAATCACAGCTGCTGACACTTCAAGAGGGTCATAATCATGCCATGCCTAGAGGACAGCCTTCCAACAGCATGAGGTGTGCAGGTGAGCCAGCACCCCAGACCCCACAAGGTTGGATGGTGGAGTCTGGACTCCAGTCCAGCCCTGCCTGTGATTGAGCCTCTAATGACGCGCCAGACTTGCCCAGTGCCAGGTCTGCAGCTGGACTTTCCCAGGCCTGGCAATACTGGGGGACAGAACACAGCGGGTTACTGACTCTAGACATTTGGCATGAAAGGACATTCCTGTTAGCTCCCATCGGTCAGACGGGAATATCACCAAGGACCAGCTGTGCAGCAGGCTGAATGTGCTGGTCTGTGGACTCTTCATCTCCTGGCACTGAAATCTTCCCAGCTTCCTCCCTAACTGGCAGCCTCCCTGTTCCGTGGATAGCAGAGCACTCTGTTCTTAGCAGATGCTACCTGGTGGCGGTGACCACAAGGCTGTGGGTGGAGATGAAACAACTCGGGGTATACACACTTTCCAAGTGGGAGAAAATACCAGCTAAATATTTGCCTTAGCATTTCCCTCCTGAGGAGCTTAATTCTGATATGCCACTTGTTTTAATATGAAATACGTGTCATCACAGAGTCATTCATGTGCAAAGTCAGTCAGCAACATTCACATGTATAGAAATGATCACACACACACACACACACACACAAAGAGGGGATGTCCTTAGGACTGTTTTCCTTTTTCAAGAATCCTGAATGGGTCTGAGAAGTGGGGAAAAGTCTCCAAACTCAAGAAGGTATTTTTGCTAGGATGTGTAGATGTTCGAATAATTTGAATCTTCTCCCATCTCCCTTCTCTCACCCTCAGCCCTCTCTTATCTGGGGGATCAGGTCACCCCAGCAATCCCTTACTGTGGGTATCTTGTTATTGAATTAAAGGATTAGTAGTAAAGAATAATCACTCCCTATCCCCCAAGAATGCTCATATTCTTGGGGTCTGTCTGAACCTCTGAAAGTCACCAGTTGAAATGCGAGAAGCCAGTTTCAGGACCCTGGGCAGACCTCGCATGTTGTAAGAGCCTGAGGCTTGATAGCAATAAATTAAGAAAGGGACATGGGAATTTCCTAACCACAGTATTAGGACATGGGGACATCTAAGTCAACCAGAGGTCTGCTTCTAGACAATAAAACCATGTACATTTTGTTCTCTATAATGCATCTGTAATTTACATATAAAATACAAAATAATGGGTATCTTTCATGACTTCAGAGTTAAGTTACCATACAGAAAGGATGACCCATATCTATGTTATGGCCTCATGAACCCCTGAACACATTATTTTTTTCAAATTTTTTATTAACAACTTCCATGATTATAGAAAGTATTCCATGGTAATGCCCTCCCTCCCCCCTACCTTCCCCTTTGAAACTCCATTCTCCATCATATCCCCTTCCCCTCCCAATCAGTCTCTTTCTCTCTCTTTTTTTTTTGATGTCATGATCTTTTCCTCCTATTATGATGGTCTTGTGTAGGTAGTGTCAAGCACTGTGAGGTCATGGATATCCAGGCCATTTTGTGTCTGGAGGGAGCACGTTGTAAGGAGTCCTACCCTTCCTTTGGCTCTTACATTCTTTCTGCCACCTCTTCCGCAATAGACCCTGAGCCTTGGAAGGTGTGGTAGAGATATTGCAGTGCTGAACACTCCTGTCACTTCTTCCCAGCACCATGATGCATCCTGAGTCATCCCAAGGTCGTTGCCATCTGAAAAGAGAAGATTCTCTACCAAAAGTGAGAGTAGCATTAATATAAGGGTATGTACATTAAGAGAAGTGCTTACTGGGCAGTTTTATAAGCCTAGTATATACATTTAGCCAGACAGCAGCAGATGTTACACGCCTAGGGTTCATGACTAGCCCTGTTTTAAGTTTTTAGTATCAGGGATGTATTCCCTCCCATGGAGCGGGTCTCCAGTCAAATTAGAGGGCAGTTGGTTTCCACCATGATAGATGTGCCACTATTGCACCTGTTAGCTCATTTGGCCTGGCTGGCCAAATATAAGACTTGCAGTGTCCACTATTGAGTATCTTCACTGGTGATTTCTCTCTCTCTCCCATTGAAATCCATGCAGAATGGCTTCATCTAGCTTTTGGTCAGTTGGTCTAGGTAGAGGAGGTTATCAGCTCAGTTCCAGCAGGGTTTCTCAGTGGTCTTGCAGCCCAAGTATGTGGAGTCTTCAGCAATAGGGTCTTACCATTTATTCCTTGTGGGAAACCAAGGGCCTTGGCAATGGCCTGTAATGTTTGGGGGCATCAAGGACCTCCCTGGCCAACAACTCACTGGACAGTATACCATCCCTGGAACTGAAAAATTTGTAGCAATGATCTACATACAGCTCCTGAGTGTTCCATTGTCCAAAAAGTAGGTTTCCACATGATTTGTTTATATCCCCTTAGATTTGATTAGCCCTCCCTCCACCTTTCCTTTACTCAATCTCTTCTCTTGACTTCACCTGGGCCTTTTTTATTGTTTGTGTGTTTGGTGTGAGATACACTGTCTCCAAGTGAAATTCAAAATCCTTAATTTGGAATTCAAGGTTTGTTGCTAAGGCTCCAAACTTCTTATCATTAGCTTCTTTTTCTTCTCTTCCTCTTCCTCCTCCTCCATTATCTTTATCATCAACTTCATCGCTGCCGTCTTAACCATCATCTTTTCATTGCCATCATCATCCTTCTCATCACCATCTCTCTCTATGTGGCTCAGACTGGTCTGGAGCTTCAGGACTCAAGTGGATTCTACCTCAGGGACTTCCAGTGTGTGCTACCTGCCCGGCTCTTCTAGTTCCACTTGATCTTTCTCCACCTGCTGCTTTCATTCCTGGTTGTCCACACCCTCAGAAGAGGACCACAAGTTCCTTCAGAATCCCTTCTTCTACCTCTTCCTAGTCCTTATTCTCCCTCCCTCCTTCTCCCTCCCTACATCCCTCCCTCTCTCTCTCTCCCTCTTTCTTTCTCTCTCTCTCTCTCTCTCTCTCTGTGTGTGCCCATGAGATACTCCATGTGCTCACCTGCAGTGGCTGGAAGGGAACGATGGACGACTTGCTCCATTGCTCGTTTTTCCTTTTCTTACTTGAGCCTGAGACTGTTATTGATCCCAGTGCTGGCTGTGTTTTTCTTTCCCTGAGACTCTGTGATTCTCCATTCTCTGCTCTCCTCTGAGACTGAGGTTAAAGATGTGTGTGGCCACACCCACTGTTTATGTGAGCCCTGGCAATGGAACTTGAGCAGTCTCTCAGGCCTCTTCAGGCATCTCATGCTTCTATAGGAAATTCTGTTAACCTTCAAGCAACATGTCCAGCTCTAAGAGAGCTCAAAAGAGAGGCATGGCTCTTCTTTCCCAGAACCCTTCCAAGCATTTCTTCATCTTTCATTGGTTGGAATAAATCCTGTGCATTCTATGAACCAATCAGTGTGTCCAGCAGAATGACACAGACAGCCAATCAGAATTCATCCTTTGAGGTGGGTCCTGCGGGCCATGTGATGAGGATGAGGGAGCATTCTCTAAAGGAAGAGAAGATGAACTGGAAGCTGGAGAGGTAACAGAGAATGGAAACAGACAAGGTCACCTTCGTCATTAATGTGACTGGCAGGTGGGAATTCCCTGCTGCTCAGCCCCATCTCCCTTACCCTGCCTTCCTCCAAGCCTGCTGAGTGGTGCAACCCCTGCCCCACTGGTTCATGACGCCAGAGGTTCTCACCCCTGCTTAACCTCTTGCTCATCATTTTTTTTCCATGTGTATGTATGTGCAGTGTGTTCCTATGTGGGTGCATGTGGGTAAACTTATGCATGAATGCATGCATGTGTGTGCATGTGGGTATGCCTTTGCATGAGTGCATGCATGTGTGTGCATGTGGGTACACTTATGTGTGAATGCATGCATGTGTGCGCATGTGGGTACACTTATGTGTGACTGCATGCATGTGCGCGCCTGTGGGTGCACTTATGCGTGAGTGCATGCATGTGGGCGCCTGTGGTGCACTTATGCGTGACTGCATGCACGTGGGCGCCCGTGGGCGCACCTCTGCGTGAGTGCATGCACGTGGGCGCCCGTGGGCGCACCTCTGCGTGAGTGCATGCACGTGGGCGCCCGTGGGCGCACCTCTGCGTGAGTGCATGCTCGTGGGCGCCCGTGGGCGCACCTCTGCGTGAGTGCATGCACGTGCGCGCCCGTGGGCGCACCTCTGCGTGACTGCATGCACGTGCGCGCACGTGGGCACACCTCTGCGTGACTGCATGCACGTGCGTGCACGTGGGCACACCTATGCTTGAGTGCATGCACGTGTGCGCATGTGGGTACACTTATGCTTGAGTGCATGCATGTGGGCATGGGCATGTGGAGGCCACAGATTGATGTCAGGTGCCTTCCTCTCCTGTGTATTTTCTGAGACAGGGTCTTGCATTGAACCTAGAGCTCACTGATTCCATTAGACTGGCCAGCAAGCCGCAGGGGTCCTCTTGGCTCTGTCTCCCCAGTGCCGGGTCTGCAGGTGTAACCACTGCACCTGGTTGTGACATGGGTGCTGGGGGTTGAACTCAGGTCCTCCTGCTGGGGTGGCAATCACTTCACCCACTGGGCCATCTCCCCAGCCCCCGGCTCATCCTCTGGAAGAGAGTTAAGCCTCACCTTCCACAGCTATAGATGAACGCTTGCTCCGCGCCTCGCCCTCACTGCCATCGTTCAGACCATTATGCTCAGGCTTCCTCACGGCACTGGGGCCCGCCACCCCCACGCACACCGAGCTTGCCAGTTCTGCCTCACCCAAACGCACCAAACTTGCTGGTTCGGTGAAGAATTTGGCTTTGGGCAAGTCTTAATGAATCTCTGTATTCCCAGGCTCTAGGTACTGCCAGGATTAAAGAAAGAACTCAGTAAATATTTGTAAAATTAATGAAAATAAGTTTGTTTTGCAGACATGACTTGGGGAAGTTGTCTGCATTTTAACAAATGACAAAGCCTCAAGCCATGGGGAAGGAGCCGGGGAATTGCAGGCACCAGTGAGGCGCGGACAGACGCTTCCTCTGTCCTTTGTGCCTGCAGGAGGAGGCTGTCTTGGCAGGTGGAATTTTCTATTTCTGCCTTTCAGGGGAAGAAGAAAACAATTGCACTGTCTCCTGAAAATATAACCGTGTCATGGAAACAAATGTGTTTTCATCTGGTTGTCTGATGGGAGGAAACTGGTCCTATCAGGTTTCCTGGCCTGGTTCTGGTTGACAGAACATTCCTTCTGACGTCTTTGAGTTATGATGGTGGTGACCTGGCTGTCTCTCTCAACTCTGGCCTCACAGCCATCGAGCCCCACCTGCCAGCCCAGCTTTGCCTGGCAGGGGTCTCTGATGCTAGTTGGGAGTTCCAAGAAGCTTTGTTCTGGGTCTCAGACAGCCCCGCGGCAAGCCCATGGTCTTGTTGCTTCTCCCAGCTGACCTGGGGACCTAGTCTGACTCTCTGTGCCTTTCCTGGTCCTGTGGCCTAGCATCCCTTCTGCGTCTGGTCCACACTCCAACCAGCCTTGCTACCCCCCAGCTCCTCCCCTCTAAGCCTTCACTCTGTCCCAGAGAGGTCCTCAGCAGCACCCCGCCTCCGAGTCCTCTCCCCCACCTGCAAACAACTGCCAGCTGCCCGGCGCCTTGGGGTCACACTATACACAGAGGCACTAGCACAAACTGGGCATAGGCCAGGCACGTGGAGGCATGGACGTCAGCCAGGTACCCAGAGGCAAGCCTTTTTCCTGCCCTGGCCCCACCCCGCCCTCTGCCTGAATGCCCTTCCTTCCCTGTTGGTTTGGTGAGCTCCTTCCTGCTCTCTTCTCTGAATCTCTTCCTGCTGAGGGGCACACAGCCTCCCTTACTGATCTGTGACGTCTCGGTGAGAAGCCAGGGCGATTTTCTCCTTCTAGCATCTGGACTCAGAAGGGTGTCGGTGTGTGTGGAGGGGACGGGTGAGCGGGCGAGCGGGCACACTGCTGCCGGGACAGCAGCACAGTCACAGTGAGATCTCTCCGTTTTGGAGCACATGCTTCATGCCCGCCACTGTGCTGGGCAATTTGGCCGAGCTTGTCCCCTGTTGATTTGTATCAGTTACTTTTCTTTCTTTTATTAATAACTTCCATGATTGTAAACAATATTACATGGTGATGCCCTCCCTCCCCCAACTTTCTCCTTTGAGACTCCATTCTCCATCATATCCACTCCCCCTCTCAATCAGTCTCTCTTATTTTGATGTCATGATCGTTTCCTCCTATTATGATGGTCTTGTGTAGGTAGTGTCAGGCACTGGGAGATCATGGATATCCAGGCCATTTTGTGTCTGAGGGGAGTATGTTGTAAGGAGTCCTACCCTTCCTTTGGATCTTACATTCTTTCCTCAACCTCTTCCACAATAGACCCTGAGCCTTGGAAGGTGTGATAGAGATATTGCAGTACTGAGCACTCCTGTCACTTCTTTCCAGCACCATGGTGCCTTCTGCGTCATCCCAAGGTCACTGCCATCTGAAAAGAGAAGGTTCTCTACCAAAAATGAGAGCAGCATTAATATATAGGTATGAACATTAAGAAAGTGCTTACTGGGCAGTTTGATGAGCATAGTACATACATTTAGCCAGACAGCAGCAGATGTTACACTCCTAGGGCTCATGACTGCCACTGTTTTAGGTTTTCAGTATCAGGGATGTATTCCCTCCCATGGAACAGGCCTCCAGTCCAATTATAGGCAGCTGGTTTCCACCATAACCAACGTGCCACTACTGTATGCATTGGCTCATTTGGCCTGGCTAGTATCTTCACTGGTGATTTCTCTCTCTCCCATTGAACTGCATGTGGAATAGTTTCTTCCAGCTTTCTGTCAGCTGGTCTACATGGAGGAGGTTATCAGCTCAATTCCAGCAGAATTTTTCAGTGGCCTTACAGCCCAAGTATGTGGAGTCTTCAACAATAGGGTTTTACCATCTATTCCTGGTGGGAAACCAAGGGCCTCGGCAATGGCCTATAATGTTTTGGGGGCATCAGGGACCTCCCTAGAAGATATCCTACTCCTAGCACTGAAAATTTTCTAGTAACAATCCATGGCTGCTCAGTGTTCCATTGTCCAAAAACACAGGTTTCCATATGGTATATTTATATCCTGTTAGATTTTGATTAGCCCTCCCTCCACCTTTCTTTTACTCAATCTCATCCTCTGACCTCACTTGGGCCTTTTCACCCCCATTAATCTATTTCTACTTACAAGTATACAATACCATCCTATTAAGTACCTTGCTCCCTTCCTTTCTCTTTCCTTTATATTTCTTTTCTAGCTTACTGGCCTTTGCTACTGAGTTTTCTTCCTACTCACACAGAAGTCCAATCATCTGTAGCTAGGACCCACATATGAGAAAGAATATGTGACATTTGGCTTTCTGGGCCTAGGTTGCCTCACTTAGTATAATCCTTCCCAGATCCATCCATTTTCCTGCAAATTTCATAACTTCATTTTTCTTTATCACTGAGTAGAACTCCATTGTATAAATGTGTCATATCTTCATTATCCACTCATCAGTTGAGGGACATCTAGGCTGGTTCCATTTCCCAGCTATTGTGATTTGAGTGGCAATAAACATGGTTGAGCATGTACTTCTAAGGTAATGAGATGAGCCCTTTGGATATATGCCTAGGAGTGCTATAGCTGGGTCATGTGGTAGATCTATTTTTAGCTGTCTTAGGAATCTCCACACTGATTTCCGTAATGGCTGGACCAGATTACATTCCCACCAACAGTGTAGAAGGGTTCCTCTTTTTCTGCATCCTCACCAGCATTTATGGTCATTTGTTTTCATGATGGCAGCCAATCTGACAGGAGTGAGATGGAATCTCAACATAGTTTTAATCTGCATTTCCCTAATGACTAGGGATGTAGAACATTTTTTTAGATACTTTATGCCATCTGTATATCTTCTTTTGAGAACTCTCTATTTAGTTCCATAGACTATTTTCTAATTGGGTTGTTTGATTTCTTATTTTTTAAAATTTTTTGGGTTCTTTGTACATCCTAGATATTAATCCTCTATCAGATGTATATCTGGCAAATATTTTTTCCCATTCTGTAGGTTACCTCTTTGCTTTATTCTGTGTCCTTTGCTGTGTAAAATCTTTGTACTTTCATGAAGTCCCAGTGGTAATCTGTGGTTATATTGCCTGAGCAATTGGAGTTGTATTCAGAAAGTCTTTGCCGAGACCAATACGTTGAAGGCTTTCTCCTAATTTTCTCTCTAGCAGTTTCAGAGTTTCAGTTCTGATATTAAGGTCTTTAATCCATTTGGACTTAGTTCTTGTACATGGAGAGAGAGAAGAATCTACTTTCATCCTGTACAGATACATATTCAGTTTTCCCAATACCATTTGCTGAAGAGGCTGTCTTTTCTCCAGTGAGTATTTTTGGCATTTTTGTCAAATATCAGGTGGCTATAGCTACCCAGACTTACATCTGGGTCCTCTATTCTGTTCCATTGATCTACATGTCTACTTTTGTGCCAGTACCATGATGTTTTTGTTACTATGGCTCTGTAGTATAGCTTAAAATCAAGTATGGTGACACCACCAGCCTTATTTTTGTTGCTCAGTATTATTTTAGATATTCGAGGTTTTTTGTGATTCCAAAAGAATTTTTGGATTTTTTTTTCTATTTCTGTGAAGAATGCCATTGGAATTTTGATGGGGATTGCATTAAATGTGTAGATTGCTTTTGGTAAGATTGGCATTTTAACAATATTGATTCTTCCAATCCAGGAACAAGGGATATGTTTCCAATCATTTTTCTTGATGCTGAGACAAAGTACAAAAGCAATTTAAGGAAGGAAGGGCTTATTTTGGCTCATAGTGTCAAGACACAGTCCATCATGGCGGGGAAGGCATGGTGGCATGTGCACCAGGCAGCTCTTGAATCACATTGTATTTACAGTCAGGAAGCTGAGAGAGATGAATCATGGGTTCCCAGCCTATGGGATAATGCCACCCACAGTTAGAGTAGGTCTTTCCACTCCAGTTAACTTAGTCTAGAAAATTCCTTACACACATGCCTCAGAGTCTGTTCCCATAATGATTGCAAATCCAATCAAATTGATAATGATGGCTAACCATCACAGATTCTTGCGCCACTTCAGACAATCGCCAGGGCCATTTTACAGATGAGGTACACTGGGCTGAGAGAAGTGGAGTCCAAGGTCACTCTGGGAAGGGGAGTAGGGGAAGAAACAGAACTTGACACCAGGGATGTTTACCTGGAACTTTGTCATTTACTGATGAGTGACTATGTGTCAAGCACTGAACTGTGATCTGGGGACACTCCAGTTAGCAGGCCAAGTGGCTGCCTTTGTAGAGTTCAAGATCTACTGTATTCAGGGGAGAGATCAAACAGCCAATCAATATAGAAATGATGACAAGAGGATAAGTGTCATCTGTACAATAAAGTAGGCATGGAGGACACATTGGTTTGTTGTAGTTGTGAAACAGGACTTGCTGGAGAAGAGGAAAGAGAGGATCTTCTTGGCAGAGGCAGCAGCTCAGGATGCCAAGGACAGAAGCTGAGAACCTAGGGTTGAGCTGTGGGTGTCCATATGTTTGACTGACCTGAGGCTTTGGCTTCCTCCTGCTTCAGATGGCTTCATGACTATGAAGTCTGTGGACACTGCTGTGTGTATGCCTGTCACCTCCTCAGACGCAAGGCACCTGCTTTGTCCTCTCAGCCCCTGAGTACTCCAGTGACTCTGCCTGGAGCCTCTTTGTCTGTGATCCAGCCATTCTGCATCTCCTTCTCCTCCCAGTAGAACCGCAATTATTACAGGAAGCCCTCCAGACCCACCTGGCAGACATTCCCTGCTGCACAGCTTATGGCCTCCATCACCAGGGGGATGACTCTGTCCCCAGAGTTTAGGAACATGATAGCACTGTGCTGTGTAAATGGATAATGTATTCCCCCATAATGCTTTCTGTTTTTAAAAAATTAACTTTATTAATTATTGATAATCTCTTACTTGTGTATAATTTGTTGTGATCATATCCACCATCATTTCCTTCTCTTAATCCCTCCCACTCCTGCTGACCCCCTTTTTCCTCCCAACCAGTCCCCTCCTACTTTCATATCCTCATTCCCCTTCCGCTCCCCTTCTTCTTTCTCCTCCTTCTCCAGCCCCTCCTCTTTCATCTAATGCAGAGTGTCACAGCTGCTGAGTGTTCATGCGTGTGTACACACCATCCAGCAGTGTTCGGATAAATGTGAAATGAACCCACAACCTAGAAAAATGTGAATTAATGGAGGATTGGGGGATGCGCTCTAGTGCTTCCTAAACTATACTTGCAGCTTTTATTCAGATCCAGGCAGTCAGAGCTATAGGGATTTTGAACATAAGACAGATCACAAGTTCAGTTCATGAGTTCCTTGTTTATGATTATCAGGAGATCTTTGGAGAAGCTGTGCATCTTCAAGGAGCTCCACCCAAGGCTCATACTCTTCCATGCCTTTAGGCTTAGCCTGTGAAAAGATTAGCCTTTTGCCCATTAACTTGATCTCCAACACGTGAGAGCAATGATGTCATCTGTACAAGACAGAATTTCAAAGCGCTTCTTCCTTTCTTCTTGCTCTAGCAGTCTCTGAGCCTCATGCTCATGCCGCCATGCCGTCCTCAACTTGATGGACTATATATTTGTTTCTTTTTTTTAAATTTTATTTATTGGTTTGAGAGCGACAGACACAGAGAGAAAGACAGATAGAGGGAGAGAGAGAGAATGGGCGCGCCAGGGCTTCCAGCCTCTGTAAACGAACTCCAGATGCGTGCGCCCCCTTGTGCATCTGGCTAACGTGGGACCTGGGAACCGAGCCTCGAACTGGGGTCCTTAGGCTTCACAGACAAGCGCTTAACCACTAAGCCATCTCTCCAGCCCATGGACTATATATTTGTATATAGTATTTTATATATATAGTATATAGTATTTGTATATTGTATGTATGTGATGGGCTCCTCTTTCCATGACCCTACTGGATGTCATGTAGATGTCCTATTTAGACATGATCATTCAAAAGTCACTTATTCTCATGATTTTGCTCAATCAGGAGTCTCTGCTTTTACTTTGCCCACTGACAAAAAAGTTTCTCTGACCTAGGCTGAGGAGCTGTACTGTTTTATCAGTACAAACATAAATATGGCAGTGGTGGTGGAGGTGAGAGACTGGCCGCAGGCAGGGACTGGCTCTGCCCGAGCTTTAGGCAGCTGCAGCTTTGGTCTGGACAGTGGGCAGGTGGGTGGGCTCTTCCACGCAGCCGCTCTTGTCATTGATCCCCACTGTGAGCTGGGCTCAGAGCAGGCCAAGAGGCAGAGTGAGGAGGCAGGGTGATTGAAGGGCTCCCGCTAGGCACAGGGAGCCTGAGGGGCTGGATTTGCAGACCTGGGGCTTAGAGGGGCTGGATCCTGAGACAAGCCTGGGGGCTGGCTCCTGCTCGAGCACAGGAAGCAAACAGGATTCGAGGGGCTGAACGAACAGGTCTAAGAAGTCATTGTCACGTGAGACTGTGCGCTTGTCTCTGCATTTGACGGAGGAAGTTGTATAAACCCATAACCTCGTTCTCTGGTCAAGCCCCTCTCTGTCCTTGCACTTATTTCTCCTGTGGCTGATGCTCCAAATGCCACTTCTCTCCAGTGCCAAAGATGCTGTGGGCTTCCCACTTCCCGAGGCCCCAGGGGGCAGCAGCTGCCTCTGGCACCTGTGTCATAGGTCTGGGGTGTCCTTGTAGTCTCATGTACCAAACGCTTGGTGCTTAGTGTGGCATGACTGGTAGAAGTTTTGGGAGGTGGGATCTAGGGGGAGGTTTTAGGAGAAGGTGTATCTTCCACAAGCGTTGTGGGTGACAAGTCTCTTCTCTCAGCGTCACCACCTGGCTGCTATGAGGTGAGCAGCTTCCTTCACCACACGCTATTTGCCGTGATGTGCTACCTTGCCAAAAATAGTGACTCAAGGGATATGGACCTGCAAACTGTCAGCCCCCAAATCCTCTTTTGTTTTTCAAGTTGCCTATCTCAGGTATTTTGTTCAGGTAACAGAAAGCTGAGCAATACACCCTAGAGACCCCTTCCTTCTCTTCGACTCCTGCCCTGTCACCTGTATCTGTTCAAATGTCACACATGGGTGAAAGTCCAGCTCAAGTGCATCTTTCTCACGAGCCCGTTGCTGGTCCCCAAGGCTGCCTGGTGCTTGTCCCTGCCCTGCTCCAGGACATGTGTGAGGAGGTTTGTTCCTGTGTCTGCAGGGCAGGGGTGTGACCTCCCACACCACCTCCCTGATTCTCAGCCCATGCGGGTTTGAAAATCCTCCTTTGAGCCATTTGTTGTTATTTTGGAGTCTCCCAGCTCGGCATCATGAGTGTACACGCGCACACACATCGGAAACCAGAGACAGTATTGCAAAGATAACATTCTCAGAGGGCAGGGAAGGGGCGAAGCTGAGTGGAGAAAGATAAAGTTCCCAGCGTGAGTGAGTGTGCGTGTGTGCTTGCTAGTGCACACGTGATCATAAATCCATTCCTGCCAGGCAGGTTATCAGTAAGTGCCTAGAAAATCCCTGCAGCCCTGAGATGCTGGGATTCTATGAATTTTAAGATGTCTGACTCGATGGGGTGGGATGAGCTAAAAACTGTTACTTTGCCAGCGCCTCTCAGATCCTACCAACGATGTGGTCCTTTGACCACCGGAGAACGGTCCCTGGTTTGTCAATGCTGTGCCGTATCAGAGGAGATATGGAGGACTAAGCTTCACGGAGACTCTAGTCCCAGCCCCCTCAGTCACTTGTTTCTCCCTCCAGACCTGAGGGAGACAACCAAGTCTGTCCCACAGACTCCCGTGAGGAATTGGCAGCCAGAGAGAAGCTTTGAACAATTGATGTACACATGATTAAGCCCCCCCACGGGCCACCCAGGCTGGGGCTCTGAGGCTTTGACATGATAGCATCTCATGGAGATGATCATATGGAGACTTGACCTGCTCCAAGGAGGTGAGAAGGGCCACGTGCACCAGCTGTTAATCTGGCGGGGAGGAGGACACATGCAAAGGCCCTGTGGTAGGCTGGAGCTGGTGCATTCTGGGAGCTTAGAGAAGGCCTCAAATGCCAGAGGGAATAGCCTGGGGAAGCCAGTGTCTGAAGAAAGCTGGGGTGAGGGAGCAGGAAGGTCAGGCTGAAGGGTGCTGGGGGAGCCTCCCCATATGGTCCCACAGCTGTGTGATTACTTCACCAGCCCCAACCTTAAGGGATGCTTTCTTTGCGCCACAGCCTGTGCTTGGCATTATCGTGGGATGGAAGTGGTCGTGAGGAAGACCTGACTTGATGTCAGCTCCCCTGGCCTCTTAGCTTCCTGACACCTCCACTCCTAGTCACATGAGGGGGTGCAGGTGACATTACCTGTGGGATGGTGGCTAGTGTCTTCCTCCCAACTGACCTCCAGGACTAAGCATGTTTTTTCACACACAGTAGTGCTCCATGCCACCTGGCACATTCAAGGAGCACAAATGGACACCCACAGTCCTGGATGTTTAAAATGATGGATTATGCTACCTTAATACATACAGCAAAGCCTGGGAGGCCAGTTTTAATTTTAATGTTCCCAGGCCCCCTGAGGTGGAGGTGCAGAGATAACCAGCCTTGGCCACTCCCTGGCCATCCCCTGCTCTCCCTATCCATGATCCATTGCTCACCTCAATGTTAGTCCATGAACTAGAAAGACAGGAAGTTTATGCATGAGAAATGAAGCAGTGTGTGTGTGTGTGTATGATTGAGTGCATATGTATGTGTTGGGCATGTGTGTGCTCATGCATGTGGAGACAGAGGATAACCTTGGAGCGTCATCTTCAGATATGAAGTGCACCTGTGAAACGGCCTGTCACTGGCCTGGCATTCAACAATTAGCTGGACTGACTGGCCAGTAAGCCCCAGGGATCTTCCTCCCTCTCTCTACCACTGTGGGACTGCAGGCATGCACCACCATGCCTGGCATTTTTATGTGGGTCCTGGGGATCAAGTTCATGTCATCATGCTTTACCCCCTGACCTATCTCCCCAGCTCTAGAAAACATCTTTTGTAACTATACTCATGGCCAGTGGGAAATGACCAGGCCCCTACCTACTCTAGCAAATCAGTAGGAGTGAAAGGCCCAAGAATCCAGAAGCCCAGAAATACTATCACGCTCCAAAAGGAGCTTAAGCGGGCCCCTGCATACCTCAAATTCCAGGCCCTACTCTCTGCTAGGAAGTAAGTAAAGAATCCCTCTTCTCATTATATCAGAGCCCACTCCCGATATAAAACTAGGTAAAAAGGGCATGAGATAGCCCTCAAGGATGGGAAATGAGTAATGGAGTAAACCGCTTATTTGGTTTCTGTAAATAGTCCGCACCATAAGCCTTCATAGCCCGCACTGTAAGCCTTAGCAGCCTGCCTTAAACCACACTTTGTCACCCCCCACCCAAGGACCCACCCAAATGCTGACCACGGAGGTCATAGGAAACTGATTGGTCCATGGGGCAGGGGCTTGAGCAATTTAAACTAATTGGCTTAGAAACTATCGAGTGGCATAAACTGACTGGCTCGCACAGCGCGGGCTCCTGATGTTAAGAAATGATTGGTCTAATGCACAGGCTTTGTTAGAAACCCTACAAAAACTGTCCCGTTCCTGCATTCGGGGCTCTGCAGTCCTCTACCCCTACGTGGTGTACGACTGTGGGCCCCAGCGCGCTTGGAATAAAAATCCTCTTGCAGTTTGCATCAAGACCGTTTCTCGTGAGTGATTTGGGATGTAGCCATATCCAGGCAGAGCGTGGGGCCCCCGTTTTGGGGGTCCTACAGGAGTCTGTCTCTCTCTTTGTTAGGAAGCAGCCTGTACGCTCTTGGCCAGTGCTATCGCTTTTCTGCTCATGAGCTAAAGTCTCATTAAAGCCTTGGACTATATGTGTGTAGTATTAGGCTTGATCTCCTTTCTATCATTCTTGTGCCAAAAGATTGTGTCTCTAGTAACATGAGGAGGGTGTGAAGTCCAGCCCTATTCTAGTTGCTGGGCCTTCTGCCCAGGTCTGCAGTGAGAAGGACCAAAGAGGATAAAGAACCAAGCCCTTTAGGGAGGGAGCTCTGATCCAACACTAAGGCCAGGGAAAAAGGTCTGGAGACAGGACCAGCGTCAAGGTATGTATGTAGATGTGAGGGTGGAGCCAGGCAGAGATGGGGTCTGAGCTCCAGGGAGCCGTGCAGATGGACAGGTACCCTGGAGCCCTAGCTGGATCAACTAATGGAGCGCAGCAGGGGTGAGAAAAACCAGCCAGACCTCTGGTGTTTCCCTGAAGGCTGTGGCTAGGGCCAGTGTCATAACTAGTTAGGAACAGGTACGTAAATATCTTTTAAAAGAACTGTATCTTTAGAAGAGTTCAGAGTTCCTCGCCCTGAGCAGATTTCTCTCTCTTAACAGATCGCTCACAAGTACAAATGTCACAACTGGCTTGGGCTGTCGTAATGAAATGCCATTGCTGATGGCTTACACAATATGAAGTTATTTTCTCATGGTCCTAGAGGCTGAAAGTTCAAGAGCTAGCAGAGTGGCTTTCTTTCTGGCTTGTAGAAGGCCACGTGCTTGTTATGTCCTGACACAGAAATGGGAAGAGAGAGAAAGAGAATGAGCGAGAAGGAGAAGCGGGAAGAAGCTCTCTGGACTCCTCTCCTGTGCGGGCGCTAACCCTGTCTTGGGGGCCTGTCCTCAGGGTCTAACCTGCATCAAAGCCCCTCTCAAAGGTCTCACCTCAGGTGCCGTCGCTGCGATGGTTCTTTTTGCCGTTACCTTTTCTAGATCTAGAACCGCCCAGGAGACACACTTGTGGACAAGTCTGTGAGGGCATTTCCAGAGAGGTTTAACTGAGGAGGGAAGACGCCCCCTGAATGTGGGTGGCACTATCCCTGGGCTGTGGACCCAGACGAACAAGAAAGGACAAAGGAGAAGCAAGCCGATCCCCGCTTTCATCCCTCTGCTTCCTGACTGCGGACGCCCTGGGAGCAGCGCCTCGGCTTCTGCTGCGGGGCCTGGCTGCCCTGCTGGCCCGCCTCCCTCCTCAAGCCAGGGGCCACAGCAGACCTCCCTTCTTTAACTTGCTTTTCTCAGGTATTTTGTCAAAGCAACATGGAAAGCGACTAATACAATTACCTAGGGAATTAGGGCTGGGGTGTAATATGTCAAGATTTGAAGCCATAGGAATGAACAGGCCTCTGTCATTTAAAGAAAGGAAAAAAGTAGCAGGCAGTGGAGTGGAAACTCCTTTTAACACAATGGAGCTTAGCGGGGTGGTGTTGGGGGAGCCCTTTCTGAAGCAGCTCTTAGTGAGCCTCTCAGGTATGCAGACAGCCTGTTTGCACGCAAGAGCCTGACAGAAGACTGTGGGCGTGATTTCGCTCTCCTCATTCATCACATAGAGTCCAGAATCGTTTTCGATGAGATATTCATGTGGACAGAAAATCTATTTCCACATAGAACCAGCCCAATTCTGTCAGAGTTTGATGGGGTGGAGACAGGGGTGTTAGGGGAGGGAAGGGGACAGTTGTGAACCCTATGTGGGATTCTGGAATGGACACAGGACCCTGCAGACCCCCATCTCAGGTGACCTCCATTCCTGGGTGGAGCGTGGCTTCTGTTCAAAATTCTGTGCTGGGCCCTGTGCCAGGAGGAGCTGTGTCCTCAGTGCAGCTTGGCGGAGGACCCCTCCCAGCCCTCTGCGCAGATGAGGAACCCGAGGCTCAGGGAAGAGGGGGCTGTCCCAGGGTCCCACAGCAAAGCGGGGACCAGTCCTAGGCGTGTGAAGGTGGGACCCACACACCGGTCTCCTGGGATGGCCTCCTGGCCAGTGGGGGTCGGGGAGGGAGCCCTGTCTATCAGCACCGGCTGTGCTTTCTGTTTCCACGTGTGGCGCTCGCCCTGCTCTGTGGGAGCGTGTTCTGATCCCTGTTCCCTGACTCAGGGCAGTGAGGTAACTGGTCCAGGGTCACAGAAATGTATGCAGAGGAGGTTCAGTTGCTGCTGCTCACTCACTGCGCACCTCCAGAGCTCTCCACTGCCGGACAGCGGTCCTTGGGCTGCGGCACCCACCAGACACCCGCTCTCATCCTGCTGCTGCTGCCCAGCTCGCTCCTGGCTCATCCTGCTTCCCAGCCTCCCGCGGAGCTCATTCACCTCCTCTGTCCCAGGCACTTTGTCCAGCTGGAGTCAGGGTCAGGGCCACATCCTTTCCAGGTAGCATGAGCTCCAAGTACCTTCCAGTGTCTAAATACAGATTTCTGTGGTGAAACCTATGCTGTAATATCCAAAGTAAGGGCCTTGGTGAGGGCTAGAGTTGCTGGGATTGGATCCAGTTGAGTCCAATTGTTGTTACTGCAACAAAATACCCAAGTAGGGGACTTGATAAATAAAAGAAATAATTTTTAAGCTCATAGTTCTGAAGGTTTGAGGGCATGGAGCTAGCACCAGTTTGTTCCAGTGAGTCTTTCATGGTGGATGGTTTAACAATGATGGCAGTGTGTGTAAGGGCATAGCAGAAAGTCAGAACATGGTTTAGGGACCAAGATGTTTTATTTTACAAAACTGTCTATGAAGAACTGATTCAGGATCCCTGGAGAACTACCCCCATGACCTAAGCACCCTATCCCTTCACTGCTCTTAGCATCACCACAGCTGGTGGCCAAGCCTCTAGCTCTGGGGGACAGTCCAGCGCAGCCACTGCAGCCCCTCACTTGCTGTGTGTCTGCGGCCGTCCCCTTCATCATGCTGTGTGAAACACCACCAAGTAGCAGCTTCCAGACACACAGACCTCCTTGTTCAGGTTTTGGGGGGACCAGGTCACTCTGTTCCTGGCTCCAGATGGACGGCCGTGGCTCCAGGCTCTGGGCACCACATGTGTCTCATCCTCTGAGGACCAGGAGCTCCAGAAGACATGCTCTTCCCAGAGAAAATGGCACAAGCATAGAACGCCGACCAGAAACAGGTGCTGCTGTCCAAAGACGTGGCTCAGAATGGGCATCTCTCTTGTTCACTCATATTCTCTTGGGCCAAACACGTCACATCACTAAAGCTCTTTATCAAAGGGTGGAGAAATACACTGTACCCCAAGGCTGAGGGCAGGGAGTATTTGAGGAAGATGATCCATACCATCTTTGGTCAAGTCGCACCTCATCACTAGCTCTTGGAATCCCTTTTGTGGGTCACAGGTCTGAGTTGCTTCCTAAGAACTTCCCATCCCCAATTCTATCACTCTCCCGCCCTCTTACCATGGGATTAATCCAGGACCCAAGTGATCCACTGTGATCTGGGGTTGGGTAGGAATGTAGAGATCCAAGCTTGTGTGGTGGAAGGTGTAATTCAGTTGGTACAGGGCTTGCCTCACATGCATGAAGCTCTGGGTTCTGTACCTCATGGGCATTAAGTTCTGGGTTCTATGCCTCTAGTACATAAAGCCAGGGTTCTATATCTTGTGTGCATGAAGCCCTGGGTCCTACACCTCGTGTTTACGAAACCCTGGGTTCTCTGCCTTGTGCACATGAAGCCCTGGGTTCTATACTTTGTGTGCAGGAAGCCCTGGATTCTCTGTCTCATGTGCATGAAGCCCTGTATTCTATAACTTGTGTGCACAGAGCCCTGGGTCCTCTGCCCAGCACCACATTGGAACTGGCATGGTGCAGTGCCTGCAATCTCAGCATCCAGGAGGTAGAGGCAAGAGGATCAGAAAGGCTATCTTTGGCCAACATGGCAAGCTGGAGGTCAGCCTGGGCTATGTGAGAGTCTGTCTTAAAAACTCGTGCCCAAGCTCTTATTCCTTAAGCTGAGAGCTCCTCCCAGACCTGCCACTGCCCGGCCTCCCCTGAGCCTTAGTGCTGAACCTTCCCCCTGCACTCCTGCTCCATGAAACTCTCCCGCCCACAGCCAGTCCACTCCTGAATGCTGCCTGAGACGACCACCCCCACCCCTTTCTCTCTGGTTGGAACTCTGTCCTCGCCCTCACCCCAGAGAAATTCCGGACCTCATCCAGCCCTGAGCCCAGGATCTCCTGTCTCAGACCCCAACACCACATGGCCTCCTTTTAAATTCCAGGAAAAAGCAAATTAAAAGCCAGGGATGTGCTTCCCCTTCCTCATGGGCCAGGCCAGGCTCTGCCTTGAGGTTCCTTTAGGTCTGGAGAACAGAAACCCTGCCTCGGGCAGACCGCCTGCCTCGGCTGCCTTCAAATTGCTCTTCCTTTCTTCTAAGCATCCATTTGTGTGGCTGCAAAGAATTACTTTCCGTTCCAGCAAAGTAGGGCTCAGGCTTTGCATAAAGTCAGATCTTCTGGCCCTGGAGAAACGGTTTTTCATGGCTTTCTTTCCTTCCCAGCCAGGCACAGCATCCCTTTGTCTGAGCCACAAAGGAAGATGTAATGGCACTTTGAGTGTGACAGGAAGGTGGCCCTGTGGCCACAAATGTACTGCAGTGTGTGAACCAGCCGGGGAACTCCAGCCACGTGCACTGATGGGCACGTGCCCCACGTGCACGTGGGAAGGAGAAGCCACATGACCTCTGTGGTATCCCTCAGCACAACTGGTGGCCACCGGGCCCTTTCTGCTGGCCCTCTCAGTCCTCACCAGAAGCCGCGCCGTGAGTCCACCCGATTCTCTTCCGCAGACAGCGCGCGGAGGCGTGGGGAGCGTCACGCAGCACTCACGGCAGGCAGGATTCACTCCAGGGCTGTCTGCCTGATACCGGGACAGCGCGGACAGACAGGGAAAGCTTGGGGACATGAAAAGGGAAAGGAGCCCCTCACCCAGGGGTGTGGTTGAAGCCTCTCATGACAGAGAAGCAAGAATTCCAGCACAATCAACAGCTACTTCAGGCCTTTCTGCCTCTCCCAGTGCAAACCTACAGTTTTCTAAGAATCCTCATTTACAGTTGAAGCCATGTTCTCAGCGCCTTGCACAACCCTGGTGGCTCCTGGCTTATCAGGTTGTTATCTCATCCGAGGCACCTCCAGTTACCTAAGAGGGGAAGAGAGTGGGTGGGAGAAGGGGAGGGTCCCCTAGAGGCCCAATGAGCAATGAAATTCCAAAAAGCTTCCGGCATCCTACAGTACACTCAGCACCAGGGGACTTGACATGTGACACTTATGGAAGACCTCACCCACGCCCTCTGGTGTGTCTTCATTTGCTTCTCGAGTGTCCGGTAGCTTTAATGAAATCTCCAACTCGCGCTTTCTACCAGCCAGTCCTGAAGTTCTTTTCAGCACTGAAGCCTCGTATCCTGGCTGTGCCCCAGTCAGGGTCCCTAGAACAGTAGAATTCCTCAAGCTGCTGAGATGACAGCGTGGAGCTGAGCCTGTCCCCTCACCACCCACCATGCCATGCGTGTGTGCTGAGCCAGGGTCCGCCCAAGTCCACCCGTGTGCCTGCACAGCAGCGTGAGCCCCAGTACACACCAGGGAAGTCCTCCTGGCTTTGCTGATGAGTGGTGTCCCCGTACGCCCTGACGAGGAGCCCTCTGTGCACAGGGACACCCATGGGTGCTGGGTGCCGGCCTTATGAGCAGTCTGTCTGGATCCAGCCTGGCCAGACTGCCTGCTGTGGGCACAGTGATGGTGCCCTCTTGGGAACATCTCCCAGACTACTGGACTCCACAGGCCCTGGGGTTAACCGCGGAACCTCTGCTGTGGTCTGATTTGGGCCGTGCCCCAGAGGCCCATGTTAAAGACTTTTCCTCAGAGTGGCCTTACTGGGAGGTAGTGCTGTCTATGAGGTGTGGCCTAGTGGGAGGTCTGCAGGTCACTGAGGTGTGTCCTTGAAGGGGTAGTGCCACCCCAACCCCTTCCGTCTACTCTGTTCTGCTTCCCAGTGGCCAGGTGAATGGCTTTGCTCCACTCCTGTCATGAGACGCTCAAAGCCACAGGCCCATGACCATGGACAGAAACTTCTGGCACTGGGACCCAAAGCAACCTTTTCTCTCTGTAAGTTGATTTTTCTCGGGTGTGTGTTTTAGCGGAGGAAAGCTGACTGACCCACCTCCTCATTCACGCATGTGCTTCCCAAGTGCTCTCTGTGCGCATGAAGACCTGTGAGCCCCAGAGGGGCCCAAGCCTGCTCCTTCCTTCTCTTTTTCATCTGATGTGTCCGTTGTGAAGGCAGCCTTCCCCAGCGGCAGAAGACAACTCACTGCCGTCATTCTTAACCGGCTCTAGGTGGGGAGGAGTCGGGAGGCAGCAGCCTGGGTGGGGGACGCGAATCCCGCGCTCCGGTGCTTCACCTCCCCCATCACTGTCTTATTCGCATTGTTCTGGCAGATGAAATTAGCATTGTCTTTCTAATCTTGATCCCAGGAGGAATTAAAAGACAGGGCAAGGAGAGAGCTGGCCACATGAGAAGTGCTTGGTGTATTTTTTTAGTATTCTGTGTCCTAAAGGCCCACTGCCCTGGAAAACGCGAGGCAAGCAGACCTCGGGGAGGGGTGAAGGTTGGGGCACCGCAGCCAGAGAGTTGCCTCTTCTTTACAGAGAACAGTGGCCGGGGTGTCAGCAGCCCCAGATCCAGCATGGTCTCCGTGCCTCAGTGTCCCCTCGCTAACATGAGGCACGGCTTCCAGCAGTCTTGGAGGGCTTGTCATTGCTCCCGGGCAGCATGGTGACCAAGAGACCCAGGAGAGCCCAGGATGACCCCTGAGCAACTCCTAGCTCTGCACAGAGGACTCTTCACTCCACGGGGGACACTTGTTCAGAACGTTCTGTGAGACACCTCAAAATGGTGGGTTTCCTGGACCACTGGGCACGGCTGTTCAAGTGGTGGCTCGGGAATGTGCCTTTCCCCAAAGGTTTCTGGACTTGCTGCTCAAGTTGTACAGAGCAGAGCCTGAGCTCGCTGCTGTCAGGAGTGCTCCCGACTCCTGCGCAGGGGGCCTGCGGGCGTAGCCAGTGCTCACCAATATCCTGTCACCTTTCCTGGGGCAGAAACATCTGCATTTCCCAGCTTCCCTTGTGGTTTGGCATACCATGTGACTAGTTCTGGCCAATAGATGGTGAGGAGAAGTGTGGGTTGTTGCTGGGCAAACAGTGACTGGCCCCTTCTGGATTGTCCAGCTTCCCCTTCTTCTTTGTTGGGGATCTTGAAGGCAGCATGAAGTGACTGTGAACTGGGACCAGAGCAGCTGGATCACTGGGTCTAAAGCAGAGTGCAATAGCTCTGGAGAGTCACCTGACCCACTATTCAGTTTGTGAGACATGAAGACATAGACTCCCAGCCAGTGAGATTTGGGGATGCTTGTTACTGTTACCATGGCAGGATGCTAGTCCATCCTGATTGATGCAGACTGCTTCTTGTGCGAGCCCAACAGACTAGCATTTTTCTATGAGAGAGAGAAAGAGAGACAGAGAGAGAAAGAGAGAGGGAGAGAGGGAGGGAGGGAAGGAGGGAGGGAGGGAGGGAGAGAGCCCCTCAAATTGGCTTACACAAGGGTCTACCGCCACTGTAATTGAACTGCAGATGTGTGTGCCACCTAGTGGGCATGTGCAACCTTGCGCATGCATCACCTTGTGCTTCTGGTGTATGTGGGATTTAGAGTCAAACATGGGTCCTTAGGCTTCACAGGCAAGTGCCTTAACTGCTAAGCCATCTCTCCAGCCTGTAATGCAGTGTTTTCTGAGCACTGATGAGTGTTCTCTAGGAAAATGCTCACTTGCAGACTCATAGTGTTCAGGCTACTCTCCTGGGCTCATTTTCTCCCTCAGAACTAGAAAGCAGCACTGCCAATTTCAAACTGCGGTCTGAAGATGACAGTAGTGGCATTCTCTTGACCACTGCTCCTTTGCCCTGATCTCCTTCATGGGTAGACTTTGGAAGCACCAGCACCCTGCTCCTACCCCAGGTGGATCCAAACACATGCAGATAGATGCCCAGCAGGGTGAATGGTCTTTTGGGCAGCACCTACCTCCTTAGAGGCTGTGGGGGAATACGACCAGAGCAATGTGACTCAGCATTGTTCATGTGTTTGTAACATAAGAAGTGTGGCTCCTAGTTTCAGAATTTGGGTCTCTCTGAATCTCATCCTGTCATTTATAAACTGCAGATTACTAACCACAGCTCTAACCTGAAGCCAGAACCCACACTTTCCCCATGCTGAGGCTCATGGGACATCCACCTATTCCTCACAGGGATAGGATTTTGCACTGGGAGTCAGAACCCTGCTTCTTCTCCTCCTCTTCTTTTGCATATGTTTGTGTGGGGTGCATGCATGTGTATTTTTGTATTCATTTGTGTGTAGGCGCCTTTATGCAGAGGCCAGAGGTGGATGTCATGTATCTTCTTCAACTGCTGTTCACCTCATTCTTTGAGGCAAAGTCCTTCACTGAACTTAGAACCCACGGCTTACTGGTATGGCTAGACTAGCTCGCCAGCAAGCCCCAGGGATCCTTTGTCCTCGGGTCAGTGGGTGGGCGGCAGAGCTTGTCTGGATGTGGATGACTGCGCTCTGGACACTTAACTTCTCTTGGTCAGGTGTGGTGAGCCAAGGGGTCAGGAACAGCCCAGGAAGGCAGCAGGTGCCACCTCCTACCTGCTCCCATGTGCAGATCTCTGCTCCTTCCTTCCCCATCACTCTTTCTCTGTGGAGCCTTCTTGATCTCTTCCAACAGGGTCTTTCTGTCTTCCCCAGCCCACTCCTCTATCCCCATGCCTGCATCTCCCATTGCATGTCTGTGTCTCTTTCTGTACTTGTCTCCATCCCTCTCTACTCCCCTGAAGGCAACAGGCTGTTAGTCTTTCTCCTTGAGACTGTGTTCTTCTCTAATCTTACACCTTCCCATAATCTCTGTCTTTCACTCAGTCTTTTTCTGTATCTTCTATATTTGACTCCCTCCGGGTATTTCTTTGTTTTTCTTTCTCTGTGTGAATCTATCTTTCCTTTATTCTCTACCTCTTTTCTTCCTCTTCCTGATGGGTCATTTCATTTCCATAGCCCCTCTCTCATTTGTGTGTGTGCTCCTTCCTTCTGTGTGAGTGTGTACGTGTGTGCACAGGTGTGCTTCCCTCTCAGGGGGTGCTCAAGCCTCCCTGGTGCCTCTGTCTCCATTTCTTAGTGAATTAATCAATCTCTCTCACTTGCTGCCCCTCCTTCCCTATCTTTCTGCTGGCACCAACATGGACATCTGGGGACTCAGACTAGAGGGCCTCAGGTTCCAAGGAAGCATATGCTGGTTTTGGCGCAGGCAGATGGCTCTCGGCTGGTCCTCAGGAAAGAACATGCTGCAAACCCAAGAAGGGTCCCTGTTCCCCATCCTTCCCAGACAGTTGCAAAAACACTGGACCCAGACCCAAGCCATAGAGCACTGGCCCTGTCTCTTCTGCATCCTGCGTGACCTTGGGCAAGTTGCTTGATCTCTTGGAACTACTGTTTTCTAGGAAAAGGAGCAGTTATAAAGATGACATGAAGACCTGTGCATGGTGTGGGGCATAGTAAACAGATGGACCTACGGCTGCCCCCATGTGGCTGGAGGCTGAGGGTGGACACTGGGTGTTATATACCTTGTTATGCAAGGGTGTGAGCAGTGACTTGTGGCATTATCCTGAGGACTTCAGCCCTGGACTTGGCAGTCTAGATTCTTGGTGCAAGGAGGGCTCATCGCAACTTCTCAGACGGTGTGGAACACTGGGGGTGGGGGGCAGTTCTCTTTTCTCTTATCTTTGATTGGAATAAGCCCCAGCAGAATATCTTGGTGGGCACTGTACAGAGCTCTACAGCAAGTCCATGTGCCCAGCTTGCTGCAGACTCACCTCTCAGGCACAGCTCAGGATGAGGTGGGCTGGGGCAAAGAGACTCATAGCTTCTGTGGTAGTAGGACAAAGAGGCTGACAGAGTCCCGTAAGAGAAAGAGGCATCATGGGCCAAGTGATGCCAGGCCTGCGGGAGGGGAGGCAGGCTGGCTTGCAGACATGTTTCCAGCGGGCCCTACATGGCTCTCATCTCTGATGCTCATGATAGGAGCATCACCCTGACCCCAGATGAAGATACTAGGGTCTCGCGTAGTGGTCAAGGACAAGTGGAAGAGGGAAAGGACAGGCAACTGTTTGAAGAGTGGACAAGACAGGTCAACCTTGAGTGTATGTGTCCATTATACTCCTCTCCTCCTTCTTCTCTCTCTCTCTCTCTCTCTCTCTCTCACACACACACACACACACACATATCATCATTATCATCCTTTTTCTTATGTTCCCTTTCTGATGCTGTCTGGTCACTGAGCCCTCCTCTGGGCAGCTGTTCATGTTGCAGGATGACATGGCAGGAAGCTGCAGTTAGTTAGAGTTGGTTTTTCATCTCTGATGTGCTGAAGTTTGGGGCTGGGGACAGACAAGGGCATCACCATCTGGAGGCAGTGAGTGAGGTCTCTTCAGGCTGTTGAGAGGCACCGAGATGTTTCCATTAGCAACTGGGTATCAGGAAGGAGATGGCACTGACCAGGGTCCTGGGGATAAGAGAAGGAGAGACAGGGTTGTGGAAAGGCAGTAGCAGAGTGAGGGTGGAGGGCAGCTGGGGAGAGAGGCCCCTTCAGGTTCCACACCTTCCCCCTGTCACACAGATCCCAGCTACCAGAATACCAGACATAAGTGTTGGCATCTAGCATGGCCCTGGGCTTTAGGATGAGGCCCCATGATGGGAGGTCCTCGGTCCAAGGTCATCATGTACTAAATAACTGTCCACTCTGGCCTGAGGCCCTGGCCTCCTGGCTCCCTGTTTAGGATGTTTTGCCTTAGCAAGTCAGCAAAGAAGAAGTCTAGAGGCAGGTGAACTCCACTCTTCCCCCAGGGCTCCTCTGGGACATCATCCAGGTGTCTCTTCTCAGAGTTGCCTTGGGAAGGACCTCACTGGCCAGATGATCGGGTCACCATAGACCAACAGATGAGGACATCGAGGCTGAGACGCTGGCTGGTCTTAGATGGCTCTGTGTGAGCAGCAGTGCAGGGACTGTGTCAAGAGCTCTGTTTCCAAGTCCAGCCTGCATCCCTGAGCGGATCCCTTTCATTTGAAATCCCACCTCGAGCTTTGGAGAGAAAGCTGATTTTATTACGGCCTGTATGTCTTCCACCAGCCATGTTCACACACCTGTCATCTTGTCGTTCTCACACCTCTCTGTCCCTGGGGCCTCACAGCTCCTCCAGGCCCACCCAGCCTCTCCTCCTACTGCCAAATCTCCTGGACTGGTAACATTTATTTCCTCATAAAAAGCCAACCTTGGTGACCAGGTAATAGAATAAGGGGAGATAGATTGTGAGATGATTAACCACAGAAGCACAGGTCAGCCTCAGATGAGGAACCGAAGGAAGAGAAGGAGAAGGGGGAGGAAGAAGAAGAGGATGAGTAGGAAGAAAAGGAAGAGGAGAGTTAGGGGGCGGGCAAGAAGCAGGAGCTGCTGGCAAAGTGGTCACATGGGTTCACATGCACACCCATGATCAGGGTTATTGTTGTCCCCACACTTCTGTGTGGAGGAGGCTGTCGGGCGATTCTGCCCTTCTCCCTGTGTGATGCCAGGCACATCCATTCCACTCTCGGAACCCATGTCCCCCTTTATCTAATGCAGAGCCGTGACCAGGGACTTCTTGCTCGGTACAAGTGGGGAGAGCATCTTGGTACCACCTGGGCTGGGGCTTGGAGGCCAGAGCGGCTGTGTGACCTGGGGACAGCCTCCAGCCCCCTCCTTCTCCGAGGCTGGGTTTTCTCTCCATGAGCACGGCAGTGGTAATGGTAATGGGGCAGAGATGAGAGAAAGAATAGCGACCATGGTAACATTTGCTAAGGGCTTAACTGTGCTTCAGAGCACTAGAAAACACCATTTGCTCTGCTTCCTCATGTATGAACAGTTTAACCCTCACAGCTACCTGTGGGTACATTGTTGTCTCCCTATGCACTGGGGAGGATTGCCCAGCAGGTGCCTTGATCCCCAGGGAGCCGAGCTGGCAGGTTTGTTTGGGTCCATCCTTCGTGGGCTGTTTCCTGCCATCTTGCCCCCTCCAGTGAGGTTCCAGCCAGCTTCTCCAGGTTTCAATGGCACAGCCACACCCTCTCCAGGGAGGCCTGAACCACAGCATAATGTGTATGGGGTTCTGTCAAACTTGTTTTCCCCTTGGGTTTTCTGCCTCCACTTCGTATATTGGCTATTTCAGTTTCATTTAGATTTCTCTTTACTCCTTAGAAATTAATCCCATTAGTAGCTAATAATCCTTTATGTTAAACTTGCCTTACCGAAATCACCATGTGATCGTGACTGTTAGAAAATTGGTACTGGAGCCGGGTGTGGTGATGCGTGCTGAAACCTCATCATCGGGGAGGCTGGGGCGGGGGGCCTGGGACTTGGAAGCTGGCCTGGGTTACATAGTAAGACGCTGTCTCAGTGAACCTCACGAACTAAGCAGAACTGGTATCAGAACTGGTGCCAGCGTGTGGACCAGCACAAATTTGTTGTTGAGACAAAGTTATAGAATTCTTTTGTGCCCTGAACATGGTGGTGATTATAAATGTATTCATGTGTTAGAATGCATGGAACTGGACACTCCAGAAGTGAGCTTTACTGTACCATCTAACACAAATACTTTGCTGTATATTTTAAAAAGGTGCTTTTCCTGGAGTGCTGAGCGGTGTCTCAAGTGCAGGCTGGCAGCTCCCAAGTCCAAGCACATGGCCTCTGTGCCATGTCCTCCAGTTCCAGCAGCCCTCCCTCCTGCCTCCAGAAGTGTCCGGCTGTGAGGCCACGGCTTGGGCTAGATAGAGGCTGGGGAGTGATGTCAGGGTGCAGCCATCACTGTTCGGATTTTAGCACTAAGCCTGGGTCGTGTCTCCAAATGTCACCAAGGCTGACAGCATGCTGTGAAGACCTAAGACCCCACACACTGGCTCCTCTGTGTCCTGAAGGACACTCAGAACAGCCACAGCTCACCGTGGCTCCTCTGGAGGGTCGGACTGCTGGTCCTGTCCTTTCAAAGCTTCCTGGGGGTTGGACGGGAGATACACTGGCCCAGGCTGTTGGGGGCAGTTTGACTCCATGCAGTAAGAACCTGGGCTTTGTACAGAGGTCACCTGGAAAGAACAAAGTAACTGCCAGTGTTTTTGGGCAGCTGGTTCTCCTGGCAGCAAAAAATTTGCCCTGAAAATGCACTGCCTGCAAGGGCTGTTCTCGATGCCTCTCGCCACTGCACAGGGTCTCCTTGATTCACCAGGGAGCCTCTGAGAAGAGGACAAACAGCCCTGTTTACAGATGGGAAAACCGAGGCTCTAAGCGGAGGTCACTATGCCCAAATTCGATGTCTGAAAGCAGGGTGGAGTTGGGATTTAGCTCTGGGCCTGTTGAGTGCAGGGCCAGGGTGCATCAGAGCAGGGGCTCAGCCTCACCCTGAGCCTCTGCAGGACAAATGAAGGAAGGCTAGAGAAGGTAAAGGAACTCACTTCGTTCAGCACCCAGCAGGTCTTTTCTTGGTTGTCACCTCATTGTTGAAACTGGCCCTGACCACCTTGTTTAAAATGTCATGCTGGGTATGGCTGTCCATGCCATTATATGAGAGGAAGACAGAAGCAGGAGGATCATACGTTCGCAGCCTCTCTGGCTACATAGTGAGTTCCAGGCCAACCCGTATAAATAGTGAAACCCTGTCTCAAAAATAAAATAAAACAGAAAGCAAAGCAGAATAGGATAGGATAGAATAGAATGGAATAAAAAATATAAAAAAGAATAGAATAATAGAAATCCCATTGCCATTCCCTGGCTGACTCGCCATGTCACCCTACTGCAGCACCCGACACGGCATGCTTTAGACATCATCTGACGTCCCCCAGGCTCCTCTTGCTCTGGGCCATGTTTCCAGGCGCTGGCTCTAAGCAGATGTCCACGAACACTGGACGATAAGCAGATGAGCCAGGAATGTCGCTCCCCGCTCTCGCCGACCTCACAGCCCCGGGTAAGTAACTATCCTTTCCCTTTTGCAAGTGAGGAAAGTGAGGCTGGAGAAGGAGCCTGGCTCACCAAACCACCCACCTCATCTGCTGGAGAGTGGAGGGCCACTCCCACACCAGGGCTCCTTCCTCTCCGGCTATCTATGTGTCCGGAGACCCTGGGCTGGGGGCAGAGTGGAATCCTGGGGTCCGGGCCCAGCAGAAGCCCCCGACAGGCTGCTGACCCTCCATGCCTGCTGGGAAGGCTTGGGCAGGGCCCCCGGAGGACTTCGGCCGCCCCTGTTCTACTCTGCGATGATGATGGTGGTGACTAGGCCAGGGCCACCCATTCATCCAGCAGATACTTGCTGAGCACCTACTATGTGGCAGGCACCATTAGGTGCTGGTCATGCACTAAAGGAAAAGCAATCACGTCCAGTCTTGCTGCCCGGGGCTTCCATCCCTGTGTGTTCGGGCAGCAGCCAGTGCGCGCAGCAAGCAGGCAAGTCACCCTGGGCGTTCAAGGAGGAGAGCAGGGGAGGCTCAGAGGAGCTGAGGAAGAGCTGCTGTCTTCAGGAGACTATGAACAGTCGGGCTTGCTGAGAAGACTCTCCAGGAAGCCTTGCAGGAGGACTGGAATTTTGGGGTGCGATGTGACCATCCACTGCCATAGCTGGGCTCTCAGCACTGCGTGTCTTTGGCTAGGTTCCAAAGTGCGGCTGCTCTTAAATTTGATCACACGGGCTTGCTGGAGTTTAAGTCTCTGAGCTCATTTTCCTCCAGGAAGCCCTCCCTCTTTCCCCTGCCCTTTGACCTCGGTCCTTGTACTGTGCCCCATGCTCCCATCTCTAGAAGGTTTGGCCCCTCCTGCAGCTCAGCGGACCCCAGAGGAAGGGGTGTGTTTGTCCTCCTCATCTCGGCTCCTTGGCTCCACGCACAGGCCTGGGCACACAGTGGGAGCACAGGAAACACTGCTGGCTGCAGAGGTGCCTGCAGTTGGAGGGAACAGTGGGCAAGCATGTGTCCGGCAAGCTCGTCCATCAGCCCTTCCCCAGGGTGCGGGGAGACCACGCAGCATCCCAAAGCTCATTTGCTTTAATTTCATGATTGTTTAGGTCCTTTTTCTCGCTTGACAACTATGGATTGGGAGATAACTGGCAGATCAATCTTCTGTCTCCAGGTTCACAGCTCCCCCGCTTGGCTTCATTGACGATGTCCACGGGGCTGATAGGTGATGCCCACCGTCCTGTTGGTGCTCCCAGAGGCCTCCTGGGACAGGTGGGGCTAGGCGTCCTCCTCCTCCCCTGCGCCGGGGAGGCCTAGAGGAGGCTGGGGCAGTGCAGAGCTTGGAAGCAGGCAGGATGGGGCAGTGATACTCCTGTCCTTGATGTCACTCTGTGATATATGTGGGTTCTTCCAGGACCTTTGCCCTTTCTGAGTGTTCTTTCTTGTGGGATCCTGGGGGCCTGCATCCCACTTATGAATAGATCCCTGGGTGGGCAAGAGCACTCAGATGCAGGTGGAATTTTCAGGTAGACCTACATGAACCTCACTTAGAATGCAGGCTGGGAACATTCTGGATATTTCTGACACCCCAAGTCCTGTCTTTTTTTAGTCCACTGCTTTCTGATGTTGGGCTAGAAAGTGGCTCTGGCAATTGCAAGACTGGCTTGCTTGGGTTGGATGAGTGGGGTCATGCAGATGAGTAAGTCAGTAAACTGAAAGACAGGAAGGAGCCTGTCACAGAGAAGGGACTGGAGAATAAGAGCAAGCCCAGTGACCATCCTCTGTGAGCTGTGAGCTGTGGCCTGGTTAAACTCTTACTGCTCAGCATGACTCTGTGGGGTAGGAACCAGTGATGACCCCATCATACAAATGAGATCACTGAAGTTTCGGGTGGTATCACTTGCCCAAAGTCACCCTGGAACCTGGTCCCAAAGCCTGGGCGACCCTCAAAGATGAACTTGGCTTCTGACACTTACTGCTTTGTTGGACGTGTGGCATGCTGAGCCCCAGTTTCCTGACTTTCTGAGAGTAGTATCTATGGAGTGTGCAAGTCTGTATTACACTGTGAGTGAGGCTCTTCTCCACAGAGCCTGTTTGCTTTCAGCAGAGCTGTGGACTTATGATCAAGGTGCCAAGCCCAGGCGCTATACAGACTCATGCTCACAGGCAGCCCATTCGGGCTTTCCCTCTCTGAGACTCAGTTTTCCCATAATGACATTTGCCTCATGGGCGGTCCTCCTGAGAGTAGCAGAGATCTGCACCAAGCATGCCCAGCTTGGTTTCATTTTTCTTGAATGGTTTTTGTCTGGTCTTGTTCTTATGGGAATATTGACCTCATGAAATGTGTGAAGAAGTCTTTCCCTCTCTTCTACATTCTGGAAGAGACTATAGATTTGGAATTATTGTGTCTGTTAGATTTTGATAGAATTTTCTAGTAAAATCATTTGCTCCTACAATATTAGTATTTGGAAGCTTAATTTTGTAAATTCTAAATTTGATTTCTTTAATTTTTTTTTAATTTATCAGAGAGAAAGAGGGAGAGAGAGCAAGTGAGCAAGAGAGAGTGTGAGAGAGAGAGAGAGAGAATGGGCATGCCAGGGACTTTCAGCTGCTGTGAATGAACTCCAGACATGCGCGCCCCCTTGTGCACATGTGTAACATTGCACACTTGCATCATTGTGTGTCTGGCTATGTGGGGCCTAGAGATTGCAACATGTGTTCTCAGGCTTCACCGGCAAGCACCTTAGCCACTAAGCCACCTTTCTAGCCCTAAATTTGATTTCTTAATAGCTGAAAGCTACTCAAGCCATCAATTTCTTCTTGAGTGAGCTTTGGTACTTTGTGTCTTAAGGAATTGGCTCATTTTATCTGTGTTGTCAAATGCATGAGCTTAGAAACATTAATAGTGTACACCTACTCTGGTTTAGATGTCTGTGGGGTCAATAGTGAAGTCCCTGATCTCATCTGCCATGTTGGTGAACTGTGTCTTCTCTCTTTTTCCTTGGTCATCTGGTCAGAAGTTTATCAATTTTATTGACATTTTTAATGAACCAAGTTTTGACTTTGCTGGCTTGTTTTACCCTGTTGTTTTTATGTTTTCAATTTCATTGATTCCTGCTCTTATTATTTCCTTCCTTTTACTTTCTTTGGTTTTACTTTTTGCTTCATTTTCAACTTTGTTACCATGTGTGATGGCTAATCTCTGGTTGTTAACTTTGCAGGTCTTAGAATCACCATGGCATCAAATCTCTGGTCAGGCTTTTAAGGAATTTTCTAGATTAGAATAGTTGAGGTGGGGGGACCTCTCTAACTGTTGGCAGTGCCATCCCATGGGCTATGTCCCTGGACTGTATAAAAAGGGAGAAAGCTAGCTGAGCATTCTGCATGCATCTCTCTTTACTTCCTCTCTGCTCATGTGAAGAGGTGATGCTGGATTCCTGCTCCTGCCAAGCCTTCTTTCCCCACCACGATGGACTCTGCTCTCTGGAACTCTATTTTGAAAGAAACCCTTCCTCCTTTGAGTTGATTTTTGTCAGGTATTTTGTCTCAGCAATGAGAAAGTAACTTATACACCATGAAAATTAAGATTATTCCCCATAATTTAGCACATTTTCCTATGAACACAAATTTAGCTGCATTCTATAAGTTTAATCTTGTTTTCCTTTTTACAATTTTGCTTTTTCCTGATATAGAAAATTACTATGTAGCTGGTCTTAAGCTTTCAATCTTCTTTCCTTAGCCTTCTGAGTATTGGGAATGCATCCATCATCTACCATGCCCAGTCTCAATTTTAATTTTGTTGAGTTAAATTTTTTAAGCTTATTTTGACTAGTTTTTACATTTTTTAAAAATTTATTTGGTGTGTGTGTGTGTGTGTGTGTGTGTATGCACAAGTACATGAAGGGTTTCTTATGCTCTAGTAATGAGTGTTCATCTGGCTTTACGTGGGTGACTGGAGGATTGAACCCAGATAGGCATGCTTTGCAAGCAATCACTTTTAATGACTGAGCCATCTTCTTAATCCTTAATTTTTATTTATTTATTTTTTGAGATAATGTCTAACTCATGAGGCCCAAACTGGTCTCAAATTGGTGAATCCTCCTGCTTCTGTAGAATTACAGGTGTTTACCAACAAGCCCAGTATAACTTCCTGTTTGATATATGAATTGTCTTTACCACAATCAACCTAGACTTTGTGTTTGATCCGTGGATTGTCCAGACCTATGTTGTTAACCTTCTGAACGTTTGGGAGTCTCCATATATCTTCCTGTTACTGACTTACAGTTTAATGCTATTATGGCCCAGGGCATACTTGGTATGATCTCAGTCCTTTCAAGTTTGTCCCTTTGCCTTATGACTATGATGTAGTCCATGTTCACTTCAAAAGAAGAGATTTCTTCCTGTTGTTGGGTAGAACGCTACTCAAAATGGCAATAGGCCAGGTTTGGCATTCTGCTTATCTTTGTTGGTTTCCTTTACTTGTTCTGTCAATTACAGAGAGGCCTGCGAAGTTTGCAACCATAACTGTGAGCTCTCTGCTTCCCTGCATGGCTCTGTGAGCTTTGCCTCATCTCTTGTGAAGCTCTGTTATACCTTCACCCATATCCATGACCACAGTGTCTTCTTGTAGACTGGTCCTGTAGTCACTGCATGACGCCTCGCTTTAGCTCTGGCGTCAGTTACCTTTCCTGATTTCAATGGCCACTCTGGCTTTCTTTTGATACATGCTGTATCTTTTACCACATTTAAAACGTTAACCTATCATCATCCAAGAAATAGATTTCTTGTGGACAGTACATGGTTGCATCCACTTTTAAATATTTTATTTTTATTTATGTATTTATTTGTTTATTTATTTAAGAGGAAGGGAGAGAGAGAGAGAGTAAGGGAGGGAGGGCGAGAAGGGGTACACCAGGGCCCCTAGCCACTGCAAATGAACTCCAGATTCATGCACCACCTTGTGCATCTGGCTTATGTGGGTCCTGGGGAATTGAACTGTGTTCCTTTGGCTTTTCAGGCAAGTGCCTTAACTGCTAAGCTCTAGCCCCACTTCCATTTCTTTTAAAACTATCTAAAAGTGTCTTCCTTTTAACTTAAATGTTTAGATCACTTACATTTAATCTGCAACTTAATATGGTTGGATTAAAACTATTGTATTCGTTGCTTTTTTGTCCTTATTACACAATACCTGACAAAAGGCCATGAAAGGAAGGGGTTGTTTTGGTTCACAGTTTCCGTGCCCTCCCTTCATCATGGGAGGCTCATCAGCAGGGCCCTGAGGCAGCTGGTCCCATCCACTGAGCGGTCAGGAAGCAGAGAGAGATGAATGCTGGTGCCCACCAGACTTTCCAGCTCCTTTCCCTTCACTTCAGTCTGACGTCCCCACCCACATTTAGGTGGGTCTTCCCCCCTCCTGCATTACTTTGTCATTTTTCCATCTGTTGTTCAGATTGGATAATTTCTGTTCATCTACCCTGGAGTTCCGGACTCATTCCTCTGTTCTATGCAGTTCTTTATTGAGCCATCTAGTGAAATGTTAAATTTCAATTTTTTTTGAGTAAGGTTTTAAAACTTACATTTGATTCCTTGTCAATAGAGAATTTCTATGCTTCCAGTTGTTTTAAGAGTATTTTCCCTTTCTTAGAACATTCTAAATTTTTGACAATTTCAACATATCTGTTGTCTTTTCTCTCAGAAGATGTTGATTGAGATGTTTCTGGTTCTTTCCATATTGAGGAATTTTGAATCATCCTCTGAACATTCTGGAATGTTGGGTTCTGTTAAATTTTGTGGAGAATATTGATTTTGTTTCTCCCACTGAGCAACTAAGCAGTGTCCATCTAGTAAGGCTCAGGTCTCACGTGCCTGCCCAGCTCCCACGGGCTGAGGCTTCAATGTCTGCTGTTTTCGGAGACTGGCCGTGCCATCGGTTCCCATGTGTGTGCCTCCCAGGATGAGGCGCTGTGCTCCGGTCCCCACAGCCTCTCTCCACTGTTTGGGTCAGTTTCTTCATCAGTTTGGCAGTGGGCCTCCATGCCCAGCCTTGTTGGTGGGTTTCTCAGATTACCCTCACTTGCCCTCCGTGACTCCCAAGGTCCCATTTACTTCCTAAGGCCTCAATTTGGGAGGGTGACTGTCACTTCTACCCAAGTTGCATTGGTCAAAGCAAGTCTTATGGCCAAAGCCAAGACCCATGGGAAGGAAACCATGCCCTGCCTCTTCCAGTGCTCTGCCAGGTCACGTGACAGAGGCGGGAGGGGAGTGAGGATCCAGTGTCTCACCTCTAACTGCAGACTCAGCATGGAACCATAGAGCACCCCACCTCACATTCTCAAGCCTGCTGCCCCATGTCCTCCAGCTTCTCTGCAACTTCTGCTTTGATGCCTTAAAAACTGGCTGAGCCTTGTCTCCTGCTCCATGCAACATCCGGGTCCCCTGACAAGGCCTACAGATGCCCCAGGCCGTGGGCACCCCCCCCCCCCCCATCGCAGCTTCCTGAGGTTTCTATTCCTGCTGCGTTTTAGCCATCCCCTCCTGTGTCTGCGCTTCTCTCCAGCTCCTGCTACCCCCACGCTGCGCTGAAGGCTGCTGTTTGCATAATCAAACCTCTGCCTCGCCTGACTGAGCAAAAGCCATCTATTTTGAGATCTTACTCTGTAGTGTTATAAGATGCTGTGCGGGGGCTTTTCTCCTCTCCCCCTGTTAACTCAGAAACATTTGGAGGCTGGGTGAACTTCCTGTTTGGTGAAGGAGCAAACTAAAGAGAAGCAGTTGGAGGATTTATCCCGCCCCCACCGAGCACATCTTTCTGGAGCTGTGTTGGGAGAGACTTTTCTTTATTTCTCCTTTCTTTCATCTGGCTGTCCATCTGGTTATTTTCCTCTCTTCCTTTCTTGCCTTCTGCATGTGTGTTCATGTGTGTGTGCACATGTGTGTATGTGTGTGCGCACGTGTGTGTGTGCATGTTCAGGTGTCTTCGTCATCATTTTCCATCTTATTTTTTACAACGGGGTCTCTTACTGAACCTAGAGCTCATTGGCCAACCAGCGAGCACCAGGGCTCATCCTGCCTCCCCCTCCCCAGCACTGGGGTTACAGGCATGAACCACCACACTCAGCTTTTACATGGGTTCTGGGATCCCAACTCAGGGCCTCATGCTTGGGCAGCAAGCACTTTACTCATCAAACCATCTCTCCAGTCTGAGAGCCTTTTCTTTACTCTCACTGCCCATATTAAGCTGCTAAGGACACTGGAAAAGCCTGTGGCGAGGAAGCCAGGTTGTTTCTATGATTCTTTCCAAAGAGCATCTTTGTCATCTGTGAGCATCTCACAGCCCGGAGTGGGGAAGCCATGAGGGATGGGGTGGCTGTGTGCATAAAATGAGGGAAGGGGAATGAATCCTGGTATTTGATGGTTCTAAAGACCACCCTTTTAGGTTACCCTGGTGGAGACAAGGCCAATGTGTCCAGCTGAGAGCTCTACTCATGACTTTCCTGCTGCTCACGGAATGATTGCTTGTCAGGGTTCCTTTGAGCTGTGGACCCCACGCCTGACCAGACAGCCTGGTGGCAGCTGAGGGGCTGTACCCTGGGAAGCAAGAGGGAGGGACATTACCTTCATCTACACCTGGCCTCCTGTTTGGGGCAGTCACAGAACTTGCGTCCCATCAAGCCTGATAACAGAGCTGTCATGGTCCATGGATGGACTGGCTCTGGGAGGTGAATGGCAAGGATTCCAGGAAATTGTGGAGATTGCTGCAATTTGGACCACCTTGAATTAGACCGCCTCTGCGACAGAGCCCGGGCTCAGCAAACCGCTTCTTGCCTGCGCCTCTCACTCTCACGGCTTTCCTCAGCCGGCACTGTTAGATTGCCCGGCCGCCGTGTCTGTCTGTGCAGGACCAGACGTGGGACAGCGGACTCGGTACTTTGCAGCCACAGGGAATCCTGGAGTCGTGACTGCATCTGCCAGGACCCTGCCTAGTAAAGCCCACTTCCGGTGGGGAGGTCTGTGAGGGAGTGTTCAAAGAAGACTGCTGTTCCCTAAGGGATGCGTGGGTTCCTTCATGGGTGCACGAGATGATGGGATTACTGAAAGGCAGGAAGCTGGCCTGGCTGGAGGAAGCAGATCACTGGTGGGGTGACCTTGGAACTGCTCTTGGCTCTGGCCTCTTCCTGCTTCCGGGCTGCCATGACGGGTGCTGCTCTGCTGCACTCTGACCTCCGGCCGTGATGGACGGATGTCTGCACAGCCTGTACAGATGAAGGATTTGGGGCTGGGGAGATGGCCGACGTGCTTGCCTCACAAGAATGAGGACTTGAGTTTGGTCCCCAGCACTCATGTGAGCATGCTGCACATGGTGGCATGCCCTTAGCATCCCAGCTCTGGGGAGGCAGAGACAGGCAGAGCCCTGGAGCTCACTGTCCAGCTAGTCTAATTGGTGGGCTTCAGGCCAACGAGAGACACTGTCTCAAAGAGAGGTGGCTGGCACCTGAGATTGTCCTCTGGCATCAACATGCATGTGCACCCCCACATGTGTGTCCACACTCACAAACATGCACAAATATTTAAATTTTAAAAATTATTCCCGTTAAGTTGTTTCTGTCAGGTGTTTGGTCACAGTGATGTAAGAGTAATACACTGGGCTGGGAGGTGGCTTAGAGACTAAGAGCACTTGTCACACAAGGCTGAGGGTTGGAGATGGCCTGATTTTCCCTGAGTTTGATTCCCCAGAGCCTTAGCCAAGCTCATTGGACACAATGTCTAGTGACAGGCCTGCTAATGGGGGCTGTTGCTTTCTGGTCAGAGGCAGCCTCGCTGCCTGACACAGTGGTGGGGACTGGAAGGACCCTGAGTGACTCTGCAGTGCAGAGCAGTGTCTCTTTATGATGGAGCACTTGCAGAAGACAGCCTCTCTTCCGTCTGAGCCTAGAGAGGGATGAAGAGGAAGATGCTGACGGGGACCACACCCCACCCTCTGTCTACCCTCAGACCAGGCACTGTACCTCTTTGTTGCTCAGTGTGCCAAGGACTTACTCCTCAAGCTCTCCATATACAGGTTCGCAACAACGTACAGACAGAAGGAATGTGAGCACTAGGCCAGTTAAACGAGGAGCTGAGGCTGGCTTTCACTCAGGGTCTCTTCCTGCCTCATGTCTCTGCCTTTGATTTCCTGAGTCCTGAGGCATACTGGGAAGGTAGCCATGGTCACCTAGACACACACACACACACACACAGCCCTCAGGTGAGGAAAAGAGATACGTGCCTGCTGTCATCTTGAATGCAGGCTCCCAGCCTGGTCCCACAGCCCCTGTCACCCATCACCTTTCTCAGTGGTCACATCCGGCCCCTGTGGGAACTCCAGCCCCCATTCCAGGCTTGTCCCTCTCTCCCCTTCATGTCACATCCAGAGAAAGGTGGGAGTCAAGATGTCAGCCAGAGGAGAAGATAGCCTTGTGGGGGTGGCGCCCTCTCAGGATGATCTTTCTTCTCTAGCCCAAGACCCACTCCTCACCTGGCTGTGAGCACCCTTCCATTTGCTGATCTATATTGTACCAGCCCCACCCCCAGCTATGCCATCCTCCATCATTGTCTCTCACCCTTCTCTTTGCTGATCTTGTCCCTAGTTTTGCATTGGTGGCTCAGAGTCTCAACACCAACCCCTGACTGCTCAGCTCCGAGAACACCATCAGGAGCCCAGGTGGCCATCCATGCTCGTCCCCAGTCTGTGCCATGGGCGCCCTCCTCCTTCTCCCCCCCAAAGGCTGATGCCAGTCAAGCTCTTAATTCCTGCAGCACTGACACTGAGGCTTGGGGTGCAGTACAGCCACTGGTTTTCTTTCCACTGGGGATGACCCCCGGCACTGGGACAAGGAGCCAGACTCACTGGCTCACTGGTACTGTTGGCATTCCCGAGCGATAGGTTCATCCTGGGAGGATGCGGCCTCCAGCATACCTCAGGACTGCATAGGTAGCCATGCTCAGAGGTCACTGAACCCCCAAGTCAGCTTCGGGGGCTGCAGTGAGACCTATGAAGGGCAGAACTAGTGGAGCCCAGCTGAGTGTGAGAGAGACAGGGACAGAAGCACCCTGCTCCTCCTGGGACTCGCACCCTTGCATGTGGATGTGTGCAGTGGGTTTCTGGGGACCCCTCTATGGAAGCAAGGAGTAGGGGAGTCTTCTCCCAACTTTAAGTAACAAAATAGCAGTGAGACCATGAATAGCAGTCACCATTCTACCCAGAAGAAACAGACATACCAAATCTAACTCACTTGCCCAAACCTCTGGGAACCAGTGTGGCTCTTGCTTATAACACTCTGCAAGGCTGGATACAGACCTACTAGGGTCACCCTACTCCTTGCTCAGACATTTGCTATCCAGCCCTCACCCTGGCAATGCTTCTTCCATGAGAGCAGCCTGTTTTCTGAGGATTCTCAGACCCACTCTGTCCTGCCATCTGGAGCTGTGAAGTGGGCCACACTGCCCAGGACTACAAGATAAACCTAAAAAGCTCTCCAACAGTGCACAGATTCCCTGGAAAAGATGCAGAATATCTGTGATTCGGGCTGCTGCTGTAGCTGCTGCTCCATGGGACTCACAGGTATTAGAAAATGGACTGGAAACAAGGTCTTTGGTGTCACCAGAAGTTCAAAGGAACAGAAGCGCCTCACACAAGGCAGTTGATTTGCACAGTCAGGGACAGGGGCAGCCCAGGAGCACAGGGGCTGTGACCTGCTAGGGTTTGCTGTGGAGACTGGGAAGGGCGGGGGGTGTGTGGACTGTCAGTGGTGTCTGGGGACACACCAGCCTACATCCCAGGGTCCATGGGGGCTAACTCACCTTATTTTCAAGGCCAGAAAATGTCCCTCCTTTATCGCATGTGCTGATTTTATTCAAGTGTCTCCCATAAACTTATGTGTTCTAAATGCTTAGGTCCTCAGATGATGAAAAATTTGGAATTGGATCACCCTGGAGGCAGTGAATTGTTATGGGTGTTATAGCCAGCTTCCTCTTGCCAGAGATACATCCTCTCCTGCTGTTGTCATTCTCTTGATGTTGGCCAGAAGGTGATGTCCACCCTCTGCTCATGCCATCATTTCCCTCTGCCATCAATGAGATTGCCCTTGAGTCTGTAAGCTAAAATAAACCCCCTTTTGTCCCCACAAGCTGCTCCTGGTCAGATGACTTCTGCCAGCAGTGTGAACCTGACTGCAACAGTAAAGTTGTTACCAAGGAGTGGGATCATTCCTGCTAGAAACCTGACTCTGTGCCTTTGGCCTATTTGACTTGCTTTTCATAAGGAATGTGGATGAATTTGAAATCCTGGCCTAAGAGACACCTTGCAGTGCTGTAAGTACAGCTTGATGGACTGTTCTGGTCAGAGTTGAAATACCTGAATGTAGTAAGAACTATGGACTGTGATGTTTGGCTTATGGGGTTGAGAAAGAGCTTTGCCTGACTGGGCTAGAAGCAGTTTGTGTGAGAAGCTTGCTGTAATGTCCATGTTCTGAGACCTTATGCAGGGTTGCATTGTATAGAAATGGACTGGTGTGTCAGGCGTGGTGGTGCACGCCTTTAATCCCAGCACTTGGGAGGCAGAGGTAGGAGGATTTGCATGAGTCAGAGGTCACCTTGAGATGACATAGTAAATTCCACGTCAGCCTAAGCTAGAGTTATACCCTACCTTGAAAAACCAAAAAACAAAAGAAAGAGAGAAAGAAATGGACTGGTATGAGCAGAGGGAGGATATGGCACAGAAAAAAAAAAATGAAATCTTTGGGCTGAAACAACTGCCCATTCAGCTGTAATTGTTTGAGAGATTGCCACATGAAGATTGGGCCAGCTGATCTGAATTGGGACAGGAAGAATGTAGACTTATTTGAAGGGCCCTGCCTGAATGCTGAAGGAGTACTCCCCGGATTTTCAAGTTGTTAGTCCACCTGGTACTATGGAGTATAACAAGTGCAGGAAAGAGAGGGTCATTGAATTTGAAACATGGTTTTTTATTTGGAAATGGCCATGGGCAGTGTGAAGCAGGCTTGTTGGATTACCTGTGTGGAATCCCAATGGAGCCATGAGGATGAACTGTGGGTTGCAGTGCAGACCCAGTAGAGAGGACAGGGCTATGAGATAGCTTCCAAGGAGAGCTTCTGGCACAGGATGAAATTTTCCGGGACTGTAAGTAGCCTAACTGGCAGGGCCAAATTGGAACTCCAGAGAGTTGTCACTCTAGGGACTTGTTACTAGTTAGAATGATCGGACTTGGAGACTTGTTGCTGACTACATTTGTTGGACGTGGAGCTGTAGCATTTGATGTTTTCACTGTTCAAGTCTTGTACCAGTTGAATATTTCTTTGCTATATCCAGTCCTGTCTTTTGCAGTGTGAATGTTTATTCTGTTGCATTATGGGTTTTTGGGGGGAAGATTTTGAACATCATTACGACTGATAAAAACTATGGGGACTTTTAAAGCTGCATTGAATGCATTGTATTTTATATCATGTATGGTTATCAGTTTATGGGGGCCAGGGATGGAATGTGCTGGATTGATTCAGGTGTTCTCCCATAAACTTATGTGTTCTGAATGCTTAGATCCCCTGCTGATGGCAACTTGGGAATTAAAATCTCCGGGAGGCAGTGTATTGTTGGGGGCGGGCTTATGGGTGTTATAGTCAGCTTCCCCTTTCTAGTACTTGGCACACTGTCCGCTGCTGCTGCCTATCAGATGTTGGCCAAGCGGTGATGTCCACCCTCTTCTCATGCCATTGTTTTCCCTGCCATCATGAAACTTCCCCTTGAGCCCGCAAGCCAAAATTAACCCCCTTTTCTCCACAAGCTACTCTTGGTGTGATGTTTTCTGCCAGCATTGCGAACCTGAATTGACCATCATTCTTCCCAGCCTCCTCCATCCACAGGAAGCAAGACACTGGCCCAATGTCACATGGCTGCTGTGTCCAGGGATCCTCACGAGACATCAATTAATAGTTATCAGATTTGGAGACAAACTGTGTGTTACCAGACTGTCATCAGGTACACAGGAAACACCAACTATCTTAGCTAGGGAGGAGCCTTCTTCCTGTACACCCGTGTGACTGTGGGAAACAGGAAGTGCACAGCAGAGTTCCATCCTTACTGCCCAACATGCACACACATGCGCACACGTACATGAGACACTCATAACCACCACCTGTCGCAGAAGCAGGACAGGCAGGGCTAATTGACACCAGCACAGTCCTCAGGCTGTGAGGGCCTCATAGTCTTGCTTAATTCTGGAATAAGCATGCAAGCTAAAACATGCCCAGCAGTTACAAGTTGCATCCACTAAGAGAAAAAGGAGGTGATTTCGGATTTTCTGTTCTTCTGAGACCTGCTGTTGGGTCTCACCATGACCAGTAGAGCGTGATGTACCATGGTAGACCTGCTCACAAGTGGCCACAAGTCTGCACCTCCCCATATTCCAACCCATTGGCGATGCTCCCATCAAACAGTGCAGCCTCTTTGCCACCCCATTATCCAGTCTGTGACTTGGTTTGGCAAATAGGACAGGATGGGAATGCCAGAGTGGTTGTTGCAGTTAGATTCGCATTCCTGGTAGAAATCATCCAACCAAGAGAAGCTCCTAGGAAAAAGAGGTTTATTTTGGCTTACAGGCTCAAGGAGAAGCTCCACAATGGCAGGGGAAAATGATGGCATGAGTAGAGGGTGGACATCACCTCCTGGCCAACCTAAGATGGACAATAGCAACAGGAGAGTGTGCCAAACACTGGCATGGGGAAACTGGTTATAATGCCCATAAGTCTGCCTCAAACCATAAACTTCCGCCAGAAAGCATTAATTCCCAAATCTCCATCAGCTGGGAACCTAGCATTCAGAACACCTAAGTTTATGGGGGACACCTGAATCAAACCACCACATTCTGCCCTGGCCTCTATAAACTGATAACCCATACATGATATAACATGCAATGCATTCATCTAACTTTAAAAGTACCCATAGTTTTTTTTATCAATTTCAATGATGTTCATACATCCCCATAGTCCAATATCTTTTTAACTGAGCCATAATACCAAAAAACTAACCTCAAAAACCCATAATGGCACAGAATAAACATTCACACTGCAGAAGATGGTATTTGGCATAGCAAAGAAACATTTAGCAAATACAAGATTTAAAACAACAAGGGAAAACATCAAACTGTAACTCCAAGTCCAACAACTCTAGCCAGTGACAAATTTCCAAGTCCAATAATTCTAACCAGCCATAAGTCTCTGGCATTTCAATTCTGTCCCTCCAGCTAGGCTATTCACAGTCCTGGAAAACTTCATCAGGGCCGGCAGCTCTCCTTGGCAGCCATCTCATGGTCCTAGCATCTCCACTGGGTCTCCACTGCAATCCACATGGCCCCATGGGGTCTCCATGCAGGCATCCAGCAAACCTGCTTCATGCTGTCCATGGCCATTTCTAAAACACAAGACCGTGTTGCAAACTCAATGACCCTCTCTTTGCTGCATTTCTTATATTCCACAATACCAAGTAGGGTGCCAATTTGTTAATCCAGGGGGAATAAAGCAGATTTTGAAGAACAGGACACTCTTTGAATACTCAGACCCCTTCAAAAGAGTCTACATTCTTCCTGTTGCCCCAGTACAGGTCAGCTGGCCCAAGCTCAAAGGTTGTAATCTCTCAATTGCAGCTGAACGGGTTGCAGTTCACCCAAAGATTTTTCTTTCTATGCCATATCCATCTGCTCAAACCAGTTCATTTCTATGCAAAGCAACCCTGCACAACCTCTCGGGGCACAAGGCATAACAGCAGGCTTCTCACACAAACTGCTAGCCCCGTCCAAGCAAAGCTCTTTCTCACCCTCATAAGCCAAACCTCATAGTCCATAGTTCTTTACTGCATTCAGGTTTTTGAACTGTGAGCAGAATAGTCAATCAAGATGTACTTACAGCACTGCAAGGCAAGGTTTCAAATCCTTCCACATTCCTCTTGAAAATAATCTCTGAAAGTTCAAAGCCACATAGTCAGATGTCTAGCAGCAATCCCACTCCTCTGTACCACTTTACTGTTGCAGTCAGGTTCACGTTGCTGGTAGGAATCACATAACCAAGAGAAGCTTGTGGGAAAAGAGGTTTATTTTGGCTTATAGGCTCAAGGGGAAGCTCCACAATGGCAGGGGAAAATGATGGCATGAGCAGAGGGTGGACATCACCCCCGGGGCAACATAAGGTAGACAATAGCTACAGGACAGTGTGCCAAACACTGGCATGGGGAAACTGGCTCTAACACCCATAAGCCCACCCTCAACAACACACTGCCTCCAGGAGGTGTTAATTCCAAATTTCCATCAGCTGGGAACCCAGCATTTGGAACACCTAAGTTTATGGGGGACACCTGAATCAAACCACCCCAATGGTAATTCAAAGCTTGGGTCCCCAGAGGTTTTGCATTCTTCCATCAATCTCCTGGAATCTTACTGCTGCCATGGAAACAAGCTGGACTAACATGCTGAGAGATGAGAGGCACCCTGCCACTCATCCTGGAAGACAGCCATCTAGCCACCCATCCATCCAGCGAGGCTGTCTAAGACCCAGCCACCTGCAGCCAGCCACATAGATGAGCAAGACTGGCTGAGAACAGCCAGCCTGCCCGGAATGAAAGTCCCTACCCAGCTGAGCTGTGAACAAGTGAGCAGGCCGTCCTCTACTGCTTCACACTGCTAGGATTTGGAGAGTTCTTACGCAGCCCTGGCTAATATGCACTGGCTTGTGTAGTTCCTTTCAGTAGCTGTCATAAAAATGGTCCTATTTATAGATAGTGAGGTTGAGACTCTGAGAAGTAAAGACCTAGGGAGGTCACCCTGAAAATAATCATAGAGCTAATATCAACCCAGATATTTCTGACTCCTGGGTCATGTTGGATGTGGCCAAATAATCTCTAACACAGGAATGACAAATAGATCTCATTCACTTGCCAGTGTGAGTTGGTAAAGTCTTTCTATAAGTTAATCTTGAAAAGATTCAGGGAGAAAGAAAATTGATTGATTAGTGATATTTACCAAGGGTGGTGAGGCAGGTGTGGCAGCATGGGAGCTGTGCATGTAACATGCATGTAACATGCATGTAACATGGAAACCCAATGAGAGAGAAGTTTTACTGTGAGCCTAGCATACATGGATACCCAATGGGCGAGGAGTTTTACTGACATATTGGTATTTGTCCCTGAGACAGAGTGGTGTGCTAGCAAGGACCACCTGCTTTTATCTAAGGTGAGGATGTAGCCTTGCTCTGTGCTTAGACCCTGAGTCTAGGCAGCCCTACTGCCACAGCTGTCCCAGCCTTGTTGACAATCTCACTTACTACGAGTGGGTTGATACAGGACACAATGGATGAGAGAGTATTTAGCTTCCAGGTTAAAATGATGACATTAGACACTTGGATCCCACTTTCCTCTCAAATTAACCAAAGGCAATGACAAGAAAATGAATATGGGGGACTTTTGTCCTTTATGTTTTAGTTTCCATGATTTTGTGTATGCTCTATAGCCTTTCTTGCTACTGATTTGTAGTTTAATTCCATTGTGGTCAGATAGAATGCAAGGAATTATTTCAATTTTCCTGAATTTGTTAAGATTTGCTTTGTGTCCTAATATATGGTCTATTTTAGAGAATGTTCCATGTGCTGCTGAAAAGAATGTATATTCTGCAGCCTTTGGATGAAATGTCCTGTATATATCTGTTAGGTCCATTCCTTCTATGACCTCATTTAGTCCAGATGCCTCTCTGTTTATTTTTCCCCGGGATGACCTGTAAATTGATGAGAGTGGGGTGTTAAAGTCACCCACAACCACTGTGTTTGGTGTTATCTGTGACCTTAGTTCTAATAGTGTTTGTTTAACAAATTTGGGAGCCCCCATGTTAGGTGCATATATGTTTAGGATTGTAATGTCCTCCTATTGGAGTGTGCCCTTAATCAATATAAAGTGACCTTCCTTATCTTTCTTGACTAACGTTGGACTGAAGTCTACCTTGTCAGATATTAGGATAGCAACCCATGCTTGTTTTCTAGGCCCATTTGCTTGAACCACCGTCTTCCAACCTTTCACCCTAAGATAATGTTTATCCTTTGTAGAAAGGTGAGTTTCCTGGAGACAACAAATTGTAGGATCCTGCTTTTTAACCCAGTCTGCAAACCTATGTCTTTTCGTTGGAGCATTGAGGCCATTGATATTAAGAGATATTATTGAAAGGTGTGTATTTATGTTTGCCTTTTTTTTTTGTGTGTGTGTGTGGTTCTGGTTCTACCTGTACTCTCTTGTGTTACCTAGTATTTGAGTACTGCTTGTTTTTGCTAGGTTCCTTATATGTGTGCTTTTCCTTTTCTTCACCATGGAGGATTCTATCAAATATTTTCTGTAGAGCTGGTTTTGTCTTCAAATACTCCTTTAACCTGCTTTTGTCATGGAATGTCTTTATTTCTCCGTCTATTTGAATGGATAGCTTTGCAGGATAAAGTAACCTTGGTTGACAGTTGTTATCTTTCAGAACTTGGAATACATCACTCCAAGCCCTTCTGGCTTTTAAAATTTGTGTTGAATAATCTGCTGTGATCCTGATGGGCTTGCCTTTGTAAGTAACTTGATTTTTCTTCTAACTGCTGTCAATATTTTTTCTTTGGTGTGTGTGTTTGGAAGTTTGATTATAATATGGCGAGGTTTTGTCTGGCTGGGGTTCTAAAGGCTTCCTGTGTCTGCATTGGCACCTCTTTCCCAATTTGGGGAAATTTTCTTCTATGATTTTGTTGAAGACACCTACTATGCCTTTGGAGTGGAATTCTTCTCCTTCTACTATGCCCTGAATTCTTATATTTGATCTTTTCGTAGTGTCCCGAATATCTTGAAATTCCCACTCATACTTTTCTGTAAGTTTGTCTTTCTCTTTGTTGGACTGTATTAGATCTGCCACCTCGTCTTCTAGCTTAGATATTCTGTTCTCTACTTCATCCATCCTACTGGTGAGATTGTCTACAAAGTTTTTTATTTCAGTAACTGTGTTCTTCATTGCTAGTAATTCTGACTGGTTTTTCTTTATTATTTCTATTTCCTTATTTATGTCTTGTACTGCCTTCTTTATTTCATTAAATTGGTATCCTGCGTCTTCTTTGATTCCTTTGATTTCCTCTTTGATTCTTTTGATTTGTTCTTTGACCTCTTTGAACATATTTACAATCATTCTTTTGAACTCTTTCTCAGGCATTTCCTCTAACTCATTCTCACTGGAGGTCATTTCTGATGCATTAATACTTTTAGGTGGATTTATATTGTCTTGCTTTTTAGTGTTTCTTGTATTGTAATGTATATATTTTTGCATCTTGGATTAAGTTAAAGCTTGGATTTTCTAGCTAGCTGGGTATTCTTAGCTCTATCAATTGATTTGATGTTATATATTTTCAGGGTAGGAGCTTAAGGTGTTAGGGGTGGCTCTTAAGACTCTCAGAGTATCTACAAAGGTGTTCCTAGGGGTTGAATTTCCCTGCTATGGGAGTATTCAAGCAGGCTGAGTGGAATAAAATACAGGCAGATTCTAAAATTTAACTAAACATTGTACTCATTCAATCAAAAACAGCCCCAAGTATGTATGCAAGAGTAGTTATTATAACGACCAGATCCTCTATCAACAAAGAGGTTAAGATTTCTGGTCTGTTGAGGGATTCAAGTCAGCTTGTGACCAAGTGAGACCCTTCCCTGGTGCAATCCCAGTTACCTTGGATGATTTTGGTCTCAGTCAAGTTGCTGCCTGGGTCATTGGGCTGCTGTTCTGATTTCTGGAGCTGGGCACTGGCTTTTCCTGCGGGGCAAACCGAGGCTGGCAAGTGTGGCCCTGCAGATCAGCACCCCTGCTGCTGGAACTGCTGCTGCTGAAGCTGCTGCTGGGCCCACCACTGCTGCTGCCTCTGCTGCTGCTGCTGTAGCTGCCACTGCTGGAGCCATTGCTGCTGATGAAGTTGCTGCTGCTGGGTCTACTGCCACTGCTGCCACTGAAGCTGCTGCTGCGGGATCTGCCGCTGCTGCCGCTCCTGGGTCTGCTGCTGCTGGGGCCGCTGTTACCGGTGCTGGAGCCGCTGATGTTGCTGCCAGATTCTGCTCCTGCTTGGGTCCCGCTATCAGTTCAAGTTGGCGTGGCCGGGTCCCGGCCGCTGCTCTGTTTGCTGGAGCTGGGCTCAGGTGGTGGGGGAGGGGAGGGAGCCGCAGCTGCTCTGGTTCTCTCACTGCTCCACGTGTTCTTCTACGTCGTGGTCTGCTCCTCTGTTGCTCACTGCTGCTCTCCCTTCACGTTTCCTGAGTTGCGGAGAGTGCGGTGTGAGGGGAAGTGCCTGCACCTGGCTTTTCCTGTGGCTGGACCGAGCCTGGCGGCTTTCTGTTGCGCTGCCACCGCCGTGGTTGGCGGAGCTGACGCAGCCACTTTTGCCAGCCTGTGCAGGCTCTGGATGCTCTGGATCTCTTCTATTTCTCCGCTGCCATTTCAATTTCCTATACACCTCACTTTTTAGTAAAAGTGTGTGTTTTGCTGAGTTTTTTTGGTCTTTTTCCCCCCTAGGCTGCTTTGGTGTAGTACCTACACCACCATCTTGACCGGAAGTCTCCTTTATGTTTTACTGAAACCAGAAATGACCACAGCCCCAAATCACAAACCTAGAAGCTTTACTCCCAAATAATCCAGACTGGAGTCAGAGGAAACCAGAGTCCGTGTAGACACGTAGAACGCTTTCCAGATAGGAAAGCTGAGGTTTCATGGCCTCTACCAAAGCATTTCATCCAAAAACCCTTGGCTTAGAGCCCTGGACCCAACCAGTCTCACCAGAGGCATTGCTGGGCCACCCTGGCTACAGGGACAACAAGCCCCAAGTTGTAAGCGAAAGTCCAGAAAGACAATGACCTATGCAAGCTGCCAGCTGTCTAAGGCTCTCACCCCACCCTCCCCACGTGCTCCTCCCACAGAGCCAGGCATCGTCTGGGAAGGAGTTCAGAAGAAGCTAGCATTTGCAGGACCCTAGCTCTCCACGTGGAGACGGGCTCCTCCACCTGGCATTCCCCACCCATTCCTCTGCAGTCCAGTTCTGTCACCCAGCCCCCACCTGCTGAAGCACACCCTGATGGCCTCTCACTGAGGAGCTGGGCTGTGAGCCTGTGGCTCCGTATCGTATCGAAGACCAGCATCCCGGGCACCTCCTCCACTCGTCTGTCTCCTCCTGAACTTTGCCCTGACCCTGGAGGAACTGGGCTGTGGGGCTTGGGGACTGAGCACTGGGAGATGGGTTCAAGCTGTGGTCTGTCCTTGTAAGGGCTCTGTGACATTGGCTGCATCCCCTGACCTCTCTGGGCTGCTCTTTCCTCCTCTCCCTGCTCCTTGCCTGGTGCCATTGGGAAGTCCAGGTGGAGGGGCATGAAGTTCACGATGCTGAAAGAACCATTCTAGCTCCATATCATGCCTCCACGAGAGGGAGGGCTCGGCAGGAAGCTCTTCTCCCCTTCCCCAGCACTTCCTTCCTGAATCAACCTCTCTTCCCACAGGTGAGAAGCTATGATGGATGAGTATTGTGTCCTGTATCAACCCACTCGTAGTAAGTGAGAAATTGTCAACAAGGCTGGGACAGTTGTGGAGCAGGGCTGCCTAGACTCGGGGTCTAAGCACAAAGCAAGGCTACATCTTCACCTTAGGTACGAGCAGGTGGTCCTTGCTAGCACATCACTCTGTCTCAGGGACAAATACCAATATGTCAGTAAAACTCCTTGCCCATTGGGTGTCCATGTATGCTAGGCTCACAGTAAAACTTCTCACCCATTGGGTTTCCATGTTACATGATGAGTGGGATGAGTGTGGTCCTCCCACTGCATCTCCTCAGCAACCCTGACACCTGAGCAAGAAGACCCATCCTCACCCGGAGCTGAATTCACAGCAGCTGAGGTTTCCTGCACAAGACTGGGAGCCTGCCAGTACATTCCCATCGATGGGGAGGACGCGTGAGATCCCACACCTCCGGGAACAGCTAATGGCAGCTAACAGTTGCTGAGAGAAGGGAGTCATGCTCAGTGGTAGCCACTGGTAAGTTGTCCATTCCACAATAAATGACCTTCCACCCATGATTATGCAAGTAATCCTAACTTAACTCAATGGTCAGAAAAAGGAATGACAGGGCTGGAGAGATGTTTTGCGGTTAAGGCACCTGCCTGCAAAGCCAAAGAACCCAGGTTCGATTCCCCAGGACCCACATACACCAGATACACAAGGTGGCACACGTGTCTGGAGTTTGCTTGCCTTGGTTGGAGGCCTTGGCACATCCATTCTCTCTCCCTCTTTCTCAGTCTCTCACACTCTCCCAAATAAATCAATAAAAATAAAAAAAGCACGACAGCAAGAAGGGTGTTAATGGGAGAGAGGGGGAGATAAGAGATGGCAATGGGGAGCAAGATCAAAATACATTATATACATGTTTGAAAATGTAAAAAATAAACAAAAATTTTAGAAAGGAAAACATCATCCTTACCTCTGAGAGCCAAGCTTTGTCAGACCCTCAGGCTCCTGAGGACCCAGCACACCACAAGAGAGCTGGTGAGGATACCACAATGTCTGTGTTAATACTTCCATTACAGGTGGCAAGAGGAAAATCCACATGAAACTGACTTCGGCACAAAGTGCGGTTATGGATGTAGGATATGGGAAATGCAGAATAGGACTTTAGGAATGGCTTGATCAAGGGCTCAAAATGATATCACTAGGTCCCTTTTATTTCCATCCTAGGATTGCCCTCTGGTTCTGCCCATTGGCTCTATCCTTACACACTGAGGTGGTAAGATGTCAGCCTCTTTCTGTGCTCAGGTTCAATTTCAAAGGCAGAGGATGTGTGCCTACTCTCCTCGTTCTAGCCAGTGTCTCATGGCACCTCTTAGGTTCATAACACCCAGGCTGTGTGGAGCCTGGGGAGAAGCCCACTCAGAACCACAAGCTGAGAGTGGAGGAGGGGCAGAGCTTTTGCATCAAGGGCTGCTGTTGAGAGAAGAGGACACAGGTCCTGGGGAGACGAAGACCTGGTGCCTGCTGTAGCACACACCCTGGATGGGTCAGGCACCACGGGCCAGATTTAGTGTGTGTTGGATCCATCCTCCCAAGTGTCCCTCACCAGCTGCCTGGTGGAGCTGGCTTGAGGCCACAGGGCAAGGGAGGCTCTGGCCTCACTGAAGAGAGCATGCCATGGCGACTGGCTGCCACTAGCGGGCCAGAGAGCTAGCTAGGGTGTCCAGGTTCTCATCCTCCAGGCCTCGTCCATGTTGGCTGAAGTTGGGGGCAGCTTCAGATGGTGAGTCCCAGGCACTGGGTCTGGGATGGGGCATGATGGAGGACGTGAGCAGGGCTGGACAGCTACTTTGTGTGACTGACAGGAGATAGCGTCTCCTCCCTCCATTCCCATCGTGCCTCTCTCTCTCCATCCGAGCAGCTGCAACCCCAGTGGGGTTCCTGCTGCTGCCTGAGTTGCTGCCCTGTGTCACTGTGCATCAAAACTGGGGCCCCACAAACCTTTCTCTTCCACTTGCTGCGGGTGACACGCAGTGTCAGGTGGAGGCAGAACCCTCCTCCTCTTGCTGGGTGGAGGAGTGAGACCTTTGACCATGACCTTGGGCCCATGGCTTCTGCTTTATGGGCTTCTTTCCTCACTGTGCCCAGCTGGAGTGACCCCATGCTCAGATCTCATAAGAGCAGGTAGAAAGCTGCAGCTAAGCTTTCAACTCCTAGGCATGAGTAGAGAAGAAAGCATGGGTGGGGTGCTGAGTCTGTGAAGTGTGCTGTCAAAAATGTCAGGGCATCATGAACCCCCAAATAATGAGAACTACCTTGACCCTGGAAGAGTGGGTGGCTGCTCTGGGCTCCTGAACTTTGGGGCTGCTGGAGCCATGGCTGGAGGAAGCCTGAGAGTGTACTCAGCAAAGGTGACATGGCCTTGGCTTCTTAAACCCCCCCCCCTTTGTTCTCCCCAGAAGGCCAGGTGTGGGGAGGGTAATGGAAATCCCAGGGAATTGGTGGCAGGGAAACTGCTTGGCGCTTTTCTGTCTTTTCCTCTCTCTGGGCTTTGTCGTCTTCTCACTCACTGCATAAAGGCTCATGATTTCAAAGTCCTTTTCACCTTTCCAGGTCAGAATGCCATTGTTTTAGTCAAAGCCTACCTCAAGATTTGCAGAGCAAAGAGCAGGTATGGCACGATCTGTAGAGTGAGCTGCAGGCCCAGAGAGTTTGATCAAGGTTAAATTTGTAATGGACTGATGTGCTTGGCTAGAGATATTGGGCTGAGAGGTTTAAGATTTTAAGCTGGAAAACTTTAAGCAAGTTAAATTTACTGGCACAGAGACTGGCTTTAGATTACTAAAGCTGCTATTTTCAAACACATTAGCAATCTTAAAGGAAGATGGTCCAATTGCTTTATCATGGAAAGGATGCCTGAGGAAAGACTGTCATAGAAACACAAACACTTTTGGAAAGAGTTGACTGGAGAAGGAACCTGCTTTTCAAGGTTATGATTTATTTTGTTGGTGAATTAAGAATATGGCTGTGTCCTGCACACCTGGTATTGGTTTCCAAAGCATGAAAAATGCGAGGAGTGGTTGTGAATTGCGCATGCTTCCAAGAGCTTCTGCTGAAATGCAGCATGAAGTAGGGCCTGATGCCCTGATAAGCTGAAAGAGTCTTTGGAAAATGTGAGGAGTGGTCATGAATTGCACACAGTTCCAGGAGCTGCTGCTGAGACGCAGCATGAGGCAGGGTATGATGCCCTGATAGGCTGAAAGAGCCTTTGGAAGATGGACCATGGTTTGCATGAAGATCTCAAGATGTTTTGGTTATACCAGGACTGTGCAAGGGCTACCATGGAGTGCACTGTTGGCCTGAGATGGAAGTGTTCCTCAGCTACTCTGCCCAGCTGGAGGGGTGGAATTGGAAAATCTGGAGACTGTCAGTCTCTAGTTGTTTTGGACTTGAACTGAAGAAGTTTGATGGTAGTTGAGTTTGCATTGTTTTAGTCTCTCCTTGCTATGCCTTATACCAGTTGAAAATGTTTACTCTGTGCCTTTGTATGTTAGAAATGTTTAACTTGTTTGATTTTACAGGTCTTAATATCTTAAATTGGTCAAGACTGTGGGGACCTTTGAAATTGAACTGAGTACAATTTACAATGTGTGATGGTTATAAATCTATTGGGGGCCAGGGGCGGAATGTGGTGGTTTGAATAGAATAGATGGCACCCAATATAGTCAGTTGTTTATTTGTTTGTAGTTTGCATCTATAGCCACCTGGATGGAGGCAATGTCACTGGGTGATCTTAAGGTGTGGTGGTAGGTTTCTGATTTCAATTTAAAGATATGCAAAGTGTGCCTAGCTGGAGTTCCTGAAGTGTGCTGTGGCTTTTGACCTTTTAGCTTGTGCTTTTCTCTCTCTCTCTCTCTCTGCTTGGTCCTGTGAAGGCAAGCCAGCTTCTTCTGCCATTATCAAACTTCCCCTGGATCTGTAAGCTTCAATAAATCCCTTCCTCCATAACTGTGCCTGGTCTGGAAGTTCATCTCAGTGAACCTGAAGCTGTCTGCTACAATCAGTTACTTTCTGTTTGCTGGGACAAAATGCCTGACTAGAGCAAGTTAGGGAAGGAAAGGGTTCACTTTGGCTCACAGTCCCCGAGGACAGAGTCCGTCATGGCAGGGAAAGCCTGGCGGGAGCTGGAAGCCCGCTCACATCAGCACACCAGCAGGGAGGAAGTAGAACAGCTCCTGGGGTTCGGCTACCACATCTGAAGGCTCACATCCCAGTGACACAGTTCCTCCAGCAAAGCTCCGCCTCTGAAAGGTTCCACAGCCTTCCCAAACAGTGCCACCAACGAGGGATTAAGTATTAACACCTGGGTCTATGGGGGACATTTTACATTCAAACCACCACAAATGGGTGGTGAGTGGAAAAGGTTGATGAAACCTGCTGCAGTTGACCAGTCATTTATGTGCCTGTCATATCCCGTTACTGTGTAGGCTATCTAAAGGGGGCGGCGGGGGGGGGGGAGGGCTGGGTCTTTTTTTCCACCACCAGGTCCTAAGGCCTAGACTAGCATTTGGTCCATTCGGGGTCACTCACCAAATGTGGACTCATGGGTGATTGAGTCCACCAAGAGTTGCGAATTAGAGGAGCTGGGACACCAGTCGTATTTCCTCACCACAGGCTGGGCAACAACTCTCCTGTGGAGGCTTCCATGATGATGGTCACTCTAAAGGCCTAGGAGGAGGCTGGAGGCTGCAGCCACAGCCTGGGCTGAGGAGGCCCAGTGTTCACACAGTAGTCTCTGCAGGGCTGGTAGGTAGGGAGGGAAATGTTCAGAGGCGATGAGAGCTGGAGCATTGTTCCACCAGTGCATCATGGCCCAACTCTATGGTATTGTCCATAGGCCTCAGCCTGGTGTTCTAGGGTTCTCCAGCCTGGCTCTTCCAGCCTTTTTAGCATCATAAAACCTTTAGCCCACACATAGTTCAGCCTCACTCATTCATTATTCACCCTTAAATCCCAGCCTCTGTACTTTTTCTTCCCTGAGGAGCAGCCTTCCATGGTGTTAGGACTGCTCAGCCCTCAGAGCCCTGGTAGGTTTTAGGTCCTCCCTGAAGCCATTGTCACTCCCTGTGTCCTCTGCCCTAGTTGGCTGTGCCCTATCTGAGCCATCACTGTATTTATATGTTCACCATCTTGTGAGACTGGAGGGACTTCAAAGACTGGGGCTGTATCCAGTTTTTCTTCTTGGCTCTTGAGGTCAGCTCAGTACCAGGAAGGATTTATCATTTATTTATTCATTCGCTCATCCAATGTCTGTCTGAGTACCTGCCACATCTAAAGCCTTGGAAAAAGAAGAACAACAAGAAGGCAAACCAAAAATCAGTAGACGGGAAGAAAGAATAAAGATTAGGGCAGAAATTAATGAAATGGAAACAAAAAAAGTCCAAAGAATTAATGAAACAAAGAGTTGGTTCTTTGAAAGGATAAACAAGATTAATAAACCCTTAGCAAATCTGACCAAAAGGAAGAGAGAAGAGACACAAATTAATAAAATCAGAGATGAACAAGGTAACATCACAACAGATGCTAGAGAAGTTCAAATTATCATAGGGACATACTATAAAAGCATATACTCCACAAAGTATGAAAATCTGAAAGAAATGGATTAGTTCCTTTATTTATGTGACCAACCTAAATTAAATCAAGATGAGATTAATCACTTAAATAGACATATAACAAGCATGGCGATCCGAACAGTTATCAAAAATCTCCCAACTGAAAAAAGCCCAGGCCCAGATGGATTCACTGCTGAATTTTACCAGACCTTCAAGGTAGAGCTAACACCATTGCTTCTTAAGCTTTTCTATGAAATAGAAAAAGAAGGAATTCTGCCAAATTCCTTCTATGAAGCCAGCATCACCCTGATACCAAACCCAGACAAAGATAGAACAAAAAAAGAAAATTACAGACCAATCTCCCTCATGAATATAGATGCAAAAATTCTGAACAAAATATTGGCAAACAGAATACAAGAATATATCAGAAAGATCATTCACCCTGACCAAGTAGGCTTTATCCCAGAGATGCAGGGATGGTCCAATATCACAAATCTATAAATGTAATACATCATATAAATGGATTGAAGGACAAAAATCACATGATCATCTCATTAGATGCAGAGAAAGCGTTTGACAAAATCCAACATCCCTTCATGATAAAAGTCCTACAGAGACTGGGAATAGAAGGAACATATCTCAATATAATAAAGGCTATTTATGACAAGCCTATGGCCAACATATTACTAAATGGGGAAAACCTGGAAGCTTTTCCACTAAAATCAGGAACAAGACAAGGGTGTCCACTGTCCCCACTTTTATTTAATATAGTTCTGGAAGTCGTAGCCATAGCAATAAGGCAAGAGACACACATAAAAGGGATACAAATTGGAAAGTAAGAGATCAAGTTATCATTATTTGCAGATGACATGATTCTATACATAAAGGACCCTAAAGACTCTACTAGCAAACTATTAGAGCTGATAAAAATCTACAGTCACATAGCAGGATACAAAATAAATACACACAGAAATCAGTAGCCTTCATATATGCTAATAACAAACACATAGAGGATGAAATCAGAGAATCACTCCCATTCACAATTGCATCAGAAAAAGTAAAATACCTTGGAATAAACCTAACCAAGGAAATAAAGAATCTCTACAATGAGAACTTTAATACACTCAAGCAAGAAATTGCAGAATAGGAAGTGAAAAAATCCGTTGTTCTTGGATTGGGAGAATCCATATTGTGAAAATGCCAATCTTACCAAAAGCAATCTACACATTTAATGCAATCCCCATCAAAATTCCAAAGGCAAAAAACAATCCAAAAATTCATTTGGAATCACAAAAATCCCTCGAATATCTAAAATAATACTGAGCAACAAAAATAAGACTGGTGGTATCACCATACCTGATTTTAACCCAATCTACAGAGCCATAGTAACAAAAACAGCATGGTACTGGCACAAAAACAGACATGTAGATCAATGGAACAGAATAGAGGACCCACATATAAGTCCAGGTAGCTATAGCCACCTGATATTCTATAAAAATACCAAAAATATTCATTGGAGAAAAGAGCCTCTTCAGCAAATGGTGTTGGGAAAACTGGATATGTATCTGGAAAAGGATGAAAATAGATCCTTCTCTCTCTCCATGCACAAGAATTAAGTCCACATGGATTAAAGACCTTAACATCAGTCTGGAAACTCTAAAACTGCTAGAGGAAAAAGTAGGGGAAACCCTTTAACATATTGGTCTTGGCAAAGATTTTCTGAATACAACCCAATTGCTCAGGCAATAAAATCACAGATTAATCACTGGGACCTCATGAAATTACAAAGATTTTGCACTGCAAAGGACACAATGAATAAAGCAAAGAGGCAACCTACAGAATGGGAAAAAATCTTCACCAACTATATATCTAATAGAGGATTAATATCTAGGATATACAAAGAACTTAAAATGTTAACTAATAAGGAATCAAACAAGCCAATCAAAAAGTGGGCTATGGAGCTAAATAGAGAGCTCTCAAAGGAAGAAATATGAATAGCATATAAGCATCTAAAAAATTGTTGTATGTCACTAATCATCAGGGAAATGCATATTAAAACTACATTGAGATTCCATCTCACTCCTGTCAGATTGGCTACCATCATGAAAACAAATGGTCATAAATGTTGGTGGGGATGTGTAAAAAAAGAACCCTTCTACAGTGTTGGTGGGAATGCAATTTGGTCTAGCCATTGTGGAGGTTCCTAAAACAGCTAAAGATTGATCTACCATATGACCCAGCTATAGCACACCTAGGCATATATCCTAAGGACTCATCTCATTTCCTTAGAAGTACATGCTCAAGTATGTTTATTGCTGCTCAATTTATAATAGCTAGGAAATGGAACCAGCTTCGATGTCCCTCAACTGATGAGTGGATAATGAAGATATGGCACATTTATACAAAGGAGTTCTACTCAGCAGTAAAGAAAAATGAAGTTATGAAATTTGCAGAAAAATGGATGGATCTGGAAAGGATTATACCCAGTGAGGTAACCCAGGTCCAGAAAGCCCAGTGCCACATGTTCTCCCTCATATGTGAGTCCTAGCTACAGATGATTGGGCTTCTGTGTGAGAAGGAAAAAACTCAGTAGCAGGGGCCAGTAAGTTAAAAAAGGTGATATGAAGGGAAGAGAAAGGAAGGGAGAAGGGTACTTAATATAAGTAGAATGATTGAGATGGGGAGGGGGTATGATGGAAAATGGAATTTCAAAGGGGAAAGTGGGGGTGGCGAGGGAGGGCATTACCATGGGATATTTTTTTATAATCATGGAAAATGTTAATAAAAATTGAGAAAAAAATAAAATAAAAAATTTTTAAAAAATAAAATATTTTAAAAACTGTCCTACTATGCATGGTTCTGTTTTTGGAGTCTTTATTCTGCCTACTGATACCCATGCCACATTGTCCTAATTGTTGTACAGCCTTAAAACTTAAATCATGAAGTGTTATAATTCTTGGTCTTTTTTTTAAAAAAAGATTTTATTTTTATTTATTTACTATAGACAAAGAAAAGGAGGGGGGGGAGGGAGAGAATTGGCATGTCAGGGTCACTAGCCACTGCAAACGAACTTCAGATGCATGTGCCACCATGTGCATCTGGCTTATGTAGGACCTGGAGAATTGAAACTGGGTCCTTAGGCTTTTCAGGCATGTGCTTTAACTGCTAAGCCATACCTCCAGTCCTCTTGATCCTTTTTAAAGATTTTTTTTTTTGGCTATTGTAGGTCCTTTGAGTTTTCATAGGAATTTTAGAATCAATTATTTGATTTCTAAAACAAATCATATACTGTCTGTTCCTTCTTGACTCTCCTGCTTGAGTTTGTCAAGCTCCTATGATCTGTGGATTATGGCTTCCATTGCATTTGGAAATTTTCTGCCATGACATCTTCAATGATTCCTTCAGCCCCCTTGAGGGTCATGGACAAGTGCACAGGTGCATGTGAGATGGTTTGAATTCATTCATAGCTCACTGCTGCTCTATTCAGCTTAAAACAACACCTTGGCTGTGTATGTATCTTAGCAGGTAGAGTGCTTTCCTAGCATGCACAGGGTCCTGAGTTTAATCCCTAGCACTGCATAATCCAGGTGTGGTGGTACACACATATTATTTTCATGAATGCATATAGTACCAAGGCAGAAAACATGAAAATACTGTGTCCTGGTGATGTACCTTGTTCATCTTACATGGGTCCTGGGGAATCGAACCTGGGTCCTTTGGCTTTGCAGACAAGTACCTTAGCCTCTAAGCCATCTCTTCAGCCCAAGAGGATATGTCTTAATAAATAACACGGAGAACAACTGAAAAATATACCTAAGATCAACCTCTGGCCTCCTCATATGTGCATATACACACATAGATCTGTGCACATACGTATGAACAGCCATATACACATACTCTAACATACCCACACATATGCAAAAACAGTTGTTCAAACAAACCAGATAGGACTGGAATTTTTTTCACTTGTAATGGAAAGTACTGTACGTAATACTTCACATTTCTGCCAAAGGAGACAGCACAGGAGATGCTGCTGAGGAAAACTATCCCAAAGATTCAAAGAATGTGAGTGTGACTAAAGCAAGGTCCGTGAGAGACAGAAGTGAGTGGGCTGGTCATGGCTCAGGGTACCAAAAAACTCGAGCATGGGGGAAAGTGGAGGGAGAGACACATTGCAGAGACTGAAACGTTTAATTGACAAGAACTTGTCCTTTGTGGCCCTATGCTGATAGCTCATTCAAAGGCCCTCCCATGATGCCTCAGGTTTGACTCTGCCCGCTCGCAGAGCAGCATAGATCAAAGACGCTGTGCAATCACAGAACATAATGACACAGTATGGAATAGAAATACCACCTAGCCCCTCTCCTTACCTTGTTTCACTTTAAGTAATTGACCAAGTACGCTAATTATCATGATTTTTAAAAGGTCTGATAACATGAATAAAGCAAATGGCTTAATTTTAGAGAATGGAGATGGAGTCCAAGAGCCCCCATTTTGCACAGAGAGCTTGAGATAATAACAGTGATGACTCACTTTTTAAAAGCATTAACTATGTGCGCCAGACTTAATTCTCATCACAGCACACATCTGATTAGGCAGATGGATGCCGGGGCAGAAGGAAGAGAGGAAATCTGACCCCAGTTACAGAACTAGCACGTGGCAGAATCTAGTTCCGTCCATCTGGCCTCAGAGCCCTTTTTTGTTCCTGGTCACAGGGCACGTGGAAGAGTGAATTTCCTTACCAATCAGAGAGTTCCGTCCGGACAGCGAGGGCCGTGGCTGGAGTCCCAAGAGAGGAGCTCCTCAGCTGCTCAGGGAGCTGTCCAGGATGCTGAAACCCACAGGGACCCTGAAGCCCAGGGCTTCTTAAGTGTTCTCCACTTGTGACCTTTTTCCCTTGAGAAATTTTTATGCAGACCTAAGTATATAGGTATGACATAGGTCTACAAATGCAACCTTATTATAAACACATTTGTATTAAAATAATTCTGTTATACATGTAATTTTACCATTTATGAAAGAAAAGCAAATTTGCATACCAATGAGATGGGTTCCTTATTTATTTTTACATAAAGAATGAAATGCTGGCTGCATATTCTATATTTCAGGGCACAGAGCATCTTTAACATTTTTCAGACTTGATTGATATTTTGATTTTACAACAATCAATGCCGAGAATGCCACTTTGTGTAAATATGTGGAATCAAATGGCAGAAGTGTGTTTAGGGCTGTTCCAAAAATTACTGGAAATTCTGTCCCATTTCAAAGCCAAAATCTATTTAATGAATTTTTTTTATTAAACTCAAGTCATAAACTCAAACATCAATTTTCAAAATCAAGTATTTCATCCCAATATAACCCAAAGATACATAATTTGATACATGCTGAGAAAGGATAGTAAGCAAACATTAAAGTCTCTATTTTCTACAGTTAAGCCATTATACACCTATAAGAGCAGAAAATTGGTATGCACAGTAAAAGCAATGCAATTCATGACATACAATCACCTCATATCTAAGCTGACATGCATCAGACAGCGTTCATTGGCATGGTGTGGCCTAAAGCCATGAGCAGGGCAAAGTGCACGTGTCATATGTTCAGAACCAAGGCTGCGCTGACGATCATGCCACACAACATGGTGAGCAGTGAGAACTTCCCAAAATACCTCAGGTTCCTTAACCACTTGATTCTGAATTGATTTTTGGTTGCTGTGTGCTCACAAATCTTTTACTCTTGCCAAGTTTTTTCACAATTCCCACATTTAGTTCTGTGACCCTGTACAGGACCATCTTAGACAGTTTAAGAAGCTGTGCTGTGTTCACCACAGGAAACCGCACTGCCAGGCCACCCTGCTGACCTCTCTTCCTCTTCCCAAAGGTTCAGGCTGTTTCTAAAAATACCCACCCAACTCCCCTCACTCTTCTTTTCACTTTATTTTATTTGCAAGCACAGAGAGATAGGGAGAAGGGAGATGGACAGAGATAGAAGGAGAGCAGCCGTGTCAGGGCCTTTATCCACTGCAGAGGAATTCAGATGCATGTGCCACTTTGTGCATGTGGCTTTATATGGAACTCAAGTCATTAGGGTTTGCAGGCAAGTACCTTAACCACTGAGCCATATCCCCAGCCCTCACTCTCCTTCTAATGAATGGTCTCAGGTGAGTTGTGGGCCAGCATTACTCATCCCTGGGCTTTAGGGAGGAAAACAGTTTTGTCTTCAAGAAACTATAGATGAGGGGGTATAGTTGAGTGGTATGCCATTGGCGAATTGTACATGTTCTGGTAAATAACACTCACCCATGCTCATGCAAGCAGCCTAATTAAACTCAGTGGGACACACACACACACACACAAACACACACACAGCATCAATTAAGAAAGACTAGTTTGTAAGAAGGAGCTCAGTGGGAGGGGGAGAAGAAAAGAGAAGGTAATTGGAGAGGATTACAATCAAAAATAAAAATAAGAGCCGGGCGTGGTGGCTCACGCCTTTAATCCCAGCACTTGGGAGGCAGAGGTAGGAGGATCGCCATGAGTTCAAGGCCACCCTGAGACTACATAGTGAATTACAGGTCAGCCTGAGCTAGAGTGAGACCCTACCTCGAAAAACCAAAAAATAAATAGATAGGTAAATAAATAAATAAAAATAAGTTATAAGCAATCTGAGAATATAACCTATACTAGATATGTGTAGGTAAGGCATACTGATATCCTCAGTAGACAAACAAAACTCAGCCAGGCCCCTCTACAGGCCACTTTTCTCTGTGGCCTCCATCTGCAGCCTCTGCCCACAACACACACCTCCAGCCTCTGGTCTTTGCACACTCTTCTCGACTGGCAAAGCCACCTGCTGAACTGAAGTGTCACTGTTTCCGGGAAGCCTACTGTTAACCCTCCGACAATCACCACCGTCCCCAGGCTCAGTACTTTCTGCCAAACTTTTGGGGCTTTTGAAGATGAAAGTGATAATAGTGGGGACATTATAAAGAGACAAGTTATGGTGCTATTCCATGCTCACATTCCAGTCCTTCAGAGGAAACTGGACAGGGAAGGATTCCCTAAGCTCCAAAGCAAGGAAAATTGATATCTTATTTGGAATTTTCCAAATTCACTGTGTGAGCATGGGAAAAATGTGCTCCCTGTCTGTGTGCCTCTCTGGGACATGGGGAAATCATGAGAGAGGTTCAAGGCTAAGTTCCACATCTTTGATGTACCTTCAATGCCTGCCACCAGCTTCAGGCCCTTCTTACCTCCCACCACTTTTCTGAGGAGGAGCTGCTCAAGGAGACACTTTAGAGGAAGGGGACAGAGAAATGTACAGCCAGGGACTCGGAGGCCCCAGGTGGAGCCGTGCATAGAAGTAAAGAGAGGGCTGAGGGTCTGCTGGACAGTGTGTGGCATGAACTCTGCACTGAGTGCAAGTCTCTTTAATGTCTCCCTGGGGTCCTCCCTCTCCCCTTCTGTCCTGCTTCTGGGGGCCTATGGGTGCTACTCCCTGTTCTGCCTCTTCTGCATCTGTGGCTGCTGAGCCCCACCTATAGGTCCAGAAGGCATAAGGCTAGAGCCCAGTCCTATCCTAGCCTAGGGCCTTGGAGAATTCTGGGCAGGGTGTGTGTGGAGAGATGAGTGGATTGTAGAGATCGACTTGGTTTTGAATTCAGCCCAAGCCCACTGTGTGACCCTGAGCATTTTCCTCCCCGCCTCTGGCCTCATCTGCTACACAGGGCAGGAGCCTTTCTGGGCCCACAGGATCTCTGGGCCTAGGAAGAGCATGTACAGGGCCTAGTAGGTGTTTGTTGATGGCCTTTGTAACCCCACAGTGCCTGGTTCCAGGTCAGCGCTCAGCAAATGTGGGTTAATCATGAGGTGAGCTCCTGTGGGTGCCTGGGTCTCCACAGCATGTCCGTCCCTGTGCTGGGACCTGGAACAGTGAGAGGCAGAGCTGGGGCACCCTGAGGTCTGACTGCAGTCAGGGAGGCTTCTTGGGGGAGGCCGGCCTTGGGCTAGAAGACTTGAGTAGAGGAGAGAGGCAGACAGGAGGGGGCAGGGCAGACAGAGGCACAGGTGCAGAGGCAGAAGGCGGGTGGGGCTGGAGAGAGGCTATGTCCTCTGCACTCTGCCAACGGTCTGGGTAGAATTGGAGTTTTGGAATCAGACAGATTTAGGTTGAACCTGGACACATCCTTGTTCCCTTTGGAACCTCAGAGGTGTCAGCAGGGAAGTGGGCTGACATCTCCCAGAGTGTAGCTGTGGGGCTCACATGGGGTGGCGTGTGTGGACAGCCATATTGCATGGGATATCTATCCAGGACACATGGGTATCAGGAACCTCCTCCCCTTTCTTGATCATCCGGGTCACCTGCTCTCTTCTGCCTGACTGGCCACAGGAGATGCAAGCAGGGATTCAACTTTGGTATAAGGACTTGGGGACTGAGGATATATCAGCTCTCTCAAAGAAGACACCAGGCTGTATTTGGTGACAAGCACTGATCCCAGAACCTTGGATCTGCATGCTTAAGGGCATGACCCCACGGTCACCAGCTCCTGCTTGGTTCCCATGCTCTGCTCTGGACCCCTTCCTGGGGGAAGGAAGTCTGGGCTCCCAACTGCAAACACCTGGCCCAAAGCCTGGGATCCCTCTTCTCAGTCCTTCCCACCCTGGCTCGACCCTCCCACCCACTGGAGCCTGGAAATAGGACCCAGGGCTCCGAGGCTCTAGGCAGAGCTGCTTCCCCAAGGCCTCAGTCTGGGCTGGGCAGGGGAGGGTTAAGACCTGAGCTGTCCTTACTGTTAGTGTTGAACTTACAGTTTGTAAAGGCCTGGGAGCTTCACAGAGCAAACATTTTCTCTCCTAATGACACTGCAGCAAATTAAGGAGTAATTGCCTCCCTGGCAGCATGAGAGAGCAGCCATCCATTATCTATGGTGGCCTGCCCTGGCAGCTGGAATAACTCTCCCAGGACTGATTGGTGGAGGGAAGGGTCCCCTCGTCTCCACTGTCAGCAATATTGCCTGGTCCTCTGACACTCCAGAGTGGGCACAGCCTGGGAAGACGCAGGGACAGGCTGATGCTCTGCTCAGCTTGAGAGCCTCCTGTCTCCAGAGGACCCAAGCTGACAGCTGTCTGCCTCAGTGTACAGTGCTGCCTGTCCTTTTGTCCTCTTTTCTTTTCGTTCTTTGCTCCTCTCTTTCTTTGTTTTGCATGTGCATGTGTGGCGTGCATGCATATATGTATGCACATTTGTATGTGTGTGCAGGTTCATGTGTGTGTACGTTCACGTGGAGGCGAGAGGTTGATATCAGATACCTTCCTTGATTGTTCTCCACCTATTGTTTATATAGGGTCTTTCACTGAACCTGGAGCTCACCAATCTGCCTCATTAGCTACCCAGCAAGCCCTAGAAATCCTTCTGCCTTTGCTTCCCAGGACTGGGATTATAGATGGGTTCTGCCTTGCTTGGCCTTTCATGGGAGCTGGAGATCCAAACTCAAGTCTTCCCCCTTGCACGACAAGCACTTTAAGTATCTGAGCCATCTGCCCAGCCCATCTTTTCTTTCCCTCACATCTTCTTTGCCTCCTCTTCCTCCAGGCAATCAGGGATCTGTTTCCTTTCACCATAGATTAATCTGCATTTTTTAGGATTTTATGTAATGAGAACAATAAAGCGTGTCCCCTTCTGTCTGGTTTCTTTTGCTCAGCCTGACCCTTTATTTTCGTCCATGCTGCTGTGTGGAGCAGGCTTGTTTCTTCTTCCTTGCCAAGTGGTGTCCGATTGTGTGGATGGACTATGTCACGTGCCCACCCAGTCTCCTGGAGATCAGCACAGGGGAGGTTCCCAGCTTCCTGGTGTCATGAGCAACGCTGCTGTGAGCTTGGGCGCAGGTCTCTGCAAGCACTTAGGTGTATACTTCTCATGGGAGAATCCCCACGTCAGGCATGCCAGGATAACTTCCAGCTGACTTTCTGGGTCAGCTAGTCCTTGTCAGCAGGCATTGTGGCTCCTTGTGTGGCCAGCCTGGCTCCTGGTTGGGTCCACGTGGTGCCTCTGTACTGTGGGCTTATGTGTAGACTTGGGGCTAGCTGTGGGTCTGGTGCCCGCAGGGAGACATTGGGGTGGACCCTGGGGAAGACTAGCACTTTATTACAAGCCCCTGCATCCTTCAGCAAGGGGGCTTTGGTCTTTGGAGGAGGGACGTGGCCATTTCTGCAGGAATTTCCAGTCTATCCATTCAGTGGGTCTGAAACCTGGAGCTTCTGGCTTCTCCCCCTTTCCCATGCAGCCTGACCTGGGAGCAGGAACCCTCTACTGACCAATAGCTCTGCCACTGTCCCCGTGAGGTAGGTCCACACCTCCCCTGGCTGCCAAGTCCCTCTTTGGTGGACCTTGTGCCTTGAGCTGCTGCCAAGGACATCTGAGTCTGTCATTCCCAGGATTCAGAGCACCCATGGCATGTCTCAGTTGCCCCGCCCCCTTTCCACAGACGTCTTCATGCCAGGGAACCCTCCACTCCCAGCCACTGGTTCCCTTTCTGTCCCCTCTGTGTTCACCAGGGTGGAGGGCTGAGCATGGGCATGGCTTCTCTATGTCTGGGGCCGTCTCTATCCCCTTACCACCAGCACCGGGGCGGGCCACCATCCCACCATCCCACCTTAGCACCTGTTCTCTTGGCCAGTCCCACTGTTGGTCAGCTTAGGTCAGTGCCTCCAGGAGCAGGGGCAGAGGTAGAGCCAAGGATCCTTGAGAAAGAGGCTTGTTGGGAGGAGGGGAGGAATGGGCCATGGGAATGAGCAGGCTGAAGTGGTACCTGCTAGCTATCAGAATGGTCAAGGATGTTGGGCTGTGGGTCTGGGAAGGGTATGAGCTGGAGTTCTCCAGAGAAACATACTCCACAAGGTGCATGTGTGTGTGTAAAAAGGATTACTATAAGGACTTGGCCCATACAATTGTGAGGCTGCTGAGTCCAAAGTGGGCAGGTGGAGACCCCAGAGAGCCTGTGGTATAGAAGAAGTCTGAGGCAGTCTGCTGGAGTGTTTCCTGCTGCTCGGGGAGATGCATCTTTTCGTTCCATTTCCGCTTTCAACTGGTTGGATATGGCCCACCCCTGTTGCAGAGGGCTGTTTGTCTCACTCCACGTTCAGTGATTTAATTGGTTTAATGTTAATATCACCTGAAAGCATCCTTCAGATTGGCACCAAAAAAATCACCATCACAGAGGATGTGTGGAGCCGGAGCCTAAAATCCGGAGCGGGAAGGCTAAGCCCGGGGCAGGGGCGGAGGGTCAGACACGTGGACTGGAAAAGGTGAGTCAGGACTCAGCCACTAAACTGAAGGGGACAGACATCAAGCAGTCCTCTCAACAGGTTTTGGGCCTTAGATGGAGGCCTAAGAGGCCGAGGATATGAAGCATGGAGACCAAGAAGAGCCTTGGACACCAGCCAGGGTGGACATTGTGCCATCGTGAGAAAGAGGTGAGTTTCTGAGGTGGGTGGAAGGTCACAGGGTACACAGAACCAAAGCAGGCCCAGTTCACCTGGATCTTCTGAGGTGGACGCAGGCAGTGTAGGTGCTTCCTGTCAACAGGTACGTCACTGTTCCTGCTGGGCCTGCGCCCTGCACTGCCACTGAGGCTGTTGGCTCCCAGTGTGACTGTACTTTCCGACCCAGGGGCTCGGAGAAGTCACTTCACTTGCGTTGTTTCCCTGATAGAGGAAGGCCACTGAGCATACCACGCAGGATTTTCACGGTGTTGAAATAAAACACTACCCCTATGGTTTCTGCTCCAGTGCCAACATCAGTGGAAGAGTCAAACTCATGAAGTCACAGACAGGAACTTACCCGCTCACAGCTGCTTTCAGCTTCTCACCTGACTCCCGGAGTCTGTGTCGTTGACTCTGCGCCTTCTTGTCCCCATCCCCAAGGGCTGTTTGGGGGGATACAGCAACAGCTGGCGCCCAACGTGGCACTCCTTACCCGTGTGGGCATGGGTTCTGACCTCACGTCTTGGGTCCTGGTTGTTACTCCCTTTCACTGGCTGTACTTTCCTATTCTCCCCCTGGCAACCTCGTGGATGCCCTTCCTCTCACTGTGTGACGCAGCGCCCCCTACTTGGTCTTTTCTCTGTCTCTTTTGTGTTCTGTGTTCTTTGCCCCTCGAAGGTGAGCGAGGCAGCCCCTCTTTGTTTTTCTGTCCATGTTTGTCTGTCTGAACGTTAGGGAGGTACATGCTTCATGCACGGTTTACCTGGCATCTCCACATAAGGGCTGACCCCCCAGCAGACGGAACCCCGGAGTGGTCACCCGACCGGCCCCTCCCTGACTGGAGCCACCGTGTGGGCATACGGCCATGGCCTGACGAGCCATGGAAGTCCCCCACGAAGCACAAGACACTCGGCTCTGACATACTTCTTGTCTCTTCTGCTTTCGCTTTGCCTATGAGATGGGCAACATTGCAAGGAGCCCCAAGTCAGGGCACTCAAATCCCTTCTTGTAACTTGGGGACTTAAGGTTCAGTCTGCAGAGTTGGAGGATTTTTGGAATGAGGCTGCGATACTAAAAATGGAAAAAAAGGCCCCTGTGTTCCCTAAATCGTTACATATGTTATTATGGGTGGAGTTATTTTGTTTCTAGTTGATCTCCTTAAGTGTCTTGTACAGCATGTGTCACGCCAACGCACCATCAATAAGTCTCCACTCCAGGTACTCGTGGCTCTTGAACATCCTAATTGTGGTCTGCCTCATGAGGTCATCAGGCCTGGCTCACAGAAATCCGTGAGGCCTCTATATAAATTGCCCTCCCAAACACCCCGCATGTCTCCCAGAGTGGCCATCCTTCCAGGGCCAGCAGTCAAAGAGGAGCAATGTCCTGTTGGGCTGGGTCAACCTAAAACAGGACATGAATTAAAAATTCATGTGCCAATGATGGGGAAAGCTTAACCTTAAAGAGGACAACCTAAAACAGACGCGGTCCATTATGCTGGGTGCCCTCTGAGAGGCGGGAGTAATAAAACCAGAGCACTGGGCTCAAACTCCTGCTGGAATGCTAAAAGAAATTAAAAAAGGGGTGGGTATGTAGGAGAAGCATAGCCAGGGGGGTCCTGGTAGGAGGCCCTGAGATTATAGCACATGCGCCCCTGCTGCCTCCCCTGTGAGCCCACCTGAACCCTGCCTAAATGCCCGGACACTGCTGACGCAGGAAACAAGCCAATGAAAAAGGGGCAACACAATGCCGAACAACAAAAGAACCAATGGGAAGCAGGGAAGGGGTAGATAGAGATGTCTGTTTTCCTCAATAAACGAGTCTGCTTTCAGCTTCTCACCTGACACCCGGAGTCTGTGTCGTTGACTTTGTGCCTTCTTACCCCCACCCCCAAGGGCTGTTCCGGGGGATCCAGCAACACGCTACAATAACTAGGTTGGGTCTGGCTGGATCCAGGTGCTTAGAGCTCACCTCTATGTCTATCTCACCACACCCTTTGGTCCTAACTCCCTACAAGGATCATGCTCTGCCAGTGCAGCAGGCTGGCACAGAGAGAAATCATATAATCCACCCATTTTAAGAGTATAATCTGGGCTAATCTGGGCTGGAGAGATGGCTTAGAGGTTAAGGCACTTGTCTGTGAAGCCTAAGGCCTCATGTTCAACTCTCCAGGTCCCATGTAAGATAGACTTACAAGGTGATGCAAGTACACAAGGTCATACATGTGCACAGACATCTGGAGTTCGCTTGTCATGGCTAGAGGTCCTAGCATGCCAATTCTTTCTTCTCTGTCTCTGATAAAAATAATTTTAAAAATTATAAAAAAGAGTATAATCCAATGTTGTTTAGCAAATTTAGAGAGTGGATTGCCACTCCCACCGTCAGTTCTAAAATATGTCAAGACGCCAGTGAGACCCTTGGATTCATTCACATCTCTTCCCTGTCCCCAGCCCCATATCCAGGCAGCAACTAGTCTGAGTTCTGTCTCTGAGGCCTGCTTTTACCCATACAATTCATATAAATGGAACGACGCCATATGGGATCCTTTAGTGTGCCTTTTTAACCTAGCATAAGGTTTGCTCATTTAGTAATATGTCCAATTCTTTGCTAACTCTTATGGCTGAGTAGTGTTCTGTTATATGGCACACGACATGTTGTTCATCACATCAGCAGGCTATGGAATTTTTGGTTGCTTCCAGTTTGGAACTCCTGGATGCTGCCATGAATCTCTGTGGACAAGGTTTTTGTATAGAGGTGTATGTTTTCATTTCTCTCGAGTATGTTCTGTGTGTGTGTGTGTGTGTGTGTGTGTGTGTGTTACGCATGTTTGTATGTGTGTGGGCATACACATATGTGTTCACATTTGTGTATGTGTATGTAGAGACCAGATGTTGATATTGGGTTTCTTCCTTGGTCGCTCTTCACTTTATTCTTTGACAGGATCTCTCATTGAATCCAGAGCTAATAAATTTAACTAGACTAGCTCTCTGGCAGGTTCTCCTGTCTCTGCCTCCCCAGCTCTGGGATTGAGTTACCATACCTGGCATTTTACATGGGGCTGGGGATCTGAACTCAGGTTTTCATGCTTGCATGGTAAGCCTTTACCCACTGAGCCATTTCCACATCCCCTTCCTTGTTTTGGTATTTTTGCAAGAGGGTTTCATGTGTCCCAGGCTGGCCTTGAACTTAATATGTAGCTGAGGATGACCCTGAACTCCAGATCCTTCCATTTCCACCTCTCAGGTGCTGGAATTACAGGTGGGCATCACCATGCCCAGCTTCCTCTGGAGCATACTCTTGGAAGCAAAGTCTTGGGGCTGTATTTGGTGAGTTTTATGTTTAATGTCTTTAAGAAAATGCCAAAATGGGCTGGAGAGATGGCTTAGCACTTGCCTGTGAAGCCTAAGGATCCCAGTTTGAGGCTTGATTCCCCAGGACCTACGTAAACCAGATGCACAAGGGGGAGCACACGTCTGGAGTTCGTTTGCAGTGACTGGAGGCCCTGGCGTGCCCATTCTCTCTATTTCTCTCCATTTCTCTCTATTTGTCTCTTTCTCTGTCTGATGCTGTCAAATAAATAAATAAAATAAAATAAAATAAAAAATAAATAAAATCGAAAAACTTGACATGAGGAAAAATTAAAAAAAAAAAAAAAAAAAAGAAACTGCCAAACTCATTTCCTAACTGGCCGACACGTGCAATGCTGGAATGTAAGAGGTTTTGCTCCTCTACATCCTCACATCCCAACAAGTTGTCTTTTCCATTGTCACTATCCTAACGCGTGAAAAGTCTACCTCAGTGTGGTTTTGGTTTATTTCCCTAAGGACTAAGAACGCTGAACATCAGTTCCTACACTTCCCGGACATTTAACTGCCAGCTTTTTTAACGCCTTTCTCTTATGTCTTCTTTGGTGGAATGACTGTTCAAATCTTCTGCCAATTTCAAAATGGGTTACATATTTTCTTATTGAATTATAGGGGCTTTTTATATATTTTGATACTAGTCCCTTAGATATATGTGATTTGCAAATGTTAACCTTGAGTCTCTGAACTCTCTCTCTCTCTCTCTCTTTCTCTATCTCTCCTTCAATCCTTCCCTCCCTTCCTTCCTTTTTGTGATGCTGGATGTTGAACTTTTGAGTCTTATACATGCTTGGCAAACTCTACCACTGAGCAAAATCTCTAGCCTTATCATTTTCTTAACAGCATTTTTTAAAGCCCCCCAAATTTGTGTGTGTGTGTGTGTTTAAAATGTCTGTGTGGTGTGCTTATTGGTACATATGTGTGGGCGTTCATGCAGGTGTGTGTGTGTGTGTGTATGTATGTGTGGTGTCTGTGTGGTATGCAGGTGTGTTGATAGTACCTGAATGTTGGTGCATGAATGTGTGAGTATTCATGCAGGTGTGTGGGGATGAAGACAGGTGTCCTCCATGGTTCTCCTCTTTACTTTATTGAAGCAGCGTCTCTCACTTGAGCCCAGAGCTGGCTGATTGCGCTAATCCAGGTAGGCAGCTTGCTCCAGGGATTCTCGGCTGTCTCCTGCTGCACCCTAGGATTATAAGCAGACCACCATGCCCACCTGGCATTTACTAGGTTCTGGGGATCTGAACTCCAGTCCTCAGGCTTGTATGGCAAATATTTTATCCACTGATTAATCCCTAACCAACCAAAGCTTTTAGTGTTGATGGGGTTCAGCTCATGATTTTACTGTATGTCAAGATTTTGATGTCATATATATGCAACATTTATCTAATGTGAGATTTTTCCTCTAGATTTTCTTCTAGAAGGTTTATAGTTTGGGTTCTTATTTTCAGATCTGGGATACATTTTCAGTTGTACGGTGTGAGATAGGGGTACCTGGACCACTCATACTCTTTCTCAGTGTATTAACTTTCCACTGTGGTTAAACAAGATGACACAACCTCAGTGGTTTCTGAAGAGATGCGTTTGTCACCACACAGTTCCCATAGGCCTGTAGGAAGAAGTCTGGGCTCGGGGCAGCTGGTGTTTGCTCAGGGTCTCAAACCTAACTCAAAGCTACAGTGCCTGTGGGAGGCTGCTTTGGGCAGAATTCATCTCCTCACACCTCATGACCGAGGGTCTTGTCTCGGTGCTGGCTCTCTCAGAAGGCTGCTCTTGGTTGGTTCCTCATGGATGCCACAGTTCCTTGTCACGTGGCGTCTCCACAGGCTCTCTCAGTCATGGCGGCACACTTCCACAAGGCTGACGGTGAGGAGTGTCTTCCTCGAGTGCGCTCATGTGGGGGGTGAAGACGCTCCCCCACACCATCCCCTCACACACTTTCATGACAGTGACGCCCTGTCACCTTGTCTGCTGTGAGAGGCACAGCACAGGTCCCGCCACACTCAGCGGGGGATGCGGGCCCGAGCACTGCCTCCCTGCTGTGATCAGAGACTGCCGTGAGGAGGACTATAGCGTGAGGCTCACCAGATCAAAACCAAAACGGCGTGGGTGAAAGGTGGGAGGGAACCGCCACCCACTAGGTGCCCAAGCCAGGCGGCCAGTAGTCAGCAGTGACGTTTGTCCCATCCTGCTCGTGACAGTCCACCGGGCCCTTCCCTGAGCACCCCTCGGACTCTCTGTTCGCCATCCCTTGCTGGGGGCCTGGAGTGAACGGTCTTGTGCGGATTCCTCCACAGCTCACCGGGTTTATTTAGGTAGTGACCCCAGGAAGTGTGGCGAGGTGGGGGAAGACAGGAAAGCCTGGAGCCCCCAGTGGGTGGCCTGTGGACTCAGTCCTGTTGGGACCTTCCAGGGGACCATGGGGAATGTGTCAGCGTGGCCCTCTGACAGATATTTGTTGCTTCTCCTCTCTCCATCCCTCCTGGTTCCTGGGTATTAAGACCTTGGACTCAGCTGTTATGTCCCTTGGGCTAGTCACACTCCAGGACACAGGACAGCACTCCCATGAAGTTGAAGGTCAGTAAACAGGAAGCAGGGGGCAGAGAGTGGGGTTTGTTTTCAGTGGGGTCCATGGCTCGGGGTGCCCCATCTGGAAGAGCACCCTTCCTCCAAGGACCCGGTGCTGCTTATTTAGCCTCATCAGGTGGCTTCTGGGGTTCTACACCGTGTCTCAGTTCCATCCCACACAGCAGCAGGACTTTGGCTAAATGCAAGATCAGCTGCAAATTAAATTTAATGGGACTGGAATAATTCTGTTGACTTTTTAAAGTGCCTGGAGATAAATACAAGCTTAACGACTTCCGAGTCTCTCAGCTTTCCATTGTGTTTCCCAGGGGAGCGAGGGGAGGGGAGAGGAGCTGAGGAGGGGAGGAGGAACGCTCCTCCTGCTGCATGAGGAGCGAATCCAAGACAGGCATTGGTCAGTGGTTTAGCAATTTATAATGCCTGTACCTGGAGACCTGAAACCACAGGCTTGTTAGGAGGAATAACCAAAGATGGAGACAAAGATTTATGTGGGGTCAGTTGTCCTGACACCAGCTATAATGGCCAATTATAGCTGGCAGCCATCTAAAGGCCAAACAGTGGGGAATTAGCCATAGTCCCTAAGTAAACCAGCACAGGATGGAGTAAGAGGATGATCCAACTATAGATCTTATGTTGTAGTTACTTTTCTTTTTTTTTTCCTCAATTTTTATTAACATTTTCCATGATTATAAAAAATATCCCATGGTAATACTCCCCCACTTTCCCATTTGAAATTCCATTCTCCATCATATCCCCTCCCCATCTCAATCAGTCTCTCTTTTATTTTGATGTCAGGATCTTTTCCTTCTCTTATGATGGTCTTATAAAGGTAGTGTCAGGCACAGTGAGGTCATGGATATCCAGGCCATTTTATGTCTGGATGGAGCACGTTGTATTAGTTACTTTTCTTGAAACTGTGTCCAAATTTTTGACAAAAAGCAACTTAAAGGGGGCAGAATTTGTTTTGGCTCATGGTTTGAGGGTGCAGCCCATCGTGCTGAGAAGGCATGGCTGGGTTGGAAGACATGGTGGTAAGAATGGCTTGCAGCTGTGGTGGTGGGGCTTGCTCACATCTCAGTGGACCAGAAAGCAGAGGGAAATTGAGGCTGGGAGTGGGGTGGGCTGCAAGTCCTGCATCAGCAACTCACTTCCACCAGTGAGGTACCACCTCCTAAAGGTTCCCCCATGACCCTAAACAGCACTTCCAGCTGGAGACCAAGGGCTCAGACACATAAACCTGTGGGAGACACTTTACACTCAAACCGTAACAACTCGCCACCTGTCCTCGCCATCCTCATCACCATCCTCTTCACCACCAGCACCATAATCACCACAGCCATTGCCATCATCATCATCATCGTTGCCACCAGCCCCATCACCATCACTGTCATCGTCACTACTGCCATCATCATTACCACTGTCCTCACTGCCACTTGCTGAGCACCTTCGATGTGCCAGGCACAGTGCTGGGCACTTTGAAGACTCTCATGAAACATCCATGAGAGGGACGTTGGATCTGATTTACTAATGAGGAAAGAGAATTCTAGAGAGACGAAGGGGTCCAAGGAGCACACGGGATGAGCAGGAAACTCAGGGAGGATCTGAGTTCAGAGCTGTCTGATTGCTCAGGCTCAGCTCACCGTCAATCCTGTGTGCCACCCCTGCTGTGCCTTTCCCATGGCAGGAGACCACTACCTTCACCAGGGAGCAGCTCCATCTTTACTCAGCACTGACAACCTTACCAGGGCCTCCTTCAGTGGTCCTAGTGCTGACCTTTTGGAGACTGTAGGCTCAGCTCAGCTTCTGGTTCCTCTGGTGCTGGCGATCAGCCATTGTGTCCACTTGAAGTTTTGAGGATGAGCTTTGCGTTTCTTCACCCACCCCACATGTGAATGACTAAACCTCATGCCCTCCTTTGTCCTAGCTCCAGTCCTCCTTGGACCCTGATAGCTCTCCTTCCTTGCATCCTGCCTTCCTTTCTCACCCAGCAGCCACATAAATCTCCTTAAATCACAAGCCAGGACACTTCATAACTCCACTGTGGCCTACAGATCCCAAAGGATCTTTATGCTGCATCCCTTCCCCATCTCCCACCTCTCTCTACTCCAGACACATGGGCCTGTGTTGTCTTGAGTATGCCAGGCTCACTGTTAACTCAGAGCCTTTGCATCTGCTGTACACTGGGACTGCAGTATTCCCCTGACACTGATTGAGGAGCTTCACTCCCCCAACACTATTCCAGACTCTGTTCAAGCCTGTACGTTCAGTAGTTTTTTTTTATAGCAACATTCTCTCTCTTTTTTTTAAATTTATTTGAGAGCAACAGACACAGAGAGAAAGACAGATAGAGGGAGAGAGAGAGAATGGGCATGCCAGAGCTTCCAGCCTCTGCAAACGAACTCCAGACGCGTGCGCCCCCTTGTGCATCTGGCTAACGTGGGACTTGGGGAACCGAGCCTCGAACCGGAATCCTTAGGCTTCACAGGCAAGTGCTTAACTGCTAAGCCATCTCTCCAGCCCAGTAGTTTTGTTGTGGCCACTGTTGCAGTCACCGTCCTGCTGTTGGCACAAAACACCCTACCAAAAGCAGCTGATGAGGGAAAAGTTTTTATTTTGGTTTACATTCATGATGGCAGGAGAAAACATGGCATGAGCAGAGGCTGACCATCACCTTCTTATCACAGCATTGGGCACAGCAAGTGGAAAATAGCAGCAAGAGAGTGAGATGAACTCTGGCGAGGAGGAGCTATATAACCCCAAAGCCCACAGCCAGCAGCTCGCCCTCTCAGCGAGGCTCCACCTTTTATATTGCCATCACTTGGGACCATGCATTCAGAACACATGACTTTATCAGATTTAAACCTCCATATTCCATCCCTGGTCCCAGTAAACTGATGACCATCTGTGATGTAAAATGCAATCAGTCTTACTTTAAAAGTCCCCACAGTTGTTTTCCAGTCCCAACACTATTCAAACATCCCCATAGTCCAAGTTCTCTTAACTGGGAGCTATAAAACCAAAAACACATGCTGACAGAATAAACATTCACCCTGAAAAATATGGCAAACATTTGAAGGAAAAATTGAACCAATGCAAAATATATATTTCAGGACAAACATCAAATCCTGTAGCTCCAAGTCTGACATCTGTAACCAGTGGCAAACCTCTGAGGTTTCAGTCATGCCCCTCCAGCTGGGCTGCTTGCACCCTGGGGAACAACCCATCATGAGCCAGTATCTCTCTTCGACAGTCATTCTATAGTCTTGACATCTCAAAAATCCTGGGATCTTCACTGTAACCCATTGTTCATCATCACAGTTCTATTGGATCTCCACACAGGGACTCCAACAACCCTGCCTAACATCATCCAGTGACCATTTCCAAAAAACAAACTTTTAAAACCAGGTGGGTTACCGAATTTGTTAATTCAGGGGGGAATAAATCCAACTTTGAAGAGCAGGAAACTCCTTCAGCATTCAAACCTCTTACTTCTTCCTGGAGCCCCAATGCAGAACAGCTGGCCCGATCTCAATGTTGGTAATCTCTCAAATAACCGCAGCTGAATGGGTGCCTGCAACTTTCATTTCTTTCTGTGCCATGCCCTTCTACTCACACCTGTCCATTTCTACACAGCTCAGCTTTGAACAAGTTCTCAGGGAAGAATGCAGTCAGCCTATCATACAAACTGCTTCTAGCACAGTCTGGGCAGAGCTCTTATTCTCCTCATAAGCTATACAATACCATAGGCACATGTACATGAAAATGAAACTCTCACACAGACACACTTGTGGTACATGCGTGTATACGTGCATGCATACACATGATGCAAACAAATCCAGGGGTGAATATATGTAAAACTGACATATGTGTGATGATGTAAACACACACACACACACACACACACACACACACACACACACACTCATTGCTGTGCACCTCCTCACTGCCTCCTGCCTGTGTTTTGAAGTGCTTCTGGGCGGCTCAGGAGGTTCCAGGAAGCAACAGACAGGTGTGGGCTCTGGAGCCCGTCTCTTCTTTGTGGCACCCAGCCTTACAGAGGCTCTGTGAAGAAGGAACTGGTGTCAGCCCACAGCCGTGGCAAAGGCTCAGGCAGGGCCATCACAGGGGATTGTGGTGAGTGACTGCTGGCCTTTAGCTGCAAGGGACCGGGGCTCAAAACTAAGGTTAGGGTAATATAGCAAGGATGTGATGGGTGAGAATTTGAAGGTGCACAGTGTCCACAGAAGTTATGGAGTGATGGTCAGCTTATGATTCAGGTTAAAAGTCAGACAAAATTAAGGTTCAAGGTCAAAATCCAGAAGACAAGGTCAAGGTCAGACAAGGATTCGAATAGGGTCATGAGCTATGTACTCAATGGAGACTGGAGTGAGAACATTGTCAGAATTCAAACCAGGGTTAGGATGAGAGTCAGAGCTAAGTCAGTGTGCTATGAGTTCAAGGGTTTGAGTCAAGAGAAAAAGGAACCCCACTGTTGTTCAAAATCAGGTTAAGGTCAAATCAAGGTCATATCCACAGTGAGGAGAACCAGAGAAGCCAGTCAGGATCCTGCTGGATCAGGCTGTGTAAACCTCACTATCCTGCTTGAAGCCATAGCCTGGCTTTATCTGGTTGACGTACCCATGGTACTGCTGCTGCCTGTGTGGTATAGGGAGACCTTCCAACCACATGGGAATCCAGGCAAGTAACACCTGTCCCCCAGGCTGCTGGCCTCAGTGACCCTGCTGCTGTGCTGGTCTCCTGAAGTCAGAGGAAGCCAAGGGGCTCCTGACACACACACACATACAGATAGAGTGAGTGAGAGAGACAGAGAGAGAGAGAGAGAGAGAGAGAGAGAGAGAGAGAGAGAGAGAGCTTTGGAGCCTGGATAGATTAGGGTAGAGTGGAACAATGTGGTACTTACATACAATGGAAGCATACTGAACCATAGGAAGAAAGAAGCTTGCTATTTAATTTATGGAAACACAGGTGAGGCTTGGGAACATAATCTTAAGTCAGACACAAGAAGACCAAAGCCCATGTTATCACTTTACATGTTGATCTCAGAGAAGCAGAGTGTGGAATAGCAGTGCCCCAGCCTGGGGAAGGTGAGGTGGGGATATGGAGAGGGGATGGTTATTGGGCGCCAGGGTGCACCCTGGAGTACATCAAGCAGACAAAACCAGTAGGATCCTGACTGGAATTTCTGTTCTATGGCACAGTAAAGCAACTGTGGCAGGCAACAGTTAATTGGACAAGAGTGGAGAGAGGATTTGAATGCTCTCAGAACAATTGATAATGTTTTGAGGTGAAGAATCTGCCGGTGACCCTGATCTGATCTCGACACTGTACATGTAGCAAAATGCCATACTGTCCCCATAAGCAGCTACAACTATGTGTCAAACAAAAGGTAAATAAAGAGCATCAGAGCATCAGAGCAGGTGACTCCCGGGGGACCTCGGGGCACTGTCACTCTGATTCTGTGACATCTTTTTTTTTTTTTTTTTTTTTTTGGTTTTCTGAGGTAGGGTTTCACTCTAGCCCAGGCTGACCTGGGATTCACAATGTAGTCTCAGGGTGGCCTCAAACTCATGGCGATCCACCTACATCTGCCTCCCGAGTGCTGGGATTAAAGGTGTGCACCACCATGCCCGGCATGTGACATCCTCTCTTACACCCCATGAAGCTTCATGCAATCTGCAGCGCCTAACAATTTCCTCTCCTCTCTCTTAAAGAGAACAATCTAGAACACTGGCTACTCCCAGCAATTACTCCTATTCAAAGAGGAGCAAATCACGATGAGTCACCTGAGCTGTCCCCACAGGATGCACAACAACGCACGTGTCTGAACAGAAGCCAGGACTTCCACTGTCAGCCAGGGCCAGGGCCCAGACGAGCTCCCCACCAGAGGTTCACGGCACCTCTGTTCCACCCCCCCAAGGGCTCCACCCCCTTGAGCTCACAGCACACTGGCTTGAGCTCTGACTCTCATACTGACACTGCTATGAACTCTGACCTTGGTGTCAATCCAGTCTCCATTGAGCACACAGCTCATGACCCATTTCTAACCCTTATCTGATCGGCCCCCTCCCTGCCTCTGAGGACCAGCATCCTCAAGAGCACCCAGAGATCCAAGTCAGAGATCAAGAGGACAGCGACTGTCCTGCCCACTTGAGACCCTCGTCCAGGAGATCTTGGGATTCTCCTGTGGCTTTCCATCCCAGATTTCATCATCCTTAGCGGCCTCCTGATGCTGCATATCTGAAAGCCATGGCGCCTCCTCCTGCCCGTCCCCTCATTGCTCACTGTGGGGGTGAAGCCGGCCTTCCCCCATCATTGCCTGAAGTTCCAGCTGATGCTGGGAAGAAGTGGGCTGCTCCTCAGTTTCCTAGAATGTGTTCCAGGGCAGCACAAGAAGTCTGGGTGGTAATTCATTCATGAGCTAGATGCAAAGAACAAAATTTACGGGTGTGACTGTGGTGTGTGTGTGTGTGTGTGTGTGTGTAGAGGTCAATCTTAGGTGTTGCTCCTCAGGCACCATTTTTTTTTTTCGAATTAGGGTCTCACTCTAGCTCAGGCTGACCTGGAATTCACTATGGAGTCTCAGGGTGGCCTGGAACTCATGGTGATCCTCCTACCTCTGCCTCCTGAGTGCTGGGATTAAAGGCGTGCTCCACCACACCCGGCTCTCAGGCACCATTTTTAAGACAGGTTCTCTCGCTTGCCTGGAACTCTCCTAATTAGGCTAGACTAGCTGGTCAGGAAGCCCCAGTGTCTGCCAGTGTTTGCCTCCCCAGCCCTGGCATTATGAAGTGTGTGTCACGATGCCTGGCATTTTCACATGGGTTCTGGGGATGGAGCTCAGGTTCTCATGCTTATAAAACAAGTGCTTTACTGAGTCAGCCACATTGCTAGCCTCCAGATGTTAGGTTTTCAAAAATGGGTTTGGGGAAGTTTGGGTCTAAACAACATCAAACAGATGTACTTTGCTTCTTACAGAAGACATCCACATGCAGGGCGAATCCCCACCAGGAGAAGGCAGCTAGAAATACCTAACTCGGGGTGCGGGAGGAGGAGGGAGGAGACCCGGTACCTGTCACAGGCTCCTTCAAGGCCCAGCTGAACACTGGCGGCTCCAGCATGTGCTCCTGAGCTCACCATCAGCGGAAAAGCTCGAGGGGTCAGGGGTTGGCCTTGGACCCGTCCCTCCCCAGGTCACCATCACACTCAGTTTCCTTTCATCCTCTGGTCTGCCAACCTGACCCTCCTTTGTCTCGCCCACCTGCCCTGACTTGTGCCCCTGCTCCTGACCCTGTGGCTGTCTTTATTCTAACATTTCATCAAAGGGGCGTTCACTGAGTCCTTCAAATCTGCCACAGAGCAAAGCCAGAGTAAGGCTGTGGGAAGGCTGATGCATTTAAATATGTCCCGTGTCAGCCTCCATCACAGCTCAGCGTGTGACGTCACCGCAGAGCCTTTGCCTTCTCTCAGGCTGTTTCTTTCCAGCGTCCAATGCAGGGAGTCATCCCAGAGTGTTGGTCAGCATCCTGCTGCCCATCCCTAAACCACCACAAACACCAGTGCAAGCCCCTCTCAGGCTCTGTTTCCTCAGGCTGGGGTGCAACCTCCTTGGTCCCAAGTCCCCCTGGAGGTGATGACGATTGGCAGTAGCCATCAACTGGAATGATGTCTGCTTTGGGAGAAAGAAATGGAGGCTCAGGGAGGTGAGGGGACATGCCAAGTCACACAGCAGCAAGGTCCTCTGGGACAAACTCAGAGCTGTCAAGCTGTCATGGAGGTCTGGCTGCTGTCTCCACCAGAGCCTTTTTGCCCTTTCCTTACCCTGCCCTCTTGCCAAAATATCTGACTGTCAAAGAAGGTAATATTTCCTGATTTTTCTCTTTCATGGGACATACTTACACACACATACACACACAATTTCATCCTAAGAAATCATACACTTACAACCACATACATAACAGCTTACACATAATCATATACAACCTCACAGACACAATCATATGCACACAATATCACACATACAACCATCTACATACTATACCACAATAACATGCACACATAATTTTATGAACATACCCAGTTTCACACACACACACACACACACACACACAATCATACAAACACACCATATCACACACACAGTTTGTCACGCTACTGTGTTCTACATGCTTGTGGATAAGCGAATGACCCAGTGGGGGTATTTGGAGTGGGGGCTTTGGGAAGCAATGAGGTCAATGGGTGGAGCTCTCACGAGTGGGATTAGTGCCCTCCTAGAAGAGACATGAGAAGGATGATCTGTGTCACTCCAGGACACAGCAAGACGGTAGCAAGCTGTCTGCAGGTCAGGCGGGAAGGAGCTCTCACAGACACTGAGCTGGCTGCAGCCTTGATCTTGGAATTCCCGCCTTTCAGAACCGAGAGACAAATGGTTAAGACACTTGGACTAGGCTTTGTTACAGCAGTGCAGTCAGACTGGAGTGCTCTCCCCACAAGATCACAAGTACAGACACACCTCCACGGGCCTCTTGTACTCAGCTGTGCTCACCTGCGCCCTCCTGCCTCTGGCACAGGCAACCCCCACAGCACAGTCAGCAGCCCTGGGAAGCAGAGGGGAGGAAGGAGCAGCCTCCTGGCCATTCTGGAGCAATGGTTCCCTGGGTAGACTGCTCCAGCCCATTCCTGTGTCGCTCTGGACGGAATGCTTGAGAAGAAACCCTGGGAATCTTTTAGCTTTCCATTTTTTTTTAAAATTTTTATTAACATTTTCCATGATTATAAAAAAATATCCCATGGTAATTCCTTCCCTCCCCCCCCACTTCCTCCTTTGAAATTCCATTCTCCATCATATCCCCTCCCCATATCAATCATTGTACTTACATATATACAATATCAACCTATTAAGTACCCTCCTTCCTTCCTTTCTCTTCCCTTTATATCTCCTTTTTAACTTACTGGCCTCTGCTACTAAGTATTTTCCTTCTCACACAGAAGCCCAATCATCTGTAGCTAGGATCCACATATGAGAGAGAACATGTGGCGCTTGGCTTTCTGGGCCTGGGTTACCTCACTGGGTATAATCCTTTCCAGGTCCATCCATTTTACTGCAAATTTCATAACTCCATTTTTCTTTACTGCTGAGTAGAACTCCATTGTATAAATGTGCCACATCTTCGTTATCCACTCATCAGTTGAGGGACATCTAGGCTGGTTCCATTTCCCAGCTATTACAAATTGAGCAGCAATAAACATGGTTGAGCATGTACTTCTAAGGAAATGAGTTGAGTCCTTAGGATATATGCCTAGGAGTGCTATAGCTGGGTCATATGGTAGATCAATCTTGAGCTGTTTTAGGAACCTCCACAATGATTTCCACAATGGCTGGATAGCCTTCCATTTTGATGGGTGTCTGGGTGAGTCTCTGCAGGATGGACCAGCCACCTCTCCCAGATGAACACTCCTACAGTGTCACAACAGTCACCGTGGCCTTAGAGAAGGAGGTGACCATGTCTGTAAGTCCTCCTCTAGACTCTGAGCCCTGTGGGGCTCGAGGCCTGGGTGAGGCTCCAGGTCAGAGGAGAGGCCTGTTTGGGCAGCCCTGGCCTCCTCTCCTCTGTGACCCCATGGGCCTGCACCTCCCCACCTCAGCAGCACTGCGAACTCCAGTTCCGCCCTCATTGTTCCCACAACTCCTGGGGGTGAGGGATATGAGAAGAAGGTTGAGGCTATAGTATTTCGAGCAAACACAAAGAAAACCATGCGATGTGACGTTCTCAGCCCAACACACACAAACCAATACCGATATAAGGAAAGATCTAGCGGGATGGACAGAAAACAAAACAAAACAAAAATCAAGCAGTTTTAAGTGCTAACATATCAACAACTAAAGGTAAGGTGTCATCCCTTGAAACATGCATCCCTTGAAAGAGAGGTGGGTGGTGTGGAAACCCTCCCCAAACCACACAATCTAACACTATCGTGTATACTACCCCGAGGCTTAATTTCAGCTGTCAGTTTGACAGGATTCAAATGGAAATAAATGTCTGTGAGGGATTGCCTCGAGTAGATAAACCGAGGCGGTAGCTCCACATGCACGCAGGTATGCAGTGTCCTGGCGTAGGCTAAGGCCCTCTAGTGCCCGGGCAGGGGAGAGCTGGTTGAGGCTCAGCGTGCATCGCTGTCCGCTCCCTGACTGGATATGACAGGACTGTCAGCCTCCTGCTCCTGCCTTCTCCACCATGGTGGACCGCACCTCCTGCACCTGTAAGCCAAAACAAAGTCTTCCTTCCTTACGTTGCTTTTTGTCAAGCATTTTTGTCACAGCAATGACACAAGTAAGTCATGCAACTAATCACTCATTTCAAGTACAATGTAGGATGTAGAAATTAAAGAAATGGAAAATGTCATACCATGAAAATTTTCATAAGAAGGGTGACTATAGGAATATGAAATAGACTTCAGGGAGACAAATACTATTAGAGACAACAGGAACATGACACTGTGACAAAAGGCACATTGACCAAGAGATATTGCAATCCCAATTATACGTATACCAAATGCTAAAGACTCAAGATACACGAGGCAAAAAGCAACACCGTTGAAAGGAGTAATAGGCAACCCCAAAATTGTAGCCAGAGGTTTCATCACCAGATTCTCAGTGATTGTCAGAGCTACTAGAAAGTCAGCAAAGATACAGAAGAGCTGAACATCACAACCAACAGGGTATGTTTGGCTCGTCCAGAATACCCTACTCAAAATGGAAACACATTCTTTTGGAAGTGCCAATGGAATGTTCATGAAGATGGAATGTTCTTGTGCCACAAATGACAGTTACCCTAGAGAAAGTAACCAGATTAAAAATGGGACCTAAACCCAAATGGAGGTGACAGGGAACACTGGTCAACACGAAGACATAACAATATAAATTACCCAATCTGAGCACCAGAGGGAAAATATACTGGGAAAATGAATAGTGTCAGAAACCTAGGGTTATAATGGTCTAAAATTCATGTTGACAGAGTCTCAAGGGAGAAGAGAAAAGGGATGTGGGTTAAAAAATTACCCGAAGAAAATAATGACTGGGTTGGGGACTGGTGAGAAAGAGAAAGCACTTACTGCCTAGGCATGAGGGCCTGAGTTTGATCCCCAGTACCCACTTAACAAAGCTGGGTGTGGTCAGATACACTTGTTACACCAGTCCTGTGGGGAGACCAGGATCGCTGGAGCAAGCTCCAGTGCCAGTGAGGGCTAATACTACTTTAATGACTGAACAAGACATGGAAGGTGGGTCTCGGTGCCTGAGGTGGGATAACCATGAGGTACCCAAGAGTTCTGGAGCTCCCTGCAGGCTCTGGCTGCACTAGACCCCGGCAGAGCCTGGTGCTTGCCTGCCCTGCACAGCCCCTTTTCACCCTTTCTTCCTGAGTGTGTCCCATGGTGACCCATGTCATTCATGAGTCCCCACATGGGCTCTGCTTCTAGGGAACCCGAACCCCAGCCTGGGTAAGTTTGCTCCCGATAATGGTGGCTCAAGGTATCCCTGGAGGGAGAGGAGGTGATTCTGATGGGACAAGATGCCTGCTCTGAGGGAGACAAAGCTGCTTCTTGGGGCCTTTCAGCCCCAAACTCTTGTGGTAACTCATCCAGATTCTTCCCACATGGGCTCCAGGTCCCATGACATCCATGCTCTCCATGTAATTACTGTGTCTCTCCCTGCTCTGGGTTTGATTAACCAATGGTTACAAACAAATCCCAGAAATAAGGAAACACAGCATCTCCCCTGAGTAGCCGTGGCCCATTGGCAGAAATCAAATTACTTTGCAACCAACAGCTTTGTTGTCTTGATTTTGATACAGATAGGGAATTAAGCTAATTAATACACCCTTCTTTCTATGCTCAAGACTTGGGGCCCTTCTTACCTGAGGGAATTGGTCACTATGTTTGAGTAAAGGATCTGCATTGCAATTACAGTTCATTAATAGATTTGTGGGGTAGGGGAGAGGTTGGGTCTCACTGAGAGGATTATTTTGCATTTCTCCTCTTTTAATTACACAGTTATCTCCTGGAGCAAAGCTCTGTGAAAAATGTGGGTGGGAGAGTCCCCATGCCCATCTGTTCTGGATGTGAATGCAATTAACACAAGAGAAGACAGACCGGCGCTGCACAGGGGCTTCCTTCTCATCAGACCATGGGCCTCTCTCCCAATCTGCTGGAGGCTGGGCCTGGGGATACCTACCTCAGGCAGGTTGGCATGGGAGGAGCTGCTCTGCTCACAGGGCTGTGGTATCTGGGGACTGCAGTCAGGGTGCCCACTGGCCTCTTCACCACTTCTTGGGCACCTCCCCTGTGCTAGGGACTTTTCTAACTTACACTTCACAGTGATCTGTTTTAGACCCATTCTACAGTCACAGGAGTGGAGGCAGACAACTGCATGGAGGGCCTGGCTAGAGGCAGAGGGCAGGTACAGAATGCTGGGCAGCTGCAGGGGGAGAGGACATGCTAGGCGTGCCCAAGAAGCTGGAGCAGGACCTGGCATTTGCCCTCGGTCCTGTTGTCTCAGAAGCTTCTATTATTTCCCCTCCCTCTCTGCTCCTCTGTGGTAGCTCTTTTTGGGCCTCAGCTTCCCTAGCTAGGAAATGGGCCCAGGCACTACATAGGGTGAGCATAACTGCCTTAAACTGGGTGTGCATTGAAGAGGTTAGCCTTGGAATTGTCGAAGAGGTTAGTCTCTGCCATGATGTGGAGGGGGATGGTTCTGGGAACAAGGACCCCTATCTCTAGAATCAGAGTGGCTCAGACCTGGTCAGAGACTCATTTGATCCCAATCATGTGGGACACAGCACAATGTCTCCTGTCCTTATCCCTCTCCTTCCTGTGGCCCTGAGTCCCCACTATCTCTCCCATGATCCTTCTCCTTCCTGAGGCCCTGGGTCCCCACCACCTCTCCCATGATCCCTCTTCCCCCCATCTCTGTGAGCACTGTCTTTGCCTGTCTGGCCTGGGTGTGTTCAGGCTTGTCACCAGCCAGGGTGCAGCCATGTAGGCCTGACATTGGGGTGAGGAGGAGCATCCCAAGAAGGCATCTTTTCCCTGGGGGCTGAGTCCTCTGTCGCCAGATTAGGATGTAACTTCCTGTAGCCTGACGAGGGAGGGATGTTGGGCATCCTAGTAGAGGCGTCTAAGGAACCCCAAACCAAGCCCTGCTGTTAATTAACACTGTTCCTGGTGTGGCGCTCAGCTGTGGTACCTGACTGAGCTCTGGGCTCGGGTGCTCCCCCAGGAAATGGGGAGAATAATCTTTGTGGCTGGTGGAGACTGTGGGGTGAGGTGGCTGCAGACTGGGGAGTCAGGAGCCACGGGGTGTGGGGCAGGTGTGTCCCCTTCCTCTTGGGGACCCTAAGTTTCCTTCTTCCCTCTTGGGAGGAACCGCATTCTTCCCTCGGTCCTCTGGAGCCCTACTCCTCGATGGCGCCTTTCTGTTCTTCCTTCCCTCCTTGAGAAATGCAGGCAGCTGTCCACTCAGCCACGGTGACAAGCTCACCCCAAAGAGTGGTGCGCACATGATTAGTGGGGCGTGACCGCAAATGGACAGGACAGCTGGAGGTTGGGTGGGGAGAGCTGAGGGCTGAGCCGGGCAGACCACTGGCCGGAAGACCAGTCTCCATGGAGCTGGCAGGTCTGGCCATCCTGGAACTGGGCTGGACGGCTCTTCTTCCCGACTCCTCTCTCTCCCCCCGCCCCGTCCCTCCCCTGCTTCCTCCTTTCTTCTGCTCCCCGCTCTCCCATTCCTCTTCCCAGCTCTTCCCTCTTCCCCCAGAGCCTCCCGGACTTTGTGCTGCTTACTGCGGCGGGAGCGGTGACTTGGGGTCAGGCATGGACAAGCATTTGGTATGTGTGTTTTACCAGTCACCAATGTATTTTTTTGTTTATTTTTATTTATTTATTCGAGAGCGAGCGAGCGAGCTAGAGAATGGGTGCGCCAGGGCCTCCAGCCACTGCAAATGAACTTCAGACACTTGTGCCCCCTGGTGCATCTGGCTAATGTGGGTCCCGGAGAATTGAGCCTAGAACCAGGGTCCTTAGGCTTTACAGGCAAATGCTTAACCACTAAGCCATCTCTCCAGTCACCAATGTATTTTAATGGGTCCCAGAGAAAGCGCCACAAGCAACGAGCACATGGAGCCTTTATTTCCTGGTGTTGCTGCTCAGCATGAGGCAGGTTGAAGAAGGAGCCCTTGTCTGCTCAGAAGGGGAACAGGAAGTGATGTTGTGTGATGGGGGTTGGGAATAGGACAGGAGAAGCCCGAAAATTTGGGGGACACTGGAGAGACTTGTGGGTCCCAGAGGCATGTGCCCTGGGTCCAGCCTGGCTCTGCCTGTGGGTGAGGGACCCTGGGCATGTCTCACACCTCTGTGGGCCTCAGTTTCCTCCTCTATTACATAGCAACAAGCAGCTGCTCACAGGGTAGGGCGAGCGTCACGGGAGACGAGGAAGGCAGAGTGCTGGTGGGGCTCAGCACGGGGCACGGGGTGACCAGCTACGGCAGTGGTGACTCTTAGTGTATTAGTCAGGGTTCTCTAGAGGAACAGAATTACTAGAATGAATTATTTTATAAAGGGAATTTATTGGATTAGTTTACAGTAGTCTAATAGCAGTTGCAGGCCTGAGAATCAACGAACCTGGTAGCTGCTCAGTCCACGTGGCCAGATGCCTCAGCAGTCCCGACCAGCACTGCAGATGGTGCCGGAAAGCCTGGAGGCTTCCTGAGGAGCCGCTGGGTTTCGATCCACGTGGGTCTTCAGTTGATGTTGGTCTTTAGTCCGTACTGGTCTTCAATCCACGCTAGAAGGTAGGGAGCAGCTCCGGCAACCAAGTGGAAGGAAGGAAGGAAAAGGGAACTCTTCTACCCAGAGCTTCCTTACATCAAGTCCCTCTCTGAGCTGGGCCACCCACTCTGGGGGAAGGGCTCACCCTGGGAGAAAGACCTCCTCCTTTAGTTGATCCTTCCTAGAAGCAGCCTGTGGATTACTAAACAGATCAAGTTGACAACACCTTAACTATCACACTTAGCATTAACTGTAATGTCACCGCCATCTCAGGGTCTTGCTGTGGTGAGGGGGCCATGGTTTCCTTTGGGGAAGGGATGTGGATTTCATGGTACATCTCCTAGCAGAGCCTCACCGGTGGCATCCTTCTCAGACTTTGAATGGGACCGTGGCGGGTTGGGGATGGGTGGAGTGGGGAGATCCTGGCTCGGGGTGGGTCTGGTGACTTGCTCACTAGGGATGAGGGAGGAGACTGTATGAGCTGCTGTGTCCTTGATTGTAGACTGAGACCACAGGGCCACATCCGAGGACTGTGAGAGGAAGAGGAAGTAGCTTGTTAGTTCCGGGAGCCAAGTTTGCAGGCTCAGGGCTCTGCTTCCCTTCGTAGCAGGTGCACAGGCCACCTGCTCACTAGCTGCTGAGGCAGGGCTAGGATAGGGGCCTCCTTTAGTACTCCATCCCCTCCCTGTCTGTTCCTATTTCCTTCCTGCAGGGAACCGGATTTGTTCCCAGGGAACACGATGTGGACTTGCTCTCAGCTCCCGAGGGCTCAGGGAGCCAGACAGTTGAGGGAGTGGGAGGCCCCATGGTGATGATGAGGAGGAAAGCCAGCCAGGAATGACAGAGGACAGCTGCTTCTGGTTTCTGGCTGAGCTGAAGGAGCCACAGAAATCTCCCCTCAGCAAAGGCCATAGCACTCAGTCTTCTCACAAACACAGGGACCCAATGGCAACAGCCACCAGTTCCTCCACCAGGACCCCTCTGACTTATCCAACCTGTGTTGTCACAAGTGGCAGGAACTGGGGTGAGCCATTAAGAACTGTGGGGGTTGGAGAGATTGCTTAGTGGTTAAGGCACTTGTCAGTACAGCCAAAGAACCCATATTCGGGTCCCCAGTACCCACATAAAGCCGGTTGCACTAAGGTGGTGCATGCATCTGGAGTTTACATAGGCTAGAGGTCTTGGTACTCCCATTCTCCCCTCTCTCTTTCCAATAAATAAAATAAGTAAGTAAATAAATAAAATATTTAAAAAACAGAGGCTGAGGTGAAGGGAGGGAGGTCTGGAACGTTTTTTTTTTTAATTTTTTTTTTGTTCATTTTCATTTATTTATTTGAGAGTGACAGACATAGAGAGAAAGACAGATGGAGGGAGAGAGAGAGAATGGGCGCACCAGGGCTTCCAGCCACCGCAAACGAACCCCAGACGTGTGCGCCCCCTTGTGCATCTGGCTAACGTGGGACCTGGGGAACGGAGCCTCGAACCGGGGTCCTTAGGCTTCACAGGCAAGCACTTAACCGCTAAGCCATCTCTCCAGCCCTGGAACGTTTTTTCACTCATAGGGGAGGATTTTCTGATCTTGCTGTCCTACCTATTGCATCTGCTATGCACAGAATCTTGGAATGTGAGTTCTTCCAGAGACATACAGTTTTGGAAATGCAAAATCTGAGCATCTGATCTTGGCAGAATCCTGGAATCACAGAGTCACTCATGGACCACAGACTTCCAAATTTCAGAATTGAGGAAGCTCTGAAGAAGACTTGGAGCCTCATAGCTTGGGGTACCAGTATCAGCACGGAGTTGAAACAAGCACCCCAGGAGTAGACTTAGTCATCTCCCCAAAGGAATCCTGAAGCCCCTCCTCCCAGGCCTGTGGGTGATAACCAGAACACAGAGGAAGGAGGTCAGCACTGGTCAGGGCCACCTGTCCCATTGCTGGGCATCTCTGCTGGTGCTGGGTGTCACCACTCACCCTTCTGTCTGGGCCCCTCCTCCCTGAGAGGCAGACCATGTAAAAAAAAATGGCCAGGACCCCAACCCAGAGGCCAAGCACAGGTTGACCTTGCGTAGAGAAATCTGAATCCTCCAGAGCAGAGCTGGCCACCAGGAGGTGGGAATGCCATGGGCCACTTGGCTCCCCTGCACCCATTTCATTCTCTCAAGTGAGCAAGAGAAGCATCCAGTTTGCTGCTCTCCTGGGGGAGAGGCCAGTCAGGAGGAGAGAAGAGGATGGCTAGGGATGTGTGGTCACAAGACCAGGAAAGAAGGAGCAATGTCCCTGCTCGGATATGCAGAGGGTGTTTTGGGGTCAGGCAGGAGTGGGTGGACAAGCCTGGGCTATGTGCTCCCCAGTGGGTTATCCCAAGCCCAGCCATCAACCTTATGATACAGATTAGGATCAAGGTAGCTTGTTTTCACAGGTAGTCAGCTAGTGACTGGTCCAAAGAAACATGGATGCCTCCTTCCTGCCCTGGCAAGACTACAGCTCCAGTCTGATCCAGTCTCATCCAAGATGGCTGTAAACAGCAGCAGCTTCCTGGGTCTGGCAAGACTACAGCTCCAGTCTGATCCAGTCTCATCCAAGATGGCTGTAAACAGCAGCAGCTTCCTGGGTCTTCCTGATTCTTCCTCAACTTTTCCAGAGCTCAGCACTCATGGGTGGATCCTTCCTGAGTCAGCATTCCTCTTGGGCCCAACAGCCAATCAAAATCCTTCACATACATTTGGACTTGGCAGTGGGACTCATTCTATTGGATTCTAGACTCATCCAGAGTCCAGTCTCTCTCCCTCATCATTATGGAGACCCAACCCCTCCCAGAGATCCAACCCTGCAACACTTGAGGCCACTTTAGGTTGATTGCTCCATGCCTCACAGCCTCAATCCCTCTACCTGTAAAATGGCCTGGGGATCCCACTGATTGGTGCTGGAATTCACTATGAGTGCTCACCTTCAGCACGACCTTGGCCCTTGTCAGGAAAGATTGTCCATTCCTTCTTCTCTCTTCCTTAGGCCCAGGGGAGGCACAGAGTTTCTTTGGATGGAGAGGTGGGAAGGGCATCCCAGGTGAAGGGAACAGCCCCACCGAGGCCTGCCAGCCCGAGAAGATGAGGAGGGACATCTTGAGTATTCTCCGGAGTGAGGTTGGAATCTCAGTTCTGCCCCGTGAGCTGTGGGTCATGGGGAGGGTTATCTAACGTCTCTCCCTCTCTCCTCCACCCGCTGTGAGGCGAGACTGGCGATGGCAGGCGGGATGGGGGCAACACTGTGTTAACAGGGTAGCTGCAGGCCTGGAAGGGGCAATGGCGTCCAGAAGCGAGAGTTCTGGGAGACAGTGCAGCCACCACCCTCCAGGAGCCCCAGGGAGAGGAAGGAAAGTGGAATAGGTTAAGACCCATCAGAAAGGATCAGGAGAAGGGTGGTATTACTTCTAGATAAATCCCAACCCTTAGCGTGTAGAAAGATTTGATCTGAAACCCAGTGCGCGAACATCAGAGCGACTTAGAGGATCTGGTGTGGTTTTATTCTGACATAAAGAGCAGGATTGTATTAAGTTCACTTCAAAAGTCAGCTGGGGAATAAAGGAGCAGATCTGCTGAGAAGCCTGGAGACAATACGATACAATTGAGACAGTAGACCCCAAGGAATTGGAATTTTCACAGGAGTCTCATGTTGGGACAGGAAAAGGCTGGGGCTGGTGCAGCCAGAGGGTGGCTTCTCTCCTAGGAAGAGATTTCTTTTAAGTCTGGTCAGACCACTTTGCAGGAGAGCTTGGAGCAGGGATAATGAGAATGGGCAGGACCACAGCATGGCCAAAATATACCTTACCTTCTATTTAAACCAAAACCTCTGGGGATGTAGATCAGTTGGTAGAGTCCTGCATTTAGTCCTCAGCACTGCATCAATTGGGTGTGATGACACACACTTGTAATCCAGACACTTGGTGGTGGAGGCAGGAGAAATTAGAAGTTCAAGGTCATTCTCAGCTATATAGAGAGCTGGAGCCAGCCTGGACTATATCAGACCTTATCTCATAAAACCTCTAAACCTCTGAAGATGGTCTTGGGAGGCCATCATGGGATCTGTTCATTTGTTCTTCCCAGTGTGTTCACACTGGCCAAGTCCCCTTTCTCTGTTTTTCACTCTTGCTGCTTTGAATGGATGAGCCCATTGAGGACGAATGGCAGAGCCTGGTCTGTTAGGGGCTTCCAGGGCCCAGGCTCTGATCCCTATAACTGGGTTGGGTTGGTCACTGTTGTTTGTCTCAGTTCCGGTCTTTCAAGGTGGTCCGAAGAAGTCCTTATTGCTTGAGGGGACAGTCTGGATCTCAGGAGATGATTATTTCTCTAGGGTGCAGCCTTTCCTTCCTGGATAATTGGCATCATCTGGAAGTGGTCTGTCACCTCAAGCCTTGCTGTCCTTGGAGTCCAGGTGACTTCATGTTTATAATGGTAACTGGAGGTTTTGAGGTCCCTTTTGGGGATCTGGAAGAGGGCATTGTAAACACCAATTGAAAGATACCTCAGGTACTCTTGTCTTTGTGCCTTTAGCCCAGAGATGACCAGTGACTGCCCACAGTCCCTGCCACAGCCCATGTTAGTCCACTGACGAGTCCCTGCTATTGGTACTGAGCTGGTCCTGCCCCTTGGCCCCTACGAGGTCCTCTCAGCCACCTGGAACAGTTTGACCTACACTCCCTAGCAAGCCTCTCCTCCTTGCCCAGGCTTTTGAACTGTCTGTCCCCTCTCTGCAGTACAGTCTCCCTTCCTCCTCCTTTTCCCTCTCTCCTCCCCTGGGAAGAACTAGGCCCTGCTCATGCCCAAACTCAAGTGCAGACCACACCTCTTAGAGAGACTTCTGGCTCCCTAGGGTGGGTTAGGAACTCCCTTCTGGCTTCCCCATAGCCTGTGCCTCCTCCCGTGAGTGCCCATCTTACTGTCTTCCTCTGTTGCCTACTGGCTTGGGGACCTGGAGAACAGTGATGGAGTCTTGAACTTTGTGGTGGCTCTGCCCACGCAGGCTGCAGTGGCTTTCTCCAGTCTCCTGGCCTCTCATCTACGTCTCCCAGGCTGGCTCTTGTGTGAAAAGCAATGTGGGAAGAGAGCCACAGGCACAGGGGACAGTGGTGAACCATAGATACCATTTCCCTCGGTGACCTTCCCACCCCTACCTCCACCTGCAAGGGCCTGGGGCTTGGCTCTCCCATGGTCCCACCATCCATCTAGAGAGGAGAATTAATTAATACATTCTCCCGTCTCTCACTCAAGTGCTAAATTGTCACTTCCTCGGCTGAGGAGTTACTGGCCACTGACCCAGCCCATCTGCTCTGAGCAGCACTGATTTCTCCTTACAGAACCAGTGATATAATTTGCAGAACCCAGTGAAAAATAAGCAGGTGGAAGCTTTGTTTACAAAGCTGAGGGGGAAAAAAAAGCCACAGTGTCCTTGTGGAGATCAGAGGGTGTCTTTGGGGTATTTGTTCTTTCCTTCCATCTTCTTTCCGAGACAAAGCCTCTTGTTGTTTGGGCTTGGGGAAGGCCAGCCTAGCTGGCTCGAGAGCTTTGGGATTCCCCTGGCTCTGCCTCCCATTGCCATAGTCACAGTGCGATCACAAGTGCCAGAGCCTCTTTGTTTCCAGTTTTACAGGGCTGCCAGGGAATTGAATGTGAGCTGGGTAATTGCTGAGCCATCTCTCCAGCCCCCTTCATTTCTTGATATGCATTTTCTACCAGCTCTGGGCTCTAGGACTGGGAATCTGTCCTGATTAAAGGAGGGCTGAGTTTCTGAGGTCCATCTCTCCTCCCATAGCGAGTACCGGCAGCAAGGGAGGACCAGGGATAAGGAGAGAAAGAGAAGGAGACCGTAAAAGTCCGAGTAGAGCTTCCTTTTCTGCGTGGAGGATGAACCCCACAGCTCTGAGTTCAATAGCCAGCAAAAGCCTGGGTGACCCCGGCTGGGCAGTGGGCTGCCCCAGGAGATCAATAATCCTGCAGAGTGGAGGTGCGGTGTTAGGGCCCCGACACCTGCCCGGACTGCCCTCTCCACACTGCTCAGCTCCGACAGAACCGCGTGGATTCATCAGAAGAGAGAGGCCAAGTGTGGGACGAGCTGTCTGTGCCTTGAGTTCAGATCTCAAGGCCCCCAGGGCAGCATCGTCTGGTCCTCTGCTTCCTGGAGCAGGAGCAGGGCGGGGCCTCACGCGCAAGCAGAGAACACTCCCTCTTCCCAGCTCCGTGAGACGCGCACCTCAAGTCCAAGGCCTGAGCCCCGTCCTCTGCACGGAAAGGAGATGGGGTTCTCCTGTTTGCACTTATGGGGGCTCTGCATCAAGCCTGGTGGAGGAGGGGAGCCGTGTTAAAGTGAGTCTTTCTGGCGGCAGGAACACGGCCAGATGAAAATGCAGATTTACACAAAGAATGAAAATCAGCAAATTGCGGCTACATGGATAAATACGAAAATACTTTCTCCTCATTCTTTACATCTCTTTAGAAGACAATTGACTCATTATAAAGCAAAAGTGCTAACAGTGTTCAGTGGGCTTATAGCATGCAGACGTAAAATACATCAGAGAAAGTGCACAGAACCCCGGAGAGGGGACAACGCGTCCGTCGTCAGGCTCCCGTTGAGCGTGGAGGTGTGCCCTGCCCTGCGCTCAGCTGCTCATGGGGCCCAGAAACAGCGCCGCCCAGTGTGCGGATGGTTCAAGGCCTGGACAAGCGTGTGCTGGCCTCCACGCGACAGTCCACGCCTGTGCTCGGGGCAGACATTCATGTCAATAAAGCTTTGCAGTTCAGAGGCAGCAGGGAGAAAATGACTTACCATGCCAGGGCTGGGCGGAGCCTTGTTCCAGGTAATGTGGCCTCTATGTGGGTTTCAGTGGATGACGAGGACTCTCCCGTCAGTTGAGGTGCGAAAGACACCCCGGGAACAAGTGAACAGCGCGTGTCAAGGGAAGGAGGCAGGAAGTAGCAGGAGCTCCCAATGTGGCAGGTGGAAGTGGGATGAGGGGAGAAGTGGCTAGGGCCAGGTCTAGAAAGATCCGAATGTCAGGCCAAAGGCTCTCTGGCTGGTCTGTGGGGTTTATAGGCAGCTCCTTCCCCACCAGGTTGACAGCAAGTGTTGGCTCATGTTGAATTTTTGGAGAGGCTGTTTCTGGGAACTTTCTGAGCCAGGCTTCGCAGCATGGCACTCCTGAGTACCAGTTTTTGGACAAATTTTTCACCAGCTGATTTACCCTGTGAAACACAGGGGACTCCTCTTGCATTCTCAGACAACAGAAAAATAATGAGATATGTATGGATTTATGCAAGAACGAAAGTCATAGCAAAAGGTGACCACATAGGTAACTAATGAAATACACTTTCCTTATTAGTTAAATCTCTTTAGAAGGTAATTGGTTTATCCTAAACTAGAATCAATGACAATGTATTGTGGGGTTTGTAATATGTAGAAGTAAAATGCATCAGAAAGTGGCACCGAAGCCTGAAAGGGAGAAAAGGCGGTGTCTGTGTGGGGTTCTAAACCCGCGTATGCAATATGTGATGTCACTTGAAGACAGACTGTGATAAATGACAGACAGCTGCTATAGTTCACAGTAATTCCTAAAGTAAACCACAAAGGTAACAAAATGAGACTGGATCAAGAAAGAAGATAAAACATGATTTTATACACACACACACACACACACACACACACACACACACAAAATAAATATACTTAAAAATAAATAGACAGGGCTGGAGAGATGGCTTAGTGGTTAAAGTGCTTGCCTGCAAAGTCTAAGGACCCAGGTTCAATTACCCAGTACCCATGTAAGCCAGCTGCACAACGTGGCACATGCATCTGGAGTTGATTTGCAGTGGCTGGAGGCTCTGGTGTGCCCATTCTCTCTCTCTCTCTCATAAATAAATAAATAAATAAATACAGACAAAAATAAACTTATAAAAATAACACTGGTCAAAACAAAGCTCGTCAACTTCAGAAGAAGTAGAAGTCAGAAGAACATAGACATTTCATCATCATGAAGAGATAGTCTTGACAGTCTATCAGGAATGTGACTCCTCAGCTTGTGCCCCAGACTATGGGGTTTCAAACCACAGGAAGCAAAAGCTAAGAGAACTGTGAGAAGCAGACACGACCATGATGGCCACTGGAGATTGTTCTCTGTCTTTCCATCGTTGATCACACAAGTAGACAGGAGACTTGAAGGGTGGCAGACTGAATGTGGCCAGACACTCTGAGCTCCTGCCGCCAGGCCTTTCCTACCATGATGGACTGTACCCCCTGACCTGTAAGCCAGAACAATCCCTTCCTGCCCTAAGCGGCTTCTTGTCAGGTATTCTGGGACAGTAATGAATGCAGTGTCTTAACTAAATGAAGAATGTGTTTGTGAAGCACTTGGTACAGGAGACAGCTAAGGAATATTGATGATGATGATGATAATGGCGGATTTTCGTGGGGAGTAGACCCTCCCTGTCTTGTTTAGTGCTGTGTCCCTAGGGCCTGGCTTGGCACATGGCAGGTTCCCAGAGCCATGGAATGGAGTCTTCAGATGTCACCGTGCACTGAGCTGATTAATATTTTCCTGTATCCAGCAGGTCAAGGCCTCGCTGCAGCTGCCTCCACTTCTGAGGAACTGTGTGCAACCGATGACCTGTGGATGGACCAGGCCTGTGTTGTCTCTTCCACTGTGCTCTACGGTGTCCTCTCCACAGGTGGGTGGAGCCTCCAGAACCTGCCTGCTGCTCCTCTGCCAAGCATGACAACAGTAGAACCCCGTGACTCTCAGTGGAGAGACCATGTTGCACCCATGACTCCCTTTGCTTCCCCTTAATCTCAGTATCAGAAGCAACTCCTTGACTCTCGTAGTTTAATAGCCTGTGCAGCTCTGGAACGGTTGATGGTAAAAGGTCAGAGACTCAAGTCTCAGTTTCCTTGGCCTAAGTTTTTAATTTTACAGTTACTCATTTATCTATTGTCTATTTATTGCATGTGAATAGGATGAGTGGGGTGGTATGTATGGTGGTGTGTGTGCAGATGTGTATACCCCATGTGTGTGTGTGTGTGAAGACCACAGAAGGATGTCCAGTTTCCCTCCTCTGTCACTCATCCACGTGTTTCCTTGATATGAAGTCTCTAACTTTTTTCAGAGTTTGTTAGTTTCATGAGCCCTGTGATAGCCCAGCCTCTGCTCGCCAGAGGACTGGGGTCATGGGGATGCATAGCCACTCAGCTGTTTAGGTGGGTGCTGGGAGTCAAACTCTGGTAGTCTCAAACCTCTCAGGTCCTCATGCCTGGGCAGGAAGCACTCTTAACTGCTGATCCATTTCTCTAGCCCTTAAGTTTTTACTGGCACAATTTCATGCGGCTGGAGCCCTGGCCGCCGGCAGCTGGAGAAATTTAGAGCGATGGGAAAGGACACGGGAGTGGTGAGAGGACACGGAGTCTCCAGCCAAGGCCTTTCCAGGAAGGGATAACTGTGGCCCTGGTCACAGTGCTGTGGAGACCTGGCTCATTCATGTGCATTTCCCCACAGTGTTTTCCTGAGATGGCAGTGGAGATGGTCTGGTACAGTCTGTCTAGAGATGTAGTCAGTGATGGTCCCAGCTCCCAGTTCAGAGCAGTGCAAGGACACAGAGACTTCCAGAAAGCCCTCAGGAGCAGGTGCTGGGCTGGGCTTCTTCCCACTCCACCTGAATCTTAATGAGCAGCTCTTTCTTTTTGAATTTAGAAAACAGTGCATGTGTCTTACAAACATTCACATAGTGGAAGTGTACCAGGAATAAAATGATAGACTTTGCTTCTGGACAAGGTTGATGAGCAGGGACTGGATTTCCTGACACCTAAGATAACCAAAATTGGCCTGGAGAGAAACTGAGGAGAACTGGCCATGGACATGAATCCACCAGTGACAGAAGCCAGGAACACAGTGGAGGATTTGGATGACACTAGGAACTAACAAACTCTGCTGGGCAGATGGTTCTTCCAACAGCAGCGTTGGCTGTGACGCACGAGGACCATTCACCAAGACGGGTCAAACAAGGCTATAAAATCTCAAGTTTGTCTTTTGAGAGGGGATGTTGCCATGTTTTCTAGGCTGGTCTCAAACTACTGGGCTATGTCTTCCTTTTGCCTTCAAAGCATCTGGGATTACAGGCATGTATCACCCTTCCTGGCTAAAAGAAAACTTTTTTTTTTTTTTTTTTTTTTTTGTTGGAGGTGAGGGGTCTTTAGCTCAGACTTACCTGGACCCCACTCAGTAGCCCAGGCTGGCCTCAAGCTCATGGTCATCCTCCTACCTCAGCCTGTGGAGTGCTGGGATAAAAGGCCTACATCACAAAGCCTACCTTTTTTCTTTTTTAATAAAATTATGCCAACTATATTCTCTGGCTTTAATGTGATTAAACTAAAATTAAATAAAAGGAAGATTGCTGGTAAACTCTTACAGACTTGAAATTAAGCAACATAATTCTAAATAACCCATGAATCAAACGTAAGGCTGTTGAAATTATCTGGAACTAAATGCAAGTGAAAATTTAGAAAAACAGAATTTGAGGAGTGCAGCTAAGGCAGTGTTGAGAGGGAAACTCATAGTATTACATGCACACATGGGAAAAAGAAGGGTTTAAATACTACAGCCTTAAGAAATTTGAAGCTAGAACATGAATTAATAAAACAAAAGCAAAACAGGAAATTAATAGAATCAATGGAAGCCAAAGCTGATTCTTGTCAAAGATAAATAAAAAGGGTGGTAAATACCTTAATAAGAGCAAGAGGAGAGAGAGAGAGAGAGAGAGAGGGAGGGAGAGAGGGAGCTGGGCGGGGGGGGGAGAGAAAGGTCCCCTTATGCAGGCAATCTGAGTCCATAGACATTACAAATCTATAATTTAAGCACTCAACCATGGGCTTAAGTTCAGTCACCCACTTTGAATGAACCAGTTCCTTAAAATCCAGACAGTAAAACTCATTTAAGAAAAAATAGATGTGCAACTTATATGTTTTATCAGCTAAAAAATTTAAATTAAACAAAATGTAATCTGAATACCTCTGTATTAAATTATTATCATTCGTTATTTCAATAAATATAAATGACAAGATCATTTCAGTAGCAAGGAGCAATTGTAAAAAAAAATTAAGTCTCACTAGCAAAGTCATGTATGTATGAAATACTTAGGGATAAATCTGAGGGTAGATAGGTAGAGTACTACTCAGCAATGAGAAGGAATTGCCTCCTCGGCCATGTGTGAACATAACGAAAGAGTCAAATAATTACACAAGTGGAGGGAGGCGTAACAAAGTCCCCACACTGTGTTGAGCTCATTCACATAGATGCTGGGAAACGCAAGCTAGTGCAGAGCGACAGAGGGCTTGGCATGGAGAGTGGGGCAGAAGGGGGACCACAGGGCTAGGGCACGCTCTTGGTCATGGGAGGGGTGTGGGACTGGTTCTGATATGAAAACACCCAATTTTGCACTGTAAGTATGTGGATTTATTGCATCTCAATTAGACCTCAATAAGGACCTTTAAAGAAATGAGGAAAGTATCTTTTCACTTACTTATTTGTGAGCAGGGAGAGAGAGACAAAGAGTAGATAATGAGGGCTTCTAGCCACTGCAAACAAATTGCAGATGCATGTGTGACTATGTACATCTGGTTGATGTGTGTACTGGGGAATCAAATACAGGCTAACAGGTTTTGCAAGTATGCAGTCTGTTTCTCTCTCTCTCTCTCTCTCTCTCTTCTTGCACATCAATCAATACGTATGTATATGTGTATATATAGATATTGGTTTTTTGAGGTAGGGTCACTCTATCCAAGGCTGACCTGGAATTCACTATGTAGTCTCAGGGTGGCCTCGAACTCATGGCAATCCTTCTACCTCTGCCTCCCAAGTGCTGGGATTAAAGGCATGCGCCACCATGCCTGGCCTATATATATATGTATATGTATATTTTTAAATATGTATGCACTGGAGCTGGTGGGAGAAGCTCTTGGGGACCATGCAACCCCACCATTTCCAAGCTGCTTTCTCACCCACTTCCTGCACACGGTGGTCTTCATTCTTTCACCGGTGCCTGGGATGCTGTTGCCATAGGCAGCACTGTATTCAGTGTGTTCCCAAAAGATGAGTACTTAGGTTGCTTTTGTTTTCCCACTATGATTACAAAACTGTCACCATAATTGTATCTTGCCACCCCTCCCATTCATTTAGAATGATTTTAAATGACATGCTGCATCCAGAGTGCTCTTAGTGTTATGTGCAAGAATTTAGATAAAGTACCTCTCCTCCATAGCTACCTCCGAGTGCAGTCTCCTTTCACTGAACACAAGACTCTTTAATGAAAGTGCATGTGTGTGTGTGTGTGTGTGTTTGTGTGTGTGTGTGTGTGAGCTCACGTGCACACACACACACAAAGTTGGGCTTGCTCTGTTTTTAAAAGCACACATGGTATCACACATGGTATGCACTGGACTGTTGTCATTTAAAACCACTGACATCTTTCAGTGCATACACAGAGCCACCACTTTCTTATTCACAAGACCATTGTCATGTTTGATTGCCTGTTCCTTTCTTCCTTACTCCTTCTTCCCCTCTTCACTCCCTCTCTTTCTTCCTTTCTTCTTCTACTAAAGGGTATTTAGATCACTCCCATTTTCTCTCTAGAAACTCCTGCAATAAGCCTCCTTATGTGTGCCTTATGGTATGCACGTGTTTGAAGGGTTTGTGGACTGGGCCTTGCCTGCGGCCATGGGAGCTGAGGACAGATGTGGCTGCAAATCCTAGGCTGCACAAAAAGCCATGATGAGCGAGTCCGTTACTTCACTCTGTGCTGTGACCCCACACATCACCAGAAGCAGCTTCCTTCATCTTACAGTTCGAGGTTGTGGTACATTGTGGGGTATGGCATGGTGACAGAAGCTTGAAGCTGAGATTATCATTCTACATGGACAGTCGGGCAACGGAGGGAGAGGAACGCTGGAGCTCCGCAAACTTCCTCCTTTCTGTGCAGTCCAGGGATCCTGTCTATGGAATAACACCTCCCACATTTAGGGTGGGTCTTCCCACCTCAATTAACTTTGCCTAGAAAACCCCTCAGAAACTTGCCCAGAGATTTGTTTCCATGGTGATTCTAAATCCTGGCAAATTGATAACTGAGATTAAACATCACAGTGAGGTAACATGGGAAGGGATCTCTCCTTATTCAAACTTCACTTGAGTGGCCATGGTCTTGGGCAGCTCATGGTAACACAGAGCTTCTGGCCATGTGGAATCATCGGTAGAGCCTCATGGTCACCCATTGACCCTGATCCAGGTACCAGCTGGCCTCTTTTATCTTCCCCATGGACTGAGTGATCATGTCAAATCCACATGATCAGGGAAACCAAAGAAAATTCTAGAGATGCTCCATGGATGGCTCCAATGGATTGCTCCTGGGTGCTAGGTGGGTACACACCATACATTTCCTGGCAGGAAGACACAGTAGCACCCAGCACCAAGGTCGTCACAGTGCTCGGTGAGGGAAGTACCCCAACTGAGCTCCCCCTGGACATTGGGCTGGAGCTTGTGGGAGAAGTTCTTGGGCTCCTGGAGCCGGAAGCTGCTGTTTGGGGGCCACCTTCTCTGCCTTGTGGGGTGTGGGGTGTGGGGTGAAAAGGAGCCACCTCAAGGAAGGAGGCAGAGGCAGTAGAGATGAAGGGAGGGTGGCGAAACCCCGTGGGTTGGGTGGGCACCGGGAGCTCAGTTCCTGCAGCTCTTCTGTGCCCAGAGCAGCCCTGTCCCTCCGCAGCCTGGGGCACGTCAGGGTGGTGGGGACTCCTGCTGCTGACCTGACTTATGCGTCAGAGCAGGCAGCTGTGCCTCACCCACAGCGCTGCCCCAAACCAAAGGGACAGACTCGGGCACACAGCACAGACCATGGGTTGTGGAGCAGCTGAGGGATCAGGCCTGAGGGTCCCACACTTCCCGAGTCAGCTGCACGCAGTGTGACAGGCATTAAACAAGCTAGCCACTTCCTACAAGGAGCATGAAGTCCCCACTGACAGGTGCCACTGTGTCTCCCGTGCATTCAGTCAGAGCCACATGCTCCGGGCCATGGTGACAGGAAGGTGGTCCCCACCCCAATGATGATCCTGTTCTGATGCTGCCACCTGCTCGTGTGGTGTCTTGTGAGGCTCTCCAGTGTCCTGCAGGGCTGCAGCAAGGACGCTTCAGAGCCCACAGCCCAGAGAAGGGCATGTGACACACCAGTCTGCCATCCCCCATGGACCTGGCTGGGACCCGGCCATCAGGCGCCTCAAGAGAAGACAAAAACTCAACCGGCTTGGTGCTCCGTAGCTGTCAAGACAAGGGTGGGCTTTTCTGTGGGCCCCGAGGTGTTTGGTCTGCACGGAACACAGAGCAGCCAGAAGTCATTTTCCACTTGGAGTGTGGTGGGCTACGGGGGTCATGAGTGCTGGAACCCCAACCTCACAGCACCTGTAGGTGGAGGCTGCCTCCTCTTCAGAGGTCACAGTCAGCCACAGACACCTGGGCCAATAGGGTGTGGGCAAGGCTTCCCAGACATCCTGCTGCGCCACCTCCAGGACACCTGCTGACCATGTCCCTGGCGCTTTCACCAGATCCACTCAGTCACACACGGGAGTCAAACTGTGGTTTCCTGTACCCCAACAGTGCTTGTCTTCCTTGTGAGTGGGGCTGGGGAGGGAGGCTCTAATCTCTAGAAGCTTCTGCCCAAGCTCAGGGATGAATCTTAGAGGCAACGTCACCCTCATGGCTCCTGCAGTAGTCTTGGGTGTCTGGTCTCCTCATCCTGTCAAACGCCGCTCTGCACAGCAGCATGCACGGCTCAGAGAGCCCAGGGCCTCGCCTAGGGCTGCACAGCATGAGCGGTTGGGTCTGGTTCTGGGCTCAGGTCCAGGGCCCTCCCCTGCCCGGCGTGGCTGTCGGTCTTTCCCCGCTGAAGGCTCCATTCCTGTCTCAGGACATCTGTGTCTGTCTCTGTGGTGGCCCAGGGCTGTGGTGTGGGTGGCTGCTGGGCCCTGGCTCTGCACTCACAGCTGCTATTTATGCACCAACACGGTCTGGGCAGGCCTGAGGCAGGTCCTGGGCACGCAGGGCAAGGTGCCAACTTGGATCCAGCTCGTCCTCTGGGCCCTTGGAATGTAGTGCAAGCACTTTGCTGCCAAGCCCTCCTCTGCTCAGTATCTCAGTGCCTAGTCTGTCCAGGCCAGGCCCTTCCAGTCCTGCCCCCCCCCCCCACCCAGCACTCCGCACCATGGTCACAGCCCCGTGACAATTATCTCTTCCCCTACTGACCTCCAGCGCCCCACACTCCCTATCCAGTTTCAGTCATGTGATTTGGACCCATGACTGACAGGTCCAGGGTGTGATCTCATGGACTGAGCTGGCAGTCACTGGTCCCCGAGACTGGCTAGACCGGGCATGTCCTTGAACCTGCGCGATGTGCTATGGAGCCAGGTGCTCCAGCTCCAGGAAGAGTTCCTTTTTCCATTCAGCCGCTCAAGGGGCTCTTGACCCCTGGTGGGGGGATGTGGGGTGGTGGGACTTGGGCTGTGTGGGCCGTGGAGGCAGGGGTGGAGGACAGTGGGAAGGTTGGCGTGGGAGGGGTGCTGCTGTGGGAGCTGAGGCTGAACCTGCTAAGGCAGAAGGCCAAGCAGGGAGGGCCCATGACTGTGTGACCTCCTTTGAGCCACTGCATCATGCTATGGCTACAGCCCTGGTATGATTCTGTGTCTTCACAGAGAATGAGATTGGGCAGGCTGAGGAGAGTTATTGAACAACTTACAAGGTGGTAACACCTTTCTAGGGAAAAAATGCCTTGTGTAGGGGACAGCTAGATGCCTCAGGGCAAGTAAAGTGGAGGCTATTGCTCTTCTGGGCCTGGAGTGGGTGAGCAGAGTGAACTGTTGTCAGAACCTGGACAGAGAGAAGATACTGAGGCTGGCGTCCCTATCTAGGAAAGGGTACATGAAGGGGGATGACCTTCCTTTGTAGGGAGAGGCCAGAGTGCATCATTATATTCAGTGTATTCCCGAAAGATGAGTATGTAGGTCACTTTTGTTTTTCTACTATGATTACAAAACTGTTACCATAATTGTATCTTGCCACCCCTCACATTCATTTAGAATGATTTTAAATGGCATGTGGCATCCAGAAGCGCTCTTAGTGTTATGTGCAAGAATTTACATAAAGTACCCATCCTCCATAGCTACCCTCCAAGTTCAGTCTCCTTTCACCGAACACTTTAATGAAAGTGCGCGCGCGTGCGTGCGTGCGTGTGTGTGTGTGTGTGTGTGTGTGTGTGTATGTGTGTGTGTGCTGAGGAGGATGTCACACGAGACAAGGGATGAGACTTTGTTAACAGGCAAGGGGCCCATTGCCCGAAGGGGAGGGAATGTTGTCTGCACATCTGCTGCCGCTCCCTGATGTGGGCTCGGGCTCCCACAGGCCAGCATGTGTGTCTTCAGTGAGGACTGCAGGAGGCACAGGCATCCCTAGGGAAGGCCAAGAGCAGGTCCTGGGCTCTCCAGGTGAGGAGCTGGTGCTGTTTTCAGTGAAACAGCCCAGGGTGAGATGCTCTAGCCTGATTCTCATTCCTGTGGGGCAGGAGTGCCATCTCACAGCAGGTCAGGAAACCCAACCATGTTGAGATCGATGGAAGCCCATGATAAGAATGGCCAGCTAAATAGTGAAGGCTGACCAGTCAATAGGCTGTAGTGAACCAGGGAGGAGAAGCCACAACTCACCCCTGATTACAGGGCCTGAGACATGGAGGTGATAACAGTGACATTGAACTATGAGAAAATGTGTGACTTCTTAACAAGAGAGAGGAGCCAGCTAGTGGCATTGTGAATGAGCTACCAGGTGTGCATGTTTTCTGGTCACACGAGTGACTCTAGAAGTCCCTACCTGTGTCTGCATTGAGCCCTGGGGCTTGACCCGCACACACAGAGCTGCATCTTCTCTGGCTCAGAGGACTATCAAGCCTGTCCACCATCCCACCATCCTTGCGGTATCCACCCCTCCAGTCTGCTTGGTCATTCCAGTCCCAGAACTCTGGGCTTGGTCCCCCTTCCTGAGACAACAGTGGTCACAACAGAATGTCATTTTAGCAAGTGTGGCCTTGCCTCCAGGTGCCCATTCTCTCATGTAGCAGGTGACCACACCTGACATCTCTACAACACTTTTCAGTTTGCAGTGTGTATACTCTTTAGGGGATCCTCAGAGCCACCCCAGAGAGCCTGCCAGAGCCACGACCTATGGTCAAGATCCATGGGGTTAAATCCCACTTCCATAGCTTCCTGTGTGTACCTCAGTTTCCCCAACTATACAACAGTGCTGGGCTATCCTGTAGGGTGTTATAAGGTTTGTCCAGGGAAAGCATGAGGCAGAGAGCTTGGCTTGAAGAAATCCCTCAGTCATGTTGGAGCTCTGCATTTCCCACTTCTCCTTTAAGATGGGGAGACAAAGGAGGCCTGGAGGGGGGAGTGAGAGGTGATAATGGTGGCCAGCACCCACAGTTGGTCCTGTGACTTCCTCTCCATAACACGTCCTAACAAGAGAGACAAAAACCAGCTAGTGGAATAGCAAACAGGCTAGGGTGGCTTTGTCACCCAGCTGAGTGTTGTTGGCATGAGGAACTTGGGGTCCTGGCTCTTGTCCCTGTGTGTGGGGCCAGGCCCACAGCCTCTGCCCAGGTGACGGGGCCACCTGAGAGAATGACAGCGAGAGTATCCAGTGACAACTGACCACACACATAACATAGGACTCTCGTCTTGACAGCTCGAATCCCACCTCACAGAGGAGTGTACTGGGGCTTGGGGACACATATGCTTGAGCCAGGGTCCCATAGATGATGCTGTCAGAGCCAGCAGGGAACTGGCATCAGTCACTGCCCAGGACCCAATGCCCTGCTACGTTCCATGTGCTTCTCCATCCTGTTCTGCACCTACCTCTAATCCCCCAGTGCTCCTTGAGGGAGAGCTCACAACTGAGGGTACTGAGGTCTAGCATGGCCATGGGACACCCCCCAGTCCCCCCAGCCAGAGACAGAGGGGAAGAATCCCAGGAGTTCAGCTCAGGATTAGCTGTTCCCAGCTGGCCACCAGGTGAGTCCCTCCTCCCTTCTTTGTCCTCAGATCTTGCAGGGTGGGCAGTGTCGGGGATTGGCTGAGCTGTTGGAGGAAGGTCTGCAAGAGACAACAGACAGCGGGGAGGGCAGACTGCCCAGCAGACCCTCATGGCTCCAAGATCGGCTGAGCTCTGCAGTTATCAGGAGCTTGGCAAACTTTCTAGACCCTTCCGATGTAGAAGGCTAAGGAATGAGCTGGCCCACCAACTCAGGAATGGTGACCAAGAAATATATGTTCCACCTGGCTAAGCTTCCCAGACCAAGACCAGCCCGGAATCCCAACACTTAACAGCCCAAGTGTTCACAATTCTCCAGGGCTTCCACGCTGTAGTCAAAGAGGCTGGCAGATTTGAGCAAGGCTGCCCACAGAAGGGAGCTGCAGAACTTGACCTTGGGCTGAATCTGGCAAATCCAGCCTCTGGCCTGGACCACCCTGCTGTACAAGTGTGTGCTATGTGTGATGGGTGTGCACATGGCATGTGCACACGTGAGGTGCTGTGTACGTGCCTGTGCGGTGCTTTGTGTGTTGTGTCATTCAGGACTGGGGCCTTGGCCCACTCTTGGGTCCTTTGGTGAAGGAGTGGTTTTGAACGCGTGCCTGAGCCACCACTTGCTGGGCACCATGTCTGAGGCAGCACCCCTCCACAAACACATCCAAATTGGGCAGAGACCCCCTTCCCACTGCCTCTTTCCAGTGCTCCTCCCTAAGCTCCTTCCTCCAAGTCCCCCGCTCTGCAGCCAGTCAGGGGCAGTGAACTGGTGGTCCAGAGCCTTCCCTGTGGACAGAGGGGCTGTGGAGGACAGGGTGAAAAGAGAGGAGCAGGACGTGCTGCAAGGAAGGGCTGTCACTTCAGTGGCACCTTTGCCTCAGGCATACATGCTGCAGGATGTCTGGGTTCCCCTCTTCCTTGTCACCCTACTCACTCCTCAACAAGCCCGTCACCTAGGGAGTCTGGGGTCCACCTCCTACCTCAATAGTGGGCAACTCCTGCAGCTCAGTGGGGCTGCCGCCTGGAACTCTACCACATGCTGTCCCTGAGCCCACTGGCTTGTAGGCAGTAGGCACTGGGCCTTGTCTGGGCTGCCTGTGTGCCAGCGTGGTCTCTTTTGTCCCAAGCCTGGCTGTTGTCTCTCAGAACATCCAGGTTAGGAAGGGCTCCTGTCTGGTTTCATTCTCTCACTCTTGCTCCTGAGGCTCACAAAATGAAATGCAGCTTAAAGTGAGTTCGCTCATGTCCGAGGGCCGACTTATCTCCGCGGCTCATGGTTTTGTCTTGTTCTTTGTTCTGAGCCCACCCCTCTCTCTGAACCTCTGGGGTCTGAATGGACACTTGGTGCATCAGAGACACACACAGGACCCTGGCTGCAGCACACGACCCTTTGGTGACTAAGGCTTGTCCCCAGGACTGTCAAGTCTCTGTGAGTGCTTGGGAAGGATCTTAGGTGTCAGGTGATGGTGTTGTGAGGGTCTCCTGAGAATGCTAAAGCCTTGTGGACATACACACTGGGGTGGACCCTCCATGTTGTCTGTGGTCATCACTTCTCTTCCACTGGCCGTCATGGTCTCCAGTAAGTGGAAGGATCAGTGGAGATTCCCGGACATGTATGATGCACAGGGTCAGCTCAGAAAGGGAGCAGAAAGCAGAGAGGGAGGTGAGTGAAATGGTTTAGGGACTCGACTTCCTCAAGGATGACACGAGGTAAGGGCCTTGTGCTCCCAGAGTCTCAGTTTCCCCATCTGTCACTACACACCATGAGAAGCTTGCTGTAGGATTGAGTAGAACAGTGCCTGGTGCACACATGAAGGGTCCTAAGGACAAGGAGGCTGTATTATTAACTTACTCACTTCTCTAGTCCAGGAAGGCCAGGCCTCAGAGACTATCTCTGTCGGGCTCTCCAAAGCCACTTCCGTCGACCCCAGTCACTCTGCGGTCAGGAGAGTGGAGAGAGGGCATGGCAGAGCCCTGAGCCACCTCTGCCTCAGCCTTCCTCTGCTGGATGACACCTCCAAATGTTACCTTTCCCAGACCCCATAAATGGAAGATACTTGTATGGAAAGAGAACAGTTCACAGCTCTTTATTTTTGTCAAAAACCCAACTATGGCTAGAACAGTCCTGTCAAGGAGCTAACAGAGTTCTTAGAGCAGGTGTTTTGTTTTATCCCTTCATTGAGTCTGCTTACAAAACGAGTCTGTCAAACTCTTTGAAGCCAGCTGTCAGAGTCAAGTGTTCTGGAGAGACACATCTCTGAGTGCACATCTAGTCTCCTGTGATCCTGGGAGCTGACATGAGGAAAGCTGGTGCCCCCAATACGCCCACCCCACCCCCATCGTCCCTCTTCTGACGCCTTGTCCTCTGTGGCTGACAAAATACGTCCACTGAGAATTGTGGCTGGCATGACCGTCACTACTGGTTCCTTATGGTGATTTTTCAGAAGAAAATGAGCACACGGCCTTGTCTTTCATGTCTGGGGAAGGCAGGGGACAGATGCTGGCTGCCAGTGCCTGGGAGAGCCGGAGGAGGGGTCTGGGTGGCAGGAGGGATGTCTGGGAGGACTGGGGGCTACCTGTCGCCTAGTTCCTGCTTTCCACCTGCTCCTCTTCCATTCTCACAGCCATCCACCTGCCAGAGCTCAATCCCACCTCTCAGCCCAGCGCTTTACAGTTTGCAAAGCACTTTATGGCTTTGGGGACAGGGGACGCTGCTCCTCTGGAGCTGCTGGTCTGCACAGCTCAGGCCAGGGGACTGCGGCTATTTGGGAGTCAGGCCCCCCTCCCTTCCTACCCTGAGTCCTCTGCTCTCCCCTCTCCCTCGACTACAGAGCCTGACCCTGACTCTGGAGGCCCCTCCTCTTGGGGTTTCATTCTGGTTTCAAGTCACAGCAGAGGAGATTGTGCTCTTTGCTCTAGACACAGTGGAGGGAGGCTGTGTGATGCGACCCAGTGGTAACACCAGGGGCTTTGGCTGGCCCTGTTCCCAGGCCTGGTTCTTCCACTTCCCGGTGGGCCATCCCGGCTCAGTCTCCTACCTGTGCATTGAAGACAGCCAGGAGTGGGGCCGGGGTTGGGTGTGCCCACGCAGGTGGCAAGCTCTGGGCTGCCGCTCTGTCCCCAGGCCTCTCACTATGGAGCCCCGGAGAGGAGAGAATGGGCCATGGATCCCGCAGGCTGGGCTCAGAGCAGCCCCCAGCGGCCATTCAACGTGGGACGCGGCAAAGTGGCTTCACCTCGGTGCACCTCCTGTCTGCCCCACTGCAGAATGGGTCAGTAGTTCCGAACACAAGGACTAGTGTGGGCTTTGGATCAGGCATGTCAGCCGGAGGTGGATTCCAGCACTCACATGCCATTTCCAGGGCGCACTTGGGTGGGACTCTGACAAAGCAGGGGCCCCTGTGTGCCCCGTGCTCTACGATGCCCATGCAAAGGGCGGCGGTCTCTGCCGCAGGGACTCCCGGATCTGCTCTTGGGCCCTTCGGCCACGGAGAGCCATGGGCGTAGAAGTGGCAGAGCCGCAGGTCACTGTCACCCGGTGCTGTGACGGGCGGCGGGCGCTCGTGCGTCTGTGCTTCGGGCTCCTCGCGTGGTCTGGGCGCAGTGATGCGTGGACGACGAACCAGAACCAGGGTCTGGGCGCAGACTGCTCGGCGGGGCTGTCCTGTGAGCAGGGCGACCGGCGTCCGTGTCTGCGGCTCCCGAGCACCAGCACCTCCATCTGGACCCTGGGGAGGGGAGCAGCAAGAGCACCTGCTTCCGAGGGTTCTTGAGATAAGGAACTGCGAGGGGCTCAGCACGGGCCTGGCACCCACCAGCGCCCTGGCACTGCAGTTTCCTGTTCCCCCCGAGGGGGCGCTGCACAGAGGGGAGTCTGCCACCGCTGCACCAGGAGACCAGGAAACTGAGGCCAAAGACACAAAATTTAAAAACTGGGAATAAGATGCTGTGTGGCCGTGCTAAATTATGCATGCCGGACAATTAGAGAACTAAACAATTTATAATAAAGAGCTAATGAAGCAGGACAGAGGCCAAATGTCCCCGGAGCCTGTGCGGATGAAGGACCATGTGGCTAGGAAGATAGTCAACCAAGGCCAGGAGCTCTTGGTAGTGACGACCGAGGTGACCTTTCCACACTGGGAAGTGTTTGCAGAGAGCAAACGCTGATGAGAAATGGGGAAGGAAGAGCCAGGATCCACAGACAGGAGCTGCTGTGTGTTAACACCGTCCTCCCTCCTCCCTCCACTCAGCTCTGGGAGCACCTGGACCACAAACAGGAGCTGCTGTGGGTTAACACCATCCTCCCTCCTCCTTTCACTCAGCTCTGGGAGCACCTGGACCACAGACAGGAGCTGATGTGGGTTAACACCGTCCTCCCTCCTCCGTCCACTCAGCTCTGGGAGCACCTGGACCACAGACAGGAGCTGCTGTGTGTTAACACCGTCCTCCCTCCTCCCTCCACTCAGCTCTGGGAGCACCTGGACCACAGACAGGAGCTGCTGTGTGTTAACACCGTCCCCCCTCTCTCCTCATTAAGCACAGGCACATATTTTCTCTACTTCTCTCTCGTTAACGTGACCATCGGGATGAGCTAGAAGATGCTGCATTATTCAGCCAGTTCCTTAGATACAGCCAAGCTTGGCCCCACTCTGCGGCACGCTCCCAGCAGTCAGGAAGAAAGGCCTGTCTCCTCACAGACGCAGGGGCTCACTGACAGAGGCGTCCCACCACAGCGCCTCAGCACGTATGGCTGCGTCTTTTCCTTGCGAACATGGGGTCTGGCGTCCACGTGCTCTGACCAGGAGGGACACCCTGCTTCCATTCATTTTCATTTCCTGGCCAGGGCTCGGCTCCTGTACATCTGAAGGAGGAATGCATGCTGGCGAGCCCAGCTGCATCCTCCACATGTGAGAGTCAGATTTTGGGATTCTGACCTCCCATTCCACTATGACCAGTTCCAGTTTCTTATTATGTTCTGAAAATTGTCCATTTCATTAATGGCTCATAATTCATTTAATGAATGTTCTATTGATATAAGTGGTGGCTTCATTTTTTTTACTAATGTAAGTAATATTTTTAACCATCCTATAGGTTTCTATTTCATTAGTTATCTTGAGGGAGATGTTGGGCACAGAGTTATACAAGCTACTAATGCTGATATTCATGAATGACTGATCCTCCTGGTGAATGGGTAGTCATAAGTAATCAGGTCATTTGTCCCCTCCTGACAGAGCCACAGAAGCGTCCCTAAGAGGTACTGCTGATCAAAAGAGGGACACCTGCTTTGGAAGGGTGGCCACACTGCACCCTGTTATACTTGCTCCTCAGGAAGCAGCACTGCGAGGGGCTTGGTAAATGTGGATGCTGTCCACGTTACTGGTCACCAGGACGACCCTCATCCAAGATGTGCAGGGAAAGGTAGAATCCTGCAGGGAGAAGCAAGACCAAGGCTCCCACTCAGGACTCACTCATGGCATCCCAGGGACAGGGTGTGGGAGGGAATCAGACACTTCCTGGGGTTACAGGAATGGACATGCCAGAATCCCAGATGCTTGTCACATCAGGATGGAAATAGGGAAAGTTATGTATGTGGGGATACTTGATTGGAAATCAGAATAAAGAAGAATAGCCATCTGCCTCCTTCCTGAGACTGTGAGGAAATGACCAGTGTTCAGGGTTAGGAAGAGCCAAGCAGGGAAGTGGACAGTGAGACCTCAGCACAGAGGGCAGAGTCATTCTGAACCGTCTGTCCCATGGCCCATGGAAGCAAACCTGGCCAGGTCCCCTGTAGTCCAGACCCTTGTCTGTTCTGATCACAGCCAAGGGCGCGTTACACCAAGCTGTCTTAGTTTTCCACTGATGCAGCTTCACCTTCCTGGCCAGGGTTGTAGGGCCAAGAAGCAAGTATGGAGAAAAGGGAGGGGGAAAAGTCCAGTCATAGGAGATGGTAAGGCTGGTGCATCCCGGTGAAGCCAGAGTGATTCTTAGTTAAAATGTAATTTGCTCAGTGCCTTGCTGGCTTGAGTCACCTGGACCCCTGCTCTCATGTCCTCCCTATCTCCCTTCCCCTCACTCTGTGTCATTATTTTTAATCTTGTTGCTTCATGACAAGGCAACATTTTCTGCTACATGGTTCTCATAAAGATCCTCCAGGGAACAGCAGAGGGAGCCTCTTCCGAGCCTAAGAAGCCACCTTGCAAATGGCAGGAAGGGAGGAGAAGTGACAACAGAGGTTAAGGTTCCATCTCTTAGGGAGAAGGGACAGTCCTTCTCTCCACCCCTCCCCACCCCCACCAGTTACTGTCACAGGCCAGCTGAGCATTGCAGGGAGCCTGAGACTGGAGCTGGAACCTGGAGCCAGGCTCTATTAGGTCTTGGGCCTTAGTGAACCCCTGTGAGTCCTTGAGTCCATCCAGAACTCTCCCTATGTGCACGTGGGTATGAAGATATGTGTGGCACACACAGACATATGCTGACCTCCAGAGACATTCACAAGGACACACACAGACATAAATGAATATCCCCTACACACACACACACATACACACACACACACACACACACACAATCAACTCACAAATACCACAACCACACAGCACCCACACATGCACACACAGCACATTCGTATTGCATGCAGACTTGGTCAAGGTTAAAGACATAGGAAGCTTTAGAAAGTGGTCTGTATGGGACAATGTGAGATCAAAGGGAGTGGGGACTGAGTGTCCTGCCCTGTGCCGGGTCCAGCTCTCCTTTGACGAGATGAAGAATGTGGGATGGACTTGACTCCCTGGCTCATGTCACTGGCCTCACAGGCATCAGGAACCAAGTCAGCCTCAGCCTCTGGTTGCCCTGTGTCCTGCCCTGCCCTCTCTTAGACAGACTGACAGGCTGAGAGCGAAGGGCTCTGCCTGCGTGCTGGCACACCACCAGCCCTTGCAGGGAGAACTTGTCCCGGTGACAGGTACGGATCCTTGAGGTCAAGATTTTGCCAACTAAGGCTGGAGAGATGGCTTAGCCATTACGGCACTTGCCTGCAAAGCCAAAGGACCCTGGTTTGATTCCCCAGGATCCATGGAAACCAGATGCACAGGTGGTGCATGTGTCTGGAGTTTGTTTGCAGCTGCTGAAGGCCCTGGCGTGCCCATTCTGTCTCTCTCTCAAATAAATAATCAACTAATTTTTTTTAAAGAAAGATTTTACCAACTAAGTGCTGCCGGTCCTGCCCTCCACCTGACCATAGGTGATTTCAAGGGAGGGGGTGGGGCATCTGAGAGGAGAGCAGAGAAGGGCAGGAAATGAGACTCAGAGAGGGGAACCAGTCACCAGGAGCCCAGGGTGCAGTGGGCGGGTAAGGAGTTATCTAGGGCCCTGGTGGGAGTTTTGGCTGTGGTGAGGCCTTGTTTTCTGGAACTTTCAGGGGACAATGTTGCCCTTCCCTCTACCCAGTGAAACACCCTTTGGTGCCCAATTTCCCTTGGCCACGCTAGACTAAGTGGTTTTCTGCTACTTGGAAAGAGTTCGGATTCAGGCACCAAGGAAACCTGTTTATTTTAGAAAAAGAACTCTTTCCAACAATGAGTGTGTCTGGCTCATAGAGGTCTTGTCAACCAGGAGAAATGGGGTATTTGCAGAGTGATGTGGAAATTAAACCCACAATCTAGGCACACGTTTGTTTGACAAGTGATAATTAACTGTTGACAATATAATTTCCGTTTGGATGTAAATGTGTTTTCATCACAAAGTCATCAAGGGAGAAGCTGTGTGAATGGCCCATGATTGCTGGAGCAGGCACTGCACACTTAGTCATCAAAGGAGTGTGAGTAAAGCCACCAGGAAACGTCATACTCCCTGCTCCCCAGGCTAACATTGAAAAGGGCGAAAATAACAAGTACCGGTGAGGACGTGGAAGAACGGAAACCCTCACAAGCTGCCGCTGGAGCTGTGGCATGGGCGACTGCGGCAGAGTCTGGTGATGCAAAGCGAGCAGGCATCCACCGTCTGCGCCTGCCATTCCTCCCTCTCGGCCGCTCACTCAGGGTTTTGGCCTCGACTGTGGGAACTCAGCTCTTCCATTAAAATGGTTTCAGAGGGGCTGGACAGATGTCTTAGTGGTTAAGGTGCTTGCCTCTAATAACCAGGGTTTGATTCCCCAGTACATAGAACCTACATAAAGCCAGATACACAAAGTGGCACGTGTGTCTGTTCATTTGCAGTGGCTGGAGGCCCGGGCATGCCCATTCTTTCTCTTTCTGTCTGCCTCTGCTTGCAAATAAACAAAAATATTTTTAAAAATGGTTTCATATTGGTTACTCATAGTGATGACCGACAAGCAAAGGAACACTGATTTTTTTGGCATGTGAATGTTTGTGTGGTGCACATGCGTATATGTGCTGGTATATGTGTAGGTGCGTGAACATGTGTGTGCATGTGGAGGCCCAATGCTGATGCTGGGCATTTTCCTCAATTACTGTCTGCCTTATTATCTAAGGCAGGGTCTCTCCCTTGAGCCCCAGAGCTCGCCAATATGGACAATGTAACTCACCAGCTTACTAAAATTTGCTGTGCCATAGAGCCCGCAGTTCACCAGTTTGGTATAGTTTAACGAGCCAGCGACCTGCTCTCCACCTCCTGATAGCTGGGATTTACAGGCAGGCCGCTCCATCTGCCTTGTACTTGAGTACGGGGAGGATGGGAAGGGGGCCTGTACTCAGGTCTTAACTCTTGTGTGACAAATGCTTTAACCACTGAGCCATCACCCCAGTCCCAGGAACGTTCTATTTGTGCTTGGGATTTCAAAGGTCCCCGTCCCCGATCCTGGGAATCTGAGCCTATGACGAGGCGGAACACCATGGCGGTAAGAGCATGTGCAGGAAGTTGCTCAGCTCACGGCCAACAGGAAACAGGAAACAAAAACAGAGGAAAGGGCCAGGTATATTCTTCAAGGACACAGCTCTTATGACCTGATTTCCCGAGCAAGGCTCCACCTCTTCAAGGTTTCAACCATTTCTCTTCTCCGGAAAGCTGGAGACAAATGTTCAATACAGGAGTCTGGTGGAGGGAGAAACCTGCTGGGGCCATCTTATATTTAAATCACAGTACATGTTGAGTGTCTGCCACTCTCTAACAGGATGGTGTTGAGCCCTGAAAAGAGCATTGGGATTAGAGGTCCCTGTGACATCTGCCACTCATGGAGCAGGGGACAGCTCCCAGAAGGTGGCTCGGTATGTCCACCTCTTGCTAAGAGCTGATCATGCAAGATACCCAGGTCTGGATGGGCCTAGAGCCAATGGCAGGTGCTTGACACTGACCCCAGCTTTAGGGCAGGAGATAGGGAGCTTATGCCTCAGCCAAGACTGCAGGGCTCATAGCCCATCTCTCATTTCATAGAGAGGAAACTGAGGCTCAGAGGTAGGGATTTTATGTGCAAGCCCAAGCAGCAGCAGTGGGACCACACGAAGGGAGAGGTGAACCCTTAACTCTCTGGTCCCAGGTCCATGCACATATCCTGCCCACCTTCCTTTTCTTTACTCGTCAAGTTTTGTACCTCAATTTTCCCACCTGCAAGATGGGGCTGACAATGATACTTTCTTCACTAGATTGCCATCAGGACTAATTAAGTCAATGCACGGAGAAGAGCCTGGTACAGAGCTCCCTCCAGGCACCAGCGCGGTGCTTTCCAGTTCAGCTTGTGCATTTCATTCCTCCCTCCCCCGGGACCAGGTGCCTCTTCCCTGTTAGAACTCTTGTCCCTTCTGCAGTCTGTCCACAAAGGGGAGCCTATGACACTGCGAACAGAGTGAAGACTTCTTTTGCAAACCTTGAAGGTCACAGGTCTCTGGGAAGCCGAGCTTGTGGCACCAGGAGGGTAGTAGCCCCTGCCCTCCTTACTGGCAGTCTCTGCTCTGCCAGTGCCATGCCTGCCCTCGGTTCTCCCTTCAAGGACTTGGCCACATTTTGTAGGTGTCTTTCTCTTCTTTGAAGAGTTCCTCACTCTGAGAGTGATTTGTAGCCAGCGAGGCTTCTTTGAGGAATGCAGGGAAGCTAGAAGGAGGCATTCTCGCCTGGTCAGCTGCCTGCCCCTCTCTGTTTCTAGAAGTAGCATACACCCTCCCTGGGACAGATACAGCCTGGGCCCCAGGGGGATGGGGTGCTCTAGGGTCTGTGTGTGGAAGACAGGTTGAGTTCCAAGGTCAACCTCCTGCTCACTTCCTACAGTGAGGGCTTGGGGTCAGCATCTGTGTAGAGATTGCATCAGGTGATGTGTTATTTCCTTAGACATTTTTTTGAAAAACTTTGTTATTATTATTTTTTATTTGTGAGAGTGAGAGAGAGAGAGGGAAGGAAGGCAGAGAGTGAGAGTGAGTATGGGCAGGCCAGGACCTCTTACCCCTGCAAATGAATTCTACACATATGTGCTACTTAATGCATCTGGCTTTATGTGGATACTGGGGAATTGAACCCAAGCCATCAGGATTTGCAAGCAAATGCCTTTAATAGCTGAGCCATCTTTCCAGCCCATTTCCTCAGAATATTGACTCAGCAACACCCTGGCCTCTCGGAGCTCGTGGAGGATGACTCCATGCCCAGTGTTAATAGTTTTCTACAGCCTGAAGGGCAGCAGGCAGCAAACAGTTGACGGAGACCACTGAGTGACATGGGACCAGATGAGCATGGTGACAGGAAGCTGTCCAACCACACGAGCAGACAAAGGAGCGTGTGGCACCTGAGAAACTACCTCCCCAGCGTCTGTCTGTTCTGGGGTAACCATGACTAACACTAACCTTTTTCCAAGCCCACACTCTATATCCTGGGAATTTGGGGGTGGGGAGTCCTTGTTTAACAAGGGAGGTGACTGAGATCAAGACTCATTTACTGGATTTCCTAGACTCAGGTCTTCTGGACCCCTGACCTGAGTCTGTCCTCAGCCTCACCAGTCACAGAAATGGCTTCTGCATCCTTCAGTCCCTGGCCATACAGCAGACCTTCTCATGCTCACATTCATCACACATCCCGGAGGGTAATTTGTAAGGAGACAGTGAAAGTGTGTTATTTAAATGGCGATTATTAAAACCATGCCGGGGGCTTGCTACATAATAGGTGATTATCTGCAACCTAATTGTGAAAACAATGCAGTCAGTTCTATTTAGCTTCCTGTGGAATCGGAGTCAATCCTGAGGAGCCAGCGGCAGACTCACTGCTCATGTGCTGTTTGTTCAGTCATCTTCTTATTAGCTCCATGGTGGCGTCCCTCGAGGGATCTCTCCTAACTGATCATGCTCAGCTGACAAAAATGAGCCCCAATGTTCATGGGGAGAAGCTCTCTTCCTGAGTTGAGAGTTTTCCCATATGTGACTTCCCCTCTCACCCAGCCAGAACACAGGGACCCTTTTGTCCTCCTCTGCTCACGGTGTGGATGCCCCGTCTCTATCTATTTGCGTCTGGCACGTGGGCAGAGTTGTTTTCAGACCCCTGCTTGTCAAGTGCCCACACCTCCATCTGCTCATTCCCACTTCCATTTGTCAAACTTCTTCCTTTATTCTTTTCCCTTGTTCCTTTATGAAGTTGGCCCCTCAGTGGACCAGTGGCATCTTCACTCCTTTAACCTTTAGTTCACTAGCGCATTCATTCACTCATGCTTTAGAGTACTTCCACTCATCATTCATTCATTCATTTATCCTTGGTTCATTCATTATTATCTCACCCTTCCATGTGCTTCCATTTACCACTTCATTCTTTCTTTCTTTCTTAGTTCATTCACTCACCCAGCATCACTTCCCCTATTCATTCATTCACTCATGAAAACTTGATTACTCGGCTCATCCACTAACCCAGTGGGTCCTGCAGTTGCCAGTTTGTGCATCCATCATGCTATGTGTGGTTCACTAGTAGACCAGGTAGTGGGGGAGTCTGTCTGGTATGATTATAACCAAATCTCTTGGCATAGTCTAGGAATTGTAGTGATTTACCAGGACCTATCTTTTTAAAAGCAAACCTGGTGTCACGAAATGGGAGGCTTACTCAGAAGAAAGTTCACAAGTGACAGGGGAATGGCCAGAAGCATTCTCTGAGACTGAACAGGTCAGGAACGAGAATGTTATCAGTTCCCCAGAAGTGCCCTCATCTCCTGCCTGTAACTTGACCCTACAGGACAGGATAGTAATAAACATCTTTATTAGTGTGTGTGTGTGTGTGTGTGTGTGTGTGTGTGTGTGTGTGTGTATAGATGTGTTTGATCTGAGTATGCGGGGGAGGAGCATGTGCCATGGTGCATGTGTGGAGGGAAGAGGAGAACCTCAGGGGGTTTGTCCCTCCTTCCACTTTTGCTTGAGAGTTAGTCTCCCTTGTTGCTTTGTTTTTGCCATGGGCACTGGTCTAGCTGGCCTGTGAGCGGCTCCACCTATGTGATGGTTATTACTTGGTTGTCTGGCCCAGCTGCTCAGTTCTGTCTATGAGTCTTTGTTGCTCCCTGGGGCTTTGGTACAGGACCCTCCATCTTCTGCTATTGGCTCCTTGAAGGCCTTGTCTTGTAGACATCTTTGGTGATGTCATCTGGGCTACCTTTCCTACCCTGAGGTTTTCCTTACAGGAAGGTTCTCCCATGCATCAGACCCACCTCCTGGTGTCTGGGGGTCAGGCGCTCTGCTGAGGGCTGAGGCTCTTGATAAATCAGGTGTGGGTACTGCCCTCGGAGAGCTCACAGAGCAGTGTTTGAGAGCTGGTCTTGGCTTCTCTTCCAATGTGTGAGACATGGACCCTTGGATCTATGAGGAGGAAACTTCATACAGAGAGAACACACAGACGCTAATATCGGATTTTCTAGGAGTGATGACATCACTGGACAATTGAACTCAAATTTCTACCCTCCATGTCCAGCTCAGTGACTGGAAGATATTAGCTCAGCCTCAGTGGTTCAGCTCCACGGAGGTCCTGAGCTTGTGCCTGCAGGTCCAGCAGAGACCACTGGGAAGGGCTCGGAGGTGGAGCAGGCACCTGGGAGGAGCCCTGCCTCTGTGGGCCTCTCTGACATCTGCAGCCAGAAGGACCCACTTTTCTGGGGCAGTAACTCTCTTGCCCCCCCCCCCCCCCAGGCTGACCTGAAACTTCCTCTATGGTCCAGAATGGCCTCAAACTAATGGCGACTCTCCTATTTCAAACTCCTGCCTGCTGGGATTATTGTAAACTGCAGTATTCAGTGTTTTTTTTTTTTTTTGATGGCACATATGAATTTGTTTTATTGCTTACTTTTTTAGTAAGAAAATGTTGAATCCATGCTGATATTTTTCATTTAGCTATAAGTTATAAGGCCATTTTGTTTTCTTTTAAATTTGTTTCCTGTAACACACTTAAATCCTGAAGGAGCCAAACTTGTCAGGAGAGGTTCAGACAGTATTATTCTCCATTTATTTCCAACAGCAGAACTTAAAACCCAAATTCAGTCTTTAGAGCTTCTCCTATCTTTTCAATGTCCAGCTTTGAATCCATTTTCCCAGCTGTTTCCTTTCTCTGATCCATAGTGTGACCTTGAACAGGTCTTGGCACCTCTGAGTCTCAAGGGCCATATTCACAACAAGGGGACAGTCACACCCACTTCCTAGGATCCTGGCAAGGTTGGAGACAATAGAGGTGAAGGTCCCCAGCAGTGCTGTTTCCTCACCAGGGCTGGACACCGCAAGCTGTTGACTCTTTCTTTCCCTCACTGCTGTTCTTTGTCTTATCCTGGCTTCTCATCTCTGGCTTCCTGCTCTTTGCTTGGTTTCACTTTCCTTCATAATCTTAGATCCAGAAGAATCAGTAGAGACCAACTGGCCTCTTGTTGTGCACACGTGGAAACTAAGGTGTGCAGAAGGGCAGAAGTGAGCTCCTGGCTGTTGTTGTTCACGTCTTGGCTCCACGTAGGCGTTTTAGCTTCAGAGTGATGAACGATGTGGTGGGCTGAGACCCCCACTCTGAGAGCTCCAGGGAGAGGAGCAGACTTGCCTGAGAATTTTCTGACTGATGTTCTCAACAAATCAAAACCCCAACACACCTCAGCTCTACCCCCAGAAAGCTGGAAGCTAACCTCCCTCAGGCTGTGCTTTCTTTTTAGACCCCACAAAAGCCACCTTTTATGTTCCAAGCTGGTTGTTGGCTTCACTCAAAATAAGGTACGCTGATCTGTGGACCATGTAAACCTTGCATGTGGTTGACATAATTACCGCTGGTGTAAAAATTCATTTGAAAACAGTTCCTGCACAAGAAGGGGTCTGATTTGATAAACTTCAACTCTGTGTGTGTGTCCCCCAAGTTTTATTTACTTTTTAACTTGCAAAGAGGAAATCATCTTGCAGGGTGAGGCAGTATGGAAGTTACCTTGGCATGGCTAGCAGAATGCACTTGACCAAATGAAGTGAATGCAAGGAAAGTTGTTGACTGTGGCTTATCGCCTCCATGATGTCATGGAGATGACGGCATGAGCAGAGGCTGGACGTCACCTCTGCCACCACAGGTGGAAGTCAGCAGCAGGAGAGTGAGCTTAACTAACGCTGGCGGCTAGCGACTACTAAACATCAAGGTCCACTTCCAGCACCACACCTCCTCCAGCCAGACTCCACCTCCCAAGTTGCCATCAGTGGGAGATCAGCATTCGGATCATGAAGGACACCTAATTCAAACCTCCACACGGGGTGTGTGTGTGTGTGTGGAGTGCTGAGGAGCGCTGTGTCTGTGTGGAAATGCACATGTTCCTGTATAAACCCATGTGGAAGCCACAGGAGTGTCAGATATCTTCCTCTTTTTTGTTCATCCACCTGTTTTTCTTTTTCTTTCTTTCTTTCTTTTTTTTTTTTGAGACGGAATCTGTCACCCACACAGAGCTACCTTTTGCCACTTTTTTGTTTTTGATCAGTGAGCTCCAGCAATTCTTTGGTCTCCACCTCCCACAGAACACAAAATGGCCTGGATACCCATGACCTCACAGTGCCTGACACTACCTACGCAAAACCATCATAAGAGGAGGAAAAGTGATGATATCAAAATAAAAGAGACTGACTGAGATAGGGAAGGGACATGATGGAGAGTGGAGTTTCAAAGGGAAAAGTGGGGGGAGGGAGGATTTTTTTTTATAATCATGGAAGTTGTTAGTAAAAATTTGAAATTAAAATTTAAAAAATCCGAGGTTACAGACGCGTATGGCCATACCCACCTTTTTATGTAGGTATTGGGGACTCAAACTTGGGCCATCTTAGGCCCTCTTAGGTCTTCATGTTTTTACAGCAAGTGTTTTTAACCACTTCGTCATCTCCCTAGCTCCTTCATGATAAAAATATCCCTTACCCTTTAAAATACTCAGTTATATCATTCATTGGGGCTGTGAGATGTGGGGCTTCCTCCTGCTCCTAAGCCTCGATCCCCTGCTGTGAAGGTCCTAGCAGGGGTTTAGGCCCTGAATGCTTCTCAACCAGCAATTTCTCCTTTTTTCTTTGCAGCCTGGGGTTGGATTTGCTTTGTCTGGACAGAGCTGCCAAACTCCAGAGGTGTTGAGATGTCCTGGCCCTCCTGGGGGCTGCTCTGTGTCCTGCACTCTGGGCATTTTCTTGTCTGTGTAAGTCTGGTTCATGATCTGTGTCCATTATCATAATCCTGGAAGCTGCATGTTTATTGAAACTCCTGGGTGATCACTGCTTTCTTGGAAGGGGGGGATTAGCACAGAAGCTGCTGAACACCTCCCCAAGTCCTCTCTGCTTCCCCACCCCACCCTTCGGCTCTTCTCCACTGGGCAGCAGGAGAAGGCTTTTAAAATGCCAGTGCCACCATTCCCTCTTACCCTCCACAGCTCCCATCTTTCCTAGATTAGAGCCAGAATCCTTCACCTGTCCCCCTCAAGACCTCAGGACCTTTGACCTAAACTTGCCAATACCTCTCTTCCGCCCCAGCAGCACAGGTCTCCTCTGCCAACCCTTGAGCATGCTGGGCACAGTTGAGGCTTTGGGCATCTGATTGTGGCTTCTCCAGTCGTGGCTCACACCCATGTGATCAGGTGGGCATCTAGGGCTTAGGGCAAGTGAGGGTTTGGATGATCTTTAGGAGGCTGGTTCGTTCTAGACAATACATGCTCCTGAAGTACTTCCTCCAAGTCCCCCTTAGGGTATAGAGAAGTGACTTCTTCCTGAGAGTCTGAGGACATTCATATAAGCAAGTCACCATAGAACAGGTTTTGAGGATGAATCACTTAACTTAAAAAAAAAAGTCGTGTTCATTTGCATTTCATTACATGGTATATTTGCCTTTTCCTGAATCAAAACAACAAACTCCCACAAAATCTTTAAACGATGTACACGTTCTGGGAAGGTTAGCCTACAGTTCAAAGAGGGGCTGTGCCTGGGACCACAGTCACAGAAGAAAGAGATATTTGGGGGTAGGAGAGATGGGGTGAGATTTTGGGCAGAGCAGGGCAGAGGCTGGAGTCACTTGGAGTGCCCCTGAGAGACCACGCACCCTTGGCTGTGGAGCACATAAGGACCTGTCACATCTCTCCCATCATCACCAGCCAGCCAAGGACGTTTGGCGTTAGTCTCCTTGTCTTCAATGAATGTGGTGTAGAGGATTGCTTCATGGAGCTGTCGTCGTGAAGAGTCAAGGGAATAGTGGACAAGTGCCGAGTGGCCAACATACGGTGGTGCTCAGTGAATGGCGGCCTCATTGCAAATGTTAGCTGTCACCCCAGTGTTCACGGACAGAAAGGACAGAATACTGGGGGGAAATGGTGAGCAGTGAATAAGCTCGCAAGCCTAGGGATGGAGTCAGGGCTGCGGAACCCAAAGTTATCGCTTGAACTTGGTCTCCGAGTAGATATTCTCAAGTTGCGGGAAGAAGGACAATAGGGACCATAGAAGGGGGGAATGTTTTGACCAAGGGAACCTGAACCGAGAGTTACACTGCCTAGTCCAGTGACATTTTTATTGAAATCTGGCACTCTTCAGTTTTGTCCTGACATTTCCTCCCCTATAAAAGGGGGTGAGGGAGGGAGAGAGAGAAAGGCTGTTAAACACAGACAGGCTCGGAGGTACATTTCCAGCACATTAACTTACAGCTCCAGAGGCCTCAAAACACTCTGTCCAGGGTGCTGAATGGCAGGCTACGTCCTGACCACTAGCCCTTGCAGCTAAGGTGAGGAGGGCACACTGTCTCCACCATTATCTTCAGGTGCAAGGCTCCTTCCTAACAGAGCTCTGGAAACCACATATGACAGGAGCCCACGGGGACAGGACACTGGTGGATGGTTTTGTCACTGGGGCTTGGGTACTCTCTGCCAGCATGGCTATCGCCATATCTCTACGACAGAATGGAGGGAGCATGGACCAGGCGTGGTTGAGTTGTCCTCCGCCCTGTGAGGACCCTCATGCACAGGGGCAGACAGGACAGGAGCGCCCCACGGCCCTGGTGTCTACAGGGAGCTGGGCTGGAGAGGGCGTCGGCGGCAGAGGAGGTGGACCTGGGGACGCTGGATGGGAGAACCTGGCACGGGCCTGACGACAGCTCCTTCCTCCAGCTTCCTCCTGCTCAGTCACCTCACGGTCACCTGTGTGCCAGCGCTGCGGCATGCGAGGGTCTTACAGGCAGACAGCTTCAAGCCGCACTCCGGCCCTCACCAACTGCGAGAGCCTGGGCAGCCTGTCAATCACTCTGGGCCGTGCTCACTTAGCTGTAAAATGGCAGCAGTGGGGGCCTTCTGTCTGTTCTTTCCTCTAAGAAATGACCAGTTTAACTCAAATTAACTCGGACTCAGCCCAGGCCCAGAGAAAAGAAGAGGAGCCTGTTGGATTCATTCTCTTCATTGACTTTTCAAGGCTGTATTAATCTCCTTATCAGCTCAGCCCATGAGAACAAACATGCTTCTTCAGGAGTTTTCTAACTGAGAACAAATGCCTCATTAAGTTAAACATATTAACCTGAGAGCAGTATTGATGCCAGACAGACTAATGAATGTCGTTATAGGGAAGGCACAATCGTCCTGAGGGACCTGGCCTACCACCAGAGGCTCTCTGCAAATGGGCTCCACTATTCCAGGAGGGGCTGCAATCTCAGAGAGTGGGAGGGGCAGGGAGGGAGGAACAGTGGTGGGGGGAGACAGGAAGGAGCTGTGGCTGGACCCAGGGCACCCTGGCCTATTCCAATCTTGAGTGCTTGTGAAAGGTATGTGGCCAAAGGAGGAACATGAGGACTTCACTCAGAATTGGCCAAGGGAGGGATTTGGGCTTAGTCTCTGTAACAGGAGGGCAGACAGGAGGTCAGAGCTGGACCTCAGAACCCTGGATTGAGGTCTAGGCCTCACCATGTTGACGAGGTTTAGTTCCCTTCCTCATACCCACCTGAGAACCACCCTGGGCACCTTCATGGGCATAAAGCTCACCAACCCTCATGAAAACCCAGGCAGATGGGTGCCAAAGCAGGGTTCTGGAAGATGGGTCAGTCCCAGACCCCACAGTCCACTCTCGTTCACCAGGTACTGTAAGGAATTGAAACGGCAGCAATAGGGTCTTCCAAAGTAGGAATTCATATCCTGACTTGACGATGTGCATGTGTGTGTGTGTGTGTGCGTGTGTGTTGCTGGGGATTGAACTCAGGACCTCATGCATGCTGGCAAGAGCTCTACCACTAAGACACTGAGATATCTCTGTCCCTCATGTCCTACTCTGAAATGATGCCAGGGTCTTGGAGAGAGTAGGGGTGTGTACAGAAGTGTGGGAAAGACCCCTGGGAACAGCACAGGTGAGAATCTGGGTCCAGCATGGAGGAGGTGGCTTCTCTGTGTGTGTTGGGGACAGAAGCAGAGGGCTCTGTATAAAGATCTGTAGCTGAAGGCTAGCTCACGGATGAAGAGGAAAACACCTGCAAGCTCCCATTTGTAGACCCAACCCGCCATCTCAGTGTCTGTTGCTCCCTTTACCAACAAGGGAATGGGAGCTCACAACTTCACTTACTTTCAACAAACAATTCCCAGAGAGGTGAATGGTATAAGCTCCACGTGTCAGGCCACAAAGCCAAGGCTCAGAGCTGCAGAGTGATCCACCAGGGTCGCCTGCTCCTGAGAGTACCCGCATCAGGCTGCCTCACCCCGAGGGCTGCGATTCCTCCACTGACCCCCTAGGGCACTTCTCACCTCAGCAGCTGGACAGTGGAGGCGTCTGGAAACCCCGGGCTGCCAGCTGCTCTCTGGCTCTCGCTCGGCTCTCAGGACCCTGTAGTGTGAGAGACCTGAGGGCCCAGGGCCTCTTCCCAGTCTGGCCTGCAGAGAGGCAGGCCCTGTCACTGTGTGTTAGCACAAACCCCAGGGCCCTGGCACAGCCCTGTGATAACAACTTCTGCAGCTCGGGGCTGGTGGCCCCACCTTACAGGGAGAACCCCGCCGTTCATTTCCGGCCGTGAAGTGCCTGCGCGTTCACAGAATGCTCTGAGCACCAAGGCTGAGCCCAGAGGAGGCTGAGCCCAATTCCAGGCTGAACTACTTTATATGCTGAATGGTGTGATTCAGCTTAATTCCACTGTAATTATTTAATTCTCACACCTACAAGTTCTCTGGTGGCAGGACCTGTGTCTGTTTTCTTAAAATATTTTATTTATATATTTATCTATCTAGGAGAGAGGGAAAGAGTGAAAATGGGCACTGGGCACACCAGGGCCTCTAGTCACCGCAAACAAACTCCACACACATGTGCCATCTTGCGCATCCTCGGTCTCATGCTGGATTTCACATGCCTTCCCAGAGCCCTCAGCTGCCTGCGACGCCCCTTGGGATCACCCAGTGAACGGCCATGGGAGTTCATAGACTGTGAATGCCACTGCTCCCCACCTGCCTGACCAGGCTCTGCAGAATGCGGCTGCTTGTCACCTGTCTTAGCCGGGATGCCCCAACCAAGGACAGTGCCTAGAATCCACACATTTAGCCAAGTCCTCTCAGCTCCTCATGCCCTGTAACAACAATCCCATCTTGAACGAAACGATGGGCCTTGGCCTACAAATTGCCCTATCTACGGTAAAAAAAAAAAAAAAAAAAGTTATGAGAATTTTTTGCTTCATATACTTCCAAAATATAATCGAAGTCACTTGTGCGTCACATTCTCTAACATCACAGGACAAGACCTTAACATAAGCTCTTACCTCCTGACAAGCTGCAGGTTGGAACCAAGACACTCATTCGCTTCCCAAGGCACAGTAGCGGCTCTTGGAAAGGCACGCCATTGAACTCCTCTGTCCCTCATGGGTCTCGGACCATCTGTTTTCCTCAAATAACTCCTTTTCAAATTTCACCCAACATGCAGTCTGTCCTGTGTGAGCCTTTGCCTGTCCTGACACATTTCCAGTCTTTCCCGTGTCCCATAAATGCCAGAAGGAGGGCACATCCATCAGTTAAAGGTCAGTCCACAAGCCCAGCTGCTTCCAAACTTCCACCAAAGACAAGAGCAACATTCCTGACAGGAGCAGCTGCACCCTTTCTGGCACTGTTGCTCTGGGCTATTATTATTAATTGTTGATGTTGTTATTTTATTATTATTATTATTTCATTGACAGAGATTCGCCCTCTAACCTGGGATGGTTTAGAACTCAGTATGTAACCCAGACTCACCTTGAAGCCCTAAAAATCCTCCTGCCTCAGCCTCCAAATGTTGGGCTCATGTGCTATAGGTGCCATGCCCTATAGGCTGTGTGCAGTGTTTGCAAATGTGTGTGCAGATGGACTTGTCCCGTGCACAAGTGTGCAAAAGCCAGAGGAGAACTTGGGTTTCCTCTGTAGCTCTTCTGTCTTGTTTCCTCAAGCCAGGGTCTCTCATTAAACCTGGAATTTACTATTCCTTGTCAGACTAGCTGACAAGGGAGTCCTGTAAGCCAGAATGAATCCATTTTTTTTTTCCCAAAAGTTGCTCTTGGTTGGGTGATTTCTACCAGTAATGTGAACATCACTGCAACAGTAAAGTGGTACCAAGGAGTGGGATTGCTGCTAGACACCTGACTGTGTGGCTTTGGCCTCTTGGAGCTGATTTTCAAGAGGAAAGTGGAAGGATTTGAAACCTTGGCCTAAGAGACGCCTTGCAGTGCTGTAAGTACAACTTGATGAACTATTCTCATCAGAGTTGAAAGGCTTGAATGCAGTAAAAACTATGGACTGTGCAGTTTGGCTTATAAGGGTGAGAAAGAGCTTTGCCTGGACTGGGATAGCAGTTTGTGTGGGAAGCTTGCTGTTATGCCTGGATCCTGAGAAGTTGTGCAGGGTTGCTTTGCGTAGAAATGAACTGGTGTGAGCAGAGAGATATGGCACAGAAAGAAAAATCTTTGGTTGAATTGCTGCATGTTCACTGCAATTGAGAGAATACAACCTTTGAAATTTGGCTAGCTGATCTGCGTTGGAGCAACAGGAAGAATGTAGGCTCTTTTGAAGGGGCCTGAGTGCTCAAGGAGGGTCCTGTTCTTCAAAGTCTTCTTTATCCCCTTCCCCCTGGATTAACAAATTGGCACTCTTCCTGATATTGTGGAGTATAAGAAATGCAAGAAAGAGAGGGTCATTGAGTTTGAACATGGTCTTGTGTTTTGGAAATGGCCATGGGTAGCATGAAGCAGGTTTGCTGGATGCCTGCATGGAGACCCCATGGGGCCATGAGAATGAGCCATGGATTGCAGTGGAGACCCAGTGGAGATGCCGGGACCACAAGATGGCTGCTGAGGAAAGCTGCCGGCCCTGATGAAGTTTTCCAGGACTGTGAGCAGCCTACCTGGAGGGGCAGAATTGGAATACCAGAGACTTGTTGCTGGTTAGAATTATCGGACTTGGAGATTTGTCACTGGCTACAGTTGTTGGACTTGAAGCTACAGAGTTTGATGTTTGCCTGGTTGTTTTAAATCTTATATTGGCTGAATATTTCTTTGCTATGCCCAGTGCCATCTTTTGCAGTGTGAATGTTTATTCCTTGCCACTATGGTTTGGGGGGATTTTTTTTTTTTTGTATTTTAGTTCAGTTAAAAGATCTTGGACTATGGGAATGTTTGAACACCATTGGGATTGATAAAAACTATGAGGACTTTTGAAGTTGGACAAATGCATTGCATTTTACATCATGTATGGTTCTTAGTTTATGGGAGCTGGGGCGGAATGTGGTGGTTTGATTCCTTCATGAACTTAGGTGTTCTGGATGCTAGGTTCTCCAGCTGATGGCAATTGGAAAATAAATCTTCCTGGAGGCAGTGTATTGTTGGGAGCAAGCTTATGGGTGGTATAGCCAGTCTCCCCATGCCAGTGTTTGGCACACTCTCCTGTTCCTATTGTCCACCTTATGTGGGCCAGGGGGTGATGTCCACCCTCTGCTTATGCCATCGTTTTCCCTGCCATCGTGAAGCTTCCCCTTGAGTCTGAGAGCAACTGGCTGCAGCGACCGAGTCAGGTGTGCCAGCCTGGCAGTGAGGAGGGCAAGATGGTTCCCATGGTGGGGAGCGGCCAGAGGGAGGCACATAGAGGTGCCTGACCAGGGATCCCTCTGGAAAGAGCTGTAGTGCAGGCGGGAAAAGTGGGTGCACAGCGGCTGCACAGCGGGTGGCTCTGGGGAGGGGTGTGGGTGCAGCTGCTGGTAGCCCAGTGGTCTCTGCACCTGACAGGGACATCCGCTGCCCAGGCTGCACAGTGAATTCCAGAGCCAGTCAGTGAAACCAGATGGGAAAGGAAGGATGTTTGTGAAGCTTCTCTGGGGATCCAGCGAACAGGACTCACAATGCCACTTAGCATTTGCAGCAGTCCTCAGGGAGGAGAGGGACCATGTAGTCAACAAGTTTGGCGGGGGGCGATGGGTAGTGAGGCCCGGACCCCAGAGAAGTTAGACCTGGCTGTGCGACCACGAGGTCCCAGAAAGCTACAGGAGGTGACCTAAGAGGGCTAGAAGGGTCCCTAGAAGCCACACGTAAAAATGTTCCCTGATGCCACTGCTGCTGCTGCTTGTACTCAGAGCCCACGAGCCACTGGGGACAGGAGGACCAGGGAAGGCATAGTGACCGGTAACCCCTAGAACAGTCTACCCACACCGTGGACACAAGGGGAAACTTGGCATCATCGGCCTCAGGGTACCTTGGAGCCGCTGGACCTTTACCACAGGCTGAATGCCATTGCTGAGTGTCCACATGGAGGTGGGGGGGGGGGCGTCATCACATGGCACACCAGACTCCAGTGTGTATGCATGTTTATATGTTTGGACACGTGTGTGTGTGTGTGTGTAATGTAATGTGTGTGTGGTATATGCACAATATGAGCACATGCAGCACCCATTTCACTCCCCTGTGGTGGGGTATGCTCACCTGGGATGGTGGAAGAGAACACCCAGTGCTCTGCCTCACTTCCACAGGTTCACATGTCAGCTGGAGTGCTGACTGATCATGGAGTTTGCAGGATCTACCTCCAGCACCCATGGAAACTCCAGCACTCTGTGTCTCTGCTCCCCTATGGGTCTGAGGTTACAAACCTGTGTGACTACACCTAGCACTTTAATGTGGGGGTTGAACTCATGTGCTTTGCCATTGATGTTCCCTTCGGCATCACTGTCGCCATCATCCAAACACGCCGTTAGTTTTCTAGTCTCCCACGCCAAAACAAACCAGTCTTAGTCCACCAATCCCCTCGGCTTCCTCTCCCAGCAAAGCAGAAGCAGCACCACACCTCCATTTCTAATTCCCCCTTCCTGCTTTCTCTCCACTCTGACTCACACCCCCTCCACCCCACCGCTCTCCACACCCCAGCTGCTCTTGTCAAGGCCCAACTACTGTGGCACTGGGGCAGTGGCCACCGTTCAATGACATGTGTCCTACTTGTGTAAGCATGGTTGTTCACTCCTGTCTGAAGCCTGCTTCTCTCCACCAACTGGGACCTCTCTCAGTCTCCTAGTCTCTCTCTGGCTTCCCTCCTCTTCTTGGCTGGGTCCTTCTGGCTCCTCCATCCACATGTCAGCCAGCCCTGGCTCCCTGGGGGACTTCACCAAACCTTTGGCTCCTTTTATGTGTTTATGGCTCTCAGATTTACTTCTCAGGTCGTGCCTGGTGGCTGGAGGCTGAGGCAAGAGGGTTATACCTTCAAGACTACTCTGAGCAAATTAGAGCCACCTGGTGCCGGGCTCACCAGCAGGTAGGGCTGTGGGAGAGCCAGTCCCGCCGGTCTCTTCCTGGGGCTGAGCGGGATGGTGAGTGTCCCCAGTTCCTCAACTGGGCACCGGAGAAAAACCACACTGAGTCGGGAGACTTGTCGAAGCAGGATCTCGTTTTATTGTATCAAGCAGGCACTTATCTAGCATCAAGGTAGTGGGTGGGAGTCTTAGGACGGGGTGAGGATTAAGGGCCAATAATAGTTCACCACGTTAGCAGTAGCTGGGCGGAGGCAGTTTCAGGTCAGGCCTTGCTGAGTCACTCCTATGCGGAAGTCACAGGCCAAAGACAGGTCGCTAGACTCTAGCCAGGCTCAGGAAGCTCCATTGGGCCTCGCGTCCGGGCTTCTTTAGGCCCAACAATCTGGTCTTTAAAAAGGGGGCGTGACTGGGAAGACTGCTCAGTGGGCACTGGCCTTGCCAAGCTAAAATGCGGTCCTGAGTTCAGATCCCTCACTCTCATATATATAGTTGCAGCCTGTTTATAACTTCAGCCCTTGGGAGACAGAGTCAGTGAACCCCCGAGGCAAGGGACAAGCTGATTCGCAGACTAGCTGAGCTGGCCAGTCGAGTTCAAGTGAAAAACCCTATGTCCACAAATAAGGTAGAGAGAAATGGAGAAAGGCACGCAGTGTTGACTTCCTGCCTCCATGTGCATGTGCATACACTGAACCCCACACATATGTGTACACACATAAACATGCATGTATACACACATGTACACCACACACACATACACACAAAGGGTAGGGATGTCTGGGAAATGTAGCTCCATGGTAGATCACTTCCTATTACATGTGAGACCCTACGTTCAATTTCCACCACTGAAAAGAGAAATTCAGCCCGACCTCTCCCTGATTCCAAGGCTTTTATATCCAACTGCTAACTCTCCACTTTCCTTTATTCCACTTCCCTTCCTTTTGTTTTTTTCTTTCTTTGTTTTTCTGTTTCTCTCTTCCTTCCTGCCTTCCTACCAACATCATATATGGCCCTTACAAATGTTTGTGCTACTTATAGTACAATTTATAACATAAAACAACCTGTCCTTCCAGATATTTGCCAGCACTTTCTCTGAGATACCGCCCTCCTGGGGCCACTGAGAGGGATTTTGATTTATAAACAACATTTCTTCCATGCTCTGATGAACTCCGAGAAACATGATCCATCTCCTTCCCAAGTAGAACACAATTTAGGCAGAACTTTCCACATTGCCTTAGAAGCCGGCCCTGTGTGAGAGTCTGTAGGGAACACAGATGAATGAGCGGTGTGTTCAGAGGAAATATACGGCCAGTGCTCACAGAGATCAAGTCTTCCAGAACCAGGCAATGCAATGAGCATGTGCAACTTCTGAGCAAACGCCGTCCCCAGCTGTGAAAGAAGGGGCAGGTGCTTCTTGTCACCGTGAAGGGGTAGCCTGACAGGGCTGGAATACAGACAGAAGGTGCTGAGAAACCTGAGCAGCCTGGTTATACTGGCCCTTCTCTTACTGCTGAGTACGTTTCACCAAAGTGGAGTTTTCTGGAAGCTACTGGGTTACATAGTTTTAAAACTTTTTATTGACAGCTTCTGTACATACCATGATCAGAGCCACTCTCACGATCCTCCATTTCCCCCTCCCAACCCCCCCCTCCACTGAATCCCTTCTTTCCAATGGGTCTGCCGTCTATTTTGATGCCCTCATTTTCCCTCCTATTATGCAGGTTTTGTGTGGTAAGTGGCATCAGCCACTGTGAGATCATGAACACCACTGTCACTTTGGTCGGGAAGGCAGTATCGCAAAACACTCCGCCCCTTCCTTTGACTCTGACATTCTTCTACCACCTCTTCTGCGGTGATTCCTGAGGCTCGGGGGGTGTGGTAGAGATCGCTCAGCACTGAGCACTCATCACTACCCCTTCTTCTCAGCACTCTGGTGAGTTCTAAGTCACCCCAGTGGTCACCGCCATCTGGAAAGAGAAGCTTTTCTAACAAAAAGTGAGAGTAGCATTAATATATGGGAATAAGCATAAGTATTTAGAGGACATTTCGGTGGGCACAGTATATCGTTTTAGCTAAGACAACAGTAATAATTTCCACCCTAGGCCTTATGACCTCCCCAGCCATAGGTTTTTGACTAGGTTTTCAGTAACAGGCATGAATTCCTCCCATGGAGCGGGCCTCAAGTCCAATCAGAGAACAGTTGTTTTCCTTCATAATTGGGTAGCATATTGACATGATGGTCTTAGAAGCCACCATAACAAGCCCTTAGTAGGGGCTGAAGAGATGTACTAGCAGTTAAGGAGCTTACCTAAGAAGTCTACAGACCCAGGTTCAATTCCCCAGTACCCATGTAAGCCAGATGCACAAGGTGGTGCATGCATCTGCAGTTTGTTTGCAGTGGCTAGAGGCTCTGGTGTTCCTATTTTCACTCTCTATCTGCCTTTCTTTCCCTCTCAAATAAATGAAATAAAATATTTTAAAAAGAAAAATGCTATTAGTGAAAACAAGTCCTAGATATACCCAGAGCCTGCAGTTGAGTAGTGAAAACCCTTTGTCAGAGTTTGAGGAAACCCCACCAGGTACATACCCCAGCCTACTTCACCCTCTGGTTGCCCTCTTTCTATTTTATTTTATTTTTGAGACAAGGTCTCATGTATTTCAGGTTGACCTCAAACTCGCTATTGTAACGAAAGATCACTTTGAGCTTTTGATCCTCCTGCCTCTACCTCCAAATGCTGGTATTAGAAGTACATACCATCACACCCAGTTTATATGGCACTGGGGATCAAACACAGGACTTCAGGCATGTTAGGTGAGCACTCTTCCAACCAATCTACATACACAGCCTTGTCTTTCTTACCTTAGAAACTCCTTCTATATTTGTTCTATGTGGGGGTGGGAAGGGGAGTCTTCAAGGGCAGAAATTTATTTTTCTGCAGGGAAATGAACTTGGGTGCATGAGCACTTAGTGCAACTGAGAAGTCTGAGGAGCAGCTGGCCATGGAGGAAGGAATTGCAGATACAAAGGTCCTGGGGTGAGATGGAGTGTGGCATTGTCAAGAAGCTGAAGAGAGGCCTATGTGAGTAGAGCCCAGGGTGGAGAACGTTGACCCACAGGGAGGCTTCTGGTGCCTAGGAGCTCTGTTCCTAACACAAGAAGAGCAAGAAACATTTGCATACATGATCAGAACTATTTTCCCACCAGCATGATGGTTTGTGAGTGGGGACACAGTGGAGGGGTGTGCAGAGAGATTGCAGGGACACTGTTATGACACCACCATGCCAACAGCAGATGACAGGCAAAAGTGGATGAAGGGGAGCAAACAGACTTGAGAGACAGCCGCTGGAGCTGGTGACAAGGCTGGGTGTTGTGGGTAAGGGGGAAAGAGGTGTCTAAGTGAAGATACTTGGGTCAGCCAAAGTGTCATCACACACTGAAATGCCATCTAAAGACAAGTGACAACAGAAAAGCAGGTCTAGACGGGAAGACAGGGAGGTCCTTCTTTGACCAACGAAGCTGGAGATGCCTTTGAGATGCGCAGGTATGCATGAGGAGGAAACTGAACTGTTCTCATCTCCATAGTCTTAAGTTTTCCAGAATGACATGCCGATGGGGTCAGAGGATGGGCGGTTGACACAGGCGTCTCCCATGACAGAGCCGTCTTCCACTTGGCAATGCTTGTTTACGGTGCATCATGCTCTCGCAGGGCTCAGTGGCACATTCACATTTTTCTTCCTGGATGATGTCATTGTAGGGACACATCACGGTCTATCCATGCGCCCAGTCAAAAATGTCTGGATTCCTTGTGGTTTGGGACAATTATGAATAAAGTGGCTACAGATATTTTATCAATATTTTTGTGCAGACACGAATTTTCAGATCAGTCCATTAAATACCTACAAGCATGACTACTGGGTTTTATGGTAACATGACACTTAGGTTGAAAACACATCCTCAAGTTATTATTATTATTTTGATTTTTGAGCAAAAGAAAGAGGGAGAGAGAGAAATGGAGAGAAAGAGCATGCCAGGGCCTTTCAGCTACTGTGAACAAACTCCAGACATGTGCACCACCTTGTGCACATGTGCAAAATTGCACACTTGTATCACTGTGCATCTGGCTAGGTGGGATCTGGAGATTCAAACATGCATTCTTAGGCTCTTCAGGCAAGGACCTTAGTTGCAAAGCCATCTCTCCAGCCTCTGTTCAGGTCCTTTTAATTGGGTTGTTTGTTTTCTTGCTATTGAATTTTAAGTGTTCTTTTTATATTTTGGATAGAGATTCTCTACTAGATCTGTATTTGCAAGTAGTGTGTGTGTGTGTCTATATGTACGTTCATTTGCACAAAGGCATTGTCAGTGCATTGGTACATGCATGTGTGTGGTGTGTGTATATATATATATATATATATTCATGTTTATTTGCCTGTAGGTGTGTGTGGGTGTGTTTGCATGTATAGGCTAGAGGTCATTGTCAGATGTCTTCTTTAATCTTCTCCTTCTGATTTTTGAGACAGTATCTCTTGTTGAACCCAGAACTCACAGGTTTGGTTAGACCAGCTAGCCCAGCAAGTGCCAGGGATCTTCCTGTCTGCTGGGATAATAGGCATGTGCCTATATATATATATATATATATATATATATATATATATATATGCTTTGCATGGGTCTGTGGATCTAAGCTTGGGTCCTTATGCTTACAAAGCAAAGCTTTTATCCACTGAGCCATTTTCTTAGCCCTATTTTTACAGTGTTTTAGTGCCCTAAATGTTTACTTTTTAGCAGTCTGTTAGCAGGTCTTTTTTCTTAATCGCTATGGATGGAACCTGGGGCTCTGTAAACAGCAAGAGAGCCCTCCACCATGGAGGTACATCCTCAGCACAAATGCATTTTTAATTCTAATCATCTCTAACTTGTCGCTTTCCCCCATACAGCCCACTTTTGGTGCTGTGTCTGCAAACTCTCTGCTTCATCCAAGGTCACCTCAATTTCTCTTCTACACTTTGAGAGATGTTGTGGTTTTGCGTTGTGTCTGTGATCAGTTCTGATTTCGTTTTTGTGGGGGATGCGGGGCTGGGTGCAGTGTTCTTTCTCGGCCCGTGGAGTCCAAGTGCTCCAGAACACTGGTGAAAAGACCAGCCTCTCTGGGGAATTGCATGGCTCCTTTGTAAACGAAAATCAGTTGATTATATTTGTGTGGCTCTGCTTCTGGGCTGCGCTTGGGCTCATTGATCGCGTGTCTGACTTTGCTGTCTTGATTACCGCAGCTTTAGAGTTGCCTTGAAATTGGGTCGTGCGAATCCTGCAATTTTGCTCTTCTCCGGGTTTCATTACTGCCTGGCCACTCCGGGTCCTTCGCCTTTCTGTAGAAACTTAAAAATCAGTTGGACAATAGCTACAAAATATTCTACAGGGACTTTGACTAGGGTTGCATTAGGTCTATATATAAGGTTGGGAGGAAATGCCATTTGACGATATGGACTCAATCTATGAACAAAAATTATTTCTTTCAGATAATTAGAATTTTATTTTATCTATGTTTTGTATTTTTCCATATATGGAGCATATACAAGTTTCATTAGGCTTATATTTAAGTACTTCTTCTTGGTGCTATTATAAATAGCTTTTTTGTATTTATACATGCGTATGTGTGTGTTTAAAATTTTAATTTTTTGTTACTGTCATAGAAAACAATTGATTTTGTTTATTGGCCTATATCCTGTGCTTTGCTATATTCACTTCTTAATTTCAGGAGGGTTATTTTTTTGCAGAACTTATGGGATTTTCTAGGCCATCTTTTCTGCAATTACTGGCTGACCAACAAGCCCCAGTGATTCTCCGTTCTCCCCGTCCCCCAGCCCCACACACTGACACACACACGCGACTGGAACTATGAGCACAAGTGGCCACACCCAGCTGTTTACCTAAGTGCTAAGGATTTAAACTCAGGTTCAGTCAGGTGCTCCCCATCCCTCATGCTTGTGGGTGACAAACACTCTCACCCACTAAACCATCATCTCTTCAGAACCCAGAATATTTTTTAAACATTTTAAAATTTTACTTATTTATTATTTATTTGAGAAAGAGAGGGAAAGAGATATGGAGGAAGAGACAGATAGAGAATGGGCACACCAGGGCCTCTAGCCACTGCAAATGAACTCCAGATGCATGTGCCGCCTTGTGCATCTGGCTTTATGAGAGTCCTGGGGAATCAAACCTGGGTCCTTAGGTTTTGCAGTCAAGTGCCTTAACAATAAGGCATCTTTCCAGCCTAAGATGTTTTATTTAATATTTTATTTATGTATTTGATATTTGATAGAGGGGGGAAGAGGCAGATAGAGAGAGGGAAAGACAGAAGAGAGGGGAGAATAGATGAACCAGGGCCTCCAGCCACTGCAAATGAATTCCAGACATGTGCCACCCTGTATACCTATAGTCACTTTGTTTTATGTGAGTACTGGGGAATCAAACCTGGGTTCTCTGGCTTTGTAGGCAACTGCGTTAATAGCTAAGCCACCTCTCCAGCCCCAGAAGATGCTTTTAAGTAGAGAAAATCTCCTTTGATCCCTAGGTTGTTGGGAGTTAAGTTTGGTTGTAATGTCTGGACATTGGATTTGTTACACTGTTTCTCCACCAATTGAAATTATTTGTGATTTTTCTTTAGCCTATTGCGATGGTGAGTGACACTGATTATTTGCATGGATGGAACTATCCATGCAATGTGGAATAAAGCCCACTAGGGGGTCGTGTGTAACTTTCCTGGTGTTAGATTTAATTTGCTAACATCTCATTAATTGGTTTTGTGTCTTTGTTCATAAGAGATATTCGTTTCCTTTTATCCAATTTAAGGATTAAGCATCCATCTTATTCTTTTTAATTTTTGTTTACCGGAAATAATTTTTGGAACATTGGGAATATTCCTTAACTATATGGTGGAATTTACCAATGAAACCATCTGGGTCTGGTGTTTGCTCATTTGGAAGGTTTTCAACTATTGATTCAATTTCCTTAATAGGCAAAGAGCCCTTGGATCACCTGTTTGTCCACGTGTGAGTGTAGGTAGCTTGTGGCTGACAAAGGATGGGGTCGCCTGTTTGTGTCATCCTATCTCCTTATCTGTATTATCATATCTGGTGCACAGAGTTGTCCCCTTATCAGTCCCTTTTTGCCCTTTTCATATCCATGAGGTCAATAGTGTCCTCGCCATGTTTTGTTCCCATGATAACATGTCCAAGAAACATGATTTGGATGTGGAAGGATTTACTTTGGCTCACAGTTTCAGAGGAGTCCATCTAGATGGCTTCCTGATGCTTTGGGTATCATGGTAAACACACTGTTCACCTTATGGTGGTCAGGAAGCAAAGAGAGAACGTGAGAGCAAGGAGTCAAGGAACAAGCTATGCACTTCAAGGCACGCCCCGAGACTCACTTCATCCAATCGTGCCCCACCTTCCCCTGCCTCCCGCTGGTCCCTGAAGTTATGAACCCATGTTGCGGTCAGCGCCCTCACGATTGGTTCACTTCCCCAAAGCCCCGCCTCCGAGCACCGCCTACACTGAGCACTGCCTACACCAGATGTCCTCCGGTCATTTTGTACCCAAACCAGAGCCAGCAGTGGTGGTCATCCCTTAATTTCTCACATTGGTAATTTGTATACTTTCTCTGTTTCTTCTTGGCTAGTGGAGGAAGAGACCCTGAAATAATGAAACTACAAAGTTCTATCAATGTTTTGTCATGTTTTTTTTTCTCTCTCTCTCTGACATATGAAGTATTTCAAGGAGGTACTTGCTGGGTGTGATGGGTCATTACATCTCAGAATGACAAGTGTGGGAGCTATGATTGCTATGTCTAAGAAATAATGGAAGAGCTGCTAGCATGTTTGGTTAAATAAAGGAGAAAGTGAGAAGATATGGCATCAGATAGAACAGAGCTTGACCTCACCCAGGAAGCCAGGGAAGTCATCTCCAGGAAGGAGCAATTGAACTGAGGTCTGAAGATGGAGGCGAGGTTTGGGAGAAACTGTGTTTTTTTTTTTTTTTTTTTTTGGAGAGGAATAGCATGTGCCCAGGATCTGAGGTGGCAGGGATGGTTCCAAGATGAGGTCCTAAAAGACCAGAGTGCTTGGGATGGAAAAGACAGTGAGGGGAACTGCTGGGAGGGCAGAGTGAGGAGAAGCAGGGCCTGGCCAAGCTGGAGTTCTGCCCTTATCCAGAGTCGGGGTTTTGCCTTCCCTCCCTTTCCTTCCTTCCTTGTTTCTTTCTTCCTTCCTTCCTTCTTTCTTTCTTTCTTTCTTTCTTTCTTTCTTTCTTTCTTTCTTTCTTTCTTTCTTTCTTTCTCTCTCTCTCCCTTCCTTCCTTCCTTCCTTCCTTCCTTCCTTCCTTCCTTCCTTCCTTCCTTCCTTCCTTCCTGTCTTTCTTTCTTCCTTCCTTATTTTCTGTCTTTCTTTCCCTCCCTCCTTCCTTCCTTCCATCTTTCCTTCTTCCTTCTTTCTTTTTTCTTTCTCTCTTTCTTTCAAAACAGGCTCTCATATAGCCCAGGATGGTCTCTGACTCAGTGGATAGGAGGCTGGTCTTCAGTTTCTAATCTTCTTGCCTCCACCTCCTGGGTGTTGGGATTACAGACATGTGGCACTATAGCCTGCCCGGATCATTTTTTAAATAAAGTCTTGTTGAGGCATAATTTATAATAAAGTTTATAGCCAGAGGTTTTGAGTAAACCTGGAGCTGCGCACTCCTCCCTATCATCTAGCGTGAATATTCCTGTGAATATCCAGCAAGTTCTCTGGGTCTTTGACGGTCAGTCTCTTCCTCTCCATCCACCCCAATCAGACCTGGCATTCATTACTCTGTTTTCTGCCCTACAGATTTGCTTTCTTGGGGACATTTCATACAAAGGAAATCCCGTATGCAGGAGCATAGGAGTCTCAAGATACTTTCATGTGTGACAGTAACTCATTCCTTTTTAAGACACAGGCATCTCATCAGATGGATAGAAAGAAACATGTTTGTTCATCTTCTTTAACTGATGTGTATTGAGAATGGTGTGTATGTTTTGGCCATTATGAGTAATGCTGTTGTGGGTGTGTGAGTATTTGGGTATTTTTTGTTGTTGTTGTTGCATACATATGTTGTGTGGTGTATATGCATGTTTGTATGTGTGCAAATGTATGTGTGCACATATGGAGTCCAGAAGTTAAGGTCAGATATCTTTTCTGCCATTTGCCACTTTTTTAATTTTCCTTTGAGGCATGTTTTCTTGTTGAACCTGTCATTTGGTGTATGTAGCCTATGAGCTCCAGGGATTCCCTGTCTCTGCCTTACCAGGACTGGGGTTGCAGGTGCACACCACCATGCCTGGATTTCCCTTGGATGCTGGAGGTCTGAACTCAGATCCCCATGTTTGCCCAGCAAGCACTTTACCCATTGAACTGTCTCCCCAAGCCCCTGATCCATTTTCAAGCCTGGTTGTCTTTGTACTGAACTGTGAGTGTTCTTGACACACTGTAGATGCAAATTCTGTATTGAATAGATGATTTAAAACATTGATATCCAGTTGATGTGTTATGGTTTGACTGTAAAATTGTCCCCTCATATACTCGTGTGTTTGAATTCTTAATGTCCAGTACATGGTGGTGTTTGGGAAGGTTACAGAAACTTTAGAAGGTGCAACCTTACTGGAGGCAATGTGCCACTGGGGATGGTCTTTGAGGTGGTGCAGTCTAACCCTACTGGTGGCCTCGCTCTCTCTGCTTCTTCCCTATGGGTAGGAAGATGGGACACTGGGGTCTGCTCCTGCCGTGCTTTCCCCACCGTGATAACCTTCCCTAAAAACTGAGCTAAATAAAACCTTTCCTTCCATAAACTTTTCTGGTTGGGCATTTGATCGTAAGGAAATAAATGATACTATTATGGGCTGTCGTGTCCTTTTCTTTTTATTATTATTTATTTATTTGGAAGGGGAGTGAGTGAGCATGACGTTTTGCTCCTGCAAATGAGTTTCAGATGCATGTGTCACCTGATGCATCTGGCTTTATGTGGATACTGGGGAATCAAACACAGACCAATAGGTTTTGCAAGCAAGTGCCTTTAACTGCGGACCCAGTTTGACTTTTCCTTTTCTATTTTTAAAATTAATTAACTAATTAATTAATTTGAGAGTGACAGAGAGAGGGAGAAAGAGACAGAGAGAGAGATAGAAAGAGAGAGACAGAGAGAGAATGGTCATTCCAGGGCCTCCAGCTACTGCAAACAAACTCCAGACGCATGCACCCCCTTGTGCATCTGGCTAACATGGGTCCTGGGGAATCGAGCCTCAAACCGGAGCCCTTAGGCACAGGCAAGTGCTTAACCACTAAGCCATCTCTCCAGGCCTTTTCCTTTTCTTAATATCCTATTTGGAGCAAAAGGGTTGTTTTGGAAGAGGAAGCATAAGGGATCAAACCCAGGGTCTTACTCAGGCTAGGCAAGTGCTCATGTAGAATCATTTCCTGATTTTCCTCTCTGTTATGGATGGTGCTTTCGCTGCCTGACACAGCCATAAAAATTGACCTCCTTCTTTACTTCTTGAACTTTCATGGTTTCAGTTTTTACATTTAAGTCTTGGGTCCGTCTTGTGTGGAAAGAGTGAAGGTTTATGTTCATGTGAATTTCTAATCTCCCCAGAACCATTTGTTCACCTGACTCTGCTTTTCTCAATGGACTGCCGTGGTGTGTTTGTTGAAAATCAATTGACCATAAATACACTGGCTCACTTGTGGACTTCCAGATCCTTGCCATTGATCTATACCCTGCCTCTGCGCCCAGGCCCTGCTGTCTTGATTAGTGTGGTTTTATGGCGAGTTTTAAAATCAGGTAGTACATGTCCTCTGACTTTATTCTCTTTTAAAATCGTTTCTATCTGCACATAAATTTTAGAATCACTTTGTCAATTTCCACACATAAAAAAAAATAGCCCTCTGGGATATTGGTGGAAGTTACACTAAATATGCAGATTAAAGGGAGAGTCACCCTGACAATGTGAAATGTGGAGCCTGTGCTTAGAGTCTCTCCATGTGTTCAGTTCTGCTTTAACTGACCCAGCAAGGCTTTGTAGTTCCCAGTGTTCAAATCTCACCCTTTTTGTTTGACTTTTTGTATGTGGCGTGCATGCATGTGTGTATGAATGTTCCTCTGCATGTGTGCATGTGGAGGCCACAGGTAAATGTCACGTGTCTGCCTCTGCCATTCCTTAGTTTTTGAGACAGTGTCTCTCAATGAATCCAGAGTTCACTCACTTGCCAGCACTTTCTGGGTCCTCCTGTCTCACTGCCCAGTGCTGGCATTTCAGGGGTGTGTCTCCAAGCCTAGCATTTTACATGGGCTCTGGGGTCCTCAGACTTGCACAGCAAGCACTCTGCCCACTGAGCCATCTCCCCAGCTCATCACGTCTTCTGTTCGGATGGTTGGTAAGTGCTCTGTCATGTATGATATAGCCATGAACACTTGTGCATTTATGTTTGAGTTTAAATTTCCGAGGTTTGGGTTCAACACCATGGCTGTTCTCGTCTGTAGATTTCTGGCCCTAGAAATAGCTTTATTCCAAGACTAAGAGAACCAGGGAGCCAGGAGGCCCAGGTGCTGGTGTGTCTTGCCTCAAGTCACCTGCCCAAGCAGACTCTCTCGTGGTGTGATGGATACCAAGGACCAGGCTACAGTCGCTCCTACCTGTCATCCCATCTGTAGGGATGTAAATTTCCATCCATCCCCTCTCCTGCTCTGGGGACACATGGCAGCTGAGGGACATAGCTGAGGTACTGGTTTTCTCAACCTTGGGAAAACATCACCTTTGTTCTCAGCAGCCATGTATGGAGCTGCAGTTAGAGGTTTGGGTAGGGTGCTCCGTGAAGTTGTGGGGGGTTGGGGTAGCACTGGTAAGGAGAGAGGGCATAACCCCTTCCTACCTTCCCTTTCTCCCCAGGAATCTTCCCATTTCCATCTTTCTTAGCCTTGACTCTGGTGTGTGCTTCTGTTATTTCCTTACTTTGGATCCCCGAAGTTCTCTCTCTCTCTTTTATTTTTAAAATACCACATTTAACTCAGATTTTACAAAGGAATGTGGAAAGGGGAAGGCTGAGAGGTAAGGGAAACAAAGTGGGGAGAAGAGAAGTACACCACATGGAGCTCAAAAGCCCATGTGGGCCACGTGTAGCTCAGGAGTCCATGTGACCAGATAGATCTGGGGGGGAAAGCATGGGAAGGGAAAAGAAAGTTCAAGGAGCTTCTGCCATGTGGGGAGCTGGAGAAGATAAAGAACCCATGTGGAGATTAAGGGCTGGGGTGGGGGCCTCCCAGTTGGGCCAGCACTAGAGCCTAGGCTGAGCCCCTCCCAGCTGGTCCTGGGACTGAGCTGAGTGGAGCCAACCCAGGCCTAGCCAAGGGAAAAACTCACACACAGCTGGAAGTTCCACAGACCAGAGAGCCTGCTCTCCCCTTGCAAACTATTTATGACCTTAGGGTTGTAGGCCATCTTTTGGTTAAGAGTAGGGGCTGTCTCAGGGAGAGATTAGCTCAGGGGGCTGAACTTGAACAACCACAGGGCTTAAATCCTACCAAACCCTCCTTCCCAGGAGGGGTCCTGATGATTGAAAAACAGTTCTTTGGAAGGAGCCTGGATTCCCAAATCACTGCTTGGAGGAAGCTGCCTGCTGGCCTGCAGTGTTGGAGGGGAGGAGGAGGGTGGTGACTGGGCAGTGGGGTGGCTCAAAGAGAGATGCCCTTCCATGGGAGGCCGTGCCTGTGCAAGATCTTGACCACATAGGAAACGGCCAGTGGGAAGGAGAGAGGCACGGGAGACCCAGAACACCCAGGATGAAGGGAGATCAGAGATGCAGAGAGATCAGAGGTCTGTGGCTGGCTGGCCACTGGGTTTGCCTCTCGGGCTCTCAGCTCATCCATCTGACATGTGCAGATGTTACCGAGACCCACAGGCCTCCAGGCAGGCTTGGGTGTGCTTCACCAGAGGACCTGGTGCACAGCGGGTGTCTGGTAATCGCTGGCTGACACAGTGCTAGACCCATATGTGTGACGTGTCCCCGGCTCATCACCTCCGGCAGGGCAGGCTCCCACCCTGGGGAAATCTCCCCCATCCACCTGGCTCTCAGAGAGAAATAGACAATCATTCTAAAGAGTTAATGTCACAGGCTTGGGAAGGATTCTGAGGTTCTGAAAATAAGCATGGGCATAAGGGAAGGAGGGAGGGAGGAGGTGGGGGTGGAAGACGGGTGAGAGGCAGAGAGGCGATGTCAAAGCAGGGGCAGATGGGGGGAGACTATCTGTCCTGTCCTGGGTTTCACTTCCAGTACCCCGTAAGGCTACTGCTGGAGCAGGTAGGGTCACAGTTTGCTGTGATGCCACTATGTCAAGCAGCTCTGTCCCACCACAGAACCAGGGCCCAGTTCCAGTTAAATATCAGCAGACACTTGTAGAGCAGACACAGAGCCAGGCCTGTCCCACATGGTTAGAGGTGGAGTTTTAAAATGCATCCCAAGTGCCCATCTCGGGCTGGGAAGATGGCTCAGTTCAATCCTCGGCACTCACGTAAAAGCTGGGCATGCTATATGAGGCCAGCTCTGGGAATGGAGATAGGAGACCCCTCGGGGCCCAGTCTAGCTAAATCAGTGAGCTCCAGGTCAGTGAGAGCGTCTCAAATGCCATCGTAACAAAGGAGTGGCGCCTGAGGTTGGCCTCTGGCCCTCCCCATGCACACACACACACACACACCCACACATCTGCGCCTGCGCACGTCCATGTCCGGCCGCATCTCCGTGCATGGAGCTTTTCCCTTCTTCCTCTTTCTATTATGTTTTCTTTTCTGCTTCAGAACCTGTCACGGTCTACAGTGGCTTGGTTGGCAAATTGAGAAGACAGGGTGATTTTCTCTTCTGTACTGACTGCAGTGGGGTGAGAGCCCTGAAGGCTCCTGACCCCATGCTGAAGCCCTATGTTCTAACCTGCAGGTTCCCACTCTGTTCAGTACAAGCTCAGCGGGCCGGCTGTTGCCTCGCAGGAGACTTCTTATTCATGCCACTGCGCTTCCTGTGCTGATAACATGATTTTAATAAGTTTATAAACATTTGGGTATCTTCAGGTGTTTCTTTTTCAATTACTTTTGGGAGAAAATAAATGGTTTTTGCATGCTAATAAAACCGGTGTTCCACGTCCTTGCACACGCTAAGTGGATGTGAGCAGAGCTGGGGGAGGCCCTGCGCTGAGAATCAGAACTGCACTCGAGGCCCACTGGGCAGCTCTGACACAGCTGCTTCCTCTCGGGGCCCCGGCGTCCTACGTCACGTCTCCGTGTGCAGGAGAGTGAGGTTCCGGCAGATGCAGCTGCAGGACACCCGTTATGAAGCCAGCACTGACCACGTGCCAGGCTCAAAGCCGTATTCCAGGCAGCAGACTGCGGCAGTTACCTTACCGCTGCCGGGACGGCACACCCGAGAGAAGCCGCTGATGGAAGGAAGGGTTTGTTTCGGCTGCCGGTTTCCAGGGGAGGTGTCGTCACGGCTGGGAAGACGCAGCAGGAGCAGGAACCTGGCTCACGTCGTCACTTATCAGCAGGGAGAAGCGGCAAGAGTGGGCTGTGAACACCCGGCGGGGCTGGACAAATGCACCCTAAGGGCCCCCCAGTGACCATCCTCCTCCAGCAAAGCTCCCCCTCCCAAAGGCTACAGCCGGGGACAAGAATGAGGACTCATTACGAACACTTGAGGCTGTGGGGACGTTTTGCATTCACGCCAGCACACAGAACAATTCCCAGCCTCAAACAACACATTCTGGAGTGGGACAGGCACAAGCCTTGCAGTGCTGTGAAGTTCACTGTGCGCGGGGACTCTTGTGTTTGCATCCCTGCTGTGGCCTCCTTTGGGGGAGTGACCTGGCCTTGCCCTGGAAATGGGGTGCGGGGTACGTCCAGTGAGCACCATCTCCTTCTGTGCCCTTGGCTCTCCTAACTGCCTTGCTTTGCCCTACACAGCTACACAGCGCAGGCCATTCCCCTGGGTGCGGCCGTCCGCCCTGTAGCCCGTGTGCAGGCGCAGACCTATCGCGTGTGCTGAGAGGCCCAAATAGCAGATCCATCCATGTAGCTACGATTCTAGAAGCTCCTAGAAGCTCTTGCTTCGGATCCATGCGAATATCGTTTCACTTTCCTTCCCGTGTCTCCTCAGGTGACACTCAGCCATGTTGCTTGCTGAGGAATGCCGGCCTCATGCTTGCTCCGCAGCCTCCCGGGCTGGTGGCTCTGCACTTGTGGTGGACGCCGGAACAATGTCCCTGACTGAGCACACCACGTGCAGAAAAGACACCAGCCTTCCTTGCTCAGCCCTGTGAGGCAGCGTCTGAGAGGTGGAGTCCCTCACTAAGAAAGCTCAGCCAAGCCGCGCCGCAGCAGAACCTCGCCTCGAGCCAAGGTCTGAGAGGCAACAGCAGCCGAGAGCTGAGGCGATGTCCGGGGCACGCCTCTCTGGACAGTCAGGGCCGCAGGAAGTGGCGGCAGCATAGGAGCGGCCGCTCTGAGGGTGAGCAGCTGGGGCAAGGGCAGGAGTGCGCGTGACGGGCTGGAGGAGGCGAGTGCAGGTGGGTCCCACAGGGGGCAGGTCACAGGGCCGACCCTTCCCTCAATGCCAGGATGGAACAGGCTGGGGCCCAGGAGTCTGAGAGCCAATGAAAAACCTCACATTCCTCCCCCAAGGCCTAAGCCCTGCTCCCGTCATTGTCTGGCCTTGTGTCCCACCTGGCCCTTGGGACCCCATGGACGTACTTGTGAGGCCTGTGGTGACAAGCGGCAGCTGCCCATGGGCCCTGACTCCAATCCACTGGGGTTCCCTTTTCCACTTAAATTCCTCTTCACTGAAACACGGGGCCCCACAGGAACCCCGAGGAGCAAGAAACCCGGATCAGGCCTAACGGCTGCCGTTTCACAAAACTGGTGGGTGATCTCGCTGTGCCCCAGTCCTCTCTAGCATCCCCCTGGGCAAGGCACTCATAATATGTTCATTTTACAGGTGGGGAAACTGAGGCACAGGCAGTCTTGCTCACAGTTATGTGCTAAAAAAGGCAGAGCCAAGGAACCTTGACACAGTCGTCCTTTGGCCTCTGCGTTCTCAGCAGCGGAGTGATGACGCTGGGTGCTGCTCCTCTGAGCTCTCCTTTACCCTCAGCTCCTGTCACATGGCAAGTCGTCCCGGCTGGAAGCAGAATAAATATTTATAAGGAGACAGACGCATGCCTGGCCTGACCTCCCTGAGCTGGGGGATCGCATCCACTCAGCTGTGACTCCATGCATTATCTATCTTCTCTGTTCCAATGGAGACATCTGCAGAGGGCAGACAGAAGCCAGGCACGCCTTCTCATAGAGCCCAACTGCAAACCTGTGACAGGGATGTCTGCTTATCTCTGTCTTATAATCCTGCACGATGTCCCTCAGAGAGGCACCGGAATCTGTCTGTGGTCACACAGCCGGGCAGAAGGAGTGCATGCGATGACCCTGGAGCCTTCGTTCTGAGTCTCTCATGAGGGGAGATGGGGCAGAGAGAACACACTGGCCTTGGTTTTTGGGGACCAGAAACCCTGATCCCAAGCTCCGGTCACCCTCAGGCTGTCCCCAGGGCAGGGAGCTAAGGTCAGGGATAGGTGGCCTCTGCCTGCCTATGTCCTCTGTGGCTCGGGGACATGGCTCTGACTGGGGTGCTTGTCCTTCCAGCCTTCTTCAGAGGTCTTATTGATCAGTGGTCTGCACATTGTGGCCACTCCCTCTCCACAGCTGGGTGGGGACTTCAGGCCTGTGGGAGCAGCATCAGGGACTCGTCCATTCACGAAGGGCGCCTCCTTTGAGCGGGCCTCAGGCAGGATAGGCGAGGCTATGCTGCAGTAACAAGTGGCCCTCAAATCGCAATGGCTTCAAAACCCAGCTATTGACTTCTTCCCAATCCTACCTGTCTGCAGTGGGTCGGGTGGCTTTGGCCTGCTCGTCCTGGCCACCCACTGGCTCTGGTGGCAGAGCAGCTGCCGTGCCAAGGGCAGGTTTGGCACCTGTCACTGCAGAGACTCAATGGGAGTGACCTGCAGGACTTGTGTCCTCATCACTCCCCATGTGCAGTCATGAGGTCCCACAGAGCCATGGGAGACATGGCGACATCCCTCCCCAGGCCTGGAAGTGGGAGAGGCAGAAATATTTGGCACAATGCATGACCATAGTGGACAGGTGATGGCCCTGTCCCCACCTTCCTACCTGTCCCCTCCCTCTGTGCCTGCACCCATGAGTTTGCAGTTCTGGCAGTGACCACACTCATTGTCCCATTCAGTCCCACTGGGCTTGGCAGGACTCTGTGTCCCAGAGACTGAGGGTTGACAAGAACATGGTGGTAACGACAGAGCTTAGAGTCGCTGGGTTGAGATTTGAACTCAGGACAGCCTGGCTCAAAGCAGAGTGCTCTTCTCCCCAAATCCCAGTGTCCCCTAAGCCTCCAAAGGTCCAGTGGAGCAGCAGCAAGGCTGCCTGCCCCACAGGGCCACTGACTAGTGCCACCCAGGGAGGGACAGTCCCAGGCAGGGCCTCGTCCTGATGGGTGGACAGACTCTGAGATGCCCAGGGAAAACAGAGGTCAGCAGGTGTCTGGGCCAATGTTAGATGACCCCAGTGGATGGCTGGGAGCATAGCGGGCAGTGGGAAGGACGGATCAGGGCATCAAGTGGACTTGTGACCTACATCTGCCATTTCCTACCAGATTTTAAAATGTTTGACCTTTTCTCCTGGGTTAAAGGAATCCATGTCATGGAAGGTGGCTATGGGACTCTAATGAGAACAGAATATTGGAGGTGCTCTGTAAGACCCATCAGAACAGCCTCTGGTGGGGGGGGTGGAGACAGGTGTTTCCATTGTGCCAGGCCTTCTGCTAATCACCACACATCACCCAAGCCAGTAGACCACCCAGGACAGTCTGCGAGGAGACCCCACGGTTATGTCTGTTTTGCAGATGAGGAATATGGTGAGGAATAGGGAGACTGAGGCCCGCGTCACTCAGCTGGCCAGTGGCTGAGTTCTTTCTTGCCACATGTGACCTATTACTCTGCACTTGAGCCTTGGAACCTGACAATCAGGCTCTGGTTTCAGACTGCTTGCACTGACCCCGACCCTGACCCCTTCTAGACTCCTGCACTCTGCCAAATCAGAGCCTGCCCTCAGATGGCTTCATTTTCCCAAAGGGGGAGTCCTTCCCTACAGGAGATGGCTCTTCACAAAGTCAATGACAGTCCAGTGGTTCCTTGTGTCTTTGGGGCTGTATGCATTACGATGGCGAATCCAGCCTCTGCCAGCAGCTGCCTGATGGCAGCAGATCTTTGATCTTCACAACTCCTCGCCAGGCTCCTGCTCCAGGGGTCAGTAGAAAGGCTTTGAGAAGCATCAGTTTTTGCCCAATGTGTCCTCATGAAACATGGGCTGTCACTCAGCAGGCCGTCTGTCATCCACAGAAAGAAATGCCACCACGGAGCACTAACCACCACTTCACGCTGAAACCCGCCCTCCTGCACCTGAACCCCACCTTGACCTGGGCCTCCCAGCTCAGGCCTTGGAAACGGAAACTGTCTCACTTTGATCAGAACTGTGGGAAAGAAGAGGAGGCAGCAGCCGGATGTTAAAGCATTTCCAACTGTGGCCAACTTCCCAGTAGGAGGACCTTGGACGCTTACAGCATTAACACCTATTGATGTGCCCGGGGCTGACTCTGCACCCTGTTGCCTGGCATTTGGCCCAGTTGTACTGAGGCAGGAGGGAATCTAGAATCCCAGAAAGCTAAAAACACAAACAAAAGGCCCATTCTGTCCACTGCCACGCCTCACCATTGGCGTGGCCATGGACGGAATGAGCAGGGGCATCTGGTCCTATATGGCAAAATTCAGCTGTCCTCATGTCCAGACATTTGACCAAAGGGATCTTACACATAACTTAGGCAATGGTTCTTTGAGTGTTATTGTTAAGAATATGACATGGTTTCCAAATATAATGTACCATGGAGTTCCTCAAATCCTTAACTGAGGATGGCAAAGCCTCTCAAGTTGAAGTGAAGAATGGGTAGCCTGCCCACTCCTACCCTCCTCTCCCCCTATTCTGGCTCCTGGTAGAGTTGCCAGGAAAAATACAGGACACTTGGTCACATATGAATTCCAGATAAACAACAAATAATTTCCAGTATAAGTACAGCTCAAATATGGCGTGAGATGTGCTCATATCCACAGAAGTCCTTGTCCAACTGAATCCAGACACAACTGATGCTTAATGTCCTTCGTCATCTTGACTGGATCTGGAATCACCCATGAGACACCTCTGGGGCCATCGGTGAGGCTGTTCCTGGAGAGGTTTAACTGGAAAGGGACAACCAACCCTGAATATGAGTGGGGCCCCAGAACAAACAAACAGGGAAAAAGGAGAAGGTGAGCTGAGCATCAGCATTCACCCTCTCTGCTTCCTGGCTGTGGACATGATGGGACCAGCTGCCCACACTCCTGCTGCCACAGCTACAGCCGCTCTTGCAGCCACACTTCCCTGCCATCACAGACTCTTGTGGTAGTTTAAATGTGAATATATGTCCCCCATAGCCTGAGGTAATTTTTATTAAGCTTCAGTCTTGAGTCTCCAGCAGGCATGGCCCTGCCGGGGGAGGTGTCACTGGGGACAGATCTTGTCATCCAGCCCTAAGGTGTGTTCACAACAGTTTCAGTTCTGGCTGCTCATGTTTTCTGGCTGTTGGGATGTCTCCCTGATATGGATGTGTGATGAAGTGAGACAGCTTCTTCTGCCATTAATGGTATTTCCCCTGGATTCTGTAAGCCTGACATAAACTCTTTCCTCCCATTAGCTGCGTCTTGTCAGGTGTTTGTCCGTCAATGGGGAGGAAACTACAACCACTGTGGGCCAAACAGACCCTTCCCCCTCAAGTTGCTTTTGTCAGGCATTTGTCACAGCAGCAAGAGACGCGTGAATACAACTATCAAGTCTATCCTCTCTCTTGTGTGCTGGATCTGGCAAGCCAATGCTCACACCACCTTCAGGATGCATCTCCATGGAAATCCAGCCTCTGGACTGGGTGTCACAGCCATGTGGTGTTTTGAGGCTGTCCTTGGCCACATTCTGTGGCCTCCTTGCCTGCCTCTGTCTTCCCATCCTGCTGGTCCTCCACTCTTCAGCCCCCTGGGCCTCCTTCCCCACCTCTTTGATTTGGCCTCCACTGTCCCTTCCCAGCATGCCTGAAAGCACTTTGACCCCCATGCTCACTGGGGGCTCTCTGGGTCCCCATGGCTGCAGATTCTGCCTTACCAAGTGTCAGGCTATAGATCCAGCAAGAGCGGCCCTGTGAATTCAGAGTCCACAGTCAAGCCTTCTGGCCTGGGCTCCTCCCAGAACACAGATTTGCAGAGAAAGCTGTTGCAATTATAAGCCACTGGCTGGATCTCTCTCTCTTTCTCTTTCCTGAAGACATGTAGGTGAAGTCACGTGAATCCTGTGTTTAGACCAAGTCCTCTGCGAGCATCTTTTCCAGCTCATCTCTGTGCTCCTCTCCTGCAGGAGGTCCTCTGTGCTGCAGAAGACAGGAAGGGAAGAGGAGATCAGGTGGCCCGTGTGAGCACAGACGCTGTGGGAGAAGGAGTCACGGGTTCAGGAGCAGAGCCGAGGACCAGCGGTCACAATGAGAAGGACGACGATAATGCAGCAGGAAGTGAGGGGTCGAGCACGGCCCTTGCCATCACTTGGATTCTGTCTGGCCCTTCCTGGCTGTCCCTGGGGCCCCTGCTCCTCCTCACCTGCAGGATAAGGGTTGCAGTCTCCTCTCAGCATTACTGTGGAGACCCATGGGGGAAGGATGCATGCTCTCCCTGCACAGCTGGCCATCTTCTCCACCACCCTCGTCTGTGGGGTGATGGTGACTTGTAATACACCCAGCCAAGGTTGGCGCTCAGCGAACGAAAGTGCTTGTCACAGCCAGGGTGACCAGTAGCTAGGTGTTGCAGGTACCTTCTCGTTGCTGGGACAAAATACCGGAGCAAAAGCAGCACATGGAAGGAAAGGGATTATTTCAGCTTTTAGTCTTGAGGGGAAGTTTCATCCCGGCATGGCAGAGCAGAGGCTGGGCATCACATCTTGCCACAGCAGTTGGCAGGAAGCAGCAAGAGAGTGAGCTGGCAGGACCAGCACATGGGGCTGACAAACCCGAAGGTCCACCCACAGTGACACACCTTCTCCTGCAAGGCTCCACTGCCCAAATTGCCACCAGCTGGGGACTGACTTGAGACTTAATCACAAACTTGTGAGGCTGTGGAGGACACTTTACATTCAAACCACCAGACCGGACTCACTTGCCCATGCCTGTTAGGTTTTAGGGAGAGACCTGGTTCCAGAGAGAGACAGGGAGTGAGACTGGCCTTCAGACAAAGGGCTTATAGAACCCACAGAGTGGGGGCTGAAGGGAAGCTCTGCCCGCCTCCACCCAGGGAGAGCAGAGCCTGTTCTATGAGGGTCACTATGAGAGACTATGGGGGAGGGGTCTACACAATCCTAAAGCCTAAGCAGTGAGGATTTGGGGGAACAATGTCCCTGCCTCCCTGAGGACCCAGGAAGACAGTGTCCCCCACTGCCTAAGGAGCTAGGAAGACAATATCCCTTGATGCTCTGAGGATCCATGAGGACAGTGTCCCCGCTGCCCTTAGGATCCAGGAGGATTTGTCTCAAGTGGCGCCATGGAGCCTGTGCCCTAGAGCACAGAATTCCAAGGTGCCACCACAGAACAGATGGCTGATGTCATATCTCAGGCCAGGTGCCTGCCTTCCTCTTCCTTCCTTTCTAAGAACAGAGCCTCACACTGGTGACCTGCCCCCAGCCAGCCTGAGGCAGGAAACAGGCTTCCGGAGGAGGAGAGAGCGCTGATCCCCATGTCTGAGCTCCCTCGTGGCCTGTGCTGGAGGCGGATGATGGGAGCGGCTGGGGGGAGGGGAGGGAAGAAGCGCCTCCAATGCGGTCTGTTTACCCCGTGTACTCCAGGTTACCTTTCAATGAGACACAATTACCTCCTTATCCCTTCTATTTCCACTCGGTGCTTCTAGGAAAGACCCACTTGACATTTGAAAAGTGGAGAAAGAGAAAACAAAGCAAAGTAGGAGGCACCTTGTGCTCCGTGGAGCCTGTGCAGCCAGCTTGGAGCGCAGTTTAGTCTCTGCACACGGTGCTGTGGGGACAGGTCTGACACCGGGGCTCCTGCGGGGTCCTGCTCTGCGTACTGGCTCCCCTGGAAGCAGAGGTCTTGCAGTGGCCTTCCCAGCACAGGGCAGCCTTGATGGTTGGGCCTTTTCAGCCCCTCTGCCTTTCAGTCCCTGTCGCCTGTATGAGGTCCTTCCACCCAAACCGAGGAGTCCTGTCTCTTCCAGCCCTTCTCTTCCAGCCACACAGAGCCTGGATGTTCTGGTGTGGACTGGGAGGCAATCTGTCCTGGTGTGTGTGAGGAAGACCGGCACCACAGGGCCGTTCTTTATGTGCACCGTCCCCTCTGCCATGACCACTTTATCGGGAGGAACCGCAGGTGTGGAGTTGTTCTGCATCCTCAGGGAAGCAGGGGACACTGCTCACACATCTGGCCTTTCTCATGTCACTTCTGGTTGGAAATCTGCCTCCCAGCTGATGTCAGGGTGGCTGGAACTACCATGCATTCTCACCACTGTGACTTCATTGTACTTCCAAAGACAGGTCTGCATTTTCCCATGAAAATGCAAAAAAATAATTCATGATTCAGGACTCCTGTTTTGAGTGTTGGAACTCTCTGATGGTATTCCAAAATTAGTACAGTTGAATGCTGTATATGCAGCAGAATTTCACTTCTATATGCTTGGGAATGTCTCTTTCCCAGGGCCCCAGTCTTTCTTGACCTACAGGATTGGAGCCAGAGTTGAAGATCTAGACGCCCATTTCCTACATGAGAAGCCTGAGGGCAGAGGTTAGCGACTTCCCCAGGGTGCAGTTCAAGTCCTAAGTGAGACATGGACATCTTCCCAAGACCTGAGTCCCCACAGCACACAGAAATCATATGATCTTGCCTGGTGTTGTGTGACCTTTCCTGGGGAGACCTGACTAAATCACTATTCATCCCAATTTGGGCAACAATGACAAGACCAAACAGATGATTCCACCCAAGTCTCTCCAGGTGAGCTAGTGAGCTTGCTGGGGTCATTTCCAGGAACACAGATGAAACAAAGTGGCTGCATGCATCACCCAAAACCCCATCCCAGCACAGGCATGATGACTCACAATAGCTTCCCTGAAACCCTCAGCCAGAGTCCCCTGTAGCAATGCTTATACTGCCGCCTGACTCTGCAGAGGGGCCTCCTGAGTCCTGTCACGGTTTTTGAAAATTATTTTATTATTTATTTATTTATGAGAGAGAGAGAATGGGCACACCAGGGCCTCTAGCCACTGCAAACGAACTCCAGACACACGCGCCACCTTGTGCATCTGGCTTATGTGGGTCCTGGGGAATTGAACCTGGGTACTTAGGCTTTGCAGGCAAGTGCCTTAACCCCTAAGCCATCTCTCCAGCCACGGTCCTGTCACTTTCTGACCTTCCTGAGTCCTGCAAATTTCTTGTTTCCCAAGCCTTGTAAGTTCCCTTAGTGTCTTCAACCCAAGGAGGAAGTGTTTGCATTCCCAGGAAATAAATATAAACCCAGTCATGCCCAAGACCAGTGCAAGCAATACTGCAGTCAATTAACTGACTAAAATTATTTTTACATATTTTCAGAGAGAGAGAGAGAAGAGAATGGGTGCATCAGGGCCCCTTACCACTGCAATTAAACTTTAGATGCATGTAGCACTTTGTCCATCTGGCTTTACATAGGTATTGGGGAATAGAACTCAGGCCATAAGGCTTTGCAAGCAAGCGTCTTTAACCACTGAGCAATCTCTCCATCCCCTAATTGATTAATTCTCATAACATTCATTGATGTGCCAAATAATCTGCAAGGTGCTAGGAAAACAGAAGGGATAGAGATCACACATAGACTGTCCAGGAGGTGGAACTGGGCATAGAGGCAGACAAGCACAGCCCACTGGAGGGCAGGAATGAAGATTTGCTGTAGGAAGCCTTTCCTGAGGACTGCAGGAATAATGATTTGGCTGTTCAGGAGATGGAACAGAAGTCATCCAAGGCAGAGGGGGCACATGGATGCAGCAGAGAGAAAGGAAGGGAGCAGTGCAGCATTTGGGGCCCTGCAAACCTTATTCAGAAGCACACTGGGGACGAAAGGGGCTGAGACAGAGATCCTGGAGCCAGAACATGAAGGCTTTGGAGTGCCCAGTGCAGGTTCCAGAAACAGTTCTTCCCAGCTTCAGTCGTACCTCACTTCACCCAGTAAGAGCTATTTCTTTTTTCTCTTCTTTTTCCTGCCCCTTCTCTAACCCCTCCCTTTTCTCTTTTCTTTCCACCTCCCTCCTTCACTCCCACCTTTCCTTCCTTCCTTCCTTCCTTCCTTCCTTCCTTCCTTTCTTTCTTTCTCCTTCCTCACTCTCCATGGCTCTGTTCAAGTTACCAATGAAAGACCTCCCAAACTACATAGTGACCATGTGGCCCAAAAGTGACCAACCAGTATTCTCTTCATGTATTGACTCTGCTTGGGCAGAGGTAGGCCAATCAGTGTTATAGGAGACTAAGTCTCACAATGATGGCACCAGAGAAAGAGGAGACTCAGAAAACTTATTCATGTCAACATGGACTCAGGGCAATAACTTCCAAAGCCTGAGTACTGAGCTCTGACAGCTCAGGGGGTTCATAGGCAGTATGGCAGGCAGTCTGACATCACCTTGAATTCTTTACACTACTGGTGGGTTACAAGTTTCTAAGGTTGCATAATTTGGGGTCCCAAACAGAAGATTCCTTAGCAATAAGTCCGTGGTGAGAGCGTACAAATGTAGAACAGGACGCTGTTTGTTTAGGGGTGTTTGTGTCTGTGGCTGCACTAGCCAGATGGCATACAAGCAGGGTGCCGCTGCACAGGTAGGGAGGAGACTCGGTCATGCTGTCTCCTGACCAAGCTTGGACAATAGAAACTGTGTTTTAAAATATCATCTGGGCCTGGTTTCTTTTTTTTTTTTAATTTTTTTTTTGTTCATTATTTATTTATTTATTTATTTGAGAGTGACACAGAGAGAGAGAGAGAGACAGATAGAGGGAGAGAGAGAGAATGGGCACGCCAGGGCTTCCAGCCACTGCAAACGAACTCCAGACGCGTGCGCCCCTTTGTGCATCTGGCTAACGTGGGACCTGGGGAACCGAGCCTCGAACCGGGGTCTTTAGGCTTCACAGGCAAGCGCTTAACCGCTAAGCCATCTCTCCAGCCCGGGCCTGGTTTCTTTGTTAAATTTCTCCTACCACAAGAGTGCATTCTGGGATGCTGAAGTGAGAAGTAGGGAAGCCTTGCATCCCTCTGCGTCCCTTGGCGGGTGTCTGTGAGTCTAATGCTACCTTCTGCCCACGCCTCTCCATCCTTTGGCCCTTTGGAAGAGAAGGTGAGCCGAGCTTTCTCCCGTCTACTGTGTCCCCCCAAGCGAGCTTCTTCCCCAGGTCTGAGTGCAGAGCCCTGCTCTCCTGCGCCACCTCCCTCACCTGTTTCCCTGGCCTGCCGGCCCCTTCCCTAGTGGCCACTGTAGGCCTGACCCATCTCCTCTCTGCTGGAGCCCAGCACTGCTATGTGGGAGGAACAGGGCTGCCCTTCCTTCCTACTTGTCAGAGAGATGGATGGGTCAATTATTTACCTTCGAAGGGCCTGACAGTACAGAATCCTTTGTGTATCCCCTCCTCCACTGGGAATGTTCCAGAATGGTTTGCTGTTCCTGGGCACGATCACGGCCCTCCCTCTGGTTGCCCAGTTGCCTTGTCCTCTGTCACAGCTTTCGCAGTAGGAGGCGCTCCGGGCCATGGGCCCCTTAGCGGACTGCTCCTCTGTGCCATTTGATGGCTCCTTTCTAAGCTCCTAATAGCAGCCACATGTTCGGATAGGAGAAGAGCATTAAGACAGACAAAGGGGTAAATCACATTTTTTTTTTCTGTTAAGAAAACTGGGCCAAACACAGATTTCCACAATAGCCTGTGACAAACACACCAGCAGCAGCTGACCTGGCAGGAAACATCCATTTTCCCACAGGCGTCACAGCGCTGGGACAGAGAGCGCGTCTTTCAGGTTCTGCGCATTCCCGGATGCTGAGGGCTGCAGAGCAGGAGCTGTGCTCTCGGCACTCACGCGCGGCTCCATTCTTTGTCTGAGGTGGGCGTCCTGCCCCCAGGGGGCCTGGCATATCCAGCTTCCTTCCTGTCACTCCTGTCTCCCTCGGCCCACGTATGATCTCGAGGGCTTGGGGAGCAGAGGCTCCCGGGAGCCCACAGCACGGGTGCAGAAGGTACTAGTCAGCACTGGGCCTTTGCTGCTGCCACAGTGCCAGGACCAGCAGGGAGGGACACGGGCTCCTGAATGTCTCATCAGGCCCTGGAGGCCGAGGGTGCAGTTAGAGGTCAAGGCTGCAAGACCGATGTGCAGAAAGGAGCCAAGGGCCTCCACTTCTGTCTACCCTGGTCCTAGAGGAAGAGTAGACATGAGAATGTTATGGGCAGAACCATGTGTCTGTGGGATCCAGCAGACCTGCCAGCACTAAGCTCTCTGGTGGGGTCAGGCCCACTCCTGTGGACACTGCTGAGGGCTTGGCCAGCACTTGGTCTCAGCACGTGTCATCTCCCTTGGGGTTCACAGCAGCCCTGTGAGGCATGAGTCAGTCCATGGAGAAGACTCAGAGACATTGAGCATCTTATCCAGCATTGCACAGCTAGTCTTTCTTTATACAGGATAACACATGATGCCCTTCTTGGCCCCGTTATCTTTTAAAGCTTGGTCTATTGTCTGATATGAGCCCAGCAATCCCTGCTCCCCACTGGCCACTCCTGAATGGAAACAACCACCCCACCATTTTGCCTTGGCTCTCTGTCTGTGGATGACAGGCGAGTCTTCCATGGAGAGCATGTGCCTGAATCATGGTTTTTTTTTAAAAAAAAAAAAACAACATGTTTTCAATTTTCACCTTTTGATTTGAGAGTTTAATCCATTTACACTTAGTGTAATCACTGCTGAGGAAGAAGTCACTCCATCTGCTTGCTGTTTCTTTTCTGTGTGCCTTTCAGCTTTTTTGGTCTCCTTTGTATACTGCCTTACTGTATTTGGGGTTCAGTTAGCCTGCTTTTTTTCTTTTATTGTAGTAGTGAAATAAATACTTAAGTTCTTTTTTAACCTAGAAAAATTTATTAGCATACAACTGTGCATTAGTAGCAGGTAGATATTTTCTTTTAAAAATTATTTATTGAGAATTTTTGTATATAGCTATATTTAATGTATTTTCATCATAATCACCTCCCATTAACCTCTATTGTCCCTCTCCACTTGCTGAGCCCTTTCTTCTCGACTTGTCCCACTCCTACTTTGATGTCTGTGTGTGTTTGTGTCCCACTGCAGTTACTTAGGGCTGCCTGCATGTGTATGGATGAAGGGTTATTTACTGGAGCACGAGCTCCAGCAGCCATATAACTGCAGGAAATGTCTCCCCTGCCCCCAGCAGCCATTACTGACCAAAAGCTCCTCAGACAGAGGTAGGATCCTCATGAGTTCCTCCACCATCCTTGACAGACTGGTGACAGGCCCAGTCTGGGCAGGTGACACCAGCTGCTGTGAACAGGCAACAGCCATGTCATTTCTGGAAGCCATGTTTCACAGCTCTCCTCTCCATCCTCTGCCTCTTACATTCCTTCTGCCCACTCTTCTCAATGCTCCCTGGGCCTTGGATGAGGGTGATACAGATGTCCCATTTAGTGCTCAGACTTAACAGTCACTCTCAGCACTTAAAGCCCTTTGTATACATTCTACAGTAAATTTCCCCATGGTTACTGTGGGCATTACTTTAAATAGGGCAAAGTTTTAACACTCTGCTTTGCATTCATACAGTTTAAACTTTAATAAGCTACAAAACAGTACCCATTATGGTATTTTCCCTTTCAGTTGTTGATGCCACCCACTTCCATCTCTATGTATCATGTGACCAAAGACATAAACTAGTATTTCTTTTAAATGCGTTAATGTCTGAAACTTTGCAGGAAAAAAACCCATGATAAACAAATGTGCTACTTTAAAAATATCTTAGTTTCTTAGATAATGCAGAAAATAAAAAGTGAAGTCATAAACTATTTTTACAGCGACATTAGTGTCTGTACTTGTTCCTGTACTTACCTCCACGGAGATCTTTGTTTGGCTTTGAGTTACTGACCTTGCCCTTGCATATTACTGGCAGGTTTCCCTGAGCACTTCCTGCAAGGTGAGTCCAGTGGGGATGAACCCTCAGCTTTTGTTACCTGGGCATGCTTTTGTTTCTCCTTCCCACCTCCTCCCCTCATCGAGTGTCACTCTATGACCCTAGCTGGCCTTGGAACTGTACGGAGCAAACTTGTGACAATTCTACTCCCTCTGCTTCCCAAGTGCTAGGGCATTTTCTGTTGGTTTGAATTTTCCTTTGTAGAGACCTTATTTCTCTTTTTCCTCAGAAACATCACGATTTCTTTTTTTGTTGTTAAAAAAAAATGTGCAAATGATCTAATAGTGTGTGATAATTCTGGAGCCAGAGTCTTCCCTCCCCTGGGGCCTGCTCCCACTTGCACTGAGGTTGTGAGCTATATCTGTGGTGAGGAGCAGCCCCAGACAGAAAGGAAAGCTTTCTTCTGTTTTTTTTTTTTTTTCCCTGAGACTTTCCAAAGTGTTCATGCTTACTTTCAAATTTCAGTTATTTTTGTATGTCCTGTCTTTGAGGTCTGGCTCCAACAGCAAAGAAGGAGGAAGGTGAAGGAAGGTCCTGGCACACTAAACCTGGGGCCTCGCTTTATCTGGAGGGCGGTACAATGGCACTAGGCAACGCTCTTCACTGTGCCTCCGTAACCAGAAGCAGCAGTCAGAGATCAGAGCACAGGTCCTTGGTATTAGGAAAACAGGGCCATTTTTGGTCCCCTATGGCTCCTGTAAACTGTGTGCCAGCAGTTCTTGGGGCATGTGCACTGTTCCCTGCTGTGTGGCTGAGGGTGGAGAAGGAGAGACTGCTGCTGAAATAAAATCCCCCACTCGCTGCTGTGACAAAATACCTGGCAAGAAGCAAGTTACGGGAGAAAGGGCTTTGGCTCGCAGTTGGGCAGGATGCAGTCCATCACGGTGGGGAAGGCGTTGGCAGCAGGAGCACCCAGCAGCCAGTCACTTCAGTCTGTAGTCAGGAAGCAGAGAGCTGAAGGCTGCCATGCAGCTCGCTTTCCCCTGTTCTTTTCTTTCTTTCTTTTTTTTAAAAGAATTTAGTCAGGTATGATGGTATGCACCTTTATTTTTATTTATTTATTTGACAGAGAGAAAGAGAGGGAAAGGAAGAGGGAGGGAGAGAAAGAGAGAGAGAGAGAAAGAATGGTTGTGCCAGGGCTCCAGCCACTGCAAACAAACTCTAAACATGTGCTCCCTCGTGCATCTGGCTTATGTGGGTCCTGGGGAATTGAACTTGGGTCCTTTGGTTTTTCAGACAAATGCCTTAGCTGCTAAGCCATCCCTCCAGCCCGATAGCTTTCCCCTTTTCATTCAGCATGGGACTTCCACCTGTGGAATGATGTTGTGAGCAGTGAGGGTGAATCTTCTCACCTCAAGTAACCGAGTCGAGAATCTCCCTGACACACATGCTCAGACATCTGTCTTCTAGATGATTCTGGATCCTGTCAACTTGGCAGCATGTTCCATCACAACTTGGTTCAGGGATGAGGAGGGCTCGGCACAGCACCTAAGCATTTTGCCCTTTTGAGACTTGCTGCCTGTGGTCTCGGGTTGATTGCCATTTCTCACTGAGCCGTTGTTTCGTCCTCTGTATGATGAAGTTCCCTGCAGTGTAGTCATAAGGATGAAAAAGATGGTTCCATCCCAGTTCCCACAGTTCCCACTCACCTCAATTGCTTTTGGGTTACTGGTACCCCCAACCCTGAGGGCTCCATCTTGTGGATATTCATACTCTGGGGGGCAGAGACAAGGATCTCATCCTGCCTCTGAGCAAACAGACCCTTATAACAGGAAACAGCTTGAGGGGCTACGAACCTCTCAGAAAACCTATCATAGAAACACTGGCACCGCCTCTCATTTCTCTGATGCTCCACGTCAGTGAAGTCGTTATCCAGAGGACTCCAGGCATTTACAGAAACAGTCAAATAATATGGCCTGTGCCTTTTGTGCCTGTGGGATGATGTTTTCCCAGGGTGCCGTGTGTGACACATGAGTATTTTTAGGTCAGTAGATTTTAGCTATTAGAGACTGTTAGAACTACAGAGAGAACACTGTCCCTGTGGTACACCTGGATATCCTAGGTATCCCATCGGGGAAGGCCTGCGTGGGCTAGAGGGACAGGGCAGCAATTCCTGGAGAGTCAGGAATTGCCTGACAGCGACACACATCAGATTATTAGGGGTTACATCCATCCCTCATGTAGTGGTAATCTATCTGTTAGGACAAAACACCTGACTAAAACTGGCTGATGGGAGGGCCGGGTTTATTCTGGCTTACGGTCTCCGGGGGAAGTTTCGTCATGGCAGGGCAAGCAGAGCAGAGGCTGGACATCTGCTCACATCTTATCACATCAGCATGGAGGTGGCAGTTCCAGTGAACAAGCTGTGAGTACCCAGAAATAAACTTAACAGTAAACTTCAAGGTCCACCCCAGTGATAGACCTCCGTCAGCAAGGTCCACCCCCAAAATTTATACCAGCTGCAGGCCAAGCTCTCAAAAACACCAGGCTGTGGCACACATTTCCCATTCAAGCCACAACATGGTTTTGGGATCTGGGGCATAGGGGCGAACTATAAGAACAAACTATGGGAAGGAACTATAAGAATGAAATATGGGAAAAGGTTGTGGGAATGTTTCTTATGGACCTTATGAATTAACTTTTCTGAGAATATTGCTGTGAGATGCTAAATTTCTTACTTGTAACTTACCCTCTACCTCCTTAAAGCAAAGTGACTAGGTTTCCTCTGCTTTCATGAACCTTTGGCCCGAACAGCACAGATGACCAGTAGTGACAAGGTCAGTAACCAAGAACCCACATATCTGCTGAAGGCAAAAGTTGGGCTTAATGTGACTGACTACTCTTGTAATTAGAGTGCCTGGGTGCTCCGGATCAGCAGAGTGCAGCAGTCACACCCCTAAACCACTTCCTTTAACACATGTTCAAGGTTTATCCAACGTTGAAAGTTCCTTACCCTCTGCTCACACATTGAACTACTTGTTCACGCATTACTGGTTTCTGTATGTTCAGTAAGTGTCAGTGAGGACCTGTATGCAGAAAGGAGGAAGACACAGCCACAGCGACATCAGAGCAGCAGTGACAGCAGATGCAGCAGATTTACTGATGGCTTTAACTAAACTTCTCTTCAATTTCGTTTTTCCCTCATGATGATGCCAGAGGCATCTAGCCCACTCCTGGGCTGGGTGTGCCAGGAGTTAGCTCTCTCACTTCTCAGGCTCTGCTCCTAGAAGCGGTTTGCCCACTTCTGGATAGGAAAGTTCCAGAAGTTAGTTTTCCATAAATCCAGGTTTATCTGAGCCCCCAGGGTCATCAGATACCACCATCCGCAGCACGACATGACATCAGGAAATATGTTGGGAGGAGAGGATTGTTTTGGCTCTCAAGATGGAGGACATGGTACCGTGGCAGGGCAGGCATGGTGGTGGGTGGTTTCATGGTGGCAGAGTGCATGGCAGTTGCTGGTTCACATGTCAGGGGAGCAGGAAGTAGAGAGGAAACAGCACAGGGACCGTGTTATGAAATCTTAAGATTAAGCCTGGCATAGTGGCATGCACTTGTGATTTTAGCACTGGGGAGATGGAGGCAGGACAGTAAGGAAGTTAAGGTTATCCTTGACTACATAGTGACATGGGGCCACCAGGGCTACTTGTAATCCTGTCTCAAAATAAGAAACAACAACAACAAAACCCCAGTCCCTCAAAAATCTTAAGGGCTACCCCCAGTGACTCACTTTCTTGATGTATGCCCCACCTCACTCCAGAGCCTCCAAAAACAGCGCCACCACCTGGAGACCAAGTGTTTAGACACGGTCCTGCGGTGGACATTTCACTCATCAGGCAGACAGAAGGGAAACGACAGCAGATGGGAATAATGGGTTTAGACATCTCACAATAAAAGCTCTGGGAATGACAGCGGTGTGGGTAAATATCACCGGCAGTCTTCTCATTATTTAACCCCCCTTTACAGATACCTGACTGCTGTGTATTATGTGGAAACAGCTGCACAAGCCTGGGAGTAGCGGTCGTCAGGTTTTTGTTCTAAACAAGAAGTGCTGTAATGTCACTTGAAAGTAAGCCACAGTAAGTTAAAAATGTTTACAACACACCCTCAGGCAAAGACCAAAATAACAAAATGAAGTTATGAGGAAGGAGCCGCCGAGGAGAGAAGATGTAATCATAAAAGTTGCCAAAGTGATCCCGAAGAAGGAAGGAAGAGCAGATGGAAGGAGAAGGCAGCTTGGAGGTGAAGCCTGGCTGGATCCTTCACACGCGCCGGTGTCCAGCTCACAGGGGGAGACGGATGGAGACCCAGCTGCAGGCTGCACCTGTAAGAAATCCCCCTGACCTGTTAGGAGAGAGCTAGGTTAAAGGAGATGTAAAATATCTTTACACTGGAACACAAGTCAAAGGAAAGTGAGGGCCCATGTTAATAAATAGTGTCATTTTATAGTGATAAGTGGGTCAAATTCTCAAAAGGGTGTATGCATTCTAAATGTTTAGGAGTAGATGACAGAGGTGCAGACCTGATAAAACATCAGAGAAACAAACAAATCACTATTGGATGAAGATCGCAACACCCCTCTCTTAGTAGAACAAATAGAAAATGAGTCAGGACACGGAAGAGTTGGACAACACCATCAGCAAAGTTAGCCTAACAAACTTGGTTTTGAGACCGTCTTATGTACCTCAGACTGGCCTTGAACTCAACATGTAGCTGAGCAGACCTGGAACTCCTAATCCTCCTGCCTCCACCTCCTGAGTCCTGGGATTACAGGCGTGCCACTACACCTAGTTCTAATCACATTTAGAGATTGTTCAGGCAACAGTAGCGGGTACACATTCCTTTCAACCTTCTAAGGGCACAAGATAGATGACAGCGTGGGCAATCCAAAAACAATCTCAAATTGTATTTTAGTATATTCCCTCACTACAGTAGCCTTAAGTTAGTGATCAGTTTTATATTGTTTTTTAAAAAAAAAACCATTAACACATCTCTTCTTAACCCATAGTACAAAGAAGAAAGCCAAAGAGAAACTGCAGTGTCTTGAGTTGAAGGAAAATTGAAACCCAACATATAAAACTTGGCCTGCTGGTGCTGAACAGGAAGCAGAGGGAAATCACACAAGGGTGTAGAGCTGTTGGCTGGTGAAAGTTCAAAGCTGGAGTCCACTTAAGCTCCTGTCAGTGGGTAAACAAACTGTGGTGCAGTCACCCAAGTTTGTACAATTCATAACTAAAGAACAAACTATTGGTACATGCCACAATATGGAAAAATCTCAAAATAAGCCTGCTGAGCAAATCAAACCAAAGAGATTACATGTGGTATATTTCCATTTATATAAAATTATAAAAAATACCACACATCTGTAGTGATCAAAAGCAAATCGGTGCTTGCCTGGGGACAGGGTAATTTTGGGGTGCTGAATGGTCATTGTGAAGACAGAGATGGTGTGTAGATGTGTCCATGTGTCTGAACTTATCGACCTGCACCCTTGAAGGTGCTTGGTTTATTGAATGACAAGTGTGCCTCAGCAAGGCTGTTAAAAATAAACCCTAGCTATTTTTAATACTTTACCTTAGGCCTAGTACCAAGAACTGTTCCACTTTTTATTTTCAATGAAATATGAGGGTGATGCCATCCTCACCCCCTTTGTGGGTAGGAACGCTGATGCGGAGTAAAGAGACCAGCACAAAGTCACACAGTCGATCAGTAGGGACACTGCTAACTGTATCCCACATCCATTTTCCTCCAGAGAGAGGACTTCTGGGATCCCAGATGCCCATGCCATATCTTACCCTGGTGATTCCTTACACAGGTCTGGGGGACATGTGCGGAGTCTTAGGAAGACGGTTTCCAGGAGAAGCTGCAGGAGGGAGCGCAGAGCCTTGGGTTCTTGGAAGCAAATGTTAAAACACGAAGGCTGCATCTGCATGGGAGGGGAGCAGACAGCTGTTATCCAAGCACCTCTCTTCAGTCTTCATGTGGTCACCCTATTGTGAGGGTCACACAGCCAGCGCCTGGTGGCTCTGAGGATCATTCCCACTCCTGTCTCTGCAGAGTCTGGGTCCCCTCCCCACCACTTCCCATCTGCATGTGTCCCTGAGCCTCCTGTTCAGTTCCAGGATGATGAAGACTAGGAAGGAATGTGGACAAGGGACAAGGCTCCTCCAGCCAAGGTTCTGGTGCTGGAAGAAGTGAAAAGAAAGAGGTGCTGAGGCCTCCAGTGTGGCTCAGCACTAATGGAGGCTTGGACCGCAAGCCAGTTCCCTGATGTCTCCTGTTCCTTACCTGCAAGATGGGGCTGATCACACCAGCCTCAGGTGCTCGTTGGGTGCCTCAGAGCAGGGTGTGAATTACACCCCAGAGTAGAGAAAGTATGCTCCTCAGAGCACTGGGCCTTTGAGGGTCTCGGCCTTCCCTGCCTGCCCACCCTTTGCCTAACCTGCCTCTAAGAACTATAGAAGGAGACATGTTTGTCTCAGCCCTGGTGCTGGGAAGGCAGGGCCAACAGTTTCGCTTGCCAGCCATCCGGGGATCCCAGATCAGTCAGCTCACACAGCCTTGACCTTCTCCCCAGAGCCCAGACTGGCGACAGTGCTGAGAGCTCGTTCTGGGAGTCCTTCCCCACCCTCCCGACCTGGGTTCAGCCAGAGTCCGGAGGGGCCCAGGGTGGGGCATCAACAGGGCAAAGCTGGTGGAGAGAAGGTCTTCTTACCCCTAAGGAAATGCACAAGCCAGCTGCCCAGAGACACCCTCCCTTTGCAGTGTGCTGGGGCTGCAAAGTGGCTGCTCAGTCCCCTGGCTTCTGGGTGGGCCTGGGGGATACACCTGGACAGTGGAACATGGATGGCAGTGAGGCGGTTGTGGAGGGTGGCTATGTGGGGCACCTGCTCTGGGCTCACTTCTATACCCAGGGCCTTGGAGGCCACAGCACAGATGCCATCATGGTGGTCAGGAGCTAAGGTCCCTGTGTCACACCTGGAGGAGATGTGCCCCGAGGAGGTGCCCTTAACAGCAGTGCCTACTTGGGCTTTACCTGGGAGAGACATCAAGACTTTCTGGGTGAGGCTGCCAGTGTGAGGGGCTTCTTGCTACAAAACCTTGTGCTGAGGCTGATACAGCCCAGCCCCACTCCTCATCCTCCTTCCACCAGTGGGTCTGTATGTGGTTGCTCTGTGCCAGGCCCATGCTGAGTAGGGGACCAGCCATGACGGAAACTCACCTGGTTTCTTCCTATGTGGAGCTTTTGATACACTTGGGAAACCACCAAGCATAACAAGCCAATAAACAACAGAAAAAAATAACTGCATAGTGTAAGAAATGCCAGGAAGGAAAGAAGACAAAGATGAGAAGTAAATGTCAGACATGGAGATGTCAGAGCAGGAAGGGACGGAGTGGGATATGAAAAGCCTGAGTGGGGAGGGCTGGCGGGATGGGAGGAGGCCAGAGAAGCACCCTCAACTATGAGGGCACCGGCTCCCAGCCTCAGGCAGCCGCCTCGCCGCTCACATCCCGTAACCTCACAGCGCCGGGCGGCTGTCATTGTCATGGAGTGCAGGGCCAGGCAGAGCTCCATTCACCTTCAGAGGGACAAGCCATGGCTGGGAGAAGGTGCTTTTGAGAGCAAAATCATAGTTGAGGTTATGGGAAGGTCAGAGCAAGATCTTTCCCAGCTCTCCTGGGCCAGCTGTGTACCCATGACAACCTCTCTGGACCTCAGGTCCTTTTCTTTCTTTTTTTTTTCTCAATTTTTATTCCATGATTATAAAAAATATCCCATGGTAATACCCTCCCCCCCACTTTTACTTTTGAAATTCCATTCTCCATCATATCCCCTCACCATCTCAATCAATCTCTCTTTTATTTTGATGTCATGATCTTTTCCTTCTCTTATGATGGTCTTGTGTAGATAGTGTCAGGCACTATGAGGTCATGGATATCCAGGCCATTTTGTGTCTGGAGGAGCATGTTGTAAGGAGTCCTACCCTTCCTTTGGCTCTTGCATTCTTTCCACCACATCTTCCGCATTAGACCCTCAGCCTTGGAAGGTGTGATTGAGATGTTTACTCAGTACTCCAATCACTTCTTTCCAGGACTATGATACCTTCTGAGTCATCCAAGGTCACTGCCATCTGAAAACAGAAGATTCTTTACCCAAAGTGAGAGTAGAGTTAATATAAGGGTATGAATATTAAGAGAAGTGCTTACTGGGCAGTTTGATAAGCATAGTATACACATTTATCCAGACATCAGCAGATGTTACACCCCCAGGGCTCATGGCTACCCCTGTTTTAAGTTTTCAGTATCCGGGATGTATTCCCCCCCATGGAGTGGGCCTCCAGTCCAATTGGAGGGCAGTTGGTTTCCACCATGACAGACATGCCACTGTTGCACCCATTGGCTCATTTGGGCTAGCTGGCCAATTATAAGGCTTGCAGTGTCCATTGTTGAGTATCTTCACTGGTAGTGTATCTTTCTCCCATTGAACTACATGTAGAATGGCTTCTTCCAGCTTTCTGTCAGCTGGTCTACATGGAGGAGGTTATCAGCTCAGTTCCAGGGGGATTTCTCAGTGGTCTTGAAGTCCAAGTATGTGGAGTCTTCAGCAATAGGGTCTTATCAGGTCCTTTTCTCTGAAAAGTGGGGAAGCACCAACCCTCCAAGCTAGAAATAAGGGGAGGGTGATACTCATGGCCAGGGACCACCCTCTGAGTCCCTACCAACCAGAGGGCAGAAAGTACCTGGGCTGCCTCTGCTAGGTACAGAGCGTGGGAGAGTCCAGGAGGGTGACCTGGAAGAGGACAAACTGAGCACAAAGTTCACTCATTCACCATCCATGGGTGCCAAGGCTGGAGGAGGGGGAGGTTATCTCAGCGCCGCCTCCCACAGCATTCCCGGTCCTGACCCTGGTACCTGGCCCTGCCTCGTGACCTGGAAGAGGGTCTTTGATCCCAGGGCTGGGAGGAGCAGGGTCTCACACCTGCCTCCCTGGAGCTTGGCACCTCCCTGTCCCTGGCTGCCTGCAGCCTGTCAGCGTGAAGGGCACGTGAGACAGGCTCTGGTCAGGAAGCTCTCAGATCTACTTGGGGAGCCAGGCCGTTTGTTCCCGATTAAGCAGCCTGCAACGAGTCACTGCGTGACCATTTTGAATGCCCCATGCTTTCTGATGTCCTCATTCATAAGCCAATAACTGTCAGTTTTCCTCCGTGCCCTGGTTTGTTCTGTGCCTCTGAGGCAGATCTCCAGTCCCCCCTCTTCCTTCCTCCCTCCTCTCACCCAGGTCTGTGAGGCCCTGTCATGAGCTCCGCCACGGCCAAGGCCAAGGCCAAGGCCAGGAAGGTTTACAGAGCCGCTTGCCTAGTGAGGGAGACAGACATGACCTGTTCCTGTCCTCAGTGTCCAACGGTCTGGATCTGGGGTGGGGCCAGAGGGAGACAGCCTAGAAATGGGCCTCGACACTGCAGAGTCTGCCTCTATGAAGGAGCTTGACTCTCTCACTAGGCAAGAATCCGTTCCCCCATAGGCAGGTGACTCCCCTCTTCTCTTCTTGGATTTGTTTTCCTACTATTGAGTCAGGTGGCAATTTTGTTATGTTTCTTAATTTTCCCTCGTTTCAAAAACATACAAGGTGCTCCTAACAAGAGAACCAGGGTGAGCCGGGCGTGGTGGTGCACGCCTTTAATCCCAGCACTCGGGAGGCAAAAGTACGAGGATCGCCATGAGTTCAGGGCCACTCTGAGACTATGTAGTGAGTTCCAGGTCAGCCTGAGCTGGAGTGTGAAACCTGACCTCGGAAAACCAAAAAGAAAAAAGAACCAGGGTGACACCCAGTCACCCACCTGGGGCAGGGACAGCTGTGCTTGAAGGGGTCTGTGGTTTGAGGAAAGGGCTTCCCCCCCACTTGTTTCATCCACATCCACAGGGCTGCTGGGGCTTCTGAATTGTAGACAGGAGTGTCCTGGCCTTCCACCCCCAGGAGGGATCCCTATTCTCCCTCAGTCTGACATGTAGTATTTTGTGTCCTTTCTGACAGTTTTAATGTTAAACTCCTAAGGAAGGGGACACATTAATACTTTTTATGCCTGAACACCTCTGCAAGAAGCTGGGCCACCCCCTCTGCCCAGCGGGCAGGTGTCTTGCTGGCTCAGAGGCTCTGCCCTCCCTTCTTCACATAGGCCTGGGGTGGCTTAGGGTTAGAGGCCGCACGATGCTCACTGGATGGGCAGAGGGGCTCTGAGGTGCCCTGAGCAAAGCCTCTGCCTGGGCCTGGAGGAGCAGCAGATGAGGAGGACGGGCTACCCTCCCTGCACAGGGCTGGCCCCTCACCCTTCTGGCTCCACTCATCGCCCCTGGCATCCCGTGTTGACCCAGCAAGCACTGTGTCCCGGGTCACGTTCCGAGCACCTAGAAGCGCAGAGATCCCTGTGCTCAGTGGTGGGCAGTGAGGGAAGTCAGGGTGTGTGGCTTCCAAGTGTGCCTCGCTGCCTCATGTGACCAGACTGAAGCTGCTTCATTCAGATGCAGGGGAATGCTCTGTTGGGTTGGTTCCTTTTTTTTTTTTTTGAGAACTGAGAATTCAAAGACAAAGGACTTTCTCCTTGCTTCCTGCCTGGTAAGTGGGTAGGAATTCTCTGTACTCTCACCAGCTGGATGGCTGGAGCCAGAGGACTTTGCAAAGGTTGTCTTCCATTAGTCTATTTCCCATCCGCTTCCCTCCCCACACTTCTTGCCTCTGCCTCTCCCTGTCCTTCTCTGGAATTGATTGCCTTTTACCGGAAACCTCTTAGGGCTGACCTGAAATCCCTGCTCCCTGCTCCCTTGATGCTGTTCTTTCTTCCTCCTAAGGAACAAATCAGCATGCAAGGGCCTCTGCCTCAAGCAGGAAGGGAGCAATGAACACCACCCTCTCCTTGCCCCACCTTGGAGGAAGTGTGATTAAGATAGATGGGCAGGGGCTGGAGGTGAGGGTGCTGTCCACTCAGAGCCCCTCTGCCCATCCAGTGAGCATCGTGCGGCCTCTAACCCTAAGCCACCCCAGGCCTGTGTGAAGGAGGGAGGGCAGAGCCTCTGAGCCAGCAAGACACCTGCCCGCTGGGAAGAGGGCGTAGCCCAGCTTCTTGCAGAGGTGTTCAGGAGTTCCCTGGTTGGACAAGGCGGGGGAGGGGTGTCCTAAGCAAAGCGAGCAGCAAGCCATGCGTTACTGTTGCCTGGCTGTAATAAGGCCCAATTATGGGGACCAACTTAAAGGGGCCAACACCAGGGCAATGCTGTAGGGGACCCCTGGAGAGCTGTTAGAAGAATTCAAACACAGTGTTCAGGTTCATAGATTTTGGAATCCACGGTTGATTGCAGCTCTTTCCTGTATTTTTTCCCATTTCTGCTGGCGATTGTGGCTGGGTGAGGTATCTAACTGCCCTGTCTGTTTCCTCATCTGTGAAATGGGGAAGGGACAGCGCCCTCTATGAAACCTGTGCCAAGGGCTTCTACTAGAACCAATACCCAACAGGTTGCTCAAGGCTCAAATGTGAGGACCCTGGAGTTTCCTCCCTCCTACCTCAGGGCCACCTGCAGGGTGTGGTGGGCCAGATCCAGGGCCTATTAAAGAAGCTAGTCCCAGGGAGGTGAAAAGGCCTCTTCAAGGTCACATGGCAGAGCTGGCCAGGGGAGAGGAGAGCTAGCCCTGTCTCTCTGACTCTGGAGCGCACCCCATGCTCAGGGGTGTGTCTGAGCCGGGGTGGGGCTGCCCCGAGCCCCCACTTCCCTGGGAGGATCCTGCAGCCCTGCCTGAGGGATCAAGACAAGGGACACTGAGAGCTGCCAGGTACTGGGGGCAGGCACCAGTCTGTGCCCAGGCTGCTGGTGGTGCCCGCTCCTCCCCTTCTTCTCCTCCTTCCGTCTTCCCCTCCCCTCGCCTGGCACAGGAAGGCTCTGCTCGTTCTGCACCGGAGCCGGCTCCTTGGCTGGCGCGGAGGCCCAGACCCAAGCCCTCCTTGCGGGAGACGTGGGCACAGCATTTGTGGTGAACTCCCTGCTTGGCTGAGCCGCTGGCCGGAGTTTAACTGTGTACACAGGCAGAGCTCACGGGCTTGTCCCGAATATTTACTCTGATGACTGGAACATGCAGATAAGGTGAGTGCCTGGCGCCAGCACGCAGGATAAATTGACATTCTGAAAGCCACAAAGAGCTTCGTGTACGTAGCATTATGGGCCTGGCTGGGGGCCCAGGAAGGAAAAGGCAGTTCCTAACAGCACAGGTTTGGCCCATGCTGCTCCCAGCCAACGCCTGCCTCACACTTGCAGTCCAGCACTGGCCTCAGGTCAGAGCCTGCAGCGACAGGAAACCCCAAGGCCAGAAGATGCTGAGCCTGAAGAAGAATCACTTTTGGAGTCAGGAGCCTGGGCCGTCACCTTGCTCAGACACCCAGTCCATTCAAAGGCAAAAATGGGTTGACTTCCCTTTGCCAATGGGATACTAAAGAAAGCATCTTTTAGGTCCAGCACAGTATATATTTGCCTTTCAGGTGGAATCATATTGAACAAAGTGTAAGGGCTGTCTCATGGGGACTTGTGCCTTCTGGAAGATAGCCACCAAAACCTTAGCCATTTTCTTAGCCTGTCTATCTTCTGGAGTCTCTCTATTATTATATACCTTGACAGCAATCTCTACTAATTCTGAAAGACGCTTACCCTCAAAACCTTCTATTTCTGAATCTTCTTTCTAATATCCAGGGCAGACTGAGTTATAAAAGCAATGTAGCTCTCCTATTCTCAGGATCTCTGGGGGAGTATGTCCTATATGCTTCCCACAGCCTTTCTATAAAAGCAGTGGGGGAACACAGTGGGCCATTGGGTTATTTCACTCACCTGAGACAACTTTTTGGGGTGCCGAGTGGCTGCCCAGAGACCACCCATCAGAGCCCGGCAAAAGAGAATAGGGGATGCCCCACTTTCATTGGTGTTGAGATCCCACTCCAGTCACGTGGAAGGGAAAACCTTGTTGATAGTATGAAGATTCTCCATGGGATGGCCATCCTCCCCCCAGTACTAGTTTCTTTGCTTCCCTTCTGATTCTTTTACATTCCTCCATGGTGGAGAGGGTTTGCAAGAGTTGCTGACAGCTCTCCAATGTGGGCTGATGGGTATATCTCAAGAAGAGATATCAGATTGTGGGGTTTCTCTGAAAAATAAGGATCCTGATTCTTACAATTATACAGGTTGCTGGTGGAAAGGGAGTATAAACCATACACATTTTGGGGGCACACCAGGTGGCAGATTTGCCATCAGGAGAGCCTGTTGGAGTGGCAGAATGGGGACAGAGGGCCTGAGTATTTCAGGAGGGCCCAAATGGGCAGGCCAAGTAGGGGGCTGGAACTGAGAGCTCTGAGAGTGTGGGGAGGGCTGAGAAGGGAGCTCCGTGATGCACACAGGGTGAACACGGTTAGAAGATGGCTGCGGTGCCAGAGACCTGTAGGGTGGAGGGATTTTTTTTTCACATTTTGAGAGAGAACCTGCTTTGGATCAGATTTATGTTTAGCAATAAGAACTGGGGCATGGCTGGAAAGGAGGAATATTTTCTTTAGCCAAGAAGGGGGTTCCTCCACGAGATATCACCATGCAATGATGTAAGGAGCTTGCTCTGGGTGACCTAGAGAGGAAAAATCTTTCTCTGTACAGAGCAAATTAAAGATAAATTAAAGGTACCATCTGGCAGCCATCCCACATTTAATGCTGACCAATCAATTGAACAGAATGTTTCTAATTTACCAGGAGAGACTTGGTTGCCTGACTCTGTTACTTTTTTCTGAAAATCTTTGAAATGATTTTTTTAAATTTTATTTTTTATTTATTTATTTGAGAGTGACAGAGAGAAAAAGAGGCAGATAAAGAGTGAGAGAGAGAATGGGTGCGCCAGGGCTACCAGCCACTGCAAACGAATTCCAGACGTGTGTGACCCTTGTGCATCTGGCTAACGTGGGTCCTGGGGAATCGAGCCTCAAACCGGGGTCCTTAGGCTTCACAGGCAAGTGCTTAACCGCTATGCCATCTCTCCAGCCCTGAAATGATTTTTGATCAACTCTAAAGGTGATTTTTCAACATAATGGCTCTGACCCATATTTTCAAAGATGAGTACAAGACAGATGTACACAACACTGCATGATTATGCTAGCAGCAATGGTCTTTCTGCTGTGTGGCTGCTAGACTGAAAATGGACCAGAAACAGACCTCCATTAGGGATCTCTGAATGGAGCCAGAGAGGGTTGAGAATGGCCCCTTGGTCTCTCATCCAGGGGAATTAATGCTGCATCCAGCTTCCCTCTTGGGCCCAGAAAAGCAAGCAAAATCAGAAAGAAAAAAAAAAAAACAAACCCAAAATAAAAGCAAAAAGGAAAAGTGAAAAACACCTCTGGAGTTTCCTTACCCAATAAAGGAAGGGGCTGGCCTTTCTAGGTGAAAGTTCCAAACTTTGCTTGGTAGCAACTCCAAAACCAGGAACATCCAGACAGATGGAGATCTTGTTCTTGGGCCAAGATTAAGGGTCTTTCCCCAGTTCGGTTACCCTGGAGTAGGGATAGGGGTCTTGAAATCAGGATCCTGGACAAGCCCCCAAGATGTTATGGGGTCTGGTGTGGCACAAGTAAGATCACCAACTCAGAGGATACAAGGCAAAGTTTTGCTGAGCAAGGGTTGATGCATTAGGACTGCACCCCTAGGGTCGGAATCTCTGAGTGCAGTCCTGTACTGCTTGTGGAGTCAGCTCTTACTGTGAAAAACAAAACCCAAAACACATGTTATTAGTTCCAAAAGCAAGACAAGCTGGGTGTGGTGGTGCATGCCTTTAATCCCAGCACTCGGAAGGCAGAGGTAAAAGGATCTCCATGAGTCAAGGCCAGCCTGAGACTACATAGTGAATTCCAGGTCATCCAGAGCTAGAATAAGACCCTACCTCAAAAAACAAAAAAACAAAAACAAACAAACAAAACCCCCACCAAAACCACAAAGATAGTTTTAAACCAAAGCATCATGGTACATTGTAGCAGGGACATTTTACATGGTGTAGGTAACAGAAAACACCTGTGTACAAATAAGGCTGAGAGTGAATGAAATTTTTGCATATGTGTATGTGTGTGTGTGTTTGTGTGTGTGTGTGTGTGTGAGAGAGATTTTGAGACCCATTGAGTTAAGTAAGGTTGCTCTCATTAGCATAACTGGGAGGTTACCAGGTCACGAGGTACTTACCACTGACTACACTACTGAAGAAAATGCCCAGCCCCACCACCATGAGTGAAGTCTTGAGTAGTCAGAGAAAGGGGAGAGATGATGCTCAGTGTGTTGGTGAGGGCCACCTCTGTCCAAAGGCCTCCTTCTATCTTCCTCTTCTGAAAGGTGGTACAGACCCCAGAATGCTTGGGTTTCATAAATGTTTCATGAATGAAGATGTATACCTGAGGAGCTTCGGTGGACTTAGGCAGACAGGGAGTGCCTGGCACCTGGACACACTAATCCTGGACTCCACACCCTCATTGTGCTCTCGGACATTTGAACTCTTAGCCTTCTTGGAAGCAGATACGAGATGCATAGCAGGCCCTGAGGCTCATCAGGAAAGGATGCACAGACCCCTCTGCCAGGCTCCCAGCTGGGCCTCCTGGCCTCACTTCAGGAAGCTTCACTGAAGAACGGAGCCATATGCGGGTTGATCCCAGGCTGGCTCTTCCCACCACTACTGGTCAGTTTCTTGCCTTCTGGCTCCAAAAGGTCAGCCTCCTTCCCTCAATCCTGCATCTTCTGCTCTCCCTGTCTTGATCATACCTAATACAAGTCTTCTCCAAACTGCATTTTGGTGTCTGCCTTTCTAGAATCTTTTCTGTGACACAGTGAAACAAATGATTTTGTATAGGTCAAGCCAATGTCAGGAATGCCAGTGTCTATCACTTAACTAGCTGGTGACATGCCGTCTCTCTGGGCCTCAGCTTCCTACTCTATAACATGGAGCATGGATAGAAAAATGCTTTGTGGGGCTGGGGAGATGGCTCAGTCAGTAAGATGCTGCCTTGCAAACTTGAGGACCAGAGTTTGATCCCCAGAACCCATGTAAAAATGCAAGGAGTGGTAGTGTGGGCTTGTAATCTCAGTAAGAAGGAGAATTCCTGGGCCTTGCTGGCCAGCCTGTCTAGCCTAATTGGCAAGCTCCCAGGTAGTGAGAGACCTTGCCTCCAAAAAAAAGTGACCAGGTATGGTGGCACATGTCTTTAATCCCAGGACTCAGGAGGCAGAGGTAAGAGGATTGCCATGAGTTCAGGTCAGCCTGAGCTAGAGTGAGACCATACTTAAAAAAAAAAAAAAAAAAAAAAGACAATAAAAGGTGGACAATACCTGAGGAACAATATTCAAAACTGTCCTTGAGTTTCAGCATGCAGACATGCACTGTACACACATACACACACACACACACACACACACACAAAGAAAATGTCTTATAAATGAAAACATAACAGCATTTAAAACTCTGTCTGCTTGCCTCCATGCCTGGGGTTCATCCCAAGAGCTACAAGGAGAAGTCAGGCTCAGTCTGAGACCTGTTGGGAAAGGGGGCCTTGGCAGCCTGATGCCAGGGTCCTACACACAAGCATGTCCCAGTACAGAAGGGCTCAGCATATGCTGGTTGGTTAAGAAGTGCCATGGGCTGAGTTGGACCGGTGGAGTTTGTGGTAGAAGGTTCCAGTGATCATTGCTCCACCTCCTTCCAGGAAGCCTCACTCCCCTGTGCAGCTGCTGCACCACATTGCACATGAGAACATCTAGATCCGTCCAAACAAGAGATGGCTGAGATTTGAGATGCCCACATATTCTGGGAATGGGGGAGGACTTGTGAGATCCTTGGCATGTGCTTGAGCACCCAAGCCTGCGTTTCCTGACAGCCACTGGGGGTAAGTGGGGAGAGGCCTGGGCTGCTTGGGTTGAGGCACTGGAAACAGATGGACTCAAGAAAAATGTATCAAAACTCATGAGCAGCCATATTCTGAACCCCCTTCCTATTCCAGGAGACCTTGTATGATGGCTCCTGATGCCCCTTCTTCCCTGGCATTGGCCTTGCACTGATGCTGGTGGATGGGTGGTACTGTGACATGCAAGAAACAGTCACAGCATTACCCACCTCCGCCTCCCTGCTTCTGAGCATGGTTCAGCGGGAAACACTGATTCGGAGGACTGTGTGAGTCTGCACCAGGGGACGGGGAAGGGTCAGATGCAGCCTAATAGAGAGAAGGGGCCTGAACCAGCTTGGGGATGAGACTGGGAGTGCTAAGCCTTAGGTCATCAGGACAGTTAGGGGAGCCTTTGCAAGCTACCAGATATAGCACAAGGGTCCCCCAAGGTCTTGGGACACTGGGGTGGTCTAATACCATGCCTGCCTGTCCTCAGCCACAGCTGTTCACGAAAGAGGCAGGAGTCTTTGGAACCTGAGTTTAAATTTCAGCATAGACTGTAAGCATCCTGACACAAGATGTGTCACTGAGCTTCCTCCTTTATTTCCACATGTGTCCATTAAATGAGGGAATGAATGAGAGCCCTCTGCACAGAGCGGGTGCACAACTGAAAGCTTTCTGCTCTGTTGGCTTTGGCTGTGTGATTACTTGTCTCTCTGGAGATGCTGACCTGTAGGTCCTATGCAGGATTCATGGGATGTAGACCTGCTGTGAACTCAGCTATGTGGAGCTTCTATAGAAACAAGATCTTAATATCTCTATAAACATCCATCTAAGAGGTGATGGCTGGGTTAGGCATCACTCTCCCTGACTGGACAGATGAGCATTGCAGTTTTCAACAGCCTCATGATCAGCCTGCAGCAAACATATCCAGGCATAGTCCTTGCTCCATCTCTGAGTGCTTCCACAAGATGAATTCCTGGAGGTGGAATCCCATCTGAGTGCCAACCTTGCTAAGGTTCAAGATCTTTGTGACTTATGATTGCTACCCACAGATCTGAGCACAGGCATGTCCACCTCATTCCACACTTAATGATCACTGATTCTGATCATACCAGTTACTCTCCACTCATTACATTGCATCACCATTTGTAGGCAGGGAGTCCTGGCCTGGGTCTCCCATTTCCCAAGAGGGTGATAATGGGATTATATTGAGAGGCATCCGTCAAAGCTCCTGACGAGAGACAGCTGGTGGCAGCAGAACCCTGGACAAAGAGCAAAGAAGCTGGGTACACATCTCAACTCTGTGCTCATCAATGGAATGGCCTGGGCATCTCATAATACTGGCCTCTCTGGAAAGTTGTGTATCAATGTGCCTTGGGTTGGTATCCCAGCTTCTCCTCATGTAGAACAGTGATGGTGTATACCACGTGCTCATCTCAAATGTAGAACAGTGATAGCATGTCACATGTGATCATCTCATGTAGAACAGTGATGGTGTATACCATGTGCTTATCTCATGCATAAGACAGTGAATGGTGTGTGGCACATGCTCATCTCACATATAGAACAGTGATAGTGTATCCCACATATTCATCTCGTGTAGACCAGTGATGGTGTATTTCACGTACTTGTTTCAGGTGTAGAACAGTGATGGTGTATCCATATGTGCACATATTAGGTGTGGAACGGTGATGGCATATCACATGTGCTCATCTCATGTGTGGAACAGTGAGGGTGTATTACGCGTGCTCATACCACCTGTGAAACAGTGATGGAGTATCACACGAGCTCATCTTACACGTGGAAAAGTAAGAACGTATCACATGTGCTCAACTCATGTACGGAACAGTCAGGGCATATCATCAGTGCTCATCTCACATGCAGCACAGCGAAGGAGTATCAGCCATGCTCATCTCACATGTAGAACAGTCAGGGTGTAGCATCTGTTCTCAACTCACGTGTGGAACATGGAGGGTGTATAACCTGAGCTCATCTCACATGTGGAATTGTGAGGACGTATCACCATGTTCATCTCACATGTGGAATTGTGAGGGCGTATCACCCATGTTCATCTCACATGTGGAATTGTGAGGGCGTATCACCCATGCTCATCTCACATTAGGAAGAATAATGATGTATCACACAAGCTCATTTCACATGTGGAACAGTGATGGCATATCACCTGTGTTCATCTTACCTATGAAATATTGATGTCATATCACACATGCTCATTTCAGATGTGGAACAGAGATGGCATATCACATGAGCTCATCTCACATGTGGAACAGTGATGGCATATCACCTGTGGTCATCTCTCATGTAGAACAGTGAGGGTGTATCCCCATGCTCATCTCGCATGTAAAAGAGTGAGGGTGGATGGCACGTGCTCATCTCACACGTAAGAGAGTGAGATGTATCACCCCTGCTCATCTCATGTGTGGAACATTGATGGTGTATCAAACTCATCTCACATGAAGAACAGTGAGGGTGGATGGCACGTGCTCATCTAACATGTACAACAGTGATGACATATCACCTATGCTCCTCTCACATATAGAACAGTGAGGACATACCAACTTTGCTCATCTCACATGTGGAAGAGTGATGCATAACACACAAACTCACTGCACATGTGTAACAGTTATGATTTTTTAAAAATTTAATTTTTATTAACATTTTCCATGATTATAAAAAAATCCCATGGTAATACCCTCCCCCCCCATCTTCCCCTTTGAAATTCCATTCTCCATCATATTCCCTCCCCATATCAATCATTGTACTTACATATATACAATACCAACCTACTAAGTACCCTCCTCCCTTCCTTTCTCTTCCCTTTATATTTCCTTTTTAACTTACTGGCCTCTGCTACTAAGTATTTTCATTCTCACACAGAAGCCCAGTCATCTGTAGCTAGGATCCACATATGAGAGAGAACATGTGGCGCTTGGCTTTCTGGGCATGGGTTACCTCACTTAGTATAATACTTTCCAGGTCCATCCATTTTTCTGCAAATTTCATAACTTCATTTTTCTTTACCGCTGAGTAGAACTCCATTGTATAAATGTGCCACATCTTCATTATCCACTCATCTGTTGAGGGACATCTAGGCTGGTTCCATTTCCCAGCTATTATAAATTGAGCAGCAATAAACATGGTTGAGCACATACTTCTAAGGAAATGAGATGAGTCCTTTGGATATATACCTAGGAGTGCTATAGCTGGGTCATATGGTAGATCAATCTCTAGCTATTTTAGGAACCTCCACACTGTTTTCCACAATGGCTGGACCAGATTGCAGTCCCACCAGCAGTGCAGAAGGGTTCCTTTTTTACCACATCCCCGCCAACATTATGATCATTTGTTTTCATGATGGTGGCCAATCTGACAGGAGTGAGATGGAATCTCAATGTAGTTTTAATCTGCATTTCCCTGATGACTAGTGACGTAGAACATTTTTTTAGATGCTTATATGCCATTCGTATTTCTTCCTTTGAGAACTCTCTATTTAGCTCCAAAGCCCATTTTTTTATTGGCTTGTTTGATTCCTTATTATTTAACTTTTTGAGTTCTTTGTATATCCTAGATATTAATCCTCTATCAGATATATAGCTGGTGAAGATTTTTTCCCAATCTGTAGGTTGCCTCTTTGCTTTTTTCAATGTGTCCTTTGCAGTGCAAAATCTTTGTAATTTCACGAGGTCCCAGTGATTAATCTGTGGTTTATTGCCTGAGAAGTTGGGGTTGTATTCAGAAAGTCTTTGCCAAGACCAATATGTTGAAGGGTTTCCCCTACTTTTTCCTCTAGCAGTTTCAGAGTTTCAGGTCTGATGTTAAGGTCTTTAATCCATTTGGACTTAATTCTTGTGCATGGTGAGAGAGAAGAATCTATTTTCATCCTTCTGCAGATATTTATCCAGTTTTCCCAACACCATTTGCTGAAGAGGCTGTCTCTTCTCCAATGAGTATTTTGGGCATTTTTATCGAATATCAGGTGGTTATAGCTACTTGGACTTATATCTGGGTCCTCTATTCTGTTCCACTGATCTACATGTCTGTTTTTGTACCAGTACCATGCTGTTTTTGTTACTATGGCTCTGTAGTATAGGTTAAAATCAGGTATGGTGATGCTACCAGCCTTATTTTTGTTGCTCAGTATTATTTGAGATATTCGAGGTTTTTTGTGATGCCAAATGAATTTTTGAATTATTTTTTCTACTTCCACGAAGAATGCTTTTGGAATTTTGATAGGGATTGCATTAACTGTGTAGATTGCTTTTGGTAAGATTGCCATTTTCACAATATTGATTCTTCCAATCCAGGAACAGGTGATGTTTCTCCACTTTCTAGTGTCTTCTGCAATTTCTCGCTTGAGTGTTTTAAAGTTCTCATTGTAGAGATTCTTTACTTCCTTGGTTAGGTTTATTCCAAGGTTATTATTATTATTTTTTTTTTGATGCAATTGTGAATGGGAGCGATTCCCTGATTTCATCCTCTGTGTGTTTGTTGTTAGCATATATGAAGGCTACTGATTTCTGTGTATTTATTTTGTATCCTGCTACATGGCTGTAGGTTTGATCAGCTCTAACAGCTTGCTAGTAGAGTTTTTAGGGTGCTTTTTGTATAGAATCATGTCATCTGCAAATAATGATAACCTGATTTCCTCTTTTCCAATTTGTATCCTTTTTATGTGTGTCTCTTGCCTTATTGCTATGGCTAAGACTTCCAAAACTATGTTAAATAAAAGTGGGGACAGTGGGCACCCTTGTCTTGTTCCTGATTTTAGTGGAAAAGCTTCCAGTTTTTCCCCATTTAGTAATATGTTGGCTGTAGGCTTGTCATAAATAGCTTTTATTATATTGAGATATGTTCCTTCTATTCCCAGTCTCTGTAGGACTTTTATCATGAAGGGATGTTGAATTTTTTCAAATGCTTTCACAGTGTCTAATGAGATGATCATGTGATTTTTGTCCTTCAACCCGTTTATATAATGTATTACATTTATAGATTTGCATATATTGAACCATCCCTATATCTCTGGGATACAGCCTACTTGGTCAGGGTGAATGATCTTTCTGATATACTCTTGTATTCTGTTTGCCAATATTTTGTTGACAATTTTTGCATCTATGTTCATGAGGGAGATTGGTCCATAATTTTCTTTTTTTGTTCTATCTTTGCCTGGTTTTGGTATCAGGTGATGCTGGCCTCATAGAAGGAATTTGGTAGAATTCCTTCTTTTTCTATTTCCTGGAAAAGCTTAAGAAACAATGGTGTTTGGTGTTATCTGTGACCTTAGATCTAATAGTGTTTGTGCAATGAATTTGGGAGCCCCCATGTTAGGTGCATATATGTTTAGGATTGTAATGTCCTCCTGTTGGAGTGTGCCCTTAATCAATATAAAGTGACGTTCCTTATATTTCTTGACTAACGTTGGACTGAAGTCTACCTTATCAGATATTACGATAGCAACCCATGCTTGTTTTCTAGGCCCATTTGCTTGAATCACCATTTTCCAACCTCTCACCCTAAGATAATGTCTATCCTTTGTAGAAAGGTGAGTTTCTTGGAGACAACAAATTGTAGGATCCTGATTTTTAACCCAGTCTGCAAATCTATGTCTTTTGGCTAGGGCATTGAGGCCATTAATATTAAGAGATATTATTGAAAGATGTGTATTTGTGTTTGCCTTTTGTGTGTGTGTGTGGTTCCGTTTCTACCTTTGCTTTCTTGTGTGAACTAGTATTTGAGTATTGCTTGTTTTTTCCACGTTCTTTATATGTGTGCTTTTCCTTTTCTTCAGCATGGAGGATCCTATCTAGAGCTGGTTTTGTCTTCAAATACTTCTTTAATCAGCTTTTGTCATGGAATATCCTTATTTCTCCATCTATTTGAATGGATAGCTTTGCAGGATAAAGGAACCTTGGTTGACAGTTGTTATCTTTCAGAACTTGGAATATATCACTCCATGCCTTTCTGGCTTTTAACGTTTGTGTTGAATAATCTGCTGTAATCCTGATGGGCTTGCCTTTGTAGGTAACTTGATTTTTCTCTCTAACTGCTTTCAATATTTTTTCCTTGGTTTGTGTGTTTGGTAGTTTGATTATAATATGATGATCAGAGGTTCTTTCCTGGTTTTGTCTCACTGGGGTTCTAAAGGCTTCCTGTATCTGCATTGGCACCTCTTTCCCAATTTGGGGGAAGTTTCCTTCTATGATTTTGTTGAAGATGCCTACTTTGCTTTTGGAGTGGAATTCTTCTCCTTCTACTATGCCCCGAATTCTTATATTTGATCTTTTCATAGTGTCCCGGATATCTTGAAATTCCCACTCATACTTTTCTATAAGTTTGTCTTTCTCTTTGTTGGACTGTATTAGATCTGCCACCTGGTCTTCTAGCTTAGATATTCTGTCCTCTCCTTCTTCCATTCTACTGGTGAGATTTTCTACAGATTTTTTTATTTCATTAACTATGTTCTTCATTGCTAGTAATTCTGACTGGTTTTTTCTTATTATTTCTATTTCCTTATTTATATCTTGTATTGCCTTCTTTATTTCATGTAATTGGTGTCCTGCATCTTCTTTGATTCCTTTGATTTGTTCTCTGACTTCTTTGAACATATTTACCATCATTCTTTTGAAATCTTTCTCAGACATTTCCTCTAACTCGTTCTCACTGGAGGTCATTTCTGATGCATTAATACGGTTAGGTGGATTTATATTGTCTTGCTTTTTAGTGTTTCTTGTGTTATAATGTATATATTTTTACATGTTGGATTAAGTTAGTGCTTGGATTTTCTAGCTAGCTGGGTATTCTTAGCTGTATTAATTGATTTGATGTTTATATCTTCAGGATAGGGGCTTAAGATGTTAGGTGTGGCTCTTAAGGCTCTCAGAGTATCTACAAAGGTGTTACTAGGGGTTGAGTTTCTCTGCTACGGGAGTATTCAAGTAGGCCGAGTGGAATAAAATACAGGTAGATTCTAAAATTTAACTAAACACTGTACACATTCAATCAAAAACAGCACCGAATATTTATGCAAAGAGTAGTTATTATAACAACCAGATCCTCTAGCAACAAAGAGTTTAAGATTTCTGGTATGTTGAGGGACCCAAGTTAGCTTGTGACCAAGTGAGACCCTTCCCTGGTGCAATCAATCCCAGTTACCTTTTTGGATGATTTTGGTCTCAGTCAAGTTGCTGGCTGTGTCGTTGGGCTACTGTTCTAATTTCTGCAGCTGGGCACTGGCTTTTTTTGTGGGGCAAAGCAAGCCTGGCAACTGTGGCCCTGCAGATCGGCACCCCTGCTGCTGGAACTGCCACTATTGCTAAAGCTGCCACTGCTGGGTCTGTCGCCTCTGCTGTGTCTACCACTGCTGCTGCTGCTGCTTTAGCTGCCACTGCTGAATCCTCTGCTGCCGCTGCTGGATGTGCGACTGCTGCCTCTGAAGCTGCTGCTGCTGGATATGCCACTGCTGGGGCCCCTGCTGCTGGTGCTGGAGGTGCTGATGTTGCTGCCGGACTCTGCTCGTGCTTGGGTCCCACTGTTGCCTGAAGTTGGCGTGGCCTGGTCCCAGGACTGCTGCTCTGTTCGCTGGAGCTGTGCACAGGCGGTGAGGGAGGGAGGGAGCCATAGCTGCTCTGGTTCTCTCGCTGTTCCACGTGTTCTTCTACCTTGCGGTCTGCTCCTCCGTTGCTCACTGCCGCTCTCCCTTCACGTTTCCCGAGTTGCGGAGAGCGCGGTGTGAGGGGAAGCTCCCGCACCTGGCTTTTCCTGAGGCTGGAGCCGAGTCGGGCGGCTTTCTGGTGCACTGCCGCCGCCACAGTCGGCGGACCTGCTTGGGCCACTTTTGCCAGCCTGTGCAGGCTCTGGATCTCTTCTACTTCTCCACTGACGTTTCGATTTCCTATACACCTCACTTTTTAGTAAAAGTGTGTATTTTGCTGAGTTTTCTTGGTCTTTTTCCCCGTAGGCTGCTTTGGCGTGGTACCTAAGCTGCTATCTTAACTGGAAGTCACCACAGTTATGCTTTTCACACGAGGTCATCTCATTTGTGGAAGAATAATGGCATATTAAACATGCTCATCTCACATGTGGAAAAGTGATGCCATATCACATGAGCTCATCTCATGTGTGGAACAGTGATGGTGCATCTCACATATTCATATCATGTGTGGAACATTGATGGCGTATCACATGAGCTCATCTCACATGTAGAACAGTGAGGGTGCATCACTTGGGCTCACCTCGCATGGAGAACCCGGGCTCACCTCGCATGGAGAACAGTGAGGGCGTATCTCCCGGGCTCACCTCACATGGAGAACAGTGAGGGCGTATCACCCGGGCTCACCTCGCATGGAGAACAGTGAGGGCGTATCACCCGGGCTCACCTCGCATGGAGAACAGTGAGGGCGTATCTCCTGGGTTCACCTCACATGGAGAACAGTGAGGGCGTATCACCCGGGCTCACCTCACATGGAGAACAGTGAGGGCGTATCTCCCTGGCTCACCTTGCATGGAGAACAGTGAGGGCATATCTCCCGGGCTCACCTCGCATGGAGAACAGTGAGGGCGTATCTCCCGGGCTCACCTCGCATGGAGAACAGTGAGGGCGTATCACACATACTGCAGTGCTTTGTTGCAGCCTGAGCTCAGAGTGACCTTTCTGTAGCGAGGATTTTACATCCTCATTATGCTGCCCCAACCTTTGCTCAGGCTCAGGCCCGCTGTTTACTCTGTTGATCTCATGAATTTCCATTTTGATTTATGATTTAAAAGAAAAAACAAGAGGGAAAGTGAGAAGAGAATCAGCTAATGTACAAAACCAAATTTTTCCAGAGTCAGGTGACAGAAATTTGAAGAACAAAATTACTGGAGTGTGGGTCACCTCACCTCTGACAAATCTGGAGGCATCTTGTCAGAAGTAAACAGGTGACTTGGTGCTGAACTCGTTTTTTTTTTTTTTTTTAATGTAGGGTTTTACTCTACCCCAGGATTATCTGGAATTTACTATGTAGTCTTAGGGTGGCCTCAAATTCATGGTGATCCTTCTACCTCTGCCTCCCAAGTGCTAGGACTAAAAGCACATATCACCACACCCAGGAGGTGCAGAACTTTTAAATGGCATGTCACTGGGGACATTCAACATTAGTGTCCTCTAAGCCCTGATGGAAGGATGGTTCACATCCCCTCATCACAGAAATGCAAGGGACAGACAGGACAGGACTTGAGAAGGCCACAAAAGCCCCCACCTGGAGCTAAAGCCTGTTTGGCTGCTGTCTTTGTGAGCAGGGAGGGGGCTGTCTTTCCACCTAGGCAAAGACCCTGCTGTCTCTAGGTGGGGTGGAGGCTCATGCAGTGTTGCTGGGGAAGTGCAGGAAACCACAGAGACCCCACTAGAGAGGATCTGAAGGGTCATGTTTCCTTCTGTCAGACACAAGCACACATAAAATTGGTTCCCAGGGACCCTCAGGAGACCACTGGTAGCCAAAGAAGAGAGGCTACCAGGTCAGAGGGGTTTGGCCTGCAAGCGCGAGCAAGAAAGGTAAGCAGAAAGCTGGTGCTTCCAGGTCAGAGGCAGGAAGTACACAGGGAGCAGGAAGCAGCCTCATGAACTGATCAGAGCCTCTGTTTCCTCAATTGAGCAATGCTGCAATTGGTGTAACCTGGTGGTTCTCAATCACAGTGGTAGATTTCTTTTTGTAGACAAGAGGGCATGGTGTTTCGGATTCACCCTCCCTCTAGATGCCATGGAAAAACAGACACCTCTCTTCCCTATGTACCTGCCGGAGATTATTTCCAGTAGCCCACATGTCAAAATCTGAAGATGCTCAGCTCAAGTTGCTTACATGTAATGCCACAGGACTTTCATGACCTACCCATGGCTCTCATGAATATGTTAAACCACGTAGATGACTTACAATACCAAATAAGATGTAAATGCTACAGAAATTGCTGTTAAGCTTGTTTGGGAAAGAATGACAATGAAAATAGCTGTATATGTTTGTAGAGAAGGAGTTATCACAACTACTTTTAACACATGTTCTCCCTCCTCTGGAAGCACTTAGGATATGGACAAACTCACCAGACACCCAGGGGAAGACAGGCAAGGCGAGCGCGGGGGGGGGGGGGGGGGGGATTCTGTGTCTGGAGCCAGGTTTAGCTATCTTCTGGAACTCGTGAGAACACCATGGGCCAGGAATTGTGCTGGCCTCCAGGGGAAGCTGCATTCCTGTTTCTTGATGGAGAATGTGTGGATCTGGAGAACTGATGTCTTATGAAACAGCACTTTACAAAATGGGACACCAGGCAATGAAGAGAAATGAGAAGCAAAGGAAGTGAGCCCCATGGTTGCTCTGGTTTCCAGCCTGGACAGCGTCCACATCATAATTGTGGAAAAAAAAAAAGCACCATGGAGCCTGGCAAGGCCCAAAGTTGAGCAGAGAATTCAGAAGACCAAGATGTCTGGGATCCACAGTGCACAGCACCAGAGAGAATGAGCTACATGGAGGGAGAGCTCTGAGAACTCACAGAGGGGAAAAGGAACACTAGATTGAGACCTGCTCTTGTCTGGAGTATGAATTCTTCAAAGTAAAATCTCACTGTGTCCCACTGCTTCCAAGCAGTGGAGCTGTGTCCAGTGTGTCCGGAACAAGGCTCAGGAGTGTGGAGCAAAATAGAAACACCCAGTCCCCAGCCCCCAATGGGAGGCAATCCATTGTGTCTGCAAGGAAGGCTGGAGTGGTGGCAGCACAGTGATTCAGACAAAGTGGATCTCAGAACAAACGATATTACCAGAGATAAAGAATGCCACCATGTCACTACATCCAGAGGGCATCTCAGTCCTGCCTGTGTGCAGACCTAATAACACTTGCAAGGCATGCTTCCAAAACTGAGACCTGCAAGGAGAAATAGACAAAGCCACAAATACCGTAGACATGTCAACACCCCGTCAGGAACTTATGGAGCAAGTGGACATGATGTCATAAGAGGACTCAAGCCACACCATCAGCCAACTGCACCTGATATTTACAGAACATTCTACAGCATCTGCAGAGTCCTCAGTCTTCAAGCCATGTCTGAACCTGCAAGACAGACTGCATTCTGGGTCATGACACAGATCTCAGTAAGTCTAAAGCAGTCAGAAAGAAAGTTTGTTCTTGAACCACTAGAGACTTGAACTAGAAATCAACAACAGGAAGATCACTAAAATATTTCAAATGTTTTGAAACTAAATAGCACACTTTGAAATTATCCATGTGCTAGAGAGTAAATCAAATGGGGAATTAGAAAATATTTTTCATTGAAAGAAAAGAAAATGTGGCACGTAAAAATGTGTGGGATGTTGCTAAAGTGGTTCTTGGGGACATATGGAATACTGATGCCCATGTCAAAAAAGAATGACTTCCATGCCAGCTACCTCAGCTGTTACCTGAATACATAAAACAGTGCAGGAAAAAAAAAATCCCATGTTGGGAGCAAGAAAAAAAAAGTGAGGATAAGAGTCAAAGGGGAGAAAAGAAAACAAAAGTTTCTCTGAGAAGAGCTATAAAACTGATATGCCCTTGGCCATGGCAGCTGGGGTAAAAAAGAGAGCTGGTTATTTGTATCCAGAATAAGGGAGGGCGGGCACAACGCAGATCCTGTGTACACTACTTTAAATTTTTCTGTAAGCAAAATATCATCTATCTATCTATCCATCCTCCATGTATTATCTAGCTAGCTCGCAATCTCAATGAGACCCATCACACATCTACTAATCATTCCACTATCGCGTGTTTATTTTGTACCCTGGGTAATAATGCAATATGGCTTCCTGTACTTGTTCCTATCATTTCAGCCTTGGCTGTTGGAAGTCCTTTTGTTTGGCTTCCATACAATTATACCAGTATGAGCACTTTTTTCCCCTTACATCTTTATATCCCAGTACTCCAAGATGCTCCAGGCTCACCTTGTGTATTTCTTGCCCCATCCTAGAACCAGCCCTTTTTTTTTTTCTTTTTTACAAGAAAATGGTATTAGAGACAAAGATCTGGGTACTAAACATGCTTGTTGCTCCTGGGGTAAAATTGCTTCTGGGTCCTCTCAGCTCACAGAACAAGGAACCCTACCTCCAGCACACACGTGTGTAGACATTTCTGTATGTAAACAACCACTCAATATGCGGCCAGTCAGGAGCTCACTCAGATGTCTGTGCACTAGTCCCTCGCTGTGTAGTTTCCCAGCCTTCTCCTCTTACTTGCCTGTAACTTTCCACTTTAGCAGTGAGAAACTAGCTCCCACCACCTGCCACCCACCCAGTGTATACACACAGCACAGTGACTTCAGAACCATGCACTCACCACAGCAGCCACATAACAAGCAGAGCACAGGGCTCAGGAATAGTTTTTATGATTTGTCATATAGACTCTTCCAATTCTAAAGGTTTAAGGCCACCCTGTTTGTCTTCCTGTGTCAACAAAGCTGATCCACTCATTTTTACCATAATTTGATTATTTTGTCACAGGCTGATACTGTCCATCACTTCTTAGGATCCCCTGGTCTCCTAATATTTTATTTTTATTTATTTATTTGAAAGAGAGAGAGAGAGTGAAGAGGCAGGCAGAGAATGGGTAGACCATGGTATCCAGCCACTACAAACAAACTCTTAGATATGTTTACCATCTTGTGCATCTGGCTCATGTGGGTCCTGGGAATTGAACCTGGGTCCTTTGGTTTTGCAGGCAAGTGCTTTAATCACTAAGTCATCTATCCAGCCCCTATTTTTTTAATCTGCATATGTTAAGGTTTACTTTTTCTACAGGAATATTCTTTTTTTGTTAAGGTGGGGTCTCACACCAGCCCAGCCTGATCTGGAACTCACTCTATAGTTCCAGGCTGGCTTTGAACTCACGGCGATCCTCTTACTTACGTCTGCCTCCTGAGTGCTGGGTTTAAAGTTGTGCACCACCACATCTAGCTTCTACTGGAATATTCTAAGGCTTTTGGCAAATGCATACAATCATGTTGTTCTATGAATTCTGTCCTTCCCCTCTTCATGCTTCCCATTCCCAGAGTCCTTGGCAACCACTGATCTTTCGCTGTCTAGGATCTTGCCTTTTGCTGAAATGCCGTAGGAATGTAACCTGTGTAGAAGGACCTTCTTCCTTTGAACAGTAGGTGTTTGGGATTCAACCTCCCTTTGCTAACTTGCTGACATACTCTAAGTAGTGATGACTAAATGCTGTTCCAGTGGACAGATCTACCACAGTGCATCTGGTCACCTGCGGAAAGATACCATCTGTTCTCAGACACTATGATTAAAACTACTTCCAGCATTCACAGGTAGGCACTTTTGTGTTCATCAGTTTGCAAGTCGTTTCAGTAACAACTACTTGGAAGCATGATTGCTAGAGTGTGTGGAAGACCATGTTTAGCTGTCAACTGCCTTTCAAAGTGGCTCTACCATTTCACACTCATCATAGCTGGTAATGAAAGTTTCCAACCGGCGTTGCCTGGGATGAGAGTTAAAAGATCTAGATTCCTGAAAATATTCAGATACCTCATTTCCAGTCACTGGACTGACTCAGCCATCAGCATGAGCCAGTCTAGTGACTGTCATGAGGACCCTAGACTGATGACCAGCTGCGCTGCTCTGTCCTGGGAGCTGTGCTCTTTGGGGTCACATGACTCTCTCTGTCCCACCCTCTCACCTGCTGTCCCCACCCCAGGGTGAGGGGGAGGGGTTACTGGGCTCTGATCTGCTCCTCCCCCCTTTTCTTCTTCCACATAACAAACAGCTTCACTCAAACAGCCATCTGGGAGGATGGATGGCACCGGCACCCTCTGTGGAATAAGTCCTCAGGGAGAAGAGCCAAGAAATTAGAGGCTCAGCCCTTACCATTCCGGTCTCATTAGGGCCCATAACTCTGCGTGTGGGGAGTCGTGTCTCTGAATCACGAGTTTACTCCCCCCCCCCACCGACTGCCCACCATTCAGGGCTGAGTTCTAAGCTGGCTTGCAGGGCCTGTCCTGCCTCAGGCTGGTTCCCTCTCTCAGGCTACTCCCCTCCATCTTTAAGCAGGGCAGGCTGCCTGCAGCCAAGGCCCTCTGGACCCACTCATCTCCTGTGCAGTGGCTGTCCCACTCCCGCGGTGGCTCCCTCTCCCTGCAGGGCCCTGGGGAAGTCATGCCTTCCGAGGTGTCTCCCAAGGCAGATTTGGGGGCCATGGGTGGATGTTCTGAGTAGAGCTGTGTTCAAAGTTGGGGCAGATGGGCAATCGTGGGGAGAGGTAGCGAGCTCCTGGCACTAGAGGTTTACGCAGAGGAAGGAAGGCTGAGCGCTCAGCAGAGAGGCCCAGAGAGCTGGGTGGAGTCCTGGCCACGTGACCTAGGAGTATCTGACCTTCAGCAACTGACCTTCACTGGGCCTGAGTACCTTCATCTTAAAAATTGGGCAAAGTGGTACTCCCTACTTCTCAAGGTTGTCATGGAGACAGCAGGACACACTGTGTGCAGAGGACTGAGAGAAGAGAATATTGTCAATACCAGGAGGAGGGGCTGGGCTGTGACACCTTTGAGCACTCTAAGATTCCAAATTGCTGTACTGTATAAAACCGAGACTGAGAGGTAATGATTCAGTTATCCTAAGGTAATAATCCCTGAGAATTGGAGGCTTTAAGGAAGTATGACATTGTTATTATCTGAGGCTCTTAGGAGCCCAAGGCTGTGTGATTTCGAGATCACATTCAAACCCTTCCTTCAGCAACCTCTGGGGGTGAGCTCTTTCATCTCTGTCCCTCTTTCCATGTCAGAGCTTTCACCTTTGCACCCCCCCCCCTCCAAACCCTGTCTCCTCCCCGAGGCCTCTTTTTCTAATTGCAGACTTACCCACTGTATCCTTTGTTCTGAGCACACCAGGCCCTGGTGGTGTTACAGATGTGAGGCACACACCCTAGCACGCTGTCTTCTGCTGGCCCCGCCCTCCTCACGGAGCCAGTCTTTGTCTGTTGAAACATCAGCCCACTGTCAAGGCCAGAGTCAAAGGCAGAACCTCCACGAGGCCATCTTCCCTCCCGGCTGAAGTGAAGGTCATTCCTTCATTAGACCCAACAGACTAAGATTGATTTTGGATTTTTAGCTGTCTGGTCTTGAACTTGGTGTTCCCAGAAGATTGGGCTTATTTAGCACTTGTCACAGTCCAAGTCCTTGTCACAGGTCTCCTTCATTAGAATTGGGGAGGAGACTTTTATTCTTTGGCTCCTGCTAGAGCCTCCTCTGGTGACCTTCAAAGACAGTTCCTGTGGTGGTTTGATTCAGGTGTCCCCCATAAACTTAGGTATTCTGAATGTTAGGTTCCCAGGAGATTTAGGATGTAAGCCTCCTAGAAACAGTGTATTGTTTGGGGCGGGCTTATGGGTGTTATAACAGTCTCCCCGTGCCAGTGTTTGGCACACTCTTCTGTTGTTATTGTTCACCTTATGTTGGCCAGGGCGTGATGTCCACCCTCTGCTCATGCCATCGTTTTCCCTGTCATCATGGAGCTTCCCCTCTAGTCTGTAAGCCAAAACAAGCCTTTATTTCCCACCACAAGCTGTCCTCCTTCTCAGCTGTGCTCCATTACTGAGGGCCTCTGGTGTGCCGAGTGGGTCTCAAGTTCAGGACATGCTGGAAGAGTGTTACCACCTCTTGGACCTTTTGGTTCCAGGCTCCTGCAACCACTGCCCTTTGGGCGGCCATGGCCTCTCCACTGAACACATTCAAAGCTGAACCTTCATCTTCTCATCAACTCTCCTCTCATCCCTGGCTCCACCTCTACGTTGCCTGGGTACCTACTCATGTGAATCAGAGACAGGGCACCCAGAACTTGCCTCGGATGCCAGTCTTTCCTCCTTAACCCTCTGGAGTCCCTCCCTACAACTTTGCCCTGCCCAAATCTGATCCAGCCTATCTCTGACTCAGAAATCCCCAAGTGTCTTGCCATAGCTCAGCCTGACTCCACCCTCTGTGATCCATCCATTCTGTAGGCTTAGATTTGAGCTCCAGGCCTGCCGGGCCCAGACTTAAGAGACCCTGCTGCAGAATCACTGCCTGAATGTCGAGCTGGCTTCTAGCCCCATACAGACCTCTTCAGTACCCATGTGCTCCTTCTAGACTCAGATGTACAGTTGTGTGGGGAGAAGCAGCCAGGACTTGGGCCTGCAGGCTGGAGGGTTACATACTGCGTGAGACCGTGTTGTGAGCTGAGCCAAGAGAAGCAGGACCAGGAGGTGAGAGACCAGGGACAGGATTAGATTTCTCTTCTCACGTTCTTGAGCACAGCCCAAGGATTCCCTGGGGTAGGAGGGTAGAGCTTATTTCACTTAATACTTGTTAGTGTGATTTATACCTTTTAATATTGAGTCTTCTGGCCTGTTGACTTGCATTAGTCTCGTGCTGTGCACAGTGGTTAGGGAGGGCTAGATCTACTCCCCAGGCCCCAGTAGAGTGAGTTTCCTAAACACGGGATGGCCACATGTAGCTCCCCCAGCCTAGGGATGGCATCCATATGCTTCAGACAGCTGGCAGGGTTCTAGGTGCCGTGATCCTGCCTGCATCTCCATATCTTCCCCTGGGCACATATGTAGGCAGGGCTGCCCAGCCCCAATCCCACGCTGGGCAGTGTGCCGAAGGCTCCCAGCCCAGGTAGTGAGGAGCAAAGAAGGTGGTGCCAGATGAGCCTTTGTCCCCTGCCTTCAAGGTTCTGAGTAACAAGAGTCACTTCTACCCAGAGGGTGGAACAGGGTTGGAACAAAAGGGCTGAGACCTGGCCGAGTTCATGCAGGTGGACCAGGCTTTGAATATTGGAGCCTTCCTTGAGACCTACGCTCAGGACCCATCTTTCTCAGCCACCCTGTTTCCATGGAAACAATAGCTCTCTGACTGGGGCCGAGTTTCCCACCTCTAGCCCTGTCACTTGAAAGAGATCCCCAAGCTGAATGCCCACAGGAATGTGCCAGGTGCGCCAAAGGTCATCTTGACATAACAGTTAGCCTTGCTGGCAGACTCATAGACAGGTGACCTGGTGCTGGCCACATAACCAAGCATCCTCTATCTCTGCTGGAATTCTGATGGACATCAAGGAGGCTTCAGTGCAAGGCGATGGTCCCTGTGTTTTCTCAGCCTGTGAGGCCTGTCTCTCCTTGTCTCTCTGGCTGTCCAGCCCAGTCCTCATGCTGCAGCTATCAGCGGCCTCTGTGAGCGGCTGTGACCACAGCCTCCCCGTTCTATAGCCTGTCTAGCTTGAGCCACTCTGGGCCCTGAGACTGCTTTATGCTGTCCTTCCTAGCAGGTCATCAATATCAAGGACCTGGGCTTTAACCCTTGATGCCCTGTCTCCTATTCCCACACATCTCATAGTCGCTTGGGCATCAGGACTCTGATGTCCCCTCACTCCTTGCCCTTCTTTGTCTCATACTTGTTAGCATTTTCCCCGACACAGCACTGGTCCCCACCTCCCTCAACATGTTTGTTCCTAAGTGATCTCCAGCTTCCTGCCTTCTTTCATTCACGTGCCAAGAGCTGTCTACACCAGCCTTTGTCACTCAGTATCTCAAGAGCCTGCAGTAGTGTCCTTTTGCTCTAAAGATAAGGCCCTCAGCATAACCTGCAAGGGCGTTCATTCATCCACCCAGTAGATACTTGTAAACCCCTGCTTGGTGCCAGATACTGGGGAGACAACAGAGAAAATACAACAGCAAAAGGACAGGCTCTGGTCTCTGGTATCTGAACTTCCCTGGGGAGGGATGGATGGCAGATGCAGATCAGATGCACTTTGTGCATAACTTGGTAATAAGCATGAGGGGTCATGGAGATGTAGACAAGGCATTTAATGTTGACATCTCTGTGTAGGAGGGAGGGAGACATGCGGGTGTTTGAGGAGGAGCATGGCGTGCAGAGGGACTGAGTGCCAAGGGCCTGTGTTCGCACTTCACACAGCAGCTCTGGGTGCCCAGTCTCCCTGCATGAGCTCAGTCTGATCACTAACCTCTGCACCTGACATGTTGGCCCTGGCCTAAGGTGAGCTACACTGGTCTGTCGGGATGTTCTCCTGAAGAGTCATGTCCCCTTCTGACTGGAGACTGATGTGAGGCGTGTTCATTTCTCATCCCTGATCCAAGTATACACCCAGCACATAGTAGGTCCCCAACAAATCACCTGGGGGAAAAGTGGAACTGAGAGGATGGGAAGGGAGAAAATAACCCATATGCATTCCTTCCAGTAGAGCAGAAACCGCCCATAAGGGTGTGCACTGCCTCTGTGGGGGGGGGGGGTCTGCTCTGAGACTCTTGTCCCTCCCCCTGCACCCCCTTCTCTCCTCGTCTGAATGCGCACACTGCATAATCAGAGCTGGCAATTAGGGCTCCCATCTCTGGCTTTGGCTTCCCAGACTCCAGCCCTGAAGAGCGGAGCAGGTTCTTATTTAATCAGCATTAGCTCTGGAATACCTCAGGGGAACAGGCTCACTTCAGGGCTGTGTGCTTTAATTCTCCGTGATGCTAATTAGATCGGGGAGAGAGCCTGGGCTCCTGGGCTCCCAGCAGGACTGCTGTGGGGTCACTCACTAACAAGACAGAGAGGCCAAGCCTCCTCCCTAGCTCAACGTCGTCCTGCCTCCCCTAGCCCCGTGTGTCATCCATGGCTCCCCAGTCAACCTGCAGCCCTGTGGGAGAGCAGAACCAAATGTCTCTCTCAGGCCTGTGATGACCTGATGACCAGTAGGTCTCCTGTGAGAGGAAGAAAGGTGGACACTCAGAGAACAGGGGCAGCCTCCCTCCGGTTCTCAGAAGCTCCCTAGGCTCCTTTCTACCTGTCCTGTGGTGAGTGGTGGCCAACACTAAGGAAGTGGGGTGGCACCAGAAGATAATCAGCCCTTCCTTGCCCTTCCTTTTCCTTGATGGGGACAAGGTCTGTCCGCAATCACCTCTCCTCTCCTGATGGCTTTTGCTCAGTTCATCCTGTTTGTTGTTGTCACCACCATCTTTCCTTCCAGGTCTTGCTCAGGACAAGGTGGTGGGAAGGAGAGGCAGCAGAACACTCTGAGCGCTTGCTGTATGTCACAAATGCCCACACTGACCACAGCTGGTGACCTTGGGTTGTCTGTTGTCTCCGATGGCCACTGACCACTTGCTATCATTGTCATCCTGAACAGTTGTCCAGACATCCCTTCCCGTGTCCTGTTCTGGACCCTTGCTCTGCCTGTCACTTCCTTTTTCAGATCTTGTCATCCTCTCAGAGTGACTCTCCCCAGCCTGCATTGCTGTCTCAGCTCTTGGAAGCGGGGTGTCTTCAGCCCTCTGTTGACAGCTTCAGCTACTCCCATGCCACCAGACACTGCTGAAATTCCAGGCATCCCACGTGTCCACCATCAAGGTGGCAGATGGACACAGGGAGCATGTCGGGGCTTAGGAACCATGTGGCCTTCAGTCACGTCAACTCCCCAGTCTTAGTCTCCTTGTGGAAAAGGGGAAGATGGAGCCGTCCTCGCACAGGGAGGCTGCGCTGATCAGGACGCTCAGCAGTGCCACTCTGACCGGTCGGAGGCCTGGCATACAGCAGGTGCTCAGAGCATCCTCCTGTCTCTCCTTCACACCACCCTGTCCTGAGCTCAGGCTCCTTTGCCAAACCTTTTAGCCAACTACTTTGGGAGGATCCTAGAGGAAGGAAGGGGGCTCCTTTTAGAGGGTATGATTGAGGGAGACCTTCCTGAAGGGGTGACATTTGACCGCAGACATGGATGTAGTGAGGTGAGGAAAGGATGCTCAGTGACACCTCGGGGCAGGACCTTCTACCCACAGGAATCAGCCGGGACAAAGACCCTGAGGTCAGCATGTGCTTGACATGAAGAAGTCAGCCAGGCTAAAGTAATAGGGGAGGTGTGGGCTATGAAATAGGGATAGAGAGGTAGGCAGGGCTGGGCACAAAAAAATCTGTGGACATTAGCCTATGGGGATGGGGCACCATTACTTGGGGATAGACAAAATGTGACCTTAGTACACCACAATCCAGCTCTGACCAGTCAAGCTGATGCTAAATGTCCATTCTCCTGCAAACAGGCTGTGCTAGGCAGAGGTTGAATATTTGTCCCCTCCAGAACTTACATCAGTGTTCTTTATGATATGAGTGGGACTTACTCAGGAGTAAGTTTCATGCCTTGATAGGAGGGTGTGTGAAACAGGCTTTTTCTCTTTCTTCCTGTCCATCATGTGTCTCCCAGGTGCTTCCAGCTTCCAGCACTGTGAGCTGATGGGTCTCTGTTCACTACAAGAGCCTTAGCCTCAGGTTTTGTGTTATAGCAGCACCACATAGCTAAGGCAGTGTGGAAGCTCTAGACTCTCCCACCCGATTTCTGGGCTGCATGTGAAGGTCAGAGGTTGACATCAGGGGTCTCCTTGATTGCTCTCTGTTTTATTTAGTGAGCCAGGGTCTCTCACTGAACCTGGAGCTCACTGATTCAGCTAATGTATCTATCCAGGTTGCCCTGGGGATTCTGTACCCTCCTCCTAAGAGCTGGGCTTACAGGCTCATACCGCTGTGTGGAGTTGGGGATCTGAACTCCGGTCCTCACACTAGCTGGGCAAGCACTTTACCCTCTGAGCCACCTCCCCAGCCCCCAGTCTGTCTTTTCACTGAACTCCTAGAAAAAGCCAATTTCTATTCATTTGGTGTTCTCTCCCCAGACCAGTGTGTCAGCTGGGACTGGCCAAGTGTCTCAGGGAGACACAAAGACTGTAGTTGGAAGCCCGACCTGGAAATGACGCCTCATTCTTCCACCATATAGAAGAAGACTTTCTGGGGTGTTGGGAGGGGGTTGTAGATGCCCATCTCTTCAGATGTTGCTCCTTCTAGAAGCCCCTAGGGTCAGTGTTGGGCTTCCTAATGTGTCGGGTGTGATCACCATGGAGGATCGAGGACTTGCAGACCAATGTGATCTTCCTCACCAGGGACCATTCTGGGCTGTGGGTCCTTCCTTCAGGGAGCTGAGACGGGAAGTATGGAGCAAGGCAGGCAGACGGGACTGTGGCCCTGGGGTATGGACACTCTGAGTGCCACCTGCTTCAGCCCAAGGACTGTACCTATATGTCCCCTGGTGATGCCACTGGCCAGTTGCTATGATCAGCTCCGCATTGCCTCCTCTGGCTCCTTTGCACAGCGTGCCCCTCTGACCGTGGCAGAGTTAATGGATGCTTCTGTCTGTGGTGGAGGCTCTACAAGCTGCTTGTAGATGTGGGAACCAGGGGAGAACAGGCGTGGTGAGAGAGAAAGAAGAGGGGGAGGGGTCTATCAGGCCACATGGGAGAAGAAGCTCAGAGTCCATGGCTACAGTAGTTTGACAGGGTTGAGGAACGTAGTGTAACCTCTGGGATAAAGGAGGCAGGCAGCGTGGAGGGACACGCCTGGCACCTCCTGGGCATGAAAGGTTGCTTCCTGTGTGTGTTGGGGGGGGGTCTCACGTCAAAAGAGAATCAAAACTGGCTTTAAAAATACATTTTCTTTGTATTGTATTTACTTATTTGAGAGAGAAGGAAGGGAGGGGATGGAGGAGAATGGGTGTGCCAGGACCTCCAGCTGCTGCCAATGAACTCCAGATGCATGTGTCACCTTATGCATCTGGCTTACATGGGCCCTGGGGAATTGGACATGGGTCCTTTGGCTTTGCAGGCAAGTGCCTTAACTGCTAAGCCATCTCTCCAGCCCTTAAAACTGGCTTTTAAGGCCGCTACATGGAAGCTGGGGGTCAGAGGGTAGGCTGTTGGCTAAGCAGGATTATTCCAGAGCAGACAAACTCAAGAGCTGCAAGACCTGTACAGCTCACATCTCACCCTTGCCAGACGCTAACTCTCTGTACATAGCAACTCACGGAACACTATTGACACTCCCAGCAAGTAGAAACCAGTGCTGTCTCTTTTAACAAGAAAGGAAACTGAGGCATGGAGCAATTCTGCCAAAGCCCGGTGGCATCTGCTAATGAATGACAGAGCCAGAGGTTGATGTTCAAGCCCCTCCCCCAGCTGTAAATGCTAAAATCCCAGGGTCCTGAGACTTTTCAGATCTTGTGTTATTTAAATTTAAATCCAGAATTTAATGATGACACAAGTACAAGCTGTTCTATTTCCAACCCAGCAGGCTTCTGAGAGCCTTAGTCTATAATCTGGTGCTAAATCGAAGGATCTATGACTATCTCTTTAAGAGTCTCTGGTCTAATATTTTATAGGAAACACGGGAGTTATTTAAAACCCAGCAGCAGGAGGTAGAACTCTTCCTCACTTTCCCCTGAGCAGAGGGAGGTCAAGGCTGGATGTCTGAAAGCCGAGCTTCTGTCTGTCTCTACCCCCTGGCCCCGGAGGCAGTCTGACAAGTTAACAACTTTGCTATTTTGGGCCCTTAATTTGAGGTGTCCCCAAGAGGGGCGGCTGGAAGACAGTGCAGGCTGAGGCTCAGGAGGGAGAGGGTCTGCAGGGCAACTTGCCGCGGTGGGCCCTCAGGAAGCCCCTGCGGCGCCAGGGCGAGTGGGGCGTGGGGGGCGGGCGAGGGTGGTCCTGAGCCGGCCGGTGGGAGGGCCTTCTCCTCCGCCCTGCTCCGCGGACCTCTCCCGCCTTCTCCTCCGAGCTGGAGCACTTCTGGGGGCTCTTTCTTTCCCAGCCGCCTGTTTCCGTGGCCCACTCGCCAGTTCCCCGAGGACCGAGGGCAAGGCTGGGCCCTCAGAAGTGGGCATTGGTTCCGTGGGGGAGTGAGGGTCTAAGTGACCCCGGCCCCCTCTCCTCCCAGCCCCGGAGGAAAGGCCAGCCTCTCTGAGCCCTGCTGTCTCGGAGGAGAAGTGCTACAGACCTGCCACGTCTTCAGATCGCGCAACCCGCCGTGTCTGAAGTGTTCCCAGGACCTCAGACAGAAGAGTCAGCAGTGGGTGGCTGTGAACTCAGCACCTGTCACATGTCGTCTCCCCTCGGAGGGGCGGAGGGCAGCGCTCCCCACCCTTCCATGCCAGCCGCCCTCCTCTGAGGAGTCTGCTCTCTCAGCCCGCCTCCCTCACACCGTGCTCCCCAGCTGTGGCCCGCCCTGCCTCTCCCCGCAACTCCTGCCCAGCACTGCAGGGTCTCTTCCTCAAGCCAGGGCAGACCCCTCCCAGCCCTGGTGCCTTCCCTGGGCTCCCAAGACCTGGTACTGTCCTTGTCACAACAGCCTTCATCCAGCCCTAAAACTGCCATTCCATGGTCTTTTCATCTATGTTCCTTGTCCCAGAGCCCATCACTGTATGGGTGACCTGGGGACTTGTGCACAGGTAGGCACAGGAGAGAGTGCCAGGATCATACGTCCTGAGCAAACCCACCCTTCACTCCCATCTCTAAGATGAAGTCATGGCCCCTGGGAACTGTCCTCTCAGAGCTGCAGAGGTTTGTCATCCTTGAATAGACCAGATGGAAAGGACTTCTTTAGTAAATTCACTGTGGGCCTAGTTCTTTGGGGTATCTGGTGATGGGCAGAAGCTGGAACCCATGCCTCGTGGGCTTGCAGCAATCCAGACGACAGGCTGATGTGGAGATGGAATCTGGTATGGTCCTGGTCAGGAGACACCTTGTCTCCGGGAGAGAGAACTGGGGCCAGCCTTCATCCTAATGGGTAACACTTCCGGCAGTACTAACTCCAGCCTGTAGGTGGCGATGCAGGCTATCTCAAGCACAGCTTGGCCCGGTGGCCAGTCCTGGAGATTGGAAGGGCCAGAGAGGGAGGGAGAAATTGGAGGGGCGGCATATGGATATACGAGTAGGGAGAGAATGCTTTTGAAGAAGGCTTCCACTCCCTCAAGGGGTTGAGGGGCCCCCCACAGTCATTTCTTCCCTTACCCCATCTAAGACTGCCCAAGAAGTCATGGTGCAGTCCACAGCAGGCCTGTGAGTCATCCACAGACCCAGGTACCCAGGTACACCGTTCGCTAACTTCCTGGCGTGCAGGAAGTTCACCTTGCCCTTTTGGGTCTCAGTATTTTTCCATCACTGAGAGAGACAGTTCGCAAGCCAGGGCAGAACAGTTTAATAAACTCTTTAATAAACTCCCTGGCAAGGCAGCCGGGAATCTGCGCAGAGCAGTGCATAAAGGGGAGACTGGGAGCTGCCTTTACCGCTGCAGAGTGACAAGCTGTCAGCGGACGTCCCCGGCTAGGAAAGGACATCTGGACGACAGACATTCCTCATGACAGCGGCCTGCAGAGGGCCACAGGTGGGTGGGGGTTGAGAGCCCAGGAGGGGCCTGTGGATGGAGCTTCAGGGAAATCAGGTGGAGTAGGCACTCCCCGCCCCCAGAAGCCCATTGATTGGAGAAGGACCCCCATCCACTTCCTGTGCTGGGTAACAGATCCCTTTCTGGGCTGGTTCTCATTAGCCAGTACCGCCTGCTTCCCACTGCAAGGTCCCCAGAGCCACTGCAAGGCACACTGGGAAACGGGCAGGGCATGGTCCCAGGCTGCACCGCGCGGCTGCTGAGGTCAGCTGGGGGTCCTGCTCCTTGCGGGGTGGGGGGGGGGAGCGGGGCAGGCCTGTTGCGCCTCCTTCAGGATTTATTTCCTCGTTTGGAGATGACACCCTGTGGCTCAGCCCTGGCCTCTTTCCATCATGCACACCCCTGGATTTCTCCCCCCACCCACCGGATGACCTTGCCTGGGCACCACAGAGAGTCCTCTGTGGGCTCTGGAAGGCAGGGAGGGCCACGTGGTGGGGGCTGACAACGGTGGGCACCGTGCTGTGCTGAGTGCTCTCATGCCCCTGTGCCTGGTCTGCAGGCGGGCAGAGACCTGGCTGAGCTCTCTGCCCGTCCCTCCCCCTTCCTGCAAACGATTGCGGTTGTGGTCCTTGGAGGAGCCCCAGGGTAAATACTAATAATGTGCCTGTGTGTACCTTGGCTGGGAGAGAGAATGAATCATTTCCTGCTCTCCTCCAGGGCCGGTAAACTTAACTACAGATGCGCAGGGTCGGTGGGCAACTGTGAAGGTCCTGGTGGGCAGGGCTGAGGCACAGACCGGGCCCCTGCTGAAATCCCCACCCCTGAGCCAGGCCTGGCCCTCTGGCAGCACAGAGGACAAGGGTCAGGCTGCAGTCCTGGCTCTGCAGTGCCCAACTCTGTGGCCATGGCTGCTGGTTCCTTTCCTGTGCAGACTCAGGGCCTGGGCGAGGTGCCTTGTCCCACAGCCTGGCCCAGATGCTCCCACAGGCTGCTCACGGCACCACCTGATTCTCATGACGGCTGTTGTTGCTGTGTAACCCAGGCTGGCTGGCCTCCGACTCATGATCCTCCTGCCTCAGGCTCCCGATGCTGGGATTGCAAGATCAGGTCAGAAGTGCTGGTCTGGCCTGGAAAGAGTCCATGAGATGAGGAAGGACAGCATAAACCGAGCACCAGGCCGCCCAGGGACACCAAGCACCCACACTCTTCTGCTTTCTAGTTGTCTAGTTTTGAGCATTCACACTCATCCTAGTGGAGTGGCTGCGTCCTCGCTGGCTTTGACTCACATGTCCCTAGAGGTGACCTCAAATATCTTTTGGAGTGTTATGGGTCACCTTCAGAGACATGTCTTTTCTCCTTTGTAAAATCTGGAGAGAAGGGTAGGTTTTGTACTATAGAATTGTTTATATGTTGTAAATATTAACTCATCAAATATATAACTTTGAAATATCCCCCTCCCCATTCTATGGGCTGCTTTTACACTCTAATGAATTTTGTCCTTCGATGCATGGAAATTTTACATTTTGATTTATATCACCATATTTTGAGGTTGCTCAGAGGAACAAATTAGCTGTGATCAGATTCCAATTATTTCCACCCCAAACCGAAGTCCACACTCACCCTCCAAATACTGTCTCCATTAGTGAGGTCCCTGCAGAGGGAGAACAGGTGTGCTGCGCAAACGGTCCCGGGTGCCTCAGAGAACAGAGCAGCCGGGACGTCACACAGGCCTGGGTCTGGCAGGCTATATCAGCCTCTGTGCCCGAGGTTCTCCTCCAGGACGAGCTGATGGCCCCTCTGTGTGGAAGCTCAGGACACAGCATCTGGGCATCCTGCACCTTGTCCTGTGGTTTCTGCATGGCGGCAGGTACCAGGCAGCGGCTGGCCGCTGATACCGGCATCGAAGGGCCGAGGCTTCCTCTCCACCCGCCGCCTCCACCGGAGACCTGCGGCAGCTCAGGGCTTGCTGGAGCCTCCACACGTCTCCCACTTCCGTGCTCAGGAGGCCGGCATTCGCCTTCGTCCCACCCTCCCTGGAGCCCCAACTCCTCTCTGTCCACAAAATGTCAGTCTCTGGGATTTGAAGAATCGATCTGCAGCCCACGTTTCATGATCCGCATCACCCACAGGTCTGAGCCAGGGAGTTCACTAACGAAGCATTGTTTCTGCAGCCATGGAGACGGGGAATTTCTCCTGGAGTCTGGGACAGGGAGGCGAGGGTGGGTCAGAGGGTTTATCTGCACCAAACACAGGTGGGCATTATTGCTGGGCCACAAGACCTTCCTTCCTCATCACTAACACCAGGATCACCACCTCCACAGTCATAACTATCATCATAAACATGGCTTGGATGTGGTTTGTGTCTTAGAAAGTTGATCCCCAATGTAATGGGATTAAGAGGTGGTGGAACCCTTAAGAGGTAGGACCAGTGGAAGGGGACTACATCATTATTAGGGGTCAGGGTTACTCAAATACAACACATTCTGTTGTATTCCACGTTTTTTGTTTTTGTTTCTTGAGGTAGGGTCTCACTCTAGTCTAGGCGGACCTGGAATTCACTATGTAGTGTCAGGGTGGCCTTGAACTCACAGTGATCCTCCTAACTCTGCCTCCCTAGTGCTGGGATTAAAGGCGTGTGCCACCACACCCAGCTGTATTCCACTTCTTAAGGGAGGTATTAATCTTTTCTGTGGCCACTATCCCCAATGAAGTAGTCCCCTTCCCTTACCTCAGGTCACCCTAGCAGACGTTCCTATCTTGGGTTCAGACCCAGGGCCACCCTGGAGCAGCTCCGAGAGGCTCAGCTCTCTGCCAGCCTCTTCCACGGAACAGACAAGCACCCCACCACCTGGGCTTCCCTAGCTCAGCAGCGATGCTAGAGTGAGGGGCGGGTCCCTTCCTTCTCCCACCCCTCAGAAGACACTGGCCCATTAGCATGGGTCCCTGTTTGTGGCCACGGACTGTTACATTCTGCTCCTTCCATTGAATGGCTTCTATTACACTAAGCAGATAAAAATGGAGAGGGCCAAGGGAGGCTGGAAAAAATCAATAAGTAATAAAAGTTAACATGGGAGCAAATGAATTAGCAGAAGGAGCCAAGAAAGTGCCCGCGATGTGAGATGCGCTGAGCCGTGGGGCCCGGAAGGCTGGTGTGGATACTGTTTTGGAGGAGGGCGGGACTGGGAGTCGGACCCCGGAGCCCCACCTCTGCCTCAGCATCCCTAGTGTCCTTAGAGCCCCCTCCCACGCCGACGGTGGTGGGGGGAGGTCGGCTGAAGCCACCATGTCTTTAAGCAGCTTCAGTCATACATCCGCTCAGTGGCCGCTCGCTGAGCACGTGCTGCGTGTCGGGCCAGCATCGCAGGTGAGCTCCGGAGCCTGACTGCCTGGCCAGAGGCTTGTCTCTCAGAGGAAGTGACTTGACTTCTCTGTACCAAATTTTCATTCTGCAAAACGGGACCTGCTAGCACTGAGGTGAGAATCGAGGCCCACAGTTCACGCAAACTGCTTGGAGTAGACTGACATCCACAGGCGGTAGGCACTGGACAGATGCTATAGCCACTCTCATACCATTTGGGAGGGACTCTGCCCTGACCTATGGGGGCATCGGCTCTTCTTCGGGGAGCACAGGGCAGGAAGCTAAGCTCAGGAAGGTGGGCAGTTCATCCAGAACCTGCATTTCTTAAGTGGATCAGGCCTCCACTCCTCTGCTCTGACCTGGCCTTCCTGGACCTCCCCTGGGGTTTGACTCTGAGATCTTCCTACCTCTGGGATTAAGGATGTGCACCACCACACCTGGCTTCAGTTGTTTTTAACTGTGAATTCAGAAAATCTGGCAAATAGTGGTTGGAAAACGGATGCTTATTTTCTCCTCTGTGAAGAGATCTAGATGGTGTCTGGCTGTGATTCAGGGCTTCTCCACACCGGAGAGGACCCACGTCCCTTCTCCTTTACTGTCTTCACTGCACGTGGCTTCTTGACCTTGGGTTTGTAGCTTCTTTGTCAAGGAATGGCTGCTACAGCTCCAGACATCATGCTTGGGGAAAGGAAACAGCTCATGCAAAGGTCCAGGAGAGAGTAAGGGAGCGAGAAGGTCAGCAGGACTAAAGTAGATCCCTGTGGCCCAAACAGGGATGGTGTGATCAAGGATGGAGTGGGGGCTGGGGTCCACAGGGACTTCAAGAGTCATGTACCTAGATTTGGCCTTGACCCTGAGCAATGGGAAGTTCTGAGCTCCCTGGTCTCACTCAAATGTAACTGAGAACTTCCTTGTTTGAAAATGAAAATCTACACTGGGCAAACAGGTTCCTAATGGCCATTGCTGGCACTTTATTAACTAGGCGTCCTGAGTACTTTAAACCTGGGCACTTAATTTAGATTTACAAGGATAATTTGGATTTATGAGACTAGTTATTACACATTAAGTACAGAAAATGCTTGTTGGTTTCATAGGCAACAGTTACTGATGCACATAAAAGGAAACTATGGAACATTTAATTCTCCTGTTAGTTCTCCAGCTTCCAGGAAGACTGGAGGTGGGCCTATCATCCTGTGGGTGTGTGATCTCCTGAGGGTGTCATCCTGTCTTCTCCTCAGTGGCTGTTTCATAGACAGTCAGCAATGCTGCCCTGCCTGCTGTGTCCCTGTGGCTCTGGTGCCTAGGGCCTGTGGCCTTGGGATCCACCTCTCCCCCATTGCCTTCAACCTCAAAGCTGGGAGACTAGAGGGCCAGGGCCAAGGACCCTGGCCTGGTCAGAAGCAGAGGGTCAATAGCCCTGCTGCTGAGAGGACAAGACATTACCTGAGTAACTGGGAAAATGCCAGCTTTGGAAGTCAGGCCACCACATGACATGCAGGAGGAGGATCCGAGAAAGGTGTGTGGAGCTCTGGGGATAGGCAGCCCTCCTCAAAGTGCCCAGGGCATTGGGAAGATCTCCGTGAGAGGGAATCCAGCCCCAGGCAGCTGGCACAGCCCCACTGCTTGCCATGGTTGCCGTCCTCCTGCTGGACCAGGGAACAAGGGCAGCCGAGTGCACGTCCCTGTGGCCGGGAGCTCCCAGCCTGAGGCCAAGTGGTCCCTGGGATGCTCCTGGCTGTGCAGCTTGGATTTGGAGCTGACTGTCAGGTGTGAGGGTTGTAGCACCCCGTCACTAAAACCATGTCCCAGAACACAGGAAGTCCTGCTGGTAGCCAGGCCCACCTTTAGCTGGACTGTGGTGACAACTAAAGCCAAGGCTGCCAGGGGCAGGACGAGAGGACATGAGAGCCATCCTGTCTTGAGCCCTTCTCCCTGTCTCTGAGTCCCCCAAGCAAGGTGGCACCATCACCGTCCCCTTTGAGAAGGAAGGAAGCACAGACTCTGCCAGCGCTCCGGGGACGACAGCTACAGACCATGAGGCTGGGGCACGTGTGTCCATCCACTGTCACCCCTCAGCCGGTCTGAGGGACCCGGGGTCAGCAGAGTGGGAGGCGGAGCTCTGGGTGAGCCCTGGCCGAGTCACACATGGCACAGCCTTGCTTGACAGAGACCAGAGGCCAGCAAGCTGGTTACACGTGTTGAAATATTGGGTGATGGTCCCTCTGCAAGGAGACAGATTGTGCTGACTGAGTTGAGGGGAGAGGAGAGAGGAGGAGAGAACCCAGATTTCTGTGTGAGGATGAAATGAGCGCTCACAGCAGCTATCTGGTGACGCTAGCCTGCTCTGTGAAAATTTCATTTTCAGGGCTAGGAGGACAGGACAGGAGCGTGGGGTTCCTCCCTGCCCACGGCTCTCAGAGTCACCTGACACATCCTAGATCCTCCTTCTCATGTCCATCCAGTAAACAATTGCTTCCAGACTCCTGGCCCAGCTTTTGTTGACTCTGAAGATGCTGGGAGTGACTGGCCAGCTCTCGGGAGCCCACTCAATGACAGATATGGACGTGGGAGGCAAGGATCAGGTAGGCACAGGGCAGCCTGGCCAACGGCACGTCTGTGTTTACTGAGCTGGACCCAAGTTTACCCACTGTGCCCCAGGATCGTGTGCACAGTGGGCTGGTGTTATGGCTCTAGTGGGCCCTGCCAGTCCCAGCCATGGACCAAAGCACTTACTTGGTCCTCTGCCAGCACCAAGCATGAAGGTGCTAGACACTGTCACCAGGGCTCAGGAGCCACCCTTGGCTATCACCAGTGTCATTTAGCCCTCCTCACACCTTCTTGTCCTCCTGCAAAACAATTCTTAACCTCTGCCCTCCTATAAGTCATGCATCTAACCCCCACCTGTAACTCATTACAGGTTGCCATTGGCCCTTTAGTACTGGGAAAACTGAGGCCACTGGATACCCTCACCCTTATTCCTGATCCAGTCTTGGATTCTCTTCTATCAGGAGGCTAATCCTAACTCCCATAGTACCAGCCCCTGTGCCTCTAGCTTTCAGGCTGGGCCTTCCTCTTTCTTTTCTTCAAAATTTTTTGTTTATTTTTATTTACTTATTTGAAAGAGACAGACAGAGAGAAAGAGGCAGAGAGAGAGAGAGAGAGAGAGAGAGAGAGAGAGGGAGGGAGGGAGAGAATGGGCACACCAGGGCCTCCAGCCACTGCGAACGAACTCCAGATGCATGCGCCACCTTGTACATCTGGCTTACTTGGGTCCTGGGGAATCGAGCCTCCAACCAGCATCCTTAGGCTTCACAGGCAAGCGTTTAACTGCTAAGCCATCTTTCCAGCCCATTTCCTCTTTCTATTTCTGCAGCGTCTCCAACTCCACCACTCAACACTGCCCTTCAAGTGAGGGCTGTGACACCCCAGCGCCAGCATTCCAACTGGGGTGGGGCTGAGACCCCATGCAGAAAGACCTCAGTCTCTCCACTTCTCAAGCAGGGCGGGTCCATGTGGTTCCTCAGAGGTCTCAGGGTGGGGGAGATGGTCTTTTGCCCTCAGTGGTGCCCACCACAGATGATTTTCTCCCTTCCTGGAATCCACACTGTGCTCCCTAGAATAACCTCTCACGTAGGCCACTGGGACCCGCCAGGGCCCTGCCCTCAGGGTCTGCCTACTAGGGTATCTGCCTGTTTGGGGCGGGTCCCTGCCCTACTCAATGTCTTAGGAGTCAGGACTCTTTTTGCTTCCTGATGCCTTCCAGGTGACATCCAGCCCCAGATTTCCTCTGTCCTGTCAAAGCTGCCAGCACCTCGGTAACATGAGATTCTGATCTTCTGTCTCCCTATTGCCACACCATGCCCAGGAAAGCAATGGCTGTTAAATGCTTGTTGAGAGAGGGAGAAAGAGAATGACTGAGCACACGCATGGGAGCGTCCTCAGGGTACTAAGCTGCCTGGCCAGAACCCACGAGGCACGTTACACCAAGGAACCTGGTCCTCTCAAAGCTGACCTTCACCACTGGCCATGGAACGTCACCCTTGGGTGCAGGGCCCTCTCCTGTGCTCCTCAGCTTCCCTACTTCCTCATCCAGTACTGTGTCCCATTGAGCCCAGGGAACCTTCCTTCTACAAGTTCCCAGAACCCTGAGCATCCCGATGGGAGAGTCTAGTTCCAGTTAAAGTTAACCTCCCAGTGCTTGTCACATCATGGTACAGGCTGGTTTCAGCTGCTCTTCAGGGATCGCCCAGAAGAGCACAGAAGAACCTCCCCTTTGCAGCCAGTGGAAGTAGCAGGAATCATGATGGCTTTTGCAGTTCATTTTCTTTGGCTTGGATGAATCGACTTCTGGAGTATTCTGGAGAAGCAATTAAAATTTGCTGCTGGGAGGCTTGAAAGGGTGGAGCCAGAGAGATGGTTCTGCAGTTAAAAGCACTTGTTTGAAAAGCCTTACACCTGGGTGTGTTTCCCCAGTACCCATGTGGAGCCAGATGCACAAAGCGGCGCACGCATCTGGAGTTTGCAGTAGCAGGAGGCCGTGACATATCCATACTCACTCTTGTTCTCTGGCTTTCACTCTCTTCCCCTCAAATAAAAAAATTTTTTTTAAAAAAAAAAAAACAAAAAAAAACTTGCTACCAGGGCCTCAAAGAAGGTGGGGTTAGCTAAGCTACATAGACCACAGTGACTTTTTTCCCTTGGGGCAGGCTGGGACCTGCAGGGCGTGCTCAGAGCACACAGAGCACGGACAAACCGCAGCCCTGCTTCCCAGGGTCATTTCACAGTGGGAAATAGGCTTCCAGATGAGCTGTCTCCCCAGCTCCTCTTCAAGAGGATTCTCATTTCCAAACAGCATTGACACCGTGGGTCTCGGTTTCCCAGTTTTCAAGTGGGAAGAGTGCTCCAGTCCCTTGGATACCGTGAGGACCATGCCTCTTCTGGCTCCTTGGCACAGCCACAAGGCGGTAATCCCAGGATGGCTGCAGGAGTGTGTGCTGATTGCCACGGCTCCTCTGTTCATCTCCCTAATCAGGGATGTGACCACCACTTACAAATGGCTCTCCATTCCACATTTCTTCCTGATTGATCTGCCTACATGACACTTATGTTCAGCTTCTCCATACAGGAGTCTTAATCACCGAGAGCCCATGAACTTCCCACCCATCTGTACACCAAGATAGCCACCGCTGGGTTGCGTGAATCATTCCTGCCCTCATCATGTTAATGAAAGCGAGTTGCCCCTCTTCCCGTGCATGGCCTGGCCCAGGGTTCCCTTGGTGCCTCTGGCCTTGCTTTACTTCGGCAAAGCCTTCTGTTCCTCTTCAGGAGGAGTTTCTTTGCCTTTGTGTCCTCATGATCAGTGTGTGTACCCTGCAGGCCCCCCTGAAGGACACAGTCACTTGCGCTAGTCCCCAAGCTATGTGGCTCTTGGGGACCTGTGGGCCATGTGATAGGAGTGAACCTTCTGTATTTTCTTCTTTTTTGGTGTGTGTGCATGTATCCATTAACATGTGTGTATGTGTGTGTGTGCATGTTCATGTATGTGTGTGGGGGTATGTGTGTGCCATGGCACACTTGTGGAGGTCAGAGGTTGATTTTCAGGAGTCATTCCTCACCTTCTACCTTATTTGAGGCACACTCCCTTATTGTCCACTGCTCCAGTCACCAGTCTAGATGGCCCATGAGCTTCCAGGATTACGGAAATCTGCAAGTGTCTGGCTTTTTCTTGGGATCTGGGGATCCCAACTCAGGTACTCCCACGTGTGTGGCAAGTTTTTACCCACCGAGCCATCCCCCAGTCCTTCCGACACTGCGTCACTTGTCTCACTGAGAGCATCTGTATGGGGTCCTGCGGCAGCCTGATGAACGCCGGTTGCCATAAAAGTCCTTTCAATCAGAACTTGGCTGCAGAGCCTCAGTGATGCACATAACTGGAGAATAGGTCTGGGATCAAGGGACTCACATCCAAAACAGACTCCTCAGCCTCTTCCTGCAGCCACCCAGACAGACTAGAGGGTGAAACAGGAGGGGGGGGGATCTGCTTGCTTCCAGGCAGCTCTGCATCTCTATCCGGAGCACCGCAGCTCAGAGAGGAAGCTGTGAACGTCAGTTGGGAGCAGGTGCTCACAGATAGCTCTACCTCAAACCAAGTAGCCTGCACTGTGAAGTTGTGTGTGTGCATTCATTCTTAGTGCGATTTCATGCAAATTAGTATAGTTTTGAGGACCACAACGTTCCCCAAATTTATAAATTTTATAGCTTCACAATCCTTTGTAGATCTTTTCCAAGACAGAGCAATGAAAAGAGATGCTGCTATTTAATGCAAAGAAGAAAAGGACACAGGGGCATGGCAGGACTTTCTTTTCTAACCGTTTTAAGATTCCTGTAGGGCCTGGGAGGCGTCTTGGTTGGTAAAATGCTTTCTGCACAAGCATGAGGACCCAGGTTCTGATTCCCAGCACTCACTTAGAAGTCGAGTATGTGGGGGGGGGGGGCGGGGGGTGCACTTGCAATCCCGGTGCAGGGGAGGCACAGATGAGAGACTCTCTGGAGCTGCTGGATAGCTATTGGAAGCAAATCAGATGGGCTCTGAGTTCCATGAGAGACCTTGTCGCAAAAAAACAAGGGGGAGAGTGCATGTGGAAGATGATAGCTGACATTGACCTGTAGCCTCCGCATGCAATTGCACACATGCACACCTGAAGCCACGCAACACAAGTACACATGCCAAAGAGAAACATCTCTGTAAGTTGTCAGCACGGAGTGCCTTACTGAGGACAACAGAGTGGGGAGGCGTGTGTGCAGCCCAAATTGTTTATATTGAAGCTAGTGAATTCCTGAGTCTGGAGTGAACTGCCATCTTCACGGGCACAGAGTCCAGACTGAACGTGAGTTCAGACTACACTTGTCGGGACGGGAGAGAGACAGCCTTGGACCTCCACACAGGATCCCATCTGAGCACACGGCAGCTGTGAGAGTACACATTCCTCCCACGGTGCTGGGCTTCACGCTCAGAAGGGTTCCTGGAGACCCCCGGCTTGGGGGACACAACTCCCTCTGCAGAGTGCATTCGTGCCATGACCTGCACTGGTCACCTATGACGACGACACCCAAGTTCTCAGTGCCACTCCTCCGAGAAAGTTGCTACGAGCCCCATCGTGCAAATGAGGAAACTGATGCTCAGAGAAGCACAGGGCTTGTCCGGGGCCTCACAGCCAGGAGGTGGTGGGCAGACGGTGTAGGTGAGGATTGACCAAGGCAGCCCTCGGGAACGCACAGGACCACAGAACTCTTCATGACACTGGTGGTGGTTTGACTCAGGTGGCCCCCATAAACTTAGGTGCTCTGAGTGCTAGGTCCCCAGCTGATGGATATTTGGGAATTAATGCCCCCTGGAGGGAGTATATTGTTGAGGGTGGGCTTATGGATGTTATAGCCAGTTTCCCCTTGCCAGCGTTTGGCACACTCTCCTGTTGCTGTGGTTCACCTTATGTTGGCCAGGGGGTCCACCCTCTGTTCATGCCATCATTTACCCTGCCATCGTGGAGCTTCCCCTCGAGCCTGTAGCCACAATAAACCTCCTTTTCCCACAAGCTGCTCCCAACCCCCACCTCCCCTCACACACACATACTCGACTTCTAAGTGAGTGCTGGGTGATTTCTAGCAGCAATGCAAGCCTGACTGCGACAACACTCATCATCAGTTTCTTCACTGCTCCACAGCCCCATGGACAGCATGTGCCTCACCCAAGGTGATTCTTGCTCCAAAGGTTTTGAGCCTTTAGTCGTCCTAGCACTCTACCTATGGGAGGTGATTGGTGATGTTCCTCATGATGTTCTTGTACAGTTTGGGAAATCTAAGGAATACAATGATGTTGGCTTCCTCCTCTAGCGTGCTAGAGAGAAATGAAGGAAAACAATGAGACCAGGGAGACCATGGTCCAGCTCCACATGCATGTAAACTACCTACAGGCTGGGCAGTGTGCCTGAAGGGGACTCCCCTCTCCCAAAGGCTTAGAGCGCAAGTTGTCAGCAGTGAAACACAAGCCTTTGTCATCTGTCTCACAGTGCAAGTTAACATTTCCACTTTGAAACAGATTTCAGTGAAAGTGAAATGGGGATGGAAATGTGTGGAAGGACCCCGATGAGTCCAGGGACATTGAATTCCTGAATGCTGGTGGGTTTATTTTGTCCAAAATATGGCCTCCCTACCCTCGGTGGCATGATCACCTTGCTCCATCCCATCCCTCATGGTTCTGACCCTCCCTGATGCAGTTCCAGGCAACACAAGGCTGACACCCCTCAGGACACACCCCTCCTCACAGCTTTGTCTCTAGACTTATAACCAGAGTCAAAGTGCAGCAGACCCCTGCAGGTGAGGCTCGCTGTGACCCAGGAGGAGGTGGGCTATAGCCCTAGCAAACTTCTTGACTCTTCTAATCCAGGTAAGCAGAGGTCTGTAGAATGTGTGTAGCAATGGATTTGGAAGATAAGGAATGATGGTGGAAGGATCATGAAATTGAATGAGGCTGAATTGATTGATATGGGAACATTAAGCAGGGATTTTCAGTTTAATGTTGCATCATGGTGTTAAAAACGGCACTAATCGCTTATTTGGCCGGCTGGCTGGAGTGTAGATCAAGAGGCAGCCCCCGTGAATGAGCTGCAGGTGTCTAACACACCAAGGTTTACTACTCACTTAATTTAGGCTTCATCAGTGGTTTTTAGCATACTCACAGGTGTGCAATCTTCACTCAGTTAATTCTAGAACATTTTCATGACCTCAGGAAGAAAAAGTCACACCCTTTAGCTATCACCTCAGATTCAATCACCACTCCTGCCCCACAACCATTTCTACTTTGTCTCCCTCTTCTGAGCTCTCCATGTGAATATATGCACCGTATAATCTGTGCACTTCTGTGCCCAGTTTCTCCCACTGAGCCTCTTTTCATGGTTCGTTCATGTTTTAAGTATAAGCACTTTATTCTTTTTATGGCTGAGCAATACACTATTCTATGGTTAGATGGTTTTGAACGCTTCAATTTATTGGTAGGGTAAGTACCATTGCTTCAGAAAGTTAGACCAACTTCTAGCCATGGGATAAACCACACTGGGTTACAAGATGTCACCTGGCTTTTATGTGAGTGCTGTGATCAAGGCTTCGGTCCTCATACTTGCATGGCAAGCATTCCTCCCACTAAGCCATCTTCCAAGCCTTAAAACCAATCTTTTTATCAATGTTCTCAAATGTGTGGGCATGTGTATGCCATGGCATATGTATGGAGGTCAGAAGACAGCCTTTCAGGATTGATCCTCACCTTTCACCTCATGTGAGGCAGGGTCTCATTTTCCTCACTGTTATTGTGGGAAACTTTTCTCCTGGGGAGATGTGAACACATGCCTTCACACCAAATAGGGCAGACCAAAGTATGACTGTACCAATACCAGATTGGTGAACCAGTGAGTTTATTGGGGTCACTTACAGAGCAAGGAGAGGGGTTATTTATAGAACTGTGGAGCTCCTAAAGCCTTCTCTTTGATGGGGTCTCCTGTGTCAAGATTGCTCCTCAGATGCCCCTCCCTCAGCCTAGGGGTGAGGGCTTACTTACAGAACATGAGACCCCAAAGAAACCAGCTAATGGAATTCACTGTTCCTTGACCTTTTACCCTCTATGTGCTGTATTTCCCTCTGACACCACAAAGACCTCATGCATTATTTATTTATTTGAGAGTGACAGACACAGAGAGAAAGACAGATAGAGGGAGAGAGAGAGAATGGGCGCGCCAGGGCTTCCAGCCTCTGCAAACGAACTCCAGACGCGTGCGCCCCCTTGTGCATCTGGCTAACGTGGGACCTGGGGAACCGAGCCTCGAACCGGGGTCCTTAGGCTTCACAGACAAGTGCTTAACTGCTAAGCCATCTCTCCAGCCCAGACCTCATGCATTATTGCATACAGCTGGCACAGGGGGCACCTGAGGTCTCAGGTGGGGGTCCACTGAGCCTCCCCACTTCTTGTTTTGTGAGTTGTCCCAGCTGCTTTTGAGAAAGCTAGCAATACTTGTTCACTGCTTTCAATGGGGAGGGATTTTTGCCATTAACTGCTGCACTTGCCAGGGTAACTGCTCCACGAACTTCTGAGAATTTCTTCTCTCCCAGCCTTCAACCTTGCCATTGGGTGTTGAGATTACAGAATCCTGCCATGTTTTTCAGCTTTTATGTAGGGTTTGGGTCTCCAAATGCAAGAACTAAGACTTGCATAGCCACTGATCCATGTCCTAAGCCCTCCCTATTAGTTTTTTCATGTTGCTTTTACTGATTTCTGCTCTAATATTTATTACAGTAATCCTTTTGTTCCCTTGAGGGTATTAGGTACACAGTGCCACTGCAGATCCCCAAATCCCTTTTATAAATTTCTTTTATTGACAACTTCCATAATTGTAGACAATAACCCATGATAACTCCCTCCCTCCCACTTTCCCCTTTGAAACTCCAATCTCTATCATAACCATCTCCCTCTCAATCAGTCTCTCTTTTATTTTGACATCATCATATTTTCTTCTGATTATGGTAGTCTTGTGTAGGTAGTGTCACACACTGTGGGGTCATGGATATCCAGGCCATTTTGTGTCTGCAGGAGTATGTTGTAAGGAGTTGTACCCTTCCTTTGGCTCTTACATTCTTTCTGCCACCTTGTCCACAATGGGCCCTGAGCCTTGAAAAGTGTGATAGAGATATTTCAGTGCTGAGTACTCTGTCACTTCTTCTCAGTCCCATGGTGCCTTGTGAGTCATCCTAAGGTCACTGCCATCAGAAAAGAGGTTTTCTAACCACAAGTGAGAGTAGCATTAATATATGGGTATGAACATTAAGAGAAGTGCTTACTGGGAAATTTGATAAGCATAGTATATACATTTAGCCAGACCAGGGCTCATGACTACCATTGTTGCAGGTTATCAGTATGAGGGAGGATGTATTCCCTCCCATGGTGCATGCCTCCAGTCAAATTAGAGGGTGTTTAGTTTCCCCCATAACAGACGTGCCACTATTGCACCTGTTGGCTCGTTTGGCCTGCTGGACCAAATTTAAGGTTTGCATGGTCCACTGTTGAGTATCTCCACTGGTGATTTCTCTCTTTCTCCCATTGAACTGCATGCTGCATAGCTATTTCCAACTTTATGTCAGCTGGTCTACATGGAGGAGGTTTTCAGCTCAGCTCCAGGAGGATTTCCCAGTGACCTTGTAGCCTAAGTATGTGGACTCCTAGGCAGTAGGGTCTTACCATCTATTTTCGGTGATAAACCAAGAGCCTCAGCAATGGCCTATAATGTTTTTGGGGTATCACTGACCTCTTCGGCCAACACCACTGGAAGGTATCCCATCCCTGGCACTCAAAATTCTCTAGCAACAACCTATATGGGTGTGCAATTGTCCAAAAAAGTAGGCTTTCATATGACTTATTTATATCCTCTTAGATTTTGATTAGCCCCCCCCCTCCACCTTTCCTTTACTTAATCTCTTCCCCTGATCTCACTTAGGCCTTTCAATCCCCATTAATCTGTTCTTCTCCTTACATATACACAATACCATCCTATTAAATCCCTCTTTCCCTTGCTTTCTATTCCATTTAACTCTCTTTCTATCTTACTGGCTTCAGCTACTGAGTTTTATTCCTGCTCACATAGAAGTCCAGTCATCTGTAGCTAGGATCCACATATGAGGGAGAACATGCAATGTCTGGCTTTTTGGGCCTGGGTTACCTCACTAAGTATAATCCTTTCCAGATCCATCCACTTTCCTGCAAATTTCATAACTTCATTTTTCTTTACTCCTGAGTAGACCTCCATGTATAAATGTGCCACATCTTCATTATCCACTCATCAGTTGAGGGTCATCTAGGCTGGTTCCATTTCCTAACTATTGTGAATAGAGTGGCAATAAACATGGTTAAGCAAGTATCTTGAAGGTAGCGAGACAAGTCCTTATGATAGATGCCTAGGAGTGGTGTAGCTGGGTCATATGGTAAATCTATTTTTAGCTGTTTTAGGAACCTCCACATTGATTTCCACAATGGCTGGACCAGTTTGCATTCCCACCAACAGTGTAGAAAAGTTCCTCTTTTTCCCCATCCTTGCCAGCACTTATGGTCATTTGTTTCATGATGGTAGCCATTCTGATAGGAGTGAGATGGAATCTCAACATAGTTTTAATCTGCATTTCCCTGATGACTAGGGATGTAGAACATTCTTTTAGATGTTTATAAGCCATCTGTATTTCTTCTTTTGAGAAATCTCTATTTAGTTCCATAACCCATTTTTTAATTGTGTTGTTTGATTCCTTATTTAGGTTTTTTGAGTTCTTTGTATATTTTGGATATTAATCCTCTGTCAGATGTATAGCTGGCAAAGATTTTCTCTCATTCTGTAGGTTGCCTCTTTGCTCTATTCATAGTGTCCTTTGCTGTACAAAAGTTTTGTAATTTCATGAAGACCCAGCAGTTAATCTGTGGTTTTATTACCTGAGCAATTGTGGTTATATGCAGAAAGTCTTTGCCAAGACCAATATGTTGAAGAAGGGTTTCCCCTATTTTTTCCTCTAGCAGTTTCAAAGTTTCAGGTCTCATATTAAGGTCTTTGATCCATTTGGACTTAATTCTGTGCATGGAGAGAGATAAGGATCTATTTTCATCTTTCTACAGATACATATCCATTTTTTCCCAGCACCATTTACTGAAGAGGCTGTCTTTTCTCCAGTGAGGATTTTGGGCATTTTCGTCAGAGACCAGGTGGCTGTAGCTACCCAGAATTACATCTGGGTCCTCTCTCCTGTCCTGCATGTCTGTTTCATGCCAGTACCACGTTGTTTTGTTATTATGACTCTGTAGTACAGGTTAAAAGCAGGTGTAGTGATACCACCAGCCTTATATTTGTCTCTCAAAATTGTTTTAGATATTCGAGGTTTTTTGTGCTTCCAAATGTATTTTTGGATCATTTATTTCTATTTCCATGAAGAATACTACTAGAATTTGGAGAGATTGCATTTTGGTAAGATTGTCAATTTCACAATGTTGATTCTTCTATTCCAAGAATAAGGGATGTCTTTCCATTTCCTAGTGCCTTCTGCAATTTCTCATGTGAGTGTTTTCAATTCACTTCTTTGGTTAGGTTTATTTCAAGGTACTTTTTTTTTTCTTTGATGCAGTTTTGAATGGGAGTGATTCTCTGATTTCATCCTCTGTGTGTTTGTTGTTAGCATATAGGAGGCTGTTGATTTCTGTGTGTTTATTTTGCATTCTGCCTTGTGGCTATATGTGTTTATAAGCTCTACCAGTTTGCTGGTAGTATTTAGAATCCTTTATTTATAGAATCATGTCATCTGCAAATAATGATAACTTGATCTCTTCCTTTCCCATTTGTATCCCTTTTATGTGTGTCTCTTGCCTTATTGCGATGGCTAAAACTTCCAGTACTATATTAACTAAAAGTGAGGATAGTGGATACCCTTGTCTTGATTTTAGTGGAAAAAGTTCAAGTTTTTCTATACTTCATGTTATGATGGCTGTAGGTTTGTCATAGACTCTATTATGTTGAGATATGTTCCTTCTATTCCCACTCTCTGTAGGGCTTTTATCATGATGGGATGTTGGATTTTGTCAAATGCTTTTTCTGCATCTAATGACATGATCATGTGATTTTTTGCCATTTAGTCCATTTATATAATGCATTACATTTTCAATTTGCATATGTTGAAACATCCCTGCATCTCTGGGATTAAAGCCTACTTGGTTGGTGTGAATGATCATTCTGATATATTCTTATATTATGTTTGCCAATATTTTGTTGAGAATTTTTGCATCTATGTTTATGGGAGAGATTGGTCTATAATTTTATTTTTTTGTTCTATCTTTGTCTGGTTTTGGTATCAGGGTAATGCTGGCTTCACAGGAGTTAAGTAGGATTCCTTCCTTTTCTATTTTATGGAAAAGAGTGAGAAGTATTTGTGTTAGTTCTTCCTTGAAGGTCTGGTAAAATTCACCAGTGAATCCATCTGGGCCTGAACTTTTTTTAGTTGAGAGATTTTTGATAACTGCTTGGATATTCATACTTATTATAGGTCTATTTAAGTGATTAATCTCATTTTGATTTAATTTTGGTAGGTCATATAAATCAAGGAAATCATCCACTTCTTTCAGATTTTCAAACTTAGTGGAGTATATGTCCTTATAGTTAGTCCCTATGATTTTTTTTTCTATTCTCTGGTATGTTTTGTGATGGTGCTTTTTCATCTTTAATTTTATTAGTTGGTGTCTCTTCTTTCATCTTGTTTATTCATTCAAAGAACCAACTCTTTGTTTCATTGATTCTTTGGATTTTTTTTGTTTCTATTTCATTAATTTCTGCTCTAATCTTTATTATTTCTTCCCATCTACTGATTTTTGGTTTGCCTTGTTCTTTTTTTTCAAGGCCTTAAGATGAAGCATTACATTGTTTACTTGTGACATTTCTAATTTTTTTTTTTTATGAAAGAAAATCCTTCCTGCAGGCAGGACTTTTTTTTTTTTAAATTTTTATTTATTTATTTATTTGAGAGTGACAGACACACAGAGAAAGACAGATAGAGGGAGAGAGAGAGAATGGGCGTGCCAGGGCTTCCAGCCTCTGCAAACGAACTCCAGACGCGTGCGCCCCCTTGTGCATCTGGCTAACGTGGGACCTGGGGAACCGAGCCTCGAACCGGAGTCCTTAGGCTTCGCAGGCAAGCGCTTAACCGCTAAGCCATCTCTCCAGCCCTCTAATTTTTTATATAGGTACTTAACACTATAAATTTCCCTTTTAGGACTGCTTTCATTGTGTCCCAAATGTTTTGGTATGCTGTGTTCTCATATCATTTAAGTCTATGAATATTTTGATTTCTTTATTTCTTCATTAACCTATTCATCATTTAGTAGTATATTGTTTAATTTCCATGATTTTTGTATGCTTTATAGCTTTTCTTGCTATTGATTTGTAGTTTGATACCATTGTGATCAGATAGAGTACAAGGAATTATTTCAGTTTTCCTATGAGATGCTTTAAGCCAAGACAAGGACTTGAAGGGAGAAGGTTTAATCCAAAGCCTGGGACAAATGTGACCAGTACTTGACCCAGGAGTGCTTGGTGGTAGAGTGATAGCCCTGAATTTCACACAAAGATTTGATTTGTGTCCTCATATATGGTCTATTTTAGAGAATGTTATATGTGCTGCTGAATCAAAGCCTTTTTTACACAAAGGTATTCTGTTTACAGGTAGCTGAGGTATATCCCCTTGCATCCTTTGTCTGTAGCTGATTTTCAATACGAACGCAATGCAAATGTCACAACAGTTCTTATGTGTATTACATAGGGAATACTAACAAGAAAAATATCTACCCATATTCAGTACAGGAATAATGTTTTTTTTTTTTTTTCTGACAAGGAATGTCATTATGTATCTGTATTGGATTATCATTGAATAGCTTAATTTCTAAAACCAAATGTGATAATTCCATTTATAATTAATATAAACTTATAGAAACACTCATTTTTCTCATTGTCCTTGTATATGATTTTTTTCTTGAAAATTTTCCCAAATTAATTTATTTCTTGGCATCATGATGCATTTCAAATCCATCCAAGAAAGAGATCAGTGAGGATCATGACTATGAGAAGAGCACGGGTTACAAAATGAGTACTGCTGACTACATGTCATGACCCATAAATAATTATAAAAGTTTTCTTTCTGAATACAATAAAAATGTTCTTGTTCATTTGATGTTCTCAATTTGCTATTTTCCCCAAATTTATTATATTTACAAACAATTTACCTATGAATATAAATATTTCAGATAAAGATGTTGTATGGTGATTTGATACCTGATAATGTGGGTGTGGGGCTGAATATCTTGCTTACAATCCTTACATTTCTAGGATTTTGTGATGAATATTTGAAAGAGTCAGCTAAAATATGGGAGCATATTTTCCTACATTGTACTCACTATGTGATTATATTTTTTGAATTTCTGATGACAATTGAGACTCAGGTTCGATTAAAAGATTTTGACACTAAGTATTCTTATGGTTTTACACTGATGTCATGGGAGGCGTACTTCAAATAGGATGCTTTGCTGCTTTTTGTGGTATGACAGCTTCCAGTTTTACCCAGAAAAGCCTTCTACCATAAAACTTAGTAGATGTGCTTTTAACATGCAACTTCTTTTACATAAACAGAGCATTGAAAAGTTCAAGATTCATTACGGATATGTGTGTTACACCTCTGTGTGCTTCCTGATACTTAGTATACATTCTTTCTTTCACATGTGTGTGTGCTCTGTGATGTCAGGTGAGGACTGATATTGTTTTAATATTTCGTGCATTCTTTACATGAATTTTTCTCGTTATCATAGATTTATTGAGGTATGACCAAAATAGGTGGCATTCTTGCATTCTCTTTATGTGTACATACTTATCTATATAATATCTAGGACATAAAATAAGTTGTGATTCATTTTCCTCTTTTAAAAAAATTAAAGTGAGTGTGGAAGAAACCTGACATTGCCTTCTCTCTTCCTGATGCACAAGCAAATATGTAAATGTGCATAACTGTGTAGTGTGCCCCCACATATGAACATGCATGTTTACATACACACATGACACATGAATACATGTCAATGAATTAAGATTCTAAATACTGCTATGTTCCTAATATTTTGCTACGCTTTATTTTTATTTCCATTTGCTCAATCTCTATTTTCTATTTCCCTTAAGATCTTCTTTTGGATTCAAATATTTATTGGTTGGTTATTTATTTACAAAAAAATCATTTCTAATTTTAATTCTACTGTGATTAGAGAATATAGCTTATATCATTTATTGGTTACTTGCTAGTTGCTGTGACCATATTCCTGACAAGAAGCAACTTAAGGAAGGTTTTATTTTGGCTCAGAGTTCTAGGTTACATCCGTCATGGCGAGGCAGGCATGGCAGCAGACTCTTAAGGTAGCTAGTCACTTTCAGTCCACACTGAGGAAGCAAAAAGTGATAAATCATCGCACTCAGTCAGTTTCTTCTTTATATTTTGTCTGAGACTCTAGCCTATGGAAGGGTCCCACCCAGAGTTAGGGTGGGTCCACCAATTTCAATTAACCTAATCTAGAATATCCCTCACAGATATTCCCAGACCTTTGCTTTCATGGCCTTTGTAACTGTTTTCAAGTTGGCAATCAGAGATTGACTATCACAATTACTGTTCATTTAACTGCTGAGGCTTGCTTTATGGTAGAGAATATAGCCTATATTAGTGGACGTTCCATGAACACTGGAGTGTGTGTACTCTTCTGCTGACGGAAGCATGGTCTGTTAGATTCACCTAATCAGGCTGGTTGATACTGTCTTTTAGGTCACTTCTGCCCTGATGAGTTTTGTGCCTAATCAATCTATTAATTATGCAGAGAGAGAGAGAGAGAGAGAGAGAGAAAGATGTTGACAATTTTTTTTTAATTTTTTTTGTTTTATGCTTATTTATTTATTTGAAAGTGGCAGAGAAAGAGGCAGAGAGAGAGAGAGAGAGAGAGAGAGAATGGGCGCGCCAGGGCCTCCGGCCACTGCAAACGAACTCCAGATGCGTGCGCCCCCTTGTGCATATGGCTAACATGGGACCTGGGGAACTGAGCCTCGAACCGGGGTCCTTAGGCTTCACAGGCAAGCGCTTAACCACTAAGCCATCTCTCCAGCCCAGATGTTGACAATTTTTAATGGGAGAGAAAGAGAGAGAATTGGCATGCCAGGGTCTCAGCCACTGTAATCAAACTCCAGACACGTGCACATGTGAAACCTTGCATACTTGTGTCACCTGGTGTGTCTGGCTAATGTGGGACCTGGAGAGTCAAACATGGGTCCTTAGGCTTTCCAAGCAAATGCCCTAACCAGTAAGCCATCTCTCTAGCCCAATGTTGACATTTTAACTTTAACTGTAAAGTTTCTCCTTCCCAGTATCTCATGTTTTTCCTTATTTGCTTGGAAGCTCTGAGGTTGGATGCATACCCACATAGCATTATGATGTATTCCTGGAAACTTGTCCTTACTTATCATTATGTGATATCTCTCTTTACATCTGATTTTTCTCATTCTCACATCTATTCTGCCAGATATGAACATAGACACTCCAGCTTTTAGTGTGTGAAAGTTGGTTTCTACATCCTCTAACTTTTGACCATCTGATATCTTCATTCTCAGAGTCTGTCAGTATATTGTTCACTCCTGCTTTCTCATTCAATCTAAAAATCTACATATTTTAACTGGTGCTTGATTCCTTAACATCCATCATGATTAGTGATGTGACTGGCACAAAATCTACCATCTTAGGTATTCTCTAATCTTTCCATTTATTCATATTCCTCTTTTTTTTCTGCCACTTATTGAGTTCTGTTATTTATTTTTATGATTCCATTTTATTTCTCCTTTCTCCTTTCTCTCTAAGAATAGTTTTGGGGTTGGAGAGCTGGCCCAGCATTTAAGAGTGCTTACTCACTGTGCAAGCGTGGGGTCCTGAGGGGACCTGAGACTGTAGAATTTGATTCCCCATCACCCACATAAATACCTAAGTGTGTCTACATAAATCTGTAACCCTAGTCCTATGGGGAACAGAGACCAGAGAATCTGGGGCTTGCAAAAATGGCAAGGTCCAGAATGAGAGAAGATGTTCCATCTAAGAAAAAAATTGGATGAGTGATGGAGAGGAAGATTTTATGTCTTCCTGCCACTGTGTGAGTGAACAGGGTGTTACATCTACACACATGTGTGCATATGCCACATACATACACGCCACACACACATACACAACAGCTACTACACACACATGCATGCAAAAAAAAACACTTTCAGTGATTAATATATCTTCCATAGTAGACATTTAAATTCTCCTGAGTATAACCTCAAAGTAGAATATACCACCTGATGTCTAGTATCATGGACCAGAAATTGTATATTTCCATTTCCTACCTCCTATCTTTGTACCATTCCTGTTCTCCATCTCAATTTCACATATGCCGTTACCTCTGGGTGACTGAACCCAGTTCTGCAAATGCCGGAAGCTTCCTCCCCATGGGCCTCTGTTCTTCTCCAGCTCTGCTCTGACCTTGCCTTTGACGTCCATTCTCTGTGGAATGACTTGTGATTTTCAGCGTGCCCGGCTTCTCCTTGCTCGGAAGGGGAAGAAGCCATGCTTTTTCCAGCTCTGTGGCACCAGAGTCAATCTTGACACTGTCATTCCATGCTTTATTTCCACCCCCAGAAGCTCTATGTGCCCTTTTCCTGTTGAGAGAGACTGGCCGTCATGCACACAGGGTGCTAGAGGCAGACATGCAGGAGGGACAAGACCCCTGACTGTTCACGGTTTCTTGGTCTTGGGGTTGTTGAAAAAATGCCAGCTGATCCCCCACACCCAGCCTCAGGCTTTTCCTCTTGTTGCTCAAACCCCAAAATCAGCCATTCCACTCTTCTCTGCATACTCTGCGCAGCCAGGTGTGTCCAGGTCAGCTGGAGACCCCCCAGCTGCTGATGTCTAACTGGTGGGGAAGAGGGAGACCATCCAGGGCGTTCAGTGCATGTGCCTGGAAGGTCACGACCGTCTTCGCCAGGCTAAGATCCTAAGATTTGTCCCTTACTGGCCTTCTTCCTACACTTGTGTCCACATCTGCCAAAAGCTCTGTCAGTGAGAAACAATGTTGCTCTCAGATGCCTCTGAGCAGGAGAAGAGCAGCGGGGAGAGGCGGCGGCGTCATGAGGGGCCAGACCGCCCCTCATGCCACGCTGAAGGCACCATCCCAGAAGTCCCCAAACCGTGGCCCCTGCCGCAGTGGCTCCGTGAGGCTGCAGGGGCTGGTGCCTGGGACCCTGTGAGCAAGCTGCAGGGCCAGATCTCTCTGTGCCTGCAGTTAATTCAGCTCATAAAACAGTATTTACCTTGGGAATTTAATAATCATGTCTGGCAATAAAAGCATTGAAAAATAAGCGGGAAGTGTCAGACACTGAGGTACGCTGGGCCTCACACCTGCCCTCCCCACTGGGTGATTCCAGATGCAGATTAACCTGGCTGCCAGCTCTAGTGTCACAGAGTCAACATGGTGGGGACACGCGCGTGGGGATGAGGCTGTGGTCAGGATAGAGCAGAGGGTCCTGGAGAGAGAAATGCCCCTTGTCTTCTCTCCCTCTCGCAGGAAAGGGTCACTGTCTCCTCCCCAGTGCTGGCCATCCCAGCCCCTCCTCATAGTCCCTGGGCTGATTTTCTGTGGCCCGACTCACTCTGCTTGATGTATCTCGGTCAGCTGGGTCTCTCAGACCTCTATCCAAACACTTCCCGGTCCTGTTACCAGCTAAGGGTCCTGACGTGTTTTGATGGTGGTTGGGAACATGGACCATGGACCAAACAGTCTAGGTTCAAGTCTTGGGTCTCCTACTTACAAACTGTGTGATAATAAGAGGGTAATTAACCTCTCTGGGCCCGTTTCCTAGACAAAAGGAAAGGGGCTTTCACAGAACTTACCTAAGAGATGTGAGTATTAAAAGAGATGAAGTAAAACAAAGAGAGAGAGAGAGGTGCAGTATTTGAAGTACTGAGCACTGAGCTGGCCACACAGTCATTGCTCAGTGTTGACTCTGGACTCTGGTGTTAACGTTAGTTTGTTGGTCACATCAGGTGAAAGATAATTTTATATGCCAAGTTGGAGAGTGTTTTGGGATAAGATTAACATCTGAATCAGTGAAAAAACTAAGCAGAGTGCCTGCCATTGTGTGGGTGGGTCTCAGTTCCTCCGCTGAAGGAGGACAGAACAGAGAGCAGTTCTTTTTGTGCTACTCACTAAGGGATTCTCCAGCAGTTCACATGCAGAGTTCGCCTATGCCACTGGGCCTCTGCCTTCCAGCCTACCCTGCAGGGGACTACTCACCAGCTACCCTGACCCCCTGTGGTGGTTTAAATGTAAGTGGCCCCATGGTCTTGGGTAGATTTGATTAAGCTTCCTACTTAGTCTCCAGCAGGCAGAGTCCTGCCGGGGTAGGGGTAGGTGCGTCACTGGGGCTGGATCTTGAGTCCAGCCCTAAGGTGTGTTCTGAGCCAGCTTGAGCCCCGACCATTCTCTTTTCTCTCTGCTACAGATGGATGCTGAAGTGAGCCAGCTTCGTCTGCCATGATGAAGCTTCCCCTGAAATAAATAAACCCTTTCCTCCCAGCTGTTTCTGGTCAAGTATCCCAGCAATGAGAAGGTGACTGCAATACCGTGTAAATCAGTTCCTATGAATAAATCTTGCTCCTGCTCAAACACAATCCATAACTCCCTATGGTCACACAAAAAATATAAAGCACAAGATCCTCTTCCTGGCATCTGCTCTTCAGCTTCTTTCTGTGCCCTGGCCCTGACAAGCCTATCTCTTATCACTTTCTCTCTCTCTCTCTCTCTCTCTCTCTCTCTCTCTGTGTGTGTGTGTGTGTGTATAAACATGAGCTTCTATGCACACACTCATGTGCATGCATATACTCATGTTGGCAGCAAACTTATGCACAGGCACACACCCTCAGGGACACATACCTATCTTCACACAGACAAGCTTTCCCATCCAGTTACCCCAGACCCTCCTGCCCATGAGGGACTGCCTCCTCCCAACTTGTTTCCAGTTGTGCATCACATTCCCCATCAGACTTGAGCTGAAGGACGGATGGGCAAATTTGAGCTCATTTCATCTTAATGGTCTCTGCTAGGAATCCAAGTTCTCAGGTGATAACTACAATGATTAAGAATATCAAAATGGTGGTGGGCAGGGAGGCTCACTCCTGGTAGGGCAGCGCACAGATGTGGGATCCTGTTCCCAGCCTTCCGTCTCCCAAGCACAGTCTTCTTGCTTCTGCGGGAAGCTGTGGGGATAGCATGGGAATAGGGAGCCTAGGATAAGCACTGGTTCCAGGGAGCTCCCCTAACATATGACCCACATTTTTCCATCTGGGGCCTGTGGATATACAGCCCTAATGGGGGCCTCTCTATGTGCTATCCCCCCCCCCCCACACACACATGCTTGCTCACTGCCTGGGCTCAGATGCTCACAACCCTGGAGAGGAAGGTCAGCCTTCTGAAGAAACTCTTGCTTGTTACTGTAAAAGGTGAGTGTTGGGACCAGTTTCTTTAGTGTTCATAAAGTGTAGATGGCCTTCACACGATGAGTGGACCTTCTGAACTAGAGATGGGAAGAGCAGTGACCAGGTCTCTGAGGGGCAGACCTGAGCTCGTACTGAGCCCACTGAGCCTTGGTCTTGTGGTCCTGGACAAGGCATCTCCCAGGCCTTATTTTCTCATCCACAAGATGGAAGCTATGCAGGGGATGAGCAATGTGCCTGGTGATTGTCAATGAGATGATGCAGGCAAGTGACCCAGCCCAGGGTGCAGGCCAGCTCCATTTGGCTGATGATGTTACCATGCAGATGTGGTTCAGGTACAACCTTGTTAGGAAAGTCACACTGGATAAGCGCTCATTGGAATACTTCCTTGTGATGCTTTTCAATGACTTCTTGGTCACTATGATCACAGCAGCACTCACAGGACAAAAGGTGGTCCTTCTGTGAGAGGTCAGTTACCCCTTCTGCAGACGGTGTGTTTGGAACAGATGAATTTGAGACCTCGGTAATAACCACTCTCAGGACCTTGAGGTCTAAGCTTAGACCTTCCCTGAGTCAGAGTCAGCTCACCAATTCCAAGCAGTGTGAGCTGAGGAACAAGATGTTCTTTCTTCCCAGTGAAATGGTAATATCTGCCAGGCCAGGAGACATGACAGCTGTAATGAAACTGCTCCATACGCCCCTCTACACGGAACTCTCTACACAGAGCTGCTCACTGAACATGTAGCCCAGGCACTGAGGCCTCCGAGCCAGATGCAAATGAAATGTTGAGCATGGCACAGCCACTGAGGAGGGACCAGGACCTGTGGGGAGGGAGGCGGAGTCAGCGGGCAGTCAGGTAAAGTGGGAGAGATGTCAGGAGAGGGGCAGAGAAGACAAGGCCAGGAAGGAGGAGGGAGTAGTGAGAAAGGAAAGAGGGAGTAATCAATAAAAGGGAAAAAGAAGAAAAGACCCCCTTTACCCCTTTATTATTTAATGCCACTCACCCACCGAAGCCTCCGTGCACGGGAAGTAGGGCCGGGCAGCCTCATTGTTGCTGGGAAGAGAGGACACAAAGGCCTTGTTTGTGCCATACCTGGCACTGGGTGCCGCAGGTGCCACTGTGAATAATGAGACAAACAGGGTCCTGCCTCTGTGAGACTCACAGTCTGATGGAGGAGGTAGGAGTTCCTCAAGTAACCATGGCAATAACACCTACACGCACCAGTAAGCATTGTGAGCTTCGTAAGAGTTTTGTCAGAGGTGGAGGAGCCCATGGAACTGGGATCACTCCTGCCAGTGCCTGCAGGGTGGTTATAGCTTTATTACCCTTAGCTCCTCATCGAGAAAATTGGGATTACTGCTGACAACTAGATATATCAATATATACAACACTGTCATAACAGTATCTCATATATAGTGTGCGCCTAGTAAATGCTTGCTATTATCATCTTCAAAGCTAAAATGGGGGCTGGGAGATGGCTCAGAGATTGAAGGTGCTTTCTACACAAGCCTGCTGATCTGAATTGGTCCCCAGCATCCCCGTAAAGCCAGACTCAAAGTGGTGGCACTCCCCTGTAGCCTCGGTGTGCCTATGGCAATGGGAGTTAGAGCCAGGAGAATCCTGAAGCTCACGTGCTAGCTAGGCTGGCCCGACGGTTACAACACAGCTAGACAGACTGTCTCAAACAAGGTGGAACCCCAAGGTTGTCCTCTGACCTCTACATGCATGCTGTAGCATACATGTGCGTGTGCATACACACTCCCACATACACATGCTCACACATTTTTTTAAAAAAATAAAGTTTAATAAGAAGAAAAGCATGGGATAGCCCTGATGTTGCTCTGTCATCCAGAGCGGCTCGCTCTGGGTAGGTGTCAAGCGATTGGAATCCTAAAGGGGTAGGTGTAGGTAGGAGTCAGCCATGGGAGAGGGGATAAAAGTGTTTTTTTTTTTCCCCAAATTCTGTCCTCTTTCTCCATAAACACACCCTGAACTTTCTTTCATCAACATTGCCATTCTTTACCTAATCCCTGTCTACCGGGCTGACCCCAGCTCTTCCTCCAGAGCACTCACACTGGCCAGGCCTGGCTGACTACGGAGCTCCATTCCCACTGGTGGCCGATTGTCAGCACAGGCCCATGGAGAAAATGTCAAGGACTTTTGCTTACGTTGTCAGCAGAGAAGTGTGATGAACCTGTGCGGTGGAGGTCAGAGCTGCCCATGGAATCTGCCACCTGCCAGGGTAGCACCATCCTGATGATGGCGCCAATGCAAAGAAACCCAGAGAGGCTAAAGGCCGTGTCCTGACCAGACTGTGTAACTCTCCAGGTCCAGCCAGAGCAGACCCTCCTGGTTGAAGGGCAGGGGACCACCGTCTCCTCCACCTCACGCCTGTGCTCGCCATTTGTTTAAGCCATATGGGGTTTGGTTTCCAGCTGTTGCAACAGAAAGAGGGGAGGCCTAGTGTGGACATGAGGAGACTAGACACAACTACAGCAAACACACCTAGCTCCTTCCAACAACTCTGCCCCAGGTATTCACAGCGTAAGACCTGCTGGAAAGGCCAAGTTCAAGACCTAGGGTCAGTTAGGACTGGGAAGGCCCTGAAATGTCACATAGTTCAGTATCTCCATTTATGTTAACCAAGCAATCCCTGAAATCTTCATAGAAAAGAATTAAGGAGGGATGGAGGAAGAAGAGGAAGGGAAAGAAATAAGAGGAAAAGGAAGAAATTCTAACCATATGGATAAGACAGATAGTCTTGCTTTCATATGGGGAAGAGACTCCAGAGAGGTTATGTGACTCACCTAAAAACACACAGCCATCACAGGCAGTTGGCACCAGGATCCTGGTGTGGCTTTTCTTGTCTCACCAAGTATTTGAATAGACTTCCCCAGGAAACACACCCTCCCACAGGAAGTCAGACCCCTGGGGACCTGACTGTCTCCTGAAGCACTCTGAGAGGAGGCCAAGTTCACAGGACCAGTAGTAAGCGGCTGATGGAGGACTTGAGCACGGACAGGCCCCCTGGCAACAGTGCAGTTCGCAAGAGCATCTCTGGGATCAAGCCACTTCCTCCCCCAGATCCCTATCAGTACTGACCTGAGGTCAGAAGTACCACAGCCTCCTGCCCTGGTACTGCCTGGGCTAGAGCATACCTCCTTCTTCCCTACCCCTTGGCACCCAGAGCTCTGTGGTGGGGTGGAGTGTAGGTGAGGGGCTCCCATTCAGCTGTCAGCCTCTGCAGAGAAGTTGTAGGAGAGGTTTCCAGCCAGAGCGGCCATGATCAGCTTAAAGGACAATAAAACCCTGTTTGTCTTCAGGATGGGGACAGCTCCCCCAGAGATGCTGTGTTTGCTGGGTGAGAAGCCACAGTGAGAGCTCAGTGCATACCAGCTGTCCTTGACCTTGGAGTAAAGCTGTGGAGAAGGCTGGGTGGGCAGAAGAGTGTGGGAGAGGAGCTGGAGCTGGGCAGAATCTGTGAGGTGTGCTCTGGCTAAGAGCTAAGGTGTGTGGTTGGAAAGGGCCCTGTGACCAGCTCACAAGGCTTCAAGGTCCCTACTGATCTAATGGGTGGAGGGAGCCTTGGCAGGGCTCACATTGGACCCATGAGAGGACAAGGAGCCTTGGCCCAGAGGGCCAAGGCACTACGAGTGTCTGGGGAGGAAAGATGATGTCCTGGGCTGAGTGAAGACAGTATGGCCATCTGTCAGAGGTGGAGGACATTAAGGAGTCAGGACTGGGAACCTCTGGGACCTGCTGAGGGAGACATGGCCCATCAGAGATGAAGGTGGTGGTAGGTTAAGCCAGAACACAGAAAGGAACAGGTGTCTGGAGACAGGGACTTCCTGCCTCGGGCCCTGAGGAAGAAGGGAAGGGCCAGGCTAGGCCGTGGAGGCACAGGGATGGCCCAGCTCTCCAGATATTTTTGGGCTGAGGGATGGGCTATCCAATCCCAGTCTCTAGCCAGACCTTCCCTAAGCCACGGCTGTCCCCCTGACACACCCAGGTAGTCATGCAACCATCCTCTGGACCCCAACAACCCTGAAAGGTGACCTGGAGTGTGTTGCATGCCCCTTTCTCCTCTTCACATAGTGAACACCCCTCTCCTGGTTCCCCCTGCAGACAGAGGGGTATAGGCAAGGCTTCTGTACAGTCAGAACCATGGGAGGACCAGCCAGGAGGGGGCAGGGACAGGAAAGGCAGACACTGAGGTGCAGGAGAGGCAGAAAGATATACTCAATGGAGAAAAAGAGAAGTGGAGAGAGAGGTTGCAGAGTGGGTGTCTGAGACAGGCCTCATACCTCCTCTTCATCTGACCCTCTGCTGAGGGTCTCTTTAATAGAGTCATTGGACCTCACTGGGTCACTCTTCTCTGAGCAAAGAACCCCACCCCTAATACATACATATATCCCACCATCCAATTAATGTGATTAGAAGCAAATCAGGTTGTAGGATCTGTAAGCAGAGTGGGGAAATTATCTTCCTGCAAACAGCTCAAATTTAATTCTCTGTCTGTAATCTAAAAACCAAATAAAGAAAGATAAATTTGGGACCTGCCTCCCTCCTCCTCCTTCTCAGCCAGCTGCCTAGCTACAATCCTCTAATGAGGGGGCACCTGCTCAGAAGTCAACAATGTATGATAGCCATGAATATCCACAAACACTCACACATGCAAGCGCGCGTGCGCACACACACACACACACACACACACACACACACACACAGAGGCACATTACATACTCACTATACTGCAGGAACAGCGTGAGTCTCCAGTGCCCACTCAGTCACTAGTGGGCTGTAGGAGACTTTGTTCCTCAGTTTCCCACCCTGTAATAGTACGAGTTATACCGAGTTGGAAGACTCTTCTGGTTGCTACAGCTTGAGTTTGATTTTCTCAGTCTCTCTCCTTTCACATTGAAGCTGACTCTCAAAAAGCAAAGTGGAGGGGAGGCCCAGAAGAGTTCATGAGGTGGCATTCACTGGCTGTCAGAGGGACCGTTCCTCCATGGCAACCCCGGCTCAGCCAGCAGGCCAGGAGGGAAGAGTTGGTTTGCTGCCCATGTGCAGAAGCACACACTCTGTGCTTCACACCGACCGTGTCATCACAGGCTCAGGGTCAGCTTTGACCCCAGGGCCATCCCTGCCTCAGGCCCTCCCCTTGCAAGGCCCAGGCTCAGCAACCTCCATCTAGTCTTTAAAGTCCCTCTGAGAATGTGGCTGTCAGAGGACCATCCTGGGAAGCAGGAGGAGGAGGAGTGTCTGGAGTGCAGACTCCCAGGTTGGGTCACTGTCTTTCAGCAGCTTCTCCATCTGAGCCCTGGGAACACTCTGGGGACAGGGTGGCCAGAGGCTGAGTGTGGTCTTGGTTTCCCAGATGGAGGCACAGCATGGTGACAGGGCTGAGTGCCTGCAGAGGTGGTGAGTCTGTGGGGGGGTTGGGGAAGGAGGTTAAGAAAGGGCCCTGCCAGCCACACCCTGGTCTGCCCCTTCTCTGCAAACTCCAGGAGGGCTTCAGGCTGGAGACCTGTCCTGTCCCCAGCCAAGGGGTTTGAAGAGGTCCAGGCAGGGGACTTGTGGGTGCATATGGACACCGGCCTGGTTTTGAATCCAGCCACTGGTCCTCTGAGACCCTGATCACCTCCCTGCCCCACCCCAAGCCAGCCTCAGTTTCTTTTTTGAAACATTTTATTTTTATTTTTTATTTAAGAGAGAGATATAAAAATAGGCAGGGGGAGAGAGAGAGAATGGGCGTGCTAGGACCTCTAGCCACTGCAAACGAACTCCAGATGCATGCACCACCTTGTGCTTACATGGGTCCTGCGGAGTCAAACCTAGGTCCTTTGGCTTTGCAGGCAAGTGCCTTAACTGCTAAGCCATCTCTCCAGCCCCAGCCTCAGTTTCTTTATCTGCCACACAGGGCAGGAGACTTCCTGAGCCTGAGGGCTCCCTGGGCAATGGAGGGGTGCCTTCAGGTCCCACTGAGTGTTCTGTTGCCTCCTCAATACCACGGCATCTGGCTCTGGATTATCATGACCTGCTGGGATCATGAGGTTGGCTCCTAAGCTAGGTGTGGAGGCACACACCTGTAATGTCAGTGGAGGAAGGATGATCAGGAGTTCAAGGCTGGCCTGAGCTAAATGAGACTGTCACTGTCTCATAAAAAACGAGCAAATGAACTAACAGCAATTGATCCTGTGTGTGCCTGAAGTAGCTCATCTCCCTGAGTGCTGGGAGGTGGAATGGCAGGAGGCTGGGTGTAGGCACCTTGCAGCCTGGTTGTCAGAGGGCAGGGAGGGCTTCCTGCGAGAGGAAGGCCTTGGGCTGGCAAGTTTGGGAAGAGGAGAGACAGGAGGGGTCAGCATAGGCTGGGCACAGGCACTGAGGCAGGTGGGTGGGGCCTCCATGAGCTCACACACCCTGCAAGCTCTGTTGATGGTCATGGGTAACACTTGGAATTTTGGAATGGGACAGATTTAGATTCAATCCTGTTCTCCCTGGAGCCTCAGTGGTATCAGCTGGGAAATGGGGTGACACCAGTCCCCCACAGTGTGGGCGTGGGGCTGGCACGTGGGCCTCTGTGTGTGAGGAGCCTGCACAGTGTGGGGCACCCAGGAGATGTGGTCACAGGTATCAGGAGCCCCTTTCCCTCTGTCAGTCATCCAAACCTCCTGTCCCTTCCTGGGCACCTAGCCACATGATGTCTATGCAGACAGTAAGCTTTGAAGCAGGGACCTAGGGGCCAAGAACACATCTCTCACCTCAGGGAAGGACAGACTCCAGAACCTCGGGTCTGGCCAGGTACCCTTCGGTCCCCACCCTGCAGGAATGCTGAACAGAGAGGTTAAGGGAGTGGCCCAAAGTCACCCGCTCTTACCTGGACCCCATGCTCTGCTCTCTCACCTGCCCAGCAGGGGTGTGGACAAATACCTAAACCCAGGCGCTTGGATTTCTCCTACCTCCCCTCCCCTCCCTCTGCCCTCATGCCTACTAGAGTTTGGAATTAGAACTCGTGGTTCTGGAAGACCAGGCCAGTGTCTTACAGAGCCACTTTCCTGAGGCCTCAGTCTGGGCTGGACAGGGAAGGGTTAAAGCATAAGCTGGCCTTACTGTTCACAATGAACTCGAAGTTTCTAAAGACCTTGGAGCTCCCGCAGCAAACGTTTTCTCTCCTAATGACACTGCAGCAGATTAAGGAGGGCCGGGCTTCCCAGCAGCATTAAAGGGCGGCCGTCCATTATCCAGAATTGTCTTCCTGGCAGCTGGGTAATCGTTCCCTTAGACCTGGCTGGAGGAAGGTTCTCTCTTCCCAGATGTTAGCAAATCTTCTGTCCTGGTCCAGGTACCAGGCTGGGAGGACAATGAGACAGCCCGGGGCAGCATGAAAACAAATCTTCCAGTCATCACTTCCCTGCCATGGAGCTGGGTCTGCTTCCATGTCCAGAGGCCCACAGGGGTGCGTCTGCAGCGCCCCCGGGCCCCTGAAGAGCTCCCTGCTCAGTCCTGTGGCTTTGGAAGAGACAGCCACTGTGTGCTGAGTAGCAACAGACTCAGGAAGGCTGAGGTCCGGGGCCTCGCTGCTTTCCCACCAGCCTGCAGGCACCCTGCTCCTCACGGACGTGGAGACCACACTGCGTTCCACAGTGGCGGGTGACAAGTTCTTTCCAGTGCGCATGGGCACTCGCCATCGTAGCCCACGTGCTATGGACATTAAACGACACACGTGTAAACAACACCCAGGACCAGTGAAGAAATCACGAGAGGTTAGAAAACAGCTTGGCCAGAGGGACAAGAAAACCGTAACACGGCGAAGTCTGTGAGAAGCATCACCAAGGGTCCTGAGTGAACTGCTGAGGGTAAAACGCCTGCACCGGAACTTTGAACAGCTCAGAAGCAACGGCCCAGTGTCCCGGGAGCTGGAGGCGGAACAGAAAACAGCAGTGTGTCCAGAGAAGTGGGGAAAGCGGGGAGAATGGCAGTGCACAGAGCTGCTTCTCCAAGAGCACTGAAAAGACCCCAAGGAGCAGTAGTAAGCCCCTCTGACCAAAGTCACCACAAGAGGATAGACAAGAACTTTCCAGTGTCAGAAAGCCTGCAGGGTCACATTGCTAAGACAGCATCCTCTTTTTTTAAATTGTTTTATTTATTTTCTAATTTGAGACAGTCTCCATTCTATAGTCCAGCCTGGCTTTGAACTCATGTCAATCCTCCTCTCCCAGCATCCTAAGCACAGGGATTATAGGAATGAGCCACTATACCTGGCTTGATAGTATAGGTTTTAGAATGGCAAAGAGAACGTTATACTTTTATGGAAATAAGCTCAGCTATTTCAATGAAATGAGCAAATTTCTTGAAAAGCACAATGTATCAAAACTAACAGGAGAATGAAGTACTGAATAGCTCTATCTACTGAAGAAAATTGAATTGTAATTTAAAATATTTGCATATGAAAACTACAGGTTGGAATGGCTTCACTGTTGAATTCTATGCAAAGTTACAGAAGATAATACTAAGTTGCAATGCTGGGGTCAGTGTGGACCACTGCAGAAAGATGGTCTTGACTGCAGTGATTGGTTATCCACAGAGGAAAAATAGAATCAAGTTCAAACTCAGAATCTCACAGAAATCAATTGTGCATGTATAGAGATTTGAATGGGAATTGTAGTCATTTAAGTGTTTTAGCAGAAAATATAGATTATTTTCTCCTATGTTTATGATATTGACTAGCAAAAGATTTCTGTCATTTCTTTGACAGAAATGAGGGATACACTCAAAACTGACTGGATGACAATATTCTGTCCATCCAGTCACAATGAGAGTTACTAGACAACCTCAGATGGGAAACAGCGTCTACCTCAGCTTGGCTAGGGATTCCGGAAAATCAGTAGGATGGAGATGAATGGTGGAAAGTCAGACACGAACAACCACAGAAAAGAGCTGAGACGAGGAATCCTTTGACAATAAGATGATTTCCATCAATAGTTGGGAGCTGGGCCTCATGAGCATGAGCGTACACCGGCACATGACACCCGGCCCCTGGCCACTGTTCAGGCTCCTCACCAACTTAGATCCAGAGTCATGGTGGCTTACCTACCCCTGCTGGGAGTGGAAATAGACAGCCACAGGGCAAAACCATGTCACTGTCCTGTGAAGTGTGACTTCACAGTGCCACAATGCCAGCAACTGCCCTTCTAGAACACACCCCAGAGACTCTGCATTGCAGTCACCTCAGGAGATGCAGCTGGTGCTCAGAGCTGCCCTGTCTGGGACAGCAAACCAGCAAGCAGGAGCCCCAAGAGCAGGATCTAGCATCACCTGGAGAGTCCAGAGAGGGAGGCGGAGCCACAAGTGTGGTCCTTCCTGGGAAGCCACCAAGCCCGGGGAGGAGAGTGGGACCCACAGGTACACCCCCACACAGGCATCACGAACAGCACAGACGGAGACCACGACCCAGAGAACCCACACCAGGAGTTCATGAAAGTCACACACGTCAGGGGAAAGCAGCGCCCTGTGTGATAGAACATTTAGTGGCAAGTTAAGACAAGTTAAGCCCTTCTTGGAGGCAGCGGACCAGGGCGGCCAGGGGCCTCAGAACTCTTCAAACATTCTCACATCCACGGCCCTCGATTTTGTTACATACTTCACAGGTTTATACTTGATAGGGAGGGCTTTAGGCAAATCAGATATGAAATGAGACTTGCAGTGCAGCAAATGACGTAAGCAGGGTCTGCCTGTGGCTCTCTGGGCTCGGCCCGCACACAGTCATCCGCGTGTCTCTCATTCAGCCTTCGAAGCAGCTCCAAGTTATAGCCCACGTGGAAGCTGAGCAAGTGGACACCCAGAGAGGTCCAGCAAATAGCCTCAGATCGCACAGTAAGGAGGGACCCGGGAGACCAGCCCAGACCTGTGTGACGCAGGCTGGTCTCGCAGCCACTGGATCCCCACTTTGCACACAGTAGCTGCTCAATGAGTGGTGAGGCTGTCCGGGTCTCTGCTGACTCCAAAGCGGCTTCCACTCCCTGACAGCTGTCCCTCTGACTCCCCCATCCTTCCCTGCTCTCCTAGCAGAGCTCCTGCAACCCGCAGCAAACACGCTGGGCGTCTGCTCTGCATTTCTGGGCCGGGGCCTGTATGTACCAGGTGCACAGTAGATACTCTGGCTAAGATGTTTTAGAACTTGGGGCTGGAGAGATGGTTCAGCAGTTAAAGGCGATTGTTTGCAAACTCTGTAGGGCCAGGGTTAATTCTCCAGTTTTCATGTAAAGCCAGATGCACAAAATATCCCATTCATCTGACGTTTGTTTGCAGTGGCAAGAGGCTCTGGTGCCCATTTAGTTCTCTTTCCTCATGGAAAAAAAAAATAAAAATATTTTAAAAACAAAATTAAAAAATTGTCTTAGAATTCATCAGAGGTGGGGTGGACCCTGGTGGGGTTTCATCCAGCGGTACTGTGGGCCTGGGCATGGGGCAGGCCTCACTCACTCCGGAAGCTGTAGCAAGGGACATCATGAAGGTCAGGCTCAGCCGCTCGTCCTGTATGGCGCTCTGGTCTGGGAAGCTGTGCTCCTCGGCACTCATCTGCGCCTCCTCCTGGTGCTAGTTGGTGGTGACCTTGGTCATGTGCACGTGGCATTATGGCGGTATTGATGATATCTCTGGCCAGGCCTTGGGGTCGAGGAGCCAGGGGCCTCCCAGAAGTGTGACTGGATACAGAAGCGCTTAGACACACCCTTCGCTCACCAGCCTGAGCTGCTGCCCCCTTCCAGAGTCAGTTCACTCCTGTTGCCACCTCCCAGCTGCTGAGATGAGAGGAGATGCCTAGCCTTTGCTCTGCCATACCATGATGAAACTTCCCCTGGAGACCGTAAGCCGCAAGAAACCAGATCCTTCCATTTGTTTCTCTTTGCTCAGGTCCTTTGTCTCAGCAATGAGAAAGTTACTGCTATAAAGAGCCAATGCTCTGCAACATGGAGGAAGGCTGTCCCCCTTCAGCCCCGGCATGCCCAACCCCTGTAATAGACTCGCCTGGGGCCTCCCTCCATTCTGAAATGGTGGCTAGACTGCCTGGGGGTGTCAGGGGTGTCAGGGTCTGCTCCAATGTGTACGGAACACAAGACACGGTGAGCCACCTGCCGCTTAATAGCCAAGTGACCGAGGCAAGTTGCTAATGACAGTTTCTCCCTGAGGAGGGAGCGGACCTGATTTGTGAGTTAGGATCTGAGAAGAAAAGGGTCTCTGAGGCATTCTGAGAGCCGCTGCTATGCCTGATCCATAGCAGGTGTCTGACAGCGGTGGCTGGCGTGTGTGACACTGCCGCACACAGCAGCTACTAACGCGATGGCCTCCGGCACTTCGTGTGAGGAGCCGTGTGGAAACCAGGCTAGGGAAGAGGCAGGGCCTCACACCCAGGACAGGCTTCCCTACTCCCCCCCCTCACCCAGACTCTCTCCTGCCTGGGCCTGGCTGTGGCCGGGATCACGAGGCCCCTGGCCAGGTGTCTGTCTGCAGCCGCTTATCTGCTCCCCGCAGCCCCGGGACACAACGCCAGTTGCTCCTGTTCCCAGCTTTGCAGCCTGTGTGTAGAGCTGGGTGAGTGGAGCTGGCTCTGGCTGGACGGCCTCAGGCAGGTCTGTGCTGCCTTCACATCCCAGGTCCCCAGCCCTTGGCTCAGGGGACTGGAGCCCAGTGTCCGGGGGTCATGTGGGGGGGTGGGGTGGAGCAGCAGGCCGAGGGGCTCGGGGGCTACTCAGGCTTCCTCCGTTCTAGGCACTGGGTTCTGGGAGAAGGCTTTCTGTTGTTTCCACATTTTTGTTCCTGTATTTCCCTGGAAGGTCTGAGACCCGTGGCAGCTGCCACTCCAGAGTCTGTCCGTTTCATAGAATCGATATTCCTGGGTTTACAAAACTCTAAGTGACTAAGGCTCTGAGACATGCTGGGTCCCTGCAGCCTCTGCGGAATGCCTTAGGAAACGGGTCCCATCCTGTGCAAGCACCCTGCTGGGCCTTGTAGACAGCAGACCATTGCGTTGCTCAGCGCCAACCCCCAAGCCCTGAGGACAGGGCAGATGGGCCAGCACATCTTCATGGACTTTCTCAGTCTCCTGGTATGGGCAGTCCTGAGCTGAACTCCCTTCTCTGGACAGCCTCCCGCACACCAGCCCTGGCCTCGAACCCTGTCACTGCTGAAGCTCTGGCTTCGTCCAGCCTGGTGGCAGAAGGCAGCTGGCAGAACCTCCACCAGGCAGAGGATCCTGTCCGCAGCCTCCTGGCCTCTGTGCCCACCTTGTGTTAGGCCAGAACGTGTGCTTGTTACCCTGGTGGATGGTTATGCCTGTCCTCAACGTGTTCCCCGCCTTTCAGCCATGACCGCCCTCTCATGTTTTCTCACCGGGATCTCTGAGACTTTTCTCAGAATCTATCTCCTGCTGGGCACAGCTCACTCTTCCTATCCTTTCCCAGTCCTCCCACTGTCTGGCAGGAAGGGGTGCAAGTCCACCTGGTGCCTCTCAATTTGAGGTGTGGGTGTGGGGGGGCTAGTGACTGGGTTCCCATGCTCTGATCTGGCATCTCAAGATCAGGGGCCTACACATGAGGAGCCCTTGCTAGGCTAAGTCCAAGGATGGTGACCAGCTTGGTTTCATCATGTCACTCCCCCTCACACCAGAAGAAAGGGCACAAGTCCCAAGTAAACATCTGGCCACTGTCATCCCTTTGGCTCAATGATAGTGACCCCTGCCCACCTTCATGAAGCACTGGTGGCCCTGCTTCCCAGCAGGGCATAAGCCTAGGGACCTGGGAACACGGGAAACACAGGCCACCCTCTTCTGGATCCAAGAGTAAAAGGGTGGACTCTTTGACCACAGCCTGGCTGGGTCCTGCTCTAGAGGGAGCCTGGCACCCCACCGTTCCTGACCAGCGAGATGGGGCTCCTGCAGGCAGGGACACATCTCAGAGCTGCTCACTGAGCGGTGAGCTGCTCTCGGCTCTTCCTGGAGCTGGACCTCAGGCAGGGACTCCTCGTGGGGAGGGGCTCTCTCGAGTCCTCCTGCTCCCTGGACAGTTAATGGGCTGGAAGCCTCCATAATGAGGCTGCTTCATCACTTATGGGCAGAAATGGCTTCACAAGGAGCCCGATGGAATGTGGAGAAGGAAGGAAGCTAGCGTGTCTGGCAGCCCCTGAGAGGCCTAGTAGAACTACCCTCATTGGGAGAGGTTCAGTGAGGAAGAAGGGACCCTCCTTCCCTCAGCATTCTCTCAGGAAAAGGTCCGAGCCATGGAGTGAGAGAGCCATGAGCGATTGTGAGCTCAGCGTTAATGCTGCATGCTGGCCTGCCCTGTGGTGTCCCCGTCGTCCAGTCCCAGAACGTCACAGTTGGCCCCTGAGCCCCCTCTGGCCACCCTCGCCCTGCCCAGCACCTTCTGCAATCAGCTCCTCTCTGGATTCCTCTCCTGCTACGTCCTCCTTGCCGTGAGGCCTTCGTAACTGCTGCACTCCTGCTGCCATCCCTCCGCCCGCCTGCGCTCCCTCAGCCTGAGTCCTCCAGTCCCAGCCCTGGTCTGCACTGCGACACTCAGCTCCCCGTCGCCCAGCCACGGGGCGGGCTCTGCATCAGTGTTTGTCCAGAGCGTGGGCACAGCTGTCCCCAGGCAGAGTGAACCGAGTGCTGACTGTGGGCCAGGGCTGTGCTCAGCTCCTTGCAGACATCAATCGGTTAACTGTGGGGAGGGTGTCTTCAAGAATGGGCTGAATGTCCCTCAACTGATGAGTGGATAATGAAAATGTGGCACATTTATACAATGGAGTTCTACTCAGCGGTAAAGAAAAATGAAGTTATGAAATTTGCAGTAAAATGGATGGATCTGGAAAGGATTATACTAAGTCAGGTAACCCAGGCCCAGAAAGCCAAGCGCTACATGTTCTCCCTCATATGTGGATCCTAGCTACAGGTGATTGGGCTTCTGTGTGAGAAGGAAAAAAACTCAGTAGCAGAGGCCAGTAAGTTAAAAAGGAGATATAAAGGGAAGAGAAGGGAAGGGAGGAGGGTACTTAATAGGTTGGTATTGTATATATGTAAGTACAATGATTGAGATGGGGAGGTAATATGATGGAGAATGGAATTTCAAAGGGGAAAGTGGGGGGTGGGGAGGGTATTACCATGGGATACTTTTTATAATCATGGAAAATGTTAATAAAAATTGTGAAAAGAAAAAAAATAAAAAATAAAAAGACAAAAAAAAAGAACTATCAAAAAAAAAAAAAGTGGGCTGAGCTCACACTTGAGGCCAGGCCCACTGCACGTGAGTCCGGCTCTGCATTTCTTGGCCACGTGACCGCCACTGTGTCACACAAGCTCCGCCTGCCTCAGTTCTCCCAGGGGAAATAGCATAACGACAGCACCTCCCCCGTGGGGTCATACTAAAGGTTAAACAAGTGAGTCAACGTGGATCGCATGCACATTTGAGTACATATACGTGCACATGTTGAGCCCAGGGTCTGGCATTGCTAAGTAAAACAGCATCAGTGTTTGCTCCCTCCATGTTTTGCCGCTGAGGAAGTCTTTCTTATCCCCTCAGCTTTCTCCTATGCCAGCAAACCCAACTGGACCTGGGAGCTCAGATCCATTCTCAAATGGTCGTTTGTCATTGAGGAATGTAGGCGCTCACCATGGAGAAATCGGTTGTAATGCTATGTGCTTGTAACACTGAAAAATAGCATGTCCCCTAGCCTCAGCCAGAAATTCTATGACTCTTCCAAAGAAATCTGGAAAGAAAACATAAAATCAAAAAGCACAGGAAGAGGCTGGAGAGATGGCTTAGTGGTTAAGGCATTTATTTGCCTGTGAAGCCTACACAATTATGTTTGACTCTCCAGGTCCCACGTAAGCCAGATACACAAGGTGACACACGTGTGCAAGGTTGCACGTGCACAAAAGGTGGCGCATGTGTCTGGAGATTGATTGCAGTGGCTGGAGGCCCTGGTGTGCCAATTCTCTCTCTCTCAAGAAAAAAGAATGCCAGTCTGTTGGGCTTGCCTGAAAATAAAAGCACAAGAAGGACAGCAGCAGGCCAAGTGTACTGCCAAGAAAGAGGATTTGAGAGAACAAAGCAACCAAGAGAAGAAGCTCAAAGCCTCTACAAAAAAGAAAAAAAAAAATGGAGGCATTCAAAGTACTGCACAAAAAATAATAAATAAATAAATAAATAAATAAATAAATAAATAAAATAACACCTGAAAAGGGATAACCAAACCTGAATCTACAAAGGGAGTATCTTCTTCAAAAAATACAGAAAAATGTTAAAGGAAAAGTTTTGTCCTTTAAGAGTTAAAAATATCCTCTGACTGTTGGGTCATTTTAAACAAGTGGTAATAAGTGTCTCCTGACAGTGTACTAAGTGTGTTGACATAACGACTGCTAAAAGGCAAATACTTGCATCTTGTGAAAGAAAACATTCTATCTATGCTTAGAGTATGACTTACCATTGATTTATTTGCCTCTAGTGTAGGTTGAACCTTCTATAGGGAATAGACTCAAGCATGTAGTACTTTGTACCCTATGGTATTTACATGGCATAAAATATTTTGAAAATACAAAAAATAGCAAGTGATATGTACTAGTCAATACCATAACAAAGCCCTAATATGCAGAGATCCACCACCCCAAGTATAAAAGATCTCCTGTGAGAAGTGCAATACCATGTGCAGTAGGGGCTGAGGAGAGACATCGTGGGTGGAGTGCTTGCTGCACAAGCACAAGGACCTCAGCGTGATGCCCAGCACCCAAGAAAAGAGTGAGGCATGGGGGCACGTGATTGCAAAACCAGCGCTGGGGAGGTGGAGGCAGGAAGATGCCAAGGTCTTGCTGGCTGGCTAGTCTAGACAAATCCGTGAGCTCTAGGTTCAGGGGAGACTAAGTCTCAAAACATGGTGGAGAGAAACAGGATGAGCCTGTGAACTCCTGTCTCCACACACACATACACATGCACTCACACACACATGCACTCACACATGCACGGGTACTCACACACACATACACATGCACTCACACACACATGCACTCACACATACACGGGTACTCACACACACATACACAAGCACTCACACACACATGCACTCACACACATATACATATGCATTCACAGACACACATACATGTGCATCCCCCCACACATATACACTTGCACTCACACACACATGCACTCACACACACATATACACACACATACTCAAACACACTTATACACATTCACCCCCCACACATATACACATGCACTCAAACACACATATACACACACATACATATACTCAAACACACATATACTCAAACACACATATACACATTCACCCCCCACACATATACACGTGCACTCACACACACACATGCACTCACACACATGCACTCGCACTCACACACACATGCACTCACACACATACACGTGCACTCACACACTCATGCCCTGACACACACACATACACATGCACTCACACACACACATGGACTCACACACACATGCACTCACTCACACACACACACTCCCACACACACACTCCCACACACATGCACTCACACACATGCACATGCACTCACACACACATGCACTCACACAGTCATGCACTCCCACACACATACACACATGCACTCACACACACATGCACTCACGCAGTCATGCACTCCCACACACATATACACATGCACTCACATACACATGCACTCACACACATGCACATGCACTCACACACACATGCACTCACACAATGCATTCACACACATACACATGCACTCACATACACGTGCCCTCACACACTCATGCCCTGACACACACATACACATGCACTCATACACACACACTCACACAGTCATGCACTCACACACATGCACTCACACACACACATGCACACACATACACATGCACTCACACACACATATACACATGCACTCACACACACACACTCACACAGTCATGCACTCACACACATGCACTCACACACTCATGCACTCACACACACATGCACTCACACACTCATGCACTCACACACACATATACACATGCACTCACACACACATGCACTCACACACATGCACTCACACACTCATGCACTCACACACTCATGCACTCACACACTCATGCACTCACACACACATATACACATGCACTCACACACACACATATACACATGCACTCACACACACACACATACACATGCACTCACACACACATATACACATGCACTCACAGACACACATTCATACACACATACACATGCAGTCACACATGTACACACACACCCTTATACACATGTACACATGAACTCACACATATACCCATGTGCTCAAACACACAAGAAATCACACACACATATACGCATGAACTCACTCATTTAGATGCATGCACTCACACACACATATGCATGTATGCACAAAAGTGGTCAAAATACTCCAAGGGAACTTTCCAATAGATATGATGTCAAATGGACATGTGACAAATTGGGCATTACAATTTAGAAGGGGCATATGACATAAAACATCAAGATAGTTTGTTTTCTCTAAAATGGCTAGAATTACTCAGACCAGTCAGCTGAGTGCTGAGGACAGTGGAGGGACAGAAGATGAAATCCTCTGCTGCTGGGAGCATAACCAGGCACAGCCACCTTAGAGAAACAACTTGGCCGCCTCTGCTAGACATGTGCTGCCTGTGACTTAGAGCCTCCAGCTATTTTCCCCAGAGAGAAACATGCATCTGTAAACATGTCACTTACAAGCTGTTTCATTTGCATCAACCCCAAATTAGTAAACACTCAAAATGCCCATTTTTCCAGGCCTCTCTTGGGACACTAAACTACTGTCATCAATGAATGTGCATCTGCTCAGCTGCCCGCTCCTTTTCCAGCCCCCCCCCCCCCCCAGGACCAATCACCGTGCCTGTGAGAAGTAAAGACTTGGCTCGGCTCGGCCAGGTCTCCCATCCCCGAGCCTGCGACAGTGCATGTTTCTTTCATGAACAACGAGAAGAGGAGGCTGAGCAGAGGGTCCCGAGGAAAATGGCACTGGGTGGGCAGAACTGTGATTTGTTGGTGGGTGGGGGCCAGGTTAGGAGCTGAGGTAGAATCTGTCGGGACCACCCAGAGCCCTTCCTGTGTCATCCAGCTCCTAGTGGCTCATGGCTGGATTCCCAGCTGAGGGGAGGTGACTTCAGACCAGCTGGAAATGTCTGCAGATTGCAGACATCTGCTCTCCCTGGACCACCTGTCGCTAATCCCTGGCTGACACGGGGCTACAGAAGGCCCAGCTCACTGCCCACGTGTGCCAGCCACGAGGTGCCACGCCAGTTCCAGAGCTCCCCGTGGGCTCAGGCTGTGGTGGACCCCAGCCGGCCCTGCCTCCTGCACTTCCCTTCGGAGCGAGCACTTCAGTCACTAAGCCCCAGGAAGCCCCTTTCAGGCTCTGCTTCTCGGGAGCCCTACCTCTAGGGGCCCACTCATCCCCACTGACACACTGGTGCTGCTCTTCCCTGCCTGGGGCAAAACTCCTTCCTCACCAGCTCTGACGAGGACAGTGGGACCTCTGAGTCCTCCCTCAGGCCCAAATTCCTGTCACCGTCCCCTGTCGACCCTCCTCACTTGTGCCGTGGCTCCTTAGGAAACTCACCATGCAACCTGCTCCAGGTTTGGGTAACAGAGAGGGAAAACGAGGCTCTCCCGGGCAGCCTGTGTCTGTTGGCCAAGGCCACATCACTAGACAACCAATATAAACTTCTTCAAGTCCATGCAGATGTACAGAATCAAGCTGATGAATACATTTCCCCTGCTGAGGTCTAAGACCACAACGTGGGCCTTTTCTGCCCTGTGGTGGGCGGGTTAGCAGGCAGCAAGAAGGGTTTGTCTTCACAGTGACAGCTCATTAATAGATTTATGAAGGGGAAGATGGCTGGGTCTGTGTAAAAGCACTGCTTTGCATTTCTCTTCTTTTCAGCACATGGTTATCTTCTGCACCAAAGGTAGTACAGAGGTAAACGAGGCTCCTCTCCATCTGCTCAGACAGGAATGCAGCTACATGCAGGAGAAGGCAGCGCGGCACAGGGGCTTCCTTAGCCAAGCTACAGAGCTGCTGGTGGCTGGGAGACTTGTCTTAGAGGCTTGACTGGGGCTCAGGAGTGCCCTGGGCCACAGGCTGGTTGGCATGGGAGGGGCCGCTCTGCTCCCCAGGATGAAGTATCTGGGGCTGGGGTCAGAGCAGCCTTGGGTTTCTTGACCCACCCATTTTCTGGGCACCTCCCACATGCTAAGAGCCAATTTCTTTTCTGTTTTGTTTTTTTTTTTAATTTTTTGTTGTTGTTTTGAGGTAGGGTCTCGCTCTGGCTCAGCCTGACCCGGAGTTCACTCTGTAGTCTCAGGATGGGCTTGAACTCAGGGCAATCCTGCTACCTCTGCCTCCCTTAACTTTTTCTTTCCTTCCTTCCTCTCTTTCTTCCTCTCTCTCTTTCTTTCTTCAGACAGGTTACCTTGCAGCCCAGAGTAGCTTTGAACTTGCTGACTAGCTGAGGATGGCCTTGAACCGCTGAGCGTCCTGCTCCCACTTTTTAAGTGCTGGGGTTACGGGCGTGTGCTGTGCCAAGTTTAGCTAGGGACTTTTTGTAAAATTTAAACTTCACAGTGATCTGGTTTTAGACCCATTCTACAGACACAGGGGTGGGGGCATTCAGCTGGGTGCAGGCCATGGGCTAGAGGCAAACGGAAGGTACTTGGGCAGCTGTGGAAAGAGACCTGGAACACACTGGGTGGCTGGGCCCAGGGCCAGAGGCAGGCTTGGAATTTCATTTTTGTCCTGTGGACTCAGAATTTTCTTTTATATCTGCTCGCTATTTGTTGCTCCATGGTGCCTGTTTCTGGGGCTCAGCTTCCCCATCTGCGATATGGGCTCAGGCATCATATAGGGTGAGTGTAAGTCTCGTACTGGCATGTGTGCTGACGAGAGCAGCCCTGGAACAGAGGTGGGGGATTGGCATGAAGAGGCAGATAACAGGGACTCAGTATCTCCAAGAACGAGAGGCCTCTGGTCCCCAACACTATGCTCAACTAAGATGTGGTGAAGGAGCTGGTTTTCCACTGGCTGCACAGGGCATTTCACAATGCCTGATGCCCTAATCACTCTCTGACCCTCTCCTTTGGCACAATCCTACAAAAGAAGACTGTCTGGCATAAAATGGCCTGGATATCCATGACCTCACAGTGCCTGACACTACCTACACAAGACCATCATAAGAGGAGGAAAAGATCATGACATCAAAATGAAAGAGAGACTTATTGAGATGGGGAGGGGATTTGATGGAGAATGCAATTTCAAAGGGGAAAGGGGGGGAAGGGAGGGTAATACCATGGGATATTTTTTATAATCATGGAAAATGTTTTAAAAAATTGAGAAAAAGAATATAAAATAAGATTTTTTTTTTTTTTTAAGAAGTCTGTCTGGAGTTCCTGCACTCAGGTCCAGCCAGATGCCTTCCTGGAAGGCTCGTGCCAGGAGTCAGTGTGATGGTCTCCGAGGGCTTTTCTGGTCTCCTGGCTTTGAGTTGCCCAGAGTGTTTTCAGGCAAGGGGCTTGGAGGAGAAGGGAAAGGTACAGAGCAGGCAGTGATGAGAGCTGGTGGCAGCTGGCACCGCACAGATGAAGCCAGGCAGAAGCAGCTCCAGCCCCTGTGACTTAGTGCAGGCCCGGCAAATGTCTCCGTGGCGGCCGGGTGCTAAGTGTCTTAGGGCTGGTTTGAGGTCCAGAGAGCACACGAGAAACCTGACATAACGCGGGAGTCTGAACGAGCCAAGAGAAGATGCGTCTCTGTGTTTCCTTAACTGGCACAACCCAGAATGCATTCATCAACTCCGAAGCTTGAATTTGGTATCATCCACATATCACGCAAGACTGTTCTCTTACTTTATAAGTCATCCAAAAAAAAAAAAAAGGTAAAAAATCCTGACTGAGGAGATGTCTCAGTGGATAAAGCACTTTCTGTGTTGGGCTGGAGAGATGGCTCTGTGGTTAAGGTGCTTTTGCCTGCAAAGCCTATGGACCTGGGTTCGATTCCCCAGGACTCACATAAAGCCAGATGCACAAGGTGGCACATGTGTCTGGGCTGTGTTTGTGGTGTCTGGAGACTGTGGCTCCCTCTCTCCCTCCCTCTCTCCCTCTGACAAATAAATAAAGATATTAAAAATAAAGAAAAATCTTGCTGTGTAAGCCTAACTACCTAGTTCAGATCCCCCAAACCCCTATAAAGCTGGACACTGTGATGGGCATCTGTAATCCCAACACAGCTACAACAGGAAGGGAGGCAGAGACAGGAGAATCCAACAGAAATCTGCGAGGCAGCTATGGAGCTGTGAATGACGAGAGACCCCACCTCAAGTGAGGTGAAAGGCAAGGACCATAGACACCTGAAATTGTCCTTGACTACACACGAGTCCCACTGCACTCGCCCGCCGGCATGCACCCCCCACCAAAAAACCTTGTAAAATCCCATTCCTGATCATGAGCCATATAAAGACAGGCCACAGTGTGTGCCCATGAGTTCTTGCTCCCAGTCCCACGCCTGCAGCCCTGGGCGGATGGACAAGCTCTAAACCCTTTTTTGCATGGCGCGATGCCCAGCTCCGCCGGTAGAGGGCGCTGGAGGAACACTGCTGAGAAGCGAAGATTTTGCGTTGTTTTTTTTTTTTTTTTTTCTGCTGCTGCATCTTTGGTCCCATGGGGTGACATGCAGTGGAACCCTGCCTCAGCTGTGCAGCCAGACCACCGGGCTCTTGGTGACCTTACAGCCCATCCTGGGACAGGTGACTGTGACCCACCTGCTGTCTCCTTCCTCAGCACTGGTTACACCATTCTTGGTTTGCCCGTGGTATCTGCACACCAGCTCCAGGCGGACACAGCCAGCCTCGCTGCCATCCAGGCGAGGCACCCGTGGACCTCCACCATGGTCGGAGCCCACTTTGGGGACAGTCCTTCCTGGGCTGCCTTCCTCATGATCATGTGCTCAGCCTGCAAGCCAGCCTTCCACGGCTTAACCATTCTCTATGTTAAACACCCCTTGTTCAAATCACTGTGTGGTGTCTGCCTCTCTCCGCCCCCCCCCCTCCCGTCCCCATAGGTGCAGGGAAGGCCCCAGACACTCCAAGGAAATCAGGGTCACCAGCACCCAAGGAGGAGGCTGGTGGCTCTGCACTGTCACGGAGAGTGTCTGTAACCCGGGACTGCACTTTGCGCTCCTGGAGAACAGAGCCTGAGCTGCTCTCCGGTGGGGGTGAGTGATGAGGTTCAGTGCAGCGAGCAGCCGCGGGTGAGGAGCTGCTGCCGGACCGTCGGCTGCCCGTCCTGTGTCTTGAGGGGTCAACAGGGTGGCGTGGGAAGGCCTGTCGTGCCACAGGACCTGCGGAGAGCGGGACTTACAGCACCACCTCTCCCCACTCTGTTCTTCCCTGGGAACCCCCTTCTACAGACCCCTCCACGCCTCAGTTTCTTCAAGTCCCCTTGGGCCCCACAGCTTCTGGGGTCTGTGACAGACCCTGAGCCACATTCAGACCCTTTCACCTTGTGTGTGTGATCACCATAGCCAGGACTTGGATGAGGAAAACAGGAGGGTGAGTATTGAGGCCACATAGCTCTGATCTGCCCCCTAATGGTTGTGGCTGCACAGGTCCCCTTCAACTAGAGGCCTCCAGCCATGAGCCAGGGTCTCAAGAGTGGACAAAGCCCTCACCAGGCTGCCTGACACGCGACCTTGAGGCTCACATGGCTTCCTCTCCAGTAGCACTCTGATGGAGGGAACAGCAGTGAACCAGACAGCCAAGGGCCCAGAAGTGGGACCTCCAGGACAGAGCCAGAGGTGGGAGCCACTGTGCCTTGGGTCTGGGGTTTGGCCCTGTACATTGCATAGTGACTCCAAGCCTTAGACAGGAGAGCTATTCCTGGTCTAGGTAGCTCAGGAGCCTCTTTCCCTGTTCTTTGAGGTAGGAGTCCCCTACAGCACAAAGGAGCTCAGGTCAGAGACAGGGAAGCTAGGCATGCTGGATTAGTTTCAATAGCCTCCTGATGCCAAGCCTGTGTCCACCTTCATGGCCAAGTTGGTGGGCTCTAGTTTTCTCTCCCACAGTGGCGGTGCCCCAGGACCCCAGTTCAGGAGCTGCTGATGCTGGTCTGAGTGGAGGGGCCATGGCTGTTTCCAGAATTCCAGCCCCTTCCCCTTCCTATCCTACATGTCTCTCCTTCTGGGACCCGAATGTTTTTCTATAGAAACCAAACCTGACTTGCAGGATGCCCTGCTCAGAGCCCTGAAGATGCAGAGGGGGTTTGGGAAGAGGCCATGGCAGAGCAGACACATCCATTAGAAGAATGGATGGAGGAGAAATGACTGATCTGTTGTTTCCCCCTCCTGCTGTTGTGCGTCTGAGCGAGATGCCTGAGAAAATGTCTGTGGGCATCCAAGGCTGCTCCTGCCTTCCTTGCTGTAATTAATATCCCACGGAAAAGTTATGCTCTGCTGAGCGTCCGTCTGCCGAGGCCTTGGCCTCATGGGCTTTGTCTCTGGGGATTGAAGGTCCATTTAACCACTGTGGGGAGGGGATACAGGCGTCTCTGGGGATGGATTAACCACAGTTAGCATAGCAGACAACACTGCCAAGGAGACATCCCCCAGCCCCCCCCCCCAGGCAACAGCAGGATGCAGCTGAGCTGGAGGAGGGAAGTCTGTTTCTCCAGGCTGGCGGAAGGCAAAGAATGATGGGAAATCCAAAGTCAGTTCAGAGACAGGTGTTAATGCCAAGGCTTTTAGGAAGGATCCAGCCCAGCTAGCAGGTTCACCAGGCCTGAGAGGAGGGTAGTGGAGGCTTCAAGGATGGCTAGATTGCTCCTTCAGGTGACTAGGTCCTGAGAGGGTGAGCTAGGTGATGATAGGGAGGGGGCATAGAATCTGTGGTCAGGACCCCACATTTTAATGTTAAGAGGAGCCTGGAACTCTTGTTCCAGTGTCCTCCTCATGGAGATACAGAGGTGGGGTAGAAGTCTGGATGCTTCTTTCTCTCACAGAGAGAACTCTGGGATTTTGCCAATCCTCCCACTGCATCTCAGAATTAGATCTTCTTTCATGGACTCAAATCCATCTTGATGGAGTCTTTGAATCTGAACTTTTTTCATGGACTCAGATACACCTTCACACAGTCTTTGAATCCTAGATTTGCTCTCATGCTTCTTAGAATGACAGACAAATTGGGCAAATTGATTTTTGGCTCATAGGTACATTCTGAGAATCACAGAGCCAAAGAGCCTTCCAACTAAGGGATCATGAACTGGAGAGACAGCTCAGTATGTAAACCGCTTGCCTTTTGAACATAAGGACCTGTATTAAATCAACAGGATCCATGTAAAAATTCCAGGCAAGGTAGCACATGCCTATATTGCTAGCACTGGGAGGGCAGAGGCAAGTGGATCGCCAGGGCAAGCGGGCTTGGCTTGACCATCGCAATCAGTAAACTCTTGAGTTCAGTGAGCGACTCAATAACTAAGATGGAACAGAGGAAGATACGTGATGTCAAACTCCAGCCTCCACATGTCTGTGCGCACATGTGCATGAACACGTGCATGCACACCTGAGCTTACATACATATGAACATGCACACATACATCACTCACACAAACACATGCACATAAAGGAAAGATTGATGGCAAAAGGAAAGATGGGTGGTACCTGAGGAATGACACCTGAGGTTGTATTTGTGGTTGTGCATACACAACCACACACATACGTGCGCTCATACACTCATGAACACACACACAAGAACTAAGAGTCACCTGGGAAGACAGGCAAGTGTCTCATGACCTGCTCAGCCTGAGACATACAGAGCGGGTCACAGAAATATGTGTCCGGGAATAAGAACCTCAGAGGCAGCGGCTGCAGCCACCCCACCTGTGAGGCAGCAGCACCCTCCTCGCTAATTGCCAGGACTCTTGTAGGGATAAGAAGTCATTGTCATACAGAGCTGCCTGTCCCATGGTTGGGGAGCTCTGGCTGCTGATACTGACCCTAAGTTGGCCCATGTGACCATCCAGACCCTCCATCTTGGCACCTCTTTCATGAGGAGCTGCCCTTGTAAAAAAGTGGCCAGGACCCCATCCCAGAGGCCAAGCCTGTCCAGGTAAAACATGACCCTTGGCTAGAGGGGTCTGAATCCCAAGGGCAGAGCCAAGAAGCAGGGCATAGGAATGTGATGGGTCGCATGGCTCCCCTCGCCCCACTTCACTCACTGAAGTGAGCAGAGTCCAGATTGCTACTATGCTGGTGGCGGGGGGCGGGGCACCCAGGGAGGTGATGGATAGGAGACACCTTCAAGGGGAAGGGTGCCTCAATCACAAGGCCAGGGAGGAAGAAGTGATGCCCTCGAGGCCTTGGGGTCAGCCATATCCAATCCCACCCTTTACCACAGGCCACAGGCAACAAGCAGAATAGAATAAATCAGCGCAGAAGCAGACAAGGCACTTGCGGCCTTCAGCATCTCAGGTTTCTGTGGGGATCTTTGTCCAAGGTTCCTTATAAGTCACTCTCTTCTGCCTTGTATGTTCTCTGCCCAGAGTGCCTGTCCATGGGACTGGACAGGACCATCTCATCTAGGGCAGATCAGAGGAGCAGGTGGTTTGGGAGAAACCTAGGTTGGGTCTTGTCAATTAGCAAACCTGAACCAAGTACACCTGCCCTCTCCCTTACCCATTCCCAGGAGGCTCTTGCATTCTGTCACCTTGTGGAGGGGCCAACCTGGCTCAGTCCCCATGCAGGGGTCTCCTCTATCCTAGGCCAAACCTAATTTCTCCTCTCTACTTCCTGTTTTGCCTTATGGGATCTCTGCTAAGCAGTCCACAGACTCCCTCCCAAGGTCTCCCATGCTAAAGCTTCTCAAAACAAACTCACGCCTTGGGTGAATTGTTTTCCAGAGAGCCGAGACATGTGAATTACCACTAGTGCTTTCCCTATCTCTTCTGCAAACCTCCATCTTGGAGTTTTGTGACAAAGGAACTCAATGCTGGGAGATGGCTCGGTGTACAAATTGCTGTGTTTTGGGACACTAAGGCACACAGAGCCAGCACCAGAGACAGAATGGAGACTCGGAAGATTTACTCATGTTGATGTGAACTCAGAGCAATGACTTCCACAGCCTGGTCACTGCTGCCTCAGTCTATACAGGCCATATAGCAGGCAGTCTGACATCACCTTGAGTTTGTCCTATTATTGGTGGGCTAAACTTCTGAGCTACGTGACAGGGACTACAAGCGGAAGTTACAGCAGCTCAGGGAAGTCTGTCTGTGGCTGCACTGACCAGATAACACACAAGCGGGGTGCAGCTAAAGAGATGGGGAGGAGACTCGGGGCCATTCTGTTTTCCTGGTAAAGGCTTGCACAATAGCCACTGTGCTTTACAGAATTATCTGGGGCTGGCTTCTCTGTCAAATTTCTTCTAAACACTTGCTATGCAAAGTGTGGGTGCCTGAGTTCAGGTTCCCAGATCCCACATAAAAGTCAGAAGCTCTAGCAAGTCGGGGGATGGGGCTGTTACAATCCTAGCATGCCAACAACAAGATGGGAGGCAGAGACAGGAGAATGGAGAATTTCCCAAAACTTGTGGGCCAAGTAGCCTGGCACACAGACCGTAAACAATGAGAGATCCTGTCTCAAACAAGCTGGAAGGTGAGGACTGGTATCTGAAGTTGTTCTCAGACCTTCACAGCACATGCCATGGGCGTGTGTATACTGCACTTTGACCCATAAACACACACACATACACAAATAGAAAGTAAAATGAAATCCTAATTAATATGAGGAAGCACAGTTTTGAAATTGTCTTCTCAGCCAGAAAACAAAATAGGGGGAGAGAGACAGAGCTGACCAAGTTTCCAGTCACTTCTGGTGTGGACAGTGGGTGGCCAAGGTGACAGCAATAAAACCGGAGAAATGATTTTTGTGTCTAGACCTCTGACATACAGGCACACTCTGTCCTCTTCTCCAGAGAAAACACAATGTTCTTTTGATGCCCAGCTAGGTTCTGGTGGTCCGACGCCACCCCTAGGGGCACCAGCAGCTCCAGGGCTGCAGACAGGATGGAGACGTTGGTGGTCAAGGCGTCACAGCAGGCCACTTCCTCTTGATTGCAGGTTTTGGCTCCATGTCAGGATCCCCAAAGGGGCTGGCATGGGACAGGGCATTCCAGGCTGGGCTGTTACAACTTCTGAATGTCTGTGGACCTGTGGGTGTAATGCAGAGGCAGCAGGTAGACTGATCTGGCCAGCTCCGAGCTGGCTCTGGGTCCCTCCTGCTTTATGGGAGACTGTGGTCATTCATACATTCCCCTCTAGTGCCCCCTCGGAGGGTTCCAGGTGGCCTCAAGAGCAACTAGTTGGCCAGAGTCATAGGTCAGATGGCTCTGTTCCTTGTCCTGCTGCTAATGACCAGTGCTTGGGAAGTTAGCCAAGGGGCTTCCAGGTATCTGTGGCAAGGGCTTCATCCTTATGTTTTCTAGCACCCTGTCCTTAAGATTCCCTGGTGGGATAGGTCTGTGGGTAGACATGGGAAAATGCTTTTTCGATGACACACTTTGTATCCTGGGTGCCTAGTAGCAAGCACACGCAAGCTCCGAGAGCAGTGAGGTCACACATAACAAACAGGCCCTGGTCCTCTGGCTCTATGGACCCAAGCCTAGACCTTCTGGTTTTGCAGAACCAGGCAGTATCCCACTGAGTCTGTTGACACAGGTCTTGGCCTTCTAGCTATTGAAACTCAGGTCCTAAGCCACAGGTTCTGCAGCCAAACACTGTAGCCCTATGTCCCTGAAGATACATGCGCTGGTTCTGCACACAAGGTTACAGGCCCTGTGGTTCTGTTGACCAAGATGGCATCCCCCTGGTTCTGCATAATAAGGCCATAGTCATCCTTGTCTGAAAACTGAAGCCCTGGTCTGTTTGTTCTAGACCCAGGTCCTACCCCTCTGGTTCTACAGATCAAGGTCTGGGCTCTCGGGGCTGTCAGAGCCTCTGCTTCTGCCTCTCTGGGGAGCCAGCACCCTGGTTTCGAAGCCTGGAACAGGCTGATGCCTCTGACTGGTAGTGGTCATAGCACAGGCTTCTGGGCCAATTGATTTTTGGTGAATTATACATTTGGTGAATTGACTGCTCAATGGACTTTCAGTTAATCATTGCAGGATCTTGACAGACACTGTTCGATGAGATAATGCACAGGACACAGTGCACATCAGGCTGGCCCTTGGCTGGCACTGACCAAGTGCTTGCTGCGTCACTGCTCGCTGCCTCTGCTGCTTCTGCTGAGGCGGGCAGCGGGGCCCTGGGGGCTTAGGGGAAGAGGGACCCGCAGGAGCAGAGCGAAGCCTCGGAGCACCTGACCCAGCAGAGGTTCCTGTTGGAACGAAGTCAGAGCCAGGCCTCTGAAAGCGTCACCCTCGAGCCCCAGAGCAAGGAGGGTAATCCGGGTCTGGGAACAGTCCCTCTATGCACAATGCTGGTTGCAGGGCCAGGGAGGGACGCAGCCTGAGGCTGAGGTCGGTGGGCCAGGCGGCCAGGTCCTCAGTGCGGCCTCCACAGGCTCTGCCTCCCTGGGCTCCTCTCCAACACTCGGATTTCTCTGCCACTTGAGATAGATGCAGGATGAGCCTCTCCCAGGCAGCGCTTACCTGCACCCCAAGTGCGTGCTCTTCACACTAGGACAGCCTCTGCTTGGTGTCTGGATGTCCCCACATGTCATCCATCCCTGGGTTAGCAGGACCTTCTCTTGGTCCCTCCTCCCTGTCTGCGCAGACACACAGCTGTCTGCAGAGGTGCCCCTGCCTATCTCAGCCCCGAGACTCGCCAGAGCAGAGGGGCGGGGCTTCCAGTCCCACAGTGATGCTCAGGAGATCCGCCTTATCTTTAGCTTCCTGTCTCCTGGTGACACTTCTGTCTCCTGGTGACACAGGCTGGTGACACAGGCTGGCGACATGCCTGAGATGGGACTCCTCAGGAAGCAGATAGAAGAGGGAAAATTAGGGGACATGGGAAGGTTAAGAAGCCCTTCACTCTGGAGTCTGAAGTCTCTCACCAGCTGAGAGGCAACAAGTGTAGCATGTTTAACAGGATTTGTGGTGAAGGTCGCCTGCATGGAGATAATGTTTTATGTAGATGTATTTTAAATAAGAATGTTAAGAGAGCAGTGAACCATGCTTAGGACCTAAGTGCATGTGTCCAAGTATGTCAACCACATGCTCCTGAAGCTATTGAGGAATCTTACAAGAAGTTCCACGTAGAGTAAGTGACAAGTCTCGACCCCTTTGTGCAATCTTTGTGGCCATCTTTACTTTATCAGGTTGTAATGCAATCCAAGACACCTCAGATACTACTTACTAAAAAGTGTGTGGGGGGAAGGTTTCCAGCTCAACCCCAGTTTGATTTCTTGGTGGCTTTGCAGCTCAGACATGTGCAGTCTTCAGCAATAGGGTCTTATCATCTATTCCTGGTGGGAAACCAAGAGCCTTAGCAATAGCCTGTAATGTTTTGGGGGCATCAGTGACCTCCTTGGCCAACAACTCACTGGAAGGTATCCCATCCCTGGCACTGAAATTTTTCTACTAACAGTCTGTGGCTTCTGGGTGCCACTGTCCAAAAAGTAGATTATCATGTGGCTAATTCACAATATCCTGAATGTTGATTATCCCTCCCCTCACATTCTTTTTACTCAATCTCTTCCCCTGACCTCGCTTAGGCCATTCCATATATACAGTACTATCCCCTGAAGTCCACCCCTCTCCTCCCTCCCTTATAGCCCTTTCCTAGCTTACTGAAAACCTTCTCCAGGCAGACCAGCTGACAGAAAGCTGGATAAAGCTGCAATGCGTGCAGCCTTATGTGAGGAAGAAGCCACCAGTAGTGAAAACAGTGCGCATTTCAAGCCTCAAGTTTGGCCAGCCAGGCCAAATGAGCTGCCAACAGGTGCAATAGTGGCATGTCTGTTATGGGAGAAACCAAACACTCTGATTGGACTGGAGGCCTGCTCTGTGGGAAGGAAGACATGCTTGGTACTGAAAACCTAATCAAAAGCCTATGGCAGGAGAGGTCATGAGCATTAGGAGTGTAATGCCTGCTCTTGTCTGGCTAAATGCATATAGTATGCTCACCAAACTGCCCTGTAAGCACTTCACTTAACACTCATACCCATATATTAGTGCTACTCTCACTTTTGGTTAGAGAAGCTTCTCTTTGCAGATGGTGGTGACCCCAAAGGCACCATAGTGCTGAGCAGACATGATGAAGGAATGTTCAGCACTAAAACATCTCTATCACACCTTCCAAGGCTCAGAGTCCATTGCAGACAAGGTGGTGGAAAGAATGTAAGAGCCGAAGGAAGGATAGGACTCCTTACAATGCAATTGACCAGACAGAAATTGGCCTTGAACTCACAGCGCCTAGCACTATCTTCACAAGACTCTCACAATAGGAGGAAACGATTATTACATCAAAATAAAAGAGACTCATGTAGAGAGGGAGGGGATGTGATGGAGTACAGATTTGTGAAGGGGAAAGTGGGAGGAGGGGAGAAAATTATCATGGTTTATTGTCTGTAAGTACAGAAGCTATCAATAAAAAGTTAAAAAACAAACAAACAAAAAAAGTGCAGGGGGTGTACTTAAAAACTCTTTGAGCAATGTAAATTTCAAGAGCCACCAAAATAACATACTTGGATACTGTTAAGACATTTATACAAGACTCTTGTAGGCAGCCCACACTCGCTCCTGGGGATGTACCATCTTTTCCCTGAAAGCCCTTCTTTTCAATAACTCCAGTGTTTACACCATTTACACCTGTGTTAAAAATCTCTTCCTAACAAACTCCAGTTCTGCTTCATACAGACTTGCCCTGAAAGTCTTTTCTGTGGCATAGTCAAGAATCCCGGCTTCACCCGAGTGGAGGTTTCTGAGAAGAACTCCTCAGGCAGCTCCTGGGGGCTGAGTGGCATGGTCACCACTCTCCTTCCCACTGTTGCTGGCACTTTGGAAGAAACCAGTTTCTTTTATTCTTTAAGTTGGGCTGGGTTGGGTTTTCAATCTCATGCAACCAGAAAGAATATTCCATAGGATTCCCCACTTGCCCTGTCCTTGCAGGGGGGAGCTGTGGGCACGAGGACCCTGTGCTTCCTTCCAGGTGCCCAGAACAGCCCTCTGAGCCACCACCTCTGAGACCTGGCCAAGGCCACACACTGGGCTCTGATTCATCTGCTCCCCTAAACTGCCCCTCCTCCCTGAAGTTTAGTACTTGCTGGCCAGCCAGCCCTGCCTTTAGGACAGGACCATTCAACTGTCAAGGGAAGCTGTGTCCCTGTCCAGCAGAGAGCCAGGGGAGGCAGCACTTGACCTGACATGGGTCTGAAATCTGTGCTCTGGAAAAGGCCAGGTTTAGACACACAGGATTGGACTTCTGGTTAAGATGGCAGCATAGGTACCACGCCAAAGCAGCCTAGGGGGGGAAAGCCAAAAAAAAAAAAAAACAAAAAAACTTTTACTAAAAAGTGAGGTGTATAGGAAATTGAAATGGCAGTGGAGAAGTAGGAGAGATCCAGAGCATCCAGAGCCCACCCAGGCCGGCAGAAGCAGCTCCAGCAGGTGTGCGGGACCAGACCGCAGTGGCAGTGCGCCAGCCAGCCACCAGGCTCGGCTTGAGCCACAGGAAAAGCCAGGTGAGGGGATTTTCCACTCACACTGGAGCTCTCTGCAAACTCAAGAAACATGAAGGGAGGACGGCAGTGAACAACGGAGGTGCAGATCAAGAGGTAGACAGCGGGCAAACTGAGCAGCATTGGCTACCTCCCCTTCCCACCGCCAGTGCCCAGCCCTCGGGAACACAGCAGCGGTCCAGGGACCCAGCCATGCCTACTTGAACTGACAGAGCACCAAAGAGGGACCCAATCAAGAGCATAGCTGAGATCAAAATCATCCCAAAAGGTAACTGGGATTACACTAGGTCAGTACCCACCTAATAAACCTGGTATATTGGCCTGAACCAGAAGGGCTAATTGCACTTTCCATATAAGGATAAATTATATGTTGAATCTGATAGATGGTCAGATTTGCAATCTTAAATAAACTGTATTTTGGGCTTGTTATTTGTTGCTTCTTGATTTATAGTGGCTTTGTTTCCTCTTCTGTTATACATTAGGGAAGCGTCTCACCTGGTCACAAACTGACTTGGAACCCTCAACAGACCAGAAATCTTAGCCTCCTTGTTGTCAGGATTAAGGGAGTGGGTGAGGCACCATACAGCCTAAGGGACAGACAGAGGATCTGGTTGTCATAATATCTATTCTTGGATAAATACTCTGTGCTATTTTTCATTGAAAGTGTACATTGTTAATTTGAGAAACTATCTGTATTTGGTTCCACTCAGCCTACTTGAATACTCTCATAGCAGGCAAACCCCAACACCAAGAGTCACTTTTGTAGATACTCTGAGAGTCTTGAGAGCCATACCTAGCACCTTAAACTCCTACCCTGAAGATATATAACATCAGATTGACTGATACATCAAATAGACACACAGGATTTAAAAAGCAAGACTCAGTAACCTCCTGTCCGGTGAATGTGCTGCTGGACACCTTGTGGAAAGTCTACTAGGTTGCTTCCTTGCAGCCAGACGACTGTTAAGCCCACTCTCTTCTCCCTACCACACTCCTCCTCCCAGAGAGACCTCTCCCTCTCTCATTTTCTTCTCTATTCCTCCAGGGTGGAGGGACCCGGGTGTTCCAGCAGCCCCTCACAGAGGCCCTTCCGCCAGGAGAGGCCCCTGCTGCTTGGGGGCCTGCTGTGTTCAGCCTCCATTCTCACACAAGAGAAAGATCTTTCTCAGAGACAACATTTATGTCTCTTACAGCATTCTATTTTCATCTGGATTTTTCTTTTGTCACTGCCTGCGATGGTTGGCCAGTTCTTATATGAGCCTCACTATACATATGTGAAAACTGAGCTTCTGACTGATGACACCACCCAGGTCCTCTAGGAAGGAGTGAGAGGGGGAGGTCAGAGACCATGGGGGTCAGATGGTGTATGCCCAACAAGGATGCCTCTAGTTGTTATCCAAGGCTTGGGGCAGGCATGGTGGGATGCTAGGCCTTGTGTGGTGCTCCAGGCCTGTGTGAAAGCAGCCACAGAGGGCAGGAGAAAAGGAGCGCTGGGAGGGAGAGGCTGCGCCCTGGAATTCAAGTCTTGCTGACATGTCACAACAGGTGGCTGGAAATCCAAATACAAAGTCGGAGCAGCGGCAGCAGCGGCAGCAGGCAGTGTGCGCCCTGAGGGGCCGCAGGGCTGTGTGCACTGCAGACCCCGAGCTTTCATCAACGAAATGCTGGGGCTCGGGAGGTGGAGGCAGGAGGACCAGGAGTTCAAGCTCAACTTTGGCTACAGAGGAAAATCGAGATCAGCTTGTGCTACGTGAGAACCTATCTCTATTTAACAGAAAAATAAAGAACAAAGAAAAAGAAAGCCACTCTGGGCAATCTCCATCGTGCCGGGAGAGGCTGAGGCCAGCCACGGGCAACACGTCACCGGCAGGCTCCGAGGTAGCCGTGTCGCTCATCTTCTTCCCGGAACCCCTCCACCCTGCAAGGGAGAGGGCTTCTGCCACCTCCGGAGCTGTGCCTCGTTCCACTGGACATAGTGGCCAAAACCCCCCAGAGACCTCGTGACAGAAGTGACCCCCCCCCCAAGAAGGCATGACTTTCTTAGCATCCTCAATTTCTCTGCCTGTCCATTCTTGTGCCAGCTGGCCCCGTGCCCTCGGCTCTGGCTTTCCACCCCGATTGTGTGCGGCTGGAGCCCTGGCGGCCACTCAGCTGGAGAAATGTCAAAACTGTATTAAATTATTGGACATGAGTGAGCAATAAGAGAACATTTGTCACCGACCTGCTGCTGGGTCCCTGAGGCTCCTGAACTACAGTGGAGAGGAACGTTCTTGGCCTTCCTTGTGATCCGAGGGAGCTCCGGTTCCCTGTCGTGCTGTCGTCACACCTGAGGAACAACGAGGGGCTGGAGGAGGCTGGGGGCGTCCACCCACCCAAGCTGCCACATGCGAGGTAACCCACCAGCCCAGGGGCCCCAAGCCAGTGCAGGGCAGGGGTACAGGACTCACAGAACTATCTCACGAGGGTAGCTGATGTTTGCAGTTATTTCTCCTTCTTTTACATTTTGAGAGTGTATTTTCACAGCTGTATTGGGGTGTGGCTGATATGCAATAAGCCACCCTTTTTAAAATGAGGGACTTGAGCCAGGCATGGTGGTGCACGTCTTTAATCCCAGCACTTGGGAGGCAGAGGTAGGAGGTTCTTCATGAGTTCAAGGCCACCCTGAGACTACATAGTGAATTCCAGGTCAGCCTGAGCTAGAGTGAGAACCTACCTCAAAAAACAAAAAACAAACAAACAAACAAAAACAAAAAAAATTGAGCAACTTGAAGCATTTGACATTCGTACACACCTGTGAAACTGACAGCGCAATTAAGACAGGCCATGCTCCTCGTTCCCCTTGGCGATCCCATCACCCCGCCCCGCCCGCTGCCCCTCTGCCCCTCTGCTTACTGTCACTATGGGGCAGATCTCACTTTCTAGAGTTTTTAAAAAATGTGTTACTTATTTGTAAGCAGAGCCAAGGGAGAAAGAGAAGCTCCACGTTATGCATCTGGCTTCAATCGCACAGCGTGTGTTCTTGTCCGGCTTCTTTCACAGAACACAATCATTTTGACATTTAGCTGCTGTTGTGTTTGTCACTAGTGTTTATTCATCAACGCAGGGTGATGCTGCGTTGAATGAAGTGTAACAACTTGGTTTCAATTTCCTCCTTAATGAATGTTTGCGTCGTTTACAAATAAAACTGCTGTGAACCTTTGAGCTCAAAGCCTTTGTATTGGTGCAGGCCGCCTTGTCTTTAGACAGCAATGGATGGCGGCAGTGGAAGGTGGAGGTTGACACGTCTTAGAAATTACTGTGCTGTGTTCCAGGTCAGTCCAGGCCCTAGCAGCGTGTGTGAGGCTCTTTTTCCCACGTGTCCTCACATCGTGGTGGCCTGCCTTCCCCATCAGTCTGATGACATTGAGTATCTGTCCTCTATCACGATTCGTGCTTATTGCCTTTGCTTCTTCTGATGGGTGCGTGTGTCCATGCGTGTGAGTGTGGGCACACACGTGTCATGGCACGTGTGGAGGATAGAAGACACCTTTGTGTGTCAGCCCTCCCCTTCCACCTGGTTTGAGGCAGGGTCTCTCATTGTTCCCCTGAGTTTCTGGGGGTTTCTGCAGTCTCTGACCTTTCTCCCTGGAAGTGCTCTGCAGCTCGCAGCACAATAGACTTTTCGTGGGTTCTGGGGATTTGAACACAGGTATTCATGATTGTGCAAGTGCTTTGCCCACCAAGCCATCTCTCCAGCCCTTATTGCCTTTTATGGTCAGGTTTTTCTTAAAAAATTCATTTATTTAAATCAAATTGAGATTTTCTTGTTATTAACTTTACAAAAATGTTATCTATTGTGAGTACATGTTCCTTAATAAATATAGGGATTAAAAATATTTTGTTCAAATCTGGCCTTTCATCTTACTGTTTTTGAAAAACCATTTTTAATTTTGATGAAGTCCAGTTTGTCAATTTCTTTCTTTATGGATGTGCTTTTTTTGTTAAGTCTAAGAAGTTTTTGTCTGGCTCCTTCATAAATATATTCTCCTATAATTTTCTTCTTACAGGCTTTCTACCAAAACTCTGCAAGTTTTCAATTTTGAATTTTGGTTCACCATAAATTTATAGCTAATTCTTCTACGGGATGCAAGGTACACACAGAGATGATCACTGGTACATATGGACATCAAGTTGCTTTGACAGAATTGTTGGAGATTCTCCTTTTCTCATGGAATCACCCTCATGCTTTTGTCAGAGTCAGCTGTCCCTGTGACTGCTTCTAGATCAGCTTTTCTCCCACTGGTCCCTGGTTCCTGTCTTCCCAACAGCACTCTGTCAGTGAAAGCAGCTTGAAATAAATCTTTAAATGAGGCTGTATTTAGGTCATCCTAACTTTTCCTTCGTTTGGTCATTTTAGGCCTTCTGCATTTCCATGTGGTTTTAAGAAACAATTTAACAAATCCTAAAACTGGGAACTTTGCTTGCCACTGCACTGACTCTCCCAATCCACTGGTAGAGGGGTGTGTCAACATTCTGGACTCTTCCAACAAAGAAGGTGTTTGTCTCCTTTGGTCTCGCGCAGTTTCTCTGCACCAGACTCTGTAGTTGTCTAGTTCCAGCTCAGCACAGTCTTTGGCTAGTCCATCCTTATGTATTTAATTTTTGCCATGACAAGTGTATTTTAAATCTAAATTTAAAAATATATATTTAATTAATTTATTTATTTGAAAGAGAGAGAGGAAGAGGCAGAGAGAAAGAGAATGGGCATGCCAGGGTCACCAGCTACTGCAAATGAACTCCAGACACATTCTCCCCTTGTGCATCTGGCTTACATGGGTCCTGGCGAATCAAACCCTGGTCCTTAGGTTTCACAGGCAAATGCCTTAACAGCTAAGCCATTTTCCCAGCCTTAAGTTTAAATTTTTATTACTAGCCTGTATTGATCTTATTGCAGCCTTCACACACTCACTTATTCACTCCAATAGTTTCATTTTTGTAGATTCTAATTGATTTTCTACATAGATATGTACACTATTTCTTCCTTTATTATCTATCTATCTAATCTGCCTGTGTGTGTGATGAGTGTGTATGTGATGAGAATTGAGGGGGGAAGAACATGTGTCATAGTGTGTGTGGAGGTCAGGGGAGAACTTGGGGTGATGGTTCTCTCCATTCACCTTATCTGTTTACTGCCCCTGCCCTCAGCCGGCTGGCTGGCCCATGGGCTTCAGGGGGACTCCCTGTCTCCACCTGCCTCACACGACAGGAGTGCTGAGGTTACCACTGCATGCATCCATCCAGCTTCATATAGGTTCTGAACTCAGAGACCCACACTTGTATGCCACATGCCTTACCCGCTGAGCAATCTTCCCAGCTTTCTTTTTTCTAATATTTCTATTTATTTTATTTTATTCATTTGAGAAAGGGAGGAACAGGCAGAGAGAGAAAGAGAGAGAATAGGCATGCTAGGGTCTTTAGCAAATGTAAACAAACTCCAGACGTATGTGTTACCTCATGCATCTGGCTAATGTGGGTTCTGGGGAATGGAACTTGGATCCTTTGGCTTCTCAAGCAAACACCTTAACTGCTAAGCCACCCCACAGCCCCCTCTCCCTAGCTTCCTTATTGCCTTTATTTCATTCCTTGCTGTAGTGTCTCATGTGGGACCTCACGTACATGCATGTGTAGAAGAGGCGAGAACAGAATTCTCTTGATGTTGACCTAATGTTCCACTATTAAGAATGTTATCTTGGGCTGGAGAGATGGCTTAGCGGTTAAGCACTTGCCTGGCAAGCCTCAGGACCCTGGTTCAAGGCTCAATTCCCTAGAACTCACGTTAGCCAGATGCACAAGGGGGCGCACGCTTCTGGAGTTCATTTGCTGGAGGCCCTGGCATGCCCATGCTCTCTCTCTCTATCTGTCTCTTTCTCTCTCAGTCTGTCACTCTCAAATAAATAAATAAAAATAAACAAAAAAAATTAAAAAGAATTTTATCTGTAGATTTTCACAAATTCTTTTTATTTGAGTGAGAAAGCTCCTCATTTGCTGATGGTGTTTATAATTAATTCAAATTTGATTATGTAAAAAAAAAAAACAGACAAATTGGCATCAACTTTGACAATCATATGGTTTTCCTTTCCCATCTCCTTAATGTGGTGAATTACACTAATTGATTTACAAATGTTAAACTCATCTTGCAGTCTTGGAATAAACCCAGCTTACTCATGTTGTCTTCTCATTTTTTTTTCATTATTAGATTTGAGCTGTTAAACTTTTATTATTATTTTTTTGCCTCTGCTCATTGGGAATATTGGTAGTGGTTTTTCTTTTTTGTGACAGCCTCATAAGTTTGGCTTTCAGGGTGATGTTGGACTTAAAGAAGGAGTGAGAAGCATCTCATCTTTTTTCCAGTGTCTAGAAGAGCTATATATACTGTTTTATTTTATTTTTCTTAAATAATTAGTGAAGGTCTCAAGGGAAACCATTAGGGGCCAGAGATTATCTTTGTGTGAGGGGTGTTTGTTGGAAATTAAATGTTTAGAAGTCTTATGTCTATTGCTATTTCACCTTAAGCAACCCATTTATGGGCACAAGGTTGATCCAGTGTCTCCTCTTCATCCATATCTATGTTTAGATTATGTCATGTTGTGTTTCTCCATCTGACACCAGCCGTTTTAAACCTGTATCTCTTATTTCTAAACCATCTACCTCACAGTTTATCAACTTTACTTTCCTAAAATACTAACTTTTAGGCTGGAGAGATGGCTTAGCAGTTGGGACACTTGTCGGTAAAGCAAAGGATCCAGGTTTGCTTCCGCAGTATCTATGTACAGCTGGAGCAGAAGGTGGCCCATGAGGCGGCATGTGTATCTGGAGTTAAAAAAAAAAAACCAAAAAACTAATTTCGACTCTTGATTTTGTGTGCTCCGATTTATACTTCATACATTTCTGCTTTTTCCTTTATTTTCCATTTTTTAAACCAGGTTTGGATTGAACGGGTTAGTTTCCACATCACCTCTTACTATGGAAACTGCTGCAGTTGGGGTCTCTCATGTCCCTCAGAGGCTTGGGCAGTGGAGGCGTGGTCAACCTGTGACACTACTGGAAGGTGGTGGAAACTTTAAGAGGAGGGCCTAGTGGAAGGAAGTTAAATCATGGGGCATGTTCTTGAAGAAAACAGTGGCAACCCTGCCCCCTTCCTCTGTTTCATTTTGCTTTCTTACCTCATGACTTAGATAAACCTCCTCTGCCACACTCTCTAGCCAAGGTGGGCTGTGACACCATGGCCCAAAGCGGTAGGTCAGACCAGCATGGGCAGAAATCGCTGAGGCAGTGAGTCAGCGTGAACCTTTCCGCCTTGAAGTTGTTTTTAATCACAGGTGTTTTGTCCTAGCGATGGAAAGCTGTCACAGAAGCTGAAGTCGATACCCTGGAATCTTTCTTGTCTTCAAACATGGATAAGTAACGCCGTGAGTTTTCCCCTCAGCAGCAGCTCACTGATTTTGATTTGCCAGCTTCCCCCTTTCACTTCACTCTTTCATCTCAGAAAGCTTAACTTCCTCTATTGATTGCTGCTCTGGCCCGTGGGTTATTTAAAAGTATGTTATTTAACTTCCAAATAGCCGCGAACATTGCCAGATACCTTTCAGTTATTGAGCTGAACGACCACAGAGGTCATACAGCGCGCGCAGTGCGCCCTGAATCCGGTCAGCATCTGCCGAGCTCGGGGCTGGTCAACAACGGAAGCTTCTCAGCCTCTGCTTATGCTGTTGTTGGCTGTCAGGTCAGCTTGGGTCGAGTTCCTTCCTGAGCTGCTCACGTCTCCTAAATACTTACGACTTTCCTAGCTCTTATGTTATCAAGAACTGAGAAATGATCCTGGGATGTCTGCTGACATCCTGCACTGGCCTAGGCTTGGTATGGGGTTTCCGGGTGAGGTCAAGGGTGAGCTCATTTACCTGTGTGAGAACTTGTCCAAGCACTGCCCAGAGCGGCTGCTCCGTGTCGCCTGGCCGGCAGCAGTGTACGGACCTCCAGGTGGCCTGCCTGCTGCGAGCTGCGGAGGGCTGCCCTACCAGGCGTGCGGGGCACCTGCCCTGCTTGTGACGCATTTGCAAGATGGCTGACCCACGGGACAGCCTTCCAGGTGCGCCTGCCATGGTCTGTTGTGAAACACCTCCTCATGAGAGCTCTCTGCCTCCCATCAAGCCCACAGGTTTTTGAGTTTGGTGAAGTCCAATTTATCACTATTTCTTTTTGTGGGCTGTAATTTTGATTTATAGTCTATTCTTTGTCTATCTCTATATCCTAAAGATTGTGTTCTGACATTGTTTTCTGAAAGACAAACAAACAACAAAAATAGTATAGTTTTTTGTATTTAAAGGCACAAGTGATTTTGAACTAACTTTAGTAGATTGAGATTTTCTGTTTTGGCTAAGGATGCTCAGGTGTTCCAGGACTGTTGAAGATATTTTTTTTTTCCCTTCACTGAATTATTTTTATACTCTTGTCAAAAATTAACTGGAGCTGGGCATGGTGGCACATGCCTTTAATCCCAGCACTTGGGAGGCAGAGATGGGAGGATTGTGGAGAGTTCTAGGCCACCCTGAGACTACATAGTGAATTCCCAGTCAGCCTAGGCTAGAGTGAGACCCTACCTCAAAAAACCAAAAAAAAAAAAAAAAAAATGGGCATATTTTTGTGGGTCTATATTTTTTGGTTCCCAGCTCTATTATACTGTACTATATTCTATTCCTCTGCAAATATCTTTGCCTGTATTTTTTTATCTTTGCCTGTTGTTTTGTTATTTTCAGGCAGAGAAAATTTCTTAGATAGCCTATAGGCACATCCTTTGTAGGATGTTTTCTGGGAATATTTTCTCCCACCATGAAGTTTGGATTTTATTGTCTTAACAGTGTTGTTAGAAGAATCAAGGTATTGAATTTCTATGAATCTAAGTTATCATGTTTTTATAGATTATGCTTCTGGTGTCATCTCTAAAATCTCTTCACCCAGGCATAGTGGTCGATACCTACCACCCCAGCACCTGAGAGATGCAGGTGCAAGGACTAGGAGCTCCGGGCCAGTCTCTGCTACAGAGCAGTTTGAAGCCAGCCTGGACTGCATGAAACCTCAAAAAACAAAACAAGTAGGTCAACAAATAAAATAAGACTTTTCATCTAAGCTTAGTTCGTGAATATTTTGTTCTAAAGTTTAATGTTTTTGTTTTCCACCTTTATCCATGATTAATGTTCCTGTGGAAGATGTGAAATTTAGTTTAGGGATTTTTTTTTCTAATTTTAATGTGGATGATCAATTTTCACACCATCACTTGTTGAAAAGACATGCCTTCTCCACTGAATTACATTTGCATCTTTGACAAAGATCACCTGGCTGTACTCATGCATGCCTGTTTGAATGAGGGTTCCACACTGTCTTATGGCAGCTTACCTGTAATTCTTAACGCTAACAGCAGGCTTGGTGGTACATGCCTGTAAATCTAGTACTCAGGAGGTGGGGGAAAGAGGATAAGAAGTTCAAGACCATCCGCAGCCACATAGTGAGGTTGACGCCAACCTAAGATATATCAGACCTTGTTTTAGACAAAACAAAATCTCCCAAATCGGGCAAATCTTTCAACTATTTTCTTTTTTTTCCCCATTTACTTGTTTCCATTAGTTCTTCTACATGTGTACATACAAATCAACTCCCTCATACACACAAAATATTTGTCCTTGAATTTTCTTTGGTATTGCATTAAATCTATAGCAAATTTGTAGAACATTTGCTCTTTGCTAATTATTCTATTCCATGAACATAGTATATTTTCCAGTCATTTAAGTTGTTTTGAGTTCTAACAGCATTTTGTGATTTCCAGCATGGAGATACTGTTTTATTAAGTGTGTGCCTAAGAGTTAAAGTTCTCTTGGGAGAATTGTAAATGATAATTTACATTCAAATACATCATCACTGGATATAAAATTATATGTTCAATGTTCTTTCACATAAATTTCAATAATAGGAAAACCCTTGCATTTCTGTGCTCAGTCATGTGTGCAGGTCTACATTTCCATTTAGTATCCTTTTCTTTCTGTTTGAAGAACTATCTTTCACATTTATTTCGTGAAGGCCTTTACTAATCTGAAAAAGATTTTATTTTATCTTCATTTGGCCTGATATTTTCACTAGTCATAGAATGATGGGTCCACAGAGGAGGCTCTCCCCTTCTCTCCTGGGAGAAGGCCACTCGCCAGCTCGCAGGTGCCATTGTTCCCAGGGAGAACGTGGCTGGGTCGCCTTTGTTTCTCTTCCGTGTTGGCTTCCAAGACCTTCTCTCAATTCACTGGCTATAAGAGTTCAATTATCATGTGTGATACTTTTGTTTCTAAAGTTTTATTCTTGTTTTCAGTGTTCAGACTCTGTCAAGATTCTTGAATGTTTAAGTTTAGGGATTTCATCAGATTTAAGTGTTTCCGTGCTAATTTTTGTTCAGCGTTTTCTGTATTTCAATCCCTTTCTCTTCTCTCTGGTGGGGAAGAAATGCCCATTGAGTGCCTTGATCCACAAGTGGCATTGAACCTGTAACTTGCCACCTTTCCCGCCTTAGCTGCGCACCTACCTGGAGCGGGGTCGTAATTTCGCAGCATGAGGGCTGACAGCAGGGCTCGCATAGGTTTTTGTCTCAGGTAAGACGGAAGGAGACAGCCGATACCCCGAGGTTTTCCTCAGGCCTCCACACACACGTCATGGCACATGTTCTCCCCATTCATATGCAAACACATGCTAATAATGTTAATGGTAATAGAAACAAATGCATGGTGACACCTGTTCTACACGGCCATTTCATACAAGCCTCCCTTCTTGATTTTGTGTCCACTTGCTCCCATGTTCTTGAGAGTGGAAGATGCTGCCCTGGGGGAACCCAGCACCTGACCCACCCATGGGTCTTTTCTGAATGGCTTGCATAGGTTAGAACAGACAGCTCTCCCAGGGCTGGACTTTAGGGAGGGATGGGAAGTAGTGGAAGAGAAGGGGAAGGCATCAAAGAGACCAGTCTTATCCTCCCTCCCACTCTGTCCCAGCAAGGATTCCACACTAGGATCCCAAAGGGCTTTCTCTCAGCTGGGAAGGGCACAGCCCTTGGGGTATTCTCTCTCCCCATCTTGGGTTGTGTGAGTTTTAATTGCTTTTTAGGCCTCATATTCTTTAAAAGCCTCTGGTCCAGGCATCTCACCACTCCCCTGGGGGATGACGCTGAGAGAGAGACAGAAGCATACCCTAGGTCACACAGGTGGTGGGCACTGCTCTGAGGTGGTATTTATTGGCTGCTGTACTTTGAGGTAGTGTGTACTGAGCTTCTGTCCTCTGAGGTGGTGTGCACTGGCTGCTGTTCTCTGAGGTGGTGTGCACTGGGCTGCTGTTCTCTGAGGTGGTGTGCACTGGGCTGCTGTTCTCTGAGGTGGTGTGTACTGGCTTCTGTCCTCTGAGGTGGTGTGCACTGGCTTTTTGATGTGATTCGGGTACATCATGTCAGTGTAGTTTGGTGCCAAGCAACCTGTTTTGTCTAAAGTTTAGATTCTGCTTCTCTTTTTTATGATTCAATTGCAGGAGCATTCTTGTCTGTTTTTAATTCTCTTGCTTTTCATTATGCTTTTTCCCTGGGTAATCTGAGGTTTGCAGGCAGCTAAGTATGCCATGTACATTAAAATGAAATGCAATAAAAAATAATTGAACATATTTCTTTCATGTCTGAGTGGTGAATTAATCTCCCTGACACATCCCAGTTTTCTCTTTGCTCCTTCTGCTTTTTGTCTGAACTTTCTCTCCCTGCCCCCACGTCTCTGGGACCAGAACAGTGCCCTGAATTTTATGCATCTGCTACATATGCCATGTCTTCATTCTTCAACCTGGGGCCTGTGCTGGACAATTCATGTCTCTGAGGCTGAAGAGGGACCAGTGTCCTTGTCGGTGTGCACCTGGGAGGACCACCAGCCCCAGCAAGGGGGAGAGGAGGGGAGTCCATCAGTGGCAAGCAGCAGGGAGAGTTCCCTGTGGGTGTATTTGTCATTTAGTCAAGGACCATGCTAGGGATACACAACGGTCTCTGGACACACATGTGAAAGGTCCAGTCTCTCTCTAAACTGAGGCTGCTGTCTGGGGCCGTTACTTTCCATCCACTGGCCAAGGCAGCCCCCAGGGAGTGGCAGGATCAGCAGGGACATCCTGGACATAGCTGTGATGTGTGAGTCCAGCTCAGGAAGGAAGTGAGATGGAGGTGAGCGGACAGGGTTTTGTGCTTCCAGATTCCTCACTGGTTACCTGAGGCAAGAACCCCAGATTTCCAGACAGCTTCCATTTTACCATGAGGGCTTTTCTACAAGAGTCAATGAAATAGTGCCTGGTGCACACACCATGGATCCCAAGGAAACAAGCCCTGTATACATCCATCCATCTGGCCAGCCAACCATCCTGCCAGCCCATTTTGAGCACCTGTTATGTGCCAGGCCACACACAGGGAATCATGGAGAAAACAGTCAATTCTCTGGCAGCCTGGGTAGCTTGTGCCTGGTGACGAGACTGAAGCAAGCCCTGGAGGACATGCTGTATTTGGGGGACAGAGGAGAGGGCAGCAGTGTTGCTGGCCGTCCACTCCCTCTCAGAACCTCGTCACTTTGGCCCTGGGAGTCTGTCATGCTTCTCGAGGCCCTTGAGACCTGAGGTTCCCTCTGGAATTTTGCCCCCAAACCTCTGGGAACACTGATAGGGCCTCTCTGCGGGTGTCCAGGAACTGCAGGCCCTTACACCCTGCACTTGGCCTTCCCTGATGGAGACACAGGCTGGACCAATCTCAAGGACAGTGTCGGGACACACCATGGTCCCAGTGTGAACAATATGACAAACCAAGTCTCATGTACCTGTGCCCATAGGCACACACCTAGGCAGCTCCTGTGGGCCCATGTGCACCTGGGCTGTGACGTGTCCTGCTGTGCGGCGTGCATGCATCCAGTGCGTGCTCAGCTCACAGCAGCACGGCCTCTCCCTGCTTCAGAAACACTCAGTGCACACATGCTAGCTCAGAGTCCCCGGCACCCAGACCCGCCCCTGGCTGCTTGAGCAAAGCTGGAGGGTGCGTGCCGAGCTGGGTCACAGCCCCCCCGAGACACGCTCATCAGTCGGTGGCCCTCCTCGTGTCACGTGAAAACGGCGTTGGGAAAAGCCTCGTTGTCTTGCCCAAGTGCTGGCTGCGCCCTTCTCGATGGCCTCAGCTACGTCAAGAGCTGGCCCAGTCCTTCTGAGGGAGCGTCTTCCTTACCCTCCTTCTGTCTGCCAGGAAGCATTCTGTCACATTCTGGAAGGCACGTGCCAGAGGGAAGCACTTTAGGGAGACAGCTCTCTTACTCTGCTGCAAGATTCATTCGAGATGATGATTGACCTCGGTCTCCTGAGAAATCTGGTGCTGGCACTTTGAGGCCTGTTCACCCTAAGCAGTTCCTGCCTCTCCCTTCCCCTTCTCTGCAGCCCATTCTGCTCACTTACAGCCCCACCATCACGGTGACAGTGTGGCTCCTCATGGATTTTCAGAGGAATGCGACAGGCTGGGTCTTCTTATCCAGTGTCTGGGGGAGGAACAAGATGCTGCCTGTTTGCACCCATGAGAACAGAAGGATGAAGGGCAGAGGACATGCACAGGAGGGACATGTGGGAGGACAAGGGACCTCCTTACCACCAAGGCCAGGGGCTGGGCATTCTCTGGTCCCTGCTTTCTTCCATTCTGTCTCCATGGGCAGGCCAGACATGCACGTCGTGGATGCAAAGCACTTGCACCTGCATTGGTTCTCTTGATCACTGACTGTTCTTTGTTCGTTGATGCTGCTCAGAGCTGGTGTGAAGGGTTCGCTGTGGTTAGTTGTGTGAAAAGCGGGTGAGAGCCCAGCAGTCACACAGAACTATCAAGAAGGACCTTCACCTTCACTGGTACAGGACAGTGTGGGAAAATAGCCTTGCCCTTCATGGCAGGGGGGCTGAGTGCATAGCAGGTGCTTCCCTCAGTCAGTGACAATATTGTATTGTGACCTAGCTTTGCCCAACACAAAGAGGACATGTCACACTCAGGACTTGAGTGCTCATGGAGCAGCCCTGATTTGGGACAATCAGCAGCAAGACTCAGAGGGACAGAGAAGACAACTGACATGATGGTGTGTGGATTAATTTTGAGACTTAGAGAAGCACAACTTCTCCACATTTTGGAAACTTGCATATGGTAACGGGGAGGGATCCATTCGAGGTTCTCTGATATTTCATGACCTGGAGGCAAAAAGTTAACCTTTCCCCACCTCTGGAACACATTTCCTGTCCCTTTCTACGAGGGTAGAAACCAAACATGGGCACATAAGCAGCCGGGGACAGGTCCCCTGTATCCAGAATGCAGTTTCCTGGTGCTGGAGTTGAGGTGCCTGGGTGGGTGTGTGGAGGGCATGGAATGAACCTCAAACCCCTGGTAGGATCGGGTTTTTCTTTTTCTTTTTCTTTTTCTGAAGGCAGTTATCATTCATTACGTGTTTGATTTGGACATTTGGTCCCAGCCATGACAAAAGAAATAATACACTCTGTGTGGACAAAAAGTGATAAAAAAAACACTTTAGAATGTGCCTAGCTGTAATTGGTCCATTTCAGGCTCTGACATCACAGGAGCCATTGTGAGGAATGACAGCAGAGTCCACAGGAGCCACTGGCTGGGGCTGAACTTTTCCCCCCATAGTGGAGAGAGGAAGGTGGAGATACCTGGGCTTGGACTAGAGAGAAGGCGTTTTTGGGCATCAGTGATCGGCTGTCACAGTGAGTTTCTTTCCCAGTTTGGTGGGTTTGTTCTTGTGGTTTTTATTTCAGATTTAAAAAGAAATATATAGTTTTACTTTTGTTTATACTTTCTTATTAACTATTACCTTTTTTTTTAACTCATTTTGGTCAGATTTTACTTTGCATTATTCCCAAATTCTTGTTACTATAGACTAACTATAACAAAAAAAAAGGATTTCATTATGACATTTGCATATATCCATATAATAGACTTTGCTCACATTCACACACTTTCTTCCTTTCCATTCTCCTTCCTTGTTCAAAGTACCTTCCTCTTTCCTTGACATCGCCTCTCTGCCAGTTCTCCCATTGTTCAGCACTCTATTCTCTTTCTTTCTGGGTCTTTTGTCCCACAACACTGCCTATGGACAACAGCTTTGCCCAGCCCAGTTTCTCACTCTGCCCTCCCCTAGGCCCAGCTCCTGGTGACATACATTGGATGGAATCAGATGAGACCTGGAGTGTAATGTTTTAGACAGTGTTCATTGAAAGTAAGGCTTAACGTAAAGGCTCTATCAAGGTGAAAGAGAGAAATGGCCAAAGGGACCCTTGTGGAGGAAAATACCCTTGATGGATGAGAGTGGCCCTAGAGACAAATGTGCTCCAAAGAGCTTCAGAGCCTCCCACAGTCACTGTCACTATGGCTTGGATGATTATTTTTAGTTTTATTTATTTGAGAGAGGCAGAGAGAGATAGAGAACAGAGGGGGGGGGGGAAATGGGTATGTCAGCTGCTGCAAATGAACTCCAGACACATGTTCCACTTGTGCATCTAGCTTACATGGGTTCTGGGTAATCAAAGTTGGGTCCATTGGCTTTGGAGGCAAGGGCCTTAACCACTAAGCCATCTCTCTAGCCCTTATTTATTTTTATTTGGCTTTGATGGTTATTAAACTGGAAAAAGTCCTTGTTATAGCTTGGATGTGAAATGTCCTCCTCAGACCCTTGTGTTTGAACACTTGCTCCCCAACAGGAGGAGCTCTTGGGAAGTTTTGGAACCCTAGGGAAGCGAGGCATAGCTGGAGGAAGTGGGTCAATGAGGGTTCTCAAGGATTGTTAATGTGGGGCAACCTGCTACCTCATGGCCCCTCTATACCAGCCACCAGCTGCCCCTGCCTCCATACCTTCCTTGTCCCCTCAAGCATGAGCCAAACTAAGTCCTGTTCCTTAAGTTGCTTTCTATCAAGTCCTTGGTCACAACGACAAGAAAATTTATTCTTTGACTCAAAATATGAGGGAACCTATTGTGGGCTGTGGGTTGTGTGCCCATCTCTGATTGGTCCATTTCCTGCTCTGACCTCACAAGGGCCCATTGTGAGAAGCTGTGGGTTGGCTGCAGAGGTTCTGGACTCCAGGTTTGGAGATCCGATCCACGTGGACACTGGTGAGCTATTGGACTCTTACGTAGTGAGATTGTTGCTTTGAGGGTTTTGGTGATGATCTTCTAGCTTTTATCTGTATTTATTGGTTTTATTTGGGGTTTGATTTGTGCTTATTTTTCATTTTTCTTTATTATTGCCCAATTTCTTTTCAAGTTTACTTTGTTCTTTTCTTTTTATTTACTTAGTTGAGAGAGAAAGAGAAAGAGGCAGATAAAGAGAGAAAACAGATGCACCAGGGCCTCCAGCCATGACAAACAAACTCCAGACACTTGTGCCACCTTGTTCATCTAGTTTACGTGGGTGCTGGGGAATCAAACTGAGGTCCTTTGGTTTTGTAGGCAAGCATCTTAACTACTAAGCCATCTCTCCAATCCCAAGTCTTCATTTTTCTTGGCAACTTTTTCCCTTGGTTTATTTGTTTTGTTTTTATTTTTAAAAATTTTAGTGTATATTAGCTGGACTAAATAAGGACAAAATTATGACATTTCTATCCATGCATATAATTAACTTGAATCATGTTCATAAGCTCTTACACTTCTTCCTGCCTCACAGTCCCAGTTATTATGTTCATTACTGCCACCTGGGCCCCCTCCTCCACTTATGCTGCTTATGAAACAAAACATGCAGTGGTCATCTTCGTGGAACTGGCTTGTCACACTAGATTGATATCCATTCCATCTGTTTCCTAAGAGTGACAAATCTTTCTTCACGGCTGAGTATGTGATTCTTGTCCTGCTCCTGCCTAGATGATGTGATGTGCAATTACCCTTGTTCTGCAGCTCACGTGACCCTACTGTGTTGGGAATGTGGTGTGAAGTACAAAGACCCTCACCCCTGGCTTATCAAGGACACTGGCTTGCTGTGTCGTCTTTATTGTTTTTTTCCTATCAGCTTGACAGGGTGATACTGGCCCTGGAGGGTGAGTTAGGAAGTGCTCCTTTCCTCCTACTTTATGGAGAAGTCCTCAGAACATCATCTTTTTTCTTCTGTAAATGCTCTGGTGGGATTCCACAGACACTGGCAGGTCTCAGGCTTTTCTTAGTTGGGAAACTTTTTTATTATTATTTCATAGCTGTTTCTTTTTTAAAATATTTTCTTTATTTATTTGTTAGAGAGAAATAGGGAGAGAGAAAGAGAAAGAGAGAGAAAGAGAAAGAGAGAGAGAGAATGGGTGTGCAGGGGCCTCCAGCCATTGAAAACGAACACCAGATGCATGCATCACCTTGTGCATCTGGCTAACATGGGTTCTGGGGAATTGAACCTGGGTCCTTTGGATTTGTAGGCAAATGCCTTAACTGCTAAGCCATCCCTCCAGCCCCTAAAACTGTTTCATACTATTGATTTAGTGAGGTATTGCATGCCTCAGTTCAGTCTTGGTGTTGATTATATGTATCTAGTAGTTTATTCATTTCTTCTGTATTTTCCAACTCACTGGAGCTGAAGTTTTCTAAATATTCCCCAGTGATCCTCTGCATTTTAGTGGTATCTGTTGCAACATAACCTTCGCATGTCTTCCACCTTATTGATGTGTATCTTTTCTCTCAGTAAGTTTGGTAAGGGGTTGTCAGTTTTGTTTGTCCATTAAATAACTAACCCCTTGTTTCTTGGAAAACTATATATAATGAAGTCATTATTCTCACTTCAGCATTTTTGATGTCATCATTTTTAAAATTTGTATTTTTATTTCATAAAAGGTTAAACTCAAGATCCCCTCACTAAACCCTCGCTCCCCTTTCCCTACTGGCCCTCCTCTGTGGGGTTGTTGGCATTCACTGGGGTCACGCAGGCCTCCTTGTATGTGGGGCACTATGCCTCAGAATAATCGGGCCCACTCTGTAGCACTTACAATCTTTATGTCCCCTCTCCCACAATGTTCTCTGAGCCATAGCGGGCTTTTTAGCAGCCTGATTTAGTGTTGTTTTCTGTGACGTCTGGGTTTCTTCTTTGATGGGTTCTGAGGGGCCATGTTGTCTGTCACCATCTCTCTGATGCTTGTTGAGCTAGCTAGCAGTGAGAGCCGTGTTTGCATTTCTGCTTCCTCTGCAGGGCCATCTGGGCCCAGGGTGGTGTGTTAGACATGGGACATCTCGTGGTGGCTATCTTTTATTGTGTTGGTGGATCTTGGATCTCCTCAGTGTTCCCTGCCAGATTCCCAACCAAGAATGAGAGCAGCTTGTGGTAAAGGGGACACACATGGTTATTTGAGAGACGTTTTGGGGTGTCTGCTCACTCTTTACATCCAGAGAGCACTGGGAGCTTTCCTCTGGAGGTCTAAGTTTCCTGGCCTTGTGATACCAACTTGGTTCCCAGCACCAGTTATGAGTTCTCCACCCCCCGCACGGGTCTCATGTACATTCATAGAGCAGTTGTTTGCCTGTGCAGGCTGGGTGCCACTGTGGCACAGGAGTGCATTCCTGGATTGGCTGCTTCGTAGCTTGCTGGGTCCCCTGCTTATTTACACTGTTGATAACCTTTGTCTCCCAGCAGCTCCCATAGCACCATGAGGTTAAGCCAAGAGAGAGCTGGCTACCCTCTCAATTCCAGCATGGTGATTCTATGACCTGTTGCAAGAGCCTGTGGTATCTTCAACAATAGGGTCTTGTCTTTTTATCTCAGGCAGGCAACCAAGTACTTTAGCAATGGCCTGCATTGTTTTGGAGACATCATGGGTCTCTCTGAGCAACAGCTCACTGTGGGCACTAACCCAGTTCTGGGGCTGGAGTTTGCCAGCCAGAGCCCATAGTTTTATGATTAAGTGGGTTCCATCTTCTACAGGGTATTTCTGTCCAGACTGTCCCCCCTCTTCATTGGTGATTACATCTTGTACATTGCTAAGAGGAAGGTTTCTGTCATTTTGATTCATGTTGTCTTAATTTTTGTATGAATACCCTCCTTACGCTCTCTACTTCCTACGCCTCCAAGACCCTCCCACCCCCATATTCTGTCCCTCACCTACCTTGTCACGTATCTCCTCCTTCCCCCCCTCCCCATTTCCTCTTCTCCTGGTCTCATTCAAGTTCTGTGCCCATATTCCTGGTGCACACTACCACTTAAATTCATCTCCCGCTGATACAGTTTACGAACTACAAATGCGAGAGAACATGTGGCATTGGTCTTACCAGGCCTGTGTGAGCCCACTTAGGATGGTGTTTTCCAACCCTATCCATTTTCCTGTAAATTTCATTATTTCATTTTTCCTCACTGCTGAGTATGATTCCTTTGTGTATATGCGCCACATCTTCATTATCTATTCATTAGTTGATGGACCCCTGGGCTGACTCTAATTCCTAACTATTGTAAATAGAGCAGAGACAAACTGGCCAAGCAAGTGTTTCTATCTAAAGGGTGGAATCTTTAGGGTATGTGCCCAGGAGTGGAATAGCAGGGCCATACGGGAGATTTATTTTCACCTTTTGCGGGAACCTTCTTACTGATTTCCGTAGTGGTTGTACAAGCTTGCACTCCCACCAGCAGTGGATAAGGGCTCCTCTTTCCCCGCAGCTTCGCCAGCATTTGTTGTCATTTGATTGTTTGATGGATGCCATCCTTACTGGAGGAGAGAGAATCTGAAAGTCATTTTGATTTGCATTTCTCAGATGATTAAAGATGTTGAACATTTCTTTAAGTGTGACTTGGCCATTTGTATTTCTTCCTCTGAGAATTCTCTGTTCATTTCTCACACCATTTAGTTTTTACTGTTTTATTTTTTGAGTTCTTTGTAGATTCTAGATGTTAGTCCTCTGTTGGAAGGAAGACTGGTGGAGACTTTCTGCTATTCTGTAGGCTGTCTGTGGACTCTGTGGATGGTGTGTTTGTCTGTACAACAGATTTTTAGTTTTGTATGGTACCAGAGGTTGAGTGAGTGTTTAATTCCCTGGGCTACTGGGTTCTTATTCAGGAAGTCTTTCCTTATACCTATATTGTGGAAAGTTCTTCTTATGTTTATTCCAGTAGTTCAATAGTTTCAGGTCTTATATTAAGCTCCTTCAACCATTGAGGGTTGACTTTTGTGCATGGTGAGAGGTGAGTCTAATTTCAGATTTCAACATGTGATTATTTGATTTCTCCAGCATCATTTGTTGAAGATGTTGACATTTCTCCAGAGTGCAATTTTGGCCCCTTTGTCAAAGATGAAGTAGCAATAGTTGCTTGAAATTAGACGTGAATCTTCTATTCTGTATGCTTTTGTGCCAGTACCATGCTTTTTAAAAATTACTGTAGCTTTGTAGTATATCTTAAAATCAGGTATGGTGATGTCTCCAGAAGTATATATTTTTGAAATCCATGGCCTTATGTCCTTCCATATGAATTTTGAAACTATTTTCCAATTCTTTGAAGAATGTCACTGGTATTTTTATCTTATTATCTTGCATCTATACATTGTTTTTGATAGGATGGCCATTTTCTCAATATTAATCCTTCCAATCCATGAGCATGGGAGGTCCTTCCATCTTCTCATGTTCTCCTCAGTTTCTTTCTTCAGTGGTTTAATGTTTTCTTTGTATGGGTGCTTCATTTTCTTGGTTAGTGATATCCCTAGATGTTTAATTTTTTGGGTGGAAATTGAAAATGGTATTGCATCACATAACTTTGTCCATTTATTTGTTTTTGGTGAGTAAGTAAGCTACTGCTTTTTGTGTACTGATTTTGTAACCTCCACTCTGGTGAAGGAATCTATTACCTTTAAAAGTTTTTGGTGGAGTTTTTTTGGGTCCTCTATGTATAGAATCATGTCATATGTAAAGACTTAACTTCTAATTTGTATCCTTTTATGTCTTTCTCTTGTCTTATCTCTTGAGCTAACGTTTCTAGTGCCATGTTGAAAAGCAGTGGTGAGACTGGACCCCCCTGTCTTGTCCCAGACCTTAATGATAATGCTTCAGATTTTCCCTGATCAATTATTATCTGGGCCTTAAGTGTTTTATATTTGACCCTTGTTATGTTGAGATGTAGTCTCTGCGTCTCTAGTCTCTCTAGTGTTTTAATCATGAACACTCAGCCAGCCCTACAGAAAGTAATACATGGAATACTCCACACTGAGGATATAGCAATCTTTCACATGTGGCTATGGGAGAGAACAAGAAATAATCAAAACTAGTGCAGTTATTAAGTCAAGAAAAGACTAAGGAAACGTCAAACTCCACAAAGCATTCAACATAACAGGGATTAGTTCACATTTCACAATCATAACTGAACATTGATGGACTCATCTCCCCAGTAAAAAGACACAGGTTAACACATTGGATCAGAAAGCTGGACCCATTCATTTGCTGTCTTCAAGAACTCCACCTTGGGTGAAAGGTTGGCAAAAGATATTCCAGAAGATGGCGGCGTAGGTACCACGCCAAAGCAGCCTAGGGGGGAAAAAGACCAAAAAAACTCAGCAAAATACACACACTTTTACTAAAAAGTGAGGTGTATAGGAAATTGAAGCGGCAGTGGAGAAGTAGAAGAGTTATAGAGCATCCAGAGCCTGCACAGGCGGGAAAAGCGGCTCCGGCAGCTTGGCCAACCGCCGCAGTCGCGGCGCAGCAGAAAACCGCCAGACTCGGCTTGAGCCGCAGGAAAAGCCAGGTGCGGGATTTTCCCCTCACACCGCGCTCTCCGCAACTCAGGAAACGTGAGGGGAGAGCGGCAGCGAGCAGCGGAGGAGCAGACCGCGAGGTAGAACACGTGGAGCAGCGAGAGAACCAGAGCAGCCGCGGCTCCCTCCCCTCCCCCACCGCCTGAGCCCAGCTCCAGCGAACAGAGCAGCGGCCCCAGACCCGGCCACGCCAACTTGGGCTGACAACGGGACTCAAGCAGGAGCAGAGTTCGGGAGCAACATCAGCAGCTCCAGCACCGGTACCAGCGGCCCCAGCAGCAGCAGACCCAGGAGTGGCAGCAGCGGCAGATCCCGCAGCAGCAGCTTCAGGGGGAGCAGCGGCAGTGGACACAGCAGCAGCAGCTTCAGCAGCAGTGGTCGCTCCAGCAGTGGCAGCTACAGCAGCAGCAGAGGCAGCAGCAGCGGCTCAGTTTGCCCTGTAGGAAAAGTAAGTGCCCAGCTCCAGAAATCAGAACAGCAGCCTGACGACCCAGGCAGCAACTTGACTGAGACCAAAATCACCCAAGGTAACTGGGATTGCACCAGGGAAGGGTCTCACTTGGTCACAAGCAGACTTGGATCCCTCAACAGACCAGAAATCTAAACCTCTTTGTTGATAGAGGATCTGGTCATTATAATAACTACTCTTGCATACATAGTCGGGGCTGTTTTTGATTGAATGTGTACAGTGTTTAGTTAAATTTTAGAATCTACCTGTATTTTATTCCACTCAGCCTGCTTGAATACTCCTATAGCAGGGAAACTCAACCCCTAAGAACATCTTTGTAGATACTCTGAGAGTCTTAAGAGCCACACCTAATACCTTAAGGTCCTACCCTGAAAATATATTACATCAAATCAATTGATACAGCTAAGAATACACAGCTAGCTAGAAAATCCAAGCATTAACTTAATCCAAAAATATATACATTATAACACAAGAAACACTAAAAATCAAGATGATATAAATCCACCTAAAAGTATTAATGCATCAGAAATGTCCTCCAGTGAGAAAGAGTTAGATGAAATGCCTGAGAAAGAGTTCAAAAGAATAATTATAAATATGTTCAAAGAGGTCAAAGAGCACATGAAAACAATCAAAGAAGAAATCAAAGAGGAAATCAAAGGAATCAAAGAAGAGGCAGGACACCAATTTAATGAAATAAAGAAGGCAATACAAGACATAAATAGGGAAATAGAAATAATAAAGAAAAACCAGTCAGAATTACTAGCAATGAAGAACACAGTTAATGAAATAAAAAACTCTGTAGAAAATCTCACCAGTAGGATGGATGAGGGAGAGGACAGAATATCTAAGCTAGAAGACCAGGTGGCAGACCTAATGCAGTCCAACAAAGAGAAAGACAAACTTATAGAAAAGTATGAGTGGGAATTTCAAGATATTAGGGACACTGTGAAAAGATCCAATGTAAGAATTCAGGGCATAGTAGAAGGAGAAGAACTCCACTCCAGAGGCATAGTAGGCATCTTCAACAAAATCATAGAGGAAAATTTCCCCCAAATTGGGAAAGAGGTGCCAATACAGATACAGGAAGCCTTTAGAACCCCAGCCAGACAAAACCCAGAAAGAAACCATAATCAAACTTCCAAACACACACACCAAAGAAAAAATATTGAAAGCAGTTAGAGAGAAAAATCAAGTTACCTACAAAAGCAAGCCCATCAGGATTACAGCAGATTATTCAACACAAACTTTTAAAGCCAGAAGGGCTTGGAGTGATATATTCCAAGTTCTGAAAGATAACAACTGTCAACCAAGGTTACTTTATCCTGCAAAGTTATCCATTCAAATAGATGGAGAAATAAAGACATTCCATGACAAAAGCAGGTTAAAGGAGTATTTGAAGACAAAACCAGCTCTACAGAAAATACTTGATAGAATCCTCCATGCTGAACAAAAGGAAAAGCACACATATAACGAACCTAGAAAAAACAAGCTATACTCAAATACCAGTTAACAGAAGAGAGCACAGGTAGAACCAGAAACACACACACACACACAAATGGCAAACATAAATACACACCTTTCAATAATATCTCTTAATATCAATGGTCTCAATGCCCCAACGAAAAGACATAGATTTGCAGACTGAGTTAAAAAGCAGGATCCTACAATTTGTTGTCTCCAAGAAACTCACCATTCTACAAAGGATAGACATTATCTTAGGGTGAAAGGTTGGAAGACGGTGTTTCAAGCAACTGGGCCTAGAAAACAAGCAGGGGTTGCTATCCTAATATCAGACAGGGTAGACTTTAGTCCGACGTTAGTCAAGAAAGATAAGGAAGGTCACTTTATATTGATTAAGGGCACACTCCAACAGGAGGACATTACAATCCTAAACATATATGCACCTAACATGGGGGCTCCCAAATTCATCAAACAAACACTATTAGAACTAAGGTCACAGATAACACCAAACACAGTGGTGGTGGGTGACTTTAACACCCCACTCTCATCAATTGACAGGTCATCCAGGGAAAGAATAAACAGAGAGGCATCTGGACTAAATGAGGTCATAGAAGGAATGGACCTAACAGATATATACAGGACATTTCATCCAAAGGCTGCAGAAAATACATTCTTTTCAGCAGCACATGGAACATTCTCTAAAATAGACCATATATTAGGACACAAAGCAAATCTTAACAAATTCAGGAAAATTGAAATAATTCCTTGCATTCTATCTGACCACAATGGAATTAAACTACAAATCAGTAGCAAGAAAGGCTATAGAGCATACACAAAATCATGGAAACTAAACAATACACTACTAAATGATGAGTGGGTCAATGAAGAAATCAAAAAGGAAATCAAAAAATTTATAGAGTCAAATGATAATGAGAACACAACATACCAAAATCTCTGGGACACAATGAAGGCAGTTCTAAGAGGTAAATTTATAGCCTTAAGTGCCTATATTAAGAAATTAGAAAGGTCGCAAGTAAACGACCTAATGCTTCGCCTTAAAGCCTTGGAAAAAGAAGAACAAGGCAAACCAAAAATCAGTAGACGGAAAGAAATAATAAAGATTAGGGCAGAAATTAATGAAATAGAAACAAAAAGAACAATCCAAAGAATTAATGAAACAAAGAGTTGGTTCTTTGAAAGGATAAACAAGATTGATAAACCCTTAGCAAATCTGACCAAAAGAAAGAGAGAAGAGACACAAATTAATAAAATCAGAGATGAACAAGGTAACATCACAACAGATTCCAGAGAAATTCAAAAAATCATAGGGACATACAATAAAAGCATATACTCCACAAAGTATGAAAATCTGAAAGAAATGGATGATTTCCTTGATCTATATGACCTACCTAAATTAAATCAAAATGAGATTAATCACTTAAATAGACCTATAACAAACATGGAGATCCGAACAGTTATCAATAATCTCCCAACTAAAAAAAGCCCAGGCCCAGATGGATTCACTGCTGAATTTTACCAGACTTTTAAGGAAGAGCTAACACCATTGCTTCTTAAGCTTTTCCAGGAAATAGAAAAAGAAGGAATTCTACCAAACTCCTTCTATGAGGCCAGCATCACCCTGATACCAAAACCAGGCAAAGATAGAACAAAAAAAAAAAAAAATTACAGACCAATCTCCCTCATGAACATAGATGCAAAAATTCTCAACAAAATATTGGCAAACAGAATGCAAGAGTATATCAAAAAGATCATTCACCCTGACCAAGTAGGCTTTATCCCAGAGATGCAGGGATGGTTCAACATACGCAAATCTATAAATGTAATACATTACATAAACGGGTTGAAGGACAAAAATCACATGATCATCTCATTAGATGCAGAGAAAGTGTTTGACAAAATCCAACATCCCTTCATGATAAAAGTCCTACAGAGACTGGGAATAGAAGGAACATATCTCAATATAATAAAGGCTATTTATGACAAGCCTACAGCCAACATATTACTAAATGGGGAAAAACTGGAAGCTTTTCCACTAAAATCAGGAACAAGACAAGGGTGTCCACTGTCCCCACTTCTATTTAATATAGTTTTGGAAGTCTTAGCCATAGCAATAAGGCAAGAGACACACATAAAAGGGATACAAATTGGAAAGGAAGAAATCAAGTTATCATTATTTGCAGATGACATGATTCTATACATAAAGGACCCTAAAGACTCTACTAGCAAGCTGCTAGAGCTGATCAAAACCTACAGCAATGTAGCAGGATACAAAATAAATACACAGAAATCAGTAGCCTTCATATATGCTAACAACAAACACACAGAGGATGAAATCAGAGAATCACTCCCATTCACAATTGCATCAAAAAAAATAAAATACCTTGGAATAAACCTAACCAAGGAAGTAAAGAATCTATACAATGAGAACTTTAAAACACTCAAGCGAGAAATTGCAGAAGACACTAGAAAGTGAAGAAACATCCCTTGTTCCTGGATTGGAAGAATCAATATTGTGAAAATGTCAATCTTACCTAAAGCAATCTACACATTTAATGCAATCCCTATCAAAATTCCAAAGGCTTTCTTCATGGAAATAGAAAAAACAATCCAAAAATTCATTTGGAATCACAAAAAAACTCGAATATCTAAAATAATACTGAGCAACAAAAAAGAGGCTGGTGGTATCACCATACCTGATTTTAACCTATACTACAGAACCATAGTAACAAAAACAGCATGGCACTGGCACAAAAACAGACATGTAGATCAGTGGAACAGAATAGAGGACCCAGATGTAAGCCCAAGTAGCTATAGCCACCTGATATTCGATAAAAATGCCAAAAATACTCATTGGAGAAGAGACAGCCTCTTCAGCAAATGGTGTTTTGAAAACTGGATAAATATCTGCAGAAGGATGAAAATAGATTCTTCTCTCTCGCCATGCACAAGAATTAAGTCCAAATGGATTAAAGACCTTAACATCAGACCGGAAACTTTGAAACTGCTAGAGGAAAAAGTAGGGGAAACCCTTCAACATATTGGTCTTGGCAAAGACTTTCTGAATACAACCCCAATTGCTCAGGCAATAAAACCACAGATTAACCACTGGGACCTAATGAAATTACAAAGATTTTGCACTGCAAAGGACACAGTGAAAAAAGCAAAGAGGCAACCTACAGAATGGGAAAAAATCTTCGCCAGCTATATATCTGATAGAGGATTAATATCTAGGATATACAAAGAACTCAACAAGTTAAATAATAAGGAATCAAACAAGCCAATCAAAAAATGGGCTATGGAGCTAAATAGAGAGTTCTCAAAGGAAGAAATACGAATGGCATATAAGCATCTAAAAAAATGTTCCACGTCACTAGTCATCAGGGAAATGCAGATTAAAACTACATTGAGATTCCATCTCACTCCTGTCAGATTGGCCACCATCATGAAAACAAATGATCATAAATGTTGGCAGGGATGTGGAAAAAAGGAACCCTTCTGCACTGCTGGTGGGAATGCAATCTGGTCCAGCCATTGTGGAAAACAGTGTGGAGGTTCCTAAAACAGCTAGAGATTGATCTACCATATGACCCAGCTATAGCACTCCTAGGCATATATCCAAAGGACTCATCTCATTTCCTTAGAAGTACATGCTCACACCATGTTTATTGCTGCTCAATTTATAATAGCTGGGAAATGGAACCAGCCTAGATGTCCCTCAACAGATGAGTGGATAATGAAGATGTGGTACATTTATACAATGGAGTTCTACTCAGCGGTAAAGAAAAATGGAGTTCTGAAATTTGCAGGAAAATGGATGGACCTGGAAAGTATTATACTAAGTCAGGTAATCCAGGCCCAGAAAGCCATGCGCCACATGTTCTCTCTCATATGTGGATCCTAGCTACAGATGACTGGGCTTCTGCGTGAGAATGAAAATACTTAGTAGCAGAGGCCAGTAAGTTGAAAAGGAGACATAAAGGGTGGAGAAAGGAAGGGAGGAGGATACTTAATAGGTTGATATTGTATATATGTAATTACAATGATTGTAATGGGGAGGTAATATGATGGAGAATGGAATTTCAAATGGGAAAGTGTGGGGGTGGGGAGGGAGGGAATTACCATGGGATATATTTTATAATCATGGAAAATGTTAATAAAAATTAAAAAAAAAAAAGATATTCCAAGCAAATGTGATGAGAAACAAGCAGGCTGTACCAATAGTTGACAAAATAGACTTTAAGCCAAAAGCAAGCAAAGAGATAAAGAAGGTTACTACTTCCTTCTGGTTAAAGGAACAATTCAGCAAAATGATATCATATTCATAAACCTATATACTCCATTCACAGACACACGAAATTTTGTAAAGCAAAATATATTCAGTATTAAATAAGAAATGTATCCTAATACAATAATAGTGGGAGACTTAAACACCCCACTAATGACAATAGGCAGATCATCTAAGCAGAAAAATAAACAGAGAAATATCAGATCTAATCCAGTGTTCATATGTTCATAAAGCTATCTTATATCATGGAAAGTTTTTCCTTCACCTTCTATTAAGAGTCTTAATTTTGCTGGGTATAATGGTTTGGGTTGGCAGCCATGGTCTTTCAGCTTTTGAAAAGCTCTATTCCAAGTTCTTCTGGCTTTTCCATTGAACAACCTGAGGTGATTATTATGGACTTCCCATTGTCTGTAGTAGTCTCTCCTTGTTTTCTGTGTTCAGTGTTCTAATTACAATGCCGTATGGGGAATCTTTGCTCTGGTCCTATCTATTGGGTGTTCTATGTACCAGCTAAACCTGGATGGGTCTGTTTTTGGTAAGGTTGGGCAAACTTTCTTTGATGATGGTGTTGAAAATGTTTTCTGTGCCCTTTACCTCTACTTATTCACCTTCCTCTCCACCTCCGATCTGAATATTTAGTCTTTCTTTTGCTGTCCTACAGTTCCATTGTGTTCTCTTTGCAGATTCTTTTGAACTTGGCATTATTTTTGTAGTCTTGATCTACTTCTTCTGTCTTTCCCTCAAGTTCTGACAGTCTGTCCTCCATGTGACTAATTCTGTTGGTGAGGCTTTCTTGGGAGCCTTTTAAGAGGGACATTTCATTTTTGTTTTCTGTTCTGTTTTCCTTCAGCTTCCCAATTGCTTGCTTGGATTCCATTTTCATTTCCTGGATTGACTTTCTTATTGTCTCTTTGAATTCATTTCTGTATTTGGACAGGTCCTTGGTGAGTTTATTCCATTGATCTATGAGATCTTTTATTTGTTGATTCTCCTTGATTTTCTTTCCCCTTCTGTTGATCTCCTTTTGGTTGTCTTTGATTTTATTGAGCCATCTAGTAAAAACCTCTTCTTGTTCTCTTTGATTTCATTCAACTGTTGATTGATATGTTTACACAGATTTTCTTCCATTTCCTTCATCTATCCTTTAAGTTTCCTTAGTCACATCTCTTTCATTTCATTAGGTTGTCCATTAAGCTGTAGTTTGACCTCTTTTTGTTTCTTGTCTTCCTTTTCCTCCCGCGATTCTTGGAGTTCCCGCTTGACTGCTCTGTTGATTTTCCTCAATTTCACCAAGTCACTGTCCGTGGCCTCATTAAGTGGGCTTAAAATGCCTATCGTGTTGTTATTTGGGGGTTCTTTGTCTTGGACTTCCTCTGAGCTTTCTCTGGAGGCTCCAATTATGGTGCTAGGAAGTCTTTGTGGGGGTCTCTTTGCTTGGTGTTGTGCACTGGTTAGGGTTTGTCCATCTCAAAATGGACTGACACAGCTGAGAATGCAGCTATAGTCGTTGTTGAACCGCTTGCAGCTGGGTGGCCTGGTCTGGTTAGATCAAGGTGGGTGTAGAATGGTATTCTGTCCGCTGGATTAGGTGGGGTGCTTTTAAATCTGAACAGGGTTCACCTTGTGTGTGCTGCCTCCAGGCAGGTCTAGGTGAGACCTTGGGAGACCTGACTTACTCAGTGAACATGGTGGGCCGTATTATTCCAGTGCTATTCATTTTTGGAGGTTTGGAATGATCTCAGCTCTAAGTAAGTCTGAGGGATTGGGTCCAGGACACAGTTGGCCTCTTCAGCCCTCCAGACGTTATACAGGGTGGTGTGGCGGTAGAATCCCTTCCAAGTAGGTAAGTTGTTACTTGCTAATGCAGGGCTGTGTCTGGTGAGTAGGAACACTTCCCTCTCGCTGAGAGTTCTGGTTTTTGTGTATCTACAGATGCTAGCTGGTGTTTGCCTGCCCCTTGAGGGTCACACCAATGACGGGTAACCCTTCTCCATTGAGAATATACCCCTGTTGCTGGTTAGTGATTCTCTGAGTTCTAACTAAAAGCTCTGCTAGAGGCCTTCCTGGGTGGCACTTCCCCTTGGATGTAGGCTGCAGTTCCCAGAAGCCTCTAACACCAGATGGAGGGCAAGCCCTCGCACTTGACCACACTGCCATGCTTACACACTGTCCCCCTTACCAGTTGGCGTTTCCCTAGGCTATACTTCCCAATAGCAGCTGCTGCTGCCACCAAATTGAAGCTGAGCCCCGGAAATTCGAACTGCGTGTGGTACACTTGCCCTCAAGGTCTTCACCTAGGCTGGCCAGAGGCCACCTCCACTTCCACCTCTCAGAGAGCTGAGCCCTGGAAACTAGTCCAGCTCACACCCTTGCCTCTGCGGGACTTCCCCTAGCTGCCCTGGGCGGCCCCCACCACTGGGAGGAGCAGAGCCCTGAACTGTGCAGGCCGCAGCCCCCACTAGAGATGAAACCAAGCCAGTTAAATAGCTGGAAACTCCTTGATTATCTGCTTGGGACTCTCCTACGTTGATAATTAAGTACAGACCTATCAATTTTTTTTCTTTTGAGAAGAAGATTGTATTGCAGGACTCCCTCCTCTGGCTGCCCTCCTGGTTATAGTGATGTGGCACTCATTCTGCCATCTTGACTGGAAGCCCCTGACAATTCTTTTTCTTGTCTTTTCTCTTTTTTTTTCTTCCAGGTAGGGTGTCACTCTAGTCCAGGATGACCTGAAACTGACTGTAACGCCAGGTTGGCCTCAAACTCATGGTGATCCAACTACCCCAGCATCCCAAGTCCGGGGACTCCAGATGTATGCTAAGAGAGGTGATAATAGGCTGGGCATTCTTCATTGTCACCCTTAGTTTTCCTGAGCAGGAATGAACATCAATGCTCTCCACCACCCTACTGTCACCTGGAGCAGTAAGACAAAGTCCTTCCTGCAAAGATCAGGCTGTTGGCCACCCAGTGAGAATGTGGCCATCCAGCTGGGGTTGGGGAGAAATGTTTCCTTAAACAAATGAATGCATTTGATACTTTGAAGCAAACCCCTTCCTGATTTAAAGATAATTTTATTTCTAATGTCAGGAAATACTTCAGTGGTTCCAAGCTGTAATGACAGTCACCTTTCAAACAATCTGCCACCAAAGTTGTCATCCAATGTCTCTGCTAGCACGCTGCACCATGTGACCCTATTCTGGGCCTTGCTTACATTGTACAATTATTCTAAGCTCTTTACTGGTGTAGTCTAATGACACATTTTATTCTATCCTCCTTGTTCAAATGTAAAAGGATATTTCTCATATCCCCTCAACTTCCAGCTAAGTCACAACCTACAGCTCTACCCCGCAGTGCATAGACTGGCCCCAAACCTCAACACCACTTTAAAAAATGAGGAGTGCCGCCTCATTCACAAGGTGACTGTGGTAGTTTGAATGGATGTCCCCCAATAGAATCAGAAGTTCATGAAAGCTTGTAATTTAGCTCTCTAGATAGCTGGCTGGAGAAGAAGATGTCACTGTGGGAGGATCTTGGGTCCAGCTCTGAGGTGTCAGGGGAGGTAGATCTGAGCAAGTTTGAAGCCAAGATTAATGTCCCAGTGATAGGATCTTAAATATTGTACCAGCTCCCAATCCCTGCATCATAAGAAATAGGCTGTTAATGCACATGCCCTTGGCATAGACTGAAACCATATTCAAGTCACAGCATCGGGTCACCATGCAAAAAGCCAGCCAGCACTGAATGAGCAGCTATTACATGCCAGTCACCATTACCTTAGTTAATCCCTCCACAATCCCTACTCTCCAGCAAGGATGCACCTCACGGCTCTGTTCTCAGGTGATGCAGCACATTCTCTGCTTTCTTGGCTGTTGTGGTGGGTTTGAATTGGATGCACCTCATAAAATCAAGTGTCTTGATTGCTTGGTTTGTACCTGATGGCAGTTTGGGAGGTGGAGCCTGGTTGGAGGAGGTATGTTGTTGGAGGCAGGCTTAGGGGAGTTAGAGTGAGCCCCTTCTTGCTAGAATCCAGCTCACACTCATGCTATGGTGTTCCAAATGCTGGGCCAGAGGTGGTGTCCAGCCTCTGGTTATGCCCTACTTTTCCTGGCTATCATGGACCTTCCTTGGGGACTGTAAGCCAAAATTAACAATGTTCCTCCCATCAGCTGAATTTGGTCAGATGCTTGGTACAAGCAACATGAAGGTAACTACAACAGAAAATTGGCAGCAGAGTGGGGTCATTTCTGCGATGAATGTGATCATGTGGTTTTTTGGTCTGCTGGAAATTGTTTACAGGAAGACTATGAAAGGGTTTGGCACTTCTGACTTAAGAAGGCTTGCAGCATTGTAAGTGGAGCCAAATGCTAAATGCAGAAAGATATGAAAGATGTACATTTCATCACACAGAAAATGTTCAAGCAACTTTTAAGTTAAAGTCACAGATCCTACTTTTAGACTTTTGCTGCAATTTTTAAGGAGATTACAACCATTAAGGATAAGCCAACTATTTTGCATTGTGACAATGATAAAGATGCTCTGAAGGGGAACATTGTAGAAGAGGGGCAGAAAGATGGTAAGAGCTACAGAGTGAGTAGGAATATCCTGAAGCATGGTCCCCTCCTACCCCACAGCGACTGACTCAGGCCTTCATGACCCTTCAGTGAATACCATAACCCAACTGAGGAGGGTCTCCAAGGTAGAAGAAACTGGGACAAGGGAATAAAAGAATAATAATCTTTTGTTAAATAAAATAAAAATAATATATAAAAAGATTCTCTGAAGGTCAAGCTTTATCCCTTCCAGATTTAAAAATTAGATTATGCTGTCCACCAGGTGCTGGTTTTGGAAGCATGAGAAAATTTGGGGAAGGGCTGGAGAGATGGCTTAGTAGTTAAGGCACTTACCTGTAAAGCCCAATGACTGATGTTCAATCTCTCTCCAGGTCCCATGTAAGTCAGATGCACAAAGGTGAAGCAAGTGCAAGGCCATGCATGCCCACTAGGTGGTGCAAGTGTCTGCAGTTTGATTATGGTGGCTGAGGCCCTGGCCTCTTCCAACTCGCTCTCTTGCTTTCTCAGAAATAATACAGGGAAGTGGGTCATGAAGTGTCCATGGTTCTAGAAAGTACTGAGGTGTAGCAATGTCAATTGGCAGGTTTTAATCCCTGTATGGAGACCCAGTGAGGCCACTGTAAGGAGCTATGGAGATGAACTCTGGGTTGCAATGGAGACACACATTTTTGTATGATGGTGATGATTAACAACATATTATATATTGAAACATCGTGTATTGGTACCCTAATTTCCTTTGTCTCTGCCCTCTGATGCTCCTTGGTAGGGTGCAGGTATTCCCCATAGGGTTGTGGTTTATTCATTGTGGGAGCACTAGTCAGTTATTTTTGGGGGGTGAGGGAAATGCCTCTGGGCATGATGTTTCAACCTGTGGCTCTTAAAATCTTTCCACCCCATCCTTCCTCAAAATTCCCTGAGCCATGCTGGGTGAGTTTTTTTTCTCAATTTTTTATTAACATTTTCCATGATTATAAAAAATATCTCATTGTAATACTCTCCCTCACTTCCCACACTTTCCCCTTTGAAATTCCATTCTCCTTCATATCCTCTCCCCATCTCATTAAGTCTCTCTTTATTTTGATGTCATGATCTTTTCCTCCTATTATGATGGTCTGGTGTAGGAAGTGTCAAGCACAGTGAGGTCATGGGTATGCAGGCCATTTTGTGTCTGGAGGAGCAAGTTGTAAGGAGTCCTACCCTTCCTTTGGCTTTTACATTCTTCCCAACACCTCTTCTGCATTAGACCCTAAGCCTTGGAAGGTGTGATAGAGATGTTACTCAGTACTCCATTCACTTCTTTCCAGCACTATGATACCTTCTGAGTCATCCCAAGGTCACTGCCATCTGAAAAGAGAAGTTTCTCTTCCCCAAGTGAGAGTAGCGTTAATATAAGGGTATAAATATTAAAAGAAGTGCTTATTGGGCAGTTTGATAAGCATAGTATAAACACTTATCCAGACATCAGCAGATGTTACACCCTTAGGGCTCATGACTACCCCTGTTTTAAGTTTTCAGCATCAGTGATGTGTTTCCCCCCATGGAGTGGGCCTCCAGTCCAATTGGAGGGCAGTTGGTTTCCACCATGACAGACGTGCCACTATTGCACCTGTTGGCTCATTTAGCCTGGCTGGCCAATTATAAGGCTTGCAGTATCCACTGTTGAGTATCTTCACTGGTGGTATCTCTTTCTCCCATTGAACTACATGTAGAATGGCTTCATCTAGCTTTCTGTCAGTTGGTCTACATGGAGAAGGTTATCAGCTCAGTTCCAGCAGGATTTCTCAGTGGCTTTGCAGCCTAAGAATGTGGAGTCTTCAGCATTAGGGTCTTACCATCTATTCCTGGTGAGAAACCAAGGGCCTCAGCAATGGCCTATAATGTTTTTGGGGCATCAAGGACCTCCCTGGCCAACAACTCACTGGAGGTATCCCATCTCTGGCACTGAAAATTTTCTAACAGTGATCTATGGTTCCTGAGTGTTCCATTGTCCAAAACCGGAGGATTCCATATGATTTATTTGCATCCTCTTAGATTTTGGTTAGCCCTCCCTCCACCTTTCCTTTACTCAATCTCTTCCCCTGACCTCACTTTGGGCCTGGGTGAGTTTTATGTTTACTTCAATGGTGAGCTCTTAGAAACCTTTGGACTCTACTTTGGTAGATGTTGAGTATCGCCAGGGTCTGTCTCCTATACCCTGGAGCTGATTATCAGGTACAGCATGAAAGCAACACTCTTGCTCAATGCCCCAATTCCTCTGTCATTTCAGTTGCTGTTTGGCTAAAATATAAGGGGTAATCTCCTCCTGTCTCACTACCTTCTGAAAAAGAACAGATTCTCCAATGGAGAGTGAAGTCAGCATGGTTTAAATTGGATAAACATTAATTTAGGGAGAATCTGATGTATGTAACCCCTCTTTTAGTAAAAGACTAATGAGAGCTTGACATTAGAGAACATAACCTTTGTCTCCATAGTATCCTAATCTTTTTCCAATTCCAGATATGGACTCCTTTACACTGAGTGGATCTCTTAGCCAATCAGAAAGCTCTCGGTTACCCACCAAGGCTGTGTGCCACGATTGCACTGGCATGTATATCCTGTCAGGGTGTTGCTTCTGAGTAGCTTGGATCTTTGTTTGCTTAGACCATTGTTGGCCATTTTCCCTCAGGAGCTCTTATAGCACTTTATAGCATTAGACAGGCTGTCTGTAGAGTGGCTTTCCTATTAATTCCAGCCAGGTCAATCCATGCTCTGTGCCAGCAGCATATGCTGTCTTCCGCAATAGGGCCTCAGCTTTTGCCTCTGTGATTGTGCAAGTTCGCTAAGCACGATCTGTTTCAAGTCTGTCCATTTTTCTTCAAATTCTATTCAACCTGTTTTTTCCTTACTTCTGAGTAGAATTCCATTGTGTAAATGTACCACAGCTTCGTTATCCACTGATACAATGATGGGCATATGGGTTGATTCCAGCTCTTAGCTATAATGAATTGAGCACCTATAAACATAGCTAAGCAAATATCTCTGTATTGATGCATGGAGCATTTAGGATAAATGTCTAGTAAGGGCATAACTGGATCTTTTGGTACCTCTATGTCCATCCTTTTCAGGAATCTCCACACTGATTTCCATAGTCATTGTCCAAGTTTGCATTTCCACTAGCAGTGGATGAGGGTTTCTTTTTCCCTGCATCCTCACCAACGTTTATTGTTGTTAGATTTGTTTTTTGGTTTTTGTCTTTGTTTTTTTTTTTTTTTTAATGATTGCCATCCTTACTGGAGTAAGGTATAATCTCATGGTTGTTTTAATTTTCACTTTCCTAATAGTTAGGGATGTTGAACATTTTCTTTTTTATTATTATTATTTTTTATTTATTTATTTGAGAGCGACAGACACAAAGAGAAAACAGATAGAGGGAGAGAGAGAGAATGGGCGCGCCAGGGCTTCCAGCCTCTGCAAACGAACTCCAGACGCGTGCGCCCCCTTGTGCATCTGGCTAACGTGGGACCTGGGGAACCGAGCCTCGAACCGGGGTCCTTAGGCTTCACAGGCAAGCGCTTAACCGCTAAGCCATCTCTCCAGCCCTGAACATTTTCTTAAATGTGTTTTAGCCATTTGTAATTCTTCCTCTGAGAGCTCCCTAGTCAGTTCTCTGCCCCATTTTTGGAGGGGGTTGTTCGAATTTTTTTTTTTTTAATTGTTTAGAGTTCTTTGTAGCTTCTAGATATTAGGCTTCTTTCAGTGGTATAGCTGGCAAAGATTTTCTCCCATTCAATGGGTAATCTATTTGCTCTGCTTATGATGTGTTTGTGCAAAATCTTTCTGGCTTGAGACCCAATGGTTTTACTGGGATTTTGTTTAGGAAGTCTTTCCCCACTCCTATACTGTAGAGAGTACCTCATATTTTCATATTTTTTCTTCCAGTAGAAGTGTTTCAGGTCTTATACTGAGGTCTTTAATACATTTAAACTTTATGTTTGTGCCTGGAGAGATGAGTGGGTCTAGTTTCATTTTCCTACATATGGTCATCCAATTTGTCCGTCACTATTTGTTGAAGATGTTGTCCTTTCTCCAGGCTACATTATTGGTACTTTTGTCAAAGATCATGTAGCTGTAGTTACTTGACCTAAGGTCTGAGTCTTCAATTCTGTTCCATTGGTCTATGTTTCTGTTTTCATGACATTACCATGCTGGTTTTGTTACTATGGCTTTGTAATATAGCTTTAGGTCCAGTATGGTGATATCTCCAAAGATGTTTGGGTTTTTGTTTGTTTGTTTGGTTTTGCTGAGGATATATGTTTGGATATATGAGGCCTGCTGCCATTCCATATAAATTTTGAGATCATCAGGTATGGTGGTGCATGCCTTTAATCCCAGCACTCAGGAGGCAGAGACAGGAGAATCACCATGAGTTCAAGGCCACCCTGAGACTACATAGTGAATTCCAAGGCAGCCTGAGTTAGAATGAGAACCTACTTTGGAAACCCCCCCGCCATAGTTTTTGAGATAATTTTTTATACTTATGTGGAGAGTGATGCTGGGATTTTTATTGGTAGTGCATTAAGTCAGTATATTGCTTTTGGTAGAATTGCAATTTTCACAATATTAATTCTACCTACCCAGGAGCATCAGAGGTCTTTCCAACTTCTCAAGTCTTCCTCGATTTTTTCTTGAATTTTTTAAAATGTTTTCATTATATAGGCCTTTCACATCCTTGGTTAGTATGATTCTGAGGTATTTAAATTTTTGGTGCTATTGAAAATGGGATAGCCTTGCTGATTTATTTATCTGTGTATTTGTCCTTTGCATATAAAAAGGCTACTGATTTTTGTCTCCTGCCACCTTACTGAAGGAATTTATCACTTTTAGAAGTTTTGAGGTAGGGAATTTTGGGTCCCTTATATATAGGATCGTGTTATCTGTAAATAGGTCTAACTTGACTTGTTCCTTTCTAATTCGTGTCCCTTTTATTTCTCCTGTCTCCTTGCTGGGGCTAGTACTTCTAGTACTATGTTGAAGAGCAGCAGTGAGAATGGCACCCATCTTGTTCCTGATCTCAGTGGGAACTCCTTGAGTCTTTCTCTATTATTATTTATGTTTTAGGTGCTTTATATATAGCCTTTACTGTGTGGAGATATAAACCCTCCCTGCCTATTCTTTCCATCATTTTGATCATGAAGTGGTGGTATATTTTGTCAAAGGCCTTCTCTGCATCAATTGAGATGATCATGTGTTTCTTATGATTAAATTTATTTGTGTAGTGTATTGTATTGACCAATTTCCATATGTTGAAGTATCCCTGAATCCCTGGGATGAAGCTTTTGATGTGTTGTTGAATTCAATTTGTAAGGATTTTGTTCAGAATCTTTGCATCTAAATTCATAAGGGATATAGACCTATTGTTTTATTTTTCTTATTGAATCTCTGTCAGGTTTTGGTATTAGGATAAAGCTAGCTTCATAAAAGGAGTTGGGGAGAACACCTCTGATTATGCGATACAGTTTGAGAATAATTGGTTTCAGTTCTTCAATGAAGATTTGATAGAATTCAGCTGAGAAGCCATCCAGTCCTGGGCTTTCTTTGGGGGGAGGTTTTTGATTACTTTTTAAAAATTTTTTTTTGTTCATTTTTATTTATTTATTTAAAAGTGACAGAGAGAGAGAGAGAGAGAGAGAGAGAGAGAGAGAGAGAGAGGGAGAGAGGCAGATAGAGGGAGAATTTGCATGCCAGGGCTTCCAGCCACTGCAAATAAACTCCAGATGTGTGTGTCCCCTTGTGCATCTGGCTAATGTGGGTCCTGGGGAATAGAGCCTTGAACCGGGGTCCTTAGGCTTCACAGGCAAGTGCTTAACCACTAAGCCATCTCTCTAGCCCTTGATTACTTTTTTGATCTCCATGAATGTGAAAGGTTTGTTTAGGAGACTGATCTGCTCTGAGTTTAGATTTGGTAGGTGGTATTTGGCTAGGCATTCATCCATTTCTTCCAGATTATCCAATTTTGTGGAGTAGAGGTTTTGGAAGTATCCCCTGATGATTTTTCCAATTTCATTGATGTCTGTTATGACCTCTTTTTTCAGTTCTGATTTTGTTAACTTGAGACTTCTCTTTTTATTTGCTTCATCAAACTAGCCAGGAGCTTATCAATTTTGTTTATTTTATCAAAGAGCCAGCTCTTTGTTTCACTGATTCTTAAAAATTGTTTTTTTAGTTTCCAATTCATTAATTTCTGGGTAGATCTTGATTATTTCTTTCCATTTTGAGCTCTTAGGGTTGGATTTATCCTGTTTTTCCTATGCCTTTAGGAGGATACTTATTAATTTGGGATATCTCTGTCTTTGGTATAAAGGTACTTAGTGCTAGGAATTTTCTCCTTAGGACTGCCATCATTGTGTCCTATAAGTTTTGGTAAATTGTGTTTTCATTATCATTCAATTCGAGGAATTTTGCCATTTCTTTTTTGGTTTCTTTAACAACCAGTTTCATTGTTTAATGGTGTGTTGTTTAGTCTCTAGGAGCTGGTGGAGTTCTTGGTGTATCTCTTGTTGTTAATTTCTAGCTGTAAAGTATTGTGATCTGATATGATGCTGGAAGTCACTTAAATTTTTCTTAATTTATGGAGACATACTTTATGACCTAATATGTTCTGTTTGGAGAAGGTTCCATGGGCTGCTGAGAAGAATGTGTATTCTGAAGAGTTGGGGTGGAAAGTTTGTAGATGTCCATTGGTTCTAGTTTATTTGTGGTGGTGTTGAGCTCTATTATTTCCCTGTTGATTTTATGTTTGGATGATCTATTGATGACAGTGGAGCATTGAAGTCTCCAACTATGATGGCATTGGTGTTTATTTCTGTTTGTTGTCAAGTAGGTTTTGTTTTATAAATTGTGGTGCACCTGTGTTTGGCTCATATTGATTTATGATTATAATGTCTTTATGTTGGATTATTCCCTTGGTGAGTAAGAAGTGACCTTCTTTGTCCTTTTTGACTTGCAGTCCATTTTATCAGATATTAATATAGCAACACCTGCTTGTTTCTTATTTCCATTTACTTGGAACATTTTCCATCCTTTCACCATGAGGTGTCTGTCTTTGGTGGTGAGGTGGATTTGTTGAAGATAGAAGATAAAACATTTTTTTTTATCCACCCTGTTAACTTGTGTCTTTTGATGGGTGAGTTAAGACCATTAATGTTTAAGGTTATAACTGTGAGGTTCATTTAATCCCTGCCATGATGAGGTGCTTTATGGGGTTTTGTGCTTTCTTGTGATTTGTACTTTTTTTGTAACTTAATTTATTTTAGAGAGATAATTGGTGTGCCAGGGCCTCAGTCACTGAAATAAAACTCTAGATGCTTGTACCAACATGTGGGCATGTATGAGCTTGCACTTACCTCACCTTTGTGTGTCTGGCTAACATGAGATCTGGAAAGTAAAACATGGGTCCTTAGGCTTCACAGGCAAGTTCCTTAACTACTAAGCCATCTCTCCAGCCCGTTTTGTACGTTTTTGAGCCTAGTCTAGTTCTGCTTATTGTGATCTTCTTCTTGTTGGCTCTTGAGATTGGTTGTTTGACTCTTCTGTGTGGAGTATTCCCTCAAGTATTCTATGTAGGGTTGGCTTTGTGCTGGTATAACCATAAAGTTGACTTTTTTTCATGGAAAGTTTTCCTTTCACCACCTATTATCAGGGATACTTTTGCTGGGTAGAGTAACTTGTGTTGGAAGCCCTAGTTACTTTAGACTTTGAAGAGTTCCATTACAGGCCCTTGAGGGTTTCCTTTGAGAAATATGAGTTAATTCTGATGAGATTGCTGTTGTGTGTATTGAGTCGTTTCTCTCTTACTGCTTTTAGCATTTCTCTTTGTTTTCATTGTTAAGAGTTTTAACTATGATATGCCTTGGAGAGTTTCTTCTTTGGTCCTATCTGTTTGGTGTTCTGTGGGCTTCTCTTTTGAGAGACTAGGAAAATTTTCTTCAATAATGTTGTTGAATTTGTTCAATATGCCTCTGGCCTGGATTTCCTCTTTTTTGGGGTATGCCCATGATCTAGATGCTTGGTCATTTTAGGGTATTCCACAGTTCCCTTCTATTCTGTTCACTTGATTTTTCTGAATGTAGCAAAGATTTTGGACTCACAATCGATTTCTTCTGTCTTGCCTTCCAGGTCAGAGGTACTGTCTTCCACATGAGTAACTCTGTTAGTGAGGGTTTCTAAAGAGGTTTTCTATAAGATCTATTTGATTTTTGTTTTCTATTGTGTTATTTTCCATTATGTCAGTTTCCTTTTTAAGGTACAACTTCAGTTCAAGTTCTGATTTTCTTGGTGCTTCCTGGAATTCATTCTTACATTTGATCAAGTCTCTATTAAGCTTAATCAATTGGCTATTGAGATCTTCCATTTGTTAACTCACCTTCCACTCACTTATATCTCTTTTGAAGGGTCTAACATTTTCTTCAATTAAATTAAGCCAACTGTCAAAAGCTGAAAGTTCTAAGAGATGATTCTGTTCAATTTCATTGATACAATTATTGGTTTTTTGGTGGTTTGCTTCCAGCTCAGCAATTCTTTTGATCAGAGTCACATTGGTTGTTGTGTTTTCATTTTGGGATTGAATTTCTACTGTTTCTCTCTGATTTTATTGGAAGCTTCCATTGTGGGATTAGGCATCCTTGGTGGAGATCTCTCAGTTTTTTTACTTTCTTTTCTTTCTTTTTTTTTTTGTATTGTTGTTTACCCATTTGGGGGAAGTGCTTTATTCTATTGAGGAGGAAGCGATTATTTGTCCTCTCAGGATTTTCAGGGGGTGTAGTGTTTTTAAATGTGAACCAGATTGGTGTACAATGGGGTTACAACCACAGATATGCAGATTGTAGAGATTTCAGGCACATCAAAGGTATCTGGGGAACTGGGTGGTAGCAAATTGGGAGCTCTGGCCTACTCACCCTACTTGAGTATAGTCTTCAGCACACAGGGATCAGGGGTTGGGGAACCAGGAACCAGGAAGCTGGAGAGCCAGGGGCAAGAAACCAACTCCAACAGGTCTGTGCATCCTCTGACTCAGGGGAATAGGGATTTGGGTACCCAGGGGCCAATCAGAAAACCATAGCAGAAGATCTGCTTCAGTAGCCCACACACAGGGACCAGGCCTCCCCAGGGCAGCAGCAGGGGTGTTGGGACCAGAGAATTAGGAGGTAGGGAACCAACCAGGAGCTCTGGCCTACTCACTTTGCACATGCACCCTCTGGAGAGGGAAATCCAGGCGTTCAATCAGGAAGGTGAAGCAAGGGGCCTGCTTCCATAGCAAACTCCCCAGGTCTAGGTAGTTCCAAGCCAACAGCAGGGGAACTAACCAAGAATAGGTAATCCATGCATACACACTGAAGGTGCAGAATATCATGGAATTGGGGGCTCGGGGCACATGGCAGAACAAGGGGTCTGCTGCAGTAGTAAGCTGGCAGGGTCCAGTCAGCCCCAAGTGCCAGCCACAGGGGCACCTGTTGTGACCAGGGAACTGGGAGGGGCAGGAGTAACAGGAAGATCTGTGAGTGCACCATATGGAGTAGGGGAACCAGGAACTGGAACACAGGGGCCCTTCAATAAGGAAGGTGGAGCAAAGAGTCACACTTTTTTTTTCAATATGCTAGGACTGTGGAATGGCTGCCAAGGAGAGCTGCTATCTCAGGGTGGAGTTTTCCCTGGGTTGTGAGTCAGCTGAAGGGACAGAATTGGACACCTAGAGGCTTCTTCACTGGTTACAGATGTTGGACTTGGAACTGCAAATGTTTCATTTTTTGCCTACTGGTTATTGATTTTGCATTGGCCCAGTTTCTCCTTGTTGTGGCTTCTTTTGCAATGGAAATGTTTATTCTTTGCAAGTGTGTTTTTGAAGTAAGTAACTTGTGTTTTCATTTTACAGGACTCACAATTAAGAGACAGTCTTGAATAACAGATAATACTTTTAACTTTTAAGCAGTATTAAAGTTGGTCAATACTATGGGGACTTTTGAAGTTGGACTGAGTGCATTTAAATTATCAGATAATCATGAATCTATGGGGACTAGGGATAGAATGTATTGGTTTGAATCTCAGTGGCCCCAGAGTCACAGGTATTTTTGATTAAGCTTCCAGCTTAGTCTCCAGCAGGCTAAGTTTTACTGGATTAGGTGTGTCACTGGGGTCAGATCTTGAGTGCAGCCCTAGGTGTGTGTTCAGAGTCAGCTTATGCTTGCCAGTGCTAGCTGTGGTCTTTCTGCTATGAATTATGTTGAATGAGCCAGCTTTGTCTACCATTCTGAAGGTTCCCCTGAAATAAGCCCTTTCCTCCCATAAGTTGCATCTGGCCAGGTTTGTTTTTTTTTTTTCCCCCAACAACGATAAGGTAACCACAACAGCCATCCTTTGAGGGTCTCATAAAGGGACAACTTTTATCTGTTTCTGTAAGCAGTTCCCTGCCTGGTTAGATGACCGTATGAATATTTTTGTTTAAACAATATTTGTTTAGTGAGAGAGAAAATGAATGAAGGTATGGGCATGACAAGGCCTCCTGCCAGTGCAAATGCATCCCAGGTCAATGTGCCACTTGCACATATCACTTTATGTGAGTACCGTGAACTTGAACCTGGACCATTCGTATTTATAAGTAAGAGTCTTTAACCACCTACCCAGCCCCGAGCTTGAACTTGTTTGCATTAGTGCTGCTATTCTCATCATGGCTGCCTTGTGCTCCCAGCAGCCACCTGCCATGCAGAGTCCATCAATGACCTCACCTCTCTGAGCATCTGAAATCACACTTCACACACAGCAGTCATGCAAGGCACAAGTAGACCCTGGTGACAGTCACAGATGTGTGAAGCTAAGGATGAGTCTGAGGTACATTTCAGTGAGTGGATGAAACAGAACATGAGCCCAGGCAGCCCATTATCTTCTCTGATCCCTAATGTGTGATGTAAAGATGGGAAGACTGTATCTACAAGGTAAGTCTCTAGAGTGACACAGCAGAAGGACACAGGGACATAAAAGCAGTGAAGCTAGAGTGACACCTAGAAGGGGGGGGGGGTTGCAGGACTACCTAAGTCCCTGTTCTAGTCCAGTCAGACTCAGGTCTCTTAAGTTCCCCATGGAGTCAGCACCTGACCCACCATCTTCTCTGCTTAAACTAGACAGAGCGCTTTCCTGTTACTCCAAATAGCCTGATCTGATGCCAAGAAAAGCTGTTTATTTTTAAAACCTGCATTAAAGCAGCATCACTTGCAACAATGAGCATTTTCTTCTTGTAGAGCCTGCATAAATACCAGAGAGAAAGTTTTTGTAATCCTTTATGGAAATTAAACCCACCATCCTGGCACACACGTGTTTAACAAGGGATAATTAACTTCTTATAATGTAATTGTAGCTCAGAAGCAATGTTTTCCATTAAGAAGGAATTTGATGGGAAGTCTATGTCATGTGCGGGAGCTCAGCTCCTTTGGGGACAAAGGATCTTGGTGGCATTCTGTGTCCTCTCATCCCGGCCAAGAGGGTATGGGGCTTGGAGGTAACAAAGGGATTTCATATCCCTGGGCTTTCTGTGCCCCATGGATGTTCCCAGGCAGGTCTAATCCAACCCCTTGTTTGTTAGGGACCATACTACACTCCTCCTCCCTGAGTGACCCCAGCCCCAGAGTGCCTGAGCTGGCTGCAGAAGGCTGGGCACAAATTCAGGGATGGAGGAAACACTCTTGATTCTGTATCTCCTCCTGCACCCTAGGGCTCCTAGGGGTCCCGTTCCTCCATTTCACAAAGGAAGAATATGAAACTCAGAGACACAGTCATATGCTCAAGACCACATAGCTGATGAGGGTAAGAACTGTGAACTTTTCTAAATCCAGAATCATGCCCACCTAGCTCATTGCTGGCTTCCTTCCTTTAGTGAGCTCACCTCTTCTGTACTTCAGTGTCTCCATCTGTAAAATTAGGATAATCATAGCCCTTATATGAGGCCATCTGAGGAAGAAATGAGCTTCCTCTGTAAGAACTTACAATAGTGACTGGCACATAATACACTCCCAGTACCCGTCAGCTCTAATGCTTATCATTGCCATTAATGACATCACTAATAACATCCACAGCATGCTGATATTATCTCTTCTCTGATCTCCAAACCAGAAGGCTCTATATATGGCCATTTCTGAGCCCTCTGGGGCTCCTTTGCTCTCCAGCATCTCTTTTTGAGGGAGAAAGACTTGTGGGGCTAAAGGGTGAACTACTTCCAGGGTCCTGCAGGAAGACTTCTGAGGTAACAGGTTGCTCAGGTTGCTGACACAGATACCCACTTGCTTGATCTATGCTTACTTGTGAACAACTGTGACCTGTTGTAACACTTAGTCTCTGATTCCATTGCTCAGTCTTCCTGGGTGTTTGCAGAATTTACACACTCTTTCATTTCCTTCTGTTGTCTGTAGGTATTATTAGGGTTTGAAGTTATAAAGGAGGAACTCCCACCTTTCATCTGTCTCTTTTGTATGAAAGGAGGAGGGTGGATGTGTCAGGACTGTGGTCCCCTCCCCCTAAGAGTTAATCTAAAGCAGCCTATCCATTATTGCCTGGTAAATGGACCATTTCTGAAAAGGAGGAAAGATGTTATCCTCTTTTTTTAAATATTGTATTTATATATTTATCTATTTTACATTTTTATTTATTTGAGAGAGAGAGAGAGAATGGACTCTAGCCACTGCAAATAAGCTCCAGACACATGCACCACCTTGTGCAGCTGGCTTACATGGGTTCTGGGGACTTGAACCTGGATCCTTAGGCTTTGCAGGCAAACACTTTAACCACTAAGCAATCTCTCCAGCCCAGATGTTATCTACTTAATGAGATAATGCTCCCAGAAGACCTTCCCTTAAGCAGATATTTAATATCCTCACTGAGGATCCTGCGCACTTCTCTTAGATCTCAGGAAGTGTAGCTTTTCCTATTTTTCCCCTTTCTTTCTTTGCTTTGGATGCTAGCCAACATATTAATCATGATTGTCCTTCCATGGTTATCCAGTAAATCTCCTTGCCCTTACTCACTCCTGATTTTCACTGTGGTTAGTTGTCTGTGGTCAGGAGACCAATGACTCAACAGTATGAAGACCTGCAACACTTGCCCTGCGCAGACAGCCTGGGCTTCCGCAGCATCCACCCCTGCTATGCTTCTGGCGCATCGCCATGATGGTTCCTGAGGAAGTCATTTTCCCTCAGGCTCGTGGGGGAGAGTCTGCTCTTCTATGGCCGAACTCAAACTTCTACTTTGTGAGGATAACTCAGACCCGGATCTGTCAGCTGTGACCCAGAGCTCAGAGACTCCTATACCCACACACTATGCATTTCCCTACGCAGAGCTGGGGGCTCTTGAATCTGGAAACATCTTTAGTGAATGTAAATTGGAAAAATATTGTATGCAGAGGATCTGGGGAATGACATCTTGACTCTGTACAGAACAAAGCAAGAATCAGATTTTTCCTGGGAATGTGCAAACAGAGGCCCCCAACACCCTTGGGCTCATGGTTTTAATTTACCCTGTAAGCTTTATTTCTGAACAGACAAAATGAGAAATTCACAAGCAATTGTTGCTAGGCTGATGATGCTTTGGGGACATCTCCAGAAGCCATCCCTGAATAGTTCAGTCTGGGCACACCCTTCATTCTGCTGTGCAGAACTCTCCCAGACCAGACTCAAAGATCAAGTCTCCAAAGAGAAATGAAGAACTAAATGCCCACAGAAGGATGTGCAGGCGAAAGAGATCAGGAGGTTTATCCAAACACCCTCTGATCGCAGAAGGATCCCACGGGAAACTTGAAGATGAGGTGAACATGTGTGAAATAGGTAAGAATGGATCAGAGTTAAAAGAGCCAGGTATAATGAAAAGAAGTTAGAAACACGGAGAGTGAAATATTTCCCTGAGAAGAAATGTGTAAACTTGGAAATGAAGTGAAGGGCAGAGTGAGTGAGAAGGTAGAGGGGGCAAGGCGAAAACCAAGCTGAGAGAGCGGGACAGCACAGGGACCCTCCCTGAGGTCCCCGCGCAGCTCGGTGGCTGAGCTCTTGCTTAGGAGCCCGAGGTCCTGAGCCCCAGCTCCAGCTACAGAGAAAAGTAACCAGGGTGTGGCTGCTCACGCCTGTCATCCCAGCCTCAGGAGGCTGAGTCAAGAGGATCGCCATGAGTTCTAGGGTAGTCTGCACTACAGAGTGAGACTCGGGCTCAACGAAAGAAAGAGGGAGGGAAGGAAGAGAGATAAAAAGTAACATCCAGAGTGTAGATAAAGATTTCAATTACTTGTGGAATGTATGAGAGGATTGATACATTAGATTCAAGTAAGATCATCCATCCAACACAAATGAGGGCTCTAGAATATGAATAAAGAAAAGTTAAAGAAATGATTAAGTCATCAAATATCAAGGATTTTTAGAAATGAAATGTAATAATTAAAATCTCAACGGACTTTTTTTCAGATAAGGACAACCTCACATAAACAGAATTACACTAAAGGAAGATCTACAGAATGTACTTTAGGCAAAAGAAGATGAAGATACCAAATAGAATGTATGAGATGAAAAAACAATGAAAATAAAGGTAACTATTGGTAAACTGACAGTTAACTATGGAAAGAACAAAAATGTCACAAATTCTGATAATAGATAGCATATACATTGGAAGGGGACAAATATAGTTAATTGAAATATACATTAATTCACCCTTTTCTCTACAATGATGCTGGACTTCATATCTTTATATTCTGATTAAAGTTTTCAAGATGAACTTTCTCATGTATAATGTGTTCTTTTGGTTTTCTGTTGTGCATCTCAGCCACGGGCATGGGAAGAGCACATCCTGAGGGTCTTCTCTGTCTCCCTCCCACCTCACTGCCAGTCCCTCTGAGCTCTTCAGATCCTCTCACCTTGGAAGGAATGAATACAAAGCTCTGCGCCCCAGACAGTTTTCTAAGATGAGAATATCATTCATGAAGCCATGTGACCTGCCAGATTCCCTTTAAGAATCACGGACAGATGCACAAGGCTGGAGTTGGTCTGAGTCCTCTTGCCTAGATGCAATGGGATAGCAGCAAAAGTTTAAAATAAGCCCTAATGAGTCTAGATTTAAAATGTGTACATAAATATGAAGGAATAAAGAGGGCTGTGTGGAGAGAGGAGCAGAGGACTGGGGAGGGGAGACAGGGAAGGGCAATCTAATAGGAGCAAATCTCAATGGTGTGGATGTATAATAATAGGGTGCTAGCCTAGCATGCATGCCACCCTGGGCTCAATCCCCAGTACCACATACACTGAGGGTGGTGGCACATGAGTGCCTTGGCAGCAATTGAGGGATGGAGGCAGGACGATCAGGAGTTTATCAGTCTGGCCTATGTTATAAACCTGAGACCCTGTGCCCTGAAAGAAGTAATAAAGACTCCCATTACCTTAAGTACTTACTAAAAACAATTTATGACAAAATGAAAGACAATACCTGATGCTCATGGACTTTTGTGGACACAAGAGTCTCACTTCGTAGCTGGCCTTGAATTCATGGTATTCCTCCTACGTTAGCCTCTCAATGCTATAGATAAATGAGACCCACCATGTCTGGCTAGAATTATGTTGTTAAACATAATCAATCCAGCATGATGCATTCTTCCCAACCTACCACTGCCTCCAAAACTCTTTTATCCAAATGATTCATGAGCCCACCAGGAGAAGGACATGTTTGGTCAGGGGCAGGTTAGGAGCTTCAGGCCCATCTTAGCGCAGTGATACAATAACCTTGGAACAAGAGACCTAGACTAGACCATCTTGGAACCAAGTTCCAAGTTCTTAACTGGGTTCCTTTCTGTGAACAAGTTATTTCATCTTCTAAATTTTGAGAGACAGGGTCTCCCAGTCAGAGTACTTCTGAAAGTCCCACTCCACATGCTGGACTCCTCCAGGTCCCTTTTTTATTTCTCTAAAAAAATATTTATTTACTTAATCATTTATTTATTTAAAAGTAGAGAGAGGTAGAAGAGAGACAGAGAGACTGGGTGTGCTAAGGCCTCTAGCCACTGCAAATGAATTCCATATGCATGTGCCACTTTTTGCATCTGGCTTCCCATGGGCACTGGGGAACTGAACTCAGGTCATCAGCCTCTGCAGACAAGCGCCTTCATTGATGAGCCATCTCTCCAGTCCTAATTTCCTCTTTTCAGTGCTGACTCTTCACCACAGAATTCTGTGCCCAACTCCTCTGCAACCAGCTAACTCTTGAGGACCAGTTCCTCAGTTGTGACCTCCTCAGTGCCCAGCCTTTCCTGCCTGACTCCTCACGGCCCAGTTCTCCAGCCCAACTCCTCAGCCTCCAGCTTGTCCAACAGCAGGGTAAGGAGTCAGTCAGGCCCTCTGCCGAGGTGCCTGTGGACACGAGCCATAGAAAGCGAGCTTGGAAACCAGCAGAGGAGGGGGGTGAGGTCAGTGGTGAGCACAGAGGGGGAGCTTCAGGCAGACCCAGGTTTGTAGTGTAGACCCTGGCTGTGAGCTCAGGTGTCACTCAACTTGGGCCCAGCCTCCCCACCACTGAGACCCTCTCCACAGCTTTTGCCTCCATGAATCATTTTAATAACACACCATCTTATAATTACCACGAGCCTCAAGGGGATGAAGATGTACTTCAGACATTAGAACTCATTATTGTCAGGTCAGCCTCTGGCCATGTGGGAACAGGCTGGACTTTAGGCAGTGTTTTACCAGTCATAAGATCTAGGCACCCCCAACACTGACATTTATGCTGTGAATCCCAGGCTATGAGGTCAAAATCAGAAGTGTTGATGGACCTGGAGGTCACAGAAAACCACATCTCTGTGGAACGAGGATATGTGCCCAGCACCCCTCTCTCAGGGACCCTCAATTTTCTTAGGGTAATGAGGTTAACTATGGAGGGTGACTCCACCTCTTGACTGCTCAGCCCCCACGTGGAAGGTAGAGTTGAGGACCCTCCATGGCAGAGCGGCCATCCCAGGGCAGGCCGCGGGAAGCTGGCAGCAGGGGTGTGATCGGCCTTGGCTGCTGGAGTTGGGGGCTCAGAAGTTGGGTTGAGCTGGGGTGGGTGATGTGGCACCCTGGCTGCCAAACTCCACGGTCCCTGTTGACTGTCTGCAGACACCCTCGGCCTACTGAGCAGCAGGAGGAGGGTGATGCTGAAGCGGAATGGGGAGGAGCACACCCAGCGAAGTGAGCAGGAAGGAGACATGGTGGAGACAAAACCTGACAGAATTCTGGAGGCTGCTGGGAGGTGGCTGGATGGGCCAGGCCAGGCATCTGTCCGTGGGTGGCAGGCAGTCGTGTCTCACAGAGAGAAGTCCAGGGCCTGAGAGCTGGAGTCCAGAGGAGACCTTGACAGCACATGAGCTGCTTGGAACCCGTAGAGCAGATCTTGGACAAGCAGCCAGCTTGGTGTGGTTCTGTGGGTCAGAAGAGTCAGACCATGGAGACTGCACCCCACTGTTTCTGGGTCTCTGTCACAGTCTTGCTCCCTCCACCAACATGGGGCAGCCTGGGCCCAGGGGTGATGTCCAGGCCCAGCCCTCAGAGGTGCAGGCAGCAGACAGAGGGAAGCACCCCTCTCTCCTGGTCCTTGCATGTCCTCCTCCTGACGCGGCTTGCTGCTTACTCAAGACATGTCTCTAATAAAGCTCCTGCCTTCTGGTCCCTGTCCCAGGCCCGTTTCCATGGGAGCCCAAGGTGGGGAAGGGGAACGGCAGAGCCAGGCTGGAACCCAGTCCTGAATGCTGGCAACTAAGGAAGGAGCCGGGATGGGGATTGGTCTCAGACACAAGGCAGGAGCCTGGTTATGAGCCCTGCTCCCAGGGGTGGTGACAGAAACAATGTTAAACATAAGAACAGGACTCCTGAGTCAGACATCATCATCCGTGGGTTCATTTCCTCCTCTCAGCACTGGAGATAAAATTGGAAGATCTGATCAAGGTGCCTGCAGGTGTCAAGAGGACTGTGGACATGTCATAGCAGACTGTGTGGTCCCTGCTTAGGGTCATCTCGTGCAGAGATCCTGGGAGGCAGGGAGAAAGGTCTGGAGAATCTGGGAGGAAGCATTGACTCCTTGGGGAGAATAGAGGATGGAGAGACAACTGGACTCAGCAAAGACCTGGGCTCTGGACCAGCCTCTCTCTCAATGCTGGGTGACCTGGAACAGTCCGCCATCCTCTATAGGCACAGTCTTGGCATCTGTGGACCAGAGGCTTTAGCCTGGGGATCCTTACAACTTTCTACTCAGACCTTAACTCTGAATCCTCTTGAGACCTCCCATACTTCAAACCTGATGGGGAACTTCCCTGCCCATGGCAGTCCCTGCCAGAGGAGGACAGAGGAAACTAGAGCCCACGGTAGTGACCCCACGGGTCTCTAGGACACTCAGAACTTCCCTCATCACTAGAGCCTGAGACCAGGGTACCCTTGGAAATGATGATTGCTCCTGGTTCAGTGTGAGGAAGAAGAGACGCTGGGAGATGAGCCTGACTCACCCACCCAGGAGGGGAGGAGTAATAGAGCAAGCTTTTGATTGCTAAGGGACTTACTGGTCGGTGTTTCCGAATAGCCCAGGAACAGGTGTTCCTCAAGAGTGTCCAGACTAGGATGCCATCAGGTGACAATTTTCCCTCTCTGGTTTTGACACACTTCCAGGAATGGCCTCTCCCAAAGCCTTCTTCCTGGTGGTCAGTGAATTCCAGCCCTATCCGAGGCCAGCAGAGAGAAAAAAAAGAAAAAACCTTTTCTGGAAGGCTCCTTGCCTAGGTTTTATTCTGGCTCTTCCTCATTGGGCCTCTGCCTTTAGGGAAGGCCTCCCATTGTCCATGTTGCTCCAGGTACATCTATTTTCCATTCCCCTGAGCCTTCCATCTGCTTCTGGACTGTCTGTCCTGCATGAGTTTATGATAATTAGAGCTGTCTCTCCTCATGTGTCTTTGCATATGTATGTGTGGTGTGTGTGCATGTGTATGCATGTTTGCAACTGTGTGTGGCTATATGTGCATATATTTGTGGAGGCCAAAGCATGATGTCAGTATGCCTTCCTCTGTTGCTCTCCAGTTTACTTTCAGGGAGGGGTGGGGTCTATCACTGAATCTGGAGCTCATCCATTGAGCTAGACAAACTAGTCAACAAGCGCCAGCGAGTCCATGTCTCCACCTTCCAGGCACTGGCATTGCAGTTGTGCACCATCACGCCAGCTTCTACATGGGTGCTTGAGATCCAGACTCAACCCAGGTCCTCATGCTTGTGTGGCAGACACGTTCCCCACCGGGCCATCTCCCCAGCTCTGGTGAGGTGGACGAGCATATGTGTGTCATGGCTTGCATGTGGAAGACAGAGCAGCCCCTTGAGGGTTTGTCCTTGCCTTCCATCTTGTTCCAGACAGGGTCTCTGTTGCAGTCAGGTTTGCACTGCTGACAGAAAACACCTGACCAAAAGCAGCTTGTGCTATGACTCGAGGGGAAGCTCCATGATGGCAGGGGAAAACGATGGCATGAGAAGAGGGTGGACATCACCTCTTGGTCGACATCAGATGAACAACAGCAGCAGGAGAGTGTGTCAAACACTGGCAAGAGGAAGCTGGCTATAGCACCCATAAGCCTGTCCCCAGTAATACAGTGCCTCCAGGAGGCTTTAATTCCCAAACTGCCATCCGCTGAGGACCTAGCATTCAGAACACCTAAGTTTAGGGGGGATAGCTAAATAAAACCACCATAGTCTCTCGTTATTTTCCATGGCAAATGCTAAATTAGCTGGCCCGCAAGGCTCAGGCTTGTCCTCTTTGCCTCCCCTTGCCATAGGCACATTGGCATAACAGACTCATGGGCTACTTCTGTTCATCTTGCCCACCTCTCTGTCCTATAATCCTAACAAATGTAAGAACACATTTTGTTTATAAAAATCTTTTCTTGACAACTTCCGTACACACAGACAATATGCCATGATCATCTCCTCCTACCGATTTTCCTTCTCCCTCTCCCCAACCCCCTCTACTGTACCCTTTCTTTCCAATCCTTTCTTTTCTATGTCGATGTAATGATTTTTCCTTCTATCATGCAGGTCTTGTGTGGGTAGTACCAGCCACTGTGAGCTCATGAATATTGGGGCTATTTTGTGTCTGAATAGCGTATTGTAAGCACTCCTCCTTTTTCCACAATGAATGAGCCTTGGGGCTATGATAGAGATGTCTCACTTAATGCCGAACACTCCACTGTCATCTGGGCTGAGAGTGGGAACTGGGGGTTTCACAGAGAAAATCTGGGTACCACAAAACCCACAGATGTCTTCTAATGAGCTGAGGTGGGAAGGAGTGGGCAAAACACGTGATCAGAAATGTCAGGCCCAGGCAGGGTGGCACATGGGTGTCTTCCCAGAAGGTGGGAGGTTGAAGAAAAATTTGGAGTTCAGGGTCAGCCTAGGCTACACAGCGAGTTGGAGCCAGCCTGGGATGCATGAGACCCTGTCACACATAAACAAAAGGAGAGAGGAAGGGAGAGAAGGAGAGTGAGGAAAAGGAAGGAATTTGGAGAAGGAGAAAATACAGCAAAGAGAAAAGGGAAAGTACACCCCCCGCCCGCCAGTACCCACAGCCAATCTCATTCTCAATGATCTAATCAGTGTCTTGCTCCATTCTAGAACCTGGTGCTTCAGAGATGAAAGGACCGTCAGGTTCAGCCGGTCTGGGGCTGAGGAGATGGCTCAGTGAGCAAGAGTGTGGATCCCAAGTGTCACACACAATGCTGGCTGTGGGCGACGCAAGCCTGTAATCCCAGTGCTGGGGAAACAGGGAATTCCTGGGCTCACTGGCTAGCTGGCCCAGCCAAACTAGTGAATTCTAGGCTCTGTGAGAGACCTTATTTCAAAGAAAAAGGTGGAGAGAAAACTAAGGAAGACCCTGGATGCTGACCTCTGGCCTACACATGTAAACCACACGCAATATTTTAAAAAAGGAAATGAATAAATTAACACATCACCTGGCCTGTCACCCAGTGCTCCTCTGTGATACCACTTTTTGTACAGCATCTCCTCTGCATTGAAAACCCAGGAGGCAAACAGGTCTGGGAACCCTGACGCTTAAACGGTGACGAGACCCCCTTCCCAGGGCAGGAAGCGGAAGACGCAACGATGAGGAGAGACGCCTCAGCCCGCTGCTCTGCCTCCACGCTGGGCGGTGGGCTCCAGCCATGAAGCTATGCCGGGCTTTTCTGGGACACTGCTGTCTGTGGTCACCCATGCTCCTGTCAGTCACCCACAACCCTGCTCTTTAAGTGACCCCAACAGACTTATTGGTCCTCGTAGTTGGACTGTGGTGTAATTGTGCTTTGGTCTGTTGTTGGAGCACTGTGTGGGGTATTGGGAGACTGTTCTGCAGTCAGGGCCGGGCTCTTAGAGAAATGGCTGACTCCAGCAGCGGGAGCATTCAAGACGACCCTAGAGTATCCTGTTTTGCTAGAAAGTGAGAAGGTCTCAGAAAATAATGGGAACGTGGCACAGGGACCCAAGTGAGCTCCCAAAGACAAAGCAATTAAAGGAACAAAATCAGTAACGCAGTACTGAGCTGTATCCTAAAGGAGAAAAAAAGGCCCTCGAGTCTATAGTGACAGGAATAAATAATTGAATAAGCACATAAATGGAGCAGAGACAATCTTCCTTATAGAAGACTCGCAAATAACTGACCCCACCCCTCCTTCCAGAGGTGGAAGAGGACTGGTATGGGGGTGGGGGGGGTCTGGCCTCAGCAGTTTGCCTTTAGAAAACACAGCACAGCAAGAGTGGGTGGAGCTGCGGGAGGCGGTCACGGTGCAGCAAGTCTGCAGAACTTAACGAGTGACCAAGGTTGGTTCCACCAGCAACACGTCCCTGCACCGCTCCGTGCCTTCTTCACCCCTGCAGGACCTCCCCCAAAATCTTAACCCCAATCTAATCACCACGACAAACCAGGAGTCCCAGCTGAGGAGTTTCTCCAAAACACCTGACCAGGAGCTGAAGACGCGGCTCAGTGGGTGTTTGTCTGTTGCGCACTCAGCCCTGGGTTTGGTACCCAGCATCACGTCAACCTGGCGTGGAGGTGGGTGCCCGTGATCCAGCACTTGGGAGGTGGAGGCAAGAAAAACAATCTGAAATACTGACGGGTCTCCAAGGTCGTGGAGAACACAGAGTGAGAAGCAGAGGCTGACACAGGAAAGGGGTGAAGGCCACTCGACACAAGGGGCGTCCTGACCGGAGTCTGGGACAGAAAATGAACCTGAGGGAAATACTCATAAAATTCAACAAAGTGGGGATTTTAGTTATTAGAAATCAGCTACTACTGTTGGTTCTTACTTTGGGGCGGGGGGTTGTATGTGAGTGTGTTTTGTGTGTGCATGTGTATGTATGTGTTCGTGTATATGGGTACAAGTGTGTGGACATGCATGTGGAGTCCAGAGATCGATAGTGGTTTTCTTCCTCAATCTCTCTCCATCTTATTTATTGAGACAGGGTGTCCCACCGAAACCAGGGCTCACTGACTCGGCTAGTCCAAGTAGCCCTAGGGATCAGCTTGTCTGCCTCCTGACTGAGCTCTGGGATTACAGCCGTGTGCCACCAGCCAGCATTTCTGTGCGTGCTGAGGGTGTGGACTCTGGCACTGACGCTGTGCAGAGCGCACTTTACCACCTGGGCCACTGCCTCAGCCTTCCTTCTTTGACACATGAACCCTGGTTATCTATTTGATGGCATAAATGAACTCTGTGCTCTTTCAACAAATTTCCTGTAAATCTAAACTCTTCTAAAGTGGAAAATGTATTTTACAAACCTCTTGGTTTCATCTCCTCAGTTTACAATGTGGAGAGACCGTAGAGCTTACCGGCTGCAGAGGGTCTGATGAAGCCTTAGTAGAGACCCAGGAGCGGCTGTGGACGGAGGGGAAGGAACACACGAGCCTGTCTGCCTTGCTGTCCTTGTGTGTGCAGCGACACTGAGGTCACCCTGAGGCTGCTTTTCACTGGACTTCACGTCCCAGCTCAGGACGGGCAGTGCTGGACCACTCCACAGTCCACCAGGCTCTGGGAGCTTTCCCAGAATTCCTTACAGCAACCTCTCCTTAAGTTTCATTGGCTGGAAGCTATGTCACATGACTCATGTGAGTGGAGGTGGGGGAATGGAGGAATCAATGTTTGCATCTCATTGGTTGAGATGTGTCACATGACCACTAAAGGTGGACAGAAAATGTGTACTGTTTCTGCTGTGCTTGTTGTTTTCAGTGTCATAGGGGTTCATGAGTCCAAAACAAAGGGATGTAAGTGTCAGCCCACAGCCCTCAGAGGGCCTCCACTCAACATTTCATAGAAAGTTGTCTCGCTGGATGGACACACTGCCACATTTGTTGCTGTGACCAGGCAGTGAGAACCCAAGACCTTGCCCAGTGAGCCAACCTGAGACAGCCTGACCCCATGGGGACTCTCAGCTCCCCCCATCAGTCCTCCTGTCCACCTGGTCTGCTTCTCCCACCCTGACCCCAGCCTGCCTCTCTGATGCCTGGTGCAGCCCGTGGCACGTCCTCGCAGAGTGGTGAGGGAGAGGATGTCTGTAAGTTGTTTCTGACACTGCTTAGAGCTGACTCCACTTTAAAGCATCTATTGAGTATGTCAGGCTCACAACGCTAGCGGGAGGCTTTGTTGAAGTAATCCACGTAGAGGACACTTGAACAGCATCCATCACAATTCAAATTGCACCTGTCTTTGACCCAGCAATTGTGTTTCTTCTAGACATTCTGAAATGCTCAAAGGTATGCACTTACTCTTGGAGGACCTCTCTGGCACCATTCGTAATAGCAAACAATAAAAAAAAAAAAAAGCATATCGGGGGCTGGAGAGATGGCTTAGCGGTTAAAGCACTTGCCTGTGAAGCCTAAGGACCCCGATTGGAGGCTCGATTCCCCAAGACCCACGTCAACCAGATGCACATGGGGGTGCACATGTCTGGAGTTCAATTGCAGTGGCTGGAGGCCCTGGCATACCCGTTCTCTCCCTCCCTCCCTCTCTCCTTCCCTCCCTCCGTCCCTCTCTCCCTCCCTCCCTCCCTTCCTCTCTCTCTCTCTCTTTCTCTTCCCACCTTCTCTGTCTGTTGCTCTCAAATAAATAAATAAAAATGAACAAAAAATTTATTTAAAAAACACATAGGAAAATGTTGTGAATGTCCAATGGCGGAAGACTGGCTGGATAAATAATGCTGCCTCCCGACTCTGGCATCTGAAGCAGCCATTCCAAAGATTGAGTTTGCTCTGCTGCGGCAGCGTCTCCACGGCATGTTGTTGAATAGGGAAAACGAGTTTGAAAAATGTGAGTAGCATGAGGCAAAACTATGCCATCCTTCTTGGTTTGTGCACAGATAAATATCTGCAAGAGTGCCCACCTTGGCTGGGAGACCCTTGGGGACATCCATCATGGGTCCAAGCCCCATGTGTCTCCCTTCAGAGTCATTTGCACATGAGATTCTCTCGTTTTCTCTCTGGTCAGGAGCATCACCCTGGCAACCTTCCCAACCTCCCAAGTTATCCCAGCTCCCCTCTCCATGGACTACCATCAGGGTGCAAACACTTCACTACTTATTTCCGGATCTACTAATGATATATCATGCTGTCAATTCTAATCCAGGTTGGGGACGTGGGACGTGTCTCAGTTGGTCAGTTGCATACCTAGCATGCATGAGTTTGATCCCTGGCAAGTGAATAAACAATAAACATGGTGCACACCTGTACTCCCCGCACTTGGGAGGTGAAGGCAGGAGAATAGTAAGTTCAAGATTATCCTTAGCTACACAGTGAGTTCTAAGCCACCCTGAGCTACAGGAGAGCCTGTGTCAAAAAAAGGGGTTGGGAGATTGCCCAATGGTTATGAGTGCTTGCTGGGGTCCTGAAACTGCACAAGTTTGAATCTCCAGCACCCACATAAACAACTTGGTCTGGCCATGCATGCCTGTATCCCCAGCGCGGTGGGTGGCAGAGCTTACTGACTGCAGAAAAAGAAAAAGCAAGCACAGCAGCTTTGAGTAGAGGAGAGGCTCCATCTCAAGAAAATAGTAGATGAATGAAAAATAAGACACTTGGCATTCTGTGGCACACATGCATGCACACACAGAGGCATGCATGTGCGTCTGTACTCGTCACATCACATCACATGCATACCACACATGCATGCACAAGCACACACACCACTCCCAAATGACCAAGTAAAGTGAATCACATGAGGCACTTCCTGCTACACCCGATGCCTTGTTTAACCTTTATAGTCAAAGCACCTGAGAGCCTTGTCTGTTCTCACCATCTCCTGCTCCCCCCCCACTCATATTTGCCTTTCATCCCATCGTACTGCTGTTGTGAACATGGCTGGTGGCCTGCTCCCCTCCAGCAGACCTGCACATCCTCTTACCCATCCTGTCACTCCCTTTTGCGGCCAGAACCCCGCCCATTGGGGTCGTCCTCCTGCCTCCATGGCAGCTCCTCCTCTGTCTCCTGGCTTGCTTCCTTTGTGGCTCTTCCATCTGTAAGCCATGGCTGGCCCTGAGCTCTGGCCTTGGTTCTCTTCTCCTCACTCATTCTCCTGGTGCCTCACCACATGGGAGACTTTGCAAACCATGCATATGCTGATGACTCCCAAACTGACAGGTTAGCAGAGATGTTCCCCAACCCCAGGACTGTACCTCCAGCCTCCCATGTTACATCTCCACTTGAGTGACAGGTCAGCCAAAATGTTCCCAACACCAAGCTTGTGCACCCAAGTGCACACTCCACATCTCTGTTTGATCATGTGACAGGCATTTCCAAGTCCCTTTTCCACTGCCTCAGAGCAACCTTGAGCTAAAACCAATCATTATTATTATCTTTTTTTTTTTACTCTACAGAAGAGCCCATGAAGAGGATGAAGAGACAAGCTGCTGATTGGAAGAGAATAGTTCAAAGCCGTTATTTGACAAGGTACTTTGTCTTGGCTAAATAGAGAAAAGCCAGGAAACAGGAAAGGGTCTCATGAAGAAAAGAGGCTTTTAGGGAAGATCGTGCTAAAGATCCCACAACACATAAGATATTAAAGTGGAAGGGAGAATACTGTGAGTGAAAGTATGTGTGAAAGTGTCATAAGGAAGCCTGTTACTTTGTAAGTCAATTTAAAAATAAATAGATAGACAGATAAAAGTCAACAGTGAAAAAAAAATAGTCCATGCCCCCGAAAAGGAGAAGAGGTAGTAGACTAGTATGGTGTTTTGATTCAGGTGTCCCCCTAAAGTTAGGTGTTCTGAATGCTAGGTTCCCAGCTGATGAGGATTTGGGAATTAACAACTCCTGGAGGGAGTGTGTTGTTAGGGCGGACTTATGGATGTTAAAGCCAGTTTCCCCGTGCCAGTGTTTGTCACACTCTCCTGTTGCTATTGCCCACTTTATGTTGGCCAGGGGGTGATGTCCACCCTCTGCTCTTGCCATCACTTTCGCCTGCTTCAACTGGGCCAGTAGTTTGTGTGAGGCCTGCTGTTATGCCCATGTCCTGAGAAGTTGTGCAGGATTGCTTTGCATAGAAATGAACTGGTAAGAGCAGATAGATTTGACACAGAAAGAAAAGTCTTTGCAGCCCGTTCAGCTGCAATTGAGAGATTACAACCTTTGAGACTGGGCCAGCTGACCTGCACTGGGGCAACAGGAAGAATGTAGACTCTTTTGAAGGGGCCTGAGTGCTCAAGGAGTCCTGTTCTTCAAAGTCTGCTTTAATCCCCCCTGGATTAACAAATTGGCACCCTACCTGGTATTGTGGAGTATAAGAAATGCTGGAAAGAGGGTCATTGAGTTTGCAACACAGTCTTGTGTTTTGGAAATGGCCATGGGCAGTGTGAAGTAGGTTTGCTGGATGCCTGCGTGGAGACCCCATGGGGCTGTGAGAATGAACTGTGGATTGCAGTGGAGACCCAGTGGAGATGCAGGACGATAAGATGGCTGCTAAGGAAAGCTGCCGGCCCCCATGGAGTTTTCCAGGACTGTGAGTAGCCTAGCTGGAAGGGTGGAATTGGAAGTCCAGAGACTCGATGATACTGGTTAGAATTATCAGACTTGGAGACTGTCACTAACTAGAGTTGTTGGACTTCGCACTACAGAGTTTTGTATTTGCCCTGTTTAACTCATGTATGGCTTGAGTATTTCTTTGCTATGCCCAATGCCATCTTTTGCAGTGTGAATGTTTATTCTGTGCCATTATGGGTTTGGGGGGAAATTCTTCATATTATGGCTCAGTTAAAAGACCTTAGACTATTGGGATATATGAACATCGTTGGGATTGATAAAAACTATGGGGACTTTTAAAAGTTGGACTGAATGCATTGCATTTTACATCATGGCTGTTTATCAGTTTATGGGGGCCAGAGGTAGAATGTGGTGGTTTGATTCAGGTGTCCCCTATAAACTTAGGTGCTCTGAATGCTAGGTTCCCAGCTGATAGAGATTTAGGAATTAAAGCCTCCTGGAAGCAGTGTATTGTTGGGGGCAGGCTTATGAATGTCATAACCAGTTTCTCCATGCCAGTGTTTGGCACACTCTCCTGTTGCTATTTTCCACCTTATGTTGGCCAGGGGGTAATGTCTACCCTCTGCTCATGCCATCATTTTCCCCTGCCATCATGGAGCTTCCCCTTGAGCCTGTAAGCCAAAATAAACCTTTTTCCCAGAAGCTGCTCTTGGTTGGGTGATTTCTATCAGTAATGTGAACCTGACTGCAACAGCTAGAGATACACCCGTATATTATCTAGATCACATAAAAACTAGAACTTTGGGCCACAACTGCATTGATCTGCCCAAAAATTCTGCATGTCTGTCAGATTACAGAAAGACAAACTGCTCTCTAGTGTCAGTCGTGGAAGTTAAGCAGATATGTCTGGAGCACTCTGCCCTGTTGGGCCAGGCCTCCTGGACTCCAGGCCCACGGGGAGTCTTGTGGGTGGACGCGTCCTGCTTCAGCAAACTCCGAATGAAGAGCCTTTGCCAGGCTCTTTGGGGACCTGTTGATTTTCACCGCATAAACGTGAAGACATTTGGCCGAGGGCGGTGACGGGTGGAGAATGAGCGCAGGGCATGGAGCCGCCGGCCCTTACTTTTGGAAAACCACAGTGAGATGTGACTGCACCCCAGGGCACGACGAAGGGAACGTGAGACTCGTGACGGGCAGCGCTGGCGGACGCAAAGACCGGGCTGCGGGTCGCGGGGCGGCGGCGAGGCTGCAGTGAGGAGGGGCGGGTCCTCCCGGCACGCGTGTGAGCGCAGGCCTCCCTGGGGGTTCTGTTGGGCCATCGTGTCCTTAACACAGGTCACGGGTCCCGAACAAGGAGCTCAGGGCCGCAGCACCAGGACCCGAGGCTGAGCAGCGCCTCTGAGCCCAGCGCTGTCTCGGCGAGGCGCGGCCAAGGGCAGCCCGTCCTGCTGTGCTTGGGTTAAGCAACAAAATCGCCAGCGCGCAGCACCGGGCGCCTTACGGGGTCGTTGTGGAGGATGGGGGTCTGCTCCCCGCCCTCCCTCCGATCCCGAGCCCCCCGACATCGGTTCCTGGGCCCTGAAGAAGGCTTCACACCGGGCGCAGCAGAGTGGGGCGCCGTCAAGGCTGAATTTAGCAAGAAAACACAGGAGCAAAGTAAGGCCACCCTGCAGAGAGGAGGGCAGGCTGAGCCCAGGGCAATGCCAAGGGCGACCTCGGTATCTCCTCTTAGAACCTTGGCCCACCATTTCTCCCTCCCTTGCCCTTCCCTGGGGTGATCTCTTTCCTGGAACAGGCAAAGGCTTTCTTGGGAGTCCTTTTACCCACAACTTGGCCTGTTACAACTAGACACATCAGGTGCAGGAATAGTACGAAGGTGTAAGTGCCCTGAGGAGCTCCCTAGGGGAAAGGACAAGGGCCCATGTGCTCATCAGGGAGGGTTCATGGGAGCTAGCTGGAGCCTGCCAAGACTGGCTCCGTTGTCTCCCGGAGCCCTGCCCTTCCTCTCATCTGGTCAGCTCGGCTGTCTCATACCCTGCTGCTTCAAGCCCTCTTATTCCTCTTCCCCACCATTCTCATTCTTGCCTTTTAAACCCCAACATTTATGTTAGCTCTAACAAAACTGACCGCAGAAGAGGCGCCTTTGCAGCATGAGAGTCAACACGAGGAGTCAGGGCCTGGGAGATGTCTCAGCGGATAAAGTTCTCTCCATGTAAACACAGGGACATGAGTTCTGATCTCCAGGACTCACAGAAAGACAGATGTGGTCGTGACCATCTGTAATCCCAGATCACCTATGACAAAAGGGATGTGGAGACAGGAACTTCACAGGCCAGCAAGCCTGGCTAGCAAAGTGGTGGAGACTGAGATCAGAGGTTGTCCTCTGACCTCCACACAGATGCTGTCTCTTACCTCTTTCTCCCTCTCTCTCTCTCTCTCTCTCTCACACACACACACACACACACACACACACACATACATGTAGAGTATCTCTTTGATTAAAGCTGGGAGAATGTGTGTCCATATCTAGTACTCAATTTTTTTTTATTTTACATAGACCATCATCCCTGGATTTAAGAGTTACAAATATATTTTAGCAAGCAGGAAAATTTTAGAAATACAGGAATTGTGAGTGGTGATATACTATTCATTAGACAAATGTGAGTGTGTATCTACACACAGAAATGCACCATAAATAAATATGTGTATGTATGGAGGCATGCATGTGTGTATGTGCATATATGCATGTGTGTGTGGAGACAGAGATAGAACTGGAGTGAGGATGGCTGACAGCAGACAGAAATTCTATGTAAATAGATATGTGCATATATATATATATATATATATATATATATATATATATATATATATATATATATGAAGGCACGTGTGTGTGTGTGTGTGTGTGTGTGTGTGTGAACATGTGTATGTGTGTGTGGAGACACAGATAGAACTGGTGTGAGGAGGGCTGACAGCAGACAGAAATTCTACATAAATAGGTACATATAGATATGTGTGGAAGCACACATCTGTGCACGCACGTGCATGTCTGTGAAGATACAGAGCTAGATCCGGAGTGAGAACTGCTGACAGCAGAAAAATTCTCCACTTTACCAAAGCCTTGGCCTGCAGCTTTCTTGAACTGGTTTAACTCTCCAGAGGCCGCAGAGAGAAAGGGTTTCACTTACTGCAGTTTCTTCCCACTCTCTCCCACCTTCCTTGAGAGCAAGTTCAATTTCTGCTTCGAGGTCCGTGGTTCTCCAGCAGAGTGTGGCCAGTTCCTGCCTCATGTGGGGCAGCACTGGGCACTGAGGGAGCTCATGTGCAGACCATCTGGATCTGAGGGGAGCCAGCATTCTCGGCTGTCACTGTGGAGGCTTTTGAAGGAGGGCTGCTCAACAGTCTGAACAAAAGAGGTCATCCAGACCCTCCCAGCCATCCTGGAACCTAGCAGGAAGCCCAGATCCCAGAGGCTGCTGTGAAGTGGGTGCTTTGCTGTACCACACCCTTCCACAATGATATCTCTGCCTTGCCCCAGACTCACAGGGATGGGTCCAAACAACCATGGACTGAGGCCTCTGAAACCATGAGTCAAAATAATGTTTCAAATGATTTGGGTTGTTTTGTTACACTGATGGAGCACATTATACTTTCTTATCATAAAAAAATACATGTTTTCTCTAAAGAATTCAGATATAGAGTTAGATCAATACCAGAAGGCAAGTGCTGTGTGTTCCCCATCTCCATTGTAAGTGATCAAGAGGGAGAAATAGAGGGAGATACCAGAATGTCTACTCCACAGGCAGCTTCATGTACACATAACACACATGACACATGGGAAACACATGACATACATTCAGACCCAGTACACACATACATGACACACAAAATCAAGAAGGGAGTGATAGAGAGGGTCACGTGGACCAGCAGGAGAACTAGTGCCACCATCCAAGCCTCCCCTCCCCTAACAACAGCACAAGCAAGCACCAGAGACCTAGGGAAGAGAGCTCACAGCACCCATCACTGGAGACGAGAGCAGTGATCCAGTGACCCAGACAACTTCCTTGAATCCACAGTGCACCAAAGAGGGACACAAGCGGGGTGCAGCATAACTGAGACCAAAGTCATCCCAAAAGCTAACTGGAATTACACCAGGTCAGTACCCACCAAATAAGACTGGTATCTAGGCTTGAATCAGAATTGCTAATTGCACCTTCCATATCAGGATAAGTTAGATGTTAAATCTGATGATGGCCAGATTGGGCTTTCTTAAATAAGCTATATTTTGGTTTTGTTATTTGTTGCTTTCTGATTTATAGTGGCTTTGTTTCCTCTTCTGTTGTTCATTAGGGAAGTATCTCACTTGGTCATAAGCTGACTTGGAACCCTCAACAGATCAGAAATCTTTTTTTTTGTAAATATTTTTTCTCAATTTTAGTATTTTCCATGATTATAAAAAATATCCCATAGTAATACCCCCTCCCCCTTTTTCCCCTTTGAAATTCCATTTTCCATCACCCTCCACTCCCCATCTCAATAAGGCTCTCTTCTATTTGGATGCCATGATCCTTCCCCCCTCTTATATGATGGTCTTGTGTAGGTAGTATCAGGCACTATGAGGTCATGGATATTGAGGTCAATTTTTTTGTCTGGAGGAGCAAGTTCCTTTGGCTTTTACATTCTTCCCAACACCTCTTCCACATTAGACCCTGAGCCTTGGAAGGTGTGATCGAGATGTTACTCGGTACTCTAGTCACTTCTTTCCAGCACCATGATAACTTCTGAGTTGTCCCAAAGTCACTGCCATCTGAAAAGAGAAGATTCTCTATCCAAAGTGAGAGTAGCATTAATATAAGGGTATGAATATTAAGAGAAGTGCTTACTGGGCAGTTTGATAAGCATAGTGTATACACTTATCCAGACATCAGTAGCTATTACACCCCTAGGGCTCATGACTACCCCTGTTTTAAGTTTTCAGTATCAGGGATGTATTCCCTCCCTTGGAGTGGGCCTCCAGTCCAGTTGGAGGGCAGTTAGTTTCTACCATGACAGACGTGCCATATCTTCATTATCCACTCATCAGTTGAGGACAAAACAAAAAATGACAGAAAATAGCCTGACTGTGGTGCTTGGAGCGGTGGTCTAGGAAAGGTGATTAGGATGAGAGGCTCTTGTCAGGAAAGAGCCCCATGACTGAATGCTGTTAACTTTCTAAGATGACAGATAAGAACATGTATGCTCTGTCTTTTGCCATATAATACCCTGCATTACCTTAGGAGGATGCTGCTTCTAAGAAAGCCATCACGAGCTATGGGTCCTTGATCTTCAAAACTGTGAGATGAGATAACATTTTTTCTTTTAAAGTCACCCAACGTCAGGCATTTTGTTGTGATATTGCAAAACAACACAATGTCTCTCATTACACTCCTCTATCCATTTTACAGATGGAGAAGGCAAGGCCTGCAGTGCTTTCTGTATGACCAAGCCTTCACTTGCATGAACATGTTTGGCACTTGCCTGATGTGATAGCAGTGGCTCAGGGCTCGTCACTAGAAACTCCGTGGGCATCTGGAAACTCTAGTCTGTTTGAATGGGTTCCATTCCTTCCAGCTAAGTGCGGGTTAGTAGTTGAGTTTGCTTCCAGGACAGCCCTGTCTCCCTGCTTAGTATGGGGTCTAGTAGCCATGATCTGGGACAGAATCTAAACTGGGGTCTGAGCTAGTGGCTCCCAAGGCATCCATCATACTGGGCTGCTGGTTGAGGCAGGAGTCACTTTACTGGTTCATGATCTTAAACATGTTATTCTCTCAGGCAGTGACACCCCTGTGTGAGTTTACCAAGAGGACAAAATTCATGTCCCATGTCAGGAGCACCAGCAGATGCCCCACCCCCACCCCCCAGAGCTGAGTCTCTTGTGCCTGTCCCAGAGCAGGCCACTTCTGAAAACAGAAGGGACAGCCACCTTCCTCTGGGCTTTCTGTGGCCTTATGCAAGGCCCAGCCCACAGCAGGGCCTGACACATGGCAGGCACCTCATAACTGCTACTGACATAGCCCGCGCTAGGCTGACACACAGGACCTGACCCTGGCGCTTCAACACCGGCAGGCAGGCACTCACTCCAGGCTAAGCTCACACAGAAACCTCACTCTGGGAAAGAACTAGAAGTTTCTAATTCCAAAGAGTAAATGTCATGGGCTTGGGGAGAATCTGAGGTTCTGAAGATAAACATGATGCAAGAGAAGAAGGGAGAGGAGAAAGGGGAGAGGCAGAGAGTGAGTGAAGTCTGGGGGTGGAAATTTCTAAAGGTGTCTCATGGGGGTCCTGGCACAGGGGTTCAAGCATCTCTGGGCATTCTCTGGGAGAATGTCTGATAAGGAACTGTGAGACCACTTGGGAGACTCACCTGCCTAACACCTGCCCATTACTCAACCTGCTTGCAGCACCTCCCTCCACTGAATGGCATCTGAACCTTCCACACCCTTCTATTCTGCCCCATCCCACTGTAAGCTCAGTTTCTGTCAGAGCCAGCTCCCACCCATGAGGCTGGTCACCAAGCACACTCTAGGATGCCCATGGCTTCTTGTAGAGGTAATACCTAATGATGTGCCCCAGGCTGACTTGGTGACCTGTCTCAGGACACTCTGCCCAGCACCAGGAGCTACAGAGGCAGCAAGGAAGATGCCCGCTCTGGAGGATGGAAACACTGTCTTTAATCAGCACCAATGTCTAGTGGGCATAGTGACCCTCCAGATGGGGCTTGACCCACTGAGAGGAGGGAGTGTCCTGCTGACCTCCTCCGGTTACTGTGTGACCATAGGTGAGGTGCCGTGCCTCTTGACCTGGCGGCTTGGCAGTGACATTGGCATGCTGGAGGGTTGACAGAAGAAATCATGTGGAGAATCTAGCATGCTGCTGGGAGCCCGGAGGTCAACTGAAATGACACTGCCATCATTCTCCACTGTGAATGTCCTTGCTCTTTCTTCCCCATGCTGTCTGTCTGAAGACAACAGCGCCAGGCGGGACTGAGAGCGGGCTCAGAGGGAAAGTGCTTGCTGTGCCAGCAGGAGAGCCTGAGTTCAGATCCCCAGTACCCACGGAAAAGCCGGGCATGGCGGTGCACCCCTGTCGTCCCAGCACTGGGGAGCTGGAGAAGGGGTCCTGCGCCTTGCTGACTAGTCAGTCCAGCCACGTCAGTGAGCTCCGCAATCAGTGAGACCCTGTCTCAGAAGTCAAGGTGGACACTGGACACTGAACTGGGATCTTCACTCACGTGTGCACCTTACATGCATATGAACACGTACACATGCAAGATGCACATTACATACACACACCTATGTGGGAAAAAGGCATTTCAGCTTCTGATGGGGAAACAAAAGGAAAGACCAAGTGAAAGATGCACCTCACTGTCAAGTGTTTAGAATATGTCTCAGAATTGAAAAATGTTGATGTCTGTAGAAGAAACATTTGCATGAAAGTCTGTTGTAGGTTTCAGGCTTTTGGGTGCCTCCCATGGAACCCACCCCCCTGCCCCCCACATGACTGAAGCAGCTTTATCGGGTGGTCAGAGCAGCAGACTCTGCGCAACCTGACCCTGTGACCCTTGGGAGTCTCAGGAGTCCCTCCAACTCCGGCCTAGGTGTCCAGCCTGGTCAAGGAGCTGGAGACATCACCTGTTCCCAGGCTTCCAGCGCAGGGCCTGGCAGAAGAGGGGCTTCCTTCCCTAGCCCTGCTCCAAGCCCAGGGCTCTGCATCCTGACCCAGCAGCCCCTCCCCAGCCATGGGGTTTCCAGAAGGCAGCCTGCCTGGTTACAGGCCCCCCTCCTCCTCCTCAGAAGCCTCCAGGGTGGCCTTGGAGGGGTGCGAACAGGAAGCAGGGGGGAGAAGGACAGAGCCTGATGCACGCACACACTTCCAGGTGAGTCCAGACAGGATGAAGTTGCACTCCAGTCCCCGGAGCCTCCATTCAGTGCTTCTCACAGAAGAGAACTTGACATTGCGGGAGGACAAGATAAAGAGGATGTGGGAGGCGAGTGACAAGAGCGGCACAGGAGACCGAGAGCCCAACGGCCTTGCCGACCCCAAACCCAGAACCCCGCCTCGGGAGGTGGGGAGGCCCGAGAGGTGGAAAGAGGGCCAGCGGGCAGGGCGGGACGGGGCGTGCTCACTGGGGCAGGGGCTCTGGGATTTGCCTGTGTGGCTTGGGGTGCCAGTGGGCTGCTGGTGCAGGGGCTCCCCATGCACTTGAGAGTCCCCCAATTGGCTTTTCTCCTTGACACTGGGCTCCAGGCTCATTTGCAGTTGAGAGTCTCTGTGACAACCCCTCACTGGCAAATCCCCGCCTTGGCCCTGGCTCCTACCCTGGTCCACCTCAGCCCCTCCTGGTCACTTGACCCCGTGCTTCCCCTCTCCAAGAAACCCCCTTTCTGTCCATTCTGGTCTTTCTCCCCTTGCAGCTTCCTCCCTGACAGCACCTCCAGCCCTGTTCTGTAGCTCTCTGCCCCTGATCTAGGTTTGAGGGCCAGAAGCCTTTGGGCTCTCAGGTGACAACAGTCAACAGGCTCTGGGCACTAGAAGCAAGCAAGGCTAGGATGTTGCTAAAAGATAAAATCCGGGCTGGAGAGATGGCTTAGCGGTTAAGCGCTTGCCTGTGAAGCCTAAGGACCCCGGTTCGAGGCTCGGTTCCCCAGGTCCCACGTTAGCCAGATGCACAAGGGGGCGCACGCGTCTGGAGTTCGTTTGCAGTGGCTGGAAGCCCTGGCGCGCCCATTCTCTGTCTCTCCCTCTATCTGTCTTTCTCTGTGTCTGTCACTCTCAAATAAATAAATAAAAAAGTTAAAAAAAAAATTAAAAGATAAAATCCTTCTTTTCTATTTTTAAAAAACAATGCAAGTGCTTAGAGAAAGACCCCAGGTGAGCTCAGGGAGAAGCAACATCAGACACAGGAGCCGTTAGAGGTGCCGTCTCCCAGCCACCCAGCGGCTCCGGTCCAGTCGTTCTTTGTCTGCGCATCCAGAGCTGAGGGCTGCAGAGCCCTTCCGGGCAGGGTGGCGCCTCCCTCAGACCAGCTGGACCAGGGACTGCTGCCCTTCTCCTCAGCGCACGGTGATCCCACGGTGCTCTTCCCCAGCACCCTCGTCTTTCCCCTGCCCTCAGCCGCTCTGGCCCCTGTCCCGCGCCTGCCGGTGGCCTTGGGATCTTGAATTCTGTGCACATATGGAGCGCGAGCCTGTGGCGGACGGCAGCTCCACTGTTGCTCTTGCAGACGCCCTTGACCCTGGAGGAGGGCTTTCCTTGTGGAATGCACCTGCTGTTCTCCACAGCCTCCTCTGCCGGGAAGGGACGTTCCTGCCAAAGTCTTGACAACGGGGCTCATCGTGCGTGGCCTCGCTGATGTCACCACCGTAAGACAGGTGTGTACAGAAGGGACAGGTTCCGTTAGACTGATGTCAGCCAGGAGGCACAGGTTCAAGGAGAAAGAGGACGAACTTGGAAGTAGACACGCTCGGTCCAATTCTGGTTGTATCGCTTGCTGGTCAGTGAAATGGTGTAAGTTATACCCCCAAGCCTCTACCCACACGTTTCTCCACAGAAACAACCTTACCAGGTTACCGGGAGGCTGGACACAATGTCTGTGACACGGCTCAATGCAGCATGGTCCTCAGCTCCCACATCTCATCTGCGCAGTTTCTCCTGCAGTGCTTTAAGCGGCTGTTTGCTGCTGTCACACTCACAACTGGGGAGTGTCGCAGGCCGGCGCCACATCTTGCCTGGACTCAGCTTGGAGCGCGGTGCCCGGCCTGACGCATGAGGGCGGCAAGGGTGACCCTGAGTGGGACACCGCGGGGTGCTCTGAACGTGGCTGTGCTCCCAGCACTGTGTTCCCGCGTTCAGCAGCTCTGTGCAACGTGACATCTCCCCAGTCTGCCTTCCAAGTCTGTCACTCGCTCTGTTCACCTTTCCTTAGGACCAACAAGTGCTTTCTCACACATCTTAGATTTGTACCTTTCATATGTGATTTGAAAACTTCAATGAAGAATTCTTTGGAAAATCCACACATGTACACACACAAACCCTCAATCTCTCTCTCTCTCTCTTTCTGTTTTTCCCCTAGTAGGGTATTGTTAACATTGTGTGTCAGTGGAATATTTATCTTTTCTTTCTTCTGAGAGCTCCTTTGGTTTAGCTGCCAGGCCAAGGCATGGGAACTCCATGACATTAGCCAAAGCAGTGACTTGACACCCACCAGGTCTATGAGGGCCTCTGTAGCTATGAGGTTCTCTGGCTGGGGGACAAGGCAAGCAGGGTAAGTAGAATGTTTCTGCTTGGACCCACATTCACAGGGTGGAAGCTGAGCTGGTTATCAGAGCTGAGGCCCTGAGAGAAACCGTGATAGTTAATCTCTGGTGATCAACTTGATGGGATTTAGCATCACCATGGAAATAAATCTCTAATAGCTGGGAGATTTCCTAACTAAAGGCAGCTCCATCCCTGCACAGGTCGCTGGAATGAATAAGAAGGAGACGGGGAGCGGAGCAGCAGCGTTCACCTCTCTGCCTCCTCACTGTGGACTGGATGTGAGCAGCTGCCTCACGCTCCTGCCGCCGTGCCTTCCCTGCCAGGATGGACTGACGCCGGGAGCCCTGAGCTGAATGAACCCTCTTCCTTAAACTGACTGTCAGGAATTTTGTCCCATACTGCCACGGAGCTACTGTCACCTCAGGCCAGTTTAACCTGATCCTGAGCAAGACAGGCTGGAAGCCAGGCTACAGAGGAAGGAGAACTGGGGATTTTATTTCTTCCACATTGCTCTTTCTGTTTTGATGTGAGTGATTTCCTGAAGCTGGTATTCTGTGTCCCTGATGGAGATTCTATTCATGCCCACTCATTTGTATCGACTTGACTTCATAGCACACGTCTCTGTAATGTTTTCATTACCGTCTTCCATTTCCTTCTGGGGACAAGCTGGCTCATTTTGCAGTTCCCACTCTTCATGTTTCTTACCAATAAGTCTTTTTCCCCCCCTGATTTAGGGTCTCACTCTAGCCCAGGCTGGCCTGAAATTCACTATGTAGTCTCAGGGTGCCTTTGAACTCATGGTGATCCTCCTACCTCTGCCCCCCGAGTGCTGGGATTAAAGGTGTGTGCCAACATGCCAAGGCTACAATAAGTCTTTCTTGAGCCCTTCGCCTTTGATGTTATTTTCAGTGCTGGGCACTGAATCCAGGGCTTGGCACAGCCAGCTAAGCGCCACATCCACAGACCCAGGTTTTGTTTTCCTTTTGTTCCACCAGCCTGCTGGCTCCTTGCTCGGTCCTGTGGTCCTGGGGAAGGGCTTCTGTGCCACCCTCAGGCCAATCTCAGTCACTCAAGCCTCACTGAGCATCTGCCGCTGGGGTGGGCGGTACTGATGGTCGCAGGTTTGCTCATCACAGGATCCTCTGGGTCTGCCACAGTCTCCCCTCTCCTGTGGGGCAGCGGGGCCATCTTACCTGTGGGTCTTGAGGCCTGCCCGCCCCCATAAGTCTCACGGCACCCTGCTAGGAAACAGCTCTGCTCTCACATGCAGCACTCCTGCAGCCGCTGGCTCTGGAAGGCCTCACAGGGTCGCTCTTTCTCCACTGGTCTCCCTCTGCACTTTGGGGCAGCGAGTGGGGTGAGCAGGCCAGGCCCCTGAGCCAAAGTGAGAAGGAGAGAGGGGAGATCCAGGCAACTGCCTGAGCTGGGCTGTGGGAGGGCAGCAGACACTTTGACCTTGGGTCCCCTTGAAGTCTCTGTGCCCCTTTCTCCAGGCCAGCACACTCCAAACGTGGCTGCAATCTGTCCACTCCCCCTGCTCTGTCATCTACCTGGTCAGCCTGAGGGCCCCTCCCCATTCCAGGCAGCCTGCTCTTTGCCTGATAGCCAGTGGTAGCCTGTTCCCTACAGAATACCACATCTTAGCTGTGGCTCCTTTGGGCCCCGTCCACGGCACTGGGCAGGGTTCTAAGAGTGTGGCTAGTGGTCATTATTGATCCAAGAACACACTGGGGTACCTGGCTGTTCAAGCAACTTTAAAGGGCCTGAAAGCTCCCCACTGCAGGGTAAAAATATAAATCTTTGTAGACATTTCCCCAGATTTGACAGCAGTCCTAAAAATTTATGGGACATTATCAAAAATGAATTTCGATGATGCAAATAGAACTTTACTAAACCATCAATAACAAAAATCAATTTCCATCAAACTCTGCTCAAGGCGAGGTGAAGTGATCTTTCCATCCTCACTGTGGAAAATGCGATTACAAAGTCATTGCCATGGAGAATATAGTCCTGGAGGAGGCAGCCCCCAAACACAGGGGGCAAAGTCCCATGGAGGTGTGCCCGGGGCTCATTAAAAAATAATAGTGTTACTTTGCTTTATTATGCAGTGCTTTGGGTAATACTCAGCTTTTTTAAAACCTACAATTTACTATGATTTCCTTTCTCATTCTAACTATGTTGAATTAGACAGCTGCTTTGGGTTCCTAATCCTGGGCTCTTTTCTGAAGTGGATGCCCCAAAGGATGTGTTTCAGGGTTCAGTGCAGTATGATCCATCCCTGTCTCTCAGGCTTCCCAGTGTGCTTAGAATTGACTACCTGCCATGGGATCTTGCCCTGACCCTTCCACCAGCCTCCCTGCCTTCTCCCTCTGCAGCCCTTCCCAGCCTTCCCCCCTGAGCCCTGTAGAGGGACACCCCCATCTAGTCCTCTGACTGTGTTGTGCCTGGCTACTTTCGGTTGGTCATGTCTTCTACATGGAACCTCATCCCTCGGTTTTCCCTTCAGGTCACGTGTGATTTCAACTCCAGCCTTTAAGAATACCGCACCACCTGCCTTCCATGGCCCCTGCTACCCAGGCTTGTTCACTTCCCAACACAGAGGCCCAGTGTGCCTCTGCAGGGCCCGTCCCCTCCCTTTACTCTGGGAGCTGGGCCACGTCAGACCCAGGAGGACCAGGCTGTGTCCGCGAGGGTGTTGTGGCCTCAGCACACAACAGTGTCCAGCTCACGGCAAACGCCCATGGGTAGATGCTGAATGAACAGACTGTTGTCGTTACTGAGTGGGACTCTCCTTTCTGGAAGACATGTGGGCAGTGTGCCACGGAGCAGGAGAGCACACACCCTTTGCTCTGCTGCTCGCGCTTCCGGTAATTAATCCCGACACAATCAGGGGAAGATACACAGAAAGGGAGGTTTGGGCTCTGGGGGAAGTCATGGGAATCGATTATATCTGGGATCTCACCCTGGCTTCCCCACCTAAAATGCTGCAGTGGAGTGACCTTGGGATGACTCAGAAGGTATCATGGTGCTGGAAAGAAGCGACTGGAGTACCGAGTAACATCTCAATCACACCTTCCAAGGCTCAGGGTCTAATGTGGAAGAGGTGGTGGAAATAATGTAAGAGCCAAAGGAAGGGTAGGACTCCTTACAACGTGCTCCCTCCAGACATACAATGGCCTGGATATCCATGACCTCACAGTGCCTGACACTACCTACACAAGACCATCATAAGAGGAGGAAAAGATCATGACATCAAAATAAAAGAGATACTGACTGGGATGGGGAGGGGGTATGATGGAGAGTGAAATTTCAAAGGGGAAAGTGGGGGGAGGGAGGGCATTACCATGCGATATTTTTTATAATCATGGAAGATGTCAATAAAAAGTGAGAAAAAAAATAAAAGTAAAATGTTGCAGTGGGCGCCTAAGCAGGTGCACGGCTGCTCGTCACTTTCTCGTTGCTGCGACAACTACTTCTGCTTCACAGCTCGCGAGGGGCTTCCGCTCATCGTAGTGGAAGGCATGGCGGTGGGCATGGCCCCATGGGCAGTGCTGGGAGCGCATGGTCGAGGTGTCCACACGGTGGCAAGCCGAGGGCAGAGAATGCTCACCAGATCCAGGGTGGGTTTACCTTCCCCGGCCAGCCCACCGTGACCTGCTTCTGCGAGGCAGGCGTCGCTCCCAGAAGCTCCAGGCCTGCAAAATAGCAGCACAAGCTGCAGAGCAAGATTCCGAGCACGAGGCTGTAGGGCCACGTCAGACTCAAACCACCCACTAACGTGTGCGAGCCTGGTTACCTGCACTTCCTATGGTGACAGAAATGTGTCAGGAGGAAGGGAAGCTCCGGGCTCCCCTGAGCCGGCAGTGGGCGGGCTGGCGGATGTCAGAGGTGACTGTGACGCCTGCCTGCTGGGCTGTGTGGAGGGGGCTCAGGTCCTCAAGAGCAGAAACGCTTAGTTAACCACGGAAAATCGTCTACACCAGCACCGACCAATTCAAGTAGAATGCAGTGAAAATCACAAGTATGTGCCACCCACGTGATTTGTGTGTGTGTGTGCATACGTATGCATGCGTGCTGGCATGTGTGTGTGTGTGCACATGCTTGTGCGGGTGGGGGTGGAGGCCAGAGCACAAACTCGCACGTCTCCCTCACTTTGAGACAAGGCCTCTCGCTGGCCTGGAGCTCGCCGAGGAGGCGAGGCCAGCTCACAGCAAACCCCAGGGGTCCTCGTAGCGCCACTTCCCAGCACTGACATTGCAGTGCACGCACCACACTCGGGGTTTACACGGGCACTAGGATTCGAACTCAGGTCCTCACGCTTGCAAGGCACACTTACTGACTGAAATATTGCCCCAGCCTCACCTGCATAATTAGTAAGTTCACACTAGGGCAGTCATAAAGGAAAAAGAAATGGGTGAAACTATTACTAATAATAAAATTTGTTTAAACCAAGACAGCTTAAATGTTACTTCAACAGGTGGTCACTATATAGACTGTTAATAAGATAGTTTACAATCTTTTATATCAGGTCTTAAAACCTGGTTTGTATTTTAAACTTTTATGCATTTCTGTTCAGACCAGTGCATTTCGAATGATCCCCAGTCACAGAGCCACCTCACTGGAGAGTGCAGGGTCAGACAGCTCAGGGACAACTGTGAACAGTGTGCAAAGGTAGGTGGCGGTGCATGCCTGTAACCCAGCATTCAGGAGGCTGAAGCAGGGGGATCACCTTGAGTCAGAGGCCAGCCTAACTACACAGTGATTTCCATGCCAGTCTGGGCGACACAGTGAGGTCCTTCTGCCTCGAAAACGAATCGTACAGTCATGAGAAGGCCTGGTCTTAAAGAGAACACGTCTCCATCCAAGACGAGGCTGCAGAAGAGGTAAAGCACCAGACCAAGCCCGTGGTATATGCCCACACTTCCCCGTGTCATGGATGCGGTGCTCGTGTGAGCTTCCAGGCCGCTTTTCCAGATGCTGAGAGGTGGAGCCGAAGCCTGCCTGGGGTTGGGAGGAAGTGGAACGGTGGTGGTCTTCCTCTCCCTCCTGGTTTTCCCCTGGAAGTGTGCATCATTTTAGAGTCGATGTGAATCACTTCCGTGGCTTTTGGCTAAGATCAAGTGCAGAGTCCACGTGGGAATTTTGTGATCTTCAATGAGGATAGAAGAGGTTCAAATCCCTTGCACCGTAGCTGGAGCAACTGCTTTTCGGGCCTGGGATCCCAGGCTCAAGATCCAGTCCATCGACAGTATTCCCTGTGCCTATGCATGCTGCTGCGACTGCGTCCCTCCCTCCAAATGCGCAGTGATCCCTGTGGCTTCTAGACATTGCGTTCAGCTGTGACTTTAGTTGGCATCACATGTATAAAAGTGACAGTGTTTGGTTTTGTGTCTGAACACTTGGGACAAATCATGTTCCTGCATGTCCTCTTGTACTTTTCAGAATAAAGATGTCCTGTCCAGCCCACTGGCCTCCAAAGGATGAGACGCACAGATAGGGCAGACCTGTGAACAACTTGGCGTCCTGAGCCAGCAACCCCAGAAGCCTGGGAATCAAATCCTGCTCGTGGTTGTCGCCGATGCCCGTGGCTGCTTGCTGCAAAGCGCTAGCTGACCAGGGATCCTCAAAACTCCTCCCGAATGCTCAAGTCAGTTGGACAATAAGTTAGAAAGCGCCAATCAAGAGCATTTTGAAAAGTTCAAAAATGACATCCCCAAGGCTCTCTGAGGCAATGAAGCCCAGCTGTACCGAGTAACGTGGGTTCCACCTTAGCCCTCATGGTTACTAGGCACTAAGGCTTCAGAGGCCCCAAATTCTCTTGTTCTTAGCATTATTGAGTTCTTGTGATGTCATATTGAAACCCCAAATCACTCTCCAGCTTCCTGCTGTTGCTTTGCTGCTTAACATCTCCACAGAGTCACTCTGTACTGTAGGAACGTTCCAGATCTTTTGCTGTATGGGGGTGCCATCAATAACTTCCCCTGTCTCCTGAGATAATGCGTGGAGATTCATTCCCGTTCAGGGCTGTTATAAACTGCATCCTCCGCTAGGTCTCAGTTCACATCTATGGTTGGTTCTATAGGTTACATTTGAAGAGCAGGGATTTACCAATTGGTGTTATGCAGATTGGTGTTCAGTACCCATCTCTGACTGTCATTGTCCTTCCCTGTATGATAGGAGAGATTGGACATTGGTGACTTCCGTGATCTGATTATCTCCCTATCTGCAGCTTCCTGCTGGGTCACCTAGCACTAAGGAAGGAGGGACCCTTGAGCCATGATTCTCTGAAGCAAGTCCCCAGAATGACTGACAGGGAGCTGCCGAGCAGAAGGTGGGACTAGAGAGGAGTCTGGGTGGGAGGAAGCATGGCAGAGGTCTAAGGTCCTGCTTCACGCCTGGGGGTCACTTATCCTCCTGCAACCTTGCTGGACATAGGAATCTGACCTCCCTAAGAGGGTCCTGAGGCCCACTCTGCCGCTGACCAATGTCACAGTCAAGAGTCCAGGGACTGTGCTTCTTGTCTCTTCCCATCATTCCTCCAGGTTACACATATGCATATGGACCGCCTGTGAGCATCCGGCCCCTAAACAGGGGACCCTGTGGCTGCGGCCCCACTGGCCATCCCGAGACCCTGAGAACCAGTCTCCTGAAGTCCTAAAGCAATGACCTTGTGGGGATTTGAACTCATATCTACAGAGAAGCTTGGAGCTTCCAAGGACTGGACCTTCCAGCATCCTGCTGACCCCTGGTTTCCTCCAGGAAAGCAGGCAGTGACCATATGTAGGACTGAGTCCCACAGGCCCTCTGGTAAGGGTGTGGCTTCTCTTTGCCTCAGTGTCCTCATCAGCCCCTGGAGGCTATGGTGCCCCTCCTGATGATGCTTCAGAAAGCATCCTTCTCTGCTGGAGCCCTGCTGTGCTGGGACCAGACGCCACTGTCATTATTCATTGTTACCTTTGGAGCAAACCGCCTAGAGGTTTGATTGGCTTGAGTCTCTTCAAAAGACCCATCTTCAAAGGGCCTGTCTAGGCTGGCAGAGTCCATGGCTTCCTACAGTTCCATAAGACAGGAATGGAGAAAAGCTTCCAGTTCCTTTGAGGCTGATCCTGAAGTGTGTGTGTGTGTGTGTGTGTGTGTGTGTGTGTGTGTGTGTGTGTTTTAAGGATCCCCAGCAGATGCCATGGAGGCCTCTGGCACAGATGGAGGGCACAGAGGCTGGGGTGGGCATCTGCTCCCTTGGACAAACCCTCGCTAGATTCTGTGAGAAGGAGCATGGTTCCTAAGGCTGTCTCTCCCTACCAGCCCTGCTCTGAGACCTGCCAGGACCTCATGAAACTGCCAACCTATTTGTGCAACCTCGGTTCAAACAAGTCTGTTAACTGTCACCCAATTAAAGTCAACAGCCACCGCTGGTTTTGCTGGCTCATAGCATTTTAGACCCCCGGGGACCTTAGATGTACAGGCTCTGTGACTTCAAACACAGTGGCTCATTCTGTGCTAAACACTTCTAATCAGTCCCCTTGAGTTGGAACAGAGTCTGATCTCGCTAATGCTGCATTTGTCCACAGGCTGACCCCAGGGCACTTCTGGGCTTGGCTGGGCTGGAACCTCACTGTGGGGTGATAAAAATTGTTCCAAAATCTCAGCACTTCCTCAGGTCTGGGCATCTGCGCCCGTGTCTCTTGTGTCTGAGACCCTCTGCTCTCCCCTAGTGACACGCTCAGCACTGTCACATACTTGGCTTGGATGTTGCCGCCTCCTAAAAGTCCTTCTGGATCCACTGTCAGAGGACTGACTCATGCCAGTGTTCCCCGCGTGCCCTCCACTTCGATGGCCGTAACAAAAGGCCACAGGCTGTGTGCATGAAACAGCAGACATCCATTTCTCACCATCCTGGAGCCCAAGTCCAAGTTCAAAGTAGTGGCTGGCACATTGCCTGTCAGGCTTCGCCCTGGGCTGCAGCTGGCTGCCTGTTGTCTGTGCCCTCCAGTGTCTCTCCTGGTTGTGGTGTGTGGGTGTGCATGTGGGGACAGAGAAAGGAGATTTCTTCGTATAGGGTCACAAATCCTAGAATATTAGGGCCCGGCCTTGTGACCTCATTTAACCTTATTCTTGGAGACTTCTTCTTTAAGCAAAATCCCACTAGAAGTTATGACCTCAGTGTATAAATCTGGAGGAACACAATTCAGGCTGTGGACATCAAGAGCCCTATTTGTGGGCTGGAGATATGGTTTAGTGGTTAAGGTGCTTGCCTGCAAAACCTAAGGACCCAGGTTCAATTCCCTAGAATACATGTAAACCAGATACACTTGGCTGGAGGTCCTGGGACACCCATTCTCTCTCTGTATCTCTCTCTCTCTCTCAATCTCGCATGAATAAATCAATAAGGACAAGGAGTGTTTTTAGATCCCCATCTGTGTGCCTAGAATAAGCCTCCCTCCTGTCAGAAGCACCAGGGCTTAGCCCGGGGAAGCATCAAGTAGCCAGTTCAAGCAGCAGAATTGAATAGGGGACAGAGAAAGAAAATCCTTGAACGTGGAAACTTGGATGAGGAGGCATCTTTAGTTCCTAGAAACATGAACGCAAACATCTCACAAAGCGATAGGACTTACTAGCTCATGGAGCTAAAGAGGGTCAGTGGCAGACTTCGGGAGCAGTTTCATCAGGGTGGGGCACATTCTGCACTGTCTCTAGCTTCCTGTCTAGCTGATGGCCTCGGGCTGGCTCCATTTGTGTTGGCAACGTGGCTGTTTCAAGCTTTGTGCCTGTGTTCTCACACCAACAATTTGCAGAGGCACCTGCATCTCAGAATTCTCGGGTTGGTATTGATAGAACCACCCAAGCCCTATCAGGGCGGGTCTCCCTAAAGGAATTTAGAGAGGTCCCCTGCCCACTGCCAAATGACAAAGGGATTGTGACTCCCAGAGTGGCTTAGAGCGATGTTGTGCCACCTTCATTTCTCAGGACAGTCAGCTTCTTTTCTACTAGGCTGAACTTCAAGGGGTGTTAAGCATGAACTCCAAGACTTCCTTCTTTCAGCCCTTCCCTTCTCCCTTCCTCCCTCCATGCTTTCCTCTTTTCCTCCCGTTCACTCTTTCCTTCTTTCTCTCTCCCACAAACACCAAAGTTATCAGTCCGTCCCAGGCCCTGTGCTGGTGATGCTGGAGTCCCATATGAGATTAGGAAAAGGTGTGACCTCAAGGTGCTGACAAGCCGACTTCAAGGGATTTTGAAAATTATCCCAGAGGCAACAAGTGACCATGAAGGGATTTAAAGCAAGTGAGAAACTATATTTATTAGGCTTTAGAGATTGCTTAGTAGTTAAGGTGCTTGCCTGCAAAGCCTAAGGACCCAAGTTTAATTCCCCAGGACCCACAAAAGCCAAATGCACATGGTGGCTCATGCATCTGGAGTACCTTTGCAGTGGCTAGAGGCCCTGGCGTGCCCATTCTCTCTCTCTTTCTCTCTCAAATTAAATAATTAATTAATGAAATATATTTTAGAAAGAAATACTATATTTACTATCTTTGGCTGTGTAATAGAGGTCTTAAAATCTCTGTGGCTTAAAGCAACAGCCACTGTTTCCAGTCTGTAGCAGGCTCTGGGCATGGCCTCTGGTTGAGACCTTGGCTAGGACTGACTCTGCTGACCTTGTGACTCTTGGAGACCTCAGCAGACAAACTTCAAAGCTACTCATGTGACCCTCAGTGCTGCCTCCAAGTGGACAGTGCAGGAGAGGGAAATCACCAGAATGTCAGCACAGTGTGCCCCTGTGACCAAGGAGGCGACAGTCAGGCAGGGGATGCACAGTGGTCAGAGCACAAGGAGGTGAAGATCTTGCGGATCATTCTCGAGCCAGGCTCAGTTACTCCCTAATGACTCAGCCTTTCAGGCCATCAGACCTTTGAGATGTGACCCAAAGGTGGCACTTCATGAATGGAATTAGTGTCCTTATAAAAAGAGACCCCAGAGAGCACTCTGGTCCCTCCTGCCATGTGAGGTCACAGGGAGAAGGCGCTGACACCCCCAGGAAGGGCCTCACCCACTCGCCTTGGTCAACCTTGGAGCCGCCTGCGGAGCGGTGAGAAATAAACGGCGCTGTCTGAGCGTCCCAGGCTAGGCTGGCTTCATGAGACCCAAACTGAGTGAGACAGGTGTCACACAGGTGAGCAGTGTCAGCAGCAGTGCGGCCCTTGGTGACCAGTCCTGCAGGGCCACCTCTCTCTGTCCACCAGCAGCTCGGCAGCTGTCCGGGCTGTCTGCTCCCCACTCCTCTCCCTCCTCGCAATAACATTTTGAGGTTTAGAGAGGGAAGTGCTGAACCCAATCATGGGGAAAATTTACAGTGTAAAAATGGCTCGAAGACAGATTTACACAACAGCCTGTGACAAATGCATCTTCAGGGAATGATCTGCCAGGGACAGCCATTTTTCCAAGGGGCGCCACGTCTCTGGGGGAAATAATGAGGCTTGATTTAGGACTCTCGGCAGTCCTGGAGGCCCGGAGCCTGCCAGGGATAGAGATTGGGACTCACCTGCACCTCAGGTCTGTTCTTAGTCCCAGGTAGGCGACCTGCCCCAAGGGCATAGGGTATTCAGCATATGTCTCGCACCTCTGCTTGTCTCCTGCTGACACACTCCCCTCCTGCCCTGGGGCCTCTGCGACCCTTTCTGCTCGCCCCTGGCTGTCCAGATCCGGCTCTGCACCAGGCTCCTGCTCCTTAGGAGGGGAACGAACCAGAGCACTGCCACTTGGCTGCGTGTGTCTTCGTGTGTGTGCATGGCTCTGTCTGGGTACATGTGCATACTTGTTTGTGTGCGTGGCTCTACATACATGTGTATGTGCGTATTTGTGTGTGTGTGTGCATGCATGTGAGTGTGAAACAATTACATGGCTGCTGGTCTCTGTGTACGTTTAGGGGACTTGTGGTCTGTGGGCTTCTCTAGACCTTTGAGCACCCTTGCTAAAGGGTGTCCTGAAAGACTCCTGGTCCCTACCTGTGCCCTACACTTGTCCATTTTTCTTTTGTTTATGTGTGTGTATGTGTACGTGCGTGTGCTGTGGCAGCCAGAGGTCAATGCTAAGTGTCTTTCTTAGTTGCTCCTCATTTTGTTTTGAGACAAAGTCCTTTATGAGCCTAGAGCTCACAGATTAAGCTAGGCAAGCTAGCCAGTAAGTTTTAGGGCTCGTCCTGTCCCCACCTCCCCAGTGCTGGGGTGACAGGTGCTTTATGTGGGGGTGCTAGGGATCTGAACTCAGGTCCTCATGCTTCTGTGGTAAGCAGTTTGCCATTGCCCCAGCCCCCTGCCCTTCCAGAGCTCCCAGAGCCCTCCTCTATTGCATCATTCCTCCTCTGCCTCTCTCAACTTGGTCCCCATTGGGGTGTGCTAAGCTCAGCAAGGCACACAGCTGATGGAAGTTTATAGAGACCTCTAAAAATGAGCTTTCTCAGTGTGCCCATCCTTTATTGTCTCTTCACACTATTCTCTGAACATTTTTTTAGCAAAGGGAAAGAGAAAGAAAAAAAAGTCGCCCTGGCGTTTATTGAGATGAATGGCGCATGTCTGCCAGGCTGAACTGTAAAAGATGAATCTTCATCTTGCCAGTGAGTCCACACAGCCACCAAGTCAGGTCTCCTTCGTCTCTGAGCCAGGGCCTTGCAGAGGGCGGCAGCCTCCCCCGTCCCCCCCCCCACCCCACAGCAGCTGGCCGTGTTGGCTGCAGAACAACCCATCACCAACTCCTCACACGGGTCCCCAGAACCAACTGAGAACCCTTTCCCATTCTGCTGACCGTGTGGCTGAGGCACACAGGGCCGCTGGACTCTTGAGGTTGATTTTATGTCCCTGGTGAGGGTAAGGGACAGCACCTGTTGTGAGCAGACTTAGTCAAGCACTGGGTCAGCTCTCTAAAATCTCTGCTGTGGGAAGTAAGTATGAGAAGTAAGGAAGTGGAGAAGCCCAGAGGCCAGGGAGTACAGGACTTGAGCTCCTATGTCTGCAGGTGGTGATGGTCATGGATGGACTAATTGGTTTGACTGGGTTTCTCCTGAGGCTGGGGCCTCAGCTGTTGCTCACTGGCCTGGCTCTGCTTCATGTGGCCTGGCCTGGCCTTGTTCACATGAGGTCTCAGGGTTCTGAAAACAGGTAGACAGACAGCCACAGAGGTGTCTCGTATACAGGGGAACCATCTTTGAGGTCTGGGTGTAGAGCTGGCCCAGTGTCACTAAGGGCACATGCTCCTGGCCAGAGAAGTCACAGGCCCAGATAGGAAAGGTGGGGAAAAGCATCACAGTGCGAGGAGGTTCAGGGTCCCACTGCCAAGGGACAGGTATTGGGGCTTGGAGGTAACTGCAGCCACTTTGGCAAACAGCCTGTCATATTTTCATAATTGCATGGGATATTTATAGCCACACAGTAGGGGGGATTCTGACCCATGTTGCAGACTAGGAAATTGAAATTGAGAATTTGTTTGCTCATTCTTTGTTCCTGTCCCCATGAGTGGGCATCTCAGGGCCCTGGGTCCACTGGCACTGGGAGATGGCCATGAGTGACTATAGTCTGCCTTGCACTGGGAAAACCAAAGAGGGAGGCCTTGTGTACATGGAGAGGATACCAAGTTGTTCTTGCTAAAAGGCCCCCCCCACCCAGGACCCCAGGACCAGGGCAGGTACATACAAGGGCCTGGGAAAGACTGAGGGGACCCCACAGGAAGTTCAAAGCTGATGTCAGAGGAGAATCCAAAATAGTTCAGATCGCCCAGTGTCCCCAGGCCACGCAGGTATCAGGACAAAGCCAGCATCCCAACCCAGGTAGAGCCACATGTATGCAGGGCTTCAGCATAGCCCATGGGAGATGGGCCAGCCTCCATTGCAAACTCAGAGAAGGAAGTGATCCAGATACCAGAGATGGGGGGCACATAGAGAGCTTCCCTCTCCCCAGCTCAGGCACACAACAGGTGGCAGGATTGAGTCGGTGGGCTTCTTCACTGTGCCCATCTTGGAACAGTGAAACTCCACTGCCCTCCCTCTTGCATTTCCGGTGGAGGTGAAGGACAATGAAATCCCCTGGATACTTCTCAAGAGCACCTCATCTCCTTCACAGTGGGCAGCTCTCAGGGCCTGGTCACCTCCAAAAGGCCCTACTGTCACATTGGTAAACCCTGAATTTGGAAGGGCTACCCACCCCAGCCTCAAGTTGGGGTCTACAGACCCCTGACACCAACACTCCTGATCCTCCTTTGACTCACACAGCTGGCCGTGTGGACCTTGGGCTCCAGGCCTCTCACAGCACAGAAGCCCACCCCTACTGGCTCCCGCTGGCTCATTTCCCTAGACACTCTGAGCCACGCAGTAGTCATACACACAAAGTCGGCAATGACAATCCAGGGATGTTCCTAGAGTTCAGTGGAAGCACAGAAGAGGATCAGCTTCTCGGGGAGTCAGCCTGAGCTGAGCGTTCGACAACACAGGTGACTGTTGGGGAGACAGTGGCAGGTACAGGGACAGGGAACTTCAGAACCCTTCTGAGCTCATGCTTGTTAAATGGATGAGAGGGGGCATGGATGTAATCCAGATTTCCAATGCTCCCCACATTTCACTTGTCCCCACTGCACTGGGATGAAAGCCCAAGTCCTTCATGTGGAATCTGAAGGCCCAGAGTCTGGCCTGTGCTCTCTTCTCTGGGCTCCAAACCACTGCCCACTCTCCACCCACATAGGCTGAGAGTTCTCCATGCGCACCCCCCAGCCCTCCTGCCCCCGGGTCTTTGCATGTGCTGTTCATTTTGACAGACAATACCTGTCCATGCTTCAAACCTCGGCTCCAAGTGCAAGCACCCAGTCCTCAAGGAAGCCCACCCCAGGCTAGCCCTCCATTACCCCTCTCCCGGCACCAAGAATCTACTCCCTCAGCCCCTAGGGCTGCACACTCACTTGCGGGACTCCGGATCGGTGTCTCCTTCCCTCTGGACTCCGTGGGGCAGAGCTGTGGTTCTGCTTAGTTCTCCCAGCGCAGTGGCGGATGGCTCAGTAGCTGTGGGGAGAATGGGCGAATGCTGCCACCACTGGTGGCCTGGATGAGCACTGCCATCTGAGACAGCTTCCCCCAGGGCTGTGCCACCTCAGGCACTGCATCTAAGAGGCCTCAACAGATACCTGCCATGGGGAGGGGAGCTGGGTCCAGGATGGAGAGGAATTGCTGACAGCAGCACCTGGAATGCTGAGCTGGGCAGAGACCAGCCCGGCTCCATTAAGCAGGCATCTGGCTCCCAAAACAGGGCTGGCCTGTGGGGCCTGCAGCTCCCAGAGCCCCTGCAGATCAGCTGATGGGAGCCTCCACACTCCACAAGGCCGGCAGGTTTCTGCAGGCTTGCTATGGGAAGTGGGCAGAGCGGGGAGACCTGCGGCTGATCTCCCAGCTGTGGGCGCTGTGGGGTCTTTGTTTCCAGGGCTGCTGCTCATGTGGGGACTCAGGGGACCTGTAGGCTGTGACCCTGTGGTTCTAGCTAATGGGCATGGCTGGAAGGGCTGACTGGGTGGGTAGAATGTGGTCTCATGGCCTCAATGGAGCTGTCCATGAGGCTGCGGTCCCCTTGCTGTGAATCATGCTTGCTCCCATCAAGTGCAGCTGAGCCACAAACCAAGTGAGCAGGGCACCCCAGCTCCTGCTCCTTCTGAGCAATGGTCCCTACCCCAGAGTTGCCTCACCTGTCCCTGGAGATCAGGCCAAGGGAGAGGGAGGGTGACTGGCCCAGGATGATCTTGAAGCTATTTTGGAAGGAAGCATTCTGAGCTCCAGAGCTAACAGTGTTGGAGCAGTAAACCTCTACCGCCCTCCTTCTTGCACCTCTGCCCCTCCAGCTTGTCATGAAGGCCCTGCTGAGTCTCCTACAGGAAGCTGCCCTGGAGCTGGGGCCGTCAGCCTGCACTGGCCTCCTCCCTTGCTTCTTCTCCCAGCTCCTGCCGTCAACAGGGGCCAGGGCCAGATGGTAGCTCTCAGTGACTCAGGCTTGGGTTGAGCTGTCCTTCCATCACTGACTGTGGGGCCTTGGGCAGATCAGATGGTTTCTCTGGGGTTCCCTTTCCCTTGCCTCAGATAGGAACAGTAAGGAAGGAAGACTGTCAGATTGTTTTTCGGTCAGCCACCTTCATGGGTGTGTTTATTTTCAACCACAATTTAAAAGACAAAAAAGCAGTTAGGTACCCTGTAGTAGTAGCAGCTCAGTCCTCAAGTTTTCAATAATTTTGAAAAAAACAAACAACAGCTGTCCCCAGGCCCTCCCAGCTAGGACCATCTAGTCTTTCATCCGAGCCTCTTGCTCGGCACATGTGAGATGGAGTCTGCTGATCATCTCCATTGTCACTTTGACTAGATTTTGAATCACCTAGGAGATTGGCAAGGTACACCTCTAGGTGTGTCTCTGAGGATGCCTCCAGAGGGAAAGGTCCCCAGTCCATGTGTATGTGCAGGCCAGAGGTCAATATCAGTTGTCCTCAGTCCCTCTCCACCTTATTTTTTGAGACACTGTTCTTCCTGAACTTGAAGTTCACTAATTGGGCTAGACTAGCCAGTCAGCAAGCCCTAGAGATTCACCTATGTATCTCTACTTACCAGGACTGGGATTTCAGATGTCTATTGCAATGCCACTGGATCTTTACATGGGTTCCAGAATCCAAACCCAGGTCCCCATACTTCTGTGGCATGCTCTTGGTAAGCAAGAGGCTGGTATGGAACTCACTATGTAGCCTATACTGGCCTTGAACTTCTGCCTTATCCTTCCTTAGACTGGAGTTATAGATAGAGCACAGTTGAAGTGACTCTTCAACCTGTACAGTAAGGCCTGGCAAGGAATCACAGGGTCTAGACCTCATGTCAGAGGATAGATTCTGAGGATTCCACCCCATGTCTACACCATCTATGTCCATCTAACATCCCGGTTCCCTCCATGATGCCCCAGCAGGCAGCTTCTAGGCCTCAAGTCTCACTCTAGGATCACCTCCACGAGGAAGCCCTCTGACACCCTGGCAGGATGAGGGCCCCAGCCCAGGTCCCTGTAATTCCATCTTCTCACACTGTTCCTGCCAGGGAATATTAAACACTTGATTTATGATTGCATCACGTTTTCCTGCCCCACCCCCTAGACTGTGAGCACAGGGAGGGTCTGGACTCCCGTGCTCATCACCGTGTCCCTAGCCCAGGGGTAAGTAGCAGATTCTGGGTCAGTATCTACCACATGAATGACTAGATTAATGAATGAGTTGAACAGATGGCTGCCAAAGCTGGTGTTCGTCCTCCGAGGCTACAGGGAACCCCTCAAATAGCAGCATATCTCTCCCAGAAGGCTGGGTGAGCATCAGCGTCACATCTGGGTAACTGGGACCCTGCTGAGCTCACAGTGGGAGGCACCAAGGAGGAGCTCCAGCTCCCCCAGTGCTTTCTTGGTTCACTGAGAAGCAGCTAGTCTCTGGGGCTGGGCTCTTGGGGCTTGAGTGGCTGGGTGATATGCTTGCATTCAAATCCAGTTCCTTCATCTAAGAGCTGAGCTGGCTCCAACAGGGCCCAAGCCTGCAATAGGCAGAAACAACAGCCCACAGCCAGCCAGACTGCCATATTCCTCTCACTAAATCCTCTTCTCGGGGGCACACCATCTACCACAGGATACAGAGCAGGAGTGTCCTGTGCAGAGGGACTTCGGGTGGCTGGACATAGCATGAATTTGGTCTCCTTTCCTGGCTGGCTGAGACTGATGCGTCTTCTGCATTCCCTGTGCCTCAGTTTCCTCCTGAAAATCTGCTTCTGGTGCTGCTGTGGGAGGAAATAAGGGAAACATGGAAAGAGGCCATGGTGGCCTGTAAACACACTCTCCAGGCCCATGGGGTGCAAAAGGGTGCCCCATGTGTTTATGTGAGGATGGACCTATGTCCTCTCACTGAGACTCCAGCAGCTTCTTCCCAAGCTGCCCCTGGGGGGAGAAGGAAACCCACTGCCAGGGGCCAGGAGAAGCTGAGGGGCAGCCTCACTCCCGCTGCGCAGCTCAGCCCCTGCCCTGCCCTGAGCCTTGCTTTCCTCTGCTCTAAGATCAGAGCACGGTGCCCCCAGAAGAGTGGCTGCAGTGGCAGGGGCAGAGTGTGGACCTAGTTCTGAGTGGGCACCGCAGTGTGCCAGTTGCTAAGTTCCGTGCATGAAGTCCAGTCTTCCAAGCTCGGGGACTTTACTGGCCAAAGTGTGGTGAGATGGGAGGAGCTGGAGAAGGGCACCGAGGACCCCGTGACAGGCCCCTCTCCTGGGGCCCGGCCTTGGTCTACTTGGAAAGGCCTCTCTGGCTTCTCATTTTCTTAAAATGGGACATGTCTGCCCCTAACTAGGGCCAAGGGCTGCAGTCTAAATGAAGCCTTTGGGTCCTTCCACACCCCAGAATGTGCACAGTGGTTCCAAATTAGGAAACCCAGCAGGGGAGGATTGCGTTTGTCTAGCAGTGTGGGAGACCCAGATTGACATGCTGAGAGGCACCCCATCTGGGAGCCAACCTTCCATGTGGAGCAAGTTTTCCTAGAATTCCTGGCACGGCCTGTTCTCAGCATTTCTATACTAGAAAAACGACCAGCTTGTGGCAGAGGGAAGGGAAGGAAGAGCTCAGGCTGGAAACCCTCCCTGCCCTTCCTGGTGGCCACAGTGGGAAGCGAGGCACATGGGCACGGCTGTGTGGGAGAGCGGAGTGGCGGGTGGTCAGCCATCTGCAGGAGGGAAGAGCCTGGGGCTCAGGGACTCCTCGGGCTGGCTCACACCCCTCAGGGCAGGCAGATGGAGCCCATGTGGATATGAGAGATGGACTCAGGAAGGGGAGAGGGCAGAGAGAGCATCTGAGCTGACCGAAGGATCTCTGCAGTCACAGCCCATCTTGTTGGGGACAGCCTGAGGAGGCGGCAGAAGTAGCTCTGCTGCAGAAGTGTGGAGGAAGCTGTGAGGTCTCCTGGGGAGACTGGGTGAAATTCAGTGATTCAGACACTGCTTGGGGTGAGGGATGTCTGCACTTAGGACCCTTGCTTGCCTGCCCCCTCCCCGGCCCAGAGATTCCGGGTTCCCTCCTGTCTAGGGAGGCCTTCATTCATTATTAGTCCATGTGCCTGCCCTGCCAGCTAGCCAGAGCTCGGGGAGCAACAGGTCACTGCTCGGTGTCTCAGATATCTCATCTGGGAAACAGGAATCATAAGTCCCCAGCTTCTCTGGACCGTGGGCTTTGGATGAAAATACCAAAGGGCTTCATGAAGGACAAAAGCTATGCCTGACTTGTGTCTTCATTTGCCCTGCACATATAGACACACACCTCATCACACACACACACCAACACACATGGACACACATACACCTGCACACAGTTAACACCAACAACATACTTGGCCAGTGCTTGCATGCGGCATGGCCCCATCGCCCTTGCTTAGCTGTTCCATGACGTACACACATGTGAAGGGCGGCACATGACTTGAGAGTTAACATTAGTAATTGAGACTGAAATGGAAGCAAAGAGCCTGCGCTTGCCAGTGGTTGTAAGTTCCAAGTAAAACCAAGGATCCTTAGTGACTCACAACTGATGAAACCAATGCAGCTTGTGAATATATTACTGTTCAGTCATCCTGACAGTGTGAGAGGACACAAGGTGTCAGTCTGTTACTGACCGTGTGCTCGCCACCCAGTGTTTGCACCTGTCACAGGGGATTGACAGTGATCCCGACCTGCAACTGACCTCGGCACTCCTTTGACACTTTATGGAACAACACTGAACCTGGGCATTACATGCCCAGCCTACCTCAGTTTCCCCCAGCCTAGCAGATAGGAAGGGTTCAGGTCAGCTAAACGTGGGTTTAATCTGTGGCTTGATGTCTTAGCTTCGTGCCATGACACATGGCACCTGACCTCTCCGTTCCCATCCTTCATCATTGATGATGAAGATCACGAACTTTCACATTGACACTGCAAAAAAAGCACTGGGCATGCCATGCCTGCTCAGCACAATGTGGGAACCTCCTCCTCCCTCTCCTCCTGCATCACCTCCATCTCCTCCTTCTCCATCATTTCCTTCCTTCTTCCTCCCCATCCTATTTATCTTTCACTGCACCCACTGGATTTGATGTAATTGGGATCAGACAACTTATTCAATGGTTCGTTGTTGTTTTTTATTTTTTATTTTTTGCTCACCATATATCATCAGCATTTCCCACACTATTGAAAATTCCTCAAAAGCGTGATGTTAATAGCTCTGTAATTGCACCTCATTTAGATGTGCCATAATTTACCCACCATGCTCTGCTGTCAGGTACTCAGGAGATGCAGTTTTTTTCACACACGTCAGTTGTGGTGAGTGGTTCGGGCATGGTTTATCCAAGTCCCTGACCTTGTCCTTGGGACAGATTCCCACACGTAGACTCAGGGCTTTGCGAACAATGGCAACAGATGTCAGGCTTGGAGCATTTATCACCCAGTCCCTTTACCAACGTTGTTCTAATCCTCTCTCCAACAGCCAGAAGAGCACCTGTCTCCCACCAGAGCCTGACCTTGGACGCCTGATTGTTCCCAGGGTTCTGGTCACCTCATCTAATCTTGGGCTCTGAATGGGACAGCCTTGGCTAGAGCAGAGGCTTCTGCCCCACTTGCCCTCACCGTGTGCCATGCATGTTCATTCTGCAGTTCTCATGGGACCCTGGTTATTCTGGATCCTGATTGAACAAAACTGGCCCTTCTCCATTCCCTGGTTTCTTGCATGACCGTGTGATGTCTCCTCACACATTCCCCACCATGATGCCATGCATCATGATGTCACATAGCAAAGGACCCTCCCTCCCTCCAGAGCTGACACCATGCCTCCAACACTGTGAATCAAATGCTCCTCTTTCTGTCATAAGTGCCTAGCTTTGGGCATTTTGCTATAGCAATGAAAAATGGACTAATTCACTAGCCAAGAAGAGGGAACATTCTGGCAACTGCTCATTTCAGTACACTCAGGACAATTCAAGGCAACTTTTTCCTTCCTCTCCTCTTCACAAGGCTCAGACGTCTGTTGCAGACTGATGGCTTCCATTCCTCCTGCTCCTCCACTCACCCCTCACAGGGCCTTACTCTAGTCAATCTCTGGGTATCATCCTGTCTCGGTGTCTGCTTCTTGGCACACTCCCACTAGCACAGGTGAGTGTCTGAGAAAGAGTAAACCAAGAAAACAAAGGACAAGGTGAGGTTTGGGGCTGGATCACCCACCCCAGGAAAAGGAAGAACCTAGTTGGAATTTGGGATATGGATGTTGTTGGTATAATAGACGACTCAATTGCAGAAGTTTTGGTTGTTGTTGTTTCCTTTGTTTGATACCGGCTCTCACTATGTAGGCCCTGTTGGCCTGGCACTTGTTATGTAATCCAGGCTGGCCTCCAGTAGGTGATTGTCCTGCTTCTGTCTCCCTAGAGATGACAGGAATATACCACTGTGCCAGGGTTGCCAAATGTTTTCTCTGCGGTTATCTGGAAAAGGAGTGCGCCAGTGGAAGAACGCCACAGCACATGCCGGGCCCCGGGTCGCCAGGTCCTCAGTTTGCACCCCAGCCCTAAATGCAAACTGGTCTTAAACCCATGCAGAGCTGCTCAGTCTCACTCACAATAAAAGATGTGCGGTGGGTGGATGCTTTCCCACACAGCAAACCTGGCTGGTGGCTTCCTCTGCCAGCTACCCAGATAACATGAGCATTTTTGCTTGCTCATAATTAGACTTTAAGCCAGGTAGAAAATGAGGAATAAAATGAAATAATTGAAATAACTTTGGTAGACATCAAGTTTATTTTGTTTAGTAGAGGAAACAAAAGCCAGTCCTGAAATTCTACATGTTGTACTGACTCTGTAATTTAATGTATGTATTTCTTTTCTCCCATCCTCTAGCCTTCTTTCCTTCCTTCCCATCTTACTTCCCAACTTACCTTCTCTCCTTCCTTCCTTCCTTTATGATATATATCTCAGGTGGCCTCAAAGATCATCGCTGTACTTCAGCACCCTGAATGGGAGGATCACAGGTATGAACCATGCCCGGCTCACATAACATTCTGACCATGACAACGTTGTGGACATGGAGAGCAGAGGGGTGCTTTCCACGGATGGGGAAGGGTGGACATGGGGAGGAGGAGGGGGATGGCCACACAAGGCAGCACAAGGGAGTCAGGGTTGTGCTGGAATGGTTCTGATCTTGGTAGTGGTGTGCCCACAAAGCACGAGTGATCAAATGGCAGGTGCGCCACTGTCACCTTGCTGATGTTGACAGTCCAGTTCAGTCACATACACTGTCATGCAACGTAACCACTGAGGACGCCGTGGGAAGATTATATGGGACCTCTACTGTTCTTTTTAAATTTAACTTTATTTTTTCTCAATTTTTAAAAACATTTTCCATGATTATAAAAAATATCCCATAGCAATACCCTCCCTCCACCTTTTTCTCCTTTAAAATTCCATTCTCCATCATATCCCCTCCCCATCTCAATAAGTCTCTCTTTTATTTTGATATCATCATCTTTCCCTCCTATTAAGATGGTCTTGTGTAGGTAGTATCAGGCACTGTGAGGCCATGGATATTAGGCCACTTTATGCCTGGAGGGAGCACGTTGTAAGGAGTCCTACCCTCCTTTGCCTCTTACATTCTTCCCACCACCTCTTCAGCATTAGACCCTGAGCCTTGGAAGGTGTGATTGAGATGTTACTCAGTACTCTAGTCACATCTTTCCACCACCATGATACCCTCTAAGCTGTCCCAAGATCACTGCCATCCAAAAAGAGAAGATTCTCTACTCAAAATGACAGTAGCATTAATATAAGGGTATGAATATTAAGAGTAGTGTTTACTGGGCAGTTTGATAAACATAGTATATACACTTACCCAGACATCAGTAGATGTTACAACCCTAGAGATCATGACTACACCTGTTTTAAATTTTCAGTATCAGGGATGTATTCCCTCCCTTGGAGTGGGCCTCCAGTCCAATTGGAGGGCAGTTGGTTTCCACCATGACAGACATGCCACTCTTGCACCCATAGGATCATTTGGGATGGCTGGCCAATTATAAGGCTTGCAGTGTCCACTGTTGAGTATCTTCGCTGGTGGTATATCTTTCTCCAATTGAACTACATGTAAAATGGCTTCTTCCAGCTTTCTGTCAGCTGGTCTACATGGAGGAGGTTATCAGCTCAGTTCCAGCAGGATTTCTCAGTGTCCTTGCAGCCCAAGTTGTGGAGTCTTCAGCAATAGGGTCTTCCTACCTATTCCTGGTGGGAAACCAAGGGCCTTGGCAATGGCCTATAATGTTTTGGGGGCATCAGGGACCTCCCTGGCCAACAACTCACTGGAAGGTATCCCATCCCTGGCAATGAAAATTTTCTAGCAATGATCTATGGCTCCTACCTGTTCCCTTGTCCAAAACCAAGGATTCCATATGATTTATTTATATCCTCTTAGATTTTGATTAGCCCGCCCTCCACCTTTCCTTTACTCAATCTCCTCCCCTGACTTCACTTTGGGCCTTTCACCCCCATAAATCTATTCTTCTAGTTACATATATACAATGCCTATTAGGTATCCTCCTCCCTTCCTTCCTCATCCCTTTGTATCTCTTTTTCAATTTTTTTGTTTATTTTTATTTATTTATTTGAGAGTGACAGAGAGAGAGAAGGAGGCAGAGAAAGAGAGAGAGAATGGGCATGCCAGGGCTTCCAGCCACTACAAAAGAAATCCAGATGTGTGTGCCCCCCTTGTGCGTGGGGCTAACGTGGGTCCTGGGGAATCGAGCCTCGAACCTGGTTCCTTAGGCTTTACAGGCAAGCGCTTAACCACTAAGCCATGTCTCCAGCCCTGTATCTCTTGTTTAGATTACTGGCCTCTGCTACTGAGTTTTTTCCTTCTCACGCATACGCCCAATCATCTGTAGCTAGGATCCACGTATGAGAGAGAACATACAGTGTTTCGCTTTCTGGGCCTGGGTTACCTCACTTAGTTTAATCCTTTCCAGATCCATCAATTTTTCTGAAAATTTCATAACTTCAGTTTTCTTTACCACTGAGTAGCACTCCATTGTATAGATGTGCCATATCTTCATTATCCACTCATCAGTTGAGGGACATCTAGGCTGGTTCCATTTCCCAGCTATTATAAATTGAGCAGCAATAAACATGGTTGAGCATATACTTCTAAGGAAATGAGATGAGTTTTTAGATATATGCCTAGGAGTGCTATAGCTGGGTCATATGGTAGATCAATCTTTAGCTGTTTAAGGAACCTCCACACTGTTTTCCACAATGGCTGGACCAGATTGCATTCCCACCAGCAGTGTAGAAGGGTTTCTCTTTTCCCACATCCACAGCAACATTTATGATCATTTGTTTTCATGATGGTGGCCAATCTGACAGGAGTGAGATGGAATCTCAACGTAGTTTTAATCTGCATTTCCCTGATGACTAGTGACGTAGAACATTTTTTTAGGTGCTTATATGCCATCCGTATTTCTTCCTTTGAGAACTCTCTATTTAGCTCCTTAGCCCATTTTTTGATTGGCTTGTTTGATTCCTTATTATTTAACTTTTGAGTTCTTTGTATATCCTAGATATTAATCCTTTATCAGATGTATAGCTGGCGAAGATTTTTTCCCATTCTGTAGGTTGCCTGTTTGCTTTATTCACTGTGTCCTTTGCAGTGCAAAATCTTTGTAATTTCATGAGGTCCCAGTGGTTAATCTGTGTTTTTATTGTCTGAGCAATTGGGGTTGTATTCAGAAAGTCTTGGCCAAGGCCAATATGTTGAAGGATTTCCCCTACTTTTTCCTCTAGCAGTTTCAGAGTTTCAGGTCTGATGTTAAGGTCTTTAATCCATTTGGACTTAATTCTTGTGCAATGAGAGATGGAAGAATCTATTTTCATCCTTCTATAGATACATTTCCAGTTTTCCCAACACCATTTGCTGATGAGGCTGTTTTTTCTCCAATGAGTATTTTTGGCATTTTAATCGAGTATCAGATGGCTATACTTACCTGGGCTTACATCTGGGTCCTCTATTATGTTCCATTGATCTACATGTCTGCTTTTGTGCCAGTACTACACTATTTTTGTTACTATGGCTCTGTAGTATAGGTTAAAATCAGGTATGGTGATACCACCAGCCTTATTTTTGTTGCTCAGTATTATTTTAGATATTCGAGGTTTTTTGTGATTCCAAAAGAATTTTTGGATTGTTTTTTCTATTTCCATGAAAAATGCCTTTGTAATTTTGATGGGGATTGCATTAAATGTGTAGATTACTTTTGGTAAGATTGCCATTTTCACAATATTGATTATTCTAATCCAGGAACAAGGGATGTTTTTCCACTTCCTAGTGTCTCCTGCAATTTCTTGCTTGAAAGATTTAAAGTTCTCATTGTAGAGATTCTTTACTACCATGATTAGGTTTATTCCAAGGTACTTTATTTTTTTTTGACGCAATTATGAATGGGAGTGATTCTCTGATTTCATCCTCTATGTGTTTGTTGTTAGCATATATGAAGATTACTGATTTATGTTTATTTATTTTGTATCCTGCTACATGACTGTTTGTTTTCATCAGCTCTAACAGTTTGCTAGTAGAGTCTTTAGGGTCCTTTATATAGAGAATCGTGTCATCTGCAAATAATGATAATTTGATCTCTTCCTTTCCAATTTGTATCTGTTTATGTGAGTCTCTTGCCTTATTGCTATGGCTAAGACTTCCAGAACTATATTAAATAAAAGTGGGGACAGTGGACACCCTTGTCTTGTTCCTGATTTTAGTGGAAAACATTCCAGTTTTTTTCCATTCAGTAATATGTTGGCTATAGGCTTGTCATAAATAGCCTTTATTATATTGAGGTATGTTCCTTTTATTCCCAGTCTCTGTAGGACTTTTATCATGAAGGGATGTTGGATTTTGTCAAATGGTTTCTCTGCATCTAATGAGATGATCATGTGATTTTTGTTCATCAATCCATTTATATAATGTATTACATTTATAGATGTGTGTATATTGAACCATCCCTGCATCTCTGGGATAAAATCTACTTGGTCGGGGTGAATGATCTTTCTGATATATTCTTGTATTCTGTTTGCCAATATTTTGTTGAGAATTTTTGCATCTATGTTCATAAGGGAGATTGTTCTGTAATTTTCTTTTTTTGTTCTATCTTTGCCTGGTTTTGGTATAGGGTGATGCTAGCTTCATAGAAGGAGTTTTATAGAATTTCTCCTTTTTCTATTTTATGGAAAACCTTAAAAAGCAATGATGTTAGCTCTTCCTTGAAGGTCTGGTAAAATTCAGCAGTGAATCCATCTGTGCCTGGCCTTTTTTTAGTTGGGAGATTTTTGATAACTGCTTAGATCTCCATGCTTGTTTTAGGTCTGTTTAAGTGATTAATCTCATCTTGATTTAATTTAGTTAGGTCATATAAATCAAGGAAATCATCCATTTCTTTCAGACTTTCATACTTTGTGGAATATATGCTTTTATAGTATGTCCCTATGATTTTTTAAATTTCTCTGGCATCTGTTGTGATGTTACCTTTTTCCTCTCTAATTTTATTAATTTGTGTCTCTTCTCTCTTTCTTTTGGACAGATTTGCTAAGGGTTTATCAATCTTGTTTATCCTTTCAAAGAACCAACTCTTTGTTTCATTGATTCTTTTGATTGTTTTTTGTTTTTTTTTTTAGTTTCTATTTTATTAATTTCTGCCCTAATCTTTATTATTTCTTCACACCTGTTGATTTTGGGTTTGCCTTGTTCTTCTTTTTCCAAGGCTTTAAGGTGAAGCATTAGGTCATTTACTTGTGACCTTTCTAATTTCTTAATATAGGCACTTAAAGCTATAAATTTACCTCTTAGGACTGCCTTCATTGTGTCCCAGAGATTTTGGTATGTTGTGTTCTTATTATCATTTGACCTGTCAATTGATGACAGTGGGGTCTTGAAGTCACCCACTATCACTGTGTTTGGAGTTATCTGTGACCTTAGTTCTAACAGTTTTTGTTTGACGAATTTGTGGGCCCCCATGTTAGGTGCACATATGTTTAGGATTATAATGTCCTCCTGTTGGAGGGTGCATTTAATCAAGATAAAGTGGCCTTTCTTATCTTTCTTAACTAATGTTGGACTGTGGTCTACCTTGCCAGATATTAGGATAGCAACCCCTGCTTGTTTTCTATGTTCATTTGCTTGAAACACTGTTTTCCAACCTTTCACCCTAAGATAGTGTCCATCCTTTGTAGAAAGGTGAGCTTCTTGGGGGAAACAAATTAAAGGATCAGTTTTTTAACCCAGGGTCATTGAAACTGTTGATATTAAGAGATATTATTGAAAGGTGTGTATTCATTTTTGCCGTTTTTTTTTTTTGTAATTCTTCCAGTTTTACCTTTGCTCTCTGTGTTAACTAGTATTTGAGTATTATTTGTTTTTTACCAGTTCCTTATATGTGTGCTTTTCTTTTTCTTTAGCATGGAGGATTCTTTCAAGTATTTTCTGTAGAGCTGGTTTTGTCTTCAAATAGTCCTTTGGCCTGCTTTTGTCATGGAATGTCCTTATGTCTCAATCTATTTGGATAGCTTTGCAGAATAAAGTAACCTTGGTTGAGAGTTGCTATCTTTCAGAACTGGGAATATATCACTCCAAGCCCTTCTAGCTTTTAAAGTTTGTGTTGAGTAATCTGCTATAATCCTGGTAGACTTTCCTTTGTAGGTAACTTGATTTTTCTCTCTAACTGCTTTCAATATTTTTTCTTTGGTTTGTGTGTTTGGTAGTTTGATTATAATATGGCAAGGAGAGGTTCTTTCCATGTTTTGTCTGGCTTGTGTTCTAAAGCATTCCTGTATCTGCATTGGCACCTCTTTCACAATTTGGGGGAAGTTTTCTTCTATGATTTTGTTGAAGACGCTAACTATGCCTTTGGAGTGAAATTCTTCTCCTTCTTCTATGCCCTGAATTCTTATGTTTGATCTTTTCATAGTGTCCTGAATATGTTGAAATTCCCATTCATACTTTTCTATAAGTTTGTCTTTTTCTTTGTTTTACTGTGTTAGATCTGCCACCTGGTCTTCTAGATTAGATATTGTGTCCTCTCCTTCATCCATTCTGCTGGTGAGATTTTCTAGAGTTTTTTTTATTTCATCAACTATGTTCTTTATTGCTAGTAATTCTCACTGGTTTTTCTTTATTATTTGTATTTCCTTATTTAGGTCTAATATTGACCTCTTTATTTCATTAAATTGGTGTCCTGTGTCTTCTTTGCTTCCTTTGTTTTCTTCTTTGAGTTCTTTGAACATATTTATAACCATTCTTTTGAAATCTTTCTGAGGCATTTCTTCTAACTCATTCTCACTGGAGGTCATTTCTGATGCATTAATACTTTTTTGTGGATTTATATTGTCTTGAGTTTGGTGTTTCTTGTGTTATAATGTATATATTTTTGCATCTTGGATTATGTAATGATTGGATTTTCCCAGTTACCTGGGGATTTTGATATGTATCAATTAATCTGATGTTACGTATCTTCACGGTAGGAGCTTAAAGCACTAGGTGTGGCTCTCAAGACTCTCAGAGTATCTACAAAAGCAACTCTAGGTGTTGGGTTTGACTGCTATGAGAGTATTCAAATAGGCTGAGTGGAACAAAATACAGGCAGATTCTAAAATTTAACTAAACAATGTACGCTGTCAATGAAAAACAATACAGAGTATCCATGAGTAGGTATTATGACAACCAGATCCTCTGTCTGACCCTTAGGTTGTGTGGTGCCTCACCCACTCCCTTAATCCAGACAACAAGACAGTTAAGATTTCTGGTCTACAGAGGGTTCCAAGTCAGCTTGTGACCAGGTGAGACCCTTCCCTAATGTATAACAGAAGAGGAAACAAAGCCACTATAAATCAAGAAGCAACAAATAACAACCCCAAAATACAGCTTATTTAAGAATGGCAAATTTGACCATCCATCCAATTTAACATATAATTTATCCTGATTTGGAAGGTGCAATTAGCACTTCTTGTTCAGGCATATATACCAGGTTTATTAGGCGGGTACTGACCTGGTATAATCCCAGTTACCTTTTGGGATGATTTTGGTCTCAGCTGCCCTCTTGATTGGGTTTCTCTTTGGTGCTCTGTAGTAGGCGTGGCCCGGTCCCTGGACTGCTGCTCTATTCCCGAGGGCTGGGCACTGGCGGTGGGGAAGGGAAGGGAGCCAATGCTGCTCAGTTTGCCCTCTGTTCCACATGTTCTTCTACCTTGTGATCTTCTCCTCCATTGTTCATTGCCATTCTCCCTTCATGTTTCTTGAGTTTGCAGAGAGCTCTGGTGTGAGTGGATGATCCCCTCGCCTGGCTTTTCCTGTGGCTCCAGCCAAGCCTGCCATGGTCTTGTGTGCAGACCCGCCCTCTCATCCCCCCCTTCCACCCCCCCCCAGCAGCTTCTGCTGCCTGTGTGGGCTCAAGATGCTCTGGATTTCTCCTACTTCTTCGCTGCTGTTTCAATTTCCTATACACCTCACTTTTTAGTACAAGTGTGTATTTTCCTGGGTTTTTTTTGGGGGGGGTTCTCCCCTAGGCTGCTTTGGTGTGGTACCTATGCCACCATCTTAACTGGAAACCCCTTTTTTGAAATTTCATGAAAAGCTATAATCCTCACAAAATTAAAATTTTAATGAAGACAAGAATGAAGAAGGTGCTTATAGAGGTCACCTAATCAAACATAATAGTGATCAAATGTCAGAACTGCACCAGTTCTCAGAGCAGGGCCCAGTGGCCAGGTGGCCTGGATCATTCATCATCAGGGCAAGTGCATGTCATGGGGATCCCCTCATCAGCTCCTCAAAGGAGAATGCAGAAGGACTACTGATCACAAGGAATGAGTTGCCATTGGTACCTACAGTCTAAGAGTGTTAGAGTGGGGTGTGTAAGGACTATTAATAGACGTACTAATAGAATTTTTGCTAAAGTCTGGTGCACAGAAGACCCGTTGGATCTGTGGAACCCCTCAGTGGTCCACCTGCTGAACCCAGATCAGATAATTGGAATAGATACGCTTGGCGGTTTGGATGACCCCAAATGTGGGGCTCTACCTATGGGGCAAAGGTCAACATCATAAAGAAGTCAAACCTCTGAAGCCCCCTCCTGCTCTGGCAGATGACGTTGAAAGTTACTCTCACACTGGAAGAGCAGGTAGAAGAGGGTGAAGATTAGAGCCACCGTGAAAACCCGACAGTCACAGGGTCCCTGCCATAAATCTGTGCAACCTGCAGACGGATTCTGGAAAGGGACCTTAGGATGCCGCAGGCACCCCTGGCGGGAGGTGATGCTCTAGACACAGAATCAGGCTGGGACAAACTCAAGCCGGCCGGGGAGGACCGCATGGCTGTGCACTCAGGCCCGTCCGCCTACCCTTAGTGGGAAAGAGAGCAAGGAGCAGCTTCCATCCACATCCCGCACTGCGCACTCACTGCTTGCTCCTCGGAGCTCCGCCATGGAGAAGAGCCTGTGGCCCCAGGAGACCTGCTCTTACCAGGACACACAGCACGATCCCACTGAATTGCAAGTCATGGCTTCCTATACACAAAAAGTGGAGTCATGCTGGGCCTGGTGGCATACTAACACTCAGAAGGCTGAGGCAGAGGATTGCAAGCTCAAAGCCAGCCTGAGATACATGGTAAGTACCAGGCCAGCCTAGGATACACATCTTAGAAAGTGGAGGCATATATTAGTCAGGGTTCTCTGGAAGAACAGAACTGATAGAGTAAATAATACATTACAAAGGAGATTTATTGGATTAGCCTACAGAATACAGGCAGGGTAATCCAACAATGTCCATCTGTGTGCTGGAGAGGCTGAAAACCCAGTAGCTGCTCAGTCCGCAAGGCTGGATGCCTCAACAGCCCACATTTAATGCTGAAGGCCTGGAGGATTCCTGGAGAGCCGCTGGTCCTCTGTCCACAGGGGAAGGCTGAAACTGCGGGGCTCTGATGTTGGCAAAGGCAGCAGCAGCAGCAATGGGGTACATGCATTCACCAGCGAGGAGCCAGTCTAGCCAGGCACGAGGGGCCACTTCTCCCGGAACTGCTCTGTAGAGGCTGCCCTGGAGGGGATGCCAAGTCTTGGGAAAGGTCTTTCTCCCTCAGTTAATCCTTTGGGAAGTGTCTTCACAGATCAGCCCAAGAGGCATAGCTCTTACTTGATTCCTGATTCAATCAAATTGATAACAGAAATCATCTACCAGGTGGGGAGTGCTGGGTGACCTGTAGGGAAACAAGAGAAAACATCTTTTCAGCCCAGATGGCCCATCAGTGACAGACCAAAGAAGTGCTTCCAACCACCTGGCTTGGCAAACCACTGGGTTTGCTGGAGCCTGAGTGAGTCAAAGGCAGCTGCTTCATGGACAGGACCACCCCAGCCTGGGCGATGACAGGAAAGTCACGTCTCTGGAGTCCCCTCGAAGTGGTTGCTGTTTGCTGGTTCCGTAACATGGTGCAGGCGCCTGGGCATCTTGTGACTTTTGGGAGCCTCTAGGTGCCATGTGCCTCCCACTTCAGGAGGGAGTGTTTCAGCTCAGAGGAAATGCCCCACGACACAGGGTGGGAAGACAGCACTGGTGTGGAGGAGGAGGCGGGCTCCTTTTAGGCAGAGGAGCAGGGAGGACGCCAGCACTGAGCTGTGGACGGGCTGCAGCACTCCCGGATCTGCAAGGGTTTCCTCAGCAGTGGGAAGCAGTCACTCCCCCAAGGGTGAAGAATTGTCACACTGTCAGCATGAGGTCACAGCTGAGAGCCAGCAGACTTCAGAAGGGAGGGCTGGTGAACATGTGGCCCTGAGGGCAATTTTAGTGTCCTTTCAAGAGGGAGACCAATGGAAAGTCTGGAGGCAGCCCTCCTGTGTGAGCCATTGTGGTTCACTGTAACAAAATACCTGAGGCAATCAGTTTATCAACAGAAAGGTTGACCTGAGCTCACATGTTTGGAGGTTCTGGGGGTGGTTGGCTCTGACGTATTGGCCCTATGTTGCGGCAGCAGAGCATGGCCGGAGTTTGCAGAGGAGCAAAACTGCTCTGTTCATGGCCAGAGAGGAGGCTCAGAGAGGAAGGTTGGGGGGGGGGGGAGGTCCCACAGTTCTCTGAGAGGGCCCATTCCCAGTGCGCTAATCATTGCCATCAGGCCACACACACTAAAGGTCCCACCACCTCCCAATAAGGCCATGCTGAAGACAGCTATGAACACATGGGCCTGGAGGAATCTTCCAGATCCAAATCCCAACATTCACCAACCCTCTGTGGAAGCCAAACCTTGGGGGCAGAAGTACCTGGATAAATAGACCTGTCCTGTCCATCAACAGGGGCGTGGCTAACTGTCTTCATTGAGAATCACCCCACCGCCATTGCCTGTGGTTGTGGGCTTAGTTTTCCTCTGACTTCACACTGCTTTGTCCCAATGTCACAGACTGATTTCCTCCCTGGGGATAAACCCCTCTAGTCATCCCCATTGTGAGGTACAAGGAGGTTGTGACTTTTATCCCATGATGGGATTGGTAGGTGGGACCTTTTGGGAGAGAACTACAGTGAAATGAGGCCATGCGGGGGCGCCTAATCCAGTGGTTTTATAAGAAGAGAAGTGGCCTGAGCTGGGTGCATTATTCTTCTTCGAGGCCCTTCCTGTTGTCGTGACATGGTAGGAAGGTCCTTAAAGATGCCCATCAGTGATCTTGGATATCCAGAGTCCTGAGCTGAATAAACCTCTTTTCTCTATAAATAACCTACTCTCTACTCTTCTGTTACAACTGTGAAGATAGTGAAAGACGCTGGGCTGGTTAGAATAGCCATACAGGGAGCAGTGCGCATCCTAAGCACAAAAAGGCAGAGAGGAGGGGCTTTCCCAGAGTCTAGAAGCTTGGTTATCAGGTGAGAGCCAACGCCATGGAACTAGGGGGCTAGGAGCACCCAGAGGACACTTGAACCCAAGGCAAATGAGCACTGGCACCCCAGAGGAGCACTACAGAGAGCACCTCCAACACAGAGAGAAGAATGTTGGAGAAACAAGGATGGAGACCCTTCCCGAGGCTGGAAATGTGCAAGCACTCGCTGGGAAGCCTAGGAAAGGCCGTCCTTGTGATGCAGTGCCAACACCGACTGACCTGAGTCCGAGTCTGTTTTTCCCTTCCAGCCAAGCACAGAGCCCCGAGAGGGTTCGTACAGTGGAGCTCTCTGCACAGCAAGGCACGTGGTGTAGCCCAGTTTCCAGTTGGGCATCCGCAGCTATGAGGAAGAGGGGAACTCTCAGCCAGGCCATGTAAGGAATGAAAAAGCACATTTAGGAGGAAATTCAAGGGGGTGGCTGGGCAAGTGCTCAATGAGGACCTCGGTGGGGTCAGAAGAAACTGGGGGACAGTGAGGGAAATAAGCCTAGTGCTCTTCAGAGAGCTCCCATTTACCCTTCTAGCAGAGCATGGAATGAGGAGATACATTTGCAGGACAGGCCCAGGGTGCACATGAGGCCTGGGGGCTCCTGCCCAGGGCCACCTCAGGGGTCTCTGTGGTCCACATGCCAGTGCAGAGCCCCTGAGGTTTCCCCGGCTGAGACAGCATTTACTTGTATCTGCCAAGTGAGCTGTCAGACAGACAGACAGTCAACGGGGCTTCTGACAGTCCCCTGGTGCAGACGCACCTCCTCACAGCCTATCCTTGGCCATTCTGTCCTTCCTTCTCGGGGAAGGGCCCAGCACAGCCATTCAGGGGACATTCAGTGCAAAATCAAAAGCTTAGGAACAAACACAGCAATGCGGAGAAACCACCAGATGGGCCGAGCTTGCCATGGGAGAAGCTGACCAGAAAACGGGAGTTCCACAGTTACGCTCCTGGTGTGTGGGACAGGGCAAGACTCGGTCAGGAGTGGGTGGGGCTCGTCTACTCCTCAGAACTAGGGTGCGGAGTCCAGGAACCTATCAGGATAGCAGTGGGTGCTCAGCCAGCCTCCCTCACATCTCCACCCAGAAAAGACTGCCGCTCCTCCCCCAGAACGCTGGGAGGATGTGAGCACATCCCTGCTCCCGCCCCATGCCCACACATCCCCAAGGGGCATCTCTACCAAAAATTCCTCCTTGATGTGGCCCCAGGATCTTTGCTACTGCCTGAATGTCCCCTCTGCCTCCTGTCTGTGAAAGCTCTGGGGTCCTTTAGCAGAACGGATCCCAGGAGGAGGAAGGTAACAGGCCCCTAAAGGTCTGGCTGGTGCCTTCTCCTCTCCCTCCTTCTGCTCCCTTCTCACTACACACCAGGCCTCATGCACCCTTCTTTAGCCTTCCAACCACTCCTTCCCCTCAGGGCCTTTGCACCCTCTGGTTCTGCTCCCCAGATCCCTCTGGCCCATTCTTCAAGCACCAGCTCTTTGGTGTCTGAACTTAAATATCAGCTCCTAACACTCCCCTCCCCCAAGCTGTTCCTCATCCTAAGAGGTGGTGACACACATATTGTGTCACTCTTCCTTGAGAGGTCCTGTCCCCTCCTGACTGAGTCCCGAGGGGTCATTGCCTTCTTGTTCTGCTCCTGGCTCACCCAGCTGTGTGCACACCCTGTAGGCGCTCCTGCATGAGCAGCAGCGGTGTGGGGACCTCTAAGAAGGGGAAGAGGGAGCCAGGTCTCTGAGAAAAGTAGAAATCACTGAGCATGTGTGATTGTTTTTATTTGTGAGCTGTTGGCCTTTGTTTTGTTTTATCTTTTAATAACTCACACTGCATAATCAGCTGGTAATTACAGCTTCCGCCTTTGCTTCGTGCCTCCCTGGCTGTGCTGGGAGGACAGGAACCATTTCATGTTTAATCTGCCTTTGGGCAGGAATGCTCCCAGGGGAGCAAGCTCTTGAGGGGTGTGAGCTTTCATTCTCTGGGATATTAATTAGGACAGGAAAACATCCTGTGCTCTGACCAGGGCACTGGGCCCCAGGGACAAGAATGGGAGGCTCTGCCCTGCTTCTCTGCCTGGCACGTCTGACACCAAAGCCTGGGCCTGGGCATTGGCCAGGTAGGTCCCAGTCTTGCCAGGCGCCAGGGCTGAATGCTGGTCCTCCCTCACCTGGGCACCTTGACCCACCAGCCAGGGAGCCAGACAGGCACTGAGGATCAGAGGGGACCTAACCACCCTCATATGAGCTATTCCTCCTCACAGCTTTCTGGGTTCTTCAGGGAGGGAGTGGGGCAGGAGGCTGGCAGGGAGGGAAGGGACATTGCTAGTTAGCTCCATCCTGTCTGCAGTGAGCATCTGTCTTTAATCAAGCCCTGCCCTCCTCTCTGCTGCCTGGGTCTGGTCTTCCAGGTAGGTCCCAGAGGGGAGCCCTGTTCCTAGCATGCTCCCAAGGAGGAGTCCTTTCTCCATCCAGGTCCCAGCAAGAGTGCCCTGTCCCCTCAGGCTCCCTAGGGGTGTCCTGTCCTCAGCCAGGTCCCACAGGGAAGCTGGCTCCCTAGTTGGGTCCCAGCAAGGGCGCCCTGACTATGGCTCTTCTGAAGAGGTGTTTGGAGCTCAGGTTCCCTCTGCCTCTGGAAAGTGCTTGTTACAGGGTGGAAGGGAGCCAGGCCCTCTCTCCTCTGGGATCCTGAACCCTTGATTCCTCCCCGCACCATGCTGCGGGTCCCAACGTTTCCTGAGAGAAACCATTTTGTAGTTATTGGAGAGGAGAGGAGGCACGCCCCACAGCCCCGCACACCCCTCAGCAGAGCAGCTGTCTGGGGCCAGGCTGCAGCTGGACAGAACCCACAGCTTCTTATTGCAGAGTCCTGGAGAGGAGGGTCTGGTGCTGGTGAGGATCTGGGACCGAGGACAAGTGTGGGAAATGGCTCATGTGACCAAAGCAGGCAGAGGGCAGCCCTTGAGGGACCTCAGGAAGCACATGGAGGAGTCTGGCCCTGACTGGGAGGAGTGCAGGCAGAGCTGGGGGAGTCTGGGTAGGACCCGCATTTTAGAAAGCTCAGTGCTGTGCAGTGTTTCTTCCTGGAAAGAGGAGGCACCTGACTCAGGAGTTCAAGGAAACTTCCAGGCCCAGGAAGCTACTGAAACTTACAGGATTCACATGGCCCCTCTCCAGGTTGTACAGCTGTGAGATAAGGCTGGGCCTGCTCTTCGTGACTCCAACAGGCTTTTTCAGACTGCCATGCCCCGAGAGACTCCATGGTATAAGCAGCTTGTGGTTCCATTTTGGTGGTGGAGGAGAATGACACCCAGTGGGCATGTGAGTGGCACCATCTGTCACAATTGGTAAATGACTTATTTCTGGGTATAGACTGAAAACACCCTCTAAGTTTAACTTAGAACTGTAGGGCCAGATGAGGGCATTACAATCATATCACGAAAACCAGGCCTAATGACTGATCGGGCATACCAGAGTGGGGAGCAGGTAGAACTCCTTCACATGGACTCCAGAAAGAAGTGGACACCGAGTGTTGCCAGTTTGGAGAGCAACAGAGATTTTCTTGGCTGTAGATGGGCGTAGTTTAGGGATTAGAGCTGGGGTGAGGTGGCAATAATGTGACAATGGCGTCTTCCGGCTGGGCAGGGGCAGAGAGGCCACTGACAGTGCCGCATGGGGGTCCTCTCCTGGCACCACTCACCTCCTAGACGAAGGCTGGCCTGGGGCCGGAGAAGGGAGACATGGCTGCTTCTCACTGCCCTCAGGGACAGTGCAGGAAGTCTCCCTGGAGTCTCACCTGCCAACCGGCCAGGGCCCCGTGAACCGAAACCTGACTCACCCACCCATGACAGGACATCATCTTTGAGGAGGAAAGGGGGCTTGAAGTAAACTGTTCAGCAATGGTGATGTGTTAGCACCTCATTAATTAATTATCTGAGCTGCAGTTAGGAATAAGCCTTTAATTTAGATTTATAGGGTTCATTTAGAGTTACAAGATCAGCTATTACATATGAAGTGCAGGACTCATGGCTGGTTTCTATGGGAGATCCTCACTGAAGTAAAAACAGAGAAGTATGAACAGTCTCGTTGCCCTGAGGGTTTCTTCTGAACCAATGAGGAAGGGCAGAAGCAGGGTGAACACACCTCACCTCCCCAGACACTCTTCTCTCTTGTGGAACATAATTCTGTCTTCTGCTCAGAGCTCATTTGAATAAAAAGGAGACATCACACCATGAAGGAGATGCACACCCAACTATGGAGGTGGATGTGGTCTGGGTTGAGTTGCTGGCTTGGACAGGGAAGGACAAGTGTGGGCAGGAGGCGTGGAGCAAGTGCAGGATGGAGTCTGGAAGGTTGGGTCAAGTCCTTGCTCCATTTCCACCTGCTTGGGGACAATCCCTGAGGTGGGAGGTGGATAGGATATTCTTTCTGGCTCTGAAGTTGGCTAACCTGGGAAGGTGATTGAGTCTCCAATGGGGAAAAGGTTGGTAGCATTCTCATCATCTGTGGATGCCTTGGCTGGGACTCTCCAGAGCTTCTCTCTCACACACCTGGCCAGGTGGAACTGAAGCCACAGCATTCATGATTCTGAGGGGCCAGGGTAGCCCCCTGCGACACAGCAAGGCAATGTAGAGGGAAGAGGATGAAGGCCAGACTGGGGTTGGAGTTGACGGTGTTTATGGGCAGGTTGGTGGGCTCGGGGGTCCCTGCTCAGCTCTCAGAAGCTGTACCTGGGAGAACCTGGAATGGTGCGAAGGGTGCATGACCCTGCTGCAGAAGGCCCTGCTGCTGCCCTTCTTTCCTGAGGGGATGTTCAAAGGTTCCACAAGCTTGTGGTGACAGGTGGGGAGATCCAAGCGGACTTCTCACCTGCTTCCAGGACCACTGAAGAACTTCTTTTGTTTAGACTTCAGAAAGAAGAGGCAAATGAGAGCCTATGGCACTTCCCCTCCTCCTGGCTCCTTCACCAGTCTCCCAGTGACTGAAGGAAACCTTGAGGTAGATGACAAGAGAGCCTGGGGTTCAGGGGCAGATAGGCAGGGAGAGAAGGGAGGGAGGAGAACATGTCACATCAACTAAGGAGATGCCCTGTGGTCAGTGTTGAGATTTTCATAGCAAAAGAAGCCCGCCTGAATCCCAGCTGGATCACTGAGCAGATGTGGTATGCTTAGTGTTAGGTCAGAACAAAATGGAGTCCCTGAGGACAGCAGGAGGGCGACAGAGACACAAGGAAGTGGGTCATCCACATTCCTTGAGGAACCACCCAGCCATCATCCCTTCCTTGCCTAACAATTCCCCAGGTCTAGGTGTCCTGCCCCTTATCTCTCAGGACACCAGGTTACTGTTCTGGTGTCACACCCTGGCTATCTTAGATCTCCCCTAAAGAAACCTTTTCTTTAGTTCTCCCTTCCTCACCTTCCCCCAACTGAAAAGCTCTATATAGACCACTGTCTGTGGTCCCAAATTGACTGCTCCACTCTTGAGAATCAGTCGTGGCAGCTCATGTTTTTCCCAAATAAAAGCTTCCATCTTTGCCCCAGAGTGGTCTCTGTGGTCTTAGTCACTCCTGAACCTTACATCTGGTGCTGTGACTCAGATGAGGCTACGGGTTTCCCTCTTGGGCAGCCAGACCTCCTTTTCCCTGACCAGACCACCAACCTGCCATTCAGTCCCCTGGAGCCTTGGACCACCCCTTCCTGATACAGGCTCTCACACCCAACCATGATTCGACCTCACTGTTCTTCCTTCTCCTCCCTCCTTCTCGGTAAGTGTCCCTCTAGGGTTGCTTGCTCTCGGGTCTCATCCCTCCTCATGGAAGCCATGCCAGCATGCCAGGCTACACCCCTTGGCCACTAGGCCCCAACCCCAGGTCTCAAAAAAAGAGGTAGTCTCGAAACTTTGGGTCACTCTCTAGTATACCATACCCTAAGGGGTGCCTTTTTGTTTGGTTGCACCATCTCGGGACACCCCCTTTCCCTCCCTCCTCTTCCTCTCCCTCCTGAGCTCTCATCTTCCACATCCAGTCACTTTCGCCATTGGGAACACAGTCGCCCTCCTCGCCCATTAACAGGCTAAAAAGCCAACAGTTGTGGCCCATATGGCCTCTGCCCACATGGGAGGTGCAGGCCCTGGTCACCCCAATGGTCCAGGGGGTCATATTGATGTTCTGTGTAAACCCAGCTTAAGCTCTGGTTTATTTTTCTCTCACCCTTGTTCTGTTCTTTTCCTGTCTCCTTAAGAACTTAAAGCCTCTATGACACTTGGACAACATTTTATCTTTCTCTGCAACTCTGCCTGGCCACATCCATAATCCAGACAATGGGTCCAAATGACCTGAAAATGCTACTTTTGATTTCCATAGAGGACCTGACCCTAACAGCTCCTGGCTCTTCCAGTTCCCTCAGACTCTCTTGATTCCCTGTCTGATAACAAGTTTTGATTTTAGTCTCCAGAATTGTAATTAAAATACAAATTTAAAATGGGAATGTGTAACTTCTGAATAAGTGAATTAATGAATGAATATGTGAAGGGGAAATTGTTGTCTAGAGTCTATATGAAAAGCGCACTTAAAATGAATGTGCATGTGACTATGTATGTGGCTCACAGCCCTAAGGCAGCAGAATGATTTCTGTTCTGAGTAGTGCCATTTCATTGTGGGGATGTTTTCTACCAAGCCCGCTGTTTGAGACAGCATAGCCAATTTTTGCTGTTGAGTGCCCCCCCCCAGATAAAAACACTAAAAGTAATTAAGATCATAGAAAAAAATGCAAGATTCTCCTACTCTCAAAGAGTTGTAAAATGGCAGGATCAAAAGCTGCCTTGTAGCCCTGAGGGAACTCTCCCTGGAATTTAGGGGGAAAATGGCTCTTTCTTAGCTTCCCTATCTTATAGAGCCAGGAGGCTGCAAGCACAGGGAATCTCAGGATCCTGGTCCCAGCATAATGATGAATGAATGCCAAGTCACTATAAACAGATGGGGACTTCTTATTGCCCCGGCCAGCAGGGAGTTAAACAAGGACATGAGGGGAAAGTAACCTGGATGGGAGACAAGAGACACAAAGAAGGAGACCAAGTCTATATTCTGATCAAGGTCTCCGATTTATTCAGGCAAGCACAAGCTTATATACAGAAAATAAAACTTTCTAGACAGTGCCTATGTGCCTAAAGTCTGCTCCACAAATGCCTCTGTGTCTGAAGACTGTTTGCCAAGGCCATACGATAAGGCCTCTGTGCCCAGAGATCCAAAAACAGCTTCAGTTCTCATGGTCAAAGAGCAGCTACAGCTCCCAACACTTATAAGAAATTTGTAACCATTTTACGTTTATTTTATCTTTCCATGCCTCTATGGAACCACTAACAGACAATAGCCTCAAGATTTATATTTAAATTTAGAAGTAATCGATGCTAAATTTAAAAAAATTCTAAAATTTCTAATAATGTTTAAATCTGCTTTCATATTTTTTTAAAAAAATGTGTTTCAGGAAAGTTATAAAAAACAAAGTTCCAAAATCTATATGTTTATTCTGGGTAAATAGCATATGCCAAATCTGACCTACTCTCTTTTTAAGAAGTTATTTCAAAAGGCCTTCTGATAAAAAGATGGTCATATTAAAAGTGTATGGTAAGGACAATAAAAGTTTTTGTTAGTAGTTATGAGATGAACTGACTGAAAAAGATAAACTGGGGAGAAAACTCTATATGTTCGATATTAAATGTTTATTAAAAATATTGTTACAGAGTGGTTACATGGATTGTAAGGTAAAAGTATATAGATGAAGGTATGAGTAAGTATGTAAATGAAGATATGAGTAAATTTAAAAAAGAAAGTTAAAGGCAAAGTACTTAATCAGATTACAGACTTCTTGAGATATAAAATGACTATTAGCCCAGGGCTTATAGCAGACTAACAAAGTATGGCAGATAGCAGGTTGCTATGGTATTCAGGTTATAAACATAACTGTAATCTGGTCATGATACTAGTTATGAAAGACTGAATTTAGAGTACCCAACCAAGTTAACTAGGTTCTTCTATTTGTCAACCTTTTACCTAAATCTGAAGATTAAAATTGACTCATTAATATTTATTATATCTAAAACCCTGCCTCAAAAAAAAAACTCTCAGAGGAACTATTTGCCCCCCCCCCCATTTTATAAGGTAAGTAGTCCACATTTGAAACAAACAGTATTTATCCGTCACTCACTTGAAAGCTATTTACTTCATGGTGAATACAAAAAAAAATTTCCAAACAAAGTCATGTTGTGATTTTAAGATATAATTTCTCAGTTCCTCCAACTTAATACTTTAATTTTAACTTACATCATTACTGAACAAGTTTTCCAAAGTACCACAGACAGAATTATAAAGTTGGTTAAGATTTGAATAGTTATAGATTGTGTCATAAAATTTTGTGTATGTTTAGAATTCAATATAGTTTTATAGTTTATAAAATTAAATTGGAAGAGATTTAAAATATTTCTTTTTGGGCTCTGCAGTTAAAGGCGCTTATTTGCAAAGCCAGATGCACATAGTGGAACATACGTTTGAAAATTGTTTGCAGTGGCCCTAGCATACTCATTTCCTCTGTTTTTCATGAGACTTGTCTCCTTTTTTATTAGATCATGGCAGTTTAATCCATTTCCTCTCTTCTTTGGGCATGTTAAATATAACTAAATTAATTTCAGGAGCCGATTTATAGATTGGATGCATATCTTATTTAGCTTTTAAGAGTGCTAAATCTTCTCAAATGTATGTACATAAAGGTATCCCAATTCTGATAAGCTTAAAAATTATAAATTTTTCATGTCTTCATATTTAAGTCAAAAATGCTACTACATAATATAGATTTCTTGTTTACTTTAAATTCTGTCAGCAGATCTTTTGTTCATAGTTTACTGTCTGTAGCTTCATTGCCTTAAATATGTAAACTCTAAGTTTTGTTAATATCAGACTTTTTCAGATATCAGAATATTGTAATTTGGTTTGTACAAAGTCCATGATATTTGACTATCAGCAAGCGTGCATCACTATGCCTGGATAAAACTCTGTAATTTTAAAATGGTTCTTGTCTTGTTCATACTGGTTTTGCTAGATGCTTATCACTGAGGTTATAATCCTAGTCTTATAAAAAAGTGACTTATTGTGATTTTGTTCTTAGAAAAACTAAAAAAGCTCCCCATATATCCACTGTACACAAACAATGTTAATATACATTGTCTAAGCCTCATGTAGCAGTCATAAATATTTCTTTAGTTAAGCCTTAAAATTGTTTAATGGTAAAAAGTACTTATTTAAGAAATTTCTTTGTGTTTGCCATATTGTCTCTAATGCAGGCTTGTTTAACTCAACAATGAACAAATTTTATTTTATTCTTGAGCTATGTATAATGAGTCTCAATGAAGGCTTTACTTAATTAATTATTTCATTTCTTTTATCTTGGGTTCACTGCTTATAAAGATATACTTACAACATGGAAATACAAACAATGTTAATATAGTTTGTCTAAGCTTCATGTAACAGTCATAAATACTTTTTAGTTAAGCCTTAAAATTGTTCAATGGTAAAAGATACTTATTTTAAAAATTACTTTGTGTCTGTCATATTTTCTCTAATGTATGTTAAGATCAGGCTTGCTTAACTCAACAATCACCAAGTTTTATTTTATTCTTCAGCTATGTATAATCAGCCTCAGTCAAAATTTCATTTAATTAATTGTCTCACTTCTGATATCTTAAATTCATTGCTTGGAGATATTGCTACTTAATACATGGAAATACAAACAATGTTAATATAGTTTGTCTAAGCTTCATGTTCAGTCATAAATACTTCTTTAGTTAAGCCTTAAAATTGCTCAATGGTGAAAGGTACTTACTTACAAAATTGTTTGTGTCTGTCATATTATGTCAAATGTAACTCATCAATGACCAAGTTTTATTTTGTTCTTGAGCTATGTATAATCAGTCTCAGTCAAGGTTTCACTTAATAGTCTCTTTTCTGGTATCTTAAGTTCATTGCTTATAGAGATAGTGATACTTAAAACATGTTTCTTACCCTAAAAAAAAAAAAATCTTAAAGTGCTGTTTTTCTTCCAGTTTGGGGGTAATTGGTATTTACATTGATATACAGACCAGCCAAAGTTGTTTTCAAATACAGGTGCTAAGTTTTTACACTGTCTTGTCTTTTTCCTGGCATACAATTTCTAGATTAAATCAATTAACTTAAAGTTATTGATAAAATATTGTTTTGGGGGCTGCTAAATTGTTCTACCTATACTTATAACTGACAGATACTTAAAATATGGAATGTATGCTTTCTATGTCTCAGATATAGCTTGTACTGTCACCTGACAACTAAACTTAAATACTAATCAAAATGATTTTAAACTATTGTGTCATTCTCTAACCAGATCTGGTTTGCAAACCACTTTCTGCACCCATTTTAACTAATGTGTTTTGCTAATCAGATATGTACAGTCTCTCTGAGTGAGTAATAACCATATGTAGAAGCTTAAATCAATTGGAAACATTGGAGTTAAAAGGATAGCCACTATTTTTGTTCCTGCTCCTGGGTCAAAGGGCCACAGGAAATGATGGGACACTTGAGCTTCTAGCCTCTGATAAGGTACCTATCTTCTTGGTCAGAGAGGATGTGGAGACCCAGAAACAAATTTCAAGTCAGTATATCTGCAACATGAAGAATGCCATTGGAATTTTGATGGGTATTGCATTAAATGTGAAGATTGATTTTGGTAAGATAGGCTATTTTCACAATATTGATACTTCCAATCCAGGAACAAGGGATTTTTTTCCATTTCCTAATATCTTCTGCAATTTCTCAATTGAGTGTTTTAAATTTTTCATTGTAGAGATCCTTCACTTCCTTGGTTATGTTTATTCCAAGGTAGTTTATTCTTTTATGCAATTGTGCATATTTCATCCTCTGTGTATGTGTTGTTAGTATATATGAAGGCTACTGATTTCTGTGTATTTATTTTGTATCTTGCTACATGGCTTTAGGTGTTTATTGTTTGTTGGCAAAGTTTTTAGTGTCCTTTATGTATAGAATCATGCCATCTGCAAATAATGATAACTTGATCTCTTCCTTTCCAATTTGTGTCCCTTTTACATGTGACTCTTGCCTTATTGCTATGGCTAAGACTTCCAGTACTATATTAAATAAAAGTGGAGATAGTGGACACCCTTGTCTTGTTCCTGATTTTAGTGGAAAAGCTTCCAGTTTTTACCCATTTAGTAATATGTTGGCTATAGGATTATCATAAATAGCCTTTATTATATTGAGATATGTTCCTTCTATTCCCAGTCTCTGTAGGACTTTTATCACAAAGGGATGTTGGATTTTGTCAAATGCTCTCTCTGCATCTAGTGAGATGATAATGTGATTTTTGTCCTTCAGTTCATTTATATAACGTATTACATTTATTGATTTGTGTATGTTAAACTATCCCTGCATCTCTGGGATAAAGCCTACTTGGTCAGGATGGATGATCTTTCTTATATATTCTTGTATTCTGTTTGCCATATTTTGTTGAGAATTTTTGCATCTATGTTATGAGGGAGATTGCTCTGTAATTTTCTTTTTTTTTGTTCTACTTTTGCATAGTTTTGGTATCAGGGTGATGCTGGCTTTGTAGAAGGAGTTTGGTAGGATTCCTTCTATTTTTATTTTATGTAAAATCTTAAGAAGCAATAGTGTTAATTCTTTTCTGAATGTTGGGTAAAGTTCACCAGTGAATCCATCGGGGCCTGGACATTTTTTAGTTGGGAGATTTTTGATAACTGCTTGGGTCTCTGTACTTCGTATAGCTCTATTTAATTGATTCATCTCATCTTGATTTAATTTAGGTAGGCCATATAAATCAAGAAAATTATCCATTTCTTTCAGATTTTCATGCTTAGTGGAATATATGATTTATAGTATGTCCCAATGATTTTTTTAATTTCTCTGATATCTGTTGTGATGTTGCCTTTTTCTTCTCTAATTTTATTAATTTGTGTCTCTTCTCTCTTTCTTTTGGCCAGATTTGCTAAGGGCTTATCAATGTTGTTTATCCTTTCAATGAACCATCTCTTTGTTTCATTGATTCTTTGGATTTTTTTTTTTTTTTTGGTTTCTATTTCATTAATTTCTGCCTTAATCTTTATTATTTCTTCCCATCTACTGATTTTTGGTTTGCCTTGCTCTTCTTTTTCCAAGGCTTTAAGGTGAAGCATTATGTCATTTACTTGAGACCTTGTCAGATATTAGGATTGCAACCCCTGCTTGTTTTCTAGGCCCATTTGCTTGAAACACCATTTTCCAAACTTTCACTATAAGATAGTGCCCATCCTATGAAGAAAGGTGAATTTCTTGAGGCAATAAATTGAAGGATCATGCTTTTTAACCCAGTCTGCAAAGCTATGTCTTTTGGTTGGGGGATTGGGAGGCTGTTGATATTAAGAGATATTATTGAAAGGTGTATATTCATTTTTGCCATTTTTTGTAGTTCTCCTCATTTTACCTTTGCTCTCTGGTGTTAACTAGTATTTGAGCATTGTTTGTTTTATCCAGGTTCCTTATATGTGTGCTTTTCTTTCTCTTCAGCATGGAAGAATCTTTCAAGTATTTTCTGTAGAGCTGGTTTTGTCTTCAAATAGTCCTTTAGCCTGCTTTTGTAGTGAAATGTCCTTATTTCTCCATCTATTTGAATGGATAGCTTTGCAGGATAAAGCAACCTTGGTTGGCAGTTGCTATCTTTGAGAACTTGGAATACATCACTCCAAGTCCTTCTGGCTTTTAAAGTTTTTGTTGAGTAATCTGCTGTGATCCAGATGGGCTAGCCTTTGTAGGTAACTTGATTTTACTCTCTAATTGCCTTCAATATTTTTTTCTTTAGTTTGTATGTTTGGTAGTTTAACTATGATATGGCAAGGAGAGGTTCTTTCCAGATTTTCTCTGATTAGTGTTCTAAAGGATTCCTGTATCTGCATTGGCACCTCTTTCCCAATTTGGGGGAAGTTTTTTTATTTTTAATGATTTTTGTTGAAAATGCCTATTATGCCCATGGAGTGAAATTCTTCTCCTTCTGCTATGTCCTGAATTCTTATGTTTGATCTTTTCATAGTGTCCTTAATATCTTGAAATTCCCATTCATACTTTCCTACTAGTTTGTCTTTCTCTTTGTTGGACTGTATTAGATCTGCCACCTGGTCTTCTAGCTTAGATATTCTGTCCTCTCCTTCATCCATTCTACTGATGAGATTTTCTACAGAGATTTTTTTGGTTTTGCTTTTTCTTTTTAATTTCATTGACCGTGTTCTTCATTTCTAGTAATTCTGACTGGTTTTTCTTTATTATTTATTTTTTCTTGTTTATGTCTTGTGTGGACCTTTTTATTTCATTAAATTGGTTTCTTGTGTCTTCTTTGATTCCTTTGATTTCCTCTTTCATTCCTTTGATTTCCTCTTTGGCTTCTTTGAGCATATTTATAATTTTGGTGGATTTATGTTGTCTTGACTTTTGGTGTTTCTTGTATTATGTATATATTTTTGCACCTTGGGTTAATTTAATGCTTGGATTTTCTAGTTAGCTGCAGTATTATTAGATGTATCAATCAATCTGATGTTATATATCTTCAGGTTAGGAGCTTAAGGTGCTAGATGTGGCTCTCAAGACTCTCAGAGTATCTACCAAACTCACCCTAGGTGTTGGGTTTGCCTGCTATGAGATTATTCAAGAAGGCTGAGTGGAACAAAATATAGGCAGATTCTAAAATTTAACTAAACAATGTACACATTCAATAAAAAACAGCACAGAGTATTTTTGTAAGAGTAGGTATTATGACAACCAGATCCTCTAACAAAGTCACTGTCCCTTAGGTTGTGTGGTGCCCCACACCCTTAATCCTGTCAATAAGGAGGTTAAGATTTCATGTCTGTTGAGAGTTCCACATAGTTTGTGACCAGGTGAGACCCTTCTATAATGTACAACAGAAGAGGAAACAAAGCCACTATATATCAATAGGCAACAAAGAACAAGCCCAAAACATAGCTTTTTTAATAATTGAAATTCTGACCATCCATCAGATTTTACCTATAATTTATCCTGATAGGGAAGTTCCAATTAGCACTTCTGGTTCAGGCCTATATACCAGGTTTATTTGGCAGGTACTGACCTGGTGTAATCCCAAGTACCTTTTGGGATGATTTTGGTCTCAGTCATGCTGCACTCCTGCTTGGGTCCCTCTTTGGTGCACTGTGGGTTTAAGTAGGCTGGCTGGGCCATTGTATCTCTGCTCTGGTCATTGATGCTGGGTGCTGTGAGCTCCCTTTCCCTGGTCTCTGGTGCTTGCACTGGTGGTGGGGGAGGGGGCTATGAATGGTGGCTCTCGTCTCCCACTGGTCCACTTGATCCTCTACCATGTGATCTGCTCCTCTGTTGTTCACTGCAGTTCTCCCTTCATGTTTCTTGAGTCTGAGAAAAGCTCCATGTGAGTGGAAAATCCCCTCACCTGGCCTTTTCTGCGGCTCAAGTCGAGCCTTGTAGCTGTGGCCCAATGGGCCTGGATGTGGTGCTGCTGCTGCTGCAGCCACTTCTGCCTGCCTATGTGGGCTCTAGATGTTCTGGATCTCTCCTACTTCTCTTCTGCCATTGGTAATTTCTTATACACCTCACCTTTTAGTAGAAGAGTGTATTTTGTTAGGGGTTTTGGCTTTTTCTCCCTAGGCTGCTTTGGTGTGGTTCCTACACCACCATCTTAACCAGAAGTCCCAAAATCTCTCTTTAATTAATGATGCTTATTCCACTGTACCTATGCTGACCTCTGTCTCCTTTGGAGAATCTGTTCATGTTTATCAGAAGGCAACTAGAATGAGGAGATGAACCACCCCTCACACACCATTGAGGGCCCAGGTGAAACCACAGAGGAATTGGCAAGGTGAACAAGAGTGCTGCTTCCATGGTGAGCCTGACCATCTGTGCCAGGGTGAAGAAGACTGACGCTGAGGACACTCAAAATGCACCAAACCAGAAATCCAGAAGCTGCTGAGAGCTCAAACTAAAGTAGATTTAAAACACTCACCGCTGGATGTGGTGGCACATGCCTTAAATCCCAGCACTTGGGGGGCAGAGGTAAAAGAATTGTCGTGAGTTTGAAGCCACCCTGAGACTACTTAGTGAATTCCAGGTCGGCCTGGGCTAGAGTGAGACCATACCTAAAAAAAAAAAAAAAAACCTGCCATGCTCACAGAATTTTGCAGAAAAAGGGGTGGGAAATGTGTAAGAACCACAGAGTGGAAGGGAATGTTCAGCAGCATCCCCTTCCCTTACAACAACTGACTGATGCTCTCACATCTCACAACCCACAACCCTATGGTGAGTACCAGCAATCCTATTTGGAAGGGTCCTCAGAGGAATGACAGTAGGGAGGATGGAAATGATAGCACTAACATATAATGTATCCATACAACTTTCTATTAAGAAAAAAAAAACATGAAAAAGGGACTTTAGAAAAGCATGCACTTCCAAAAATTAAAGTCAGTGATAAAAACAAGAAGTGTCCCTTCCCACCCCAGCATAAATCTCATAGCTGCTGGGGTGGGAGAGAGAAATACTGGTGCAAAGATCCAACAGCCTTGTTGCCACAGTTATGGGGGGGGAAGGGGATGGAGAGGGAGAGGGAGCCTTGTCTCCCCTGGGTCAGAAAAGATATACTTTAAAGTTCACAACCAGTACACCTGGATATACCTATACCAGGTGCCCCAAACAGTCAGCTTGAGCTTGGAGGAAGAATCCACCCACACCTGGGCAGGATGCATGCTTAAGAGAGAGATCTGATTGGGTGAGACAGGCAAATGATTTATCTCATGGCTGAAGCAGGTGGGGTGAGCTGACATAGGTGAGGCCAGCCGGGATAGGTGTGGCAAGGATGTGATGTAAGATTTCCCTCCTAAGGGTCATCTTGCCTCACCAGACCTGCCTATTCTGGACCCCCCCCCCCCACACACACACACACTCACACCAAGACCCTGTTGGATGCCCGGAACTGTTGGTACCAAGCTCTCCCTGTGCACGCTCACTTCTTGGGTGTTTGCAGACCACGCCTGGAGAAGGGTTGAGGAGAAGGAAGCTGCTTCTCTGCCATTTGTGCTGAACACTCCAGCAGCTTCCTGCTGTCTGGCAGCACAAAGAGAGAGTGTCCCAGGGAAGAGAGGCCCATGGCTGCTATTGCCTGGGGCAGATTTAGCCAAAAGCTGTAAGAAACATGTAGGGCACTGAAGTGAGATCTTGCAATTAGAAGAAAATGTATACAGATGATTGGGCTTCTGTGTGAGAAGGAAAATACTTAGTAGCAGAGCCCAGTAAGTTAAAAAGAAGATATAAAGGGAGGAGAAAGGAGGGGAGGAGGGTGTTTAATAGGTTGGTATTGTATATATGTAAGTAGAATGATTGAGATGGGGAGGTAATATGATGGAGAATGGAATTTCAAAGGGGAAAGTATGGGGGTGAGGGAGGGTATTGCCATGGGATATTTTTTATAATCATGGAAAATGTTAATAAAAATTGTGAAAAGATAAAAAATAAAATAAAATAAAATTTTTGCGCTGGAGAGATGGCTTAGCGGTTAAGCACTTGCCTATGAAGCCTAAGGACCCTGGTTCGAGGCTTGGCTCCCCAGGACCCACGTTAGCCAGATGCACAAGGGGGCGCACGTGTCTGGAGTTCGTTTGCAGTGGCTGGAGGGCCTGGCGCGCCCATTCTCACTCTCTCGCTATCTGCCTCTTTCTCTTTGTCTGTCACTCTCAAATAAATAAATAAAAATAAACAAAAAAATTTTAAAAAATAAAAATAAAATAAAATTTTTATAAAAGAGAAAAAAAAGAAGAGGAAAATGTAGAGCCCAGTTTCTCATCTGCCATCCCAAAGTGGCTCCCCACTTCCCTCTTCTCCTGGCCACTTCCTCTCAGCCAGACCCTCCTTCCAGCTCTCCTGGCAGATCCAAACTGCCCATTTCATTTAAGGGCCATTCATAGCCATCCTGGCTAGGCAGATCTTCAGAGAGCTTTTAGTCTATGCTCATTTGTTTAACAGAGGAGAAATCCAAGTTTTTAGAGGCCCAGACGCTATTCAAGGCCCCTGAGTACGATGTGGACATCTGGGCTGGAGAGAGAGCACAGTCAGTAGAGCGCCTGCCTTGCAAGCTTGAGGGTGTGAGCCCAATCCCCCGGCCGCACATAAAATGCCTCCTGGGCAGTGTGTGTCTGTAATCCCACACTGGGTAGATCCCGGAGGCTTGCTGGTGTCCAATCTAGCCTACTTGGTAAACTCCAGGCCAGTGAAACACCGTGTCTTAAAGGAGGTAAGAGTTCCTGAGGATGACACCAGAAGTCGTCCTCTGGCCTCCACATGAATGTTCACACATGTGCATGCACACATACTGGCATTCATATGTACATACGTGCGTGCACATGCACACACACACAGACACACACATTTTAAAAGAAATGGGAAGCTTACAGTTGTCCCCACTTAGCATTTTACTTTCTCTAGTCCGAGTTCTCCATAGACAACGGCAGAAAAATAATTCACAAGTTTTCAACTTTGAGCTGTTCGGAGTAGGATGGAATCTCACACTGCCTTGCTCAGAACACGCATCACCCCCTCAGTGCCATGTGTCCAGTCCATGTGTCCTGCCTGACCTCCTGTCACTTAGGAGAGTGCTGCCCCAGACTACCAACTTGTCACCTGCTCCACTGATCTCAGTTAACTCCTGTGTGGAAACCCTGAGGTCTACACTGTTGCCCCACAATTTTCTTGGTCTTGCCCTTATCTGGAGCTCCCTCTACCCAACTTCTGCTTTTGTAAATCGTGCTTGCTTACTCTTGCAAAAGATGACTGAGGTGCGAGATGACTGAAAGAGTGAGGGGTAGGTTATTGTAAAGGAATGTGGTGTTTGCCTTTGAAAACTCACTGTGAATGGATGATGGGGCTGCTCTCCTCCTTGCTGTGAGGGGACAGACACCAGCCAGCTTAATAAAGACTCTCCTCTTAAATTTTTATTTGGGTGGTCTTCTGTTCATTTTTGGTCTGGGACTCACTACAGTTCTAGCAAGGAAAATGGTGACGAATACAACATTCAATTCATCCACCAGTTAGATCAGAACCTTCATAAGTCAATAACTTCTCAGTGGTTGGATCCACCAGCTGGGAAACAAGTTCAACACAGGAGTCTTTTGGGGACACTTTATATCCAAACATCTCCTAACAGTAACAACTGTTAAGTTTGTTTATGTCTCATCCTTCTCTGACTCAGGAACTCTGCGGTACCTGTTCCTACCTTTGTGCCCAACATTCTTCCAGCTTGTCACACCATTTATATAATCAAGTCTCAGTACATATGACACCACCTTCAGGGTCTCTCTTACTGCCCACACTGCCCACAGTTGGTTGTCTTGTCACTGATCACTACCCAGTATTGCCCCTTCATCTCAGGTCTCCTGTGTATTCGGTGGTGGTTTGGGCATTGTCTTTTTTCCCATCTAGGCTCTGAGCACCAAGAGAACAAGAGCCCTGCGGATGCTGTCACCTCCGGACCTGGCACCTTGCACGCATTTGTATCAGTCAGCTGTCACTGTGTCACAAGCAGCACCCATTCAGTGGTTCAACCTGAAGCAACTTACCTCATTCCTGGCGGGGAGCTGGACGTGGGGGAGCTCTAGCTGCCTATGTGCCGAAGGTCAGAGGGAATGTCTGTTTATTCCAGGCCTGGTGCAGACCAACTGCATGTGTTGCTAAGCCAGGGCTGATATAAATGCCACTGTGGCATTCATCTGAGCCTGAACCCTCTCTGGACCTGCTCCTGCTGGCCTCTAAGCCCAAGTCTGGCCAGGCTCACCCCCTGACCCAAAATGTACCATCAACAGTCTCTCTAGTTGTAAGGCCCTCTGTGGCATGCATAGAGCACTCCTGGGTACTGGGTACTTGCCTGCTGTGTCCTTGTAAGAAGGACAATGGCTTGATATCAGGAGCAGGGTGCTGAGACCTCTCCCCAAGGACACGGGGCATCTAAGTGCACCTCTGGTGCTCCCCTGGGATGAGCACAGGAAATGTCAGTATCCAGTCATTTGAAAGTGAGGAGTGCACTTATCCATTTAATGCATTCTCTTGAAAGAGAACCAGGCCGGTGGGGCCCCTTCCTGGAGCACCTGGACCCTGCTCCTGCTGCTGCCGACTCTTCCCTGCAGGATCCTTAGAGACCCCCAGGCCCTCCGCCCTCCCTCACAGCCTCCTGAACCCTCCCCTTTCAGAGCCCCTCTGGCTGTCCTCATTTTGGCTTCTCCCCATCTCAGGTCTCTCTAGAGAACTTGCTGAGAAGATGCACTGCAGATTCTGCCTCGGGTCTGCTCACTCCTCCCAGGAGCTGCGATGTGATGGGGCGGGAGACGCCTGGGTGTGCGGGTGCTAGGCCCTTCAAGGTACAGACGGGAAAGTGATGAGGACGAGGACTCACGATGGATAACCGGCATGTGAGCTTTGGGACTGCCGCAATCCGTACACACTCGACAGCAACTACACTTCCCAGGGCCTCTGCAACATGCCTATGGGGCTGGCTATCATCATCTTATGACTCCAAGCAGTGGGGGTCCAAGGGCATGGCTCGCTCCAGGTCACAGATAAAGTGGGGATGCACTTGGGTCCAATTAGCTGTCCCTCCCTCGATATGATGGACAGAGAGAAGGTAGAGGGGCCAGTTAGGTCCTTGCCTGAGTCAGGTGCCACCTTCTGTCCTTAATCACTGTGATAGTTCAAATGTGAAATGCCCCTCATGGACTTATGAATTTGAGGACTTAATCCCCAGTGGGCTGTGCTGTTTAGGAAGTATGCGTAACCTTTAGGAGGTGTAGCCTTGCCAAAGGAGGTTTGGGCCTAGGAGTGTTACAGGCTAGCCCCATTTTGTGCTTTCTGCTTCCTTTCTGGTGATGTGAAGGTGTGTTGCTGACTGCCTACTCATGCTTTCCCACCATGATGGAACTTCCCCTTTAAACTGTAAGCCCAAATAAACCCTTTCCTTCCATAAGTTGCTTCTGGTGAGATATTTTGTTCCAGCAAGGAGAAAGACTGATACAGTCACTGTGACTTCTTACTTCAATGCTGATCTGAATGTGGAGCAGCTGCTGAGAACACCACACCACATGGAAAAGCAAGCAAGGCCGAGGGATGACCCAGTGGCAGAGCACATGCCTGCTGAGCAAGAGGCTCTGGGTTCCATCCTTAGTATGAGAGGGAGAGAGAGACAGAGAAACCAAGAGAAAAGAAAAAGAAAACAAAGGGAAGAAAGGAGCACCCTGCTGGATGTATCAGCTTCTGCAGAATCCACATAGGGTCACGGGGTGGGGCGCTGAGAAAATATTTCCATGGCACTAAACCCATTACAACTGTTCTCCTGCCCTCCCCCTCTCTCTCCTGAGCTTCCTGGAGACTCATTCTGTGCTCATGTGTTAACAGCCCCCGCAGAGAGTTCCAACATCCCCAGCCCCTCCTCTGATTTTCCCATAGTCTCCCTCTACCTTCCAGCCTGCCCAGACCGCCACCTTTCCAGACCAAACCTGAGCCTCCTGTCCCCTTGCTGCCTTCCCGAGTAGTGAGAACATGGAAGATACTCCTTTCTGTCTCCTCACTGTGGCTCACTGTCATTCCTCAGAGCCAGGAGCTTCCCTAGAGTGAGCCCAGTCTCTATTTCCTTCCTTCCTCTATATGCCACTGCAGTGCTGTCCCTCTCTGCAAACCTCTCTCCCTCTCTCTCCTTCTTGAGCCATTCTTTCTTTATCCACCTGTTACCTAAGGATGAACTGTTGAGCTTCCAGGTCTCTCCCCCAACCTCCTCTCTTGTCCACGCCAAGTGATTCTGAAGGGCCTTGTCCCTGCTGCTCCATGAACACGCTGTGCTTTGTGTGTCTCTCACATGTGCTCAGAGGTCAGTCCTCCAAAATATTGTAACAGAGGCTCCATGTCATTGCCCTGTCCCCTTGGCCATGCTGAGTTGCCCAGGCCAGAGGGCAGCTGCTGGCACTATGAAGCCCTTCTTCTAATGCCACTCTTGCCTTCTCCCCTCAGTCCCTTTCCTCTTCTCTTAGGTTCAAACTTCACTTCTCTTTCTTTCTCTCCTCACCCTCTCCTTCTCTTCCCTTTCCTTCCTGCCCCTCCACCCTCTTCCCTCCCTTCCCCTTCCTTCTGTTTGTATTCCTTTCCTTGGAGGACTCCAGTGCAATGAGTCCTAGCTTCTCAGAGATGTCCCCATGGAGATCCCCTTGAATACCCGCCTCCTACCCTGGATTCCTTCACTGGAGCTTCTGGAATCATTTTACCCAATTCCTCCAGAATCTAGACCCTTGTACTTGGACTGTGCTAGTGTGTTCATTTTAAGATAAATAACATATTCTGTCCCCCTTCGAGTTCAGTACTTTGGTATTTATTAGGGAACATTTCCTTTTGAAATTTCTCTCTTGAGGAAGAGCAGACTCTTCAGTATGGATGGTGACTTCTGGTTCCTATTGTCCTGTCACCCAGCACATTTATGCAAGAAGGTATTGTTTACTTTTACGCAGCTGTGCCCGTGAGACCAGAGGAAATCACTTCAAGGAGAAAGGACTTAGCTTGGCTTGTGGTTTCAGAGGGATTCATCTATACATGTTTGGCCTCATGCAATTAGACAGAACATCATGGGGTCAGTAATGGGAGGTTGAGAAACTTCTTCATATCGTGGCAGACAGGAAGCAGAGACACGGAGGGGACTGGCGACCAGGAATCACACCCAAAACACTTCCCAATAATCTACTTCCCCCAAATAGACTCTCCCTGAATAGCTGCACCATCCTGGATCTAAGTATTCAACACAAGAGCTTTTAGGGAGGGGGCATTTCTTGTCCAACCATGACAGATGATCCATGGATGTCTTGAGTGAGAAAGTGAAGGCATCAGTGAATGGATAGACAAAGACCTGGCTCTCTAGCAGCCTTATCTTGGTGGACATGCCTTGCAGAAGACTCATAGACCAATTACCTGGCAGCCTTCTCTAACAACATCCAAATGTCCATCAACTATTCACCCCACCCAATCCCACAGGCTCTCATATTCTCTGCCATCACATTCCACCATCCTTGACAAAACCAACTTCTCCAGCCAGCAATCAGCCTTGGGCTCAGCCGGAGGTTCTGGTTCCAGTTCAATAAATACACGGAGCTGAGTGAGACTCTAAACTGACATAAGTGCATGTAATCCCGGGAAAGGCCACTCCAGAGAGAGGTGGCCCGTGTCCTAGCTGGACTCCAGGACTCATTCAGAAGCACTTGGACATCCGCCTGCTCGCTGCCCATGAGAGCAGCTCTGGCAACAGTCGTCTCCAAGCATCAGCTTACGGAGCCCACATGCACGGGTCCATTTCCAGCTGAAGGGATTAAATCACTGTTGGAGAACTGCAGTGCCTAGGAGCATCTGGGTCACACAGTCTGTGTCTGGCTTTGATCTCCCTGGGGAACAAGATATTGAGGGACATCCATAATGTCCTACAGATGCAAAGTCAGTTACTTGTCCTGTATGAAGTTATTTTCCAAATGAGGAAACTGAGGGAATGTATATGGATTCAGTGGCTGGCCCAGGCCTGTCATTCAGAGTCAGGATTTGGACTCTGAGCCTGAATCCAGAGAGTGCCTGTCCCACCTGGCTTCCCTGAACAGGAAGTCATGTTGAAATGCAAGGAGACATCCAAACCCGGTCCTACAGCAGGCTGGGCCAGCACTCAAGTCAGGAGGGCCGGCCTGGGCTCAGTACTGCCACCATCCAGGTTGCTTTACTTCTTGTGGTCTCACTCCTTGTCAGTGCAATAAGGACAGTTGCAGACAGCTCCACAATGCTGGGACCAACATCTAATGAAACATGGAGTTATGGAAAGAATGGATTTATTTCAAGCTTATGGATCCAGGAAGGCTCCATCACTGGTAGAAGAAGCTGCCTCCCATTCATAAACCCAAGCAGAGGCAGAAACCACCAGCAGCCAGCAAACACCAGAAAGTGGCAAGCAGGGACCAGCAACCAGCAGGTCCCCCAGAGTTCAAACCTCTCTGCATCCTTTGGGGTGGAATTCAGATCCCCCAAATGCACCTTTCGGGTGATGTCCAGGATCTGCTCCCAGGGACACCTCCTCCAGCCAAGCAGCTGGAGAGTCAAGTCAAAAGCTTTAATAAAACCTAAGTCTATGGTGGACATACTTTCAAACTACCACAACAGTATAGTACGTAGATGTCATGAGCTGGACAAAGTGACCTGTCATGACTAGGGCTCCCCAAATGCTCTAATACCACCAGCCAGAAGTAACCTGCTTACTGTTCTGGGCCTGAGCAATGTAACCTCACCCAGAAACCTCCGTCCGTGGTGCTGACGCAGCACTTCAACCTGATCTCCACCTTTATGCTGGGAGCAGTAACCGCAGAGATTACTGAGGGCCGGGCGGGAGTTCCCCAATCAACTCTCCTACATTGCAACTACAGGCAATAACACACTTAACCTTATAGCTCAATGACATCCAACAGCGTACACCTGTGTGGATGCCCTACCTAACCAAACACGGAAAGGTCCTTCCCGCCTATCTCCTACCACTGCCTGTTCGTACCGTACCATGTAATGAGGGGCAGAAGGGGCACAGGTGGCAGAAGAATAGCAGAGTGGTGGACAGTGAAGGCCAGGGAGCTCTCCCAGGGAGACTGAGCTTCAAGCTGCGATCCGACGTGAGCAGGCGACAGCCAGGTACAGAACGGAGTCTAGGTTCGTGCTGTTTATGTATCTGCTCTTAGCTTTGTGGTCTGGGGGAGGAGGACAGCTCCAGGCCTGTCTGGAATCCTGTCACACTCAGATGCTGTTACCTTCAAGCATCTGGGCTCACAGGCATGTCAGGTAAATGGTTTGCCCAAGACCGTGATTTCACTCTTCACCATGAAGAGAAGGGCAGAGACAGCCTCATCTTCCCCTCGGGGACAGGTGATGTTGAGCTGGTCTGGTGGAAAACAGGGAGAGCCACGTCTGCCACCACAGACCCTGAGAAGGACTCGGGTAAAGAGACCTACAGGGGATTCCGAGAGATCTGGGAGACGTGTCCGCGTAACAGGCCGCACCTGCACACTCCAGAACACATGCACAACGGCATGTGGACACGGCTACCCACACACAGACACACGTGCTCTACTCACACATGACCCTCCAACACATACACGTATGTTACTGTGTATACCTTTCCTTTCTCATCATTTGTGCAAACATATGGATAACTGCGAGATGCAAGCCAGCTCTCCAAACTGCACACTCTGTTACTTCCAGGTACAAGCAAACCAGAGGAACTCAAGAGTGCGTTCACTGTGAGTTTGGGAAGCCGTGTCCCTCTGCTTCCTCAGCTGCAAAATAGGAGTGGGGCTGGGACAGGGGCTGGGAGTGGGCGACAGGCGGGGCTGGACTGGTTAGCTTCCAGGCCTCACACCATACGGCGAGGGCATCTTCGTCCGTAATAAGACGCAGCAGGAGCGACTTCTTAGATAGTTGCTGGAGGGTCACAAGCCATGCCCAGCAAGGCATCGCACCCAGATTGTGCACCACCTAGGAAGGTGCTGTGCTCATCACCAGAAGGCGACAGGTGGAGACCAGGCTGTTGTGCTACTTCCTCTCTGGTGTTTTGGGGTGAGTCTATCCCACTCTGACTCTCAGTCTCCCCATCTATAAGACAGGGTGTCATGGATGACAGAATTCCTCTCCAGTTCTCAGGGGTTTTGAGTTCCAGGCTCAGCTTGAGCTGCTAAGTCTCTATCTGTAGCCTTGTGTGGCTCTCTCCTCTTTCTGTTTCCTTCCTCCCCAGTTTTGGATTCCCACATTAACAGTACTACTTGGAGCTTCTCATATACTGCTGAGAAAAGCACCCTAAACCCTTCCTGATGAACCCTGGCCATGGTCTTGCCAGGAACATATAAGGGAGCTCCCAGGGAAACCAATTAGAAAGCTGTGGAAACCATGGAAACCCTGGCATATATTTTTCCTCAATAACTTTGTTAAGGAATAGTTATCACACAATCAACTCTGAAACTTAAATATAAAGCATTTTCTTGGGTTTTCCCCTTAGGTTTTTCAAGGTAGGCTGACCTGGAATTCACTATGTAGTTTCAGAATGGCCTCAAACTCATGGCAATCCTCCTATCTCGGCCTCCTGAGTGCTGGGATTAAAGACATGTGCCACCACTCCTGGAAGCATCTGTTTTGTTTTTATTATTTTTTTTTTATTATTTCTTTCAAGATTGGGTCTCACCATATAGCCCATGCTCCCCTGAAATTCATTATGTACTCCAGGCTGCCCTTGAACTTATGATCCTCTTGTGTTCATCTACTGAATAGCTTAGATTACAAGTATGCACCACCAGGTCTGGTTAACAGCGGCTTTGATATGCATTTGACTAATGATTATTTCTGTGTAGTATATTTTATGCTTACTTTCCATCCATATATGTACTCTTACTATATTGTTCAAGTTTTTAAATTGAGTGATGACTAAAATTTTAAATTCTTTTTATCATATAGGGGTGTGTGTGTGTGTGTGTGTGTGTGTGTGTGTGTGCATGTGTGTGATGTCATTTAGGAGATACATAATTTGTAAACATACAATTTGCAAAATTTTTAGCTTCTGGCTTATCTTTGCCCTCTTGTTAAAAATATCTTTCCAAAGCTGGGTCTGGAGATACAGCTCAGTGGCTAAGGCACTTGTCAGCAAAGCCAAAGGACTGATGTTTGATTCCCCAGTATGCACATAAAGCTGGATGCACAAGGTGGCACATTGCATCTGGAGTTCGTTTGCAGAGGCAGAGGCCCTGGCATACCCATTCTCTCTCTCTCTCTTTATCTTTCTCTCTGCCTCTTTCTCTCTCTTTCCAATAAACAAATAAAATGTTATATAAAAATAAAGTATTAGACAGGAGTGGTGGGGCATGCCTATAATCCCTGCACTTGAAATTGGGGGCACTGAAATAGAAGGATCATTATGTGTTTGAAGGCAATCTGGGTCTACAGAGTGAATCCCAAGTCAAGTTGGGCTAGAGTGAGATCCTACCCACAACAACAGCAACAAAATACCAGGCAAGCATATTCAATGAGGTAGAGGGAACTGCATGGTTCTGATTGGTCAAAGCTTCTTAAACATGTCAAAAGCACAGCCTATGACAGAACAGACTGAGGCACTAGACTCTTCTAATAAAAACTTTTATGGTTCTCTGAGGCAGGGTTGCACAAGCTGCCCTGGAACTCACTATGTAGTACAGGCCAGCCTTTAACTCATAGTAATCCTCCTCCCTCAGCCTCCTGAGCACCGAGATGACAGGTTGGAGTTATCACATGCAGCCCCTGTGCTTCCTTTGAGTGGATATGTTTTCAGCCTTGCACTTAGCATAGTACAATGTTCCCCTTTTGACACTTGCATAAGGATATTCAATTGTCTCCAAAGCATTTCTTGAAAACCCTATTTCCTTTTAATGGAACTGCTTCTCGACCTTATGAGAAATGAGGCGCTGGACAGGCGTGGGCCTGTTTTTGAATTCTGTTGCATTCCATTGACCTGTTTGCCACTGATGATTCTAATTGACTGCACACTGTCATGGTACTGAAGGTTCAGGATGAGGTTTGCAATTGGTGACTGTTAGTTTTCTAACTTGGTTCCTCTGTTTGTAACTGGTCTTGGTTACTCTTGCTCTTTTGCATTTACACTCAAATTGGAAGTAATCTAAACATATTTTAATTATATATATTTACCAGAAAAAAAATTGGAAGTAATCTGATACTGTCTGAGCAAGCTATCAAGTTTTTATTGGGATTGCATTGATCTGTATTATGGGGAGATTGATGGTGTTTTGGTATTTACCAAGTATAAATCTGGGTGTCTTTTTATCATGATTATTCCTAAGAATTTTATATCTTAGTATCATTTGTAAATTATTCTTGATAGTTCATGCCTGGGTCATCTATTTACTAATTACAATAGCTTTGTATGCATTACAAATTCCACCTCACTTTCTACATAGTGATCATGTTGTTAGTATGGACAGTGTCTTTTTTTTCCATACTGGATGCCTTTTATTTTTCTGGTCTGATTGCACTGGTCAGAACATCCAGTACTATACTGAGTAGTGGGAGAGAAGATATCTTGGTTGCTTCACGACTCTTGGGGAAGGATTACTTTTCTCACTACAAGGATGATGTTGGCTATGGAGTTCTTATACATTCCATTTATTGGGTGAGTAAATTTATCTCTATGCCTATTTTTCCTTTTTTTTTTTTTTTTGCCAAGCATAGGATTTTTTTATTTGTTTTCATCATCTTTCTTTTTTTTTTTTTTTTTTTTTGTTTTTGAGGTAGAGCCTCACTCTTGCCCAGGCTGACCTGGTCTTCACTCTGTAGTTCCAGGCTGCCCTTGAACTCAAGGCAATCCTCCTAAGCCCTGCTTCTCATTCTGGGACTAAAATGTGTACCATCATGCCCAGCTCCAAGGGCAATTCGTATTGAGGCCCTAGTTTTCTTTTAAATGATACATAGAAGATAGAGAAGACATAACTTATTCAAACTGATTATTTTCCCCTCCCCAGTATGTCTATTACCATATTTAAAATCCTTATGTGTGTTTTTAATGTTTTCTGTTCAGAACTAGTTTGTTAGCATTTGAAACTTTATTTCCTTATTTCTTTAAGTATAGATTGAAGGCTGCTTCACTGAAGCTCAAGCTGATGAAATCAGAGCCTTCCCAACACTACAAAAGACAGAAATGATGAACTAGGTCTCACTGCTTTTCATCATTGCCTTCAACCTCATTTTTTCCTTTTTGTTGATCAAAGTGATGATTTACATTGATGGATGTTGAAATGTAAAATCACCCTTTATTCCCAACATAAGACCCACTTAGTATTGAGGAATTACCCTCATCATGTCGACTCACTCTGTTTAGAAATCTTGTATCTTTTCATGGTGAATTTGATTATGGTTTGGAGAACAGACTAATGCTGACTAAAGAAGGGTGAATTGGGAAGTATTCCTTCCTCTCTATGCTGAGTGAAGATTTTGCATGGAATTCATATTATTTCTGCCTTAAATCATGGTTAGAATTTGTCAGGGAATCCATCTAGCCTGTACTTATCTTTGGGGAAATATTTTCAAGGATTAAATGTATTTGACAGATTTGTGACTATTGACATTATGCATTTCTTCCTAAGTAAGTTTTGGTAGCTTTCATTTTTTTTTTTTTGAGAAATTAGTCCATTTCTTTTGATTTGTAAAACTTATTGACATAAACTTGTTCATAACATTACCTTATCATCCTTTTAATTTCTGAAGAATCTAGCTGGTGCCACCTCTCTCATACCTGTTACACGTAATTTGTGTCCTTCTCTATTTTTTCCTGATTGGTCTGCCCTGGGGTTCATCAATTTTATAGATTTCTTCCTAGAACTAGCTTTATTGCTTTTGCTTTCCTCTGTTATTTTTTTCCTGTGTTTTTACAGCATTGATTTTCACTCTGGTCTTTATGATCACTTTCCTATATTTTGAGTTTCATTTACTTTTCTCATTTCGGTTTCACGAGATTGAATCTGAGATCATTGATCTGAGACCATTCTTCTCTCCAATTATACACCATTAGTGCTGTAGTGAGGCCATAAGCCCTGATTTACTGTCATCTTCCATGTTTTGATGTGTTGTTTTTGACTTTTGTTCCGTTCAAAATATCTTACAATTCCCTTATGATTTTCTCTTTGACCTATGGGTTATTGAGAAATATGCTATTTGGTTTTCAATTAATTGGTGGTTTCATGGAGATTATTACATGATTAATATCTACAAATTCCACTGTGGCCATAGAACAGAGTACACAATGAGCAAAGTAAAGGGAGAGTCCAGAGTCTAACCACAGCTGGACTAGCCTGCAGCAGAGATGGGTAAGGTGCCAGCTGAGGCCTTGGCCATGCAGCCTGTTGAGAAACCTTTCCCTGCGGACCCCATCGTGCAGCTGTGGCCTGAGGCGGGTCTCCAGGAGGAGCACCTTCCCTTCAGTACCTGTCCCTGCCGGCATCACACATGGCCCTGACTGCAGGCGTCAGAGCAGGACAGCACGGCCTCCACACTGATGGCTTTTTCATTAACTCTGCTGACCCCTGCTTCATGCCAGGCCTGTCCTGAGACTGGAGGCTCAGGAGTGGAATTGGATGTGGTTCCTGCCTGGGGGAGCTCACTGCCCCCACCCTGTGGGGCCAATGTTACACGGGGTGGTCGAGGAGGGCTGCAACCTGAAAGAATGGGCGGGAAAGAAGAAGGAGACCAAGCGGAGGTTTTGTCAAGGTCTCATTTAATGTTGGATTTTTTAGCCTTTTTATAATCAGTCAGCAGGCAGGGGCGTCAAGCAGGGGGCACAAGGAGGTAGGGCCACCTGGCCGTAATCTTTCTGGAACATCTTGGAATGGAACGTCTTGTGACATTTTCCTGGAGCTGTTGTTTGCCCTCAGGGAGGGGCCACATGAGGGCTGTTAGTTCTTCTTTTGTCCTAGGGTGGTCAGGTCATGGTCTCTGACAGCTCACTGCTATGGTCTGGTAGAGGAGGCGCGGACGGAGGCCTGAAGAATGATTGTGGGTCAGGCCAGAGCCCACAGCCGGGCACTGAGTGGGGCTGGGGCAGGACAGAGCTCCTGACCCCTGGGTTGTCAGACATGGTCTCCAAGTGCCAGGCTGGCTGGTGAGGAGCATGATTTCTGGGAGCAGACCCGTTTTACTGTGGGAATTGTGAATGAAGTGAAATCAAGGGAAAAGCGTCTTCCCACCGTTCCACGCCGCACCCCACACGCAGTAGCCATTCTCTTTCTACTGCTGTCCAGCTCCGTGCTTGAGACGTGCTCAGTGTCAGTCAGGAAATTCTCCATCGTAGTCACAGGAGTGATCAGCCACAATCCAGCCAGACAGACTGGCTTCACCAGTTGGAATTCAGTGGAAACACTAACAACCACAGAGGCAGGTCTGCCTAGGGGCCACTGGACCCAGTGGGGCCACAGACTCTGCCTCCAGTTTTGACTTTCTCTCCTTGTCTTCCTCCTGCTGCCTTCATCCCTGACTAGCCACATCTTCATTTCAGAGCAAATGGGAAAACCCCGCATCCCGTCTAGAAGCTTCCTCCCAGGAGGGGGGTGTCTTTTCTTCTCCAGAACCCCTTGCAACACCTCCTTGTGCTTTATTGGTCTGAACTATGTCGTGCAGCCTTCCCAGGACCAATCACTGTGTTCATCAGGATGGGATACACTGAGCACTTCCACAAATGAGAATCCTTTGTCAGAGCTCAGGATGGGCATCCCGGCCACTTGAGGAAAGTGAACAGGTCAGTTTTCCAAGGGTGTGTTCATTGACCTTGTGGGAAGAGATGACATGGAAACTGGAGAAGTAACAAAGAACTAATACCACCACCCCTGAGATCATTTTTAAAAATGCTATGAATGGCATAGGGGCCCATGCTTATAGTCCCAGCACTCAGGAGAGAGAGACCAGAGAACAGCCACCCACTTGAAGTCAGCGTGGCCTCCACAATGAGGCTCAACCTAACCAAAGCTACATAACTAGATCATGTCTCAACAACAAATGAAGGCAGGCTGGAGGGATTGCTTAGTGGTTAAGGCGTTTGCCTGCAAAGCCAAAGGACCCAAGCTCAATTCCCCAGGACCCACATTAGCCAGATGCACAGGGGCGCCTGCATCTGTAGTTCATTTGCAGTGGCTGGAGGCCCTGGAATGCCCACTTTCTCTGTTAAATAAATAAATAAAAATAAAATATTAAATACAAAAAATGACGGCTACCGGTGTGGGGCTGCTTGGACCGTGTGGGAGTGTGGTGTGAGTAGGCCTAGGGTCTGGGTTCCCAGGTTCCCTGCTCCCTGAGGACATAAATGACCCCCTCACACATCAGCCAGGCCCATGGGAAACCACCAAGGAATCGGTGAGATGAGCAAGAGGGCTGCTATAATGGTGAGCCTGGCACCAGGACCAGGGTGATAGACACAGTCACTGAGGATACTCAAAATGTACCCAAGCAGAAACCCTGAAGCTGCTGAGAGCTCAACACTAAGGGAGACTTAAAGCACACCCTCCATGGCTCAGGGAATTGTGCAGGAGAGGGGCCCGAAAGATTGTAAGAGCCACCGAATGGTAGGGAATGACCAGAGACATTGCCCACCTCCTCCACCTGACAATGACGGGCTGCTGCTCTCACATCTGTACTCCACAACCCCAGGGGAATACCAGAAATCCCACTGAGGAGGGCCCTCAGCTGACTAGGGACTGGAAAGAGGGAAATAATGGTACCAACACATGATGTGTCCATACAAAGTTTCTACTTAATAAAACAAACAAAACAAACAAATAAGCAAAAAGCAGATGAATGAAACTTTCTGCAGCCAGGGCCTCTGTCCTGCTGAGTGGCATTGAGTTTCCTCTCCCAATACTGGCTCATGACTCCAATTATCTGTGGTGCACCCTCCATCTGAGATTCACTCCTTCCCTGACATTCCAGGTCTCGAGAATGACCCTGAGCCACCCAGCACTGGGTCCTTCCTACAGTACTTCCCAGGTATGCCTTTCCACTTGTCACACTATGTCTCCATGTCACATCTACCTGCTCAGGTTCTGAATATGGTAAAGATCACACCCAGCTGTGACCTCCTTGGAACCCTGGACTGAGTTTTGATTATCGTGCTTGCTTTAGCCTCTGGTCATTGAACAGTTCAGAGAAAGGGCACAGGGAATTCTGGGGAATGAAGGAACTGGGCTACTTTTGCTGAGTACACAGCTGGCTGTGTAAGTGTTTTCTTTTTTATAAAGAAAGGAGCCTGAATGGTTAATAGCCTTCCATGAAAACTAAAGGGAACTAAAGAGTTAATAGCTATCCGTAAAGCTTGTGGGCAACAATGAATTTTGGCACTCTTCTCTGATTAATGTACTTTCCTTAGCCTAGCTGGCCTTGAAGGACCAGAGACCATCTGAGAATCCTCCCTTAGACATTCCTGGCTGAAGAAGCCTATTCTGAACAAGGGCACAAACAGCTACAATTTTCTTACAACTGCACCTGGTACAGTCTGTTTTTCTTAGGATCCTCCTTATAAACTTACACCCCAGCCTGGCCCAGTGTTGCAGCTTCATCCCACGGGAAAGCTGAGGCCCCTCCTGTTTCTCTCAATAAACAGTCTTGTCTGCAGAGATCAAATCCAGTGTTCTCTCTTGCTTTTCTTACACTTTCCATACAGAGCCATGAGCCACAAGCTCCAGGTGGATCCCAGGCTCCTGTGAACTGTACCTGGAGGAGGGAGGAGTGGCCGTCACAGCAGGTGGAGTGCTGTATGGTGGAGGAAGTGGCAGTCTTAGCAGGTGGAGTTTCCCATTTGTTGCTTTCAGTGAGAAATTGAAAACAGAAAATCTCACTGTGTCCTCAAAGTGTAAGTGTGCCATAGAAACAAATGTGCTTCCTTCTGGTGTTCCAGGTGAGGGGACTGACACAGTCTTCAGGAGTTCACTGCCATGCTGCATGGACAGACTCTGTCCTGAGTCCCCTGTGGGTCTAGAGGATGGTGCCATCTCAGCTTGGAGCCCAGCCGCTGAGCCACACTTGCTACCCAGACCTGGCAGCGGGGGCCCAGTGTATTTTGAGGGCTGAAGGAGCCACGTTCAGTCACCTGGCCTGGCTGCTTCTCCTGAGCTGACCTTCGGCCATCTTGAACAGTCGTGTCCTCCCTGGTCCTCTGACCACATCATGCTCCTGCCCCAGTTCCAGGCACTGAAGGGTCTTACTGTTTCAAGTGGCTTTCCGCTCTGTCCACAGTGGTCTGGCAGCACACGGCCTCTGGGGTCCGTCCCAGTCAGGAAAAATTCCGGGTACCTGAGCCTGGCATTGGCAAGGAACAGACCAAGCAGACACCTGGTGCTGCTTGTCTCCACCTTTCCCTTGGCCCAGGAGCCTCTCTCTCCTTCTTGGAGCTCTTATTAACACTTCAAGCCCCAGGACATCAGCCCCTCCTCTGGGAAGTCCTCTCCGTGTTTCTCAAGTAAAGCTGACCCTCCCTGGCCTGGGCCTCCGCCATGGAGCCCGTTCTGTCTTCACACACAGCTGGGCCTTGTGAGTAACCTCTGCTCTGCCACCCTGCCATCTTCCCCACACCTGCCAGCGTCCCCAGCAACCGAAAGCAGGGGCTATGTGGGTCCAGTCACTGCCCACGTAGAGAGCATCACTGTCCCACAGCCCCTTCTGTGATGCCGTCAGCAGAGACAGCAGCCTCCTGGGGTCAGTCTCCGTGGCCCCACTGTGGGAGCGAAGGTGTTGGGAAGTTCCCAAGTGTTGGCTCACCTGTCTGTGCCCAGCACTCCCACAGGCTGTTGCTGGCTCTGTGGGGAGGAAGGGCATCCTACTACATCCATGGGGTCTGAACATCACACGTGGGAAGTTAAGACCTAGCACTCAAGAGTGAGCAAATTCAAAGAGCTCAGGAAAAATAGCCACCAATGAAAACTAGTGAATTGAACATCATCAACATTAAAACTTAAATCTCTCATGTGTGGATCCCAGCTATAGATGACTGGGCTTCTGTGTGAGTAGGAAGAAATCTCAGTAGCAGAGGCCAGTAAGCTAGAAAGGAGATATAGAGGGAATAGAAAGGAAGGGGGGGTGCTTAATAGGGATAGTATTATGTAAGTAGAAGAATAGATTAATGGCGATGAAAAGGCCTAAGTGAGGTCAGGGGAGGAGACTGAGTAAGGAAAGGTGGAGGGAAGGCTAATCAAAATCTAAGAGGATATAAATAAATCATATGGAAACCTACTCTTTTGGACAATGGAACACTCAGGAGCATAGATTGTTAGTTGAAAATTTTGAGTGCCAGGGATGGGATACCTTCCAGTGAGTTGTTGGCCAGGGAGGTCCCTGATGTTCCCAAAACATTATAGGCCATTGCTGAGGCCCTTGGTTTCCCACCAGGAATAGAGGGTAAGACCCTATTGCTGAAGACTCCACATACTTGGGCTGCAAGGTCATGGAGAAACCCTGCTGGAACTGAGCTGATAACCTCCTCCATGTAGCCCAGCTGACAGAAAGCTGGAAGAAACCATTCTGCATGCAGTTCAATGGGAGAGAGAGAAATCACCAGTGAAGATACTCAACAGTGGACATTGCAAGCCAAATTGGCCAAATGAGCCAATGGATGCAATAGTGTCAGGTTTGTCATGGTGGAAACCAACTGCCCTCTAATTGGACTGGAGGCCTGCTCAATGGGAGGGAATACATCCCTGATCCTGAAACCTAAAACAGGGGTAGTTATGAGCCCTAGGGGTGTAATGTTTGTGGCTGTCTGGCTAAATATATGTACTATGCTCATCAAACTGCGCAGTAAGCACTTCTCTTAATGTTCATACCCATATATTAATCCTACTCTCACTTTTGGTAGAGAACCTTCTCTATATGGCAGTGACCTTGGGATGACTCAGAAGGCATCATGGTTCTGGGAAGAAGTGACAGATGAATGCTAAGCACTGCAATATCTCTATCACACCTTCCAAGACTCAGGGTCCATTGTGGAAGAGGTGGTGGGAAGAATGTAAGAACCAAAGGAAGGATAGGACTCCTTACAGCGTGCTCCTCCAGCCTGGATATCCATGACCCCACAGTGCCTGACACTAGCTACACAAGACCATCATCATAGAAGGAAAAGATGATGACAACAAAATAATAGAGAGATTGAGAGGGAGAGGGGATATGATGGAGAGTAGAGTTTTAAAGGGCAAAGTGGGGGGAAGGAGGGCATTACCATGGGATATTGTTTACAATCATGGAAGTTGATAATAAAAACTAAATAAATTTAAAAAACTTAAATCTTTGCCGGACAAAAGACCCTTCAAAATGAAAAGACTGAAATAAACATGTCCAAGTCATGCCATTGCTACAGGGATTTTATCTAGAACACATAGACAGCTTTTAATATGATTAAGGTAAACATCTCCATCCAAGACTGGAATACACATCTTATTAACAGAGAGGAATGGATAGCACATATGCACATAACCATATCTCAACATCCATATTAAAGTCAGAGCCCACAGGAGTGATGGGACATGAAGGCTGGTGGCCCGGCTCTGCACAGTGTGGAGGACGAGCCCTCTGGCAGGCTGCCGTGGGATGTGCAGTGCTTCCCCCATACGCTCCATCACCTCTTGCTCATTATCCTTCCTCCGCAATGCTCCCGAGTGGTCATTAACCAGTGGGAGGAAGGACGCACTGTGGGAGGGTTGTGGGGGAGTGACTCTGAATGACAGTGACTTCTGGGCACCAGCTTATATCCCAGCCTCTGTGACCCACAAAGGACCCGTTGGAGAAGGCAGGGTGTCTCCATGGCGACATTCAGGACCCTGAGGAGTATTTAATTCTGCTGATTCCACTGTCACTTCTCTCAGGGCAATCATAATATTGTGACCACCATGACAAGATCCATCACCCAAGTAGACACAGAGCACCAGTGAAACATCTTTCAGGCTGTCACCTGTCTCTCCTGAGCTGCATGGGCCCACAGGAGGCCATTGGCTCTGGGTTTTTGGAGAGCCTGCACCTCACTTTGGGGGTGGTAGGAAGATGATGTCTGTCTGGGGGACCCAGCCACCAGGAACCTGGAGACACCTCCACCACTTTCTGTCTGTCTGTCTGTCTGCTAAGGATCTCTGCCTGCTGAGTGTGTGATGCTGGACAGGTGAGGTCACTGACTGTAGCACGTGAAGGAGGCAGTGCTGAGTGGATGCATCTTCCTGGGATTTGACCATCACATCTGCAGACAGCTGTCTGATTGGCCGGCAAGGACAAACACCTTCACCCCACCCCTGGGTTAGTTGACTTGTTCATCTTGGCTACAGCTACAGAAGACATCTCGGCCAGGCCAGAGCTTGGAGAGCCCCATGACAGCCTGGGCATCTCCTGTGTCAGGGATATGAGCCTACCAGGACCAAGTTCTGGCCCGTGGTCCTCCGCTCCCAGGCTTCTCGTCTCTTCTGGAGTCCAGAGCTGATGCGGTTCTCTGCCTCCTCTGCGGTGGGACAGCTGATGGGGCTCCCTTCAGCTCTGTGAGCTCAGCCTGCCGCTCTGTCGGGAGACCCCCTTCCTCTGTCTGTCCAGCGCCTCACTCCTCCCCCACCCGGCAAGCACGGAAGCCTCCACGGGCTGAGGAAGCCGTCCCGGTCCCCGGGCCGGCGCGAGGGCGAGCGCACGACCAGCCCCAGCCAACCAGTCTTCCCTGAGAGCTGCTGATGCGCAGCTGCCTGGGGCTCGCCCTGCGCCCGACGTCACAGCTGTGAGGACCACACAGCCTGGTTGTGGGCACCGCGAGGGGCAGCCTGCGCGGGGAGGAGGCAGAGCTGAGGGGCAGAGAACGAGGGCAGGATGGTATGCCCTGTGGGAAGGAGGGCAGGGGACCACCATCAGGGGAGCCAGGAGCCAGCAGGCTGGGGAAGAGGGCCACCCGTATGCCTGTGGCTAAGAGGGCCTGGTGACCGCCCGCGGCCGGGACCTGCACTTGCGGAGTCGGCAGGCTGGAAGCAGAGGCCCTGGACGCGGGGCGGGGATGCACACCTCCATCTAGTTTCACCATCACGCATGCTTCCTTCCGTGTTGAGATGCCTGGTAAAAAGTTACAATTAGGGCTGGAGAGATGGCTTAGCGGTTAAGCGCTTGCCTGTGAAGCCTAAGGACCCCGGTTCGAGGCTTGGTTCCCCTGGTTCCACGTTAGCCAGATGCACAAGGGGGCGCACGCATCTGGAGTTCCTTTGCAGACGCTGGAAGCCCTGGCGCGCCCATTCTCTCTCTCTCTCTCCCTCTATCTGTCTTTCTCTCTGTGTCTGTCGCTCTCAAATAAATTTTAAAAAAAATTAAAAAAAAAGTTACAATTAAAATTCTGGACTCCTAGAGCCATAGTATTCTAGAATCGAGTTCTTAAACAAACACTAGGAGTTAGAGAATCTTAGGTTTCATGACTTCCTTCAGGAACATATTCCTGAACATGTCCTTGATCCCTGCTCTGTGCTGGATACTGAGGATGCAGGACTGAGGAACCCAGGAATGGTCCCAAGCTCCCTGGGCTGTACCTTCCAGAATCATAGAGGCTCAGAGTTAAGAGGTCTGGGGAGGATTTCTCAGCTTTTTATTTTCGCCCTGCCCCTCGGAGGACCGAGGATAGTCTCTGGGTGAACTGATTGGAGGTCAGAGCAAGAATGCACTGGGGGAAATTGACAAGGGAGAGTGGTCCCTCATCCATGACAGACCTGTGGTCTCCGTCCCTGGAAGTAGGTCCCCCACGGCCTCCTCACTGTAGTAAGGTAGCTGTCATTGCCCAGCATATCTGCCCCCGTGGGAGTTTGTGTGGGGATATAGGAGTGGGTGTCCCCTGCCATAGTCTGTCTGCCTGAGTCCTTGAGAGGACACCAGAGTGACATGGAAACCCCTGGCACTGACCCTGATCCCGAAAGCCTCTAATGCCAAGCCTGACTGCCTCCAGGCAACAGGTTCCTCATGTGACCTCTCCCCAGTGGCCAAACCCAGTCCCTGGTGACCAACTCTGCTCCTCCAAAGAAAGCCCCTCTCCCACAGCAGTTCTGACGGCAGAGTCCACCTCTGTCCAAGTTGTTTTCTCCAAACAGCAGAGAAGAAGTTCTACTCTTGAGCTCTAATGAAGCAATCACTTCAACAAGATAAACGTGTATGGCTGATAATGTTTAAAGTTCTTAGCTCTAAGTGTGAAGTATGAGTTTTATAAAACAAAAAGTAAACAGGCTCTTTCAGTCAAGTTGACTTTGAGAAACGAAAATTATATTAGGATCCTAACCGATGAGGCTGCAGATTTCATTATGCAAAGTGGCTCATGGAGATGGCTTGAAAACCAATAGGACAGAAAGACTGATGATGAAAGTCAGTGGCCCCCTGAGTCATTCTGTTCCTTGGGTCTGTCTCTGGGGTGATGCCTTGTCATTTTCGTGACTCTCCTGTCGTTCCCCATCGTTTTCCCCATCAAGCTCAATGATGTGTTTGCATGGCTGCCGCCCAGCTTCCTGCCACGATGGGTGAAACTTTGGCTCATTTATGCTCCAGCCCATCTCCCTTTCTGCCAGTTACTGTGTTTACAGCTCTTTTTTTTTGTTGTTGTTACCATGGAAACTTTAGGATTCATATGCTTATTCCTGTGGAAGTTATATTACAAGATGAAGTCAGAGGGAGTCAATGCCGATCTGATAATACAGAGGAGAGATCTCGCTTCATTTCTGGGTGGATGATGCTCTAACTCCCTGCATGGTCTCTTCTCTTTCCCTTCCCCTGTGCCGACCTCATCACCGGGCAGGCTTTCTCTATGCAGTAGGAAAGATGCTAGTGATATTTGGGCTCTGTTACTGGTAAAGACGGGTTCTGTCTAAAATAAGCCCTCCATGGGGGGTTAGCCCTGATTCCTTAAGGCATCTTTGCAGAGAACTGGGAGGTGACGAATGTTCACTGAGGTCAAGCTCCTGAGTGCCCAGCCGCTTAGCAAGACCTGGTGAAAGTCTTATTTTGTGGGGACTGGGGACCTTGTGAGCCAGTTGCAGCAGTCGGGGGAGCAGGCGGGGGAGCTGGGCGGGTAGATGCTGAAGAATCCCATAGACAAGTGTGGATCTCCATGAAGGCACACGGCGGGTATTTGGCAGCAAGGCTGAGGTGGTAAAAAGAGTCAGAAGTGGGCTTAGGGAAGTGATCAGAGAAAACAGCCATGCAAAGGCCCTGTGGCAGGAAGAAGGCTGTCACAGGAGACTAAATATGCCTGCAGATCTGGAAAGTAAGGGCTAGGGAAGAGGTAAGCGTGTTAGGGACCACCCCAGGCAGGGAGGAGCCCAGGTATGACTTACTACACATGGCTGAGCACATCAATATACTGGCTTATATCTGAATCATAAGAAAAGGGAGGGCTGGAGAGATTTCTCAACGGGTATTTGCCCCTGTGACCATGGGCCAGTCTCTTCTCTGGGGTCCATTTCCACCCCTGGTTATATTGTTGCTGGACACAGGGAAGGGATTTGGAATATGTGAATGCTAGCATTTTGCTTGTGATAATCATTTTATTTGCTATTGTTGTGGAACCCTCTAGTTCGGTGTAGTCATCTAAGGCTTTTAGGTTTGTTCCTTAGGGAAAGAAGGTATTGATCACCTCAAAATGGACAGGAAGAAAGAAGTTATGAGATGCAGAGAAAACAAAAGTAACTGGTTTATTACCACAAAATCTCTGGTCAGGACGGGAGGGATCCCAGAGCTAGGAATCCATCTGAGCAGGCTCTGGGATCAGGGTTTTATGGGGTGGTCCACTTCCCTCTTATGCAAATCATAGAGCCGATTCCTCATCTTATTGGTCCATCTTGTCAAGGAGTTTTGTTGGTGGAGTGTAAGTTCTGTCAGGCATCGGGGTCTCTTATAGGGCAGCTCCTTGATGCCTCCCCACATGCATCCTGGAAGTAGGGGAAGACATCTCTTTCCTCAGGTGAGCCACACAATAGGATGCCCCTTCCTCCACTTCTTCAATTCCCAGATGGCCTGCATCACAGCCCAGAAAGGAAGATGCAGGCTCTACATGTGTGTGTCGCCCAAGCCTACCCTGTTGGCACCTGGCCATCCGCTCAGAAGCACTGGTGCTGGAGCTGCAGCCTGGGTGCTGAAGGCCATAGCCAGCGTAGCTGCAGTGGCCAGGGCCTGGCTTTTGCAAGGCAGCTTCAGAATCTGTGGGTCCTCTTAGCTGGATGCCAAGCTCTGGGTGCAGGCAGCAGAGCTCTCTCCCTGGAAAGGCCAAGTACAGCCTTGCTCTGTGCTATGCTCTGTGGGCAATCACAGCACTGTGCCGGTCTCACTACTTTGTACCTAAAGTCATTCTAATTACAAAGTGGGCTTCAAAACATGTATCACCCTTATTTGGTGTATTGCATTCTACCTCTGCATGGGATTCCAGGGTACAGAGGTGAGCAAAGGGTGCCAGAGCTCAGACCTCTTTTCACAGCTCTGGGCTGGAATTCAGATCTGCCCCCAAACACACCTTGGGGCAGGATCACAGGATCTGCCCCTAGTGACACCTCCTCCAGCCAGGCTACTGGAGACTGAAGTTACAAGCTTAATAAAAACACGAGAGTCTATGGGGGACATACATTCAAATTACCACATGAGAGGAAGGGCTGTACCAATAGTCACTATGGGCACTATTGCATGGATAGTGACCCTGGACTCTGATGAAAATCTGTCATGAGATGAAGGGGATTGACAAGGTTTAAAACAGTTGAACTTAAATATTTGTAAGATGGTTGTATTAGTTACTTTTGTTGTTGCTGTGACCAAAGCTACTTCAGGAAGAAAGTTTATTTTGGCTCATGGTTTCAGGACACAGGCCACCATGGTGGGAAAGACATGGCAGCAGGTATGTGACTTCACCCCCAGTCAAGAAATGAAGGGGGATTAATGCTGGCGCTCAGCTCAGTTTCTCCTTTCCTTTTTATTCACACAGGACCTCCATACCATTCAAGGCGGGTATTCCATCCTCAGTTGGTCTTCCCTAATGCACTCAGATATGTGTCTCCTAGGTGATTCTAACTCAGTCAAGTTGATAGTGAAGGCTACCTACCACAAGAAGTCAACTGCTGTGCAAAACTTCCACTTTTTTGGCATATTTTTCTCTTCCATCTGTACAGTGCATAGCTACATTGTTACAGATTTCACCTGGTAGCTTGATGTAGACTTCAACTCCACACTAAACTGGGCACCTGGGGTTGAACAATCCCAGGAATTAAGACAGGTTTTCCTTAGCCTCGTAGGAGAAAGCCCGTAGATATAACCCATGCTCAGAGCAGGCCTCCACTTGAATTATTTTGCTTCATTAATAGAGCAGCAGAGCATTCAGACACATATAGAATGGGCAGTGTCAGCTTGAGTATGTCAGCATCACACTCTCTAGGAAAAGAAAGCTGAACCATTGGTTTTCTATCCTGCTTAGCCACAATGCTACCAAATGCAGTGAGAGGTCAATGGGCTGAGTTAGAACAGAGTAAGTAGCTCTGACATGGAACAAAAATTGGCTTTCTGGGCTGGAGAGATGGCTTAGGGGGCAAAGTGCTTGCCATGTAAGTTTCAGTTCCTGAGTTTGGACCCCTACCACTCATGTAAAAGGTGGGCATGGTGGCATGACTGTAATTCTAGCACTGGGAAGGCAGAGAGGAGGAATCCTGGGGTCTGCTGGCCAACTAGACTAGCTGAATTGGCGAGCTCTAGGTTCCCTGAGAGACCTTGTACTAAAAAACATAAGGTGGAGGGATGGAGAAATTTCTCAGAGTTAAGGACATTTTTTAAAAAAATTTTTATTTATTTATTTGAGAGCGACAGACACAGAGAAAGACAGAGGGAGAGAGAGAGAATGGGCGCGCCAGGGCTTCCAGCCTCTGCAAATGAACTCCAGACGCGTGCGCCCCCTTGTGCATCTGGCTAACATGGGACCTGGGGAACCGAGCCTCGAACCGGTGTCCTTAGGCTTCACAGGCAAGCGCTTAACCGCTAAGCCATCTCTCCAGCCCAAGGACATTTTTTTTGCAAGGCCTGAAAACCCAGGTTCAATTCTTCAATACCCATGCAAAGCCAGATGCAAGGTGGCACATGCATCTGGAGCTCCTTTGCCTTGGCAGGAAGCCCTGGTGTACATTCTGTCTTTGTCTCTTTTTCTCACTGCTTACAAAAAATTAATAAAAGGTATTTTAAGAGCTAAGGCTATGGCTCGGCAGTTGCTTTCAAAGCATAATGTCCTGGGTTCTGTTCCCCAGTTCTTAAATGATAAGATGGAGTGTAACTGAAGAAGCCTGACATTGACCTCTGGCATCCCATGCGTGCATGTGTACACATGCACACAGATTGCACACATGTGTGCACCCACATGCATGTGAATGTGCATACACACTTCCAACACACACACACACATTGCAAAACTTGATTTTGGTTTTCCGGTCTATGACATTTACTTATCTGAGGATCCTCCTGATTTATCCAAATGTGGATATCCTTAGGGGACCTTACTGATGCCTCAGGCTTCCTCACTGATAATAAGGCTTGGGTTGGGGTTTCAAGTGACCATTGGGTTTAGGGCATGACATAGGGAGCAAGCTCTCTGGGGCAGCTGGTCAGTCCCACTGCAAAGTTATGATTCCTGGCAGGAGACACAGTGGCTTGACTCCAGCCATCATCAAATCCTGGTTGACTTCTCAGGGGTGGCTTCTGAGGAGCCTCGTGGTAGCTCCAAAGGCATGGAGTACCTAATGAAAGCAGCTGCACCCTTTAAAATCTCCTTCCTCTTCTGCCTTGCCTAGGTTATCATATCCCTGAAAGGCCTCTGCTACTGTAGTCAACAAGAGAGTCTGAGGTTCTGCGTACACTGTTTGTAATTCTGTCAAATATCAGGAGCTGCCTGTGTTAAAATGCATGGCAGGTCAATTCTTCCTCCCCCTGACTCAGGGTTTGTTGAAGCATTTGTGGAAAGCTTACAAAAGCAGATTTTTAAAAAGCCAGATTTCTCGATCTTCCTGAGTTACTTCCTTCGTTTGTCATAGTTTGCTAGCTTAACCGAGCATCCTTACATTCCCTCTGCCACATATGTCACCAGGTTGTCGGCCCTTCCCTGTGTGCCTCACTTTCAGGGCTCCGCCAGGGTCCGCTGAGTCGGGGGAGCAGCACTGCCAGGTCAGGAGTTGGTGCTCATCAGCTCTGTCTCTGGCCTCCGCGGGGGTGTGCTCCCCGCTGTCGGCAGTGGAACTGCAACGGGAGCCTGCCGCGCCTCCGCTGCTTACAGCAGAGGCGAGGCTTCGCTTGAGGGACTCTCTTTCGTGACCATCAGCACCCTCCTGACAAGCTTCTGCCTCTTTCTTGGCATCGTGCCAGGCCAGCGAGGGACAAAGAGGCCAGACGCGTGGGCAGGATTTCTTCAGCTCTTGCCCCCTGTCCTGTTGGGAGCAGTTCAGGCTCTGTGGTTGGTATCCAAGTCACTGGCCTAAGGTTCCCAGGGTCAAGCCAGGAGGTCTGAGTGAGCTCAGGGGGAGATGAAACCCGGGAGGTAGGAAGCAGAAGTCAGTGTTGGAGGCACAGGGCAGGGACCAAGACGGACGGTCACCCTGTTCTGCAGGCTTCGGCTCTGTGGTAGCATTGGTTCTCTTCCGTGCAGGCCTAAACACAGTGTAGTTTCCGCCAGTTTTCCTGTTTGGCAAAATGGATCTAGGTGGAGGATTGTATCACAATTAAAAGACCCATTCAAAGACCATTGTTCCTGACCCCAACTTACACTGAGAGAAAGCACCATTAGCCCCCAGTCGCTTTTTTTTTTTTTCTTTTTTAACCCATCAAGTTTATGCCAGTAACCACCCAGAGGTGCTCTTTGGGAAAATTTTGGGTGTTTCCCATTTTGTATGTCCCAATGTGCCATGCTGGTGGATCCAGAGCAGGACATGATGCTGAGCTGCAAGTCCAGCAAAGAGGTGGAACCAAACTTGTAATAAAGGCAAGTATAAATGAATTAAGTAAAGGTCCTACAATATTCTTATGGAGAGTGTGAGACAAAGCTCTTTGAAATAACATAAAGGAGGTACAATTCCTGAAGCAATACAGAAATCTGGGCCTGGATTTGGATAGTTAAGAAGGCAGTGGAGGAGATCTCTGAGTTGACTTGGGATGTCTGATGCTAAAAGGAGCCAGTGAAATTGACTGTCGCAAAGAAGACAGCCAACCCAGGGAAGCACAAGAGACTCTGAACGATTCACAAATTCTCACAGCCCCAGAGAGAAAGACGTACTTCCCAGTATAAGCTAATCCATTAGTGGGGGTAGCTACATTTCATGTATAAAGGCTGAGTTATGTAAAGCCATTGGGTAGCCTTAATATTATGAACATTGGTTTTGCCACTATAGTTTATGACCAATGATCAAGCATCCTGGGAGTGAGTGCAATTTATTCTTTTAATTCCAAAGGTAGGTGAAGGACTATTCTTTAATTAGGATCAGACATTTCAGAAGTTTTCCCAGAACCAGGGAGAAATGGGAGGATTGCAGGGAATCAGGCAGAAAGAATGATAGACACACAGGTGCAGGACATGTTCCTGTTTGTGAAGAGTCCAGTAGAGGGGAATGAAGTCTTTGAAGAAGCTCTATAGGTTAAGAGGTGCTGAAGGAGGTTTCCTCCGGTTTTAGGAAACTCAGAATTATGACACAGAATTGGTCAGTAGCCAAGACAAGAATTAGTACAGGGGATGAGACTCCAGGAGACAGACTCAAGCAAGAAGTTTAAATTCTCTGTTGTCTGTTATGGAAGGAATTGTCTTGAGCCTTCATATGTGAGGACACTGAAACTCCCCCTTGCAGGGGGTCCTGGGAGTGCCACCCCTGTTACCTGAGGGTGATCAGGCCTTGTAGACTGCACCTCAAGTGTTGCTCAGAGGCTTATCATAGTCAGACTTGTCTTTTTCACTCTGCAAATGAATTTGCCACAAGAATTTTAATAGCACACACAAGGCAGTAACATGGACGGGGCTATGATTCTGTAAAATGTTGCTCCTGTGGGAGGACCACGCAGACTAGATCTTAGAAAGCAAAGACTCCAAAGCAATTCTTCAGGTGACTTTCCAGTTAGTACGAGGTAGGTTGACATCACTTGCAATGATTCCATGTGGGTCAGTCCCATCTGGGTCGCCAAAAAATGTTACTGATCTCAAGGATTCTGATGCTGTCTACAGAAGACTCAAGAAAGGACTCAGGTCAAAGGAACAAAATGTTTATTCTTGTGCCCCAGCACAAGGGAGGGAGCATGTCAGGGAAGAATATCCAAAGAAGTATCAAAGGAGAGGAAAACAGAACAAAGGTGCTACTATGTTCCCAGGGGGACGGGGGCGGGGTCCCTGGATGTCAATTCATGTAGATACAGAGTTCCACTTTCACCAGTGCTTTCTCCTGTCATGATCTTTTATGCACCAATCCTGTGTCCCGTTTTAATCTCAAGTTTGTGCCATGGGGTTTGATTTATGTATTATAATGAGGCAGGTTGTCATAGTATACCGTTGTGACTATTTGGAACATGTCTGGTACTACTAGAGCAATGTCCTTAACATTATTTAAGAGGCAGATAAGTTAATTATCTTAGTATATTTTACTGATGACTATGCCACTGCAAAGTTAAGCTATTTTACAACCATTGCTAGATTAATGACCTTCTTAACTACTTCATTTTCTCATTTTTCTTTCTTTTTTTCTTAGTTCTATTTCCTGGCAATGCTTGTGGACCAAATAGTTCTTGGAGACTAATTGGAGTGTTGGGCTTTATTTCTCTCCTGGCATTTTCTGACTCTCTCAGTGTGGAAGCTGTACTGACTGTTATACCAGGAACAAACCTGCAGAGGCATCCCTGAGACCAGTATGCATGTCTGTTCTCCATCCCCTCTGCTCTGTACCCTCCTTCTTCAGTTCATTCTGCTGGAACCTGTTGTTTTTTTCACTAGTCCCATTTTTTACCAGTCCCATTGTTTCTGTTTCCATAAAGTTTTAGACTATCTTACAAAGTCAGACTTCTCTTCTGAAGGAGAGGCTGAATGGGCAAAGATGAACATTTCTTTAGGGCAGAGTAGAGAAGACAGCTGGGAATTCATGAGTGACAATAAGTCTGATCCCTGTCATAGCAGATTCTCAGTCAGTATCTGATAGCATGATTCTAAGAATATTGCAATTTTTAAGTTGTGGGATTTTTTTGGTTTCTTTTGTATGTTTTTGTATGGTTCTGAGGATATCTCTTACCTCACCAAATCTACATTTCACTCTCCGGGCATCAGACCTTGCAGAAAGCCCTGTATAAATTTCAGACTTCATACAGGACTTTCAATTCAGATCCCATGCTGTACAGTTCAGCGTGTGAGTGAGAATCGGGGACTGTGTCTTCTTCTTCCCTGGGCAGAGGCTGGGCTCTGCATCTGGAGCAGGAGAGTATTTGTCTGAGGAGCGCAGCCCCGTGGACATGTGCTGCAGGGCCTGTGTTCCGCCTGCTCCTCCTGCAGCCTCTCCCCTCCCCCCTCTGGCCTCTGCTGCGGGGTCCACTGCTTCTCTGATGCGGTCTTCCACACTCCTGCAAAGTGCTTCAGTCCCAGTGTGACCAGAATCTTAGGGCAAAAGTTTCAGCTTCCAACAAGCTAAGCACAGTGACCCATCCAAAGTACACCAATTCAAGAGACAACAAATGGTGAAACGCAAAGGAAAGAGATTTAATCAATATGTTGAAAAGGAATAAAGAAAGGGGCCAGTGACCCCAAATTCTTCTCTAGGATACTGACATGAAGTGTGGAGCTGGGTTCATTGATTTTCTTGTTGCTGTGACAAAATATCCAACAGCAACCACCTTAGGAAGGAAGGCTTTATTTGCACTCACAGTTGAAGGGTTCCTCGTGGGGAAGGCATGGTGGCAGGAGCTTGAGGTCACTGGTCACATGGCACCCACTCTCAGTAAACAGAGATGGGTGCCAATGCTCAGCGAGCCCTCTTCTCTTCTGTTCAGTCCAGTACCTCCACTCTCAGTGACCTAAAGACCTCCCAAGGCTCACCTCCTACAGGCTCCACCATCTCCCATAGCATCAAACTAGGGAACAAGCTTTTAATGCATGGGCCTTTGGGAGGCACTTAAAATCCAAACTGTGGCTCTCACCATGGACTCGTTCTTCAGGCCTCTCCAGCAGTGTTTTTCTCGGGCTCTCAGGATACTTACTGCTCTTCCTCTGTCCCTTGGAATCCCACATGCCCTCCCACAAAGGACCTCCTGCATCAGTGTGCTCAGGCAGGTTTGCAAATCCAAACACAGCCAAAAGCCTTGGTGTGCCAGGGTCAAGCCACCAGTGCTCCGACAGCGGACTCACGGAGATCCCTAAACATGTAGGACGTGGTTCTCAGTCAGCTCTGAAGAGCCGGTGCAAACTGGGTCCTGCACACCCAGGGCCCAGCCAGGAAGCCAGTGTCACCACAACAGGGAAGAAGCTGTGCGGTGACCACTCTCAGGTGAGCTCCCAGCACAGGGTGATGATGCAGGAGACCCCACATCAGGGATCACAGCGACCAGCCACTGGCATTCCCATCCTTATCAACATCAGGTGGACACCAGCAGGACAGTGAGCCGAGTTTTGGCAAGGGGAAGCTAGCTGTAACACCACCAAAGCCTGCCTCCAACAATACATTGACTCTTGCAAGCCTCCACCTCCCAAATTGTCATCAGCTGAGGACCAAGCTTTCAAAACACGTGAGCTTGTGGGGGACACCAATTCAAAAACCACACTCCTCCTGCAGAACCATCCAGTTGTCTGGAATGGCCCTCCATAGCTCAACAGTCTGTGTGACCACAGTCATATTGACTCAGGTATAAGTGACTTGAACTGTGGTGTCACTGGCAGGTTCATTCACAGGAACTTGGCTCCCATGGGGTCCTGGGGGTGTGCTGGGCAGCTGAGCCGGTCAGCCCTCTCGGCTTCTCTGGATCCTTCTCCACAGAGACGGGCAGGGAGGGACCCAGATGTCTGACTCCTTTGCACCGGCAGACCCTCGGGCACAGGTCCCCAGCATGCCATTCAGGAAGGTGCAGCAGCAGGGGGACCACCCTGCACTTGTGCGTGGGGGATACAACAGAAAGAACAACGTGCTTAGGGCCACTCGGGGTCGCCTCATCCGTTAGGGGTCATGGGACACCTCTGAGGCCGTGTGCTTGGGATGCGCTGAGAGGGCAGGCGGGGGTTAGTTAACCACAGCAAGGGCTGGAGGTCACTGCAGGTGAGCTGGTGGCCATGTGCTCTCCTGGCACTCCTCATCCGCAAAGCCTTTCATGACAGAAAATTTGGTGGGCGGTCTCTCTCCAGTCAGCAGATGAAGGGTCCGAGGCCAGAGCAGAGGAGCAACTTGCTCAGGGTCATGCCACGTTCACAGCAGAAGGAAGTTGCAGGGGGCGCAGCTCCATGCCTCCTGTCCCTAGGAGCAGAAGGGCCACCGCCTCTCCTTTGCTTCCCAGCAGCACCTGAGAGATGACTGCAGGGGCATGTGCAGCATCAGAGAGCCTGGCCTTATTAGAGCAGGAGCATGTCCCTACCACAGGAGGGATCAGGGCTCAGATAAGGCTGAAGCTCCAGATACCCAGCAGTGTCCCAGGACTCAGAAAGACCTGTCCCTGGCCTGTGTCCAGGTCTACCCCCAGGCTCAGCATGATTCCAGAAGAGAGATTGCTTGGGTGGAAGCACAGAGTGACTCTCCGTTCCTTGGGATTGTATGTCACTTTACCCAGTCACCCTCACTCACAGAAACCAGTTGGAGGTCCCTGTGAGGGGATGTCAGTTCCTGGGGAAGATGTCTGCTTTCTGAAGAGCTCTGTGTCCTGAGGACGTGCTGAGTGGGGCAGGCTGAGGCCAGGGTCCACCACCCACCCCTTCCCCTTTCCCTTTCCCTCAGGGATTCCACCTTCCTCTTTGAAGGGAAGTACCTTTGCTGCACACCTGGGTGACTTCTCCTCGTTCTGCCCACAGGAGCAGGCGTGGCCTGTGGGATAGGACAGCCTTGTATGAGCTCTGGCATGGAGTCCCATGAAGCAGAGAGAGACCCAGTTCATGATTCACAAGCTGTGTGTCCTTCAACAAGTTAGGATGTCTGCAATTTAGAGCTGTTTCAATAATTAAATAGGAGGATGGAAACACAGAGAGATAACATTATACAAGGTGTGTTGGTGCCAGGCACTAGGCTTCAAACTGAATTAGGCAAAGCCGAAGCCCAGACTCTGAGGCAGGTGGACCCAGACCCAGACAGTGTGTTCTGAGAACCAACAGAAACATGGGTACAGCTGGCCCCTCTGTATCCCTGGGTTCCTGTGCAGATTCAAATAACTTCAGGTCAAAAATATTCAAAACAACGAAACTGTATCGGTCCTGAGCTTGCTCAGTGTGTTCCCTCGTCATCATTCCCTGAGCGACCTGATAAACAGCTGCTCACACAGATGTGCTCTGTGTCGGTATTGGAAGAAGCTGGACGAGTTACAGACACAGGTGGATGTGGTGGTCACCCAAACACAGTGTCATTTTATGTCAGGGACTTGAGTACATGTGGACTTTAGGGTCCTTGGAACCCTCCCCAAAGATGTTGATAACTGTCCTTAACCCCGGGGGCCTCAGGTACTCTCTGGTGTGTTCCTAAGTGGAGTCTGCACCAGCCTTTATCAGAGACCCCTAGGGAGAGGAGGGTGGAGGAAGGGACATGTCTATTTAAATTACAAACTCCCAGCCCTCTCCCCTCCTCCTGAATTGCGGTCACTGAGCCCTAGACTAACGTTTTGCATAGAGACAGCCACTCAACACACAGAGTACCCACATAATGGCAGCTGAGGCTGTTTTCTAGTGGCAGTTCTGCCTGGCCCTGAGTCACCGACTCAAGATTGATTCTAGCTCTGCTCTCAGGCTCATTTTAACCCCCTGCTATTTCTTTTGACATATATGTGTATATGCTTATGTGCACATATGGATATATGCACATATCTGCAATACTAGGGATAGGATGTGGACCCCAGGGTCTCACACGTGCTGGACAAGGTTCCTACCCTTTAGCTACATGCCCAACTCTCTTTTAATGTTTTATTTTGAGAGTCTCACCAAGTAGCCCATTTTGCCTTGAACTCATTCTAGCTCACAAAAGCCTTTACCTTGTCATCCTCTTGTCTCAACTTCTGGAATACCTGTGATCACAGGCCTATCTGTGGCACCAGGCCCAAGGGCTTTTACTACATTTTAAAGTTATCTTCTTAGTGGTTGCCTTGGTGATTCTGATGAATATACTATAAAATAATCTGGCTTGTATTAGTATCCATTTAATTTGAAAAGTATAAAAACACAGCCCCAACTACCCCATTGTCTCTCCGTTCTCTCACGCTACTGTTGTCCCACAAATTACCATTATACGGCACATGTCTACCAGCAGATGGATAATTACTGCTTTGCAAGTTGTCTTTTAAGTCAGATACAAGGACAAAAGAATTCCAAAACATACGTCTCCTGCCTTTCTACTTACTAATGTAGACACCTTGATGTCTTTATATGGACTCTAATTACTGTCCGAGGTCTGTCATCTCAGCCTGCAGCCGTCTCTCTGGTGTTCCTCGCAGGTTCACTCTGCTGCTGATAGATTCTCTCAGATTCGGCTTATTTCGGAAGGTCCTAGTTTCTCCTTCAATTTTTTAAAAGAAATTTTTATTTATTTATTTACAAACAGAGATAGAGAGAAGCCACCGAGAGAGAACTGGTGTGCCAGGGTCTCCAGCCACTACAAATAAACGCCAGAAGCATGTGCTGCTTTGAGCATCTGGCTTTATGTGGGTACTGAGGAATCAAATCCAGGTCATTAGGCTTTATTGGCACGTGCCTTAACCACTGAGCCCTCTCCTTTTAGCCTCTTCTTTCAATTTTAGAAGATAGTTTTCGTACATGTAAAATTCTTGTCTAAGTTTTTTACAGAAGCACATGGAAACATCACCCACTGTCACATGTTCCCATGTTTCTGATGAGAAGTCAGCCAGCCGCTCATCTTCCCAGAATTCCTCACACACCGGGAGCCCTTTCCCTCTTGCTGCTTTTAAAGGACTCTTCTTGTCCTTGGTAATGGGAAGGTTTGACCACTAGGTGTCTCTTGTGATGTGCTGGCTCACAGGCATGACAGGGCTTCTGCCTTCTAGAACTGTTAACAGCTAGGATTACCTGAACACCCACACAAGATTGGGTCCATTAACTTTCCAAATATGGAGTGGGAAGGAGTTTACTAGGCCACACCCCTGTCCAAGGAGGTAAAGACAGTCAGGAATTGCTAAGGAGAGAGATCATGAGGCCACGGCCCTCCTCGGGCATTTATAGACTTAACTGTTAATAGGGGAAAGCAGTTCATGAGGCCACACCCTTACCCAGAAGTATAGTGAAGGACGCTAGGGAACATGTTCACAAGGTTTCACTCTTCCCCAAGGAGATATAGTTAATCATTGCTAAAGGAGAAAGGCTTATGAAGCCACAACCCTTCACAGAATTTGTAGACAGGTAAATGTTGCTGAGGGGAGAGGCTCACAAGGCCATGCCACTGTAAGACCCCCAGAACGAGGACCCCATGCTCTGCCCGGAAATGGCAACACCCCAAATCATTCATGAGAAACGGTCTTGATGCAAACAGCAAGAGGATTTTTATTCCAAGAGCGCTGGGGCCCACAGTCGTACACCGCGCAGGGGTAGAGGACTGCAGAGCCCCGAATGCAGGAACGGGGCAGTTTTTATAGGGTTTCTAACAAAGCCTGTGCATTAGGCCAATCATTTTTTTAACATCAGGAGCCCACGGGGTGCGAGCCAGTCAGTTTGTGCCACTCCATAGTATTTAAGCCAATTAGTTTAATTTGTTCAAGCCCCTCGTGGACCAATCAGTCTCTTATGACCTTGGTGGTCAGCATTTGCGCAGGTCCTTGGGTGGGGGTAGCAGAGTGTGGTACCAGTCTCCTATGACCTTGGTGGTCTGAGGCAGGCTGCTACGGCTTATGGTGTGGGCTACTAAGGCTTACGGTGCAGGCTATTAGGGCTTATGGTGCAGGCTATTTACAGAAACCAAATAACTGGTTCACTTTATTATTCATTTCCCATCCTTGAGGGCTATCTCATGCCCTTTTTACCTAGTTTTATATTAGGAGCGGGCTCTGATATAATGAGAAGAGGGATTCTTTACTTGCTTCCAACAGAGAGTAAAGCCTGGAGTTTGAGGTATGCAGGAGCCCGCTTAAGCTCCCTTTGGAGCGTGATAGTATTTCTGGGCTTCTGAATTCTTGGGCCTTTCACCACTATCCAGGAAGATAGAGACAGTTAACAGTGGCTTGAGGAAGAGAGATTATTTTCTTCAGCAATGTAGTTACCCATAATTTGGCTATGCTCCTGACAGTAACCCCAACTAAAGTCACTGGTTTACCAAACTACATTCGTGTGCAATCACTACTTTGTTTCTGTCCTCGTGCCCTACCTGAGGTGAGTGGACATTGGCTCCATCTCCTCAAAGCTCACACAACAGTGTCCAGACGGCATTTCTTCTGGCTTATTGAGCATCTTAAAGGTATACATTGTGGTTTTCATCAAATTGGGGGATTTTCAACCATTATTTCTCCAAACATTCTTTCTAGTCTTTTCTCTGCTTTCAGTTTCTTGGATATATGTGCAGAAGTGACATGCTGGGTTATACCTTATGTTTAAGTTTTTGAGATGGCACCATGATATTTCTCACAGTGGCTGAGCCATTTTGCATTCCCCCAGCAGTGCCCAGAGAGTCCAGTGTCTCCAAATCCCCCTCAATACGTGTGTGTGTGTGTGTATTTATTTATGAGTGTGTTAGACATCCTGATGGGTGTGAAATGGCATCTCACTGTAATTTTGAGTTGACTTTCCCTGATGTTTTAATGATGTTGGACATCTCATATGATTATGAGCTATTTGTATTTCTGAGCCTACTTTCTGGATGTTTTTCCCCTTCTGTTGCCTGTGTTTTAGTATTCTAAGAAGTAATTATCAAATCCAATGTGGTGAACGTTTTCCAGTTGCTTTATTCTAAGGGATCATTTTTGTTTGTTTTATATTTAGGTTTTTGGTTCACTTCATATTAAATTTTACATGTTGTGATAAAGAGTACAACCTGATGATTTTGCATGCGGATATCTATAATTTATTGAAAAATCTGCCCTTTCTTCAATGGAATGGTCTTGGTACCATTGTCAAATATCATCTGACCATATATATGTAGGCACTTATTTCTGAACTAACTTTCCATTCTATTAGCCTATATGTCTGTGTTTATGCAAATAGGGTTCCCCAGTCTAGTCCTGGGGTCTTTAAGTCCACAGTCTGCAAAGCCAAGCCTGGCCTCTAGTGTCAATTATATCAGTGATGGAGAAGGCTCACAACCCCTCCCCCCATCCATCCACATTGAGCCTTGGGCACAGGGAACCTGGATACTGTTGATGGTTTCCTATAAACCTGTCCTTTCGGAGGTCCTGGAATGTCAAAGCAGGTTTCCACACACCAGTCAGTCATCTGAGTCAGGCAAGAGATCATACCCACCTTCTAGAGGAAGAGCTAAGACCCAGGTATCAAATCCCAGGGGATGAGCATTAGTGGTGAAGGCAGGACCAGGGCTCCTGTCACAGGGCTTAGGAGCACAGGAGAGAAGGGGAATGTGGGGCACAGGCTCACTGGGCATCAGGAAGGATATCTATGAGGGAGCATCAGAGAACCTGTTTTGTTGAACCAACTGGACCAACCCCAAGAGGCTTGATGGGAGCAGAGCTCAGAGCCCCAGGGCGGATGAGTTCAGGTCCAGACCCCAGAGCAAAGCTGCTTCCTGTCTGAGCCTGGAAAACCCAAGACTGAGGATCTTCAGAGCCAGGACTGAAGGGGTGTGTGTGTGTGTGTACACACACATGTGCATGCATGTATGTATGTATGTATGTATGTATGTATGTGAGGAAGCCAGAAGACAACTTTGAGTGTCGATCCTCAGTACCATCTCCCTTTGTTAAGATAGGATCTCTCACTGACCTGGATCTCACCAAGTAGGCTAGACTGAACAGTGAGCCTCAGGGATCCACCTGTGTCTACCTCCTCAGCACTGGGATTACAAACACATCCAACTATTCCTGGCTTTTGGTCCCCACGCTCTTGGTTCTTTGTGTTTGCAAGGCAAGCTCTTTAGCCATTAAGCTATCTCCCCAGGCCCTGGGCTATGATTTTAGGAGTATTTGTTAAGGCCTGGGGATGGAACACAGGGCTTCATACATGCTCAGGATAGCACTCCACCCCTTAGCCATACTCACGCCCTGTAAGGCTGTAATTTTGTTATGAAAGCAGGATACCAAAGGGCTGGCTCTGGGGACATTCTCTTTCAACAAAGACAACTTGATGACGCTTAATACGGCAGAGTGTGCCAGGCAGTTTGGAACACCAGGTTCGTGAATTTATAACTGAAGGGATGTATGAAACCCATCTTGCAGAGAATTAAGTCAATGGCCGCAGTCCCACAGCCCTGAGGGGTGGAGCCAGGAACGCTGTGACCCCAGTGTCTTAACCACAAGAACACACCTGTGCTGGGAGCACCGGCCATATGCCCGCCCTCTCCCGCCTCCGTCATGCAGGGACAGCGGGAAGAAGCTACTCCGCACGGCTCAGCAAGAGTGGCTGCAGAGCCCCAGCCCTCAGGGTCTATTCTGGGGTTGTGGGGGAAGACCAGGTGACTTTTTTTCTTTTTTTCTTTCATGTCCAACAGAAGTTTGAATGGGATGCAGGGGCTTTTGCGGAGTCAAGTGGCCTTCCCTGAGACCTTTCTGGGTCTGCATCCTTGCTGCTCGGGTGTACCTGGAGAGGGTGTGTGAGGCTGGCTCAGCACTCATCTCTACCTCTGAGATTCCGTTTGGCTTTGGGTCTGGACTGGTGGTGGTCACTTAGGGAGTTCCTGTTGCTTTCCTGACTCCATAGTTTCTCGCATGGGCAGTAGACCAGTGAGTGAGTCTGGATAAGTCTCACCCCATAACTTGCTTGCTGTGTGGCCTGAAGTTAATTGCTCCCCTCTTGGGATCCTGGACCTTTCCTGCACAGCCTTCAGTGCACTAGTTTGGCCCTCCATCTGCATTTACAAAGCAGCTAAAGCAGGCAGGCAGGTGATCAGGGCAGAGGTGGAGCCCATCCACATGTGTCTGCCCCAAAGCTGTCTGTTGCACCCCCAACTAGGTCATCTTAGGGCTTCTTGAGTCTCTGCCTTCCCACTCAGACCATCAACCATCCATCAGGGTCACTAGGATGTGGTGTCTCCTATCAGAAAGACCTCTACTCTGACATGGATGTGTCCCAAGCTGGGGAAGTTCTCTGCCCTCAGCCCCTGACCGAAAAATCTGAGAGTCTTAGCTTATCACTGGCCTCTGGGAGCCAGTGACCATCTCCTGTGCCACGGGCATCACCTTCCCCAACAGGGGGAGAGCAGTGGCCACTGTGCCATGTGGGCCTGCCTGAGATGGGCACACATGGAGAGTGGTGCAAAAAGAAGGCCACGGCTGGCAGGGGGAAAGGATTGATCAGGACATCAGCAGTTCCTGCACCAGTCCTGTCCATCAATGGTGCCATTTTGAGTTTCCCTATGGACTGGAGATGAGACTGGGAGGACTGGTCTCCACTCACGTTCACATTTCTAGTTCTCCTGAGTGTCACTGGGGGACTGGAGCAGGGCCAGGCACTCACTAAGTGCTCCTGGCTATGGTTATTCTACACCCTGGGTAAAGAGGCTGGCTTCCAACAGGCATTGACTTTAGTCACTGCAGGCCAGGCTGAGCAGACTGACTGACCAGCTGGGGAGACATGGTAGGCAGGGCCGGGCCAGGCTTTAAGTGCAGGCTTCTTGAGCTTAAAGTGCTCTGCTGCTCTTCATTATGATACGCACCCCCCCAACACTGAGGTCACTGTGCCTAGGGACACCGGCAGCTACGTCCAACAGCTCCAACCTGAAGCAGGCAGCCCCCCGCACCTACAGCATATGGGCCTGTGTCCCCATGCCGGTCTCCAGGACTCTGCCACCTCTGACCACAGCCCTCTTCTGTGGTCTCCCTGCCTTCAGCTTTTGGCCATCTGATCAAAATCCTGCCCCTGAGGTTGAGGGTTAGAATTGGCATTTGAGAACTTCTCACTCTGGTCCCAGTGACATCCTTGTGGAGACCACAGCCTATAAACTGATGGACCCACACCACTGTAACAATTCTGGCCTTTTTGCACACTGGTCTCTCCACCCGGGGATGTCCCTTTCTGCCGTCAGTGCTGGGCAAACTTCTATTCACCCCTCAGAACCCTATTCATATACGATATGTCCTTTTCCACTAGACCCAGAGCTAATCACTCATCTTCTGTGCCCTACTTCCCCCATTCCCCAATTCCTTCTGCACTGAACCTCCATAGTGGTCATTATCTGCGGTAGTTTGAGCCTATGTCTCTGTCTCCCAGCAGACTCAGGTGTTTTACTAAAACTTGGAACTCCAGGGCTGGAGGGATGGCTTAGCAGTTAAGGCATTTGCCTGCAAAGCCAAATAACCTCAGTTCAATTTCCCAGGACCCATGTAAGCCAGATGCACAAGGGGGTGCATGTGTCTGAAATTCACTTGCAGTGGCTGGAGGCCCTGGTGCACCCCCCCTTTCAAATAAATAAATAAAAACTAAAAGTTGAAACTCCAGCTGCCTGGCTGGAAGAGGTGTCACTAGGGTGGATCCTGGGCTCCAGCCTAAAGGTGTGAGGAGTGGTCTGAGCACTGCCTGGATCCCTGCTGGTCTTGCCCATTCGCACTTGCTTGTGGCGCTTGCTAATTGGTGGTGTCTCTCTGGCTTGGATTTGGGAAAGGGAACCAGCTTCTTCTGCCATCAGTGGAACCTCCCTGGCTCTGTCAGCTTCAAATAAACCCCTTCCCCGTGAACTTCATCTGCTTTGGAAGTTCATCCCACAGCATGGAGCTGTCTATGACAACACCTGTTCATAATTCTGTTATCCTGGGGCCAGGACAGGCTTGTCTTTCATTTATACATCTGCTGACAGGTTCACTCATCCTATGGATGTCTCTACACCACTGCTCACTTCAATGTCCTCATGATCATATGGGGACTAAATGGGGGGTGCAAGGTGCCTTCCTCAGAATCCCACCCCCCAGTAGAAAGGGTGATGTGCTCCTCTTTGCAGATCAATTTCCCTTCTGTAAAGTGAGGATGTCCCTTCGCGGTCCATGTGAAATGCGTTTGCTCCTCCCACAAGAGCAAGGCAGTGCAAGGGCTAAGAGCCTGGGGTGAACTGACCTCCAATGAGGTTCCAAGCCAGTCTTCTAGAAGTCTGGGGAGCCTAGGTTTACTCTCAGTGAGTACTGGAAGGGCACTGCTTGAGGAATTCAGAGAAAATCCCAGTGACCCGCCACTCACCCACCCTGGATGAGTTCAGTGTGTAAAATGATATTTAAGACAGATATAATCCTCATTTCTGTGAGAACAGAATTGCAAACTAAATTGAAAGTGTCAAGTGCCCTATTAAAGGGACTTATGGAGTGAGGTGGATGACTGATGGCCTCTGAACTGGGCCATTTCACATACCTGAGAAATTAGGCAAATTTTTGTTCCTATAATTGCAGGATTAAGAACCGGAGGTGACTGAGGAGAGATTGGAAGGCAGCAGTGTGCTGGAATGGCTCAGACAAGCCACCGAGCTGAGAAGGAACATCAGAGATTCTTCAGCCAGTTCATGGACACTGACACTGTAGAAATTGGCATTATTCAGGGCTGGAAAGATGGCTTAGCAGTTAAGGCATTTGCCTGTGATGCCTGAGGACCTAGGTTCAATTCCCCAGGACCCACATAAGCCAGATGCACAAGGTGGCACATGTGTCTGGAGTTCATTTGCAGTGGCCTGAGGCCCTGGTGTGCCCTTTCTCTCTGTCTCAAATAAATATTTTTTTTAAAAAAGAAAGTGACATTATTCAAACTTGGAATGAAAGAAATCACATTACAAACAAAGGTAATGCATGCTCAAAACCCATCCCTTACCTACCTTTGATAGCTGAGGCTGCCTTGGGGGAGTATTCCATCATAGATGTGACTGCATCTCTCCCAAACTCTCTGTTTAATGACAGCTCTTTGGTGGCCTGAAACTGACCAGAGTGAGGGCATTTACAACAGGAACAGAAACACTCCCCAGAGCTTTCTTCCTGAAGAGCTAGTTAAGTCAGTGGTGGGAGGTAATGCATGAAACACCAGAAGAGGTGAGGGAGCCGCCCGCCTCCAGCCACCCGCCTTGGGCAGTGTCTCTGTTAGGCAGTATTTACTGTGATCCAGCCTGGCGCTGGGTCTGGTTCACAGTTGCTTCCAGGGAAGCCAGGCTGTGATGGGCCCAGGTCAGTGAACACTTGTAAAGATACTACTGGCAGCCGCCTGAGGGGCGGCACATGGGTAAGGAGCTAAACAGAGGCAAAGGCATTCACCCAGCCAATTCATGCTTCCTACCTACACTGGTTTGAATGTGAAATGGCCCGTCTAGCCTCGTGTGTTTGTGACTAAGTCTCACACTCAGTCCTCAGCTGGTGGAGCCTTTAGAAAGTGTAACCTCGCTGGAGGTGTGTGTCACTGGGGCTGGATCTTGAGGTTTATTGGCTCAGCTCCAAGCCCAGTACTTAGACTGCTTTCACTTTGTCACCTTGCTATCTTTATCTATTGGCTGCTATGACAACATGTGATGCCGAGTCTTTTTTCTGCCACGCTTTCTCCACCATGATAAAACTCCCCCTGGGGACTATAAGCCGAAATGAACCCTTTCCTCCCTTCAGTTAATTTTGGTTGGGTGTTTTGTCCCTTAGCAAGTGCAATGCTGTTCCTACCACCTGGAGTCACCTGGAAGGAAGGTGCCTCCTCTCACATGCTGCTGGTCTGGCAAATGCCTGGCCTTTGCCATGGAAAGTTCCAAATGCTAGGAAAACCCTGAGACCTGGGCCAACAGGACAGCTGGTCATCGTCCCTTACCTGCCTTGTTGAAGTGGATGGGTACTGACCACCCTGTCTTGGGACAGCCGGCCCACTGAATTTTCACCTGGCAAAGCCAAGTGCCTTGGAAACAGGTCCCTGTGCTCAGACTGCAAGTGAGAGAAAGGGGGTGTGGACAGGGAGAATCAACACCAGGAAGTGGGGGACTCACAACACCAGGGGCCTCCACTCTGACCCCTGTGGGGAACAGACCTGCTCCAGCAACCCATGCCCACCCGCAGGAGCCCTCAGGATGCCCACTGTCACCACCCTTACCTGTGAGCTCTGCCCTGACTGGGTGCCGCTCGTCCAGCCCCCAGTCACTGTGCACACGCGTGACACTCACACGCCCTGGCTCACTGATGCAGAGGAGGGAGGGAGGGAGGGAGGCAAGGAGTAGTCAGAGGCCACCACCACCCCCGCCCCAGGGCCTCCACAGGAAGCTCTGCACAGTATGGGTGGCAGTGATGCAGGGTTTGAGAACCTCTCAGCTCCTTGTGGGCTCAACTCTGGGGGCTAAGGTGCCAGAAACTAATAGCACCCAGAGGGAATGTGGGCAAGCAGTGAGTGAGGAGAGGTAGATTTATGAATGAAATGGAAGGACTCCCAAGCTGGAGGAGCAATGAGACAGAGAGAGAGAGAAGAGAAAAAAACAAGTTGCCTGAATTACTGATCTTTTATGTGACTTATGATGGAACTGGATAGAAACTGAAGTAATCTACGATTGGTTGTTCTTCACACATACTATGGACCAAACCAATGAGGGGCCTACACATCTTGTGTGTGCCCCCTGTGCCCAATCAAGAAGTCGATCATGTGCCGCTCACCCACTCAGGGAAGTAGGCATGCACTGCAGTTCCCTAATCCCTCTAACAGCTAACTGGTTAGACTCCTTCTGAAGGCAACTGCTTGAGTCATTTTCTTTCTGTTGTCTTGAGTATAAGACTGGCTTATAATTCTCTAAGAACCCTCATCCTTACTGCCTGTAGGAGCTAACCCCTAGCTCAGGAGAAGGGGGCTTAAAGAAGGGAAGTGCTCTTCTGGACCACCCACCTGACCTTCATCTTGCCAAGTCCCTAATCCTTTAGCCAACAAAGAGGTGACAGAAGCTCCTAGCCAGGCTTTGGTCTCCACTTATATGCGTGGTGAGTGAGGTAAGGCACATGTGCAGATGCCCTCTCTGTCCCCAGAGCTGCTAGCAAGTGTCCTACTATGACTGCCTGTGGTCTGTCAGTAAAGGAAACTGATTAGCACCTTACTGTGATTCTGTAATTCTCACTTCTCCAGAGAACTCTATGTGGCCAATGACCACAGGTGATCCACCATAAGAGACATATTAACTCAGACCAACAACCACCAGTCAGAGACTCTGATAATCATCAAGTAGGCCCAGCCCACGGATGTCCATCACCTCCACCTCATTCCTCACTTCTTCTGCACTCCTTCCATCACACAGGAACAGAGCAGCTTCATCACCATGCAAGATTCTCCTCGGTCCCCATCCCTCAGATGGACTTTTCTTCTAGACAGTCTAAAGTGTCCCTCACTTTGTGTTCAGCTATTCTTTTGCCTGGCAGTCAGTAAACCTTTTTTTTCCTCAGACAACAGTTCTCTTCAGCATCCTCTCATGAAGCCCACTGTGATGGAGTTTTAGAGGTTCAAACGCATATCCCAAACCTGAGTTCATGTCTGTTTTAATCAAACAGCTGGATAAAACAAGATTGGGAAAGATAATTATTAAACTATTATATTTAGTCTGAACTCAGAAGGGGTGAGAAGAGTCCCTGGATCAAAAAAGGGGGAATCGATGTATCCACGTGGTCTAGGGACCCATGTCCATGGACCTAGGGGAAAACAAAACTATCGTCTCCCATCCCGGGAGCAGCTAAGGGTGGGGAAGGGCAAAATCTTACCAGTGGGGAAAAACTCAGGTGCTGGGAGATAAACAGACCAGGAGCCGGAAAAGAAGACATAAGTCCCCTGTGGACTCCAACGGGGCTTTTTTAATTATGAATCCAGTGCTGAATAGAAGCCAATACACCTGTGTAAAGTGTCCAGAAGGGGCTGGGCTTGAACTCGGCACATGCCTGAGTAATCCCAGCAGCTGCTCCAGATAGCAGGGCGAATGTGTGACATCAGCAGCCACATCTGTTTATGCTCCACTTGGCAGACAGGAATTAAGATTCATATTTCTCCTATGGGCCTTCCGGTCCAACTGCCTCTACCTGATGCTACCTGTCTCTCTTCGTCTTCTTGAGGGACTTTCACCAGAGCTGCGTGTCCTCAGAGGAGGAAGTAGGAACCAGGAGCTTGACCATCAGTGGGCACCTGTGGTGCCTCTAATGGCTAGGTGGTGCCACATGCCTGCTGTGTGGCTAGAGTAAGGTTGATGGCCAGCCACTGTGTGGTCTCAGATGGTCACTCACCCCCTGTGGTGGTTTGATTCAGGTGTCCCCCATAAACTTAGGTGTTCTGAATGCTAGGTTCCCAGCTGATGGATATTTGGGAATTAATGCCTCCTGGAGGGAGTGTATTGTTGGGGGCGGGCTTATGGGCTTTATAGCCAGCTTCCCCATGCCAGTGTTTGGCACACCCTCCTGTTGCTGTGGTCCACCTTATGTTGGCCAGGGAGTGATGTCCACCCTCTGCTCATGCCATCGTTTTCCCCTGCCATCGTGGAGCTTCCCCTCGAGCCTGTAAGCCAAAATAAATCTCTTTTTCCCAGAAGCTGCTCTTGGTTGGGTGATTTCTAACAGCAATGCGAACCAGACTGCAACACCCCCTCTGCACTGCTTTGTGTCTTGGAAGCCAATGGACACCTTCCCAGGCAGCTCCTGACTGTGGCCACCTCCAAAGTCACCCAAGAGTGTTTTCCATTAAGGAGAGCCCAAATGGGAATTTGGGAGTTTCTTGCCAATACACTAACATGACAATACACCATTAATTTGGGGTATCCCTGGAGGCTTGTCTTACAAATTTAAAGAAGTAAAATCCACAGACCAGAGGGTAAGACTTAGAGAGACTTTATGAGACTTAGAGAAGGGAAAAGGAAAAAGTGTAGAGCTCCAGCCATGTGGAAGGCAGGAGCGGATGGAGAGCCCTCGTGGGAGGGATCTGAAGTTCAGGAGACGAGAACAGCCAACAAAGAGGTCATGCCCACCTGGCAAGCATCTGTTTTAATCTGATGGCGGTGGGGGCTATGCTTAGGTGAGTCAGAGAGAGAACTGATTGGTGAACTCAGGGCCTGGATTAACTTAACCAAGGAGAATGCCAGGATCAGATTTAAACCTTAATTTTTGGAAAAAAGGACCTCCTTCCCAGAAAGGGGATCGGACTGTTTATGGAAAAACAGATCCAGAGAACTCCTGTAGGCAAGAGATAAGGAGAAGCCAGATCTCTAGCAAAATGGAGTCTGCAAGAGCAGACTCCAGGACATTGCTGCTTTTTACCTTCAGGGTTCAGTCAACCTAAACTGCTTCAGTCCCATCCCCATTGACCTCAGGGCCCAGGGCTGCTCTCAGGAGGCCCTAGGGATCATCCTTTTCCCATGCAAGAGAGCAGGAGATTGGGGCAGAGACTTGGAGTGACTCACCCCAAGTCACACAGCTGGTCAGGAGACAGGGCTGAGATCAGTAGGATCAATGAGAGGGCTAGAGACCAGCAAGTCTCTGGGAGACCTGCCAGAGCTCTCTGTACAGCAGTGGGGTGTGTGAACAGGGAGAAAGGAAGAGATGGGAAGGAGGGAAGAGCCTCATTTGCATAGAGGCTAGGGCTCCTCCAATGAGCTGGGCTTTCAGAGGCAAGGACTCCACAGATTGGCTAATCATCAGGAAGCTGAAAGCAGAGATGGATGGGGCAGGAGGAACCAGACCCTCCCTTGTTAGCATTCAGGTGGCCCGTTCTGTGCTCACACGACTTTTCTCTCTTAACCCACTATTTCCTGGGCCTTGAACTCAGGGCCTGCGCACAGTGGGCAAGTACTCTACCACTGAGCTATACTCTTCCTCTCCCCACCTTGACCTCTGCTGGTCTTCCCAACAGCTGTGCCACAAGGGTAGGCATAAGAATCTCAGTTCTGCAGATGAGAGAGCCACGGGCCTGAGAGGCCATGTAATTTGTTCAAGGTCACACAGCAAGTCAGCAGCAGACCCACACTTAACCTAGGTCCTGACTCCTGCCCAGCGTGCAGAGTCCTGGCCCCTGCCTTCTTTCCAGCTCTCCTGGCCCAGGGTCACTCTGGACACGGCCACCTGGGGTCTACCCTATTACCACCATGCGCTCTATCCCCTGCACACCCCACTCAGGGCTGCTGCAACGTCCAGGCCCTCTCCAACTCTACCCTTGAGCCTCAGACCCCCTGCCCAATGTGGGTTAGGACTGCATAGGATGTCAGGGCTGGCAGCGACCTCAGGAAGGGTCTGGCCCAGTGGCCATACTGAGCACCTTCCATCCCCAAAGCCATCCCCCCAGGCCCTTCCTGAAGCCCTGCTCATCCCATCCCAAAGTTATACAGCCATCTTCAGCCCTGGGTTCACGTTGTCTGCTGGGGAGCAGAAAGGTGGGAGGCAGGAGGCACAGGAGATCTGGATTCCAAACCAGGCTCAAGGCTGCCACTCAGCAGGCGAAAGGAGAGAACTTATGGTGCAACCATGCAGTAAGGTGCTGCCCAGCTGCACGGAAGCGTAAACTATTCACACACACACACACACACACACACACACACATACACACACACACTGAAACAGAATACTGACCATTTAATCAAAAGGAATGATGGGCCTGGCATCTCTTAACACATGCAGAGGTCAATCCAGTGTGCAACAGCGCCCACAGGAGGAGAGAAGTGGAAACACACTCAGTGGAATTCTGACACTGGGACATCTGGGCTGTACTAAGAACCCTGGAGCAGCCACTACAATGCAAAGCAAAGTCACAGTTAACAAACCAGCAACAAAGACGAAACGGAACCACAAACAACACGTGCTTCCAAAGAGGCAGAGGAAGGGGGGCAGGGACACGGGACGAACTAGATAGGAGAAAGAAAGCAAAATGATAGATTTAAACCCAGAAAGCTGGCTCCTAGAACTTCCCCTTTCCAGGGAGGTAAACCTAGACACAGAGATGGGCGGAGCCTGCCCCAGGTGAGGGAGGCAGAAAAGGACTGACCCGGGCCCTCAGCCCACCCGGTGCGCCTCCCAGCACGGGCTCCGCTCACTGCTCCTCCCCAAGACCAGGAGGCTTTGGTTCCCCAGAACGCTGCCTCCTGCCCATTCCCCTGTCTGTGTGAGCTCAGGGCTGGCCAGGCTCCAGGGATCAACCCCCTCCACTGTGGCGACTGTGGCCTTGAGAGGCTGAGGGCTCCATTCAAGGTCACCCTCTGAATAGGGCACCGTTGACATTGTCTCCTCCCACCACCTAGGTCTGCTCCCTGTCCTCTGGCTGCTGCTGCACCTGTCCCTGGTTTCCATGGTGGTTCAGCAGATGTTCACCACACCTGCTAATCACTGCATTTTAATTACCGGGTAAACACTGCAGTTGTGTTGAACATTCATTATCATTTTTTTTTCTCCATATGATGGTGTGCAGTTTTCCATCTCCCTCATCTCCCCCATCTCCCGGAAACAGCAGTCCCAGGCTCAGCCTCCTGGCGTCTTCTCACTTCTCAGTGCTCCTGGTCCAGTCCCTGCAGCTGGGAAGCCCATTGGGGATCACTCATACGGCCTGGGGAAACTGAGGCTTGGAGTGGGAATGATTTTCTCTCAGCCACAGTGAAGCAGGAGCTGAGGCAGAGCCTGCTGTGTAGGGCACTGCCAGAACAGCAGAGCACGGGCAAAGGGAAGCTCAGGGTCCTTTGCTCTCTCTTTTTCTTCTTTGGCATGTGAGTCGGGTGTGGCTCCAGACCCCTGCTCCTTCCCTGCCTCCTGTTTGCACCGGCTGAGACTTGGGTCAGACTCAGAGAATTCATTCAGCTCTTGTGTCAGCCCAAGTACCACCCCTGTGACGCAATGGCAGAGATCAACAACGTACAAGGAGGGAAGGTTTGTTTGGACTCACGGGGTCAGAGGCCGCGGGCATCCCGCACTTGCTTCGGCCTGTGGTGATGCGGGCAGCGAGCTATGGTGGTGAGGAAGCGGAAGGAGAAGTGCGAAGGTGCCAGGGCCCCATGCCCCTATGGCCTATATGCTACAGCTCCTAATGGTTCCGGCCACCTGCCTGTGGCAGCACAGGCTGAGGCCACGCCTTTTGACACATGAGTCTGTGAGGGACATTCAAGATCCAAAGGACAGAGCCATCTCTGGCTTCTTTTTTTTCTCTTCCCTCTGCCATGCCCTCCTGTCAGTGAGAGCGTATGAAGGGCTGTGGGCTGTGGGCTTCAAGGGCACAGCGTGGGCAGAGGAAAGCTCAGGTTCTTCACGTTTCCTTCATCATTTAGTGATTGTGTGTGTTGCGTATGTGTTCCTGTGTGTGGGGGTGCATCTATGTGCACATTTGCATGTGTGTGTGGAGGTCAGAGGTCGACTTTGGGTGTCCTCAGTCACTCTCCATCTTATTCTTTGAAACTCTGCCTTGCTGAACTTAGAGCTCACCGATGCGGCTACTCAATGAGCCCCAGGGATCCCCAATCTCTGCCTTCCCAAGGCTGGGACTACAGGCCTGCGCCACCACATGTGGTGGTGGGGAGGGGTTGATGGGTGGCTGAAATACTACCTGTGCCCATTACAGTAACTCTTCTCATTTATAAACATGAAGGTTCAAGGGCATTGAGTAGTTGGCAGAACAGGGCGGCACCTTGCTGGACAAGATTGCCTAACACTCAGGGCCGGGGAGATGAAGTGGCAGGAAGGAAGGCTTGCTGCAAGCATGAATCCCTGAGAGGGCCTGAGGGTGCTGCTTTCATTCCTCAGAACCCATATAACAGGCTTGCTGTGGCCATGCTTGGCTGCAATGCCCGCCGTGGGAGGAGGGGAGGCCAGAGAAATGTGGGCACTCATTGATCAGTCAGTCTCACTGAAAACCGGTTTCAGGCCCAGTGAGAGACTCTGACTAAAGGCGACACATGGAACTGGGAGTGGTGGCACATGCCTTTAATTCCACAGCTTGGAAGGCAGTGGTGGGTGGATTGCTATGAGCTTGAGACCACCCTGAGACTACATAGTGAATTCCAGGGAAGCCTGGGCTAGAGTGAGACCCTACTTTGAAAAGCCAAAATAAATAAATAAGGCAGCACATGAATAAGTGATGCAGGAGGATGCCTGAAGACCTTCTATGACCTCTGCATATGTGTGCACAGGACACGTGCACCTGCACACACATGTGCAAACAGCACACCACATCACATACACACACTGCTCCACATGTACATACGAAAAGAATTCCTCATGCCCTTAGGTGCTGGGAGGCACCATGCCTGGATGGGAAACCCTGAGACCCCATAGGTTTGAACGCCTCACTGTAGTCCAAAGAGGAATATTCCCCAAACTAAGGCGCCCAGTCCCATCTCAGACTCCAGCTTACAAACCCATCTTCATGATGCCTTTACATGGGGGCTCCCTTACACCCCACACCTCAGTGGGCAGAAAGTGCCACTCCCGGTCCCCTAAGCCAGGCAGAGGGCAAGCATGTGGAAGGGCAGTCTGCACCAGGCTGGTGTGGCTTATGACCACAGCACCTGCTCATTCCACAGTTTTCTCTTTCGGCCCTTTCAGCACCTGCACCACAGGCTCCTACTGAAGGCCCTCTGCTTGTACTTCCCAGAGCAGTTTCTGCCCTCAGAGTGGACTCTGAACACCACAGTCTGCAGACCGAGCAGTGTAACTCTCTCGGCGATGGGATTTGAGGGGTGCACTGTCTAACTTGATTAACCTAGGACCCAGCCAGGACTTCATGGCTGGAAGACAATGGCCTGGAGCCTATTTGGCAGGCAGGGGCATTAAATCGCATGACTCAACCATCACCTGTGATTTCCTGGAACGAGCTGCCTGTTGAGCAGCGGCTTTCTCAGCTGAGTGGACTCTAGGACGGGCATCACAGCCATTATGGGGAAAGAGGAGAGGATGACCACTTAGGACAGTATGGAGTTTGCAGAAGGAAAGTGACCAGCGCTGTACTGACTTTGTCCAAGGCCGAGACAGGTCAGTGGAGAAGTGATGCCTTGTGAGAAGCCCTCAGGCAGCTCCTATTGAGAACAGCATCTCACATGTCTTCCTGTGGCCTGGCAAATTGTCAAACTCATCACAGAAGTTGAACTCAGGACCTCACTGTCTTTCATGTGGCCACAAGGGCCTTGGTTGGGCAGAAGGGTTCTCTAAGCACAGCATAGCAGGGGTGCGCAGACCTGTGGTAGTTTAAATGGAGGTTCCCCTAGACTCAGAAGTTTCATTCAAGGTTGTAACTTGGATTTCCAGCTGCCTGGCTGGAGGAGGTGTCACTGTGGACTGATGCTAGGATCCAGGCCTAAAGTGCATTTAAGGGGTGGGTCTGAAATCCCAGCCTCTGGCATGCAGAGAGCAGTCTGAGCTCTGCCTGGTTCCCTGCTGATTGACTGCTGGTTTTTGCTCTTGCTTTTGGTGGTGGGTATTCATATATATATATATATATATATATATATATATATATATATATATTTGTTTTGTTTTGTTTTGTTTTGTTTTGTTTCGAGGTACGGTCTTGCTCTAGCCCAGACTGACCTGGAATTCACTATGTTGTCTCAGGGTGGCCTTGAACTTTTGGTGATCCTCTTACCTCTGCCTCCTGAGTGCTGGGATTAAAGGCGTGTGCCACCATGCCCGGCCTATCAGATACAGTGTTTTGAGAGATTACAGCCAGAGGTTGGACCAGCTGATCTGCACTGGGACAACTGGAAAAATGCAGACTTTTGAAGTAAAGGGCCTGAGTGCTGAAGGAGTATCTTGCTCTTCAAAGCAGGAAATGCAGGAAAGAGGGTCATTGGATTTGCAACATGGTTTTGTATTTTGGAAGTGGCCATGGGCAATGCAAAGCAGGCTTGTTGGATTACTTGTGTGGAAGCCTGATGAAGCCATGAGGACGAACCATGGCTTGCAGTGGAGACCCAGTGGAGATGCCAGGATTATGGGACAGCGGCCAAGGACAGCTGCTGGCACCGGATAGAGTTTACCTGGGGCTATTGAGCAGTTGGGTTGGAGGGCCAGAATTAGAACTCCAGAGATTCCTTACTTGTTAGAATTATTGATCTTGGAGACTTGTCCCTGGTTAGAGTTATCATACTTGGAGCCACAAAAATTGATGCTTGTCCTGTTTGTTTCAAATCCTGTACTGGCTCAATGTTTCCTTGTTATGTCCAGTGCCATCTTTGGCAGCATAAATGTTTATTTTGTGCCATTTTTTTGGCATTAAGGTTCAATTAAAAAACCTTGGACTATGGGCATGTTTGGACATCATTAGGATTGATTAAAACCATGGGGACTTTTAAAGTTGGACTGAATGCATTGCATTTTACATCATTGATGCTTATCAGTTTATGGGTGCCAGGGGCAGAATGTGGGACTTTGATTCAGGTGTCCCCCATAAGTTTATGTTTTCTGAATGCTAGGTCCACAGCTGGTGGCCGTTTGGGAATTGGCTCCCGTGGAGGCAGTGTATTGTTGGGAGCAGGCGTGTGGGCACTCTAATCAGCTTCCTCTTGCCAGTGTTTGGCACACTGTCCTGCTGCTGTTGTCCATGTGGTGCTAGCCAGGGGGTGATTTCTCCCTCTGCCCATGCCATCGTTTCCCCTTCCATCATAGGGCTTCCTCTCAAGTCTGTAATCCAAAATACTTTCCTCCCATAAGCTGCTTTTGGCTGGGTGCTTTCTGCCAGCAATGAGAAGTTGACTACAACAAGCTCCAAACCACATCATGAGCAGCTCGTCAAGGTGGGTGGGTCTTCCAGCCAGGAAAGCCATTAAGCAAGTCTGGTGTCAGGCCAGTGCTGGGCCATGAACCTCACTGTGCAAGGGCAGGCACAGTGGCAACTTTAAGGGAGATGGTGGCACAGATGCCCAACTTTTGGTGTGCAGCCATACTTCCTCCACAGACAGCACTTTCCACTTGAGAACACTGGAGCCGTAGAGACGGCAGGCCTGGCTCTGGAAACTCGGCGACCACGCGGCCTGGGCTGCCCGTCTTGGCTCAGGGCTATCTGAAGACTGACCAGTGAGTTGATACGAATATGTGGAGATCGTGTCTGCTCGTGATTAGTTTGGGCTGGCACACACCCTGACGGAAGAGCCCTGCAGCAGCAGGTGACAAATCTCATATCACTCTTTGCAGATGTGCCCCCACTCCTGGATGCCATTCTCCATTACCAGCCATGTCAGTGTCCTGGGGTTCATGCAACAGGTGACCACACACTTTGTTTAAAGCAAGAGAAATCTCTCCTCTCACCATCCAGAAGCCAGGAAGCCTGAGGTCCAAGTGTCCCGGGGTCTGGTTCTCTCTGAAAGTTCTAGGGAATAGCTCTGAGTGGCTCCCGGCGCTCCTCGGCTTGCGGCAGCACCACCGTAACCTCTACCCCCATCTTCACGTGATCTTCACCCAGTGTCTTAGGCCATTCTCCATTGCTGCAGGACACTTGTCATTGGATATAGGGCCTCATCTGGAGAGCCGCACCTTCACTGCATTTGAAAAGGCCTTGTTCTGGGCAAGGTCTGGTTCCGAAGTCTGGATGAGTGTACTTTTGGGGTTGGAGGAGAATCCACTCAGGGCCTGCAGTAGCTGGACCAGCGGATGTCTACAGCAAGACACACACTGAGAGAACCACCAGCCTCTGCACCTCTGCAGGCAGGGGAAAGAACAGCCTCACTTGCAGGGTCCTTGGCAGCCCATTTCCATCCCCTAGCTGGGGAATTCATAGGTAAAGGCAGAGAGCTGCCTGGCTTCTATAGTTGCTTTGTGGCCAGGACTCATCAGGGGCCAGATGGGCACTGACAACAGGAGGTTTGTGAAGGATTGTGAGTTAGTGGTCTCTCAGAAGAGTGCATACTGGGGAGTCACACAGGACCCAGGTAGATGCAAGTGGGCTATGGGAAGCCCATGAAAGTCACAGGGTCCATCAGCCATAGCAGTGTGTAGTGTGGGCTCTGGCAACCTTTGCTGCATCTTATAGTAAAGGTCAAGGGTAGCCCCACCAGTAGGATCCCCACTGATACCACTAGTGAGGCCCCTGAGCCCTGGTCACACCCCTCCCTGTTCTGCCAGCTGGAGCATCCCCTGAGGTAGTTATCCCATGATATCACGTGTGGTTCTCTTTGGATTCAGTATCCCCACCTCCACCATTTTTTTAAAAAATAATGTTTTGTTCTTTTTTTATTTATTTGAGAGTGACAGAGAGAGAGAGGTCGAGAGAGAGAGAAAGAATGGGCATACCAGGGCTTCCAGCCACTGCAAATGAACTCCAGATGCGTGTGCCCCCTTGTGCATCTGGCTAACGTGGGTCCTGGGGAATTGAGCCTTGAACCAGGGTCCTTAGGCTTCACAGGCAAGTGCTTAACCGCTAAGCCATCTCTCCAGCCCTATACCATTTTATAATGTTTTGTTGAACTAAAGCCCCTTTGTAGAAACACAGCCCTTTTCACCCTTCCACAAGCACTCTGTGGCTTGGTCTCCCAGATTTCACCTCTGCAGAATCCAGGCATTGGTTCTGCCAGGATTGGAGGATGGATGAGAAAGGCGGGCCTATAACATCACCTAGGATCCCACCCAGATGTGGGACCCGATCCTCAGGATTATCAAACATCAGACCAGCAGGAGCATCCAACTTCCCCCTCGGTCCACCCCTCCTTCCCACTCCCCTGGTTCCAGCTCTGGGGATGAAAGAGCTCAGGGGAACACCAAGCCGCACAGGGTCACAGGCCTCAAGAACCCAGGCTACAACTCCCACCTGAGAGGCTTCCGCGACCCAGTCTGTCCCTGGTGCCCTGACGCTGGTGGCCCAGACAGCTGCTCACAGTGATCGGGTGTGTCTCACACATGTCTGGCTTTTATGTAGATGACTAACAAGGGGCAGATGAGATTGTCAGCTGCGCAGGACAGGGAAGGTTCCAGATGAGCCACTCCCCCCTCCTGCAGCCATCCCTTCTGGCTCCTAATCCCAACACGGGGTAATTACATCTTCCACGGCTTTCTTGTTTAATACCTCAATAAATATGGCCTATGCAAACCAATTGACATCTCCTGCACTTCAGGCATAATAACTGATCTTATAAATTTAAATGATCCCTATAAATCTAGAATTAAATATACAGGTTTCAGTGCATTTTGGACACTTATTTAATAAAGTGCTGAAACATAAACGCTCCTTGTCTGTTTACACCAAGCCTACTTTGAATTTCCCTGGATATTTTCTTCTGTGCCATAGGTAGGACAAAGAATGGGGAGCCAGAGTCCTGGGAAGCTTGCCCCCCGCAGTGGACATTGTCCACTTTCTGAGCACCGTTCATCCCCTGAACTGATGGGTCTCCCCTTGTCTGTCTCCTCTGTCCTGCGGGTCACTTCTCTGCAGGTCCTCGAAGAGAAGGTGCTTGGAGCTGCCCCAGTGCAGGGACCTGAGCACGAATCACAAGGCCGGGCTCAGCCACTATCAGCATGACATGCGACCTTGAACAACTTGCTTCTTCTTTCTGAACCTCCTCCTCCCCTCTGCACAGGAAGAGAAGGATGAGGTCATCACTGAGTGGGGGGGAGGGGCCTGGAGAGGGGGGTCCATGACTTACACCTCTGTGACCTTGGACAGGTGACCTACCTTCCATGGGTCTCAGTTTCCGCTTGGTCCAGGGCCTGCAGGTGTCCACTGCCAGGCTCCCGGCCTCCCGTCCCTGGGAGGATTCACAGATGTGAAGAAGAGCTGGGAGGAAGGGCTGTGAAGACAGAGGGAAAAGCGTCGCCCCTGGGAGCGTCCTTCCTGCGCCCGCTCTGCCCCTCAAGGCTTGGGGACTTCCCATCTCCTCTGTCCCTGGGCGGACGGGCCTGAGGACGGGTGTGAGGACTGGTTTCCTCCTGGATCTGTGGGAGGGAAACGTGGGCGCAGACGTGGGAAGGCACACGGGATTCCGCATGGCTCATGGCCGAAGCAGGAGGCACAGGCAGGCTGTCTGGGGAGCGCAGGGAAGGAACAGGGCAGGACCCCGAGTCAGTCACCCCAGCAGTGGGCCGGTGACAATGTAGTCGGGAGCTGCTGACCCATCTGACTGGCTGGGAGTAGGAGAGGGCAGGGGCCTGCCACGCACCACTGTCGCTCCAGGACCTGCTGCAGGCCCAGTCAGGGTCATCAGCGCCCGTCACCCAAGGGGGAAAGAAACTAGGGATAGTATGTCCTGTGTGACACGGTGTGGCCCGCGGCCTTTGTCACTCCTCCTCCTCCCCCTCTCCCTTCCTTCCTCTCTTGTTCTCACTGAGGACCAGCACCTGATTGACCCACATGGCCTCATGTCCCACGAGTGCTGACCAGTGATTGGTGCAGGGTGAGGGACAGACCTGGATGGAGTCATTCTGTGACCTTTTGCCCTCGTCCTTCCCAGCTAGTACTGAGAGCTGAGGCCGTCCTCTTGTGACCACAGGAAACACATACAAAACTGACCTCTCCATGCCAGGAAGGGCCACGCTGGAAGAGAAGGACCCCAGGACTGCTGTGACACCCCGAGCGCCCACTACAGCAGCTGCCCTGGGGACGACGCTGCAGGAGAGAAGAACAAACTTGCACTTAGTAATGATACTAATACCCAGGCTCTTGGTCACCTGGAGCCAGACACAGTGTACCAGATCCAGATGGATCCCCGTGGCTGCCGGTGACCTTGGGAAGAACACTCAGCATATAAACCACGACTTCCTCATTCAGTCACTGGATGTGACGTCCGAGGGACTTGCTCACACCTGTCTTGTTTCCTGGAGCTCAGACGTGATCCTAACACGTGCTCATTCTTATGCGGAGCTCACCCTGTACCAGGAGCGGACCGAAGTACTTTGCATGGATTATCTATGTGGGTTCTCACCTAAGCCCTGGAGATGAGCGTTCTTATCAGACTCTGTAGATGGGACAATGGAGCACAGGGAGGGTGCGCAACTCACCTAGGACACACAGCACCCAGAGGTGGGGATGCCCCGGGCAGTCTGTGTCAGTGTGTTTGCGCCCACCCACTGGGCGGTGTGTTAGTCTCCACACACAGTAGGCCCTCAGGAACAGTTGTTGAGCTGAGCTGAGCTGAGCAGGCACATACCAGGGGCCATGCAGGAACCTGAGGGCTCTTGGCACATCTCAGACTGTGGCGGTGTCCTGAGTGGGGTCTCTGAGTGTTCTCCCCCCTTGATGGGCGCATGGCTGCCTCCACTCCCTGGACCCCTGTGGATCTCTGTGATGGGTTTGCTGTCCTGTTAGCTGTTATTCCTACACAGCCATCTTTGCAGCCTGCTGACACCATGGGATTTTACAATTTAAAGTAATAGATGTGCCTTGCAGGGAGAGTCAGGGTGTGCAATCCCATGATGGCAGCCAGAGACAATCGTCCATATTAACAGGCAAGAGATGGGACCTGGATCACCCTGGCCACACCTAGAGGGTCAGAGACTCAGGGGTGGGGGCGGGGCTTCTCTCTTTTTCTGGCAGGGGTGGGGGTGAGGGTCCTGGGTGGCAGTCTGAGGGGCCAGGGGGAGGGGGGAACCGCGTCAGTGTCTTGGTGGAGCAAAGGGAAGGACAGCAAGGAGGACCTGGTGGGACAGCAGAGGGTCTTCCCGGCAGGGGGATGGACAGCCCCATGCCCTCTGCCTCCTGCTTGATTTCACTGCCTCTTGCCTCCTCCAGACTTTGGTAAAGAAACAGAGTTTTATCTCTCCAGATTCAGTGCACGGCACCCACCTCTGTGCCGGCTGGTGGCTCAGAACCCGTGTGTCCCCACATCCTTCTTACTGTGATTCTGGGTCAGCCATTTCGCTGTCACCTGACTCCTCCCATGTGTCAGTTGCTGGAGTGCTGCTGCGGCTAGAACGGGGCCTTCGGCACGGCTTGGCAGTGAGCGGTCCTGAGCAGGCAGTGTGCCGATCTGGTGAGGTGGGGGTGGGGGTGAGGGGGCAGAAGTGCTGCCAAGCAGCTGAGAGGCCTGAGACCAGCCGAGCACTGTGCTGGGAGCCCAAGGAGCCGGGACAGGGCGGCGAGCAGGGAACCCACTTCCTCTCAGCTGGTGACCCCTGCCTCAGCCCCAGCCCTGGACAGCAGAGCCTGCTCGTCCCTGCTCTCCAGACACCAGCACCAAAAACGTCCCCACAGGCAACCCTCAATGAGGGGTCCTCGTTCTCGCCCTTCTTTAGTTTCACTGATGGATCTTATTTTACATTGAAGCCCAGCTCTGGGAGAGGACAGAACCTTGGCCCGTGAATGAGAACGCATGACTCATGACTCCAACCCCAGCGATATAGGCCCAGTCATTCCTCATTGGGGCTCAATTTCCTGGTCTCCAGAATGGGGCTTGGTGACTTTTTCTCTAAGTATCCATCTAAAGCTAACATCAGGTTCAGTAGGCAGTCCAGGTCATGTTAATGAACCATAGTGAGGTTATAATGGGGTTATGGGGTTTCAGGAGAAGTCCTTGAACCCAAAACCCTGAGTTTATGTCTGGCTTTTGTTTTTGTTTTTGTTTTTTTTAGTTTTATTTATTTATTTTTTTTCACAATTTTTATTAACATTTTCCATGATTATAAAAAATATCCCATGGTAATACCCTCTCTCGACCCCTCCCCATACTTTCCCCTTTGAAATTCCATTCTCCATCATATTACCTCCCCATATCAATCATTGTACTTACATATATACAATATCAACCTATTAAGTACCCTCCTCCCTTCCTTTCTCTTCCCTTTATATCTCCTTTTTAACTTACTAGCCTCTGCTACTAAGTATTTTCCTTCTCACGCAGAAGCCCAGTCATCTGTAACTAGGATCCACATATGAGAGAGAACATGTGGTGCTTGGCTTTCTGGGCCTGGGTTACCTCACTTAGTATAATCCTTTCCAGCTCCATCCATTTTTCTGCAAATTTCATAACTTCAGTTTTCTTTACCACTGAATAGAACTCCATTGTATAAATGTGCCACATCTTCATTATCCACTCATCAGTTGAGGGACATCTAGGCTGGTTCCATTTCCTAGCTATTATAAATTGAGCTGCAATAAACATGGTTGAGCATGTACTTCTAAGGAAATGAGATGAGTCCTTTGTATATATATCTAGGAGTGCTATAGCTGGGTCATATGGTAGATCAATCTTTAGCTGTTTTAGGAACCTCCACACTGATTTCCACAATGGCTGGACCAGATTGCATTCCCACCAACAGTGTATAAGGGTTCCTCTTTTTCCACATCCCCGCCAACATTTATGATCATTTGTTTTCATGATGGTAGCCAATCTGACAGGAGTGAGATGGAATCTCAATGTAGTTTTAATCTGCATTTCCCTGACGAATACTGACGTAGAACATTTTTTAGATGCTTATATGCCATTTGTATTTCTTCCTTTAAGAATGCTCTATTTAGCTTCATAGCCCATTTTGTGATTGGCTTGTTTGATTCCTTATTATTTAACTTTTTGAGTTCTTTGTATATCCTAGATATTAATCCTCTATCAGATATATAGCTGGCAAAGATTTTTTTCCCATTCTGTAGGTTGCCTCTTTGCTTTTTTTCACTGTGTCCTTTGCAGTACAAATTCTTTGTAATTTCATGAGGTCCCAGTGATTAATCTGTGGTTTTATTGCCTGAGCAATTGGGGTTGTATTCAGAAAGTCAGAAAGAAAAAGAATTGGATAAATCAGACTGAGAAGATGTCCTCTAATAGATTTAGGAGTGTTATTTAAGCTTGTAACTTAGGAGTGTTATTTAAGCTTGTAACTTGGTGTCACTGTGGGTGGATTCTAGGGTCCAGTCCTAAGGTATGGGGGTGGATGTGAAGTTCCAGCCAAAAGGTATGCTTGAGCTCTGCCTGGGTTCCTGTTGTGTGCTTGCTTGTGGTGCTGCTGGTGGTATTTCTCTCTGCGTGGACCTATGAAAGGGACCAGCTTCTTCCCTCATTATGAAACTTCCCCTGGATCTGTAAGCTCCAAATAAATTCCTTTCCTCCCATAAACTGTGTCTTGTCAGAGGTTCATTCCAGTAATGTAAAGTTGGCTATGACAGATAATCATTAAATTACTACATTTTGTTCATGTAGTATGAGGGAGAGTGAGGGTCCGTGATCTGAGAAAGCAAAAATGTATACACCCATGTGACCTGAGAGCCCATGTGGGAAGTGAGCATGAGCCTGAACCATGAAAAGGGATTTAGAGAGGAAAGAGAAGAAAGTACAGAGAACTGCTGTCATGTGGAGGGCAGGACAGGGTCAGGAGCCCATACGGGACTGGGGCAGGGGTCTCCTCTCATCTCAGCCCAGCTGGGCTGGGACGAGGGCATGCTTGCCAAGACCTGGAAGTTCAGGAGCGATGAACAGCCAGCAAAAAGAAAGACCTGCCCACCCGGTAAGAGTTTACTCATAACCTGATTGTGGTGGGGCCTTACCTTCCGGCTCAGGTGAGCCAGAGGGAGGACTGATTGGCCTGGGATAGGGGCTGGCTCAAGAAGAGGCCAGCCATGAGCCAAGGTTTGGGGCTGAGCTTAACCAATCCCAATGCCAGGATCAGATTTAAATTCTAGGAAAGGGGAAGTCCCTCCCAGGAAGGGGCTCAGGTTGGTGATGGAAAATCAGATCTAGGGAAATTCTTTTGTCTAAGGTGAAGGGGAGGTCCTTCTCTGATCTGCAGTAAAGTGGAGATTGCAAGGGCAGACTTAAGGGTGTTTCTGCTTTTTACTGTAAGGGCCTATCCACCCCGGGCTACCTAAACACAGCTACCTGACTCCCTCCCTGTCGAGATAAGGTGCATATGTGACGGACACTACTTGTTGGGCACCTTCTGAATAGATTCATCACCTCAGCCCTCACAGTAGTCATTCTGGGTGGGGGGACTTGTGTGTGACCCATTTTCAAAATAGGGGATCCAGGGTGTCATCCAGGTATCAAGGTGTTCAAATGAGGAACCAAACTTCAGCTACCCCACACTCACGAGCTGGGAGGTTTTGGGCCGGCCAAGTCATTTGTGCCACTGTCGGGTAACTGCGTCCCAGCTCCGAGCTGCTTCTGGAAAGTCACAACAGGCTGGACGGATGGACTGACTGGACGACTGCTCACCATTCCTGCCCAGCATGGTAGGTGTCAGTAACAAGCATCTGTTGAGTGAATGGGGATGAATGAATGAGTGAGTGAAGAGAGTAAAGTAGGCTGCAGGGGATTAGGGCTCCAGTGAGTGGTCACCAGTCTGAACAGCATGTTAAGGGAGCTGCGCAGGTCCCATGGTGCACAATTTCTCAGGGTGACATCTGGAAGAAGGTACCTCCCCCATCTCCCTCGGTGAGATCAGACCTTTCATGCCTCAGCCTCTCCCCAAAGGGCTTACTGAAGTGCTTGCCTTGGCACTGGGCTCAGAGTGAGCGCCCAGCATTGCCCACTGGCCCTGTGCTCCCAGAAAGCCCTAGGGTCTGTGGAGCCCCTCCTGAAAGCCACAGGAAGCTACCTCTCGAAGCAGAGAACAGCCGGTACGCTGTTCCTATGGGAGCTCCCTCCAGCCTGCACGCTGAACTCTGTGTCCCAGATCTTGAGTTAAATTTTGCTTAAAGATCAAGCCAAGCCCCTGCTGCTTGCTTCAGTCTCAGCCTTGGGTCTCCCTGAGCAGGACCGGCAGGGGCGGTGGTGGACACTCATGGCCCCTCTAACATCCTGTTCAGACTGGAGCTCTGCCCCCTTGCTGGCCAGTTTGTTCCTTCCCTCCCTCCATACTTCCATTCCTCCATCCCTCCTTCCTCCCCACTTCTCAGCAAATGCCTGGTGCTCCCTGCTGGACATGGTGTGCATGGGGAGCTGAACAGGAAGCTGCAAAGCCCAGGCGGGGTCTCTCTCCTGTCCTTGGGGTGCCCAAGCTGGCGCTGTGCTCACAATGAGATCCCCAAATTCTGCTCTGGGGTGTGTCAGAGTGGCCCAAAGGCCCCCACAGGACCATCCCTGCAAACCTCTGGCCCAAGCCTGGCTGAAATCCACAAGGTCTGGTCATAGGACAAGGGTGGGTAATAACAAGGACCTGTCCCCAGTGCTCTGTCCCCTTTCCCCAGGGCTCACCTGTCCTGTGCCCAGGCCCTTGTTTCCCCGCAGGACCTGAGGGGGTGACTGGGAATCCAGGCAGGTCCGATGCTGGCCTGGCCCCAGCTCCATGTCTTGACATTTTCAGACCTGATATCATGCTTAATTTCATCTCTGGGTTTTCCACACTTAGCCAAGCAGATTTTCCCTCATTAATCTGAATTTAGACTTAGAGACAGTTGACCCAAATCCAGGCCTTTTGACTTAGATGAATGAAGATGCAAAGGCCAGGAGACTTTTTCATAATTAGAATGTCCCCCCTTTCCTCTCTCTCCCCAGCTTCTCAGTTTTTCCATTCTTCCAGGTCTTTCTCTTTCACCCCTCCCACCCCATGGCTAAATCCCCAGGGAAGGGAACAGAGCTGCTGCTGGCGGAGGGGAGGAGAGGCAGGCGACCCAGTTGTCCAGGCCCAGGTTTCAGTGGCACTGGCCCAGTGTGAGTCCAGACATACCAGCTTCCTTCCAGGTAAAACCTGGGGCAAGAGACAGCACACCTCTGAGCCTTGATGTAAGCACCTGCGAGTGGGCCGTGGAGCCGTCCCTACTCCGTGGAGTGGTCGTGAGATTTGATGAGATAACACATGTGACATCCTCAACACGGAGGCCAGCATGCAGGAACTGATGGAAAAATATTGCCTCACTGAGGGCTTTAAAGGAAGGGCTCCCCATGGAGTCAGAACGCAGGAGTTCTGGGCCCGTCTTGACCAGAGTGAGGTACTTAATCCTGAGGGAAAGGGTCTGGGTTTTTTGTATTTTATTTAATTGGTTAATTTACTTTTACTCAGGAAACAAGGAGATGTGAAACTGAACAGCCTGAGGATAGTGGAGCTGGAAGACTCAGTAGGAGTCATCAAGTAACAGGAAAGTGAGGTCTGTGGACATGGCTCCCAGAAGGAGCCCAGGGGGCCATTGTCTTCACTACATCCATCAAACATGGGGACCTGTGGATGCTAGGAGCCAAAAGGGACTCTGAAAGGATTTTGAACCAAATGGAAATTGAAACATAACACAGCAACCTGTGTGGAATGCCTCCGGGCAGCACACAGAAGACAGAAATAACACTAGATGCTTGTGGTAGGAAAGGAAAAGACTGATAATCTCACACAGATGACCCCAGGCTCCTTCAGAAGAAACTGAGGGAAAAAAAAATGAGCAAGTTCAATTCAAATAATAAGAAGGAAGAAGTAATGAGGACACTAGGCCGTGGTGAGCAATAGAGGAGACATGAAACCAGAAGCTGTGCTGGGGGAACAATGAGTCGGCAGACATACTGCCAGAGGGGCGAGGGGACAGTGAGACACAGGGGGCTGCTGACAGTCACGAGGGACAGAAATCTCTGCCAGAAACACAGCCACCAAAGCTCGCTCCAGAAGTGGACGACCTGCGTCCTATGTCTCCGGTAGAGCGAGATTAAAGACATAGAAGACCACAGGCCTGCAGACCTCAACTTTTGGGTCCTAGTCCAAGTTAGCAGAGAGTTGAAAACATGGACTCAGAGATGGGTAGATTATGAATTATAAGGTTTATTTTAGAGAAAGTTAGGATCCAGAGGGAAGGTTAGCAGGGAAACCCAAACCAAAAGATGCTCTCCCCACTCCTGAGCCTAGCTGGGAAGTGGAAAGGGATGGGAGATGGAGAAAATCTTTCCTGGTATCCCTAGGTGGAAGCCTCTAGGGAAGGAACACACACACACACACAGAGAGAAGAAAACAGGAGAGCCCAAGCCCCAAGAACCCCCTCACACAGGGGGTCGAGGAAAACTAAGAGAGACCAAGGGACTCAGAGCTTAATCACACATGTAGCAAAACGAGAAAGCAGCCCAAAACAAAACTCATGTAGAACATAAGCACGGAAATGCCAGGAGCAAAGGAGCCACCATGTCCTTCTCTGGCATCTGCGCCCCTCTTGGCAGGACTGTCCTCCTCCCTCCCTCTGCTGAGAGTCCTGTCAAGGCATCCTTCTAGACACTTTCTTCCTGGGTCTTGAGCTGCCCCCTTCCTTCCTCCTCCCCTTAGGGCTCTATAAGCCCCCCGGAGCCTCAGACACTTGCACACTCTCCTCCCCCATCAAATCAAACACAGTAAGATGCCCCGAGAGTCCACATTAAATTCAAATTAGATGTAGCTATGCAAATCTGCCTCGGAGTGAAAAGTGACCATTTGATAGTGCTATATTTGTAGACATTTGATTAAATATTTATCAGTTTCAACTCCACAATTTCCCTTTTTAAATTTTGAAGACAAATAAATTGTTTTCCTGGCCTTAAACATTTTACTAAGCCCTTAAAAGCACTGAAGACTGGCATCATGCCCAGACAGAACATGGCTACTACAAGAAAGTAACCTCAGCTTAGGTAGGTCTGGGTACCAGACTTCCGGCCCCGAGGCCTGGTTTCACCTGCTGCATTCTCTCTATGCTGTGTTTAGAACTCTGAGTCAAAAAGGAAAATTGCCTATGTCTATTGAAGGAGTGTAGGAAATAATGGAGGGAAAGAGAGAGGAAAGCTAGGAGGAGAGAGGAAGGGAAGAGAATGAGAGAGGAAGAGAGGGAGAGAGAAGGAAGGGGGCTGGAGGAGGGTAGGCAGGGAAGGGCAGGGGAAGGCAGAAAGAGGCAGGGGAGGAAGATAGTATAGTGTGAGACAAAAAATGAGGAAGAAAGATGGTGGAGAGGGAGGGAAGAGCGAGCCTAGGAGAGAGGGGAGGTAGAGAGAGGGGAGACAGGAAGCAGGAGCTTCCCCCATACTAGGTTCTGGAGAAGAGCAGACAGGTCTTCTGTGGTCTCTGAGAGCTCAGATAGGCGCTGAGTAAGGGTGAGGGACTGTGTTTCCCTTGCTGCACCTCAGCCTCCCCCCCACCCCCTCCCCATTCTTTAGCACATAGAGCCTTTTCTTCTCCAGGAGCTGCTGGAATACCCTGGGCCCCTCCATAGTGCCCAGTCCTATCCCCCTCTTCTCCCCATCTCCCATTGTCCCCATCCCCAGGGACATGAACTTGGGCAAGGTCCTCGTGATCTGAGAAGCTTCCTCAGCCCTCTTCTGCAGGTCAGGGTGACAGTGAGGGTGGGTGTGAGGAGAACACAGAGTGACTTCAGATGGCCTCACAGCCCTCTGAAGGGACAGGACACCTCAGCAGATTTAGATGGCATGTGTTCTGAAGGAATGAATCCCTATCTCCAGCAGGCAAGGGATAGTGTTCACCCTGCCTGGTCTGATGCTGCCCACCCCTCTCTCCCCATTTTAGACCCTCTCATGGCCCCTGTCCCTCTATACCAGCCAGGCCCTTTCTTCAGGCCACTTGAATACTTCAAGCACAGCACAGACCTTGGGGCCTTTGCACTGGCTGTTCCATGTGCCTGAAGGCTCAGACCATCCATGTCTGGCCAGATGCCACCCTCTCGGGAAGATCTGTCTAGACCATCTCTTCCTCCCTCTAGCAGCCCTCCCCACCCCCAACCCCAGAATGGTTGGAAGGTCATGGAAGGAGAAACAGGAGGACGCTCCAGGTGCCTGCTGTATGCCAGGCCTCAGATTGCTCAGAGCTAAATTTGTGAACTTCCTGACCATCACAGTGATATGGGAGTTTGGGCTTCCTTTTATGACAATGCTCTGACAATTCAGGATGTTCCTGGACCCTTGTCCTATGAATTTGAAAAATGAAATCTGCAGACCAAAGGATAAGGTCTGGAAAGATTTTACTAAAGCTTAAAAATTTAGGAGGAAGAAGAAAGGGGAATTGCTTAAGCCCAGAACACAATAGAAGGAAGCAAGATGGAGTTCTTGCTCAGGGAGGCAAGAGAGGCTTTGAGAAGGCCCCTGAGGGTGAGAGAAGAAGGGTTTATGATTCTTATTTTCTTTTAGTAACGAGGAGTGGCTATGTAAGGAAGACCGGGTTTGCAGGGTTTTGAGCCCCAGTGGACAGATGTCTGGTTTAGCCACTTTACTCCAGCTGCCATCGGCCTGGGGTTAGGCACTTTGGAATTCTCTAGGAAGGGATTGGAAGCACTCCCTAAGGTGGGGGACTGGCAGAAATAAGAAGGGGCTGGGTCCTTCTAAGGTTTCCTCAGGGGGGGATTAGGTAGATTTATGTTCCATAGCCTGTCAGAAGACCCAAAAAGGGAACCCAAGAGATGTCACTGCCTGCTTCAGCAGGACCAGAATTCGGCCTCATCCATCCATCTCACTCTGGGGCCCTACTTGGATGTGCGGGCCTCTTCCTGAGCAGCCCCCCCCCCCCCCGCCCCCGAGTCCAGGGCAGCCAGCTCTCAGGCTCACCCACCACAGTGAGATTATAAGTAGATCCTCACCAGGTGGACACAACCTCATTTTTGGCCGCTCGACTCTCTAGAACTTCAAGGTCCCTGCCTGGTAAGCCCCTTGCCTCAGACCTTCTGGGCTGAGATGGGGGACCCCTACCCCCATGTGGGCTCTCTAGCCTCTCCTACCTTCCTCATGGAAGGAGCTCTCTATACTTTCTTCTCTTTCCTTCTTTATTTTTATTTTATTTTATTTTTAATTTTGAGACAGAGAAAGAAAGAGGGAATGGGTACACCAAGGCCTCTAGCCACTACAAACAAATTCCAGACGCATGTGTCACCTTGTGCATCTGGCTTACATGGGACCTGGAGAACTGAACCTGGGTCCTGAGGCTTCACATGCAAGCACCTTAACCACTAAGCAATCTCTCCAGATCCTCTTTCCTTCTTTTAATCTAATAAAGTCTCTTTAAACTTTACCCTCTTGTCTGTGGATATTAATTCTTCAAATTCATAAGATAAGAATGCAGGATGCCTGAATGTGTTGGTGTGCTGGTGTGTATTGGTGTGTTGGTGAGAAACCCAACACTCCTGTCACATTCTAGCCTATAGTAAAGTGAAATGACTTAGCTTTTCTTCAAAGGCCCAAGGACAACTCCTGCAGTTAGAGAAAGCTGTTCACTTTGGGGTCTGTCACCCCTAAGCTCTCTAGCCAGTTTCTGTCTCCTATCAACAGCAGCCTTTCAAGGACGAAGGGAGGCACCTTTTTTTATTTGGTTATTTTTAGAAGAGAACACTGAGGTCAGGGAAGTGAAGTGGCATAGAGTCACTCTTGGACACAGGGCAGGCGGGGGAAGAGGGGTGGAGTGGCACCTTCCCCAAGCCTTAGCTGCTCCCCAGCATCCAGGGAGGTCACCCATTGGCTTTGGAGAACTGTCTCCCCGCCCCTCTCTTTGGAGGTCCAGGCAGCTGGGAGGAGGGAGCCAGCAGGAGCTGCGGGCTTGTTAGAGGGAGGCTGGGTCTCTCTCCTCCCGCCTCAGCCCCCTGGCTGCAGAGGCTGCTTTACTGATCTAATTAGTATGGCTGAGAATTAAACCCCACACTTAGCAACTGCTCCCCAGGGTGCCCAGCTCTGACTAGCTCAATAGGAAAATCTTCCTGCCCTGGGGGCCAAGCCAAGAAGACCCAGACTAGAAATGAGAGCTGTAATTACCAGCCCTGATTAAACAGAGTGTTATAAACACAAAGTAAAATAAAAGCAGGCCTTCCCCACTGTGAAACCGTTAGCTGTTCTCCCAGCCATCTCTGATCTGGGTGGGGGCCTCTTGGCCTCTGCTCTTCACTTGTTTCCATTCCCTGGCTCTACCTGGTCGCCCAGGTCCTCAGCTCTATGTGGTGAGTGTATATTGGGTGTACCGATGAGACTTGTTCATGTGGGACAATGTGCCCACACTGTTGGGCTCCAAGTCAGAGTGGAACAAAATGTGTCATAAACCCATCTCCGGACAGGGGCAAGCAGAGCGTGCACACGACGCTGGACCAGAGGACCATGAGGGGCTGACTGGGAAAGGAGCTGACATCGAGACCTGAAGGGGCAGCGAGGGGACCGAGGGACAAAGGAAGGAGGAACAGCTCATGCGAAGGCCTGGGGTGCAGAGGAGTGCTGGAAGACCAAAGACGGGCTCCAGAGCAGAGCAAGAATGTCACAGGGCGGGAGAGGGGTTCTGTGGTTCAAGAAAGAGTCCTGGAACCCCAAACCCCAGGCTCGGGTCTGTATTCAACCAAGGAATTGGACAAACCAGACTGAAAAGGGTGATTATTAAATCGTTACATTTATTGAGGGACGTATAAAACCAAGGGAAGGGAGATTGATACACCCACATGGCCTGAGAGCCCATGTGATGGGCCTGGAAGAAACATAAAAAAGGATTTAGAGAGGAAAGAGAAGAAGAAAGTGCGGAGGAACTCCTGCCATGTGGAGGGCAGGAAGGGAGAGAGAGCCCACGTGGGAATGGGAGTCAGGGGAGACTTACCAGGACTTGGAAATTCAGGAGAGATATCAGGCAGCTAACAGAGAGCTTGGCTCTCCCTCCCTCTGCCCCCCCCCCCCCCCCCCGCCACACACACACACACACACCCCTGTAAGGGTCTATTTATAGTCTCACTGTGGTGGGTTCACCTTCCTGCTCAGGTGAGCCAGAGGGAGGGCTGATTGGTCTGGGCTAGAGGCGGGCTCAAGAGGAGGCCAGCTGTGATGCCACGTTTTGGAGCTGAGCTTTACCAACCACAATGTCAAGATCAGATTTAAATTCTAGGAAGGGGAACTCCCTCCTAGGGTAGAGCTCGGGTTCATGGAAAATCAGGTCTAGGGAACTCCTTTAGGCAAGAGATAAGCAGTCAGGCCATTCTTTGAATTCTAGCAAAGTGGAAATTGCAAGGGCAGACCTAAGGACATTCCTGCCTTTACTTTCAGGGGCTCAGGCTCCCTAACTGCCTCGAGCAGGCTATGGGAAGAATAGAGAGGGAACAGCCTTCAGGCCTGATCCCAACACACCCAAGAGAAGGAACAGGAGGTGACAGATATCCAGAGGGACACAGGGGACAGATACTGCATGATTGACATCAGCTTATCATGCTTCCTGTGTATGTGTGTGTGTGTGGGGGGGGGGGTCATAGGGATGTGAAGACACTAGGTGGAGGAAAAAAAACAGTTCTTCCCTCAGCCCCCCATCAATTTCTTCTATGCCCATAGCTGTTAGATCTGTAATGGGGTGCTCAGGGTTCAGGAAAGTACTTGAACCCTAAACCCTAGGTCCATATCTACTTTTAATCAAAGAATTGACTAAAAATAGACTAAGAAGGACAATTATTAAATTATGATATTTATTGAGGGAAGTATAGAGCCAAGGAAAGGCACTCACATGGCTAGAGATCATACCTGGAGGGCCTGTGAAAACCGTGGAGAAAAAAAAGAGAGAAAAGAAAGTTCAACGATTTCCTGCCCTGTGGGACGCCCATGTGGACAGTCAGGGCGGGGGGAGAGGGGGCTCTCCCCTCCGCTCAGCCTTGCTGGACCTGGGCTGAGCTGAGGGGACGCTTGCCAGCAGCTTGAAGTCCCTAAATGATCAGGCAGCACAGAGAGTGTGCCCTCCCCTTGCAAAGGTATTTATAACCTTATGGTGGTGGGCCCTGCCTCCTGGCTCAGGAGAACCACAGGGACAGCTGGTTAGTTAGGGCTAGGGGCTGGCTCAAGAGGACTCTAGCCCTGATGCTAAGTTCTAGGCGCTGAACTTGACCAACCACAGTGTTTAATTCCTAGGAAAGACCTCCCTCCCAGGAGGGGTCCAGGTTGTTTGTGGAAAAACAGATCTAGATAAGAGATAAGAATTGCTGCAAGAGTAGGCCATCCTGGCTGTCTTTTTACTTTTAGGGGCCCAGTCACCCAAACTACCTACACCCTCTCCGATCCCTGAAGGGCTGAGGTGGCCCTAGAGGGAAGTAGGTGGCGGGCACTACAGTGGTTCAATCCCCACTTGGCCATCTGTCACCTACTCCATGGACAGCCAAGGCTAAAGCCTGGATTCTAGCTGCCCGGCTCCCTGGATCAGCAGGATGGGTCTTCTCTTCACCCTGCCTGAGTCAACAGCTGTTTACTGGCTCTTCTGACCTGTATCCAGGCCCCTGGCCTCCTCTTTTTGCCCTTAACAGGAACTTGCTAGATTGTTTTGAAAGCCATTGTTACAATATTTGGGTGTACAGGGGGAGTTCCCCCTCACCAGGCCTAGAAACCCCAACTTCTGGGTTATTGCCCATTGGAACATAGACTTGAGGAAACAGACTCCAAGAAGGGCAAATTATGAATTCCAAGAGGAAGGCTAGAAAGACTCAAGCTGGAAAGGAATGCTCCTTGCCAGGCTGGAAAGGGAGAGAGGTGCCAGAGAGAAGCGTTATCACAGAGAATTCTTGGGGAGGGAGTGTGGGGGGAGTCTATAAGTACACATGTGGGAGGCAACATGTGAGAGTCCAAGCCAAAGGATTCAGAAGAAACACACGCATATACACGTGGGGAGGAAAGCGTAAGAGTGCCAGCCCCCCACCTTTACACAAAAGGAAGCTCAGAGATTAGATGGGAAAGGACACAGGGCTTAAGGAAGGATCACACATGTAGCAGAGCCAGAAAGTAGCAAAGCAGGGACCAGGAGATTCAGACACCAGGACAACACGTAGTCAAGAGTGTTTTTACACATGTGGCAGACCCCTTTCATAACCCAGGTTTCTAATTAGGTTGGGCCTTGTCACCAGACTCTGATTGGTTCATGACTGATTGGTTCATGGACTCAGGGAGCTGCTATGGAAGCGTCTAGCCCACCCAGGTGTGCTAGACTGGGGAAGGAGTAGGGGGCGCAGTTGCTGAGAAATTGCTTATAGCCATTGTGGATGAGACTGGATCAGATGTCAAATTCTAGTTTTGCCAGGGCAGGTGGAGTGGCTTCTCCTTGTTCTCTCTTTGGGCCTCTGTCCAGACTGTCTATAAAAAACAAACAAACAAACAAAAAAACTCTTCTTCCTGTTTCTCCTTCACTGTCTCTCTTGACTCCTTTCCATAGCTGTGACATGCAGGAACCCCAAAGTGCCCAGGGCTTTGATTTGAGAATCCCTAGTTATGCAGGAATTTTGTGCCTCTTTGAGAGCAATGCAGCTTTTCCCAGCTCTTGGTTGGGCTGTTACTCAGAAATTTAAGTGGTGGCCATGATATTTTATGAAAAATCAGATCTAGGGAACTCCTTTAGGCAAGACATAAGAAGTCAGATCACTCTTTGATCTCTAGCAAAGTGGAGCTAGCAAGGGCAGATGGAAGGACATTTTATTTTTTTTTTTTATTTTTTGGACATAAGGACATAAGTTTGATGTTCATGACCACACAAAACTTCTGCTGAGTCTGCAGCCCCCAGGTGCTTATGAATTTTGATGAATGAAATCCCCAGACCATAGTGAAGTATAGAAAGATTATATTAATCACAAGACCAGAAGCAATTATGAAAGGAAAGGGTTTATTTCTGGCATGTAGCTTTGAGAGAAAATTTCATCATGGTGGGGAAAGCAAGGCAAAGCCAGATGGCTGGTGTCACGTCATCACAGAGAAAGTGAGCTGAATGCAGCAAGCAACACACCTCCTCCAGAAAGGCTCCACAAACTTCCCAAATAAAGCCATGAGCTGGCCATTAAGTGTGGAACTCCACCCCAAAGACTTGAGGTTATGGAGGACATTTTACATGCAAATCATCACAGGGTGTCTTGGGGTCATCTCTAAGGAGCATGCAGGAGCAGAGACATGGAGTGTGAAAGTGCAAGACATGTGAATATCTGAGGCTTCTAGGAGAGGACTCAGCACGTGCAAAGGCTTGAGACAGGATTGTTCCCAGCATTCTTGAGAAACAGCATTAGGTAGGTAACCCTGTGATCCTCCTGATGCATGAGACATAAGGAGATTTGTCTGGGTGAGGAGGGATGGGAGAACCATGAAGAGTAAAGAGGAGTCACTACCCAGGAAGTGAGTGGGAAAACGCACTTTGATGTGGAAGGAACAGTATGGGTCACAGAGGATTGGGAAAAGTACGACATTTGGTGGTAGTAAATGGAAGAAGTGACAGGGCTGTGGCTTTAAGGTGAGGATAGGAGGCAGAACAAAGAGGCCTGCATCCAGTGACTGGAATTTGTTCTCACCTCAGGGACTTTGTACTGGCTGTTCTCTCGGCCTGTAGTGTTCTTAGCAGGCGTCCACATAGTTGAGCTCTGCATGTCCTTCCAGCTTCTGCTCAGTGCTCACCTTGCTCCTGAGGACTCTAGCTCTCCCTCTCTGAGCATCTCTACCCCTCTCCTGCAGCATTGTCATCCTTTGCCACTATCTATATGCACAAGAAATGTCAAAGACAGCTCACCTGCACATCACATGTCCATCTGTTGTCATGTGAGTCCCTGGGGGCAGTGAGCACACCTGTCTCTCACATCCCTGTGATAGTTCCATGCCCAAAGTGTGTGGCAATAATCCAGATCCAGTGCTCATTGAATGACTGCAGGCAGCTGGTTAGCATGACCCAGGGAGGCCATAGGCCAGCAACTAGATATTAAAAGTCACAATTCAAACCTGTTAAATGTCAAATACTTTATTCTCCAACTTGGCCAGACACATTTTCATAAAGAACTGTAAAATCAAGGCTGAACATGAACTTCTCAGACTCTGCCCTGGTCAGCTTTATGCTGGAGGTATATCTGGGGAGCTGGTCCTGACCTCTAGTGCAGCCCTGCTTCCCTTGGTTTGCCTGTACCACAGTCTCACAGGGGGGATGAACCCCACACAAACAGGGGTCCCAGCTCTGTCTGCACCTCTCTCACACTAGTGTAAGCTTGGAGTCTGGGCCAGGGAACATTTAAGCACCAAACAAGACTATATAGAGCCCCAAAGCAGGCTTAGCAATCAGGTAGGGGCCTCTGGGGTTGGAAGCTGAGAGTTGGAACAAGGCTCCTGAAGCCTGGGTCGAGGCAGGCTTGGGGCTCAGAACTTAGCTGTGCTGGGCAGGGCAAAGATTTAGGGAGGGACTCCAGAGTGTTCAGAAGGAAGGATTGGCAGTAGAGGAAAGCTTTTAGTGCCCTGTCTCTGATTCAGGTGAGCAAGTGCCTGGACAATATGGACACCACGGGGTCAGTGCTGATGGGTGGGTTGGGTTGATGGGGAGAGGAAGCCTAGGCTTTGAACATGTCCAGTGGAGAGGACATGGCCACCAGAGGGCAGTGGCTGCAGATTATCTGGACCAAGAGGCCCAGGAGGTGGCATGGCCCATCCACTTCAGCTCTGTGAGTCCTGCTCTGGGGACCCACGGAGCACATCAGAGTCCCTGATGATGAATCACAGCTCAGGAGAAGAGCTGTTGGGAGACAGAGAACTGGACCATGGGCACGTGGATGTTGAGTGCTCCCCAGGTGTGAGTGAGCCCCTCAGGGAGGAGGGAGACAAGGGGATCCAGGGGAGATGTGGATCACAACAGGACCCTGCAGAGCGGACGCTGGAAGGACAGATATCTGAGTCTTGTGGTTCTGGAGGTTGGCAGTGTGAGATGTGGTGACAGCTGGGGTGGGTGAGGTGGCCCCATCGCCAGCACCTTCTTGCGGCAGCTTCTTATGTGCTGGAAGGCAGAGGGCAAAGGGGGCTTGAGCCAGTTCCCTCCCTCCTGCCCCTCTCCCTCCCTCCCCCCTCCCGCCCTCTTTCCTTCCTTCTTGCCCGCCTGCCTGCATGTGTACGTGCGTGCCTATGTGCATGTTCATGGTCAGAGTCATGTGCACACATGCACGCGTGTGTGTGGAGGCCAGAGGCTGACACCAGGCATCTTCCTTGATTGCTCTCCACTTTCCTGACTGGGGCAGGGTCTCTCACGTGAGCCCAGAGCTTGCCGATTTGGATAATCTAGCCAGCCAGCTTGCCCCAAAGGATCCTGTCTCCACCTCCTGGGTGCTGGGTGCTGGAATGACAAGCCCACCCAGTGTTCACGGGGGTGCTGGGGAATCTGATCTCGTTTCTCACGCTTATGTGGCAGGTGCACTATACACCGAGCCATCTCCCAGCCCTCTTCTAAGACTCATCCCTTCCAGACTTCATCACTTCCCCAGATACCACCCCTAGGGGGATTGTCGCCATGAACTTTGGAAGGGATGTGGACATTTCAACCACAGTGGCCTGCATCAACAACCACCATGATGGGGGGGGGTGCGGTTAACATATGAATGGAGAGGGCACAAGAGGCCAGAGCAGGTGCCAATGTGCCATGCATTCAGAGAGCAGGGGAAGGGAGGAGGTGGGCTAGCACCTAGAGCAACTGTGGGAGCCAGCTGATGGGCATTGGAGGATGGCAGGCATGGTCTGGCACGGGGATCAGATGTGTCTAAGCAGTGGAAGCCACCAGGATGTGCTGAGGTGCGCGCATGGCCACGCTGTGTGTGCTGCGGCAGGACTGGGACTTGTGCTGGACAGAGCAGGGAGCCTCATGGGAGTTCTGTTCTGATCTGATCTTGACCTAGAAGGTGGGGCAAAATCCCAGCGTGCAGAGATGGGTGGAGAGGTGGGCAAGATGGTGAGGAGCTTAGGACCCTGAGGGACCCAGAGTCATAGACAAAGGGTGCATCAGACAAGGCTGGACTGGGGTAAAACGATAAAGGGAGTCCTCGGAGTGGCGGAGCAGGGAGCAAAGTGTATGCTAGGGCGCAGGGACAGCCCGGGGGGACAGTGCTGCAGAGGGTGACGAGGGGATAGAAGAGTCCTTGGCTGTGGGACTCTACAGAGCCTCAGGCCTGAAGCACAGAGGAACCCAGCCATCTTGGTGCCTAGGAAGTCTTATCTCAGGAAGATTGGATCATTGAGTCTGAGGCTTTGGTTTTTACAGTCACGGAAGTTTGGGTCTCCAGTTGCCTGATGTCAATGTCGCAGCCACCTCTTCTTTCTGCATCTGGTTATGTGCGCCCTGCTCCAGGGCTGAGCACACATTCTGTCCTTTCCTCTCCATGACAACCCCAGGAAATGGAGAATGATATTTTGCCTGATTTTTGAAATGAAAAATCCAAGGCGTAGTGAGTGGGAATGGTTGTTAAAGGTCAGGGCTCTGCCCAGATCACCCAGCCTCTCTGGCACTGTGCCTCCTGTGAGACTTGTATGCTTCCAGGGTGTGAGCCTGGGGTTCCCACTCGAGAGGTGGGTGCCCAGGCCGGGCTCTGGTGGGAGACGGTTGTTCCTCTGGGCTGCTGTGGGAGGTGATGGGGCAACTCTGAGAAACTAATAGGGTAACAAAGGTCTCTATTATATTTTAATCCCACCTGTGGCAGGGATGCAGACAAACTGACCCCAAAACATTCAGCACAGCTGGTGTGTGTAAGAAAGCATCTATGACCACCAGTGTGAGACAGCGGAGGACAGTGGGTGAATCACAGTGCATCTAAACAGGGAGCAGTAATTATGGAGCCAGTGACACCAGGCTTTTGAGGAATTTTCAGTGGCTTGGGAACACTAATGATTTAATGGGGAAGAGCGCTAACGGATACCGCACCCACTACTTAGCACCCCAGTGCGTGCAGAGAGAAAGATGATGACTGTGAAGATGGCGGAGCTCATGAAACAAGACCCACATGCTATGCCCCAAGCCCCTAGTGCATGCCCGGGGAAAACCCATCAGTCCATTAAGCTTCATAACCACCTGCCGTGCAAAAACTCTCAAGGCTGGATGAGCCTTGGGCCCTACCCCAAGACCCCTGTGTGCTTCACAAAGTTGCTCCCAGCATACATGAGATACATGGAGCTCATGGGTCTCCTTGGCAAAGCCTGTGTCCTTCCCATTGTCTATCCTGGCCCACTCGGCCCCTCCACAGTTCCAGCTGGACCCAAGCGTGTCTCTACAGAGTCCCAGGTTCACGTGGGTTCTCCTCCTCTGTGGCATGATGAGACAGGCAGCTAGCCAGTGACTACCTGTCACTGGAGCTGCCACGGCATTCTGTCACCCTCAGCAGCACTGTCCCACCGGGCTGTCCCTGTGCCCTAGCATACACTTTGCTCCCTACTCCACCAGTCTGAGGAAGGCAGACACCACCCAAGACCCAGGCTCCATCACCCAAGCCCTACCTTCCCCAGGTCACCTAGGAACTGCCAAATTGCTTGCAAAGCGCTGGTTACTGCTGCAAAGACCCTCTGCATCCCACTCTCCTCATGACTCATCGAGGCTGCATTTCCTGTGCCAAACACAGCCTCAGCAGTGACAAGCAGGTGGTGGGCAGGCTCATTACCAGGCCAGCCTGCTCCTTCACACCTGAATCCAAAACACACAAGCACCCGGGTGTCACCTCCTGCCCTGAAGGTGCTGACGGCTCCCGCTGAGTGTGTGGTGGGTTCAAATGCCCTCTGAAACACCTGGCACAGGGGAGCAGAGGTGGCAGCATCTGGGAAGAGGAATGAGCAGTCCTCTCCACCCCTCCATCTCTGGTCCTATTGGCCATTTTCTTCCAAGCTCTACTGGCACCTGGTTCTCAGATGCCTGGAGCCCCTGTCTCAGCAGCACTGCAGGCCCCTTCTCCTCCTAGTGGATGCCAGCCTGCCCTAGGTGCACCCACTGGCTCTGGGGCCAGCAGCACCAGGGAGTGACCTGCCCTTGCCAAAGCCTGTGCCCTTCCCATTGTCCATGCCCTGGAGCCTTAGGGCCTGAGGAGACCAAACCATGCAAAAGTGAGCTAACTGACTGGCAGTCAGTTATGGCCATGGGCTGCATCCTGAGCATGCGTGACAGCATCCCTGCTGTCTGTGGAGAAAGCAAGCTCGGCTCCCTGGGGAGCAGGGACAAGAGTCATCCAAGTTCTAAGAACATCTATGCGACCCTCTCAGGAGACTCAGCAACAAGCTGGCAGGGAGTGAGCCTCCCTCCTCTCAGTGCTGCCCAGGGCCTGCTGCGAGGGGTGAGCCCCTGCCCCGCCCTGCCCATCCTTCCTGGGCATCATTAGTGCTGCAAACAGAACCACCGCTTCCAGGGAGCTGAAATGTATTCGTTCATTCACTCACTTGTTCATTCATTCATCATACACATGAAGCACCTACTATGTGTCTAATGCCTTTCTCGGCCCTGGGCACACAGAAGTAGCCATGGCAGGCTACTTCACTAAGTCCACGATTGCATGAGAAGAAAGAAAATGAGCAAAGCGACTCCTGCCAGTCAAGTGAGGAAGATTGTGAAGACACAGTACAGGGTCAGGGGTAGAGGTGCTGATTTTCAGTCACTCCTGTCACCCCAGGGAGCACTATCCACTCTTCCAGCTGATCCATGAGCTAGATACACTTGGGCCAGCAGGCTGCAGCCCAAAGCCCGGCTGGGAACTGCCTCTGTTGCAGTCCAGTTCGCATTGCTGGTAGAAGTCACCCAACCAAGAGCAGCTTCTGGGAAAAAGAGATTTATTTTGGCTTACAGGCTCGAGGGGAAGCTCCATGATGGCATGAGCAGAGGGTGGACATCACCCCCTGGCCAACAGAAGGTGGACCACAGCAACAGGAGGATGTGCCAAACACTGGCATGGGGAAACTGGCTATAAAGCCCATAAGCCCGCCCCCAACAATACACTCCCTCCAGGAGGCATTAATTCCCAAATATCCATCAGCTGGGAACCTAGCATTCACAACACCTAAGTTTATGGGGGACACCTGAATCAAACCACCACCCTGGAAAGACTTGCCCATGCCCATCTTCCAGATGCATGTTAGCATTCCACAGAAGACTCTTGGCCAGCAGGTGAGGGCTGCCGGGACTACCATCCCCGCACCCCCGGAAGGCAGAGCCTGCAGAGCCAGCCTGGGCACTGTCTTCCCTTCCCTTGGACACAGCTGAGCAGTTTAAGGTTAATTGACTTTGCAATTAACAGATGCAGAAGCAGCTGAGGCTATTAATTTTCCATAAGTGTGTGGAGGATAAAGTGCTCCCGCCCCGCCTCCAATCTTTTCTGGAGCCTGAGTTCACTCCAAGCAGGTACCTTCTCGCCGTAGAGCTTGGACATGGTGAGAGTGGTGACGAGAATTCCTCATCCTGTCTTAGTGTGGGGGTGTTCCCTACAGCTCGCTGGGCCCTGCAAAGACCTGCTTTAAGAGTCAGCAAGATGTTTCCGCGTTACAAGAACAGGCTGGAGCTGTGGCTCATCCAAGGCTGAGGCCCAGGTAGGGACAGAGGACAGAGTCCAGTTACCCACTCCTCTGCCTTCTTCCTCACTGTTCCTCCCACACCACCGAGCCTTTCAAACTGAAAAGTGAGTTTCAAAGAACGGAACTCTTTGTGTGAAAGAGAGCCACCTGGTACAGTGCGGAAGCACCTGAGCCAGCTCCGAGCTGTGCCCTCAGTTCTCCTCACCACCTCCAGGAAGCGCCATGCTAACAGAAAAGGAAACCAGGGTCCAGGTGGTGCTAGGAAAGGAAAGGCTGGACAGCAGTGGTCACGGTCCAGGCAGGGTGACAGCCTCCCACCACTGTGGCTGAGCAAGAAACTTCTGAACTCTAGTTGAGGGACTGTCCTTCCCTGTATGGGACCTTAGCACCCCATGGTCTGGAGAACACACGGAGATGTTCAACAGCACCCACACCCTCCTTTCATCCTCCCCTTATTTGACAACACAAAAGCCTCCAAGGCAGAGGTCATCACTCCCATTTTATAGAGGAAGAAACTGAGGCACAAGGGATGCAGGAAACATATCAGACTCTCAGCAAGGCAGGAGAGGAGGCAGAATTCAGACCATGTCCACCCACCTAAAGACCAAAGCACAAGTACACCTACTCTGTGGTTCTGAGGTGGGTGCATGGCCCTGAGAAAACCTTGTCCTTAGGGAGGGGTGTGGGGAGCAGACCAGTCACAGCCTGTCCCATCTCCCCTGAAGACAGGTACCTGCCTCGGCCTTGGTGTCATCAGCTGTGAACAGACATCCTAAAGGACCTTCACATGGGTGGCTCATGGGGTTGAGGGACAAGGCCAGGTTCTCTCCCAAAGCATGTTGGTTTTCTTCCTGGCTCGAACCTCATTGAGCACTGTTGTACGTTCGTCATTACTCCCACCCCTCTCTTCTCCTGAATGACAATGAGGACCTCACCTGCCTCACCTGCAGCCCTTCTCCTGCCTCACAGCCTACGGTTAGGCACATAGTAGGTACTCAGTAAATGAATGCCTACGTGAGCTTACTGCACAGAGTAGGTGTTCAGTGAATGAGTGACTGTGAGCTGGCTGCACATAGTAGGTGCTCAGTGAATGAGTGACCGTGTTGTCCATGTGATCACTGTGGAGGAAGAGACCGCATCCCCGAGGTTTGGTTGTTACTCGCCTGCAGCACAGACGGCGCTGGTAGGGGACAGTCCAGGGTCTTCAGGTCGTGGGAGTGGGCGGAGGAGCCACAGGGCGGCTGCAGCTGGAAAGGGTTCCACTCATTACACCTTCCTCCTCCCTGATGTCACACAGCTCATCATTCACCCCGAATCAGGCCATAGCGTTAATTAAACGTGGATTTATTATAAAGGGACGTGTGTAAGTACCATGTAATCAACTCGTAACAGCACAGGCGGGAACCAGGGTTCTTATCAGGTCAATAACCTCACAGGCTTCCTGGGAACTTCTTTTTGCCTCCTGCACTTGGAGTCTGAAGAGGCACTGTCCAGTTTGTACGGTTTTATAAACTATTACAGATGACAGAAAGTTTAAATCAATTGGCCACAGTGAGGGGTAAGGTGAGCCCAGGACAAGGGCTCTATGGCAGAGCTGAGGCAGAACATTGCAATGGGGAAAACTGTGGGAAGGAGGCATCGGTTGTGGTAGTTAGCCTCTGGGGTCTTCCACCCTCTAATGGCTCTATGGGGCCTCCTCCTGGGTGGGGCTCCATGCCAGCCTGGCTTAGCTGCATGGTGGCCAGCTCCAATCCTCCCTCCCCTTGCTGTCTAGACAGATCATGCTCAAAGGTCCGTTTCATTGCTACCTGTCATGGCCCCCTGTGTCCTGGCTCCCTGCCTGAGCCTGGCATTCAAGAGCCCTGCGATGTGGGCTGGACTTCCCCTGGAACGTCCTGCATGTGCCACGCTGGGCCACGCTGCAGGACGGTGTGGGCTCCTGGCCCTGGGCGCCGGGTCTGCAGGCTCATGCTCGCCCGCTCTCCTGCCATACCCGCACGACTGCCCCGCTGTCTGTCGCCTCTCCTAGTTAAAACCCGGTGGGAAGGAGGGACTGGTAATTCATCCCTTGCAATTCCAGCACTCAGGTGGGAGAGGCAGGAGGATTGCTGCAAGTTTGAGGCTGACCTGTTCTACATCGTGAATTCTAGGTTCGTTTGGGTTACAGTAAGACTCTATCAAAACAAAGTATGGCTTGGAGGATAAAAGTGGTTTTTGCAAAACTGTGAGGTCCTGCATCACCTTAAGTGTGGCTAATCTAGCACCCCTATAAACTGCTGGATGAGACTATGCATGCCTGTCACCCCAGTCCTGTGGAAAATGGAGAGTGGAGAATTTCTGGGGCTCACTGACCAGCGAGTCTGACTAAACAAAGAAAAGGAAGCTTTGGACTCGATGAGGCACTCTGTCTCAAGGAATTGCTTGGGTGAACTGTAGAAGAGGACCCTGACGCTCTCCTCTGGTCTCTGCTCATATGTGCACAGGGCACGTTCGCCTACGTGTGTGTGTGTGTGTGTGTGTGTGTGTATGTGTGTGTATGCCACAAACACAACACACACACACACACACACACACACCAAAATAAAATCAATAGAGATATCACTGCTTTACCTCCTCTGGGAAGCCTTCTCAGATAGCTCATCCGGTTCCTCTTACAGGACTGGGTTCACTTGTCTTTTCCTATCAGAGACTGCTTGGCCAATCTCAGATAAGCTCACTGACTTCAAGGCACGTTCATTACCCTCTTCTCTGAGGGCAGCTGTACATTGGCTGGGAAACTGCTGATCTAGGCGGGACTCTCTCACAAGTGTGGTGTATACGTTTGACTGTGTTCACACTGTTCATACTGGGGACATAATGGCTGTTACTCAGTTTTCACTTTTTAGAAACCTCTAGTTGACGAGGAAAACACACACGGAGCAGCTAAGGACAGATTTTATTTATTTTTATGCAGATGCATGGGTGTACATATGTGTGTATGTTAATATGTGAGGGATGCCTGGGTTTGTGCATGAGTGTAGAGGCCAAGGGACATCCTCTGGTATCATCCTCAGGAATACGACTCACTTTTAAAAATATTTCAAGGGTTAATTTATTTATTTGTATGCAGGGGTGGGGTAGGGAGTGAGTGGAGTACCACTGAAAACCAACTCCAGATGCGTGTGACACTTAACGCATCTGGGTTTATGTGGGTACTGAGGAATCAAACCCGGGTCATTAGGCTTTGTAGGCAAACGCCTTTAACTGCTGAGCATTCTCTCCAGCCAGACCTTTTATTTTGAGGCACGATTTCTCATGGTTCTGGTGCTTACTGATTTGGCTGGCCTAGCTGGCCATGTCCCAGGAGTCCTGTCCTCACCTCCCCATCACTGGGATTGCAAACTCATGCCACCTCACCCAGCTGTTCACGTAGGTTCTTCAGAGCAAACTGTGGTTTTCAGGCTTGAAAGGCAAGCATTACTTGCTGAGCTGTTTCTCAGCCAGTATTTTATGATTTGATGGGGAGGGAAAGCAAAGCATGTGACCTCATGCCACCAACAGGAGAAGAAGGAAGTGGCCTTTCAGTGGAGGCACAAAAGTTAAGTTTCCTCTAGGTAAAGTTGGAGCAGGGTGACAGGGAGAAGGAATATCATCAGGTCAAGTAATACAACTATGACCGCACAAGAGGAACTGCATGGGGATCCAGGAGCTGGGAGGGTGGAGACATGGAGCCAAGGCCCAAGATGAGGCTAGGGCAGTGGATGTCAGATCACACAGGGCCTTGGAGGCTCCATCAGATCCTGGTCTCTATCCTGAGTGTAGCATGCTCACTGCAGAGGTGACAAAAGTGGGGTGGCCCTGGCTTGAGGGGATAGAGGCAACTTGTAGGTGCAACACTAGATGTGAACCAGCTACTCTTGCTATCACATGACCACCGCAGCTACCATAAGAGATAGGCTTCAGAGATCACCTCGGACACCAGAGACTCACACCCCAAAATTCCAGTAACCAGACCCATTCCCTGCTGCGAAGATGTGCAAGAGGCTTCTATGTGGTGTATGTGGATTGGTGTATATGTGGGTGGTATGTGTGTGGCATGTATATGTGGTGTGTGTGGCGTGTATAGGTGGTATATGTGGTGTGTGTGGTGTGTTGTATGTGTGTGGTATGGTATGTGTGTATGTGTGTGTGTGTGTACAATGTGGGTATAAGTTCAGACACACATGTGGAGGCCAGAGGAGAGCCTTGGGTGTCAGTCTTAACTTTCCACCTTGTTTAAGACAAAACCACTTTGTGGTTCATTGATGCCAATGCCAGCCTGAAACCTGGCATTCTCATGTTTCCACCTTCTGGGATTATAGACACACATTAATACATTCAGTCTTATGTGGGATCTGGGGATGTTGTAAACTCAGGTCCTCACACTTGTGTGCGTGGCAGGCACCTTATCCCCTCAGCCATCTGCCTGGGACAAATCTTTCTTAAGAGAGTGACAATGTCTAGATGAACAACAGCAATGGAAAGGGCAGGACAGCTTAATAGGTAACCTGCTTGCCATACAAACACAAGAGCCTGAGTTTGATCTGAGCACCTACATTACGGCCAGGTGCAGTAGCACATGCCTGTCGTCTCAGCACTGGGGAGGGAAGATAGGAGGCTTTCTGAGGCGTACTGGCTAGCTAGTCTAGTCAACTGAGTGAGTTCTAGATTCAGTGCAAGACCCTATCTCAAAAATAATCTGGAGAGTGACCGAGAAAGACATCTAGTGTTGACCTGTGGCCTCTACATGCATGTACACCTGTATACACGCATTCCCCCATGTGCACACAAACACATGCGTGTACACACAACACAAGCAAATTAAAAAAAAAAGTAAATTGCAAAGTGAGAAGCCGGGGGGGCCCTTGGGACACATGGCTTCCCCAGCCCTGCCAGGCAGAACACGAGGCTCCAGCGTTACAGCGCTTGGTGGGGTTATTGACACCTCGTGTGACCGTGACCGAGGAGCAGCTCAGCCAGTGCACAGCTCACACCTCGCGAGGCTGGCGTCGAGCAGAGCATCCGCTCTTGCCTGGGACTCCCATGACAAACTGTGCTGTTTTAAAGGCCAGTGTTTTCCAAATAGGATTCACGGATCCCACATTCTGGTGGTTCAGGAGCAAAGATTACATAAGCAGGTCTGAGGGGCACTCCAAGAACCCCGCCACTCTGAGAAGCCCACGGCGGCCAGCAGAGTTCCGAGGCAGCGCTGCAGTCTGCTCCCCCCAACCTCCCGGGGAGACAGGCAGGCCGGAGCGCAGTAAGGACCGCGAGGTTTCATGGTCAAGGCCTGTCTAGGACAGCAGCTTGCTCGCAGCGCCAATGGCTGCATTGCTGTCATTTCACGGGGAGCCTGTCACAGTTCCACCCCAGGACCAGGGGCTGTGGTCCCAATCAGTACCCCAGAAAGCTCACTGCTGGTCCCTCCAAAAGGGAAGGCCTGAGCGGAAGGAGCCCAGCGGGCAGGAGCGCAGCGTCCCAAGTTCCTGCGGGCTTCAGTTCGCTCCTGTTCATGCCGACGTGATCACTCTCTCCTCTGCATGTTGTGTTTGCATTTTAGTATCAAATTAATACTGATGATTATGTTACTTACTAGGACCGTTTGAGAGCCTCTCTTCCCAAGTAGTCAAAATGGTTTTCATTCTTTGAATTTTTATTTATTTATTTCTGTTTATTATACAGAGATTCATGTATCATCCATTCTGGCAGTTTTGAGTACATTTTTTTTCCCATCTTCCCATAACATCTCTCCTCCCCCCATTCTCCACTTCCCTTATCACAGACATTCTTTTGCCCTTCTTTCTGTGCTCTTCTAGCTCATCTCTTTGTTTTCAGTTTGATTCTATTTTTAAAGGTTTAATTCCCTCCCATTTGCCCCCCCTCCACCGGGTATAGATGTTACATACGAAGACGAGACCTGCATATCAGAGCGAAGAGGTGATTTTTGTCTTTCTGAGTATGAGTCACTTTACTTAATATGATTCTCTCACTGTCTACCCATTTTCCTGCAAGTTACATAATTTCATTTTCCCACATTGCTGCATACAATTCCATTGTGCATATATACCACATTTTCACGATCCACTAATCTCTCAATGAGCATCTTGGCTGCCTCTAATAGATCGCTGTTGTAAATACAGCCACAATATGCATGAGTGTCCAGGTATCTATGTAGCATGTGGAGTCCTTAGGGTATATATATGCCCAGGAGTGGCACAGCTGGGTCATATGGGAGGTCTATTTCTAACTTTTTGATTTACCACTATGCTTATTTCTAACAGTTGTATTAGTCCATTATAATTTTTGCATGTGTGTGTGTGTGTTCAGGTGTGCAGATATGTAAGTAAGTGTATGTGACGTGCATGTGGAGGCTTAAAGACAACCTAAACAACATCGAGTGATGTTCTTCAGGCACTATCTATCCACCTTTTAGAGACAGGGTCTGTCTTTGGCCTGGAACTTGCCAAGAAGGCTACACTGGCTGGCCAGCAAGCTCCCAGGATCCCCCTGTCTCTGCCTCCCCAGCGCTGGCATCATAAGCACTCACCGCCATGGACAGAATCGAACCAAGGACTTCCTGCTTGTGAGGTGAGCACTTTACCAACCGAACTCCCTCCCCTCCCAGCCCACAGGACCACTTTCTTCAGAAAACTTCTCGGGCCTCTTTGTTGTGGGTTGTAGGAACAGGGCCTGGCTGCTAGGGGTTTTGGAGGGTGTGAGTCTCCAGGGGGATCCCTTCTGGGTGGAGATCATGGGGCAGTCACTGAGGCCTGTGGCCCATGGCACCTGAAGGATCACGTCATTGCCAGGGAGCACACAGTAGGTGGCAATGACCACGGCGCTGGTGAATCCAGTGACTGAGGCAGATGGCTTCGTTTCTCTTTTCCTGAAAAAATGTCTCCTCAAATTCTCTCTGCAGTCCAATGCCCAGCTTCAGAGAACTTCTGAGAGTGAGATAAAAGGGAAAGTGGCCTCGCTGGCTGCCGGAGGCAGAGGCAGAGTGTCATTCAGGAGGCTGCCTGCTGTGAGCACGGAGTCTCTTCATGCCAGCGAGCCTGGGGGCACCCCGAGCCGAGTCCAGCGTCAAGCAGGTGTCTGGAAAGCTCGGTCGATGCTCCCTGCGGGTCTCTGTCCTTCTCAGCAATGCTCTGTCCTCAGGGTGGATGAGTGCTCTGCTGCAGTCAGCATGCGGCTGCGTTACCGGGGACTCCACTCCCTCTGCTGTCGGTGGCTGCTGGACAGAGATCACCCCTTTGCCCTCTGGGATGTCAGTTCCAGTGACTCAGCAGGTGTCATCACAGGGTGCCAGCCCAAGTGCAGGCTCAGGGCACAGAGAAGAAGATCCCTCATGTCCCTGGGCTGGAGATCACAGTCAGATGGGGAGGCAGACCAACCAGCAACACATACCACTGACCTGGCAAGTGCCAGGCTAGAGGTCACAGCACGGCTGCCTTTCCATGAAATCTGCTGTATACAGCTTTGCTCATCAAGTGCCTGCTTGTGCTGGGCTCCAGCCAGGTGATTCTCGGACATCGTCACTAGCTCTCCTGCTTCAAGCTCAGTTCATTATTTCCAGTTTAGACCTGAGGCGCCTGAGGTTCAGGAATCTGGGAAACTTACTCAAGTGTCTGGGGAGTGGGTGTAGTGCCCCTTGTCAGGGGCATGTGGCAGCCCTGCCCTGGGTGGACTGCAGACAGGTGTGGTCACCTAAACCTGGTGGTTGGAGTCCAGAGGGAGTGTGAGCTACAGGAGCATATTTCCCATTGTGGACACAGTTTAGTACCCCCTCCCTCAAATTAGTCCATATGGGTCTGATTATCCCTATCTGACTGCCAGGGCAGAGCCAGGGTCTGGGCTTACATTATACATTATGTTGTGCTTACCTGCTCAGAATTCCCTCCCCCCTTACTATTTATAATAGTAACATTCCTTTGTTAGCTTTCGGGAACTGTGCCTCTCACCCATTTCACCCATGCAGGGACTTTGACTGGGACAGAGTCCACCCTGCACTCAGGTTAAACAAGCCGCCCAGGCCTGGCCAGTCAGTGGCTTGTGTTCTGCTGGACTTAGTGCTTGCCTCAGTTTGCCCTGGGCCTTTGTTGAAGACAGTATAGAAGACTTCCTTTCTTTGCTGACGACTAGGCTATTAAGATACAAACCTAGCCTTGCTACTGGCCATTGGGAGAAGGACTTGTCTGAAAATGAAGTCCGCACAGATAAACTCCTGACAGATGGAGTAAAACAGAAAAGGGCGGATGTCAGGATAGACTGCATGTGGATTCCAGGAAGGCGGGGACCATCCCCTGTTGGACATCGTGCTGTTCACTGGGTCTGGAGGCTGCTTGTATTGGCCAGAGCCCCACCTGCTGGTGCCCTGCATCAAGGCAGGCTCATAGCCTGAACCCCACAGTCATTTTCGGAGCCAACGCACTTCTTTTCCACTGGGTCAGCTTGCCACATGCGTCTGCCACCTGTAAACTGATGGGTGCCCATCCTCCCCTGTAGCCACCACCTGGCACCACAGCGCCTACTGCGTGATCGATGCTGAGGACACGTGAGCAGTAAGCTCTGCCTCTCGGCCTCACATGCTTGCAAGCGAGCCGCAGGGGATCTGATTGTTAGCACGGCTCAGGGACAGGTGGCGAGAGGGGGGGGGAGGTGGGGGGAGGGACGATGCCCTGCTTTCCATGTGAAAGCGACACTTCCCATCCCTCAGCCCCGGAGGAGGATGGCTGGGTCCTGGAGAGTGCACCCCTGGGAATAAATCACTGCTAGGAGACACCAGAATGGGCTCCAAGATGCAGCTCTGGGGGCTGAGGTCCCGCCCTCTTGGCGAGAGGACGCTGCACTAGCAGGAGGAGAGCAGTAGAGGAGCTCGGCCGGGGACACAGGTGGAGAATGTGCCGCAGAGGTGCAAGGGGACGGCGCTCGCCCATTCAGGGTGGGCCTCCTCTCCTCAGTTCACCTCTCTGGAATACCATCACAGATACACCCAGTGATGTGTTTCTGTGGTGAGTCTCAACCTAGCCAAGTGACAACAATCCCCAGGAAGACTTTCTTCGCCACAGAACACATTTGTGGGTGAAGTATTGAGACTCTGAGACGTCTAGTGTATGCACAAGGTCACATGGCTGGATGGCAGAGCAGCTCACGCCCAAGCCTCTTTCCCTGAGGCCCGTGCTCAGCCTCCATACCCTCACTGTTCAGCAGAGCTGGAGAAGAGTCAGGGAAGGAGGAAGCCCGTGTGAGCTGCAGGCTTTAGGGATGGCTATCTGGAGGAAGCCCAGCTGGGACTGAAGGTTACGGGCAGAACATGTGGGAGAACAGAGGGGACAGCTGAGGTTCCCTGCTCCCAGATCTTCAGTCCTCTGGGTTGGAATTCTCCAGAAGGAGTCCTCAGGGGCAGTGCTCCAACCCTGGGCCAGGGCCGGATGGGAACAGCTCCCACATAGAGTTGCTTGCTGGGCAGAAGCGGGAGCTCCTGGGACACCCTACTCAATTGGCCCTAGTATACTGATGGGAGTGAGGAAAACCATGTCCTTGTGCATCTGTCCTGCTAGCTGAGATCTCAACTCTGCAGTGTCCCATCAGCCAGGGCTATAGAGCCACCTCCTGAGAGTCCCCTCTGCATCCCCAGTATGAGCAGCAGCTTTGGAATGAAAGGCCCCACTGTGTTCACGCCTCCCTGCTCCACCTCTGCGACTCATTTCCAGCAATGGGACTGCAGAAGCCAACCGTTCTCATGGAGCATGAAAATGCACTTCCGCCCTGTCAGTACCAGATGTGACCTCAGGATGTTGTGGGAGGCAAATGCTTGCCTGGGTGGAGAAACGCCCACTCTGTGCACAGATCACTCCGTAGACATCAGCCCTGGAGCTCAGTCAGTGATTCCTGCTGCCTGCATTACCTACTGCAGCCCAGCAAAGGCAGATCTTGAGGCTGGACCCGGGGATTTGGGTGTGACATATGTGTCACCTTCTTTCAATGTGTCTCCCTGGCAATACTCCCTGCCTGACCCTCTGAACGAGGTACATTCCACATCCCTGTGGACTCCACATTCATGACTTAACACACGGGCTGAGTTGGTTGAAGGCCTGTGGTGTACAGTCACCGCCCTGGGGGCTGGAAGGGAAGCAGACATCCGTGACTCTGCCCCGTGGAGCTCAGGCTAATCGACATGCTTCTCAGAAGCAATGAGCAGAAAGGGACCAGGAACACGGGGTCCAGATCACCTGGGCTTTGGAGAATGCTTGGAGGACCCCTCTGTGTTAGAGTATGGCCTCTCATAGCAGAAGGAGGTGTGCTAAATCCCAGGACACACTAGCGGGGAGGTGCTTTGGTTCATGAACACCCTGGATACTTTTACAGGGAAGTGCTGGGGGCGGGGGCTTCCAGCCACTTCTTTTGAAAAAATTTTTTTCAATTATTTTTATTTATTTATTTGAGAGCAACAGACACAGAGAGAGGGAGGGAGAGAGAGAGAGAGAATGGGTGCACCAGGGCCTCCAGCCAACGAACTCCAGATGCATGTACCCCCTTGTGCATCTGGCTAACATGAGTCTTGGGGAATCGAGCCTCAAACCAGGATCCTTAGGCTTCACAGGCAAATGCTTAACCACTAAGCCATCTCTCCAGCCCTCCAGCCACTTCTTGAAGATGAATGAGAGAGGAAGAGGAGTCCTGATTTGGAATCCGGTGTTACCCACAGTGCTGGGAGTCACTCCTTGGGGGGATTACCCAGGGCCTATCTGATTCCTCTCATATCTCGTGTCTTCAAATATACATTGCAGGGTGAAATTTGAGGACATGTCACTCATAGAGACTGGCAGGTAAGATCAGTCTCACAGTGCCATCTGGCTCCCAGTGCCCCTCTCAAGCCCTGGGGGGATAAGAACAGGGAAGAATCACCCCAGCCTCCCCCAGCAGGAAATAGGGCACCATCTCCCACCATGCTCAGCCCCGTGTCCCTGGCTGCATGCTCAAGGACAACTGGACAGGTGCCTGGCAAATGTACCTGGCCAAGAGTCCTCCAGTGAGCCTGGCACCGGCCCCCTGTCTCCATCCTTTGGTCAGCCAGCACAAGGTGCCTATTCTGGCTCTGGCAAGTGTGCAATGCAGGCAAAGGGTGTGGGGTGGTGACCTCTGCCCGCTGCAAGCTTCAGGATGGAGACCCAGAGAGTCTTCTGACTCTGACACACATGACAGCTGCTCATTTTCCCAGACATTTTCTCCATCATCTTTAAACTATCTTGTGCCCAGGCAACTGACTCAGGGAGGCAGATTGACTTGTCCTGCACAGCACAGCAAAGAGGAATTGAGCAAGAATCTGAACCAAGAGCCAATGCCCTTTGCCACCTTTGGACAACTGGATCTTATCCATGATGGCACCCACCACCAATCCAATTGCAGGACTAGCAGGGGTCAAGCCACAGGGGCTCAGTGTTCAGTCCAGGTCCCCAGGCTCAAGCAAGACCACTGCCACCCACCCCACCTGCTCACAGAGACCCTTTGCCTGGGACTTGCCTTGAGCATGGTGACATTGGAAAGATGTTCTGGGTGGGGAAGAGGGTGTTTCTGAGAGATGGGGGGAGGGGGCTTAGGCAGCTGAGAAAATGCCCTGGTGCTGCAGGTGCAGTGAGAACTGTCACCGTCCCACCCTGCATGTGTCACCTCTGTTCACTTTCAGATGACTCACTGGAAACATCGGGTGACTCTGACTCAGGTGAGCTGCACCTGGCAGAAGGGACCTGACTAGAAAGCTGTCACAGCCTGGGTTGGTGAGCGAGAGGAGCCTGCTGCAGCCTGGCTGGAGTCCTCCTGCTTGGAGAGCCTCATAGGAGATAATGGACACTTGTCACTCCTCATCCCTGTCAACAGCCAAACAAGTGCTTCTCATGCTCAACTTGCAGCACTTGTGCTTATCTCAGAAACGGCTCTGGTTTGCTCTTTCCTTTTCCGCCAGTTCCCTTCCCCTGCTACCAAAATGGAAAGAGCAGCACAGCGCTGTGGGAGACGAGGGGCTGACAAAGCCTCATCCTTAAAGGCTTCCACAGACCTCCATTACTGCATCTCTTTGAGCTGAGCCTAGCAGAGCAGCTACCGCCATGAAGGATGGCGGGAGGTGGGCAGGGCCAAGCTGAGCTGGGTATGCAGGGCATATCTGGCAAAGGGTTGCATGATAGGTGATCCTTTAATAAGTCTCTAGATTTAAGGCAGAGCTGGTGAAGGAAGGTGACAACCTCTGGGGCAGAAATAAAGAGAAAACCCTCTGAAGAGGACGAATCTGAGATCTGGCACTGTACACAGCACCATGGGTGAGCAGCAGCCAAACTACGGGAGACTTCAGAGGTTCCTACTTTCACGTGTGGTTCCCTGTGCACCCTTCTCTCTAAGGAACTGCTATAGCCTCCAATTGTCCCCAAGATTCTGTTTCATTCACCTTCTTGTTCCTGGAAAAAGAAGCACCCAACCTAAAGCAGCAGATTGAAGGCAATTTATTTTATCTTGGCATATAATTGCCTCAAGGACTAATACATATCAGTGTCCTCTCAAATCCAATCTTACAGGCTCACTAGGTTAGGAAATGGCCCATCATGGTGGGGAGGCATGGTGGTTGGAGCATGAAATGGCTGGTCACATGACATCCTTTGTCAGGATGCAGAGAGGGATGAGTGCCGGTCACATGACATCCTCGGTCAGGATGCAGAGAGGGATGGGTGCCAGTCACATGACATCCTCGGTCAGGATGCAGAGAGGGATGAGTGCCGGTCTCATGACATCCTCGGTCAGGATGCAGAGAGGGATGAGTGCCGGTCTCATGACATCCTCGGTCAGGATGCAGAGAGGGATGAGTGCCGGTCACATGACATCCTCGGTCAGGATGCAGAGAGGGATGAGTGCCGGTCACATGACATCCTCGGTCAGGATGCAGAGAGGGATGAGTGCCGGTCACATGACATCCTCGGTCAGGATGCAGAGAGGGATGAGTGCCGGTCACATGACATCCTCGGTCAGGATGCAGAGAGGGATGAGTGCTGGTCACATGACATCCTCAGTCAGGGTGCAGAGAGAGGTGAATGCTGGGGTTCCATCTGATTTCTCATTTTTATTCTTTCTGGGACCCTAGCCATGGAATGGTGCCCCCCAACATGAAGGGTGGGTCTTCCCTCATCAGTGAAACCACTCTGAAATCACCCTCACAGAGGTATGCCTCCTTGATGATTCTGCATCCAGTCAAGCTGACTGTGGAGGTGAGTCATCATCACAGGTAGGATGGTGGTCACACAGGTGCTGCTGTATGGACCACATGATCTGGTGGTCTGGCCCAGTATGGAGGTAGAGGAGATGAGCCCAAAGTGGTATAGGTCCAGAACTAGGGAAACCGGATTTGCATAAATAGTTCAGGGAAACAACCCTGAACCCTGCTCTGCTTCTCCACCCTCCTGATGCTGGCTAGTGGAGCTCAAGAGAAGTGAGGGCTCCTCCAGGATTTAGCAAGGGAACACAAGGGGGGACCACAGTGGGAGCCAGAATAAGCTTTAGGTCTGGGGCAAGATCTGCTTGGAGCAGGGATGTGGAATCCAGAACAGTCCTGCAGATCTGAACAGTGGCACTAAATCAAGGCAATAGCCCAGCAGCCATGCCCTTCCCCTTCTTTCCACATCATTGCTTTAAGCAGCACCTCTGTGGGGGCAGGGCGTGGGCAGGGCTGCAGGTGTAATCCTGGGGATCAGGAAGTGGGTGGAATTAGATGTACTGCAAGGTGGGGAAGGTAGGAGGACTGGCCAGTTTTGTGTGAAGGAAGGATTAGCGGTGGGATGCTAAGCATGGCCCTTAACCTCTCTGATCCTGGCTTTTCTTATCTGAGAAATGGACTGGTGCCTGCCTGGTAAGGCTACCGGGAGCTGTAAACTATAGTTCCCAAAGAAAGCACTCCATCTACTTCAAACAAGGCTGAATGGAGTGATAGGAAGAACTCCAGTGATCCCAGAGAGATGCATGCTAAAGGATCAGAGCCAGATTACTTCGGGCTACTTTCACCCTTTAACAGCCATTTACTGCCCACCGCTGTGTCTGACCAAACAGGCTTGTAATTATCAAGTGAAACCTTTACGGAATGTACTAACAGACTAGCAGCTCTAACCAACCCAAAGACCAAGATTGGCATCAGAGCATCTGAAACCCAGAGCAGAGGTCCCCCCTCCTTTGTTCTAAGCCACCTGCTTGATGTTTCCACCAGTGTATTTGAAAAGTGTCTTGGTGTTTGAATTTCTTTTGCTCTGTACCTATCAAACCTTCATGAAACTATTAATTTATTAGAACATTAAATTTGGAGTAAACTAAATCTGAGTTCCTGAGCCATGGTCACTCATATTTGGCTCCATAACAAACTGTGTATTTCGCTTCAACAGAGCAGCTAGTGAGAGGACACATGCCCAGGGCACGTGCTGTGCTGGGCCTCGGCAGGATTCTTCACGGGTGGCCACTGTGTAGGCGTCGGCGCTGACCAATGTCCTGGCACCTCCAGCATTCTGCTCTTCGCATGCCCATACTTGTGCTGATCTCCAGTGCCCCTGTCAAGACATTGGAGGTCAGCCATCAAGGCCTTTTCCAGCGGGGGCAATGAGGACTTGTTTCCTCATAACCTTGAAATCTACTGCACCTCCAGCTTCCTGGACCTGATGAAGACTTTCAGAAGTCCCTGACTCTACCCTGCTGAATCCCAGAACTATTGTGGAGAAAGCCATTGCTGATTAAGAACCTGCTACAAGGACAGGGAAAAAGGTTACCAGCTAACAGCTTGCATGCATGAGAAGGCCTGAGACTGCCTGAATTTAATTTCGCAGCTCCCCCATAAACAGCTGGTGTGGCAATGCACCCTGTTGTCCCAGTCTGGTGGGGAGCAGAGACCAGAGAATCATTGAGGCTCCTGAAAACAGCAATCCAAGTTGAGTAAGAGAGACCGTCTCAAGAAAATATGTGGATGAACAATAGAGGACACTCAGACACACAAGCACACACACACATTTGCACACACATATGCATATACCACACACACACCACACGTTCACACCCTACCACACATGTCCCCCTCCATCTACGCTTGCACAAAAAATGGGGTCCTGGGCTCCCAGGAGTCTCTGGTGCCCTGTAACCTCCCCTCCCCACAAGATCCTGTGTGGGCTGGAGGGAGGCAGGGACGACAAGGATGCATGCTAGACATGCCAGAGCATCCCTGGGGGCACTATGCCTACCTGCTACCAAGAACAGACCTACCATGTGCACTTGAGCACTGAGAGGCACAGTACTTGCTCTCCAGCCTGTGAATGCCCAGAATGATTAGAATCTAAAAAAGCCTCACTATTTCATTATTTCTACCAGTGCTGTGATGCCCTGTGGAAAATGGATGCTTCCTGCCAGATAGTTCCTAATGATGATTTGTCACAGGCTGTTGTGTAAATCTGTGTTTGGTTCATGTTTTTTAATGTGATTTACCCACTTGTCTTGATGCTTTTCTCCAAACCTTAAAATGTGGCTGCTATTAGAAGCTCAGAAAAATGTCATGAAACATCACATGGGATAAAACAGTTAAGTGAGCTCTTCCTGCTTCAGTAGCTGTGACCAGGCCACCAGGGCAACCAGAAGGAGGGCGTACATTGTGCCCAGGGATAGCAAACCATTTTAGAACATTCCAGAAGGAGGGCAAGAGAGACGGAGAGAGGAAGGGAGAGGAGATAACAGAGTACCTAGGATGCCAGAAACATCTGCCTTTATCCTTGTTCACTCAAGCAATTCTCAGTGAGCCCTACTGCTGGTGTGTGCAGGGAGCAGACAGAGATCTCTGTCCACAAAGACAGAAGTGGGGGGCAGGGAGAGACAGGCCATCAGTGCAGCCCAAGTCTCTTGTGGGAGGGATGGTTCTGGGGAGAAGGACATGCAGGATGATCTTATAGGAACTGCCTGGTAGCTGGTGGTGGGCAGTCACCATTGCGTACTGTGGAGACAGGGAAGGTCTTCAGGGGACCTTAAGAATGACAAGGTCAGATGCTGACACCATCCCAGAGGGAACGGCGCTCCAGGCAGAGGCGGGATCCTGGGCGAAGCACTGGTGGATGGGCCCAGGAGCTCTGACGTCTAAGCAGTGAGCACCACGGTGTGACCAGGGAGATTTCAGCAGGTGGTGAGGCCTGAGCACAGCACCAAGGGCACAGAACAAAGGCTTTCCAGCCCAGGCCGAGTCCTGAGCAAGGCTTTGAAGACACTGGGGCCACCAGTGTCCTGGCCAGAGGGAGTTCCCAAGCAGGAGTGTGACAACAGGGGACGCTCTGAGTGTCCTGGGATACAATGTTTGGTCACATCCAACGGGAGCTGAGGGGGTCAGGCTGTCTCTTCTGAAGCAAGAAGACCCCCATCTTCACACGAGTTTGGCCCTCTGTCCTGTGAGGCTCCTCCCGTGCAGATGGGCAGCAGCCCGCCAGCCGGCTTGTTTTCAGGGCGTCAACAGTGAGCACACGTTTGGTTCGGCTGGGTGTGTCCTCACAGCAACCCACCGGAAGCGGGAAAGTGTCCATGCTCAGAAAGCCGAGCACAAATGCAACCGCGTGGGCTGCCTAGGTCCCCTGGGTCATGTGGGAATCGGGGACAGGTGGGAGAGACAGCCTTAGTAACCTAGGGTACCACACATGGGGACCTCACACAGAAGGTTACAACAAAGAGCCACTCTTCTCCCACAAGACTCTCCACTCAGCCTTCTCAACCCCGAAGTGCACTCGCCCCAAATCCTACACAGTTCCCTCCATTTCAGAGTCCCAGAGGTCAAGCCCACATAGCAGGCCAAAACCAGGCCCACCTTCCTCAGCTCCTGTTTCAGATCAACCCTGTCAGTGTCCCCAGGACCACAGCTCTCACTGCTCCCATAGGTAAATCAGCAGGACCTGTGACTGTGAGCAGACAGCTGTGGGGAGATTTTTCTGCCAGGTCCTTTGAAGAAAAGTCAGTCGGGTAAATAAGTGAACCATCCATCTGGGGTCCTAAGAACTAGGAAGGAAGGGTGGCTCAGCTCCTCCCCCACAGCAGTTCTGGGCTCCAGCTGAAGAGAAGAGTACCCTTTTCCTGAGGTGGGTTATTAAAATACGGGCTGCTGGACAATGTTCTGGCTGCCAAGATGATGGGTGAGGGCGGGCATACAGCTTCAGGTGAGCCTGAAATCTGCCCAGAGTTGTGAGGCCACACCTGGAGCCAAGAGCCCCATCGTCAACACTGAATTCCACTGTTTCTCAGTGTGATGGACATCCCAGGTACTCAGAAGCTGCTCTTGCTCTCACGTGGAACCACAGGTAACTAAAAGCAGGTGGAAGTCAGGAAGCTCTGCCCTCATATGGTCAGGGCCTGCTTGACTCAGCACAGACGTATCCACCACTTCAGAAGCGTCTGTCCACCCCATCTATATCACTGCCCTTAAGGCTGAAAACACCGAGGTAAATCATTGCCCAACCCCGAAGACACCTTGGATTCCAGGGAACAAGGCCTCACAGAGAGCCCACACCAGATGAAGGGAAGGAAACTGTCTATGGCGAAGAGGCTGCGCCCTGAAATAGACATAATCATCTCCTGAGAACCAGCTCATCCCCTCCAGTAACAAGGGCTTCTTCAGGACACCCTGCAGGAAAAGAACTGAGACGATGGACAACCAGTCTACACTTGGCCACTTGTTTTTTACACTTGTTTTGTTATGCTTGCCCCTTGCCCCTGCTCCAGTTCCTCTATTTAAACCTCAAACTCATTTAAGTAACTTGGAGTCACTGGATCTCTCTCTTTTCCTCTTCATATGCATTGGTCAAAATTCCTCTCTACATTTCGCCACATCCTCTTCATATATATACAGACAACTTCTATAGTTACAGACAACAAACCATGGTATTTCTCTCCCCTCCCCTTCCCTACTTTCCCCTTCATAACTCTGCTCTCTGTCATATCCCCTCCCTCTCTCCTGTAGTCTCTCTTTTAATTTGATGTCATCATTTTTTCTCCTATTATGAGGGTCTTGTGAAGGTATTGCTAGGCACTGTGAGATCACGGATATCGAGGCCAATTTCTCTCTGGACAGTTTTATGTAAGGAGTGGGCCTCTACTACTGACTTTTGGTTCCAGCTCACACACAAGTCTATACATTTGTAGCTAGGATCCACATATGAGAGACAACATGTGACATTTGGCTTTCTGGGCCTGGGTTACCTCACTTAGTATAATCCTTTCCAGATCCATCCATTTCCCTGCAAATTTCATAATTTCATTTTTCTTTAGCACTGAATAGAACTCCATTGTGTAAATGTACCACATCTTTATAATCCATTCATCTGTCGATGGGCATCTAGGCTGGTTCCTTTTCCTAGCTATTGTGAATAGAGCAGCAATAAACATGGTTGTACAAGTATCTCTAAGGTAGTAAGAGGAGTCATTAGGATATATGGCTAGGAGTGCTACTGCTGGTTCATATGGTAAATCTATTTTTAGCTGTCTCAAGAGCCTCCACACTGATTTCCACAATGGTTGTACCAGATTACATTCTCACCAACAGCGTAGAAAGGTTCCCTTTTTTCCACATCCTCACCAACATTGTCATTTGTTTTCTTGATGGTAGCCATTCTGATGGGAGAGAGATGGAATCTCAAGGTAGTTTTAATTTGCATTTCCCTGATGGCTAAGGATGTAGAACACTTTTTTAGATGCTTATATGCCATCTGTATTTCTTCTGAAGAGAACTCTCTATTTAGTTTCGTAGCCCTTCTTTTTGTTTTTGTTTTTGTTTTTTCGAGGTACGGTTTGAACACTGTCTTCAACCGGCGCCACTGCTCTGGGAAGTTGTGCAATCTTTGGGCGGTGAAGCCTAAGTAGAGGAAGTAATCACTGGAATGGGCCTTAGGGTTCATAGCCCAGCCCTGCCCACATCCTTTCTGCTCTCTGCTTCTTGACCTCAGACATGTGGCCAGCCACCTCCCTCTCCCGCTACCCGACTGTCCCTGCCAGCATGGACATATCTTCTTCAACTATAGGCCAAAATAAACCCTCCCCTTCTTCATAGGTATTTGGTCAGAGCAGCAAGAACAGAAACTAATACAGGCCCCCTTGGGGGGGTCATATTCTCACATTCAATGAGACTGCAGGAGGAGAAACGACTCCTGAGGGTGAAGTAGGATCCTAGACATGCGCCACACTGGCTTCATTGCGACTTCCCTCTGGATTCTACTCTTTGGAGGGAAAGCTCCTGTCAGTCATGTTAAGGCCTGGGAAGGATGTTGGTTTAAGGGTTCCTCCTTCCCTCGGGGATGTGAGTATAGAAAGAAGCTGGAGTGTGAGGTGATCATGCAGGTCACTGGGGTCACATCTCCCCGATCACAAGATGAGGACAATGACATTCAGAGATGGAAAAGGAACACTAAACCAATATGCATAGTACCAACTCAAAAATTCTAGCTCTAGAAATTTAACCCTTAGAATACATCAGAGATGTGCATGAAAACTAATTTACAAGATGCTGCTTTTAACACCTCCAGACTGTCACAGATCTCCACATGCTACCTCAGGAGTCAGGGAGTGTTGACAGCACATCCATGCAGCAGAAGACTGGGTCCCAGGGTCACAGCGCTGACTGAGTGTGCAGGTGTGAGGTGATGTGGGAGAGATGATGTGTGACAGGGACTAGGGGCTCCATCACAGGGAAAAATACAAACACTCATTTCTATGGAGCCACTGGTGGCAGAGGTTATGCTTGGCGATGGTGTTACAGCAAGCTTCTCATGGACACAATACTTTAAAGACACAGCATTATTTACCTTGACAACCTGCTCTAGTTATACATTTCAACCCTTTAAAACTTTATATTATTATATAGCAACAAGGCCCTGCTGGACATTTATTAAGCCGCCTCCGTATGTTTGAGCTCTTGTGCTCCACACTTTTCACACGAGACCCTGTCAGCCTCAAGCTTCTCTTCTCCGGAAGGCACAAGAATCATTCTATTTACAGATGGAAAAACCGGGATTCAGAGACATTTGCTGTCTTCCTGGGTCAAATAGCAGCTGTTTAATTAACAGAGCCAAGATGAACCCCAAGTCTGATTGATTATAAAGTCCACTATCCTAGCCACTTGACTAGCACCCTTTCTGGAACCTTCCCTGAGAACTTCTTTGTGATGAATTTCTAGAAGTGGGATCAGTGAGTGTACATGATTTAAGTCTCCCCAGATATATTTCCAGCACAACTTCCAGAAAAATGGAGTCCATTTATTGTTATTATTGTTTTTCAAGGTAGGGTTTCACTCTAGCTCAGGCTGATCTGGAATTCACTATGTAGTCTCAGGGTGGCCTCAAACTCATGACAATCCTCCTACCTCTGCCTCCTGAGTACTGGAATTACAGGCACATGCTGCCACGCTTGGCAAAAAAAAAAAAGGGGGTCCATTTAAACTACAAGCAAAGCTGGGCATTGTGGTGCATACCTTTAATCCCAGCACTTGGGAGGCAGAGGTAGGAGGATTGCTGTGATTTCAAGACCAGCCTGGGGCTACAGAATGAGTTCCATGTAAGTCTTAGCTAGTGTGAGGCACTGCCTCAGAAATAAAATAAAACAAAATGAGTAACAGAGCAACAGTGAGGAGGAGATGGCTCAGTAGTTAAAGGTGCTTGCTTGTAAAGCCAGCTAGCCCAAGTCTGATTCCTCTGTAGCCTTGTACCCCAGATGAACAAAGTAGCCATGCATCTGGTGTTCATTTGTAGTGGCAAGAGGCCCTGGAATGTCTATCCATTCTCTCTCTATATATATCTGTTTATAAATAAAGAAATAAACAAAATATCAAAAAATCTACAAGGAACAATCTTTTAAAATATTTTATTTTTATCTATTTATTTCAGAGAGAAAAGGGGGCGGGGGAAGAGACAGACAGAAAGAGAGAATGGGCATGCCAGGGCCTCTAACCACTGCCAATGAACTCCAGACGCAAGCGCCACCTTGTGTACCTGGCTTATATGGGTCCTAGGGAATTGAACCTGGGTCCTTTGACTTTACTGGCAACTGCCTTAATCATTAAGCCATCTCTCCAGCCTACAAGTAATAATCTTTACCCAAGTATTAACAGTGTGCTGGGTACGCGTGGAAGTGGTAAAGATGCAGTGATGGAGAATCGTGGCCAGTGTGGCCTGCCCTCCTGCTAACAGGCTTGGGACAGGGGAGAGGAGCTGAACAGGGCTCCCTGTGCTTCAGAGCTGAGCTCAGGGCTGAATCACCCGAAGACTGCAGGGAGGTTCCAGGGCGGGATGAAGAACAGCAGGGATGGAGGGGGCTGAGCGCAGCACTCAGGGGGGCTGGGAGACCAGGGAGGCTTCAGGTGGCACCGGGAGGGCAGAGGGCTGGGGGCGGGACCAGAGGTGACAGGAAGGGAGCAGGGAGGCTGAAAGAAGCCACCAGGGACACCAGATCCAGGCGTCATGGTTCTGACAATTAGGTATTTGTGATGTCTTTTTAAACAAAACATGTAGGGACTGGGAGATGGCTCAGTGGCAAAGCATTTGCCACGGAACTATGAGGACCTGAAATCAGATCTCTAGTGCCCACATAAAGTGCCAGGCTTGGTGGAACACACCTATAATTTCAGTGCTGGGGAGGTGGAGACAGGGGTACCTGTGGGACCTGCTGGCTAGCTAGTCAAACCCAATCAGTGAGCTCTGGGTTCAGGGAAAGACCCTGCCTCCAAAACACAATGGAGAACACACACACACACATACACACACATACACACACACACACACACACACCCTCGTACATATGAACATGCATATTCATATACAGGCACAACAAGCACATACACAGGCAGAAAGTAAGAAAGAAAAAACAAATGAAAGAAAGAAAGAGCATGCAGAATTCAGATTAAAAATTAACTATGCAAATTAGTATTTATGTAGATTGAGAAACAGCCTCAATAAACCACAGGTTTCAAAAGCCAATAATTACCAAAAGCAGTGTGAAATTGAAGCAAATGACACCGCATTTATTGCTAACACTGCTTTTATTACTAAGCACCTGATGCCTTTGGCTTTGTCCCCTAAACCCTCTGATCTTAAGAGGATGATGAAGTCAGGCCAGACCCTCCTCCTATGCATCCCCATCAGAACAGAATTCTACCATTGACTGTCAGTCCATCCACGGTGTTGTCACAGAGTCCCAGAAACCAAAGAGTGATCTGTACTGTCCTGGGGGAGTACATTGTCCCAAGGTGTGCATGGTGATCTGTGGACAGCTGTGCTCTAGCTTGTCCACACATGAAGTCTTGTTAATAAAATCACTGATTCCTTGGGTTGCGGACATAGAAATCTTCATCTGCAGTAGTCACACTGTGTGGAAGATGTGGCGGAGGTGAGATGTGGACAGGAAGAACATTCTAGGCAGAAGGAACAGCCCAGGTGAAGGTGGAGTGAGGCGGACAGCAATGGGATGGCATCAGGTAAGGGCAGGGGCTCTGAAACCTGGACACTAGTGGGCGCTATTCCTGCGGGACAGAGAGCACAGCGAGGTTCCTGGTTCACGATGACACTGGGCGCCTTGCCTGGTGTGCGGAGAATTCCACGGGCTGAGGGAGGAGCAGTGACGCAGGCGGGTGGTGAGGGTGACATAGACTTGGCCGCGATGCAGGCCGTGAGGCGGAACAGTCCCTCGGCCTGTGTGAAGAGAGGAGCCGGCAGGCTTTGCTCACGGGCCGGCTGTGTGGTGAGAAGCGCTGCGGACGGCGGCTGCTGACTGGCCCCTGCTGCATGCAGGCCTCCGCAGGGCTCCAGCTGTCCTGTGCTAATCCAAAACGATGAAATCTAAGGCTGAAAGGCTGGTGGAGACCTTTGGATTGGAGAAAGGACAGGTGAGCTTTGGGGGCACAGACCACGGGACTCAACTCCTTAATTCAGTTGGGCCTTGACAGGCCCAGACTCAAGGCCTAGTGGAACTTCCTGAGCCTAGGTGAAGTTTGGCAACCTGTCTCTGGCCAGCTAGGACTCAGCAGGGCACCAAATGGCCTCTGGCATGCTCATTCTGCAAAAAAAAGAGTTCCCGCGCACTTAGAACAAATCATTTCGAAAGTCGCAATATGCTATTGGCCCTTACACCTCATCCTTTCCCGAGATCCCTGCCTTCGTTCTCAACGCTACATAAACGCTTGCTTGTAACAATAAAGTGAGATTCTGCTTTGACAAGTCTCCCGACTCAGCGTGGTTTTTCTCCGGTGCCTAGGGGAGGGACTGGGTCGTCGACACTCTCCATCCTGCTCAGCCCCGGGAAGAGACTGGTGGGACCAGCTCTCCTACAGCCCTACCTGCCAGAGAGACTGGCAATTCAGCACTTCAGGGATGCTGAGCAGAGCCGGCACCAGGCTGGCAAGCCATGGTCATCCTCCTTGCCGCATCCCTCAGTGAGGACAGCCCACACGACAGGGGCTCAATGGAGGGAGGAGAGGCATTCCTTGGCCACAGCTCACAGACATTGGGTGCTGAATAGATTTGTCAAAAGGACCACTAACCTCCTCATCCAGTAAACTGAGGAAGCTAGGCTCCCTTGCACATAGCATGGGGTGTATTCTTCCTACATATGTGTGTATGCACGCTCATATGCATGTGGGAACATGCCCGTGAGTGTGCTTGTTGAGTCCAGAGGTTAATGTTGTGTGTCTTCCTCAATTCCTCTCCCCCTTATCATTTTTGAGACCGGGTCTCCCAATGAACCCAGAACTCGCCCATTTGGCTACACTCGTTAGCCAACTAGTCCTGGGGACAGAACTCTAAGGGCAAGAGGTTCAGAAGCAGGTAGAGATGAGTAAGACTTCCTGAGGGGGGTGGGCAGTCATCAGCATTCCTTCACAGACCCTCTGACGCCCCCAACCAGCCACCCAGCATACCCTGGACCGTGCACTCCGGGAGACAAGTCTCATTCCCTTTCTTCTCTGTAACTTTCCAACCTGTGCTCTCGGCTTGCCTTCTCGAGCATTCTTCTTCTCTCACCACCCAACCTGGTATTGGAACCCAGATTCTCATGTTGGAGGAAAGCCCAGGAGCACTCGGCAGTCAGCTCCTTCTTGTAAGAAGCCAAGGGCTGAGGATGTAGCGCAGTTGGTAGGGTGCTTGCCTAGCAAGGTCGAGGCCCAGATTTTGAATTCCAACACTGCATCAGCAGACATGGTGGCCGACACCTGTAAACCCACCACTTAGGAGGTGGGAGCAGGAGGTCCAGGTCACCCTCAGCTACATAAGGTGTTGGAGGCCAGCCTGGGCTACATAAGACCCTGTCAATAAATAAGTGGTAAATCGATTAATTAACTAATTTAAGAAATAAGTAAAGAATCTAAGACTCAGAGAAGAGTTATTTGTACAAGGTCACAATGCAAGAGGATGACAATGCAAGCCAGTCCCCCATTGCCAGAAACCTGCTGCATAACAGCTGACCCCAGTGAGTTACTCAGCATACCTGAGTGCGTCCCCCGAGTCTTCAGGTAGTAGTCAGGTTCTGCCTACCTTGGCTGGGCCGGGACCCAGGCCATTGATTTGGGTCAGAGATACTCCTGAGTCCATTGCCGTCTTGAAGCAGAGACCCAGCCAGGACAGCATCTGTCACAGGACAGCAGAAGCATGAGGGCTAACCCAGCCACACACATGTGAAATCGTTGCTGGACTCACATCTGTTAATATCCCACTGGCCCCAGCAAACCATGTGGCCAGGTCCAAAGTAAGAGACTGGGGAATAAACCATAAGAAGAGGAAAGTGGAGGATTAAAGAACAGGGGACAGTGATTCCACAGTCCACCCCGGGTGAGGACTGGAGATCCAGCTGAGGCTCTTCCCTCTTCCTGCATGGCGGAGGCCAGGTTCAAGTGCTGGGATGGCTGGTCTTCACTGTCAACTTGAGGGAAGTTAGAATCAGCCTAGGAGACCCACTGCTGGGTGTGTCTGCCAGGGCATTTCCTGAGAGGATTCGCTGATGGGGAAGACCCATGCTCAAAGTGGGCAGCACCTCCCAACGGGTGGCCCACATAGGAAGATGTCCCAGGAAAAAGCATTGTCACCTGCCTGCTCTTGCTTCTACTTAAGCGAGTGTATTCTTGTTTTTGCTATTCTGTTGCCCTCTGCTGACGTCAGACTCCAGCTTCTTGGGCCCTCCAACATGAGCTACATATCAGCAATGCAGGGAGCTTCTGAGCCTCCAGCACCTGATTGGAACTGCTGGGGCTTCCAGCCTCATGGACTGAGCGGCTGCTGGCTTCTCGGGCTCTAGTGTGTAGGCAGCCATTGTTGGCTGGCCAAGCTCCTTCCACTTAGCCAGGCTCATAAACCCCCGTAGTAGTCAGCTCCACATTGCTGGGAAGAACAGCAAAACCAGACACAGTATAGGGGAGGTAGAGGCTTATTCTCGGCTTATAGACCCAGGGGGACATTCCATCAGTGGTGGAAGAAACTTCTTCCAAACATCCAATCAGAGAGAAACCATCACCAGCCAGCAAACACCAAAAGCGACAAGCTTAAATGGGCAGCAAGCAGCAGGGACCCCAGAGCTCAGACCTCTCTGAATACCTTTCGGCAGGAATTCAGCTCCACCCTTGCTGGCACCTTAAGGCTGGACTCCAGGATTGGTCCCAGGCAGCTGGAGATCCAAGTTATAAGCTCGAGTCTGTGGGAGACATACTTTTAAATTACCACAATTACCCTTGCAACACACACACACACACACACACACACACACACATATATGAGGAGAGAAGCCTGGCTCCATGTGTAATTTTAGGAGGAGGGCAGCTTGGCTCCATGTGGCATTCTTACTCAAGTGACAGAAACACATTCTCACATTTTCACATGCTAGGACTTAGGAAAGTCAGCTCACACTAACCTTCCAGAAAAATCTATTTTACACTTAAACCAACTAACCAAAAGATAATTTAAAGCAAAGACTTCACAACTGCTAAATCTATGGTATGGAAAGGCTGGTGGCGAGGAATCACTTTAAATATGAAATGAGGGATGGAGAGGTGGCTCAGTTGTTAAAGGTGCTTGCTAGCAAAGCCTGCTGGCCTGAGTTCATTTCTCCAGAATTCACATAAAGCTAGATGTACAAAACCCGGCTTGTGTCTGGAGTTCATTTGCAGTGGCAAGAGGCCCTGGCACCCCCCCCCCAAAACACGCACACATACACACACTCTCTCTCCCTCCCCTTCTCTGTTCTCCTTGCAAATTAATTAAATTGAAAAATGCTGTCATTAATCAGACAGAAAAAAATTTTGTGTTGATTTGAAAGGAAAGCTCTGCAATGTAAAACAATAATTTGAAAAAAATAAGCTACAATAGAAAAAGAATCCCACTGACAAAAAGAGAGGTGGCAAGGGTGTGGCATCCTAAAATCCCTCCCTTTAATGGCCATCCTGGATCTGCCTAATTAAACTAACTACCTGCTCTGGCACCCTGCATTAGGAAGTGGAGGAAGACAACAGTGCGTGGTGGTTATCTCTTCCTCGGGGTAAGTGATTAATAGGAACAAGGGGGGCTGGAGAGATGGCTTAGCAGTTAAGTGCTTGCCTGTGAAGCCTAAGGACCCCGGTTCGAGGCTCGGTTCCCCAGGTCCCACGTTAGCCAGATGCACAAGGGGGCGCACGCGTCTGGAGTTCGTTTGCAGAGGCTGGAAGCCCTGGCGCGCCCATTCTCTCTCTCTCTCCCTCTGTCTTTCTCTCTGTGTCTGTCGCTCTCAAATAAATAAATAAATAAATAAATAAGTAAATAAATAAAATAGGAACAAGGGTCCATCAATTGAGAAACATAGATTACCCATGTCAGCACAAGATAGCACATGCATCTGGAGTTCATTTGCAGTGGCTGGATGCCCTGTCGGGCCCACTCTTTCTCTCTCTCTCTCTCTCTCTCTCTCTCTCTCTCTCTCCCTCCCTCTTTCTCTCTCAAATAAATAAATAAAAATAAAATAATAAAAGTATAAAAATAGCCTTCAGAGATAGCTCATGGCCGATCTCCAGAGCCTATCTAAAGCTGAAGGGGTCTGTAATACCCGTGTACCGACGGCAGTGGGAGGTGGTGTAGGAGACCCTCAAGCTGAAGGGCCAGTCTGGTGTTCGCAGCAGCAAACAAGAGAGATCCCGTCCCAAGGTGGAAGGTGAGGACCAACACTCTGGCTTGTCCTCACACATGCTTTAGCACATATACACGCATACACACATGCGCACACACACCCACACCCCAGAGCACCTATCAACATATCAACACAATACCAAAATGAGGGGGAAACAAAGCAAGCCAGAAAGCTAATAACAGATGGCAGCGAAGCTTCACAACACAGAAATATTTCTCTGTGGGAATTAGTAAGAGAAACACAACCCAAAATATCTATTATATGGTAAACAAAGCTGGTGAAGGAATTAGTCTCTCACTCTGGCTAAAACAGTCATTATCTTGTGTCTCTACCAGAGACTCCCAGGACAGGTGAGGGGTGCCAAGCAGGCCAGTGAAAAGCAACATTAAAGCAATAAAGGGTTCGAGCAGGGTGAGCGTGGTGGTTCTCACCTTTAATTCGAAGCACTTGAGGCTGAGGTAGGAGGATCACTCTGAGTTCTAGGCCAGCCTGGGCTGAAGTGAGACCCTGCCTCAAAAACATAAACAAACAAAAAGCAGGGCGGGGTTCAATATCTATATTGAATACAAGAAAAGAAAGAGCAGGGCAAAGGGGAAAATCCAAAGGAAACATATTTTGTTCCTGGGGCAGGTTCCTGGTGAGGCAGTTAGGGTGGCTAGACCCCCAAAAGTGAGGGCAGGAATATCTTTGAGCCTGCCCACCTTGCTAGAGATCAAAGAATGATCTGATTTCTTATCTCTTTCCTAGATCTGTTTCTTCCACAAACAACCTGAGCCCCTCTCCGAAGGTGTTCCCCTTTCCCAGAATTTAAATTTAATCCTGACATTGTGGATGGTCAAGTTCAGAATTTGGTGTCAAGGCTGGCCTATTCTTTTTTGTTTTTTTTTAATTTTTTTTGTTGTTAATTTTTATTTATTTGAGAGTGATACAGAGAGAGAGAGAGAGAGAGAGAGAGAGAGAGAGAGAGGGAGAGAGAGAGAGAATGGGCGTGCTAGGGCCTCCAGCCACTGCAAACAAACTCCAGACGCATGCGCTCCCCTGTGCATCTGGCTAACGTGGGTCCTGGGGAATCGAGCCTCGAACCGGGGTCCTTAGGCTTCACAGGCAAGCATTTAACCACTAAGCCATCTCTAAGGCTGGCCTATTCTTGAGCCAGCCCTATCCTAGACCAATCAACTGTCTCTCAGGCTCACCTGAGCCTGAAGGTGAAACCCACCACAATGCAATTAAAAGTAGATACATACCAGGGGACAAGCTCTCTTGGTTGGCTCCTAGAATCCCAGGTTCTAGTAAGCTTCTGGGCTGAGATGAGAGGAGACCCCCCCCCCCCACTTACTCCTACGTGGTCTCGCTAACCCCTCCTGTCCTCCACGTGGCAGAAGCCCTCTGCACTTTCTTCTCTTTCCTTCTCTTAATCTAGTAAAGTCTCTCTAAACCTTGCCCTATGGTCTATGGATTTTACATATTTAAATTCATAAGAATCTGGGGTACTTTAAATTCACTGGTATATTGGTAAGGAACCCCAAAATTCCTGTTTCCCTAAGACCTTGCTCATGTGGTTGCTCACTACACAGTGTCATCCTCGGCCCTCTTTTGATTCTTTTTTTTTTTTTTTTTCAACTTTTGTGACAGGGTCTCACTAAGTTACTCAGATTGGCCTTGAACTTACTTTGTAACCTAGGTAGGCCTTGATCCTGCCGCTCTCCTGTCTTAGCCTCCTCAGGCACTGAGGTTACAGGAACAAGAGCAAAGCAACTCAGTAGAATAGAAAGGCTGCTTTTCTAACGGCTAACGATGTAAAACTCTTTCATCAATATGTTCCAGTATCATAGCACCAAAATATATGAAGTAAAAACTGCTAGAAATGCAAAAAAAAAAAAAAGCCAACGGAAATATGTTGCCCATGGAAGTCTCTCTTGGTTGGTCACATCAGGAAGAAGGAAGATTACTTGAGGACATGAAGAGCCTCAGTGATAAGACCGACAGACTAGATGTAGAAACAAACTTTCCCCACTGCAAAGAAAGAAAGATGCCTTTAGCATTGGAGATGGTTCGTCAGGCTGGGTGGTGGCACACGCCTTTAATCCCAGCACTTGGAAGGCCTGGGCTACAGTGAGACCCTACCTCAAAAAACCAAAACATAAACTACAATGTTTAGTTGTTGAATGGATGGAGCGCTATCAGAAGAGAATGTGCATCAATTTTGAAAAGTAGGAAGGGAACCCACAGGTTCTGGCTGAGGTGTTAGCGTAGCTCCAGGAAGCGGCCAGGGGTGGTGGACAAGGTGGAAACTTCCCTACACAACACCTTCCAGTGGTGAGGAAGAGCAGATATAGGAGGAAAACTAGTAAAAGTCCCTTTGGGAACATGAAAGCCTGGCAGACATGGGTAAATTTCAGAAGCCATTGGCATAACTGAGAGACCGCCATGGATGCAGGGAACAGAGCAGAGTTTTTGGAGAGTCACGCGCACACTGGACTGCGCGTGCGTCTGGCGTGTGGCGGGGAGCGTGCGAAGCTCGTGCGTGGATCTCCGCACCGTGACAGAAGCATGAATCACTGACTGCATCGCGGTGTGACAGCTAGCCTGGCCCTTTGACACAGAGAAGCTTCTAGCAAAAGAATGTTTTTTCTCATTTTCACTGAGGAATGCAAAACACATTTCTCCATAGGTCAGTGGGCTGCCTGTGGAAGGCAGATGAATTTGATGTGCACCTAAAAACTTCCACATGTCCACGAACCCAGGGATAACCAAAAATGGAAGAAAAAGCCAACTGGAGAGTATTTCTGCAGTAATTAGGCAAGAGTTCCTCTTGGCAGGGTGATTATGGGAGGTTACATATGTTTGTGTCACTGGCGTGTCACTGTTTATTATATGTGACTCCTAGTGAGCATTACAAATGCAGCAGGAACAAGAGTGAAACGCCAGGGGATGGGGTCGCACATGATCAAGGGTCAGGGCTCCGAGTGCTGCACACCGCCTTGTCCATACTGCCCGTGTGTGGCACTGCTGATGGGCACAGAGCTCTGCTCAGGGGAGACACACGCTAAGTCCTGAGAGCGCTGAACCACGCAGCGAGATCCACACAGCCAGCAAACAGATGAAAAGATGTTTAACTTCTCAACTAGCTAAAGACACGCCCAGGCAGAGAGGTTGGTTTCTATGTGACAGGGAAGGAAAGATCAAGAGCATGACGAAGCCCCTCAGCGACCCGGGAGCAGGGCCGGGCAGAGGACCACGGTGCCAACTGCTGGAGCTTTGCAGCAAGGCCGCTGGCCCACACGTGTGCCAATGTGAGTGCGCCTCCTTTGTCCCGACCTCCTGCTCCCCCTGAGCGTATCGATGGAAGTGGTCACGGCCACACGAGCTAACAGGAGAGCGTGCAGCAGAGCAAGGTTGGCCCCATGAGATCAAAGAGCCACAAGCAGAGAGCCGGTGGGCTGTGTCAGCACAAATCTTTGACATGGACTAGAATATAACACAATGGAGGTATTGACCCAAATCCCATTTACTGGAGTTGAGAAATAGAAAAAATATATTGACAAAAATATTGGTAGTGTTTATATCTGAGTGGTGTGATGTGAGGAGCTCTTCTGTACACTTTTCTCCCAGGTTTCTCGTGGTAAAACATATTCTTTTGGGCCAGGGAGATGGCTCTGTGGATAAAGAACTTGCCACCCAACTTGGAGTACCCACATTCAGACCTTCAGAGCCCACATAAAGCTAGAAGCCAGGCTGGAGAGATGGTTTAATGGTAAAGCCGCTTGCCTGTGAAGCCTAAGGATCTAGGTTCAACTTCCCAGAACCCATGTAAGCCAGGCGTACAAAGTGACACACGTGCACAAAGTCACACATGCCTACAAGGTGGCACCCACATCTGGAGTTCAATTGCAGTGGCTATAGACTCTGGCACACCAATACTCTCTCACTCTCATTGAAAACAAAACAAAACAAAAGCTAGAAGCCGTGGCGGACTTTGGTAATCTCAGCTCACTGATAGCAAGATGGGAAGTAAAAGCAGACAGTTCCAGAAGCCCAAGAACCAAGCAGTGGACACTGAGAGACCCTGCCTCAAACGAGGTGGAAGTTAGAACTAAAACAAAAGTGTCTTCTGACCTCCACAAGCATGCTTTGGCATGTACAAATATATGTGTGCGTGTGTGTGCATGCGTGCGCATGCACACACATACACACACACCAAACAAATAATTAAAAACCACATTGCTTTTTAAAAAATCAAATAAGGTAATTGAATATGACAACCAATATAAGCATTAACAGACAACTATGGTAATAAGCCAGAATACATTTTGAATAAAAAAATTAATTTTTCTATTGATTTTTTTCTGTTAAGTAAACTGTGATGATTTGAAATCTTAACATCATTATCTTTGTTTTGGGATTTAGTAGCAGGACTGTTTTTTACAGAAACGAGAAAGGGAGGCGCTACATAAATGCTCTTGTTTTCGGAGGGGTCACATGGTGTGCCAATCACTCATCAATCAGGTCGCTGAATCTGAGACGTTTCTACCCAGAAACTCATCCTCAGCCCACACGCTGGTGACAGGGACACACACAGTCAACAACACAAGTCCGGTAGGGTGTGTGTGGGCTCCAGCGTGAGGTGACATTTATTGGATGTTTACAGGGTGTTAAAGGTGTCATTTCATTCGATCTCCATGGCTACTCTTGAGGAAGCTGAGGACTGAGCCATTTAAGAGTTCCCTTGAATGCTGTGGTTCATTCGCTCGTAAGCAGCTGAGCTGCTTGGGCTCAGCCTAGCTTCAGCGACTTAATAATGCTAGACGGCACTGAGAGATAAATCTAGTCAACTATGTGCTAAACCTTTAACGAGAAAATTATGAGGCTTTATTGAAAGGCATAAAAGGAAAACTGAACAGAGGGAGAGACAGAACGTGTTCGCAGACAGGAAGAGCCGGTATCTTAAAAATGTCACTTATCCCCCACACCAGTCTCTAAACGCAGCACCATGACTACCGCTAAGAACCCAGGCAGAGGTTCCTGTGAACATGATGGGCTGATTGGAATGTGCTCCCGGAAGATCGTCCTGCAGGACCAGAACAACTACGAGAAAGCTCCTGGGGTTCTGAGAGGGGATCAGGTACCCTTGTCAGGTAGTTTAAGGTGGCTGGACCCCAGAAGCAAAGGCAGGAATGTCCTCTCAATCTCCACTTTTCTAGAGATCAAAGAATGACCTGACTTCTTGCCTAAAGGAGTTTCCAAGACCTGAGCCCCTCCCTGGAAGGGAGTTCCCCTTTCCTAGAATTTAGATCTGATCCTGGCATTATGGTTGGTTAACCTCAGCCCCAAAACTTGGCTTCACGGCTGGCTTTTTCTTGAGCCAGCCCCTAGCCCAGACCAATAAGCCCTCCCTCTGGCTCACCTGAGCCTGAAGGGGAAGCCCACCATGGACCCTTACCAGGGGACAAGGGCTCTCCTGGCTGCCTATTCATCACTCCTGGACCTCCAGGCTCTGGTAAGTCGCCCCTCCTCTTGACCTCTTTCTACCCCCTCCTGCCCTCCACAAGCTAGGGGCTCTCTCTATTTTCTCTTCTTTTCTCTCTCAATCTCTTTTCTCATTTTTTCCAGGCCTATCACATGGGCTGTCAGACCCCTTGGGTATATCAATTTTCCTTCCCTGGTTTTGTACTTCCTTAAATAAATATAATTTAATAATTATCCTTCTCAGTTTGGTTTGCCTAATTCTTTCTTTCTTTGGTTGGGTTTTGTTTTTTGAGGTAGGATCTCACTCTAGCTCAGGCTGATCTGGAATTCACTGTGTAGTCTCAGGGTGGCCTTGAGCTCATGGTGATTCTCCTACCTTGACCTCCTGAGTGCTGGGATTAAAGGTGCATGCCACCACACCCAGCTTCCAATTCTTTGGTTAAATATAAACACAAACTTGGGGTTTGTGGTTCAAGGACTCTATTCCTAAACTCCCAATGCCCCATTAAAGTTTAGCTGGCACTGTTATCTGAGTGCCAGGCCAAGAAGCCAGTGCAGAGCCTAGGGGTGGCTCAGGTGTTCCCAGGAAGTCTATCTGGGCAGAAGAGCTGCTGGGAAGAGGAGGCCATGGTGACACAACGCATGGAACCAGGAAACTGGCTATATGCAGGGCACAAGTGTTTACTTCTTATACCAACAACAGCCATACAAAGTAAAAGTTTATTGTGAAAAGGATGGAAAATAAGCCTTTTAAAATTAAGAAAAGGGCTACAGAGATGGCTCAGCAGATAAAGTGCTCCTACATAAGCCTGAGTACCAAGGTTCAGACCCCAAATCTCATGTAAAAGCCAGAAGCCATGGTGGGCTTCCGTAAGCCCAGCACACTGATGGTGAGATGGGAGGAGGAGACAAGAGAATTTTCCAGAAGTTTGGGGAAAACCAGACTCTGCCTCAAATGAGGTGGAAGGTGAGAACCAACCCCAGAAATTTGTCCTCCAGCCTTCACTCACATGCTACAGCATGCACACCCCCATCACACACGTGAACACACACACACACACCAAAGCAAGCAAACAAAAAGCATTAGGAAAAATTAGGCACTTTTCATGACCTTGAGGTGGGAAAGAACTTCTTACTTAGTATTCACAAAGGCATAAATCATTCATAGGCTTGAGCACAATGAAGAGTGTTGTGTGATCGGTGACAGGGACATAACTGCTTAGTGGTAAAGCACTTGCCTAGCATGTGTGAGGCACTATGTGCCACTCCTAATGACTCCAATCCACAAAAGGAAAAAAACTTGTACAAATTTTGAGAGAAACTGAGACACAGACTGGATAAAAATATTTGCTGTTCATGTACTCAGTAGGAGCTGAGAACTGGTGCTCGGGGACCAGCCACAGCCCTCCAAAGCAGAGGACACACGTCCTAGAGACTCAGCCTTTCCACCTGCAGGCGTCAACTGTAGCCGTCTGGGGAGGTGGCTCGGAGGTTCAAGATGCTTGCTTGTAAAACCTACCAGCTGGAGTTTGATTCCCTAGCACTCACGTAAAATCAGAAATCAGTCTATATTATTCTTGTAATTTTCCGTGAGTTTATAGTTACTGCAAAATTAATAGTTATTTAAACATATGAGAAAAGAAGTGATAGATCTGATATAAAAGAAGTTTCAAAATCTTGTAGGTTTTTGAGTGTTTGCAGAGGCAACATAAATACAAGCAATTATTCATATATTCCTTATGCCCAGGGTTTACATATGTTAACAACTCTACTAATTCCTTACTATAGATACTAAAGACAATGCACAGTGAGGCCAAGTAACTCTCCCAAGATCGCATAGCTTTCATTTTAGAGTACTGGATTCAAATCTAGGCTGCTTAGCCCCGAATCAAGTCTCTTGAACACTAGCCACACTATATATATATTTTTTACCAATCTCTATACTTTACTATGTCTTTAAAATATTCAGTTTGAATGCAGTGGCTAGAGGCCCTGGTGTGCCCATTCTCTCTTTCTCTCTATCTGTCCCTTTTTCACTAATAAATAAATAAAATATTAAAAAAAATATTCAGTTTGATAAAATATAATAAACATTGAAAATAGTTTTAAAGACAGAAATACTCATAGTATAGGCTTGGAGGGATTTGAGTGACGTCTTTGTTAATAGATTATCAGATCTTCAGGCAGTCAGAGTTTGCCTCTGGCTGGTTCGTACCCCAAGCTCTGAAATGAAAAACTACCCTGTGCACAGCACTCTACAGTGTACACACCAGTGTGCTAGAGTGTACAGAGCCTTCTGGAATGAATGTCATCCTATTTACAACATACTTCTGGCCAGAGTGGAAGCTGGACCTGCGGTGGGGCGGGGGTTGGGATCAGGTCTATGAGGCACAGCCTTGGGGTCTCAGTGGTTTGGGGCACTCCTGGTAGTGTCTCAGTGGGGGTTGGGGTGGAGGACTCTGTCACACAACACCAAGGTCCATGTAGAGAAGGACTCTTGTCCATTGGGTGAAACTTCTGTCCCACACAGCCTTGATGCTGACAGACTGCCATATAGCTGAATCTTGTGCCTAATGGAGATGCCATTCTGCTCCCAACCCCCAGACATCTCTGTGGAGACATATTCCACCCTGGCTGTCTGAGGATTAAGTAATGACTCCCAGGGTAGTGCCAGGTCTGCTTCCCTCTCTCTGTCTTTCAAAGACGTGGCCCCCAGGGGGTGAGAGACCCCCCACAGCTCCCTCCCTCAGGTGCCGAAGCACAGGTTGGGTACTTGAGGGAGGATCCTGGGAAGTCGGCCACAGCGGGCTGGCCAGGGCTCAGCAGCCCCAGAGCAGATCTTCCCTGGCTCAGGCCCCAGCGGTCTCCTTTATTTTCAGGTTGGTGGCCTCTGTTTCTAAAGCAGCTACTTGCAACACTTCCACCTTCTTAGCCCCTCTGGCTCCACACTGTGGGGTTTTGTAAACAGGGTCAGTTAAGGTTTTCTCCTTTTCCATATCTGTAACTCTTTTCTCCAACAGTGGAACCCTTTGTCATGGTCCTTTGTCACAGCCCTCCTGCCCTTTTTGTCCATCCTGTAATGCCCCTGTCAGGCCACCATGTCACCTTATGTGCATACCCATTGCCCACTGGCATCATGTGTTCCCTGTTTATGAGAGGCACCACTTACTCATGTTAGATGGGTGGATGGATGGATGATAGATGCATGAATAGATGGGTAAGTGGTTGATGGACAAACAATGGATGGATGAATGAATGAAGAGTAGGCAGATGGATAGAAGAACAACGAATAGATAGATGGATGGGTGAAAATTGGTTATTCTCAATGTGTCTCTAGCACAGTGCCCATCTTATACAAACAAAATACTTATGAAATGAACAAACAGAAACAGGGAGCCCATGGAGCCCTGCAACTCTCTGTTCACCACGTGTGCCACTGAACCATAAGAAAGCACGGGCAAGGCTGTGAAGGACACATCTGTCCTCTGTCCTGTTTATATTAGTAAATTTGTAGACGTGATCATAGGCCCACAGCGGACCTCAGTGATGATACAAAGCCCGAGGGGTCTAAGCCCCTACGTGGTGGGAAGAGGAAGGTCAAGGTCACAGAGTACACCTCTTGTCACCCCCAACAAACTCCGCACCCTCTGGAGCTGTTCACACTGCAGCTGGGTGTAGGAGTCAACCAGCACACTTCACGGAGGGCCATGGCAGACAGTCTCCCTGCCAACAGCTTGTGCGTCACATGTGACGGAGCCTCTCCTATGTGTCCGTACGACCTTGGGCCGTGGTTACTGCAGCCGTCCCCATTTACCAGAAGGTCAGTGCACTGAATACAGCTTCTCTCTTTCTCTCATTGGTCACTCCCTTCTCTGACAATGAGGACCATAGGTCCTGTGGTGGTTGATCTATTTGCTCTTGGGATCCTGCCTGACAGGATAACGTGCATGGGGTGGTTTGGTAAGTTTGTGCTGTGAGATGCTCCTTCAAGGATGGCCATGGTCCATGTGACGCCACTTGTTTAAACTGAGCAGCACGTGTTCTGTGGCCTGTCATCATGGTGGTGAATTGTGTGTTGAGTCGCTGAGGTGTCTCTGGTGGCAGGGAAAGCATTACTTCTGACTGTCTGTGTGAGTGTCTGAGGAACCACAGAGTGAGAGCCGCGGGTCAGCCCACTTCATGGTTGGGGGAGGTCTCATGCAGTCCTCTGGGAGCTGAATCCTATAAAGCTGCAGGAGGGCCAATCTGTGCTTTATCCTGAGCCTTCTGCCTTCCCCTGGACATTGGCACTCGAGGCTCTGGAGCCTCTAGCCTTCTGCACCTATGTCCCCTGTTCCTCAGGCTTTGGACCAAGACTGGACTCTTAGCTTTCCTGGTGTCCCAGTTACTTTGCTCATTGCTACAACAAAATACCTGACAAAAGCAGCCTAGGAAACACAGGCCTATTTTGGCTCACAGTTGGAGGTATAGTACTTCGTGGCAAGGAAGGCACGTTGGCCGGAGCATGGAGTACAGTTAGTCACATTGTGTCTGTAGTCAGGAGCATGGAGCAATAAGGAATGCTGCTCAGCTCACTTTCTCCTTTTTATACACTCCAGGACCCCTGCCCATGGGATGATGTTGCCCATAGTTAGGGTGGCTCTTTCCTTCCACCTCAGTTAACTGAGTCTAGATTCTCCCTCACAGACACAGCCAAGGTTTTGTTCCCATTGTGATTCTAAATCTCATGGCAGCATGATTAACCATCACACCTGGATCTCCAGCTTACAGCATATGGGACTCTTGCCTGTCCATCAGAGTATAAGCCATTCCCATAATTAATTATTCAATTCAAAAACTATATCTTGTTAGGACAGAGGGTCTGACACCACCATGAGTCTCACCTCTCTCTAGGGCAGGCTGAGATATTTCTCCAGGACTCCAATGCCTCTGGGCCACAGCTTGTGCTCCACGTTGATGCCTGGCCTACTCAGACAGGAAGCTGGTTGGACCAGACCCTGCCCTATCCAACCAGTAGCTCCACAGCACGTGCACACAACACCTCACTTGGCTCAGAGCCAAGGCCCAGAGCGTGTCCATAGATGGGCCTCTCAGCTCGCTGAAGATGGAGACTCCATGAGCATCACGGGAGGGAGGGAGAGCATGTGTTCAGGCTGAAGGGACCTGCTCTACAGACAACTCATGGTGAGGGGACAGGAAGACTGAGCTGAAATGACAGAACAGTCAAAGCTGATCCACAGGTGAGGAGGAGGTGACAGACTGCTGGCTTTGGGGACAGGAGAGCTGAAAGTGTGGGGTTGTGGATCGTGGCTCAGCCTCCTGGGTTAACAGGTTAACAGAGGGCAGGTGGGAGACCCTCTTTCTTAGCTTATCAGGGAGGTGCTGACAGAATGGAAGTCCTCCACACTCTCCACCCACGGTTTGTACTAGGTGTCATAAGCTGTTTACTTCCACATATATTTTCTTCTGTAATGCCAAGTGAGCCTTTTCTAGAAGCACTAAGTGTAACAGAAATCAGGGGCTAATTTTGCCTTGTTTAAAGGAGACTGGTGGTGATGGGAGTAAATAGATCCCTGGACACCCTCTCCTCTCCTTTCTCCCAGAGGCTCAGACATGGGGGTCTAACTCTGCACAAAGGCCCTGCCAAGCTCTGCCTGCCAGAAACCCAGTTTCCACAGAAACCTGGTGTCAGGTGAGTCGCTAGCTAAAAGCTTTGTTTATCTGACAATCAAGAAGACAGAAGCCCCATGGGCTGGGCTGCAGGGCTCCCGGCGATGCTGGCGTCTGGTCCGTAACGCCGCCTTGCTTCCCAGGGTACAGCTCCACGGAGCCTCCTGAGATGAGGGCAGGGAGGCTCTGGGCAGGGCGCCAGGGAGGGCCGGGCTCGGGGAAGGCAATATGGGGCAATGGGACCCTCAGCTCTCAAAGTATGACCTGTCCCTGCAGGGACCAGACCGGACCAGGAATGATGCTGACCTTTCAGGATGTTTGTTTCCTGGTGCGACAGTCAGGGAAGACCATGGGCTGGGTTGTCCGCAGGCTAGAGAGGATGGGAAGTCAGTAGCTGCTCAGCCCACCCTCCTGGATACCTCAGCAGTCCCAGCCAGGCCATGAAGGCCTGGAGGATTACTGGAGAGCTGCTGACCTTCAGTCCAGGTGGGAAAGTCCAAGAAGCTGGGTTCCCACATAGTGAAGGTTGGTAACAATAGGGAAAGTGCACTCATCAGCAAGGAACAAGAATGGTCGGTCAACTTTAAGGAAGAGCTAACACCATTGCTTCTTAAGCTTTTCCAGGAAATAGAAAAAGAAGGAATCATACCAAACTCCTTCTATGAGGCCAGCATCACCCTGATACCAAAACCAGGCAAAGATAGAACAAAAAAAGAAAATTACAGACCAATCTCCCTCATGAACATAGATGCAAAAATTCTCAACAAAATATTGGCAAACAGAATACAAGAGTATATCAAAAAGATCATTCACCCTGACCAAGTAGGCTTTATCCCAGAGATGCAGGGATGGTTCAACATACGCAAATCTATAAATGTAATACATTACATAAATGGGTTGAAGGACAAAAATCACATGATCATCTCATTAGATGCAGAGAAAGCATTTGACAAAATCCAACATCCCTTCATGATAAAAGTCCTACAGAGACTGGGAATAGAAGGAACATATCTCAATATAATAAAGGCTATTTATGACAAGCCTACAGCCAACATATTACTAAATGGGGAAAAACTAGAAGCTTTTCCACTAAAATCAGGAACAAGACAAGGGTGTCCACTGTCCCCACTTCTATTTAATATAGTTTTGGAAGTCTTAGCCATAGCAATAAGGCAAGAGACACACATAAAAGGGATACAAATTGGAAAGGAAGAAATCAAGTTATCATTATTTGCAGATGACATGATTCTATACATAAAGGACCCTAAAGACTCTACTAGCAAGCTGTTAGAGCTGATCAAAACCTACAGCAATGTAGCAGGATACAAAATAAATACACAGAAATCAGTAGCCTTCATATATGCTAACAACAAACACACAGAGGATGAAATCAGAGAATCACTCCCATTCACAATTGCATCAAAAAAAATAAAATACCTTGGAATAAACCTAACCAAGGAAGTAAAGAATCTATACAATGAGAACTTTAAAACACTCAAGCGAGAAATTGCAGAAGACACTAGAAAGTGGAGAAACATCCCTTGTTCCTGGCTTGGAAGAATCAATATCGTGAAAATGGCAATCTTACCTAAAGCAATCTACACATTTAATGCAATCCCTATCAAAATTCCAAAGGCTTTCTTCATGGAAATAAAAAAAACAATCCAAAAATTCATTTGGAATCATAAAAAACCTCGAATATCTAAAATAATACTGAGCAACAAAAAAGAGGCTGGTGGTATCACCATACCTGATTTTAACCTATACTACAGAGCCATAGTAACAAAAACAGCATGGTACTGGCACAAAACCAGACATGTAGATCAGTGGAACAGAATAGAGGACCCAGATGTAAGCCCAAGTAGCTATAGCCACCTGATATTCGATAAAAATGCCAAAAATACTCATTGGAGAAGAGACAGCATCTTCAGCAAATGGTGTTTTGAAAACTGGATAAATATCTGCAGAAGGATGAAAAGAGATTCTTCTCTCTCGCCATGCACAAGAATTAAGTCCAAATGGATTAAAGACCTTAACATCAGACGGGAAACTTTGAAACTTTGAAACTGCTAGAGGAAAAAGTAGGGGAAACCCTTCAACATATTGGTCTTGGCAAAGACTTTCTGAATACAACCCCAATTGCTCAGGCAATAAAACCACAGATTAACCACTGGGACCTAATGAAATTACAAAGATTTTGCACCGCAAAGGACACAGTGAAAAAAGCAAAGAGGCAACCTACAGAATGGGAAAAAATCTTCGCCAGCTATATATCTGATAGAGGATTAATATCTAGGATATACAAAGAACTCAAAAAGTTAACTAATAAGGAATCAAACAAGCCAATCAAAAAATGGGCTAAGGAGCTAAATAGAGAGTTCTCAAAGGAAGAAATACGAATGGCATATAAGCACCTAAAAAAATGTTCTACGTCACTAGTCATCAGGGAAATGCAGATTAAAACTACATTGAGATTCCATCTCACTCCTGTCAGATTGGCCACCATCATGAAAACAAATGATCATAAATGTTGGCGGGGATGTGGAAAAAAAGGAACCCTTCTGCACTGCTGGTGGGAATGCAATCTGGTCCAGCCATTGTGGAAAACAGTGTGGAGGTTCCTAAAGCAGCTAGAGATTGATCTACCATATGACCCAGCTATAGCACTCCTAGGCATATATCCAAAGGACTCATCTCATTTCCTTAGAAGTACATGCTCAACCATGTTTATTGCTGCTCAATTTATAATAGCTGGGAAATGTAACCAGCCTAGATGTCCCTCAACAGATGAGTGGATAATGAAGATGTGGTACATTTATACAATGGAGTTCTACTCAGCGGTAAAGAAAAATGAAGTTATGAAATTTGCAGAAAAATGGATGGACCTGGAAAGTATTATACTAAGTCAGGTAACCCAGGCCCAGAAAGCCAAGCGCCACATGTTCTCCCTCATATGGGGATCCTAGCTACAGATGACTGGGCTTCTGTGTGAGAATGAAAATACTTAGTAGCAGAGGCCAGTAAGTTGAAAAGGAGACATAAAGTGTGGAGAAAGGAAGGGAGGAGGATACTTAATAGGTTGATATTGTATATATGTAATTACAATGATTGTAATGGGGAGGTAATATGATTGAGAATGGAATTTCAAAGGGGAAAGTGTGGGGGTGGGGAGGGAGGGAATTACCATGGGATATATTTTATAATCATGGAAAATGTTAATAAAAATTTAAAAAAAAAAAAAAAAGAATGGTCGGTCAAAAAGCACTGCTTTTCCTCAGAACCTTTACCTGCCCAGCCATGGGCACTCCATTGTGCACCCGACTTTACATCAGTACTAAAGAATTGAATCCAGGCCAACAGACTTTGATACCAATCGCCTTTAGCTACCCAGCCATCTCCCAGCCCCATATGATTAATTTTAAGTCAAAGTTTAAAGCTATAGTAATTAAAAGAAGATATTATTTATATAAGGACAGAGGAACTGGAGGATATGAGAGGGGAGGGCATACTATAGATATATAAGCAGAGGGGAAGGATATTGGGGTGAAATGGTCTAAGTGGGGCCGGGAAGAGAATGGAGCACAAGAAAGAGTGGGAGGAGAGTTACTCAAAATTTAAGATATTATGAGTAAGCCATGTGGAAACCTAATTCTTTGCTAGCTAATAATACATACATTAAAAAAGAGAGTTTGGGCATAAGTATCCTATGGAGGCAAATAATGTTGTGTCCAGAAGCCACAGATTGTTATTGGAAATGTTTCTTTTTTTCCTCAATTTTTATTAATATTTTCCATGATTATAAAAAGTATCCCATGGTAATACCCTCCCCTCCCCACACCCCGCTTTCCCCTTGTAAATTCCATTCTCTATCATATTCCCTCCCCATCTCAATCAGTCTGTCTTTTATTTTGATGTCATGGTTTTTCTCCTCTTATGATGGTCTTGTGTGGGTAGTGTCAGACAGACACTATGAGGTCATGGATATTCAGGCCATGGAAATGTTTCAATGCCAAGGGTAGGATACTGTGGTGGTTTGATTCAGGTGTCCCCCATAAACTTAGGTGTTCTGAGTGCTAGGTTCCCAGCTAATGGATATTTGGGAATTAATGCCTCCTGGAGGGAGTATATTATTAGGGACAGGCTTATGGGTGTTATAGCCAGTTTCCCCATGTCAGTGTTTGGCACACTGTCCTGTTGCTGTTGTCTACCTTATGTTGGCCAGGGGATGATGTTCACCCTCTGCTCATGCCATCGTTTACCTCTGCCATCATGGAGCTTCCCCTCGAGCCTGTAAGCCAAAATAAATCTCTTTCCCAGAACCTGCTCTTTGTTGGGTGATTTCTACCAGCAATGTGAACTAGACTGCAACAGATACCTCCCAGTAATTGTTGGTCATGGAAGTCACTGATGCCCCAAAGCATTACAGCCTGTTACTAAGGCTCTTGGCTGCCGACCAGAACCAGACAATAAGGCTATTGTTGAAGACTCCACGTGCCTGGGTTGCAGGTCACTGAGAAATCAAGCTGCAGCTGCAGTGGAAGCCTTCATCCTATTGACAAGCTGTCACCATGCTGGAAAGACCTATGTAACAGCCTGCTGGGAGAGAAAAGTCATCAACTGCTTTAACCAGCACTGGACGCTGCAAGCTTTATGGCTGGCCAGCCAGGTCAACTGTATCAGCTGGTGCAGTGGTGGCATGTCCGTTATGGGGAAAGGCAATTGCTCTCTGATTGGATTTGAGGCCCACTCTACCTAAGGGAATTCCTGCCTGGTACTGAAAACCTAATGAAAAGCTTATGGTTGAAGAGATAATAATCCCAAAGAGGAGAAACTACTACTGTTGTCTGACTAGTAGATATATTATACCCACCAAACTTCTCTCTAAATACTTATGTTTATGCCCATATATTAATGCTACTTTCACTTTCTGTTTTCCAACCTTTCACTCTAAGATAGTGTCTATCCTTTGTAGAAAGGTGGGTTTCTTGGAGGCAACGAATTGAAGAATCCTGCTTTTTAACCCAGTCTGCAAACCTATGTCTTTTGGTTGGGGCATTGAGGCCGTTGATATTAAGAGATATTATTGAAAGGTGTGTATTCATTTTTTTGCCATTTTTTGTAGTTCTTCAGGTTTTACCTTTGCTCCCTTGTGTTAACTAGTATTTGAGTATTGTTTGTTTTTTCCTGGTTCCTTATATGTGCACTTTTCTTTTTCTTCAGCATGGAGGATTCTTTCAAGTATTTTCTGTAGAACTTGTTTTTTCTTTAAGTAGTCCTTTAGCCTGCTTTTGTCATGGAATGTCCTTATTTCTTCATCTATTTGAATGGATAGCTTCGCAGGATATAGTAACCTTGGTTGACAGTTGTTATCTTTCAGAACTTGGAATACATCACTCCACACCCTTCTGGCTTTTAAAGTTTGTGTTGAGTAATCTGCTGTAATCCTGGTTGGCTTGCCTTTGTAGGTAACTTGATTTTTCTCTCTGACTGCTTTCAATATTTTTTCTTTGGTTTGTGTGTTTGGTAGTTTGATTATAATATGGCGAGGAGAGGTTCCTTCCAGGTTTTGTCTGGCTGGGGTTCAAAGGATTCCTGTATCTGCATTGGCACCTCTTTCATAATTTGGGGGAAGTTTTCTTCTATGATTTTGTTGAAGACACCAACTATGCCTTAGGAGTGAAATTCTTCTCCTTCTACTATGCCCTGAATTCTTATGTTTGATCTTTTCATAGTGTCCCAAATATCTTGAAATTCCCATTCATATTTTTCTATAAGTTTGTCTTTCTCTTTCTTGGACTGTATTAGATCTGCCACCTGGTCTTCTAGCTTAGATATTCTGTCCTCTCCTTCATCCATTGTACTGGTGAGATTTTCTACAGAGTTTTTTTTTTTTTTATTTCATTAACTGTGTTCTTTATTGCTAGTAATTCTAGCTTGTTTTTCTTTATTATTTCTATTTCCTTATTTATGTCTAGTATTGACCTCTTTATTTCATTAAATTGGTGTTCTGTGTCTTCTTTGCTTCCTTTGAATTCTTCTTTGAGTTCTTTGAGCATATTTATAATCATTCTTTTGAAATCTTTCTGAGGCATTTCCTCTAACTCATTCTCACTAGAGGTCATTTCTGTTGCATTAATAATTTCTGGTGGATTTATATTGTCTTGATTTTTGGTGTTTTTGTATTATAATGTATATATTTTTGCATCTTGGATTATTTAATGATTGGATTTTCCAGTTACCTGGGGATTATGATATGTATCAATCAATCTATTGTTATATATCTTCAGGGTAGGAGCTTAAGACGCTAGGTGTGGCTCTGAAGACTCTCAGAGTATGTACAAAAGTGACTCTAGGTGTTGGATGTGCCTGCTATGAGAGTATTCAAGTAGGCTAAGAGGAACAAAATACAGGCAGATTCTAAAATTTAACTAAACAATGTACACTGTCAAGGAAAGTCAGCTCAGAGTATTTATCTATGAGTAGGTATTATGACAACCAGATCCTCTGTCTGTCCCTTAGGCTGTGTGGTGCCTCACCCACTCCGTTAATCCTGACAACAAGACAGTTAAGATTATGGTCCTTAGAGGGTTCCAAGTCAGTTTGTGACCAGGTGAGACCCTTCCCTAATGTATAACAGAAGAGTAAGCAAAGTCACTATAATTCAAAAAGCAACAAATAACAAGCCCAAACTACAGCTTATGTAAGAATGGAAAATTTGACCATCCCTCTGATTTAACATATAATTTATCTTGATATGGAAGGTGCAATTAGCTCTTCTGGTTCAGGCATATATGCCAGGTTTATTAGGCGGGTACTGACCTGGTGTAATCCCAGTTACCTTTTGAGATGATTTTGGTCTCAGCTGCGCTCTTGATTGGGTCCCTCTTTGGTGCTCTGTCAGCTCAATAGGCGTGGCCGGGTCCCTGGATCGCTGCTCTGTTCCTGTGGCCTGGGGCACTGGCGGTCGGCGATGCTGTTCAGTGTGCCTGCTGTTCCACGTGTGCTTCTACCTCGTGATCTGCTCCTCCATTGTTCACCATGGTCTTTCATGTTTCTTGAGTTTGCAGAGAGCTCTGGTGTGAGTGGAAAATCCCCTTTCTTGGCTTTTCCTGTGGCTGAAGCTGAGCGCCGCTGCCACAGTCTGGCGCTCGGACCCGCCCGGCCAGAGGTGCTTCTGCAGGCCCATGCGGGCTCTGGATGCTCTGGATCTCTCCTACTTCTCCACTGCTGTTTCAATTTGCTATACACCTCACTTTTTAGTAAAAGTGTGTATTTTTCTGTTTTTTTTTTTTTTTTTTTTTTTTTTTTTTTTGGCTTTTTCCTTCTTATGCTGCTTTGGTGTGGTACCTATGCCACCATCTTAACCGAAGCTCTCAATAAAAATCTTTAAAGACTCACTACATAAGACTGGTTTTCTACACTAGTGCAAGGTTATAGCGGGGCGAGGGACACTATTCTTAACAAAGAACGGGATAGACAGGACAGGCATATGGGGAGGGCTACACAATGTTCCAGGACCTGTGTTTTGTTCCTCCTAGAAGTTTAATTAGAAATGAATCCGAGATTTAAATTTAAGTATGAAAACTAAAATTGCTAAAAGAAGACATGGATTAAAATGTTGATGGTTTTGACTTAGGAGAAAGGAAACAATTAATTTTAAAAAATGACACTTTAGATTTGATCAAAATATGTCCTGAAAAAGACGTTAGCCAGATCACAAGGGGGCGCACACGTCTGGAGTTCGTTTGCAGAGGCTGGAAGCCCTGGCGCTCCCATTCTCTTTCTCTCCCTCTATCTGTCTTTCTCTCTGTGTCTGTCACTCTCAAATAAATAAATAAAAAAATTTAAAAAAAGACACATTTAAACAAAGTGAAAAAACATCCCACAGTTTCTTTACAAAGGATACACCTCACAAATCATTTTCACCCAAGATACATAAAGAATACTAATGGTTAAAAAAGTTTAAAAAATGGGATATGAATGTATAATTCACCAATGAGATTATGTCATGGCAAACTTGCTTTCAAAAGGTAATATAAAACCACAATGAGATAGTTTCATAGTGTCACTGTGATGACTAAGTTTAAAAAAAAAAGTGTTAGCAAGAATTCTGATGCACTGAAACTCTAATTTATTGTGGGAAGAATCCAAAATAATAGTTATTTTGGAAACCTATATGTCAATTTCTTAACATAGTAAACACAACTTCCATATGATCTACCCAATCTCACACTAGGCCTTTATTTTCCAAAGAGAAAAAAAATATATATAGTTCCACCCAAAGACTTGAACAAGAATATTTGTAGCCTCATGTAATAGTCAAGAACTTGGAAAATGTGCAGCAATAACTGAACAGATGAATCAAATATAATATACTTCTATACAGAGCATTGCTCAGTTAAAAAACAACTGATCTACAACATCATGGATGAATCTTCAAGGCACTGTACTAAATTTTGAAAGTATACAGATGGAATACTGTGTGATTAATTGATCAGAAACCTTAGAAAAGACACACTCAAAGTGACCGAGAGAAGACAAAGGTGGTGGGAAGGATTTTCCTGCAAAGAGACATGAGAGAATACCCTGGGGTTCATGGAAATGTTCACATTGTGGTGTGGGGGTGAATCAAAGCCTGTGAGCATATACCAGCACTCATCAACCAAACAGTCAGTGACTAAACTTTAGTGCATCTACATTATTGCCATAAAGTTGATAGTGAAAATACATACTTAAGGTATCTGCCAGAATGAGTACAAATGGAGTTTGGGGGAACCTACCACTGCCCCAGTATTTCATGCCAAGTGTTGAACAGAGGGACCCCAGCTTCTCGGTATTTGCTGTCATCTGGTTTTGTGACATGGAAGCCAGTTTTTCTTCCATGTCTCACGACCCCCACTGAAGGCCACCACCACTCAGACATGATCCCCTGGCCCAGCCTGGAGAACAGGGGCCCTTCCCCACCCCCAACCATAATCCATCCCTCCTCTCCCTCTGAACAAGATCCCAGTCTTACTGGTTACTTTCCTCATCACTGGGACAAAATTCTTTATGCAAAAACAACACAAGGGAGGGATTACTTAATTTATTGCAATTATTTAATGTTTTTATTGTGTGAATCCATTATACATGGTACCTAAGGACGTTTTCATACAAGTCTATAATGTACCTTGAGAACATTCCCTCATGCCCTTCTACCCCCCACTTTGCTGTCCTAGACAGCTTCATGTCTCCTCTTATGTCTTATGTAGGTAATTGGTTTTATACATAGCATAAAATTTAGGAACCACAAATGAATGAAAGCATGAAATATTTGATTTTATGAGACTGACTTAATTCACTTAGTATGATTATCTCCAGTTACATCCATGTTCACTGCAAACAACCTAGCTTTGTTCTTTATGGTTGAAAAGTTCCATTGTATATATAAACCATGTTTTCTTTTTCCAATTTTTCTTAAAAAATTAAATTGTTATTTATTTATTTGATAGAGAGAGGCAGATAGAGAGAATAGTTGCATTGGGCCTCCAGCCACTGCAAACAAACTCCAGACTAAAATGCCACTTTGTGCATCTGGCTTACTTGGGCTCTGGGGAACTGAAGCTGCATTCTTTGCCTTTGCCGGCAAGCACCCTAACTGCTAAATCACCTCTCCAGCCCAAATCATATTTTCTTTTTTTAAAAAATTTTTTGTTTATTTTTATTTATTTATTTGAGAGTGACAGAGAGAGAGAGAGAGGGAGAGAATAGGGGCACCAGGGCCTCCAGCCACTGCAAAGGAACTCCAGACGTGTACGTCCCATTGTGCCACCTGGCTAATGTGGGTCCTGGGGAATCAAGCCTCGAACCAGGGTCCTCAGGCTTCACAGGCAAGCGCTTAACCACTAAGCAATCTTTCCAGCCCAAACCATATTTTCTTTATCCATTCCTCTGTTGGAAACCCAGGTTGGTTCCATCCATTGTGAATAGTGCTACAATAAACATTGATATGCAAGTGTCTCTAATATGTCAACTTGGAGTCCTTTAGATAAATATGGGAGTGGTATAGCTAGGTCATGGGATAGATGTAGTTTTAAGCTTTTGAGAAGCTCTATACTGATCTCCCTAGCAGTGGAGGAATTACTTATTGTGCTCACAGCTTAGAGGCCTCAGCCCATAGCTGCATGATCCCATGGTAGAACATTGTGGTAGCTGCCATGTGGAGGAAGAGTGCTATTCACTTCATGGCAGACAGGAAGCAGAGGGAACACAACAGGCAGAGGCTAGAGACATTGACCTGAGTATTTGCTTCCAGGGACCCTACTTCTACTAAGGATGCCCCTTCTCGTACTCCTCAACATCTCCCAACACTACCATCATATTGTAAATCCATAAGGGAAGGGAGTAATTCATCAATTAGGTTCAAGCCTTCAGAATCCAATATTGCCCAAAGCTCTATCTGTGGGCAAGGAAGTCACCAATACACGGGTCTACAGGGGTACATTTCATACTCAAACCATAACAGGTTGAGTATACCACCAGGGAAGACCAGTTTGTGTAAGGCTGCTGGCACTCAAAGAGCCCCGCTGCACCCTGATGTCCCCTTAGCTACTTAAGGAGCCCTGACCGCCCCAGGACTGGACCCATGAGGCTTCATCACCTGCTAACATCCACATGCTAGTAAGTGTGAATGCCCTGCAGTAAATCAAGAGTCCTGAACAGAGTGGTTGTATCTTTAACATCTTATTAATGGCTTTTCCCCTCCTGCTTTGAGGCAAAAATGAAACTGTAAAAGACATCCATTGATTTTTCTCTGGCAGGAAAAGAGGGAGGGAGGCTGAATCTTAAAATGAAATTATGGTTATTGTTCTCCTGGTAGCATTTTTTCAGTGCCACCACGACAGATGGCTCTTTAAGTGACAACAGATTTGTATTTCATTAGGACACTTTAGTCAAAAGATCAATGATGCTCCTTGGAGTCTCTCTGCTGTCCACAGGGGCTGATGAGCAGGGAACTGTTCCCACAAAGATCTGGCTAAAATTAGGCAGCTGCCAACAGATGCTGGAGTTGCAGTCACAGCTCATCGATCTCCAAAGGGATGGTCAAGTGCAGGGATTTACCTGACCTGCTTGTTCTGTCTTTCTGGAGGTCATTCTCTAATGAACTGGACTGCCTGTAGACATGAGCTCTTTAAAGTGTGATTAATTTAGGGAAGAGTGGGGAAGAAGGGAGAACCAGAGGCACCTCAGCTGAGTCATATCCAGCCTGAACTTGGTATTGGTTATCCACAGCAAAGCCTTCATTGTGCATCAGATAATGGGGAACAGCCCTGTTTCTGGGGACAGGCTCCTGCACAGGATCCTGAGAGGCAACTTCATATTAGGTAAGGGCATGGAAGAGGCAGCTGGGGAGGTGAGGTGGCAGACAGGATATCGACTGTCCAGGCATCTGTAGCTCAGCAGTTTGGAGCAGGGATTGGGAAGCCTGGGTTTGAGGCTAGCAGGTCTGATGGTAAGCAGAGGGCTAGGGATGAGTGTCATTTCTCTGACCCCATTCTGCTCAGTATGAAATGAGGATGTCCCCTGGCCATCAGTGAGCATGGGCATGTTAATGGTAAAAGAACTGCAGAGATGCAGCTGCTATGGGCACCTAGTTTGTTCTGGGCTCCAAGGGACGCCCAGCAGCACTTTTCTCCTTAAGTAACTCACTTCCCTGAGTCCCTGTCCCACAGGGCTCCCGCCAGGATGGGTGACATGCTGAATATGGGGTGTCTAGTGCACAACTGGGTCCATCTGGAGAACCAACAAGAAGATTCCTAGGTCCACCCCGGAAGCACAGCCTCCCAGCCTTCTAGGCTTGTAGACTGGACATGAGCCGGGCATGTATTAGCAAAAGAGATGGTGGGTGATTCCAGCAAGGACATGGGAGAAGAAGAGACCTCGGGCTTCCTGCCCAGCTTTGTGAACATCACTGACCTGCAGCTGGCGCCACTTTGGCACTGCAGACAAACTGACCAATGGGGGCTGTTTAGAGAGCTCTGTGCTGTATGCGTGACCCAGCTGAACCCCAACACCTGGCCAGGTTGGGCTGTGACACACAGTGGGGCAAGGGGCACAGGATGGAGCTGTGGCAAGAAGACTCTACACCAGACCCCAGAAGGGACGATCTTTCCTCTGCGACCTGCCCGTCTCCGGAACACCCAAGTCCCCTGTCCTCATGCTATGCAGCAGTCACTGAGCACACCCAGGGCCAGGCCCGGCTCTCAGGAACCAGCTCCTGGGTCCTCACAGTGGCCCTGGGAGGTAAATGCTCTTCTTATCATAGCTGCTTCACAGATGAGGAAAATGAGACTGAGAGGAGGAAGCTCAAGGTCACAGCTAGTGACGGGCAGAGCCAAGATTCAAAGCCAGGCCCGACTCCAGGGTCTGTCCTTCAAACCAGCATGGAGCACGTCCTCTTTGCCCTCTTGCCTGTCCTTCATTTGTTCATTCGCTCATGTACTTGTGGCCACTGCAGACCCTCGCCCAGAGCCAGGCCTGGCCAGACCGTGAACCCAGGAGGAATGGCCGGGGGCTGTCTTGGTTGCTGGGGAGAGATGCTGACTGACAGCACTGGGGCTCCATGGCACCCACCTCTGTGTCCATCTTTTCTTTCCCTGTAGTCTGAGTTCCTGAGGTGGCTTGGGGAGGCTTCCCTCACAGGTCCCAGCTACCCCCTTTCCCATAAGCTCCACAATCGTCCCAGATGTTAACCAGACCCGCAGGGGCGGGGTGTGGCTGCGCTTCCCACATCACTGCATTTCAAGGGCATGGAAGAGTCCCCCTCCCACATGCTTCCCAGAGGATGTTTGCCTCTCTGGTCTGCCTCCCTCCAGACCTTGTTCCTAGTGGCTCTAGGGAGGGGGCTGAGGGCCACCACGCTTGGGAACAGCACTGAACATAGCACCCAGCAGAAAGTGGCATTTGTTCAGTGGTAGTGGGGACTAAACCCAGGGCCCCATGCATGCCAGGCAAACACCCTACCACTAAGCTATATCTCCAGCCCCAGGAGAGTAACTGTTCCTTGAAGAAAGCATGGTATGAGCCATTTCTGGACTCCTTGTCTTCTTGGCGTAGTCTAGGAAACAGTGTCAAGATGACGTAAGGGAAAGTGATACCCAGAGAGGAGAGAGTAATTTGTGCAAGGCCAGGCAGCAAAAGACTGACCCAGGCACAACCAGAATTCAAGAGACCTGACTGGATGGTGACCCCAGGAAAGACACATGTCCACCCCAGTCTCAGGATGTGAGCACCGGTGGAAGAGTGGTCTTTGCAGGTGGGGTTAAGTATCTCAAGATAAGACTCTGTGGACTAGATTAAGCTAGCGAGGTGGTGATTTAGAGAGAGCAGGATGGAGTACTGTGACAGGGAGATGGGGATAAGACTGATGGGTTGGCTTTTCACATGGCAAAGATGTTGTGTTCAATGTCACTAAGAGGCATGTAAGTAGTGACATGGGCAGAAAAGCATGCCTGGTGAAGTCTAGTCAGCCTCTACATACAGACACCCCGGTATGTGGTCACTGGGCTGGTGACAACAGTGGGCTGTTCACGGTGGCCAGGAGACAGGATTTGCATGAATTCAACATGAAAGACTTCTTTTGGTCAAGGGTGGCCTGAGCAACTTTACTCTGAGTGCCCAGTGGCCAAAACCAAGACCAACACTAAGCCCCAAGAAGGAGCCATTTCCCAGGATTGACAGTACAATAGCTCGTGAAGGTTGATGACATTGAACCAGTTCCATAACAAAAGAAGCTGAGACTCACTCTCTGAGAGAGGCATGGGTTCTGAGTGTGGCTTCCCTTTCCTGCCTGGGGTGCTTCTGGGAGCACTACCGTCCCTGAGCTCTCACGATGCTTCCCTGCCTTCTCAGTCCACTACAAGCCTCATTGGCCTGACACAACGTCAATTATAAGGGAGTCATTTCTTGGGAAGGAAAGTGGCTCGGTCCAAGGAATTAACCATTGTGCCCACACAGTGCCAACCACTCAGTACCAGCTGGGGTGATAGAAATGCCAGTAGAGGGCTGGCGGGTGGCTCATGGGTTAAGCGTGCTTTATTCTCTTCAAGCATTAGGGCAGGAGGGGGCCTACGAGCTCTTCAGTTGGAATCTCCAGATCCCGTGTGCTGTTGACAGCTCCACACTGCTAGGATGAACTTCCAAACAGACACAGTTTATGGGAGAATCAGACTTATTTCAGGCTTACAGATCCAGAGGAAATTTCATAATGGCAGAAGAAGCTGGTTCTCTTTCACAGATCCAAGCAAATAGAGAAAGCCACACAGCACCAAAAACAAGAGCACAACCCCACAGCCAAACAACAGGGACCACAGGCAGAACTCATTCTACATGGGATGGAAATCAGATATGCCCCAAACACAACTTTAGGCTGTGCTGCAGGATCTGCCCCCAGTGACACTTCTTGTAGCCAAGTGGCTGGAAATCTAGGATACAAGCTTTACTAAAACTCCTGAAGTCTATTGGGGAACATACCTTCAAACTACCACATTCTGCCCCTGGCTCCCAATAGACTCATAACTGTCTCACAAAGTAAAATGTATTCAGTCCAACTTCAAACGTCTCATAGCCTTTACCAATTCAACACTGTTCCAAAGTCCCTGGGGGTTCATGACTGTCTCTTAATGGTAAGTCCTATAAAATCAAAACAAGTTACATACTTCCAACATACAAGGCACAGAGCAAACATTTCCATTGCTATGAGGAATAACAAGGAGAGACTATACCAATGCAAAATCAACAGCCACTAGGTAAACATCAAACATCTGCAATTCAAGTCTGATATCTATAACCTGTGTCTGGATTTTCCAATTCTACCCCTCCAGTTGGGCTGAGTAGCTATGAAAGGATCTGTCATGAGCCAACAGCACTCCATGGTGGCCCTTTCACAGTCTGGGTATATCCAAAACACCTTTGGGTCTCCACCTAAAAAATTGGTCCATCTTCCAGTGGTCTCACTGGCCTCTCTATCAGGGTTACTACATGCTGCTTTGTATGCCACGTCTCAGCAGCAGATCCTGGAAATGTTTATTTCATGACTCACTCCAAGCATTTTTAATGCTTCCCAAACCAGTACCAGGTGTTCAGAATACAGCCATGTTGTTAATCCAATAAATTGTGAACTTGAAGAGAAAGTTTCTTAATTACAAAATAGTTTGCCTTTTTACCATTTAGTATTTATGGAGAGAATAAGTTCAAGCATTCTTTCCACTGTTTCAATGTAAAGCAGTTGGGTCATCTTTAATTGCGGCAATAGTCCTTAAAAATAGTAGCTTTAGGAACCAGAATCAGTGCCAGTGACCTTAAACTTGCTTGAAATTTTCCAACTTTAAATCTCCAATTTGTCAGTTCTCTATCTTCTGTCAAGCACATCATTATTTTCAAATTTAACCTTGAGCAAACTTTTTGGGCATGAGCAGCAGAATGCAGCCAACCCTTATGCCAGTATCCTAGTTCCAACAAAGTTCTCTGCTGCCTTCCCTTCCCCTTTGAAAGTTCATATGCAAAACCTCTAAATAAAATTCTGTCTGCATTTACAATGGCTTACCACTCTGGAAGGCATCTTCAGTTATAAGTACCAAGTTTTGTCCCATTTCTCCAGCATGAAAATCCAAAAGACCAAAATCCACATGGTCAGATTAATTGTGGAACAATAACCCCAATTCTCTGGTACCAATTTCTGTTGCAGACAGCTGCACACTGCTGGCATGAACTTCCAAACAGACACAGTTTATGGAAGAAATGGGATTTATTTCAGGCTTACTGATCCCAGAGAATTTCCATAATGGTGCGAGAAGCTGGCTCCCTTTCACAGATTCAATCAAAGAAAGAAAGCCATATAGTCAACACTACAAGCATGAGCAAAACCCCACAGCCAAACAGTAGGGAACACAGGCAGAGATCACTCTGCATACTTTAGGCTGGAAACTAGATCTGCTCCCAAAAACATCTTTGGGCTGAACCCCAGGATCCACCACCAGTGAACACCCCTTCCAGCCACATGGCTGGAAATCCAAGTTATGTACTTTAACAAAACTCTATTTGGGGTGCATAATTCAAGCTACCATACCATCTAAACAGCTGGGCATGACCACATGTGCCTGTAACCCCAGTCCTGGAGGGGAACAGAGGCCTGGGAAATAGCAAAGTCCTATAAGCTCTGAAGTCATTAAAAAGACTGGCTCAAAATAATACCAGGAAGAAAAACAATGGAGCTGGATATCTGACCTCCCATTCTGAGCCCTATGAATGAGTGCCCCTGGCCACAGGCACATATACGGGGCAACACACATACCACACCATACACGCACACTACATACATACATACATACATACATACATACATACATACAAAAAAAATTGAAAGGTCTGTAGCTCACTGAATGCTCAGGATGGCACCACTGGAGAATTGTTTTCCTGATGGAGTGAGATTGTTTTATTAAAGAACGTAGAATATGCTCTGAGTCAAAGACCACCATGGTTCTGTCCCCCTTTTTATCTGGTACTAGCTGCCCAAGTCCAGCTGAGAAACCACCTGAGCACACATGCCAGACGCAGTCACGACAGCCTTATTTATGGCCGAGAGAACCAGAAACAAGTATTCCCAGGGGCTGAGAAAACATTACTGGCTCCTTGTGCAGAAGAACACAGGGAAGGATGAGAGAGCAAGGAGGAAGGGGAAAGTGACAAGCTCAGGGGTGACTGTCCTCTGTTGGATCCACCCTCAGTCCCACCTTCTCTCCCCCTTGGCTTGGGGTGTTGCCACACAGAGTTACAGAGGCACACCCATCGGCCTGCCCAACCTGAGGCAGTGGCATTCATTCATTTACAGCTCTCTCTCGTCTATGCAGGTATTGAGACCCTCATGTGTTGACCCCATGGAGCATGTGCAAGGAGGCAGCAAGGTGAGGACAGGATGCTGGGAGACACCAGAGGGGCTGGAGCACAGGCATCAGGTGAGATGGTGGGCTAGGAGCCAGGCCCCCTCCAGCACTGTGGCACTTAAGTGAAAGTCCCTACAGAAGAGCACTGCTCTAGAGTGTTCAAGACCCTGAGCTTGGCCTCCAGGAACATACACAGCATCAGGATTAAACCAAGTGTGGTGCTTGTAATGTAGTTCAAGGTCAGATGGGGCTATAAACTGGTTTCAGGTCAGCTTCAACTATGCAGCAAGGTCTTACCTTGAAAAGAAAAACTAATGGGATAAATGAAAGTATTATTGATGGGACCCAAATACCCCAAATCCCAGTTGCCTGCCTCCAGGTGTTGACACTGGCCCCACCAAGCCTTGAGGACAAGGCTAACTGAGGTCTAACTTTCAGGACCTGGTCATTTGGGGTACATGTGGAAGTGACAGTAACTTAAGGTCATTAATAGGGACTGTGTCAGGCAGAGATCGTCTTGAAGGAGAATGGGAAAGGCTGAAAGGGAGCCAGTGAACGGAGTTGTTGATGTTACATGTGGCGACGGTCAACGCTTCAGCTCTATGATCACTGTTAGAAGCTGGTGAACTCTTATGTCAGGCATTTGTCTAGGCTCTGCCCCTGTGTCCACCTCTTCTGCCCTTTGGTGGGTGACCTCTTAGGGAAGTCAACACATGCATGCATGCACACACACACACATATATCTATATCTACATCTACATCTACCTCCTCTCTCTCTCTCTCTCTCTCTCTCTCTCTCTCTCTCTCTCTATATATATATATATATATATATATATATATATATATATATATATATGCTTTTTATTTTTACCAAATTGGGGTTTCTGTCACTGGCAGGATCCCTGCTCCCTGTCCCAAGAAAACTCAATATGTCCCTCTGCTGGGGGCCATCTCTTGCTGAACCTCTGGACACCATCTCCTAAACTGTTTCCCCAGACTCTACTCCTCCCTCCATACACCAGCACCCATGGGCCTTTAAAGCAGCACAGAGGGTGGCAATGTGCCCTGTGTTAGACAGGGTAAGTTCCACACACAGCCCACCACCCCCTTTCCAAGGAGCACAGGCTCCTGGTTGACCTGTGAAACTGGCAACAGCATCCCCAAGGCTTCTCTGGGGAAAGGGACACAAGACTCATGAGAAGGTTCTGGCAATCAGCAAGTGATCGATAATCCCTGTTTGATAAGATGTGTGCTGGATGAACACAGCCAGCTCCACCCTAGCAGTAAGTCAGGCAAACCTCACCCAGCAGCCTCACCCCGGGCATGAAATAGAAAAGATTCTAATTTCAAAGAGTAAACATCCCAGGCTTGGGGAAGATTCCGAGGTTCTAAAAATAAACGCAGCACGAGGGAAGGAGGGGTGGGGATGAGTAGAGTTGAGGGTCACAGTGAGGGTCAGAGAGATGAGGAGCATGGAGGAATCTTTGTTCTGTGTGTCCTCTCTGGACTTGCTGAGTGACCCTAGATAAATCATGTATGGACTCAAGCCAAGCTTCATTTCCTCACCTGCCTCCAGCGGCCACCAACCCCACCTCTAAGTCCAGAAGAAAAAAGGGTTATGAGGCAGCCACAGAGCTGTGAGGGGAAGGAGAGACTCATTCAGGGGATATATTGATGTTTTGGGAAATTTCCACAGGCAGAGTTGTAGCATCCTGTGTCCCTGCTGAGACCCTGGTTGGGCGATGTCCCTCGACTTGGAATCAAATATCATAGTACCAACCTGCAGGTAGCCTCCCCCATGTGCTAATTCAGGGTGGCCTCTCCCTTCCAGTGTAACTGTAGAGGTTGTTCCGAGATCTATGGGGGCAGCAGGTGACTCAGCTTTCTAAAGGGCCTGGTTGTCACCCAAGCCCTCTCCCCACCATGTAAATGCAAACTGTCGGTGTCCTTGCTTCACAGATGAGGAGATCCACACTAGGCTGTACCAGGGACACAAAGCTGGTAAGTGGCTGTAGTGGTTCAAACATAAAATGTCCCCCATGGCCTCATATGTTTGTGATGAAGCCCCGTGCTTAAACTCCAGCTAGTGGAGCCTTTAGTAGGTAGAGCCAAGTGTGTGGCTGTGGACAGGACGCTGGGTGCTATAGGCCAGCCCTGAGCTGCCACCTGGAACTCACTCTCTCGCTTTCCTCCCTGCTAATGAGAAGGTAGAATACCAGCTGTCAGCTCCTGCCACGCTATCCTAGCCATGATGAAAGCTCCCCTCAAAACTGTAAGCTGGAAACCATCCTTTTCTTCCATAGACTGCAACTGATCAGCTGTTCAGTCTCAGCACAGAAGTAATTGCTACAGTGGCCTTGGGCTCAGCCTGGCATCCCACACTTGCTAGTCAACATGCAGTCACTGTGCAAATAACTGAGATACATAACTTCACAGGAGAGAAAGCTTATTTTGGCTAAGAGCTTTAGAAGTTTCAGCCCATGGTCACTTGGCCCTGTCACTTTGGGTTCATGTTGAGTCAGCACATCATGGCAGGGAGGTCATGATGGGGCTAAGCTGCTCACTGCACAGTGGCTGGGAAACAAAACAAGAGAGGAAGTGGCTGGGCACTCAGGATCATTTCAAGGACACACCCCCAGTGACCTCACTTCCTCTCAACAGACTCCCCTCTCTTAAAGGTTCCACAGTTTCCCAGGAGCTCCACAGGCTCCAACCAAGACTTCAGCACCTGAGCCACTGGGGGCATTTCAGATCCAGGCTCTAGCGCCAGGGAAGTCCCTGCACGGAGCCTCCACCCAGACCTCGCCTGGCCTTGCCTCCCTCACCTGTGGGGCAGGTCTTGCTTATCCAGAGTTGAAGTCTGGGCCTGTGGGTTTCCTTCTGAGGACCCCAGCTTTGGGTCAGAAGTCTCCAGAGAACACGGTCATGCCCCTCAGCAGTCACAGCACAGCCGTCATAGCTGGTGCTGGCGGAGAGCTGCCTGCTCTGGATCGTTGTCGAATGTGGGGCAAGAACTTCATTTCTAAAAGTACGGCTACCCAGTAATTAAAGCTCTGTTGCAGTCAGGTTCGCATTGCTGGTAGAAATCACCCAACCAAGAGTAGCTTCTGGGAAAAAGAGATTTGTTTTGGCTTACAGGCTCGAGGGGAAGCTTCATGATAGCAGGGGAAATGATGGCATGAGCAGAGGGTGGACATCACTCCCTGGCCAACAGAAGGTGGACCACAGCAACAGGAGGGTGTGCCAAACACTGGCATGGGGAAACTGGCTATAAAGCCGGTAAGCCCGCCCCAAACAATACACTCCCTCCAGGAGGCATTAATTCCCAAATATCCATCAGTTGGGGAGCTAGCATTCACAACACCTAAGTTTATGGGGGACACCTGAATCAAACCACCACAAGCTCCTTTGCACCTTTGTGAATTATGTTGTCCCTAACACACAGTTCCGTCTACCTTCCCCATTCTGTGACACTGACCTGCCTGTCATGGTGCTGACACCACACTCTCTCCATTATTGGTGTTTTAATACTGTGTCCAGAAGTTAGATAGGGCTAGCTCTCCACCTTTAAATCTTTGAAAAACTAATTTTTAAAAGTTTCTCTTCCATTTTCGTATGAAATTTTAGAATCAATGTTCAAATTGCTGCAGAACCCTTCTGGAGTTCAGCACGGTCACATTGATCCTGCCAGTCCCATGAAGGAGAACTGACATACCAGACCATGGACACAGTTTTTGGGCTGCTCAGCTAAGTTTAAGTTTCTTCAGAAATATTTTATGGCTTTCAGTGTGTAAGTGTTAAAGATATTTTGTCAATTCATAAGACAGTACATATAAATAGACAGACAGATAGATAGACAACTTCTACACTTATAAACAACAAACCATGGTATTTCCCTCCCCTCCCCCACTTTCCCCTTCATAACTCTGCTCTCCGTCATTTCCCCTCCCTCTCTCCATTAGTCTTTCTTTTAATTTGATGCCATCATCTTTTTCTCCTATTATGAGGGTCTTGTGAAGGTATTGCTAGGCAATTTACCCTCCCCACAACCATTCTTTTATACAATCTCTTCCCCTGGCCTCATTTAGGCCTTTCCCCTTCCCTGTAATCTGTTCTTCTACTTACATATGTACAATACCATCCCCTTAAGACCTTCTCTCTCCTCCCTCCCTTACAGCCATTTTCTAGCTTGCTGGCCTCTGCTACTGATTTTTGGTTCCAGCTCACACACAAGTGTCTTTATTTGTAGCTAGGATTCACATATGAGAGAGAACATGTGACATTTGTCTTTCTGAGCCTAGGTTACCTCACTTAGTATAATCCTTTCCAGATCCATCCATTTCCCTGCAAATTTCATTTTTCTCTCCTGCTGAATAGAACTCCATTGTGCAGATGTACCACATCTTTACTATCCATTCATGTGTGGATGGACATCTAGGCTGGTTCCATTTCCTAGCAATTGTGAATAGAGCAGCAATAAACATGGTTGTACAAGTATCTCTAAGGTAGTGGAAAAGTCATTAGGATATACGCCTGGGAGTGATATAGCTGGGTCATATGTTAAGTCTATTTTTAGCTGTCTCAAGAACCTCCGCACTGATTTCCACAGTGGCTATACCAAACTACAATCCCACCAACAGTGTAGAAGTATTCCCCTTTTTCTGCATCCTTGCCAACATTTATTGTCATTTGTTTTCTTGATGGTAGCCAATCTGACAGGAGTGAGATGGAATTTCAAATTAGTTTTAATTTGCATTTCCCTGATGGCTAAGGAGGTAAAACACTTTTTTATATGTTTATATTCCATCTGTATTTTCTCCAATGAGAACTCTCTATTTAGTCCCATAGCCCTCTTTTTTTTTTTTTTTTTTTTTTTTTTGAGGTGGGGTCTCACTCTAGCTTAGGTTGGCCTGGAATTCACTATGTAGTCTCAGGGTGACTTGAACTCATGGTGATCCTTCTACCTCTGCTGGGATTAAAGGTGTGCACCACCACACCCAATAATAGCCCATTTTTTAATTGGGTTGTTTTATTATTGTTCTATCTTTTGAGTTCTTCATATATTCTGGATATTAATGCTCTATCAGATGTGTAACTGGCAGACATTTTTCTCTCATGCTGTAGGTTGTCTTTGCTCTATTCACAGTGTCCTTTGCTGTACAAAAGCTTATGTTTTCATGAGATCCCAGCGTGTGATTAGTGGTTTTATTTCCTGAGCAATTGGGATTATATTAAGAAAGTCATTGCCTATGCCAATATGTTGAAGGGTTTCCCGTACCTTTTTCTCTAGCAATTTCAGAGTTTCAGTTCTGGTATTACGGTCCCTGATCTACTTGGATTTGATTCTTGTGCACAGAGAAAGACAAGGATCTATTTTCATCCCTCTACATATAATCAGATTTCTCAGCACCAGTTGTTGAAGAGGCTGTCATTTCTCCAATAAATATTTTTGGCGGTTTTTGGTCAAATATCCGATGGCTGTAGATGCCTGGATTAATATCTGGGTCCTGTATTCTGTTCCATTGATCTACATGTCTGTCTTTGTGCCAATACCATGCTGTTTTTGTTACTATGGCTTTGTAATATAGCTTAAAATCGAGTATGGTGATACCACCAGCCTTATTTTTGTTGCCCAAAATTTTTTTAGCTGTTCGAGGTTTTTTTGTGTTTCCAAGTTAATTTAGGATTTTTAAAAAAATTATTTTTATTTTTATTTATTTGAGAGCAACAGAGAGAGAACAAGGCAGAAAGAGAGAGAGAGAGAATGGGTATGCCAGGGTCTCCAGCCACTGCAAGCACACTCCAGATGTGTGCACCCCCTTGGACATCTGGCTAACATGGGTCCTGGAGAATCAAGCCTCGAACCAGGGTCCTCAGGCTTCATAGGCAAGCACTTAACCACTAATCCATCTCTCCAGCCCCAAGGATTTTTTTTTTCCTATTTCTGTGAAGAATGTCATTGCAATTTTAATAATGATTGCATTAAATGTGTAGATTGCTTTTGGTAAGATTGACATTTTCACAATATTGATCCTTCCAATTCAAGAACATGGGATGCCTTTCCATTTCCTTCTGTCTTCTGCAACTTCTGGCTTGAGTATTTTAAAGTTCTCATTGTAGAGATCCTTTACTTCTTTGGTAAAGTTTATTCCAAGGTACTTTATTTATTTATTTATTTATTTATTTATTGAGGCCATTGTGAATGGGAGAGATTCCCTGATTTCATCTTCTGTATGTTCGTTGTTGGTATATAGGAAAGCTACTGATTTCTGTGTGCTTATAGTGCTTTTATGTTTTCACGCTATTGCAAACAGTGTTGATTTTTACTTCAATTTTTAATTGCCAGCGTGGAAAAAAAATAATTGATTTTTGAATATTAACCTTACTTATAGCCTGAAAACTGTTTTGGAGGCAGGGCATTACGCTAGTCCAGGTTGATCTGGAACTTACTCTATAGTTTAAACTGTCCTCAAGCTCACAAAAATCCTCCTGCCTCAGTTTCCCAGGTGCTAGGATTAAAGCAATGAGCCTTCACAGGCTTATATCTATAACAAACTCACTCTGTAGCTAAAGACTTTTTTGTAGACTCCATAGAATGCCCTACATAGAAGGTTGTAACATCTGTGAATAATATGTGTTGACTTCCTTCTTTCCAACATAGGTCCCTTTGATTTCTTTTTCTGTTATAGTCCATAGGAGAAAATTACAGAACACCACACTCTTCAAGCCAATTAAGAATACTTTTTATTAAGCTGGCAACTGAGAAGGGCTCACACCTGAACGACCTCTCAGTGAAGAAGCTCGGGGTACAGTGTTTTTAAAGGAAAAAGACCATGAAAAATCATAACGATATCAGTGTCAGATGTAGGTCAGGATATCTTTGGAAATGCAGATGTTTTGCTCATACATTTTAGAGTCATCTTGAGTTTATATATCTAAGTCAACATATACTCTGGAGTTATGATGAGTATCTACATCTGGGTCATTCTTGGGGTCATGGGATGCCCTGGGGTTGCTGTTAATATAGATGTGGCTGTGTATGTGTGTGTGTGGGGGGGGCTAGTGACTGAAAGGCACCTGAGCAGGTATAAGGGCATAATTGGGACAGAATGGCATTATGTTAGCCATTTCATTTCTTTCTTTGTTGCTTTGGCCAGAATTTCCACTGCACTAGTTAATAGGAGTGGTGAAAGTATGTCCATGGCTTATCCCTTATCTCCAGGAGAAGATTTCACTCACCTTTTAAAAAATATTTTATTTTATTTATTTGACAGAGAAAGGGGGGAGAGAGAGAGAGAGAGAGAGAATGGGCACACCAGGGCCTCTAGCCACTGCAAACGAATTCCAGACATATGCACCCCCTTGTGCATCTGGCTAACGTGGGTCCTGGGGAATTGAACCTGTGTCCTTTGGCTTTGCAGGCAAATGCCTTAACCACTAAGCCATTCTTCCAGTCCAGGCTTCACTCATTTTTGAAGATGATGGCATTGGTAGATATTCCATAGACACCTGTATGAAGACGAAGGATTTAAATTGTTTGCTGGTTGGCTGGGGGATTTTATTAGAAATAGTTCAAGCTCCATAAAATTCTTACATTACACCAATTGCAATGAATATGTGATGCTTTAATATCACAAATTGTAACAACTGTTTTTTGAATATTAAACCAGTCTTGCACTCTCATGAAACCTTGACATGGCCACAAAATATTTTTCATCTTCTATATTGTTACATACATTTTTGTTGAGGTAGGGTCTTGCTATAGACCAGGCTGACCTGGAATTCACTCTGTAGTCTCAGGGTGGCCTCAAAATCACAACAATCCTCCTACCTCAGCCTCCCAAGTGCTGGGATTAAAGGAGTACACCACGGTGCCAAGCTATATTATTACATATGTTCTAATTTATTTTCTCATTGACAAACAGTGTATTTGTATGGCTAGAATCCTTTTGAATCCCTGAGGCATGGTTTGGACTTGTTGCAATTCCTGTTGTACATTAGCATAATATGTACCCTAGTATATTGTGAGGCAGAGAGAGTTTTACCAGTGTCAATTAGAGGAAGTTTTTGATGGTGTAGTTAAAGTCTTTTATACCCTTATTTACTTTTCATGTACTTATCCCATCAGTCACTGTGACAGTGATAAGAAATCCCACTTATAACCATGGAGTTGTCTGTTTCTCTGTGCAGACTTTTCTAGTTTTGTTCTCTTATTGAGAAACTTTTTTGTTGTTGTTGTTTTTGGTGTGCAAATGTTTAGGATTGATGTTTTGTTGATAAATGGCCACTCATGACGTTGTGAAGCATCTCACCAGATCCCTGGTAGTGGCATTCTTTGCTCAGAAACTAAGTAAGTCTTTCCTGATTTTGATTAATTGTTATAAACATGATCTATCATTCGCCATCTTTTTTCTTTTAACCTATAAGTGTCTTAAATGCTTAACTAGATTTCCTCTGGGATGCATAACTGTTGCTCTCTTATCTAGCCTAGTGATCACTCAACACTGCATTGCTATTGGTTTTCTAATGACCAATGAATGACCTTTTAAAGAGACTTCAAGAATATGAGAACTCGGGCACTCTAACCTATGTAATCATTAGTTCCAGTGTTCCCCATCCCATCTTGTGGTCTGGATTTATATCCGATATAACTTTTCTTCTGTCTAAAAGGCTTGGAGGTTTGTAACAGCATAAATGTGCTGATAGTTAATACTTTCAGAACAAAAACATACTTTGAAAATAAAATTGTCAAAAAATTTCCATCCTTTTATTAAAAATAAGTACTGACCCATGGGTTTAAGAAGTATCATGGGCTGAAAAGATGACCTAGCAGTTAAGGTGCTTGCTGACAAAGCCAAAGGACTCAGGTTCTATTCCCCAGTGCCCATGTAAAGCCAGATTCACAAGGTATTGTATGCACCTGGAGTTCATTTACAGTGGCTAGGAGGCCCTGGTGCACCCATTCTCTCTCTCTCTCTCTCTCTCTCTCTCTCTCTCTCTCTCTCTCTCTCTCTGCCTCCACCTCTCTTTCTCTCTATCTCTCTCTCTCTCTAAAATAAACAAATAAATAAAATATTAAGAAGAAGCATAATAAAAGAGGGTCTCAAAAACCAATGTTGGGAAAGTCTTTGAAGCAATCTGAGGGAAAAAATTAACAGACTATATACAGAGGAACAAACATGAGGATGACAAGAGATTTCTGCTTAGAAATTTCTCCTTAGACATAACTCAAGTGAGAGAACAGTGGAGAGGAAATCCTTAGAACAGAAGATACTAAACTCTACAAAACAGCTTTAAAAAAAAAAAAGCCAAACATAGATATTTGGGGACAAAAAGCCAGAAATAATGACAAGGCTTGTGTCTTCATTTCCCATATTTTAAGAATCACAATGTCCTCTCCACTCATGGTCAATAGTTGGAAATTTTCATTCCATGAATTTTGTCCAGTATTTCAATATTTTCAATAACACAGTCATATCCAAGTCCAGGGCCTCCATCTTAGCCAGAAGTGGAGGACAGTAGTAGGCACACTCTGGTGAGCGTGCCATGACCTTCCCCCTTGGCAGTCTCCATTTCTACACTGGGCTGTATCCTCAGCCCCCTGCATGGAATGTGGCACAGCCTGGGTTACAAGGACGAAATTCTCTTACTTTTTGTGTGTCTGGCTGAGTCTGGTGAGTGGAAGATACTGAGGTATTTCCTCTGCAGAGAGAAAGAGCCACATAGCAAGGACAGAGTTAAGGAAAATCACAGGAAAATGGGAGCGCCAGGAAGTCAGAAAATTAGAAAGACAGAATATATTCACTTTCTCAACAAACTCTCCTGTATTCTCCCAAACCCATTCTTTTTTTTTTTAATTATTTTTTTGAGAGAGTGAGAGAGAAAGAAGGAGAGAGAGAGGGAAAGAGAGAGAGAGAATGAGTGCGCAAGGGCCTCCAGCCACTGCAAACAAACTCCAGACACATGTGCCACCTTGTGCATATGGCTTATGTGGGTTCTGGGGAATTTAACCAAGGTCCTTTGGCTTTGCAGGAAAACTCCTTAACCACTAAGCCATCTCTCCAGCCCTCAAACCCATTCTTATGCATATTCCTGACTATGGCCCAATAGCCATTCTCTATCCACTCCCCATCACACGTTATCCACTTCTTCCTCTGCTGTAAGCTGCATAAAATAAAAACTACATTTCCCAGCTTCCCCTGAAGCAAGGTGTAGCACATGACCAGTTTCTACAAGTGGCATGTGGCTCATCATTTCCGGGCTATATTCTTAAAGGAAAGGAACAAACTACCCGTGTTCTCTTGCCTTTCCTTTCAACTGATTGGGAAATGGACGTGGAATTGAACTATGGTTTACCAAATCAAGAGGGTGTCTAAGTGAGACGCCTTAAAGAAAAGACAGGCGCCCATTCTCTCTCTCTCCCTCTATCTGTCTTTCTCTCTGTGTCTGTCACTTCAGATAAATAAATAAATAATTTAAAAACAAAAAGAAAAGAAAAGACAGGGGACTAAGGAGACGGCTCCAGGGATAACGCACTTGCCGTGCAAGCATGAGTACCGGAGTTTGCATCCCAGCACACAAGCAAAGCTGTGGCAGACATTTGCAGTCCCGGCAGCTACTCAGGAGAAGGGAGTCAGAGGCGAGAATCTTCCCCAATTTCACAGGGTGACCAGCCTGGCAAATGGAGCAGTGAACAGCAGACCTGCCTTGAAACAAGGTGTGAGGGGAGGTGGGACACCTGGAAGTTTTTCTGTGCCCCAAAACTTGCGTGTAGCACACAAAATGCCCAGATTTACTCAACTGTACACACATGTAAACAATAACCACCAAAAAAAAAAAAAAAAAAAGAAAGCCCTTATAAAATGGAAGCCCTGTGTCCCCAGTACTGTACACTTGCCCATGAGGCTGGGAACCTAATATTAGAACTACAGTGTGGCAGAGTCCTGCACAAACCACTATTCCGCTGTGGCTTATGATTCTACATGGTGCCCAGAGCTGGACACCTGGCTGTTTGCAAGGAAGCTGACAACCGGCTTGCAACGGGACTACTGGAGTCTGGCTTTGGCGCCTGCCACAGAGCTTGCGGTGAGAAGGACCTAATGGCAAGACAGAGGGAGATGGCCACCCCTCCTCCCCCTCCCAAAGAGCTAAATACCCTGCTCTTCTCCCCCATCCTGCTGCCTTGACTTGGGCACAGCTGGTCCACAGAGCAAGGGAACAGGGAAGCAGGAAAAATGACTGGTACCACCAGTGGGGTGACACTTATGAATGGCTAGTTTTCTGGACACCCGGCAGGCTTAGCAGAAAGGGCCCGGTGGGCAGACGGGCTCAGGGACTGAGTCCCTTTATTGTGGGGCACAGTCTGGTTTCATCTTCAGGCCTTAGTGGAGCCATTAAATAAATCCAACATTTAGATAAGAGGGTCTGCACAGGACACTTTCCTGAAATGCGCTCGTAATAAAAGAGAAAAATGGGCTGGCTGGCCGCGATAACCGCCACTGGAGCAGTAATTATGCCACTTCTGGTCCCGAGCCAGGACGCTGGTGGCGGAGCACCTGCCCAGGTAATCCATCAAACCCGGATTTATGGACTTCTCCGGAGGCGCCCGCACATCCCTCCCCTCCGGTTACTCAAGATACTTTTATTTAGATTTTGTCAAGATTATTGATGGACTCTGCCACATTTTCAGCGGGCGAGAAAGTGTCACACCAGGTGGTGCAATCCAATATGGATTTGCCAGTAATGATCCAGAAAAGAAATAACCTGCCCAAGTGAGCCAATTGTTTCAAACTTCAAACTACCTAAGCCCTGATTTCCCCAGGGAATCTTCGAGCGCTCGGTGCCATCATCAAGGAGAGCCGAGAGTCTGCACCCTGTGCTGGGGAGGAAGGCTATATAGTCTAACTAGAGTCGCAGGCCTCAGCTTCCTTGTCTGTGGAATGGGAACAAGAGAGACTTTGTAAGCACTTCCTGAATGCATGAGTGAACAGCGGTGCTGTGGTGAGGAGGGAGGGAACTCCCTGCCATCCTCCTGCCTCCGTCGTGCTAATGCTACAGGTCAGTAACCCGTCAGATGAAGAGAGAGATGCTCCACACTGAATAGTCTTCCCACTCTTCGGCCACCATCCTGCCTTCAGGCTGGGAGGGCAGTTCTGAATTTGTGGCTGAATCAGCCAAGGTGTGGAGATGGAAAAGGTCACAAAGAAGCCAGCCTATGAGGGTCCTTGGTGTCCACGTGCAGCGGCCACGCCCACAGGGCCGCACCGGCAGCGAGGTCACTTCAGCCCACAGGCGGCTGCCCTCACACGTTAGGCTCCACACCTGCTGGCTCCTCACGCGGGCTCCACGGCTCAGCGGCCCGCACGTGCTGGGCTCACGGTGATGACTTCCTGTCACCTCGCTGGCTCCACCACAAGCCGAGGCGGATCCCGCCACTCAGTGTCCTTACTGCCCTTCACTGTCTTGTCTTCTCCTCTGGAAAGAAGCATGTCCTTGTTTGAACAGTCTTCTCAGGAGAGGAGCCGTAAGAGAGCAGTCCAGCTCTTCCTGCGCTCCTGCCTGGTGTCTCACACCGCTGCTTCCCTGATCAGTGCCACAGGCAGGTGGCTGCTGGTGACCTGCAGGCCAAGGGAGCTGCAGGACCGCTTGGGGCAGGCAAGACTTGAAAGGACGCCTTGCCCCGCCCTGCCTTCTCTAGGTGTCCCTGGGACCTGTGGTTCCCGAGGCCTCTCACCTTTCCTCAGATCACACCCTGTCCCCTGTCCCATGGCAGGCCTTCTCCCGTGGCTTCTGCATGGTGGGGGTGGTGGCAGGAAAGCATGGCCCCCGTTCCCTCCCCACTGTCAGCCTCATGTCCCCCCTCAGCAGCAGAGCCCCAGCACCCCGCCTTGGAAGACCAGAGGCCCCTCTCCTGTGTGAGCCTCCCAGATTTCACCTCGGCCTGTAGTAGAGATTCTCTGCTTTGCAGTCACTGCCTCTATGATCTTTCCCCCAGTGGACTTGAAAATGCCTTGATTTATCACTTATTTGTTCTGTTACTATAAAAACTTCATGAAGTACCAGGAACAAGGTACTTTGAGTAATTTGAGTCTGTGTTCCTGTGCCAGGGTCATTCATATTTGGCTCCAGAAGAAACGATCTATCTTCCCATCGGAGGCACGTGCTGTGTTTCATGTTGACGCGGGGACATGGAGACTCTGGTGCCCTTTTCCTGAAGGGGGCGGCTGTCGTTTTCTGCAGGGTTCAGACCTGGCAGGGGCTGCACACTGTCAGGTTACTGGAAGAAGCCTTCACCCTCCTCTTCCATTGAGTCTGCTCTGCCAGAAAGGGTCCCTTGGGGCATATGCTGGGGTGCTGGGTTCTGTTTCTCATAACTTCAGAGATGAACTTGTAGCTATTGCTAATATCCACACACCACTGTCTTATGTGATTAAGACACTAGTAACACTTCCTAATTTTCAATGAAAGCATGAAAGGAAGAGAAAATGCTAGAAAGGACCCCCCCCCCAACATCATCCACTTCTCTGTTCAAGTATGTCATCTTTTTCTATGGAGGATTCAGGGACCCACAGAGCTCTGTTATAGTAACAAATGTGCTGTCCCATCGTGGCTGTGCTCTTGCTTTGTGACCATGTGCTCTGGGATGAGCTCAGTGAGGTGCTCTGGGCAAACCACAGTGAAATGGGCTGAATCACTGGCCATCTGTAAATCAACGTTCACACAAAGAAAAGATGATGACATGATGTGTTGGAAGATGCTCCTTCAGAAAGCAGACAGGGAGAATCCAGAGGGGCAGGCAAGGAGCCACTTGCAAAGTTACTGGGGAGGATTTGTTCAGAAGAGCTTCTGAGTGAAGAGTGAATCTGGGGATGTCTTGGAGGGAAGCCTGGCAGAGAAGCCACATGTGCAAAGGCCTCTGGGCTGGGCAGGGCAGACCTGTATGTCTAGAAAAGCCAGGGGCCAATGAGACCAGAGCAGAGGGAGCAGAGTTCAGCCAGGGGATTGTGGTCGGTCTTTGTTCAAGAGGGGAACCTGGGCTGGAGAGGTACCTTAGCACTTAAGGTGCTTACCTGAGAAGCCTAAGGACCCATGTTTGACTTTCCAGATCCCATGTAAGCCAGAGGCACAAAGATGATGCAAGCGCAAGATCACACTTGCCCACTAGGTGGCACAAGCGTCATGGAGTTCAATTGCCGTGGCTGAGGCCCTGATGTGCCAATTCTTTTTCTCTCTCTGTTTCTCCTTTAAATAAATAAATAAGTAAGTAAATAAAAGAGGAAGGGTTTATTTAAAGAAGGAAGGGTTTATGTAAAAGAGCACATCAGCTCCATAGGGAGTGTACTATAGGGTCTCTCGTACAAAGACCCCTCCTCCAAGGTGTTTAGTTATGCACCTACAAACTGATAGAAAACTGATGCAAAGCCTCCACGTGTGTGCATCTTTATCAATAGTTTAATCCAAAGCATGTGATGGACAGCCTCCTAAGCCTTGTTATGTCTAATGGTTTATAGAGATGGACCATCATTTATGCCACCCATCTGCTATTCATAGATGGCAGATTATCTCAAGGTTTTGCTATTAAATTTTAACAATTAAAGTAGGCTTTGTTACAGACATAATTCCATGTCGCTGGGTAGGGATGATCTACACCTAGACCTTACATGGCTGAATCAAAGGTACATGGATTTAAAGTTTTGATAGATACTACCCCTCACTAGGGATGTCCTCCAATAAGGTGGCCTCCATGAATATTCCATACTCAGGATGTAAGAGGGACTGTGGGAGAGAGTAAGGTTTTCTAGTTTTGACTTGTCAGAAACTTGTAGAGCTGCTTTTATAGAGTGTGTCAGAAACTCAATGGACAGACAGACACAGCCCCTCTTCCTCACACTCGGAGATGTTCTCACTGGGGCTGGGCCGGGAGCTGGTGGTGAGAGATGGGCCCGTGAGGAGGGAGGAGGACCAGACGGCAGGAAGGCAGAGGGGAGCTTCTGTGTGTGCGGGGACGGGCGTCAGGCGCTGGCCTGCGGGGACAAAGGGCCGCCTGTAGGGAGCGGGCTCAGGCTCTCACTGCCCAGTCTCTGCACAGGCATGCCCCAGGGCGGTTCCAGGAGCAGGAGGGAAAACCACAGAGAGATGGTCGGCGCTGGGACTGGGAGCCCGGGCTCCTCACACACAAGTTTCTCTTACTTCTACAGCCCTCGGTTTGCTGGGAACAAAACAATCCTGGTGATCGTCGTGAGACACTACTGCAGCCAATAGGAGCAGAGGTTACTGCAGGGCAGGCTAGGAAAGCTTCTTGGCAGGACTGTAGCCTGCTGCAGTCTGTGGTGGGTCAGCCACGGTTATGCTGAGATAGGAAGCTGCCTCACCCCCTTCTCCTTCCCTCGTCCACCAGGCAACAGACACAGTGACGTCAGCTCACGGGCTCATAGGAGAACATGACATCAGCTCTGACGGCCTCTGTCTTTTCTAGGTGCCGGGAGGTAAAGGGGCGAGGGCTGATCCAGAGCTCTGGGGGTGCCCCAACCACAGCCTGACCGTGGGTGTCTTGAGTTTAAATAGGAGAGTGGATTCGCCTTGCAAAGGGACGCACTGGTCACGGGAGGTTGTCACTCTGTGAGCACTGGGACTTGGAGCTATTTTGCCCCACCAGGCTCCCAGCATGGCGGCTCAGGGCTTCCATCCTCAAGAGCCATGGTGCGGTGGGCTAGCTTAGACTGAATGAAGCCAGCAGCTCCCCTTAGGAGGACCCCCTCCTCCAGGCCTCCGTCTCCCCATGTAAAATACAAGGCTTTACAAGGCAACTCTTCTACTCTTGGAGTTTACATTTTTGCTTTCTTTGATCCCCAGGGAGGAGAGGTGGGGTGGCAGAGGTTGGGATCACAAGCAGTAAAGTGCACAGAGCCACGATATCTCTAGCTGGGCCCCCCAGCTGCACACCACACCTGAGACAGGAAGGGGTCAGGGAGGAAATGAGGACTCCTTGCCCAGGGCCCTGTGGACTGTGCTCCTCCATTCAGGATGTCCTACTGGCTTGTGCCAGAGCAAAGCGCCCTTGCAGAGTTCACTGTACCTACAGCAGCTCTGAGAGGATGGGCTCTCCTGTGGTGAGCTCTCTGGAAAGACCTGGGTCTACCACTGCTGAGCTGTGACCCTGATTGGAAGTCTATCTTGCCTGGTATTAAAATATAGAATCCTGGGCTGGAGAGATTGCTTAGTGGTTAGGTGCTTGCCTGTGAAGACTAAGGACCCCAGTTGGAGGCACGATTCCCCAGGACCCACATAAGCCAGATGTACAAGGTGGTGCATGCATTGGGTGTTTGTTTGCAGTGGCTGGAGGCCCTGGCACACACATTCTCTTCCTCTCTCTCTCTCTCTCTCTCTCTCTCTCTGTCGCTTTCAAATAAATAAATAAGTTAATAATAAAATATATATAGAATCCTTGCTTGTTTGGTAACTATTGCGTAGAATGTCTTTTCCTATCCTTTCACTCTCAACATATTTCTGTCCTTGGTTCTAAAGAAAGCCTTGCGGCTGGAGAGGTGATAGCTTGGTAGTTAAAAGCACTTGATTGGAATGCTTGCTGGCTCAGGTTCAATTTCCCAGTACCCATGTAAAACCAGATGCACAGAGTGCCACATGTATCTAGAATTCATTTATAGCATTAAAAGGCCCTGGCGTGTCTATTCCCTCTCTCTCTCTTCCTCTCTCTCCCTTTCTTCCTTCCCTCCTCCCTCTCTATTCTCTCTGTCTTAAATAAATAAAAATATTTAAAGATAATATCTTTCAGACAGCATACAGTTGTTGTTTTTTCTGTTTTTAAATCCATTTTGACAATCCTTATCTTATGACTGGAGAGTTTAATCCATTTTCATTTTAAGTAATTATTGATAATTACTTCTGTCATGTTGCAATTTGTTTTCTAGTATCCTTACAGTTTTTTTAAATCCTGTTTTGCTTAGATTCCTCTCTTCTTTTGTGTTTAATTTTTGTAGTGACACATTTTACGTCTCTTCTTACATCCCTTTTGTGTTGATTTCATAGCTCTTTTCTTTGTGGTGACCATGGGGATTACATTTACCATTCTAAAGTTATAAGAATCTAATCTGAATTTATCCAGCTTTGTTTCATTAATATACAAAAGCTCTGCTCCAATACAGCTGTGTCTCTTCCCTTGCAAATGTTAATGTCATAAATTTACTTCTCTTACATTGCAAGTCCAAAATATAGGCTATTATTTTTTATATATTGATAGCTTAGTAGAAAAGAAAATATGGAATTAAAACCCAAAGTTAGAATAATGTATAATTACTTATAATTACCCATATCTTTACCTTTTTCACAATGTTTATCTTACCATACAATTTCAAATGACTACCTAGTATCTTTTCATTTTAATCTAAGAGACTCTCCTTTTAATTTTTACATATTTATTTGCAAGCAGAGAGAAAGAAAATGAGAGAGAGGAACAAAGGGGGTAGTGCACAGAACCGTACAGTCACGGTCTGACTGTCTGAGCTGGGAGGGTCTCAGAGGCCCTCTGGTTACAGCTCTCAGTGTACAGTGTGCGGATCACAGCCAGGGAGGGAGAGTGACTCACCCTAGGTCCAGTGAATCTGTGGCAGAGGTGGGCCTGGAGTTCACTGTCACCACTTCTCGTCAACCGGGTCGTTCCCCAAAGGTCAGCTCTGCACCTGCCCAGGGCCCTGCACCCCTCTCCTCTTGCCTCCCCTCCGAGTTTTCTGTAGACTTAGTCCTGGAAGCCACAGCATGCCTTAAAGTGTCGCTAAGATCTGGTCAAACTGAAGTGTCTCTTCTTCTCGTGGCACACACCCGGCTTCCTCTGCTTCATTGCTGGGGCTCCAGGACTAACCCTCTGTCATAATGTTTCCAGCATTTCTAATGCAAAATTTGGCTTCCTCATATCTTCATCTGTAGACGCCCTATAGTCATTTGGTCTACTGCCCACATTTCCAAGTCTCACCTCTGGTCCTCGTCAATTTAAACCCACTCCATTCCTGTGTAAGGCAACCCCAAACCACAACCAGGGGCAAGGGAGGCTGGCAGTCATGTTGCTACACCACCATTTACCTCTTACCATGATTTATGAGCCTCTGCCTCAAGTCTCCCGTCACTGGCTGACACGAGCGCCTGCGGCCAGTTTCCCCTAGGATCCCACCTTGAGACTCTCGCAACTGCTCTGTCATCGAAGGTCTTCAGTGCTGCCTTCCAGGTGGCAAGCTAAGGAGCTAAGATGTGAAGTCACTCCCAGTGTCATTCCCATAGCCTACATAATGTGTGGGACCCATGAGGAAGGAGCAGGGAACACATCCATCCCAGCTCCATCGTCCCTGTCTGCAGAGATGTGTGGTTTTGACTGACTTCAGGTGCCTCCAGCTACAGTCCCTTACCAGCCCCTCCTGGACCTGGTCTGCTTGCCCTCATTCCACTGGTACTGTGCAGTGAGCATCAAAACCCACCTCCTGGCACTGGCCAGCAGGCAACACATGGACCTCAGCCCTGTGCCCAGAATGGCTCGTTTGTCTGACAGTCATAGGGCACTGTGTCTGCAGAGCACCTCTTCCACTTCTGCTTTTTAGGTAGTTTCGAGATGACTGGTTATCAGATCTGGAGGTTTCCAGGCCTTGGGTGGAGGTTTTAGTGAAGGATCTGCTAGACTCAAACAAGTATGGTCATCATTAGACAGATGTTTAGGTGAAAAACAGTGGGGCCATGGAATTGTATTTCGCACTCATTTGTGTTTAAATAATTGAATGTGAGATGGAGCCTTTGTCTGCTTAGGCATGTCTGTGGTTGTTGAGAATTTCTGTTTCCAGGGAGCAGAGAAAAGGAGAAAGTGGAAGCCAAGCACACACTAGTGATGTGGGAATACGGGAGGCCCGTGGACTTGGAGGTCTGACCTCACAAGACCCACTCCCGGGGACAGGGTGATAGATAGCTCAGTGGGTAAAGTGCTTGCTATGCAAACATAAGGACCTGAGTTCAGATCCCAGAACACATGTAAAATCTAGGCACAGTGGTGCTTGTCTGAAATCCCGCAGAGATAGGAGGATCCTGAAGCCTGATTGACTAGCGAGTTTGGTGCAACCATAAGCCTGATTGGCTAGCGAGTCTAGGTGCAATCATAAGCCTGATTGGCTAGTGAGTCTAGGTGCAACCATAAGCTCTGGAGGCAGTGAGAGACCTGTCCCAAAAAGTAAGGTGGAGATTTGGAAAGATGGATCAGCTGTTAAGGCATTTGTCTGCAAAGCCTAACAACCCAGGTTTGATCCCCCAGTATCCGCATAAAGCCAGAAGTGATACATGCTTCTGCAGTTCATTTGCAGTGGCTAGAGGCTCTGGTACACACACACATACTTTTTCTCTGTCTCTGTCTCTGTCTCTCTCTCTGTATCTCTACTTGCAAATAAATTTTAAAAAATATTTTACAAAAAGTAAGGTGGAGATCAACAAAGCAAGATACCTGAAGTTTACCTCTTGCCTCCACATATGCATGTGCACATAAACACACATGTGCACACATACACATGTACAACTATGTTGGCTGAGAGTGAGAAAGAAGTAGGCCCCCCAAAGTTGGCACCATTTCAAAAGGGAGGAAGAATGTGAACAATGAACCCTAACACCCTCTCAGAGAACTTTGGAGGCCACATGAACTCATTTGAGGGCAGGCATGTGACGTAAAGAAAGTGCTCAGTAAATTGTGATGCCTCCTCCTCCTTGGCCCTACCTTGTTAGCTTTGGCCAACCGTCCACCTAAGGTAGTCCCCTCATGCTCTTTTTCTAGATCATTTATGCCTTTCCTTTCTAGACCTGCAGGATGATCTCTCTGCTTTTATAAAGACTTCACATATGACTTGAAGCAGCCTTCTCATCTAATTCAAATTCTGAATGTGAAATCCAGACTCTCCTTCTCCCTGAAACCTTCCCCAGTCCCCAGTCAATGTATTACAGAGGGCTTCCTTCTCATTACTGTGAGTGTCTTGCAGCAGGACACTCGCCTGCAGTACTTGGGCAAATGTCACAACAATGGGTAAGCTGGGCCAACCCCTTCACCTCACCCGGGTATCATCAGCAATAGGCACCTTCAGCTTGGCCACAACCTGACTCGCAGCAGTGCAGAGTGGGCATGGTTTTGCACTGACCTGTAATTCCTGAGCATTACTGCCGAGAAAACAGCCATGTCACATAACTGCTGTAGATTGAGGCTATCCATAAAACTCCTAATGACATCTCTTGGTAACCAGGAAATGCAGTGAGCATTTGGGGACAAGCTATGTAAATTCCAGGCTCAAGGAACACACTAAGTCACCTTTAAGAAGAAAACAGTATTTAGGGAGCAGCCAAAACGGGGGCGGGGATAGGATCTATGCATATAGCCTGGGAGCCCAGGTGGCCTCAGAATGCACTTTTCATGATGGTAGCACCAGCAGACATTGGTTGGGGGTTGCCCGTTGCCAGGCTGTGTACACAGTCTCACTTATGCCCACAAGCGACATCAAAGGAAAAGCGGACCATGAACCCACATAATGACTGAGGCAGCTGAGACGTTGAGGGGCTGAGGAACTTGCCTGAGCTCAGAGCTGGATCTAACACGCAAACCTGCGAAGGCCTCCAGCCCTGTGAGCAAACCACTGCTCTTGCTCCCCTCCAACCTGGTGTCCTGGTGTAGCTCTTAGTGCTGACCAAACCCCTGTCCCTCATCTCTAGATGAGAACATGGGACCAGAGAGGGGAAGTAACTGGTCCAAAGTCACCAATCAGAGAAGGGGAGAACACGATGGGAGGTCCCGTATTCCTGGGTCCTTCCCCTGTTCCCCATGAACAGCCCCCACAGGGAAAGTACAGAGTGAGCTGGGACATGGGGGAGCCACCGTTTCTCAGCTGTCTCCCAGGGGCCCAGCTTCCTTCCTTGACAGCACAGTCCTGTTCTCACCCTCCAGATCCCTTGTGCTATTATTCATCATGGGCATTTTGATGACCACTTTCAAGAAGCTGTGTCCAGCAGGAGGGCACAGAGTGATGGTTTGTCACCTTCTAGGGTGGAACATGGCGGGCCCTAAAAGAGCCTCCGGTAGCCACATGAAAATGTGAGCTAAACATGAGCATCTCCCTTTCTCTTCAGTGGCTGGACCCAGGCAGGGGGAGCAGCACCATTTAGCAGGTCTGGGCTCTGGGTCCAAAAAATCACCATGTGGACTGATACCACCAGATGCTAAAGGGCATTAGTAGCTCCAGAATGTCAGGAGACGTCCACAGTGACCCTCTTTAGGCCTGTTGATGCAGCCAGGCCGGCCCATCCTGAGCACCATCTGTCCCTCCAAGGGGGTTGCAGGTGTGGGGCACTCTTGGGGAGCCCTCCTCTGGTGCTCTCTGTCTGGAATGCAGGACAGTCTGGTTTGTTTCCTTGGATGGCCAAGCCTAGTCTCAGCTGAGATCCAATTGTCAATGTCCTCCTGTGTGCGTCTGTTGACATGGCCCTTCCAGAACTCTTGCCTGACTCCCAGAACCCCTGCCACTTTACTCTGGCCAAGCCAGTTCTCTTAAGAAGGTCTCCTTCCTGTTTTGCTCCAGGTGCTATCTCTGACAGGGTCCATGAGCAAGGAGCCTGAGATGCTGGGGAGAACTAGGGGAAAGAATTGAGCCCCTTGCTTCTTTTCTAAGGCAAACTGTCACCCCTCAGAGAAGGTAGAACAGTGACTTAGAAACTCCTCCTTGGGGACATAACTGGAGAGAGGATACAGCAGGGACATGTGGCACTGTAGAGAAAATGAGCAGTGTGAGATGCTCCCTGGCGCCCTGCCCTCCTCGGCCCGCCTGTCTGCAAGCTCTCAGGTTCTGTTCCTGTCACGGAGCCAGCGCTTTTCTCCCCCTGGCAACAGCACACGGTGCTAAAGTTCTTTGATGACTATTTCATTTCAAATATATCCTACATGAAAACATCAATTCCAATAATTATTGCATTCATACTTACAGCCCATGGCTAGGCTCAATGGTTAAAGACACTTGCTTGCAAAGCCTAATGACCTGTGTTTGATTCCGCAGTACCCACATACACCAGATGCACAAACTGGCACATATATCTGGAGTTTGTTTGCAGTGGTGGGAGGCTCTGGCATACTCATACAATATCTATGTATCTATTTGTCTGTCTATCTATCTATTTATCTATCTCTATCTCTCTGTTTGAAAATAAATAAACTATTCTTTTAAACAGGAACAGGAGGAATTCAGACAGAAAGCAGAATATAGAATCTGAGCAGGGCCATCAGCAGGGCCTGGGGCAGCGCTCACACCGTGTTGGGAAGTCCTCCATTCTGAAGTTAAAGTGCACCGCGGTCTAAAGAAGGTGGCTGAGAGCTCACCACAGCCACGGGCCAGCCCCGTGCACCCAGCTCTCTTCTGAAGGTGGACGTCTCCCAAGGCATGAGGGCTCTAGTCGTTTGGTCTCCATGTCCCTTTTCAATAGGTGCAGTGGTCATCCTACACGTGCGTGGGCAGTAGAGGAGAAAAGACCAGACACCGCACCCCACACTGTTCACCCTGGGTCGTTCCAATCCAAGAAGATGTTTTAGGAAGCAGCTTGATGATTGGGAAGGAGGACAACATAAAAGGGGGCCATAAGACCCTGGGTTCTTGTGACTAAGCAGAGGGCTTGGGTGGAATATCAATGAGGTTCCACACAGGATTTGAAGCCCACTGTTATCCTGGGGTAGTCTCAGTGAGAATGTTTTTGGACTAAGTGGAGTTGGGTTGAATCACATGTCCCCCTTAAAGTCATGTGCTCTGGATGCTCGGTCTCCCACCCCCACTCCAGCTGGTGACAAATTGGGAGGTGGAGGCTTACTGGAGGAGGTGTGTCACCAGGTGGGCCTTGAGGAGTTTTAGCCCCCAGCGAGCCAGTGCGAGCTGGACTCACTCTCCTGCAGCTGTTGACCCCTGCTGTGGCACACTGTGGTGCCCAGCCTCTGCTCATGCCATACTGTCCTGGCCATCATGAAGGTTCCCTTCGAGACTGTAATCCAAAATAAATCCTTTCCTCATGAGCTTCCTTTGGGTGTGAGTTTTGTCCCAGCAACACGAAGGCGACTACAACAAATTACCTGAGGACTCGCTACTCCTCCACCCCGTGATTAATTCAGCTTGGAAAAGCTGTATTTACTCTGAAAATTTAATCATTTCTGATGATAAACGAGTTCAAAATAAATTGCAAGTGTCAAACACTACATTAGGGGTGGTGATTAAGTGAGGCAGGGAAGGGACTGCCCCACCTCCGCATCTACTGTGTTCTGGGCTTGAGAAATTAGGCAGGTGTGTCCTGTGATTGAAGGGTCAAGAGCTTGAGGGGATGGGGGCTGAGAGGGGTGGGGGCAGTGGGAAGCCAGTTCACACCAGCCACAGAGCTGCGGGGTGAATGGTGAGGGATCTCCTCCTCCCGTTGTTTATGACAGGCACTATTAAAAATTAAATTATGTAACTTACAATGAAATAAATTACACTACAGCACAAAGACAGTATGCTCTCAGAATGCATCAGTCCCTAATTACTTTGTCATATTTTATTGCTGTGCCCTGACTGTTATTTACTCATACTGTCTCTGTGGGGGGGAGGGGCTGTGCCACTGGGTGGCCCTCTGTGTCTCCTCCCCATATGGCACTGGTGATTTGAAACTAACAAGGGTGGGAGTGCTGAGACCACACATTGGCCAAATCCCACAAACTGGGGTCTTCTCAGGATGCAGAAATCACAAAAGTGGTTTGGATGGGAAAATTTTAATATAAAGTATCATTAACAGCTAATAGATGATTAGCTACTCAGAAGAATAAAACAGAATCTTAAATGTCATAGGGTTTCCCTTGGTTCCCATCTCTGCTGAAGTGACCCATTGGGTCTTGTATGTTGTGAGCCACAGTGATTTAAAACTCCCTAAATTGACCCAGCACCTGTGTGAGGACCCAGCCTGGCTCTCTGATCTCTGTGTCTCTCACAGGCTTCATGAGGTTTTTGTTGAAAGCCAGACCTACTGGCTTGGACACCAAATGAAAATAGTGAGGAGGTTTAAATTAATCTAGTCAAAATCTGAGCTGGGTTTCTGGTTCTTTGTTGCTATGGTTACCCTCAGTGTGCCTAGGCTTCAAACATCTGTGGTGGAACCTTGGGTTCAGAATGGAAGTCTATGTCTGCAGGAAACTGCTTTTGCTATGGGAAACTGAGTCACACAGAGATGGCACCAGAGATAGAGTGGAAAATCAGAAAACTTATTCATGTGGACATGGACTCAGGAGAATAACGTTCAAAGCCTGAGTTCCGAGTTCTGACAGCTTGGAGGTTTTATAGACAGTATGGCAGGCAGTCTGACATCACCTTGAATTTTCTATGCTATTCGTGGGTTACAAGTTTCTAAGGTTACATGATTTGGGGGCACCAACAGAAAATTAGTTAGCAATAAGTAAGTGACAAGGAAGTATAAATGTAGAACAGAAATCTGTTTGTTCTGGGGTATTTGACTGCTTATGGCTGCACTAACCAGATAACATACAAGGAGGGTGCGGCTGCAGAGATAGGGAGGAGACTCGGGGTCAAGCTATCTCCCTGGTAAAGCTTGGATTGTGTTTTAGAGTATCACCTGGGTCTGGTTTCTTTGTGAAATTTTTTCTACCACATTAGCACTTCCCTTTGTACTCAGCCTCAGGCAGGGCCTCCATACCCTCTGTCTCCTCTCCTCTTCCTTTCTCTACTGCATTTCTTACTGCCTCATCCTGTGAAGTCTGCTAGCTTGCAGAAGGGTGTGCAGGGGTGCATTTTCTGTTGTGATTAAGCCTGTCCCAGAGAAGCCCCATTTCTCTGTGTTTCCAAGTCAGGCCTTCATCCCTCGCCTGCCCCTCTTCCTATGTGAGCCTGTTGAGTGTTGGCGTCTCCTCCTCCCTGATCTTCCCTGCCCTCCCAGCTGTTGAAGTGGGGTTTTATGGGTTGCTTAGGGCCAACAGCTATCGTTCTCCCTTTTCTACTTAGACTAAGGTTTTTTTCACATGGGGAAAGGTCTAGCAAGGTTTGCATTCCTTCTGTGTCCAAAGTATAAGGCACACCTACTTCAGGCTCTTACTGACATTTCCTGTGAACATCTATCACCTGCCACAGAGCCCAGCACCCACAGGGCACAGTGCACTGTGATACACAACTAGAGAAGGGACTGGCAAATCTAAACCAGAATCTCCTGGCTTTCTGGCCTGAGATATGGCTCTATGAAAGGATGGAAGCAGGGGTGACAGAGATGGAAAAGCCTTCAGGCTGCAAAGAGACATCACTAGAGCTGTGCAGGGAAGGAGTCTCTGGGGAAAGGCAAGAGGGCAGGACTGCATCAGTGATAAAATGCTAACATTTCGCATGTTCTGCAGAGCTTAAATTACACATGTTCAGATATTGCTTAAGGGAAAGGTAACCTTTAAAAGCTACTTTTCATGTTTAAAAATATATATAAAAGGTTAGGATGAACACCACACGGCCCAAGTTTCCCCAAATCCATTGCTTTCTTTCTGTACTCCTTTCACTGGTGAGTCTGGGAGCCAGAAGTAAACTGTGTTAACTCAGGACGGACCGCAGGCGGAAAGAAAATGACAGCCACTTGGGTTTTTAAAAATATAGCTTTCAAGGCAGGCAGGTAAAGCAAGCAGCAAAGCAGCCTCAGGGAGAATTAGCCTGCAGCTGTGGGGGGCTGGTCTCCTCCAGCTGGCTCTGGATCCTGGGGCTGCAGCTGGCAAGGATGGGTTGCGGGGCTGTGGGGGAGCAGGACAGCAGAGATGGGGGCTGGGCAGCGGAAGCAGGGGCACCATGTGAGGATTCCTGGGTGGGGTCAGCTCTGCCACACCTGGGGGGGGAGTCACATTGAGCTCTTTGTCACACATCGGTTCCTCAGTTTCTTCAATATATAAAACAACACAATCAGACAGTCACGCTCTAAGGTCTCTTCCATGTTTAAAGTTTACACTAGACCAAGCCTGAGGGCAGTGGGTGAGAGGCTGCATGCCGCTGTGTGATCCTGCTGAGTTCTGGGATTATTTTAGGAACAGAAGTGAGGACAAATGCCACCATGCCCTCTCTGCAGGAGAGATGACAGTGGCTTCTATAGGATAGGTGAAAGGTGAGCCCGTTGCTAATTTCAGAAGAGTTAGAATCAACCAGACGGTGCACCTCTGGGTGAGCCAGTGTGGTTGTTTCCACAGAGGTTTAAGGTTTAAGTGAGGAGGGAAGACTCCCCTTGAACATGAATGTCAGCACTGCATGGACTGGGTTTCCGGACTAAATAAACAGGAAAAAAAAGTGGGGGAGTGAGCATAGCACCCGCACTTCTCTCTCTCCTTCATGAGTGTGGGCTCCACGTGAGCTCCCGCCTCACACTGCTGTTGCCCTGCTGTCCTGCCCATGATGGACTGCGCCCTCAAACTGTCAGCCAAAATAAAGTCCTCCCCCTTAGGTTACTTTTGATGGGTATTTTGTCACAGCAATGAGAAAAATAAGTACTTCACGCCTGTAATCCCATTCGCTCCTCACCGACATCTCCAAAGACAGGTGTTACCACTGGGCATCTGTGAGTTCCAAACCTGACCTTTACAGAGGAGACAGGATCTGCCCTCGGCCATGTCCACCTGGGGTTGTAGTCTGGCCCTGGATGCTTGTTTGGTCCACACTCCAGGGGCCTCTGTCCTCATGGGTCCTGGGAGCAAGGAAGGGGCCGGAATCTGGATGGGCCCCTCCTGTGCTGTCCCCCCAGGCTGAGGGGACAAGAACTGCAGGCAGACCCGAGGAGCTCAGACATCTCCCTCCTGGAGCCACTCACAGCCACCTGACAGCCCAGCAGACGAAAGGAGAAAACAGAGTTGTCTCATGGTGTGTTAGTTACTTTCTTGTTGCTGTGGAAAATAACTGATGAAAATCAACATAAGGAAAAAAGGGAGGGAGGGAAAGAGGGAGGGAAGGAGGGATGGAGGGAGGGGTTTACTCTGGCTCCCACTTTGTAGAGGGCGAATTCCATCATGGCGGGAAGGCACGGCTGGCTCGTCATGGCAGCACAGAGGAGGAACAGGAAGAGAGCCTGGGTTACACAACCACGATGCCTGTCCCACAGTGACTCATTCCTCCAGAAGGCTCCACTTCCCAGTGGTTCCTCAACTTAGTAAACAGTGCCATCAGCTGGGGCCCAAGTGTTCAAGGACACAAGCCTATGGGGGGCGTTTCATGTTGACGCCACAACAGATGAGATCACCTCCCTGACTTCCTGCATGGTGACACAGGGTGGGGAAGGCTGGCAGGGACCAAGACCACAAGATGCCTCCACTCTAGAGCTCAGCAGGGACACAGGGAGTTGAGACTCTCAGAGCCAACACCTGGGGAATTAGCTCTCTGGAGCATCCAAGAAGTCCAGCCCTGGGGACAAGTCCACGAGAGAGCGTCTGGACCTGTCCCAGTCAGTGGCCCCTGTCAACATGCCAGTGAGGAGCAGGGGACAGCGCCAATGTCCATACCCCCCATGCTGACCCACTTTAGCCTGTGGCCGTCGTCCCAAAGTCTATCACCTGTCATCCACACCATGGGCCCTTGGAGCTGGAGCAACTTCATAAGCCAATGAGTGACTGAGCCCACTGGGGAATGAGTGCATGAAGGCACCAGGGAAATAGAGGCTGAACAAGTGACTCTTTAATGACCCCTGAGGGAGGACCTGAGAGCACATGTGAAGAGGAAAAGAAGGAATTAGTGCCCGGAAGAGCAGGAGCAGAACAGACACAACATGAACACCTGAATACACATGGGGATAGGAGCTGCCTGCAGAGCAGAATGGGCGCTTGGAGACAAAACACACAGCAACAAGTGGGTCAATACTTGGATACACATATGGAAGGATGAAGGCTTCCTCAGGAGAGAGGAGGGGAAGATAAATTGAAGCCTAACATGCCCCCTAAAGTCCAAATAGTGTCTCTGTCCAGATACTGAGAGCCAAAGCCTCAGAGACGTGGCAGAGAAGTGCCTCCAGTGCCCTCGTTAGGATTCAATAAGAATATTACCTAGCAAATACCAGCTTCTCAGCAGGATTAACTGTATGCCTGGGAAGAGCTAAAAAAAAAATTGACTGCATTGTTTTCCCAATTATGGTTCAGATAATTACCTATTGTATGGTAAACCCCAGCATGATTTTAATAATCTCTGTTTAAATAACACATTTTTAAATTTTCTCCTTGCAAATTAACCTCAGGGAAGTGTAATTAATGCCTACACGGAAAGGTTTGCCATCTGACCTAGGCCAGAGGGAAGTGTGGAAGTTGTCTCTGGAGTTGTCCTGTGACACTCTAAGGCCAGGTGATACTGGAGGCAGAGCTCAGGTGACCTGGGGACTTCTGCACCTGAAACAAACCTCTCTTGATGTGGGCCTGAATGTGAAAGGAGGATGGTCTACGGGGGCACAAATGCGACATTAGGAGAACTCCTGCCATGCCTGGATCAGGGCCAGGTTCTCACCCATCCCTCTCCTGAAGCCAGGAACCAGCCTGGCTCCTCAGCGCATGCTCAGTTCCCAGCGTGGTCCCCCATGCGCAGCAGGTGCTCAGTGGTACTGGCTGAGGGCTTGCTGTCCCGTCACTTACCGTGTGTTTTAGGAGCACCTCAAGTCCCATCAGAGCAACCGAGGTTTGATGAGCCGATGCCACTCACGTGTCCCATGTCCTTGTCACACTCTGTCTTCTGACACTCCTCTGGCAGTCACTTACGCTCCTTGTTCCCATCAACGTCTTCCTGCTTGTTCCTTGTCCTGTTTGCTGAGTGGTGTGCTTGTATCTAGGCACTGAGAAGCAGAAAACACATGGTGGTGGCACTCTCGGGGCTGGGAGTTGAGAGTGGCCAGGTGCCAGTCTATCTAACAGTTCATGAACAGAGGACATGAAGCTCCACCCGACCCTGGCATGACCTTATTGTCAGGAGGTTAGCAAAAGGGTCTGGCTGCATTTGGACCACAGTGAGGTGGAGACTCATAGGAGTCCCTTAGGGGGATCGAGGTCCCCTGTGAGCAGCCCAGTGCCATCCCTGCTGCCCATCCTGTGGGCAGTGCTGCATCCAGTGTGTGTCTAGACTTCAGGGCTTTTTCCTGCTTCCAAAAGTTCAAATAGTCTAGGAAGTTCCTTGTCTCTCTTGGGGGCTGGAGGTCACATCCAGTCAGTGCTCTGTTGAGACATTACAGTCCACTCCTCCCTATGCTGGCCCCTACTCCTGACTATGACAGTCTGCTGTACGGCACCCCCCTCCTCCAGTATGATGGCCTCCCCTCTCATCAGAACTGCCAGAATCAGTTCAGGCAGTGGGCAGAGAGAAGAAGGCAGTCTCAGAGTGGGGGAGCCCAGCCTACAGCAATGGACTCCATATTTTCACAGAGGACTGGAGGAAAGAGTACATGGTTAGTTCCATGCTCATGAGCTTGCTGACACCTTTGTCCAGACTCTTAGGAACATGGACGTGCTCTGTGAGCCCAGAGAATCATGAAACATTGCGTTATCTTGGAGTCTGTCATGTGTCGGTCTTTTAAGTGGTCCTAGGACCTATTATCTCCCTACCCAGCTGGTAGCTTTGGATATAGATGCAGTGACTGTCCTAAGTGAACACCTCCAAGTGTTTTGCCCAGGAAAGCCATCATAACTTGGATATACCCTTTGCTTTCCATCAACCAGCAAGCCCAAACTTGGCCCAGCCTTATTGTCCTCCCCTGAAGCTGATCAAGGACCTGGATGCACCTTTAAAGATGTTCAAGGAAGGGCTGGAGAGATGGCTTAGCAGTTAAGCACTTGCCTGTGAAGCCTAAGGACCCCGGTTCGAGGCTCGGTTCCCCAGGTCCCACGTTAGCCAGATGCACAAGGGGGCGCACGCGTCTGGAGTTCATTTGCAGTGGCTGGAAGCTCTGGAGTGCCCATTCTCTCTCTCTCCCTCCATCTGTCTTTCTCTCTATATCTGTCACTCTCAAATAAATAAATGAAAATGAACAAAAAAAAAATTTTAAAGATGTTCAAGGAAACATGCTACTGTCCTCATGATGGTAGCCAGGGTATTTCCCAGTCTCTGCTCATGCCTTATTTCCCCCTGACATCTTGGAGCATCTCCTCAAGTCTGTAAGCCAAAGCCAACCCTTTCCTCCCCCAAACTGCTTTTGGTCAGGTTCATTATGCCAGCAACGTGAAGCTGATTGCAACAAGTACAAAGGTCAGCAGTGAGGAGCTGGCACTGAGAAGTGGAACCTGGAGTCCAGCATGTGGAGGAGTTGGACTAGAAGCATTGGGACCAGGAGATACTGCCTCAAACATAATCTAGAGAATGTAAGTAATATGTTCAAAAAAATTAGTCAAAGGTTACATACTTGCCCAAAGTAATGCAATTAGGAGGTTTGCCCCAGAACTCAGTTCCAAGCTATTTCAGTCTAGATCTCTTGCTCCAAGGTCATTGCATTATTGTGCCAAGATGGGCCTGAAACTGCCAACTTGTCTCTACCCAAACTGGTCAGTCTGTTGTTATCATGGATTACTTTGATATAGGAACTTTGGAGGCAGCAATGTGTTAGGAAGGATGAATTATTTTAAGCTGGTTATGTTTAAAGTCATAATTCTAGACACATATTGTGGAGTATTTATAATCCTAGTATGTGTGAGGTTGAAGCAAGAAGATTACTAAAATTTAAGGCCAACCTGGGATACAGAATGATACCCTTGTTTTTTAAAAAAAGGATGGGGTGGGGCAATTCCATGAGCTTCATGAGTAGTAGTGTTTATTTTTTATTGTATTATAAATTAATTTTAGTAAACATACAACTTAATGAGAGTCTTTATTAATTTTTAAAAATATTTTATTTTTTATTTATTTAAGAGAGAGAGAGAGAATGGGTGCACCAGGGCCTCTAGCCACTGCAAGCAAACCCTGGATGTATGTGCCACCTTGTGGATCTGGCTTCATGTGGGTGCTGAAGCACCTAACCTGGGTCCTTTGGCTCCTCAGTCAAATGCCTTAGCCACTAAGCCATCTCTCCATCCCTTTTATTGATTTTCTTCTGGAACAGGTCTCACATAACTCAGGCTAGCCTAAAACTTTCCATGTATCCCAGACTGATAAAGCCCTGATCGTCCTGCCTCCATCCCTCAATTGCTGCCATGACACTCATGTGCCATCACCCTCAGTGTATGTGGTACTGCGGATCAAACTCGGGACCTTGTGCGTGCTCCATTAGCATTCTGCCTGCTGCACTACATCCCAGCTCCTCTTGATTACGTCTTCATATTTGCAAACCATTGGGATTTGCTCACATTAGATTCACCCTCCCTTGCCTCACCTCCTCAATGTATGTGTGTGTGTGTGTGTGTGCATATATATGTGTGTGTATGTGTGTGTGTATATATATATATATATACATATATATGTCTTAATATGTATATATATGTGAAAACATATATGTCTTCATATATATGAAATATATATATGTGTATATATATATATATATATACATGAAAACATATATAACATATATAGATAGAGTTTTTCAGTCTAGATTCCTTAGGGCTAATTTTAAACTTTCTTCGCAGCTATCCCATTGCACCTAGGCAAAAGGGCCCAGGGCAGCCACAGCCTCGTGGATCTGTACGTGGTGCTGAAAGGAAAATCTGGCAGATTGCTCTGACTTCATAAATGCTATTCTAATATTAGAAACCTGGTGCCAGGAGCTCTGTATTCAGTACTTCAAGGTGAGAGGATCTAAAGAGCCGGGAGGACTGGCGGTGAGGCGGGAGAGGGGCAGAGACACTAGCAGGAGGTGCTCTCCCCGTGCCCGTGGCTGAGATGCACAACAGAAAACCCAAACACGTTATGCGTGAGAGGTGCCTCTTGAAAGCTTTAACCAGAATATAAAGATATGAAGTCCAGAATTAGTGTGGAGAAAAGAGGGTATGAATTTGTATTTCAATTAACCATATTTATTTCCTTCCAACGTATATGCCATCGATTATCAGAATTTAGCAAACATTTTTGTTCTTCCCATAGTGAACCTTCAGTTTACTGACATTTAACTTTACTTTCAATTTTTTACTTCATCTTGTAATTCTATCTGATGCCTACATTTCATTTGTCTGACATACATTTTGTAGAACTCACTTTATTAAAGATCTGTTTATGTGAATTTGTTCTTATGTGGAAAAATCCATTGAGATTTTAATTATCACATTTAATTTAAAATATTGGTATTTATGAATTTGATCATTTCTTCTTTAATATTTACTTCTTTGTATTCTGGAACCCTCATTTATGCTAGGTTGGTTATCTTAATTTTTTAAGCCTTTTTAAACATTTTTTATTTATTTATCAGAGAGGGAGAAAGAGAGAGGCAGACACAGAGAGAGATTGGACATGCCAGGGCCTCCTGCCACTGCAAATGAACTCCAGATGCATGTTCCACCTTGTGCATCTGGCTTACATTGGTACTGGGGAATCGAACCTGGGTCCTTAGGCCTTGCAGATAAGCACCTTAACCACTAAGCAATTTCTGCAGCACCAGTTATCTAACTTTAATTTAATGCAGTCCATACTTGGCACCATTTAAAAATTGACTTTAAATGGCTCATCCATCTAAATATAAAATGTTAACCTCCAAAGTAACTTAAAGAAAATAGGAAAAAAAATCCCTATAACTTTTGTATAATGATCTCTTCATATAACACCAGAAGTATGAGCCATAAAAGAAAGAAATGATAAAATAGGCCTCATCAAAATTGAAACCTGCTGTTTGAAAGGTTCTTTTAGAGGCAGACCTGGTGGGACACAGTGTGATCGTAGCACTGTGTGGGTTGAGGCAAGAGAATCTCAATTTTGAGGCCAGCCTTGGCTTGGTAGTAAACTGAATGAGAGAGAGAGAGAAAGAAAGGCTGAGTGTCTTTGTTGAGAGAATGCAAAGAGAAGCCACAGATATGGGGTGGTGTGTGTGTAGGGGGGCGGGAATACTTGGCAAAAGAAACTTTATCCAGAAAATGCAAAGAGTTTTCAAACCTTAGTTAAAGAAACAAGGCAATAGAACATGGTGAGCTATGTGAAGAAGCAGTCCACTGAAGAAGACAGATGAGAAATGACTGGAGAGATGCTGTGTCCTTGAGTCCTAAGGGAAGTACACACTAACAGCATGTGTCATACCTGCATACCTGTCACGAAGGGTGAGGTGTGAAGGTTGGCCATGCCATGTGTTGGCAAGGGGGTGTGGGTAAAGGAAGCTCTTTTGCTGTACAAGTGAGAATGCAAAACTGCTTTGTAAAATGGTTTGGCAACTTGGGCCTGGTGGTGCAGTCTTTTAATACCAACTACTCAAGAGGCTGAGGCAAGAGGATCACAGTTCAATGACTGCTTGAGCTACACAGTGACTTTAAGGCCAATCAGAGTAATTTAATGAGACCCTGTCTGAAAATAAAGAATGAAAGGAGGACTGGGATACAGTGCAGTGGTAGAGAACTGGCTTAGCATATAACAGTCCCTAGTGTAAGAAAGATAACACTGTCAGGGCGTGGTGGCACTCGCCTTTAATCCGAGCACTTGGGAGGCGGAGATAGGAAGATTGCTATGAGTTCGAAGCCACCCTGAGACTACATAATTAATTCCAGGTCAGCCTGAGCCAAAGTAAGACCCTGCCTCAGAAAAACAAAACACAAAAAACAAAAAACAAAAAACAAAAAACAAAAAAAAAGAAAGATTACACTGTCAGGCAGTTTCTTAGACAGTTACAGATACACCGATCAGATGACATAGCTATTTCACTTCCAGAAATTGGCCATGACAACCAAAAGCATATGTCCATGCAAAGGGCTATCCATAAAGGTTCACAGTGGCTTTGCTTGTAAGTGTACCAAGCTGGACAAAGCAAATGTCCATCCACAGGTGACTAGGTAACATGAATTGCTATGCATGCACCTAGGGCATCGTGGTGGTTTGAATGGGAAATGTTTCCCATAGCCTCGTGTGTTTGTGACTAAGAATCATACTCAGTCCCCAGCTGGTAGAACCCTGGGTTGGAACCTTCCTGGGGGGCAGACCTTAAGGTTTATTCTTCCAGCCCTACTGGGGGTTCATTAGCTAGCTAACTCTTGCTGCTCCCTCCCTGCTACTATGACAAGATGTGATGCATTCTTCCCTCACTATGACAAAGCTTCCCCTTGAAACTGTTGCTAGAAATAAACCCTTTTCTTCTATATGCCACTGGTGGCCAGGTGTTTGTCTCAGCCATAGGAAGGTAACTACATTTCTATTGATCTTAGTCACCAGTTGAAAGTAATGTTCTGCTCCTGTGTGCTGAGTCAAGCAACCTCACAGTGATTTTGCCTAGTCACAGAGGTGTGCACTGAAGGTTCATAGATATAAAACACAAACTAGGGCTGGAGAGATAGGTAGGTGGTTAAAGCACTTGCCCATGAAGCCTGAGGACCCATGTTTGACTTTCCAGGTCCCATATAAGCCAGTTGCACAAAGAGGAGGCAAGCACAAGGTTGCACATGCAAGCATCTTGCATTAGATTTCAGTGGCTGAGGCCCTGGCATGCCAATTCTCTCTCTCTCAAAAAAAAAAACAAAAAAAAAAAAACCAGTAACTTATACTGACGCCAGGTCTGTGGCTGGAGATGGGGACAAAAGCAGGAGAGAGGCTGCCAAGGCACCTGAGGGAAATTGGAGATGATGGACAGGTAGACTTGTTATCTAGAGCATGATGGCACATGGGTGGGCACATATATCAATTTATGTAATTTTCCATTGATATGCCACAAGGGATGAAAATTACTCATTCTTTTTTTAATGTTTTTTATTCTTTAAAATTTTTTTATTAGTTATGTATATAGTGTGTATACAGCCATGATGGTACCATCGTTAGCCTTCCCCCTGTTGTTCCCCCTCCCCTGCAGATTGTGGGTGTTGCATTGTGAGGGTGGCATTCAGTTACGGGGGAGAGGCAATGTCTCTGTACATAATGACCCAACTTATGGCTCTAACAACCTTTCCACCCTCTCTTCTGAGAATTTCCCTGAGCTATGTGGGGCTCATTTTAGGTCTATTTCAGTAACAGGAGGTCTTGGGAGTCTCTGTGTCTCTGGATATCTGATTGGTTTATGTCTGTCTCCTTCACCCTTGTGCTGGTACCAGGTTTACCGAGAAAGCAGCTCTTGCTCATTACCCCACTAACTATGGCTTCAGCTGTGCCCAGGTGGGGTGCGATGGGCTGATTCTCTACTCAGGTTCTGTGTCCATCTGAAAAAGAGAATTAAATTCTCCAACAAAAAGTGAGGTCAGTGCAAGATACATGGATACCCATTCTTAGTAAATTACTCATTCTTAAAGTTGGTGAAAATAAATAATCTTGCAGCAGAGGTTGACTTGAGAGCTGATGCCCTGGGAAGCCCTTGTACACAGTAGGCACTGGAAGAGCAGGGCTGTATACAGCAGGTGCTCATGGAAAGGCAGCCATGCTGTGACATTTAGCATGGATTCTGATGCCTGGTGCTTGGTGGGTAGGTGGTGTGCATTGCTATGGGGGGCCTGCCTTCTCCATCGGACTGTGATCTCTTCAAACCTAAGAATCTGACTGGTGCTTTTCTCTGTGCCCAGAGTCTGCACATAGTATATCACTCCACGTGGCACCTGCTGAGTCACTGGAAACTGACATCCCGGGGGTCACTATGTGGCCATTGTCCAACAGCCCCTGGCGTTGAACCTCACAACACTATGGCTCGTGGTGCCCCTGTCTCAGCAGGATGCACCTTTCTCAGTAGCAGAGGGAGTTACTTAAAGTTCCCATGAAAGCAGCTGGATTTTGAGGAACTGGAGCAGTTGTCACTGCTGGGACCTGAGCGGAGCCCAGTAAGGACAGGGACATGGAGAGACACCTGGACACTGGGCCTGTGCCCCCGGATCCTCCCCTCCAGGGTTCTAGGGCTGTTCTTATGCATTCAGTGGCATCTCCTTTTGGCTTCGTTCTGGCACATGGACTGGAATCTGGTTTTGTTGTTATTCACAGTCCAGAGGAAAGGAGAAATGTGCATGCCCCCATGCCTACCCCATCACAGGGCAGAGCACTTTAGACTAGCTGGGCACAGGACTTGTCAACTGGGGGGAAGGAATGACACTCACAGTAGCGTGCCTGCTGAAGAGGACCAAAGGGCTCCAAAGCCCCTCGCTCTCCACACTCTAATCCTGGAGCGTGGGGCCTCACATCTGAGCCGCTTGACACAGGCTCCAGGTGGGATGTCAGTGACTCTGTCCTTCCTTCCTTGGGCCTGACGCTCATGGCCACAGAATCCTGGGACATATAGGGTCAGCCTCTCTGATGGTCCTTGTTCCCCATGCTCTGTCATCCAGCCTTCTTTCTTGTCATTTGCTTATTAATCCTGAGACCCCACATCAGAGCAGAAGGTACATTTTTATTGTCTCTGGGCTTCATTTTACCCAGCAAGGCTGGGTTTAGTCACCGCAGGCCCTGACACACCCACAGTCAGGCCTGCAGAGATGAGTGTGAGGTCAGGTTTTCACTTTCTGATCACAGTAATTACGTGTCTCAGTGAAGCTGACATTTTCTGCTCTTTTCCCACCTGAGCCGTGACTCTCTGGAGGAACTGCTGATTTAATCTGAAAATCCCATCACCAGTGCAGGCAGGGCATGGGGGGGCGCAGGGGGGAGCGCCTCATGCAGCATGCTCTCAGGGAAGGGAATTCAGATACAGGGAACAGCAGACCACTGGGGAAACAGAGACGGAGTAGGGACACAATTTGTCAAAAGTCACACAGTGAGCTGATGGCAGAGAGGTCAGGATTTGCCTTTGAGCCCACTGCTGATACTGGGGCTCTCCTTAGACAGCTCTGGGGCTGGTTGAGCCACAATCTCAACGCTAGAGCAGCTAAGGGGAGGGGGCAGGCAACGCCATGGGCTCCCTCAGAGAGCAGGGACAGCCACTCCCTGCAGACACGCCTCACTGGGGGCCTGTGAGGAACAGTCTTTGTCCTGAGCAGAACCTGGAGTTGTAGCTGCCTGGGATGAAATTGTCACAGGCACTTAAAGAAAATCAGACCCTTGTCATATGTCTGCATGACGGAGCCAACTGTTAACACCTCCGCAAGGAGTGCTGCCTGATCCCACTTTGGAAAATGCCACGTTCAGGCATTTAAAAGGCAGCGTGATTCAAGCACAAATTTTTACAGTGTTGATGGTCTCCCCTGTGAGTCTGAGCACAGCGAGAGGAGGTGTGAGTGTGTGTCATCTCTGCTCCTGTGACATAGGACGTCACACATAAGAAATTGCCCTTTCTCCCACTGAGCTCATATTCTGACTGGCGGTGGTGAGAGGGGGGTGATGCAGGAAATCATTCCAGAGAGTGAGAAGTTCAGGGGAGAACTGGATAAAAGTGTGGTGGGTGGGCAATGTCCTCACAGGGACCCAGGGGAGACAGCTGAAATGGTCTAGCCAAATTTGGTAATTAGATTGTTCATAAAGCAGACCCAGGGGTGAACAGGGGGTAAGGTGATCCTAGAGATGGTGCAATTTCCTGACCTCTCATAACAGAGGGGCTCTGTCCCCACCCTCAGACTTCTCAAGGCCAGCAGAGTAGGAAGAGTGATTACTGGAGAGAGCTCAGTGGAAGGGCGATGGGCAAAGGAAGGACGACATGGGCAAAGGTCTTTTGACAGGTGTCACTCACTGTTTGGGAACAGGGCTAACGCAGAGGGATAAACACCCCTGATCTTTCCTCCCTTGACCCTCTTCCTAACCTTCCCACTGGACAGACTTGCCTTGAAGCCCCAGCAGATAAACCTGTTTGATTAACCTCAAAAGTTACTCCCAACCACAAAGCAGAGGGGAGAGGCAGAGTGAGCTGTAGAGGGATACCCCGTAGTCCCAGTGCAGGAGAGATGACCTTGGAATGACATCGGTGGCAGAGAACACATGTGACACGAGATGTATCTGGGCCCAACAGAAAGATGGTCTCTAAGCAGCCTACAGGTCACCGTAAAGGTCATTTTCAGAAACATGTGGGAACCCTACCTTGTGGCCTGCTCCAACAGGGGAGGAGGCTGCAGGGCCTGCGTCTGTCTCTGAGGGCCTCAGCTGGATGCTTCATCGGCCAGTGAGGTCCGGCTTTCGAGCAGCACTTCAGTTTTCTGTGGAACAGGGCTGGGCAGCTCAACGGCGGCTCACGGCCAAGGGCGAGAAGTGAAGTGACCTCCGTAGTCTGGCTGCTGCGTCAAAGAGTGCTCATGAGTGTTGGCTGGTGTGTGGAGTTGTCACCCGGGGTCTGACGTGAACGGCTCAAGTGCTGCTCTCGCCATCAGGTCACACTGAATTCTCACCGGTCCTGATGAAGAGGCTGGGTGGGCTGTGGTGTGAGGCAGTTTCATACTTCACGCAGCAGAGGGAGCAGTCCAGGTTCACAGCAAGAAGGACTTTCCAGCTCCAAAGGTTCCTCCCTAGACTCCCCAAGGTGACCTTGGGGCCTGGGGCAGATCAGGGCTCCCAAGCAGCTCCCTCTAGCAGGGTCTAGGGAACAAGAGAACCTGTATAAGGGATTTTCAAAAATGAGGTGACAGCGCCAGCACCACGGGGCTGGTCTCCCCGCTTCCCAGGACGTGAGCTGTAGGAGAGGAGGCAAACTCAAGAACGCCGAAGGCAGGAAGGAAACAACAACCAGAGCGGGCAGCCGTCTTGCCGAGGGAATCCTCTCCCCGCGCTGTAACGGGGGCGAGGCCGCCGGGGTTGGATGGGTGGGCTGTCCTCACCGACCACGACGCCCTCCGGGTGGGGCACTGAAGCTTGAGCGGGAGTTCCCCGGTTGGCAAGGCACAGGGTGCGGTGTGAGGCATAAACCACCTTTCCTCTTTCCCGGCTGTCCCCAGGGCTTAAGAGACACAGGAGAATGGGGTGCTGATGGAGGGACCAGTGCTGAAAGGGACCAGCACCTGGGCACCCCATAGATACCCCTTCAAGGGTTGTTGAACACATTTAGGCGCAGTGTTCCAGTTCACAGATTTGGGAATCCACTGCGTGATTGAACATCCCGCCTCCACCTTTTCCCCCTCTGCTGGTGAGGCTGCTGGGTGAGTTTCCCAGGCTCTCTGTGCCTCACTTCCTCTTCCTCCTCGGTGAAATGAGGGTGCGACAGCTCTGCCCACTGGGCTCGTAAGGATGAAGCCTGAACTAAGGGCAACTAGGAGAGCCTGGTCCCCAGCAGGTGTCCTGAGAGTGATGACTGGGCCTGGCTCCTGGGGAACCTTCAGTCTTCAGAGCCTGGGCCCGTGGGCCCGGGGGAGGAGGCATGCACCCTTCCAGGTGGCATGGGGAGCTGGTGACTGGGGAGCAGGCACTGTCTCTCTCTGCCAGACTCTGGAGTCTGACTGGCATCTCTAGGGGGGCTCTCTGCAGAGACCCCCAGACACTCCACACAGAAGCCCGGCTCAGTGCTGGCTGCCTCATTACCAGCATGGAGAGGCTCGCTGTTTCCCAGGCCCCTACCTCTAAGCAGGACAGGGCGAGCACGGTGTTGCCAAGTGTGTGGAGTGCCCCGCCGGAGGAATTAGTTGAGTCCACACCGAAATCTCTCAAGATTAATCTCCTAATATTTGTTCATGCAGGTTTGGTGAGTTGTGACCCTGAAACACAGAACCAATTTACATACCACAGCACTGGGGTGGAGGGGACCGGGACCCACTCTCAGACCAGGGCAGCTTATGATAGCCCTGTCCCCAGGCATCCCAGCACCTGAGAACTTCCTGACCTATGGTCCTGGGGCCTTAGGTCCCTATGTTTTAGAATTGTCATTTAATAGTTTTATTTTAGAAAACAACAGCTTATATTAATTGCATAAAATGAAGTGCTCCATCATGACATTTTTTTTTAATTTTTTTGTTCATTTTTTATTTATTTATTTGAGAGTGACAGACACAGGGAGAAAGACAGATAGAGGGAGAGAGAGAGGATGGGCGCACCAGGGCTTCCAGCCTCTGCAAACGAACTCCAGACGCGTGCTCCCCCTTGTGCATCTGGCTAACATGGGACCTGGGGAACCAAGCCTCGAACCGGGGTCCTTAGGCTTCACAGGCAAGCGCTTAACCGCTAAACCATCTCTCCAGCCCCATCATGACATTTTTGTACAACTATTATGTATTTGATTATATTCACTCCCCAATTACCTCCTGTTGGTTCCCTTTAATTCTCTAAATTTCTTCTGCCTCTGATTCATATCATATGTATGTATGTATATATGTGTGTGTGTATGTGTATATATATATATATATATACACACACACACACATATATATATATATATATTTGGTTTTTCGAGGTAGGGTTTCTGTGTACACTATGTTGTCTCAGTGTGGCCTCAAACTCACAGCAATCCTTCTACCTCTGCCTCCCAAGTGCTAGGATTAAAGGGGTGCACCACTATATTTTATTTTTATTTATTCATTTATTTGACAGAGAGACAGACAGACAGAGAGAATGGGCATGCCAGGACCTCCAGCTGCTACAAACAAACTCCAGATGCATGTACCACCTTGTGCATCTGGTTTATATGAATCTTGGGGAATCGAACCTGGGTCCTTTGGCTTTGCAGGCCTTAAGCACTGAGCCATCTCTCCGGCCCTCTTTTCATGTTGTAATCTAGAGTCCTCATAGGATCTTAACCTCGGAAAACATAATTTTCTACTGCTAAATGACTGAGTACCTGTTTGGCACAGGCAATTATTCATGCATCCATCCATCCCGGGGTACCTGCTGTGAGCTGGGCACTGTACTGGGAACCAGGAATGTCTTTGGGCATCAGAGAGCACCAACTGTCCAACTCTCATGGGCTGGCATCCAGGTAAGCACACACCATGCCACACAAACACTGTATCACACACTCAGTTATACACAAAGCCCCCTGTACCACACACACCACAGTTGTTCACACACCACCACACACCTTTCTCCCCTCACACTGAGGCTTGTGCCATGAAGAAAGCCGGGAAAAGTCGGAGACAGAACTTTGCCTCCTCCCGATTCCATGAGCCGCCCTACATCTACTGACAAAATAGTCCTGTGAGGAGCCTGTTTCGTAGCTGAGAGCACCAAGGCCCAGAGAGTGGGGAACTTGCTTGGGCCATGCCATCTGGGAAGCTGCTGAGCCAGGACCCAAGACAGCCCTGGGCGGATACCTTAGCTATGGCTGCTCAGTGCACCAGGATCTCCCCTAGGTATTTACGGGGAATGACTCCTCCCTGTGCACAGAGGCTGGTCTCAGTTTGCCTCCTCCCCTGACTTACCGAGACTTCAGTCCATTCCCAGCATTGCTTGTGCCTCGGTTTTATGCTCTGTAGGATGGGAATGAGGACCTCTTGCATCACAGGCTTGCTATGAGGTCAAAGGCATGAAGGTCAGAAAGAAGGCACAGAATTACGTGTAAACCCTGCTCTCCAGACCTCCAGGTGCTGAAATGTGTCTCATCCACACAAAGACAAGCCCAGTGTCCTCTGTGATCCAAGTGGCTCCTTCCTCAGCCGCCCGCGAGAGGGGAGCACTAACCAGGAAGCCGAGGACGCCAAGGGTCTTCCGTGTTGCTCATCTGCTCACTGCGCTTCCCTGCCCCTTGGCTTCCTCTTCTGCACAACCAGGACATGGGGCCCCCTGAGGGCTATTGAGGGGCTGTGAGTTCACACAGAGCTGGCAAGTTCGGCTGGTGTTTCCCCAAGGTACAGCAAGGCAAGAGCAGAGGAGAGGGACCCAGCACGGGCTCCTGGGCTTCTGCCTCACTGCTCCTCGGCACCAGAGAAGTCCTCATGACACCATTGCAGCCTCCTGTACTTTCTGTGGACTCCCCAACCCCCGCCAGCTCAGAGAAGGCCAGGCCTCTGCACCCAGACCCTGGGCTGTTACCACCTTCCAGCAACCCTGGAGCAAGGTTCTGAGTTGTGGGGGTTTCAGGGAGCAGGGAGGTCAGCAAGGCTGTGCAGAGGAACAAAACCACTGTGAAAAACTGCCCGCTCCTGCCGGGGACCCCCAGAGCAGCTGCACCACACACACCTCAAGTGTCTCCTTCCCTGAGGGCCAAGGGCCACATCTAAGAGAGCACAGACCTCCTTAGCACAGTTCCAGCTGGCTCTGTTGGCGTGACAAACAAGTGCTGGGGGCTGGAAAAAGTCATAGTGCTGTACTCACCCCAGAAAGGTGGAAGGTTCCAGTAGGGCATCCACAGCTGCAGGTGTGGCTGAGGCTGCAGGTGGTGTATGGAGAACTGTGAGTCTCTTCCAGTCCCTTTGGCACCTGGACATTCTGGGATGCTTGAGTTGCTCCAGGCAAAGCAACCCCAAGTTGGCTGCCTGGAGCTGCCCCGATCCGCAAGGGCTGGGCTGGGCCTGTCTTCCTGCTCCTGTGTCTCTGGCATGGAGGACGATGTCAGTGAGTTCCTCTCAGTCCGAGTGAACTGACCGTACAGTATGTGGCTTTCATGACCCAGGGCTTGAGCCGGGCTCAGGATATGTCCCTGGGTTAGGCCTGATTCCTGCCTCTGGAGCTCATGGAAGGGCAATACACAGGGAGTAATAATGGCACTGTCACAGCCACGCAACAGCCACTGCTTACCAAGCCTGCACCGTGCAGCGCTCAGCGCTTTGCTCAGTGCAGACGGCGGGAACAGGTTGGTGTTGACGTAGCCACGTTCCTGGAAGGCTGCTTCACCAATGTCCCCGAACAGTATTGCGTGAGGTTGCCCGTTCCCCCACATGGTCATCAGCACTTGGTATTACTGGTTTTTCTTAAAGTATGATTGGATTTGACACAAGTAATCTTTCCCTCCCTCTTCCCTTCTTCCCTCCATCTGTCCATTCTTTCCTTCCTTCAGGGCTAGGGATTGAGCCCAGGGCCTAATGTAACCTAATGCAATGGAATCTTAGTGAGTGCAAAGCCAAATAAACACAGCTGTCTGTCACTTTTAGTTTTGAGCCTTCACTTTGGCTTGAATGAAATCCTCCTCCTTGCTTCGCCCATCCTGTGGCACCCATCCATTCCATCCTTCATGGTGGTAAAGAAGGAGCTGGCAGAGAAGGAAGAAAACCTGCTAAATGGCCCCAGCCCGCCAAATGCCTCCCTTCCTGTGCTCCTGTGTTTGATTGTGTTATTTTCACAGGGAGCCCTAGTCTGAGGCCCCCGTTTATCAGCAATTTGGTAAGAAGATCTAGCCTGGGACAATCAGAAGGCACTTACAAGGGCAAGAAGCAGTGTGGGTGAGGCAGCCCCCTCCCCTGTTCTTCCAGCTCCTCACCGCAGCTCCACTCCCTGCCTGTCGCAATGGCCTCCAGCTGGCCTGTCCCCTCTGACATCTGGGGTCTGGAACACAGTGTGACAGCGTAGGTATCTAACTTAGGCTGTGGTGATCTAAGAGACCAAGTGCTCTTTGCAAAGGGTACATTGGCGTAGAGACCCCCAGCTCACAAAGGAGACTCAAGGCCTCCAGTGTGTACTCGTCTGCTTTGGGTCCCCACTGTGTGTCCTGCAGGTTTAATGCCAAGAAAGTCAAGGGCCCAGACTCAGTAGCCCAAGAGGCCAAGGCGAGTCTCCTTGAATACCCAATACCTGTGGAAATTTGGGCATTCTCTACTCTCTCTGTGACTCAGTTTCTCACTCTATAAAATTAGAAGTTATGAATGCTTCCTGAGGCTATACCAAGAGTGAAGGTGCAGATGCAGGCATAGCGTGCCCAGAACACCTTCAGACATGGGGCCCATCCTAGACATGCTCATTAAGGTAATAATGACAAGTACATTTGAGGTGCCACTGGCCATTTTAAGGCTCAGATGCTATAGGAAACTTCTAGAACTTACACACATTAAGGTCTGTCTTGGACACAAGGAGATTACAGTCCTCTATCCTTTCATGGTATTTAAATTATGTCATTATGTCTTTGCCATGGGCTGTGAGCACAGAAGATGAGTAAGCTCTGAGTTGCCAGCATGACACACCTGCCCTCTGTTTCCCTGCCTGGGATGGAAGAAGGCCTCATCTGAGCTGACTACAATGGGCTGAGTCTTCACGTACCCCTGCCATCTGCCCTGGAAAAGCCCCTGTACCCAATGTTGGTGCTGTCCCTTCCCTTCCCATGAGCCCTGGAGATGGGCAGGCCTGGGTTCCAGTCTGAGTTCTCACTGTCTAGTCAGGTCTTGCTGGGCAATTTCTTGACCTCTCTGGCCCTCAGCCTTCTTATTGGTTGAATGCTGTTATCTCACAGTGTCTAAGGTGGCTGTGGCTCTTTCAGGCACAGGGACAGAAACTCATCTCAACACCAGAAGGGGCAGAAGGTAAGCTCTGGGCTCAGGAGAACCTGGCCTCTTACACAGAGTCACCAGGGGTCACCAGGCCGTGGCCTTGGGCTTTTTTGTAAGGCGAGCTTTCCTTTTAAGGCCTCCAGAGGGCAGATGACCCTCTCCCTATTATAGCTTCTCCAGAAAGATGTCATCACTATTTCTTACAGTTCTCAGAAAATTCTGGAACTGGATCTCTTCAGACACATTTGAGCCAGAACTGACTTACAAAGAAGGTAAAGTTCTTAGAAAGAACTCTGCATCAGTTACTTCCCTCCTTACTGGGTCAAAAGCAACTTAAGGGAGGAAGTATTTATTGCCTTACAGCTCCAGGAGATTCAGTCCATCAGGCAGGGAAGACATGGCGGCAGGAGCATGAAGCAGCTAGCCATGTGGCCTGGCAGCTGCAGTCAGGAGGCAGAGACCGAGAATGTTGGCGCTCAGCCAGCCCTCTCCTTTCTGTCCAGCTTAGGAACCTCGTTCACAGAATGGTGTGCCCCCCACCCCATAGTTAAGGTTGATCTCGCCTCAGTTAACTCAGACAAAATAATCTCTCACAGACATGCCCAGATGCTAACCTAATCTAGATAATCCCTTCAGGGCATGCCCAGATATTTATTTCCTAGGTCCTGTCAAATTGAGAATCAAGGTAAACCATCACAAGTCTCAAGGGCCCCATGTTCCCCACCCCTCACTTCTCACCACTCACTCTTTAAAGCTGGAAATCTCATGTTCCCAAGACAGGCTACAAGACCATGGGCAGCCAGCTCCCGCCACTGCATCCTCCCATCCCTCTGTCTTCCTTGCAGTAACCCCCTCGGTGCATACTGAGCTGGTGAGCAGCTGGGCCGCACTTCTTCCTGAACACGCACCTCAGGTAAGGCTTGTCCCTAACCATGTCTTACTTGTGCTGTTAGATACAACCCTATACAGGCAACATCTCCCTGTTGGTCACTGAGAACACATTCGCTCCGCTCTTAGATAGTCCTCTGCAGCTCCATCTCCCTGCTGGTCCTCACACCCTGGGAAGTGACATTTGCCAGATGACCTGGAGGTTCCAACAATGCTAGTGTTGCACAGCTGTTTCTTCCAAGTTGAAAATTCCCTCCTGAAGTGAGGAGAGGGGCTCAGAGACTAACAAAATTTTCAAATCTCAGGAAACTCTGAAAGCTAACCTTGTTTAGGGGTACCCCCACTGCAAGGTTCTATAAGCAGTGAACAATTCCTCGGAAAAAGGAGACTCTTCAGTGGAACTGCCTTTGAGGTGACCAAGGATGGAGCTTGTGTGAGTCGTCACCCACACTGGGTGGGCCTCTGGGTGATGTAGCTACTGAAGCACCCATGTACCAGTAAGTGACCACAGCAGCTCATTGGTTCACCGAGCTAGGTTTGGGTAGAATGGCTTCTTTGGTCTGCCACTGGGGTGAATACTCTCTTGCTCCCCAGGGAAAATCCCATAGCTGCTAGAATCAAGAGAGACCCAGAATGGGGACAGACAAATGGGGGTCCTTCTGCAGCTTGGTCTCTGTGATGGTGGTGCATATTGATTGTCAACTTGACTTGACCTGGAGTCATCTAAGAAAGGAGCCTCTCCATGGGATATATTTTATAATCATGGAAAATGTTAATAAAAATTAAAAAAAAGAAAAAAGAAAGGAGCCTCTGGGCATATCTGTGAGTGGTTGTCTGGTTTGCGTGAGTCTGTGAGCATGCCTGTGAGGAAGTGTCTTGATTAGGCTAGTTAAGATGAGAGTACACATCTAAACTGTGGGCAGCACCGTTCTATGGACTAGGTGGCCCTGGAGTAGATAAAACCGAGAAAGCTAGCAGAGCAGCAGCGTTCGTCTCTCTGCCTCCTTGCTGTGGACTGAATGTGAGCAGCCACCTCACGCTCCTGCCGCCGTGTCTTCTCTGCCAGGGTGGAACTGGAATCTCCCACAGTAAGCCAAAAGAAACCTTTCTTTCCTTGAGTTGTTTTTGTCAGGGTATTTGGTCACAACAACAAGAAAACAAAATACATAGTCTCTTTTATCTGAAATGCAACCTTTGTCCTCCCACAATTGGCGAGTGACCTTGGCCGTCACGCTCCCCATCACTATGGGAAGCCTATGTGGCTGCTGGATTCTCCCCACTAGTCCTCACCCCTCCCCCAAATCACTTGTCTTCCCACTCAGGACCCCCACTGCACAGATGTGCATCCTCAAAGCCCTCAGGGCCTAGCTCAGAGAGAGGGATGGGACTGGGAAACCCTTAGTGCAAAAAATCTGTCCTGGGCCTGTCCTGTAGTTGCACAGAAGTAGAACAATGGACAAACCTCTCTCCCTCTCGTTCCAGCTGCCAGTGTTGACCTTGGGAATGTAATGCTCTAGACCTCCAGCCTGCAGGCTGACTCTGCACATGAGTTAGGAGTCCGTGTCCTGGGAAGGGTGAGCCCCTGGAGGCCTGATAGGGGACCCAGGCCTCAGGACTGCTGAAGACTCATTTTTTTTTTTAAAATTTTACTTTATGTATTTGAGAGCGACAGACACAGAGAGAAAGACAGATAGAGGGAGAGAGAGAGAATGGGCGCGCCAGGGCTTCCAGCGTCTGCAAACGAACTCCAGACGTGTGCGCCCCCTTGTGCATCTGGCTAACGTGGGACCTGGGGAACCGAGCCTCGAACCGGGGTCCTTAGGCTTTACAGGCAAGCGCTCAGCCATCTCTCCAGCCCCCCTTTTTTTTTAAAGACTCATTTTTGTTTGTTTATTTTGTTGTTGTTTTGAATTTTGCATGGCACAAGAATTGAACCCAGAGCCTTTTGCATGTTAGGTAAGTGCTTTACCACTCAGCTGCATGCACACAGACACACACACACACACCCACACACACACCTTAACCCCTCCCCACCAGGGGGAACTCTGATGCATGGCCAAGCACAGTCACACCAGCTGGCTCACTATAACAAGGGAAAAATTAAGGCTTGGTGGCCCAAGTGATGAGGTGGGCTGATCTACTAAGTTCTTTCCTGCTGGCAGTCTGGAGGGAGCTGTGCACCCTCTGGTTAGGAGTTAGGGCTCTGGGCTCAAAGCTCAGTCAGCCTATCCTGCCTGTGACCTTATGCAAATGGTGTACTACTCTGTGGTGGCTTGATTCAGGTGTCCCCCATAAACTTAGGTGTTCTGAATGCTGGGTTCCCAGATGATGGAGATTTGGGAATTAATGCCTCCTGGAGGAAGTGAATTGTTGGGGGCGGGCCATGGGTGTTATAGCTAGTTTCCCCAAACCAGTGTTTGGCACACTCTCCTGTTCCTGTTGTCCACCTTATGTGGGCCAGGGCATGATGTCCACCCTCTGCTCATGCCATAGTTTTCCCTGCCATCATGGAGCTACCCCCTCAAACCTGTAAGCCAAAATAAACCTGTCTTTTCCCCACAAGCTGCTCTTATTTGGGTGATTTCTGCTAGCAATGCAAACCTGACTGCAACATGCTCCAAGCCTCTCCTTGGGGATGGAGGACAGTCATGGTTCCTGCTGCATAGGATGTGGGAAGATGCTCTGCGCCAATGGGTTAATTGGGTGCTAGACACACAGTGTGGCTTAGAGACTGTCATGAGGACCCTGGTCATGAAAACCAGCTGCCCTGGGAGGCTGTGCTCTTTGGGGGTCACATGACTTTCCCATGCCTTACTCTTCCACTTGTCACTACCTGGGGGCAGGGTGTGTGTGAGAGTGAGGTGGCTGCTGTGCTCTGTCTGCTCCCCACACTTTTTTCTTTTCCCACATACAAACAGCTTCTCTTCAATAGCCATCTGGGAGGATGGATGTCCCAGATGCTCTTTGGATACTAAGTCCTCAGGGAGAAGAGCCAAGAAATTAAAGACTCAGCACTTACCATTCCAGTCTCATTAGGCTCCATAACTCTGAGTGTGGGGAGTCGTATCTCTGAGTCATGCATTTATTCCCCACCCCCCACCACCATCCAGTGTTCTGGGCTTGCTTCTCATCTGCCTTCAGGGAACTTGTCCTAATGCTGCAGGCTGATTCCTGCCCACCCCAACCCCACAGAAAACCTGCCCTCTTCATCTTTGCTGAGGATAGGCTGCACCTAGGCCTGCATGGCTCCATTCTCCTCTGCAGAGCAATCATGTCCCACTGTGGTGGGGGCTTCCTCTCCCTGCAGGGGCCTGGGAAAGTCACACCTTCTGGGATGTCTCCCAAAGCAGATTCGGAGCAATGGGTTAGATGCACTGAGTAGAGGTGCGTCGAAAGTTGGGAACATATAAGCAGCCATGGGGAGGGGTAGCGAGCTCCCCACTGCTGAGGTGTGTGCCGAGGATGATGAGCACTCAGCAGAGAGACCGCGTGAGAGGCACAGTGACAGAGGCTGGGAACCTGAGGTTCAGAGGCTGAGACCTGGCTGGAGTCTTAGCCTCGGCGACTGTGAGGCAAGTGAGTTAGTGGCTCACCTGAGCTTCAGCTTCTTAATCTGGACAATCAGGCAAAATGATAGTCCCTTCCTCACAGGGTTGTCATGGAGACAGCAGGACACACTGTCTTTAGAGCACTAAACAAAGTGTGGTTACCAGGTACAGTTTGTACTTAATTCATATTGGAGGTGGACAGAAAGTGTTCATTCCCTTGAATAAGGTACTGATCCTAATTGCTGTGAGTTAAAAAACTCAAGACTCTGGGGGTTTGGTTCATTCATCTGGTACAGTTTCAGATTCTAAGGCTTTAGAGCTCATGCCTAAGATGGACTACCAGGAGTGATGCCATCTTCCTGCTTGAGAAACCAAAAAGAGCAAAAATATGAAAGAGAGAGACAGAGAAGGAGCAATGTTTTTGAAGATACTGTACATTTCATTGGTGAAGGACAATAATCCCTGAGAAGAGGGGAGCGGTCAGGTGAGCCCCTCAGCTCACTTGCCACACTAGGAGCACTGGCAGGTGACAGCAGAGCTCAGGTAGAGCCGGGCAGGAGCTGGGCTTGAGGAGCTGAGAGGCGCAGGAGGCTGAGGCACTGGCTTGCAAGGACAGAGCGGCAGAAAGGAGGACTGTCCAGGGAGAGGGAAGCCTAGAGAAGTTGGGGTCCTTTGAGTGTTTGACTGAATACTGACATGTGCATCACGAGGACATGCCAAGAGAACTCATCTGACAGTGCTGGCTGGGCAATGGCCAGTGCTGGTCCTGGGCCAGGAACAACGCTGGGCACCAGCTCCACTGAGAGCCCGCAGAACTATGGGACCTGGGTGGAGTGCTCAACAGCATGTGGTGATAGCTGTAGGGAACCGTCAGTGACCCCACCTTCACATAGGGCCTTCTTATAAGGACGCAAGCCTCTGGACTTAGGGACCTGAGCCACCATCCTAACCAACGACACCTGCAAACACCCTATGTTCAGATGATAACTCATTCTTGAGGTAGGCATGGATTTTTTGAGGGACACTGTTCAACCCGGTATAACAAGTTAAAACTAAGGCCAAAAAGGATTGATTTGTTTCCAAGCAAGTTATTCTTACTCCAGAACAATGCTCAAAAATATCAACAGGAAAACAAAACTATCCAATCCCAGTTGGCAAAGAAAAGTTGGCCCAGTGATTCAAAGGAGTCCATGCAGGCTTGGCTACACAGGAGGTAGAGAGTGAGCTGGAACCTCTTGTTTTTCAGAGTGAGGTGGGCTGGCAAGCACTGTAAGCCCACTTGGGAGCTTCTTAGAAAGGGTGCTCTCTGACCTCACGCTTCATGCTAATGACCTCCCCAGTGCTTAGGTGTGCGCTGTACTGAGTCTCTACAGCATGTTTGCAAAGCCCCAGTCCTCACCAACCTGGCATCAGGGTGGGCTGCAGTGTCACTCACATCTTCCACACAGGAGGAATCAGGTTCCAATGAGGGTGGTGCATCCCAGGCTGAGAGCTCTTGGTCTCTGGCCTCCACGTCTCCCCAAGTCCTGATGGAGGGAAGTTTATGGGGCAGGTGGAGATGACCTCACATTGTAAGAGGGAAAGGTGATAACTTAGGTTTATATTCTGCTGCTGCGACAAATCTTTGGTCTTAGTAAGAAGGATAGAAAATGAAAAGTAAGACCCATGTATGCTGTGACAGCCTAGGAGGTTGAGGGACTGCAACCCTGAGGACAGGGCTGGAGGGACACTTTCTGAGGAGCCCCCATGCTGGGTGGAAAGAATGGGTTGTTCGTTATCACCCCCTTTTTTATTTTTAAGTTTGTTCGTGTGTGTGTGTGTGTGTGTGTGTGTGTGTGTGTGTGTGTTCACATATGTGCACCCACCATGGGCTCTTGCTGTTGAAAATGAATGCCAGACATACACACCACTTTGTGCATCTGGTTTCATGTGGGTGCGAGAGAATTGATCCTAGGCCTGCGAGTTTTGCCAGCAAGCACCTTTTAATCCCTGACCATCTCTCCAGCTTTTACTTCCTTTCCCTTCCTGGTGCTGGATAGTGCTAGGAGATGGGAACTGAATCCAGAGCCTTGGTCCTACTTAGACAAGTGCTCTACCACAGAGCAACATCCTCAACCCTCTGTTTGTTATTTTCAGCACCATCCTCAATGCCCTTCTATATTACCATCACCTCCACTATCACCATCATCACCATCACCACCATCACCATCATTATCAACAACAGCCTAGATCCATGTTCCAGCCATCACACACACACACACACACACACACACACACACACACACACACACACACACACAGGAGCCCTGTCAATTAGCCGGAGAGTTGGCAGGATCCTGTAAGCTCATGATTTGGCCTTATAGTTTCTGCTCCCCAGTCTTATGTCTTCCCTTCAGATTGAGATAGAGTTTCACCAAATGAATACCATGATAACGTGATGAAGATGAGGCCTCATCCAGTGTCATGCCTGGGGCTGGGCATGACAGGAAGGTGGACTGTGGAGGCCAACAGCAAAAACAGTCTGGCCTATCTGTCTGCTTGGGCAGCCATTATGCAATATGTATGGAAGGTTTAGACCACAGACAATTAATTGCTTATGACACGTCACTCACTCCGAAGCTGTTCTGAGAGGGGGTGTGAGGGGGACAGGAGGGATACTTTCCCTCAGCCCGGAGCACCAGGTTCTCCTAAGACCACTGTCCTGCCCGAACACTGCTGAAGCTCCCCTCCCACTTCCCCTCAGCACCTCCACTCTGCAGCCCCCTGGCCACCTCACAGGACATTCCTGTACCTAAGCCCTGGAGTCTAACCAGGCTGAAGCCCGGCTTCCTGCAGACCCTCGGTCTGTGGACTAAGCCTCCTTCCTCAGCTTCTCTGGCTCCATGGTGGCATCCAGGGTGGTGTCCTTCCCCTTCAGAGGTGACAGTCCATCAATATGGGTTCTCGTCCATGACTATAAAGTTTTAAACTCTGCTTCTCACACTGAATGGCTTCTAGTCTGACCAGATTACAAATAAAATAGAGCTGGTCGGGGGAGTTTGAAAAAAATCAGTAAAGGATAAATGGTTCCATGGGGGTAAGTGAGCCATCTCCATCATAAGGATTACCACGAAGAGGCATCATTGTGGGGGCGCCCCAGCAGGTGACTCTGCTGCTGGGTGGAGAGGTGGAGGGGGGCGTCCAGCTGGGGAGGAAGCAGCAGGGGGAGGGGGCTGAGTGGCACCTGGAGCCTGGGCCAGCCACGCGGCTGGCGTGTTCCGTGGAGCTGATGGCATATTTTTCGGCAGCAAGTTGGAAGAGAAGAGAGAGAAGGGCTGGGCTTCAGCCTGGGAATGATCCGGTGTGGTGGAGGAGCGGAAGGAACAGCGATGATTTGGCACAGACCTGACATGGCCACTGGGCAGGTGGTCAGGGACTTGTTCATGTGAAACCCGTGGAGGTGGAGCTTCCTGAGTGCCGTGGAGGCTCAGCAGACCCTCTCCGTGTGGGCTGATGACAGCAGGGCAGACTCAGGATGGGCAAGGCCTCATGTCCCGTCCTCTGGGGAAAAACTAGAGTAAAGTTGTCCCTTAATAACTTACCAACTTGTCTCCAGCTCTGACCTTATGGACCCAGCCTATATTGTCTCCCAAATCCTCTACCTGGGATCTGAGGACACATTAGGATGGCTGGGGAGTGGCCACTCAGGGTCACCACAGCTGACACTTAATCAGCCAGCTCTAAGCAGCCCACTGGATGACCTTGGATTCCTCAGGGCCTGTGCAAAGGAGTGGTTACCATGCCAAAGGTATGGATGAGAAATCTGAGGCCTGAACAGACTCACACTTGCTCAAAACTCTTTCAACACCCACCCACCACACCCCTAGCTGCTGAAAAGGCTTCATGATTCCTTTCCTTGCTATACTGAAGGGGGAACTGAGGCCTGAAGAGGGCAGGTCACACAGCACATTAGTGGGCAAGTCCAGTGTCTTGATTTTTGCCCAGGGTTCTTCTACCCATAGGTCGCTCCTGTCACCTTCTCTTCTGTCACTGGCTGAGAAGTGAGCCAGGGGCCAGAGAAGGCTGGACGTGGGTAGGCCCAACAGCTCTGGAGGGTGCAAAGATGTGGGGGAGGGTTTCCCAGTGCATCTGACACACTCCCTGCACTACCTCCTACACCCAGCTGTAGCACAGAACTGCCTTGTTTGAAAATGAAAGTCTGCATGGAGAAAAAGGCTAGTGATGGCTATTGCCAGTACTTTCTTAATTAGGTGTTCTGAATACTTTAAACCTGGGCATTTAATTTAGATTTACAGGGATAATTTGGATTTATGAGACTAGTTATTATGCATTAAGTACAGAAAATGCTTGTTGGTTTCATAGGCAATATTTACTGAAGCGCATAAAAGGAAACAACAGAACATTTAACTCTCCTGTCAGTTCTCCAGCTGCCAGGGAGGCTGGAGGTGGGCCCTTTGTCCCACAGGGCTGGGATCTTGCAGGAGCATCATCTCATCTCCCCTTGGTGGCTATTTTATAGACACTCAGGAATACCAGCTTTCCTGCTATGTCCCTGTGGCATGGGCACTGCGGGCAGGCAGAACAACGTGGTAGATGGGAGCTTCTGCCATGGGAGTTTGCAGCCCTGCTCCTGCCTGGCAATGGAGCTGCAGGTCTGTGGCCTGTGGAGCCGCCTCTCTGTGTACCCTCACCTCTGGAGCTTAGAACCCAAGGGCTTGCGATAGGAGTTTGGATGTACCTACAGGACTTCATGTCTTGTGGGCCTGGGTCCACATCTGCCTGGGAATGAGCATTCAGCTCCTATCTACTGACGGACCCCGTGGCTAAGTATGACTTCCAGACCTGTCTTCCTCCATCACATATCCCTTTCCATTTCTTGGAGCCTGGTGCACTAGGGTCTGCAAAGGCCACATTCCCAAGTCAAGGGCAGCTTGCCAGGCAGGCAGTGCTCCAAATAGGCTGAGACCCAAGCTACGGGGCAGTTGGACTGCAGGGAAATGAGAGCAGAGAAGACCTAGGCCAGCTCCAGGGGAGACACAGTCCAGAGGGACCGGGGCCGTGGTGAGTGCTGGGAACTGGGGAAGGAGAGCTTGGGGAGCTTTCCCCTCAATATCCTGACTTGATGGGAACCCTTCATAAGGCCACGTGCCTCGTGGTGACAGATGCTCCACGGCAGTCAGCGATCCTGACTCTAGAACGAGCTGTGGCTATGGTTTTGACTCTTGCCAGTAACTCCCTTCTCTGAAGCCTTGGGCCCAGGCTACTCACACTCCAGCTCCCGGATGCTCCTGGGGCTCCATCATGTTGTCTCTGACTGTGGTCGAGAATCCCAGAAAGGGTGGCAGGGGACAAGTTCTGGGATCTATGAAGGAAGGCCTGAGGAAGTCCAGGGGGCTGGCAAGGGCAAGAGCAGCTCCCAGCCTGTGGCCCCTGCTACTGCCCTGAAGTCCCAGAGCCTCACCCTGCAGGTGGGGTAACTCTGAGGATATGTCATTCTGTTTTCAGGGTCCCCAGTGAGGATTTATTCCCACTGCCCCTGGGGTCGCTGGCAAATTGAGCATCCTTCTCCCTCTCACATCGTCACTCCCTGGCAAGACTGTCTGCATCTCTCAAACACTCTCCCGCTTGTCTCTCTCTCAAGTTTCACTACTGGGGGATCTCCTAAGGGAGGAAAGACACCCCGTGCATGGTAATAACACAGCTCATCGATAAGGCCTATGAAGACTGAGCAGCTGGAGCGAGGGAGGTGCTCTAAGCCTTTGTTGAGGGGCAGGAAGTCGGGGTGTGCTATCTGGGCAGAAATCTGGCTGAAATGAGATATTGGGATTGGGGTGAGGTGGCATGGGGAGCTTTTGGAAGGAAGTGGGGGGGGAGGAAGGTAGCAGGGAAGTCAGATGTAGTACATTTGAGGATGGTAAGCATTAGTGAGCAGAGCAGTGTGGGCAAGGACAAAGAAACAGGACAGGGGCGACGAGCTGTACAGTACATAGACCACATTGACCATGGAAAGGACATTAGGGTCTAACTAAGGTTAGGGTCGATGGCAAGCTTGTCCAGAGCCATCACCCCTAGAGAAGAAGTGTCCAGTCCCTGCAGTTCCCTCTGCCTCCCCCTTGGCTACTGTTTACCCTTGGGCCCTCTCTGAGAACCTGTCTCCTCTGTGGATGCCGAGCATCAGTTGAGAAGGAAAGGACGGGTCACATTTACCAGGTACACGTGTGGAGGTGTTTCCCACAGCCCGGGAAACGAGGAGCTCACCTTCATTTCCTGTATGCACAGTGGAGATCAGGAGCACTGGATCCAGAGCCAGGCAGGAATGAGTGCAGGCAGCCCATGTCTCCTCACTGCCTGCAGCGCGCCCTCCCCACATCTCCTCCTTGCCAAAGTACAGTGGGCATTGCTGTTTGTCACATGGAGCTTCCTGAGGGCGGGGGCGGGGCTGATCTTCAACCGAACGGCAGCTCTGGGGGTGAACAGAGACCTGGTCAGTGTGCGCGCCGCCGTCCTCCTTCTCAGTGCACTGCATCTCTTGAAGAAGGTGTCTGGTGCCCTCAGCTGGACCCTGTGGGCCCCTGGGGCAGGACCAGGTTGTGCACATACACAGGCATTTCCTCAGACACCACCCCCCCCCATCCTTTGCCCTCCGCATTCCTCACCATCTGTCCACACTGCTAGATGCTTCCTGGGACTCAGTGCATTTCCTCACCTCTGGCCATCTGTTTGCCCCATGAAGTGGGCAAGCAGGTGCCTGCTGCTCCCAGAGGACAGCCCTTCCTTGCAGGTTTTCTGGGTGTGTGTGTACACGTTGTGTTATGTACAAGCATGAGTCCATGTGGCAGAGTGCACTTGCTGTCAGGTGTCCCTCTCCTGTGCTCTTCCACTTGTTCTTACTTGAACCCGAGTCTCTTACTGATTCTGGAGCTTGTTAGTTTTTCATGAGCTCCAGGGATTCTCTGGCCCCTACAGAACAGGTGTTACAGACGCACGTGGCCACATGAGGCTGTTTATGTGGGTCCTGGAGATCCTCCTCAGGCCCCTCATGCTTGCACAGGAAGTGCTCTTAACTGCTGAGCCACCTCTCCAGTTCCTTGCAGTTTTTAGTGACACTCCTGAGGAGGGCTGACAGGTGCAAAAGTCCCCTCTGTGTGATGCCCGGCATCAAGACAGGAAGGATCATCTCCAAGTCAAGACATTGTTTCTTTCCTTATCTAAGTGGCCACAGGGAGCCACCAGTGGGGGCGTGGGTGTGAGAGCAGAGAACAGCCGCAGTGAAGGGGTCAGGGCTGCAGGGTATGTAGGAGCCTTCCATGTACGCAACAGCCTTGAACCGTCAAGGTCAGCTACAGCGCAAACTTGCCTTCACCTATTCCATTTGCTGGCAAATTATGGCCATGCATGTCCTACTCTACGGCTCTGTGGGTCAGATAACACTGAGGATAAGACAGACTGCTAATATATTGAGGGGTACAAGATACCCTACAAGAAACAGTTGCTTTTAGCAGAGTGCAAAGATTTACTATAGGTCTGGGTGCAGGAACTTGCTCCAAGGTTCCATAGTGACTCCATCTATCTGAGACAGTTGACACTCAGTCATGAAGCCCCAGTGGCAGGGTGACCAGCATAACATCCTGACTTCTTGCAGGGACCTTTCTTTGTCTTGGGTCCTAGTAAAAATCACAGAGGAGCCGGGCGTGGTGCCGCACGCCTTTAATCCCAGCACTCGGGAGGCAGAGGTAGGGGGATCGCTGAGAGTTCGAGGCCACCCTGAGACTCCATAGTGAATTCCAGGTCAGCCTGGACCAGTGTGAGACCCTACCTTGAAAAACCAAAACCAAAAAAAAAAAAAAAAAAAAATCACAGAGGAACCTGTGAACATGTTAGCACAGGCTGGGCTGGGGTGGCAGATATTCTGCCTCTAAAATCCAGAGGAGCCTACTAAGCGCTGTGCCTCTTAGGGGACGTCTTGAATACTGGATCCCAGAAACATCATGTACGGGTTGGCCTCCGACCTTTGATGGGGTTTGTCCTACCTCTACATATGTTTCTTGAAGCTTCTCAGGGTAATCTCATTCTGTTCAGCAGGTCCAATCTCCCTGACATCATCAGTCTGGCGACTCAGCATGGTGGCCTTGGGATGCTAAATTAAGTTCCTTCAGGCTAGATTCTGGCCTAGCAGGAGAGCTAACACAGTACTGGGGCAAGACAGGGCATCCCGCTATTCCTGCTTCCAGGAAAAGAGAGCTCCTTCTGGTAGTGTCCTAGACAATGACGTTTTCTCCTCTGGGGAAACAGCTCACAGGGGAGCAGCAGGCATCATGGGAGTGACCTGGGGAACAGGTTTGTTATGACTTCCTGTCACTCGCCAAGAGCACCCACAGATAAATTAAATGGGAAATCTGGAAAGCCTGAGAGGAAACTCTACCTTGACACCAGGCATTAGGAGATTTTTCAAAGGGGGTAAGAACAAAGGGGTTTAGGGAGGGGACTCGAGGAAGTACTAGAGAACATGGCTTTGAAGGGTACATTTTATCCCTAGACCTCTCCTATTTATCTCCCTGCTTCCCGGAGGCCATGAGGTGAGCAGCTCTGCTCCCCTGCCCCGCCCCCACGCTGTCTCCACCTCACCACAGACTCACGGCTACGGATCTGGCCGTGCGCTGAAACAGTGAGCCAAAATAAATCCTGCCTCCAGGGACGAAACTGGACTCACCTAGGGCTTGATTTCCTGTTGTCTTCTTTGGCTACCAGATAGTTCTAGGGAGCTGTGACGCTGTTCTCGGAGGATACTGTGCTCTGAGACTTTACAGCTTGACGTTTGTGGTTTTCTTCCTGTAGCTGCCCCAGAACAATTCGAACAGCCCTGTGCACTGGCTTGGCCTTTCTCAGCATTTCATCCCAGGCAGACCGGAGGCAATGAAGTGATTTGGGAAGCCCTGCCTGTGATGAGGGTCTCATTTCTTTTGAGGTTACTGCTGGGATCAGGCAACAGTCAGCACATCCTGGAGTTCCATTGCTGAGGGTTTGTCTCCTGGGCACAGCCCTGGTTTTCATACCCTGGGGTCCTCTCAGGTAAACAACCTGCAGAGGAGGGAACACAGACACTGGTCAGGAGGAGCTCGGGGAGTAGAAAGTGCAGGCCATCCAGGGATTAGTGACTCAGGGACAGCCAGCACCCCGGAACTGGGCGAGATCAGGGAGGAGAAGGACACCTGCTATGACTGGTCTCTGCGCCCGTTGATGTGCTCACTGTTCACCCTGCTCGGCGGACGAGGATCTGCCATGGGCAGCGTGCTCTGTATATTGCATCCTGGAGAAAACAGATGCTTCACATTATAGCCATCATGAAGATTGGCTCTGTAAGCGCTGGAGCCTTCCCGCGGTTGAGAGCCCAAGCTTTGGAGGTTGTTCTATGCAGGCTGACTAGGAGTTTCAACCTGTTGAGCCCAGGTCTGTGTGGAGGCTGCTGAGGGGCCTGGAAAGATCTAGGGTCCTGGAGGAGCTGTTGCTTGGTTCTTAGAGAAAGAAGGAGGTCTGATTTTGGATTCTACCATGTACTGACATGCTGGGTGACTAGGGGTCTCTAAGATTGTTTCCTCCTCTGTAACATTTTAGTAATAGTGACTGAAATTGGCACCTGGTATTTCTGTCCCCGCCCTTCCATTAGGAAAAGAAGCCTCCTGCCCTCCTCTCTCCTCCTCCAAGCCAGGTGGCCCTGCGGGATATGTCCTCTGAATTGAAGCGGATGTTCTTCGCTCTGGGTATAGATCTAGAAGTGAGACTGTTGGGTGTGTGGTAACTCCACGTTAATCGTGTGTGTGTGTGTGTGTGTGTGTGTGTGTGTGTGTTAACTCCATGTTAACTGTGGTATGTGTATGGTGTGTGGTTGCATATGCAGATATGCTTGCAAGCACATGAAGGCCAAAGGAGAGCATTAGGTGTCCTTCCTCTGTCACTCATCACGTATTTTCTTCATATGTAGTCTCTATCTGAACATGAAGCCGTGATTTTTGGGAGCCCCAGCGATTCTCTGTCTCTGCTCCCCATGAGACTGGAGTTGCAGACACACGTGGCTATGGCCTAGCCATATATGTGGCTGTGGGGAATTGAACTCAGACCCTCACGCTTGCGGAAATCATTCCCCAGCCCCACACTCAATGTTTTGAGGACCTGCCCAACTGTTTTCCATGGTTACCGCAGAGTCTGACATGCAAGTTTCCAGTTCTCCCACACACTCGCCGACTTGTGATCTTTTTTCCCTTTCCACTTGACACCACTCTCATTGTCTGACATGGTATCTCTCCATGTTTTTCATGTGGTTTCAATGACCAAAGACCTGAGCATCTTCATTGACCATTGGCTATTTGTAGCTTTTGTTTACAGAAATGTCTATTCAAATCCAGGTCTGTGTGAGAACTGTTGAGGGGCCTGAAAGAAGTTAGGGTCCTGGAGCAGGTAAGCTTAGTGGTTAGTGGGGGAGGATATTGGACCATTGGGTCCTAACGGACAAAGCCACTTCTGCAGGACTGGTTAGGATTCAATGAGGACTAGAGTGAAGGGCTCAGAGAACTGTAATGACTTCTGACACCTTCATCACTATCATTCATATGACTGTCCCATTCGTCCACCCCTTGTGAGACCTCAAGGACAGGAGAGGTCCCAATGCCTGGCACCATGTTGTTTGCATGTCTCCACAGGCTCATATGATTGAGGTCAAAGGTTGACATTGGGTATCTGTCTGGACTGTTTTACATTCTTTTTGTTTTCAAAATTTTTAATTATGTATTTGAGAGTGACAGACAGAGAGAGAGAGAGGCAGAAAGACAGAGAGAGAGAGAGAGAGGATGGGCACGCCAGGACCTCCAGCCACTGCAAAGGAACTCCGGACGCGTGCGCCCCCTTGTGCATCTGGCTAACGTGGGTCCTGGGGAATCAAGCCTCGAACCGTGGTCCTTAGGCTTCACAGGCAAGCGCTTAACCACTAAGCCATCTCTCCAGCCCTGTTTTTCATTCTTATTTTGACACAGAGTCTCTCTCTCAACATGAAGCTCACTGACTTGGCTGGACAGGCAGCCACAGAAATCACCTTGTCTCTACCTCCCAACACTGGGATTACAGGCTCATGCTGCTATGTTCAGCATTTTGCATGGGTGCCGGGGATCTGAACTCAGGTCCTCATGCTTATATAGCAAGCACTTCACCCATTGAGCCATCTCTTCAGTACTGTGTTTACCTGCTTCTTTGCTGTGTTTGTGAAGAGAAGAACTGACAACAATGATATTAATGGTGGTTACAGTCATGACGTCATTGACGGTGACAAACCAGAAGCTGGAGGCCAAACCCTGGGCCAACAGACCAGGCAGGAAGGAATGCAAAAGGGAAACCGTAACAAATAACCAGCCTGCAGTGAGTGGGACCCTTGAGAGCCACAGAAGTCCTACAGGGATAGGCTCTGACCTGCAGCAGCACCCTGGGGTGCTCACTGGGGGTGGTATTTGATGTCACAGGGCACAAGCAGGGGAAACAATATCCCTAATAAAGACAAAGAGCAGAGTGCGGACTCTGTCCCCACCTGCCTGCACCTCAGGCTCTGACCTTGCCTCAGAGTTGACAAATGCCCAAGCTAAAAACTTTCTATGTTGGGAATGTTGCAAAGGTGGAGCTTTAGGAAGTGGGAAGATCTTTCATGAGTAGATATTATCTCTGGAGTAGGTTCCTGATAGAAGGATGTGGCTCATTTCTTTCTCTGTCTCCCCATTCTCCCCCACACTCTCTCCCCTTTCTGCCTTTTCCCACAGAATGATGTAGCAAGAAGATCCTTTCCAGGAATAGTGCCCTCAACCTGGGATGTCCCAGCTTCCAGAGCTGTAGGAAATACATCTGTTCTCTATAAATCCCACCAGTCTTGGGCATTCTATTTCAGCCAGACAAAATGGGCCAAAGAAGCCAATAGCATTCCTAGGGCTGCACCTTACCACATTTCTAAGTCCCTGAGCACAGCCACCCAAGGGCAAGGGCCGGAAGTCCCAATGGTTAAACCGGAAGTGTGGCCAGGAATACTGTCTATAAACCCGTGGTTGGGAGCTTGGTGTGCTGAGTTCTGGGGCTGTCCTGTAGCAGGGCACTACAGACCAACTAAAGGATGGAGGTTGCCCCTCCTTGAAGGAACTAAGACATGGGCAGAGATAGAACTCAAGGATGCACGCATTGTTGTTACTTTTCAAGGTGTTTAATTTTTATAAGCAGCACATTACTAGAGAGGAATATTGAAAAGTTATCAGCCATGGGGTCATGGTTTTGTATTTATCTGCATATGTGTACTTGGGATGTGGGAGACATTTGCATAAATGGTAGAGTCTTTAGGGTCCTTTATATATAGAATCATGTCATCTGCAAATGATAACTTGATCTCTTCCTTTCCAGTTTGTATCCCTTTTATGTGTGCCTTTTGCCTTATTGCTATGGCTAAGACATCCAGTACTATATTAAATAAAAGTGGGGACAGTGGATACCCTTGTCTTGTTCCTGAATTTAGTGGAAAATCTTCCAGTTTTTCCCTATTTAGTAATAAGTTGGCTGTAGGCTTGTCATAAATAGCCTTTATTATGCTGAGATATGTTTCTTCAATTCTCAATATCTGTAGGACTTTTATCATGAAGGGATGTTGGATTTTGTCAAATGCTTTTCTGCATCTAATGAGATGATCATGTGATTTTTATCCTTCAGTCTCTTTATATAATGTATTATATTTATCGATTTGCATATGTTGAACCATCCCTGCATCTCTGGGATAAAGCCTACTTGGTTGGGATGAATGATCTTTCTGATATATTCTTGTATTGAGTTTGCCAATATTTTGTTGAGAATTTTGGCACCTATATTCATGATGAAGATTGGTCTGTAATTTTCTTTTGTTCTATCTTTGCCTGGTGTTTGTAGCAGGGTGATGCTAGCCTCATAGAAGGAGTTTGGTAGGATTCCTTCTTTTTATATCTTATGGAAAAGTTTAAGTAACAATGGTGTTAGTTCTTCCCTGAAGGTCTGGCAAAATTAACCAGTGAATCTATCTGTACCTGGAATACTTTTGTTCAGAGATTTTTGATAATGGCTTGGATCTCCATACTTGTTATAGGTCTACTTACGTGATTAATCTCATTTTGACTTAATTTAGGTAGGTTATATAAATCAGGGAAATCATCCATTTCTTTCAGATTTTCATGCTAAGTGGAACATATGTTTTTATACTAAGTCCCTATGATATTTTGAATTTATCTGGCATCTTTTGTGATGCTACCTTTTTCATACCTAATTTTATTAATTTGGGTCTCTTCTCTATTTCTTTTGGTAAGATTTGTTAAGGGTTTATCAATCTTGTTTATCCTTTCAAAGAACCAACTCTTTGTTTCATTGATTCTTTGTATTTTTTTTGTTTCTATTTCATTAATTTCTGCCCTAATCTTTATTATTTCTTCACACCTGTTGATTTTGGGTTTGCCTTGTTCTTCTTTTTCCAAGGCTTTAAGGTGAAGCATTAGGTCATTTACTTGAGACCTTTTTAATTTCTTTTTATTCTTCAATTTATTTTTCTTTTCACAATTTTTATTAACATTTTCCATGATTATAAAAAATATCCATGGTAATACCCTCCCGCTCCCCCCTCCACTTTCCAAACCCTTAAATTTCATTCTCCATCATATCCCCTCCCCATCTCAATCATTTTACTTACATATATACAATACCAACCTATTAAGTACCCTCCTCCCTTCCTTCCTCTTCCCTTTATATCTCCTTTTTAACTATTGGCCTCTGCTACTGAGTTTTTTCCTTCTCACGCAGAAGCCCAATCATGTATAGCTAGGATCCACATATGAGGGAGAACATGTGGTGCTTGGCTTTCTGGGCCTGGGTTACCTCACTTAGTATAATCCTTTCCAGGTCCATCCATTTTTCTGCAGATTTCATAACTTCATTTTTCTTTACCACTGAGTAGAACTCCATTGTATAAATGTGCCATATCTTCATTATCCACTCACCAGTTCAGGGACATCTAGGCTGGTTCCATTTCCCAGCTATTAAAATTGAGCAGCAATAAACATGGTTGAGCACATACTTCTAAGGAAATGAGATGAGTCCTTAGGATATACGCCTAGGAGTGCTATAGCTGGGTCATATGGTAGATCAATCTTTAGCTGTTTTAGGAACCTCCACACTAATTCCCACAATGGCTGGACCAGATTGCATTCCCACCAACAATGTAGAAGGGTTCCTCCTGTTCCCCATCCCTGCCAACATTTATGATCATTTGTTTTCATGATGGTAGCCAATCTGACAGGAGTGAGATGGAATCTCAATGTAGTTTTAATCTGCATTTCCCTGATGACTAGTGACATAGAACAATTTTTTAGATGCTTATATGCCATTCATATTTCTTCCTTTGAGAATGCGCACTTTAGCTCCATGGCACATTTTTTGATTGGCTTGGTTTTTTTAATGTTTTAATGTTTTATTTTTATTTATTTATTTGAGAGTGACAGAGAGAGAAAGAGGCAGAGAGAGAGAGGAGAGTGGGCATGCCAGGGCCACCAGCCATTGCAAATGAACTCCAGATGCCTGCGCCCCCTTGTGCATCTGGCTAACGTGGGTCCTGGGGAATTGAGCCTTGAACCGAGGTCCTTAGGCTTCATAGGCAAGCGCTTAACCACTAAGCCATCTCTCCAGCCCTGATTGGCTTGTTTGATTCTTTATTATTTAACTTTTTGAGTTCTGTGTATATACTAGATATTAATCCTCTATCAGATATATAGCTGGCAAAGATTTTTCCCATTCTCTTTGCCTCTTTGCTTTTTTCACTGTGTCCTTTGCAGTGCAAAATCTTTGTAGTTTCATGAGGTCCCAATGATTAATCTGTGGTTTTATTGCCTGAGCAATTGGGATTGTATTCAGAAAGTCTTTACCAAGACCAATATGTTGAAGGGTTTCCCCTACTTTTTCCTGTAGCAGTTTCAGAGTTTCGGATCTGATGTTAAGATCTTTAATCCATTTGGACTCAATTCTCGTGCATAGAGAGATAGAAGGATCTATTTTCATCCTTGTACAGATACATATCCAGTTTTCCCAACACCATTTGCTGAAGAGGCTGTCTTTTCTCCAATGAGTATTTTTGGCATTTTAATCAAATATCAGGTGGCTATAGCTACCCAGACTTATATCTGGGTCCTCTATTCTGTTCCATTGATCTAAATGTCTACTTTGGTGCCAGGACCACACTGTTTTTATTACTATGGCTGTGTAGTATAGGTTAAAATCAGTACAGTGTTACCCCAGCCTTATTTTTGTCGCTCAGTATTATTTTAGATATTCAAGGTTTTTTTTTGTGATTCCAAATGAATTGTTGGATTGTTTTTTCTATTTCCATGAAGAATGCCTTTGGAATTTTGATGGGGATTGCATTAAATTGTAGAGTTCATTTGGTAAGATTGCCATTTTCACAATATTGATTCTTCCAATCTAGGAACAAGGGATGTTTCTCCACTTCCTAGTGTCTTCTGCAATTTCTCGCTTGAGAGTTTTAAAGTTCTCATTGTAGAGATTCTTTATTTCCAAGGTACTTTATTTTTATTTTGATGCAATTGTGAATGGGACTGATTCTCTGATTTCATCCTCTGTGTGTTTGTCGTTAGCATATATGAAGGCTACTGATTTCTGTGTATTTATTTTGTATCCTGCTACAAGGCTGTAGGTTTTTTTTTTTATCAGCTCTAACAGTTTGCTAGTAGTCTTTAGGGTCCTTTATGTATAGAATCATGTCATCTGCAAATAATGATAACTTGACCTCTTCCTTTCCAATTTGTATCCCTTTCATATGTGTCTCTTGCCTTATTGCTATGGCTAAGACTTCCAGAACTATATTAAATAAAAGTGGGGACAGTGGACACCCTTGTCTTGTTCCTGATTTTAGTGGAAAACATTCCAGTTTTTCCCCATTTAGTAATATGTTGGCTGTAGGATTGTCATAAATAGCCTTTATTATATTGAGATATGTTCCTTCTATTCCCAGTCTCTGTAGGACTTTTATCATGAGGGGATTTTGGATTTTGTTGAACACTTTCTCTGCATCTAATGAGATGATCATGTGATTTTTGTCCTTCAACCCGTTTATATAATGTATTACATTTATAGATGTGTGTATATTGAACCATCCCTGCATCTCTGAGATAAAGCCTACTTGGTCAGGGTGAATGATCTTTCTGATATATTCTTTTATTCTGTTTGCCAATATTTTGTTGAGAATTTTTGCATCTATGTTCATGAGGGAGATTGCTCTGTAATTTTCTTTTTTTGTTCTATCTTTACCTGGTTTTGGTATCAAAGTGATGCTGGCTTCATAGAAAGAATTTGGTAGAATTCCTTCTTTTTCTATTCCCTGGAAAAGCTTAAGAAGCAATGGTGCTAGCTCTTCCTTGAAGGTCTGGTAAAACTCAGCAATGAGCAATGAATCCATCTGGGCCTGGTTTCTTTTTAGTTGGGAGATTATTGATAGCCATCCGGATCTCCATGCTTGTTATGTGTCTATTTAAGTGATTAATCTCATCTTGATTTAATTTAGGTAGGTCATATAAATCACAGAAATCATCCATTTCTTTCAGATTTTCATACTTGGTGGAGTATATGCTTTTATAGTATGTCCCTATGATTTTTTGAATTTCTCTGGCATCTGTTGTGATGTTACCTTATTCATCTCTTATTTTATTAATTTGTGTCTCTTCTCTCTTTCTTTTGGTCAGATTTGCTAAGGGTTTATCAATCTTGTTTATCCTTTTGAAGAACCAACTCTTTGTTTCATTAATTCTTTGGATTTTTTTTTGTTTCTATTTCATTAATTTCTGCCCTAATCTTTGTTATTTCTTCCCATCTACTTATATTTGGTTTGCCTTGTTCCTCTTTTTCCAAGGCTTTAAGGTGAAGCATTAGGTCGTTTACTTGTGACCTTTGTAATTTCTTATTATAGGCACTTAAAGCTATAAATTTACCTCTTAGAACTGCCTTCATTGTGTTCCAGAGATTTTGCTATGTTGTGTTCTCATTATCATTTGACTCTATAATTTTTTTTATTTCTTTCTTGATTTCTTCATTGACCCATTCATCATTTAGTAGTGTATTGTTTAGTTTCCATGATTTTGTGTATGCTCTATAGCCTTTCTTGCTATTGATTTGTAGTTTAATTCCATTGTGGTCAGAGAGAATGCAAGGAATTATTTCAATTTTCCTGAATTTGTTAAGTTTTGCTTTGTGTCCTAATAGATGGTCTATTTTAGAGAATGTTCCATATGCTGCTGAAAAGAATGTATATTCTGCAGTATTTGGATGAAATGCCCTGTATATATCTGTTAGGTCCATTCCTTCTATGACCTCATTTAGTCCAGATGCCTCTCTATTTATTTTTTCCCAGGATGACCTATCAATTGATAAGAGTGGTGTGTTAAAGTCACCCAGCACCACTGTGTTTGTGTTATCTGTGACCTTAGTTCTAATAGTATTTGTTTGATGAATTTGGGAGCCCCCATGTTAGGTGCTGATATGTTTAGGATTGTACTGTCCTTAATCAATGTAAAGTGACCTTCCTTATCTTTCTTGACTAAAGTTGGACTGAAGTCTACCTTGTCAGATATTAGGATAGCAACCCCTGCTTGTTTTCTAGACCCATTTATTTGAAACGCTATTTTCCAACCTTTCACCCTAAGATAATGTCTATCCTTTGTAGAAAGGAGAGTTTCTTGGAGACAACAAATTGTAGGATCCTGCTTTTTAACCCAGTGTGCAAACCTATGTCTTTTGATTGGGGCATTGAGGCCGTTGATATTAAGAGATATTATTATTATTTTTTTTTTAGTATTTTTTTGTTCATTTTTTATTTATTTATTTGAGAGCGACAGACATAGGGAGAAAGACAGATAGAGGAAGAGAGATAGAATGGGCGTGCCAGGGCTTCCAGCCACTGCAAACGAACTCCAGACGCGTGCGCCCCCTTGTGCATCTGGCTAATGTGGGACCTGGGGAACCGAGCCTTGAACCGGGGTCCTTAGGCTTCACAGGCAAGCACTTAACCGCTAAGCCATCTCTCCAACCCAAGAGATATTATTGAAAGTTGTGTATTTATGTTTGCCTTTTTTTTTGTGGTTTTGGTTCTACCTGTGCTCTCTTGTATTAACCAGTATTTGAGTATTGTTTGTTTTTTTCTGGTTCCTTATATGTGTGCTTTTCTTTCTCTTCAGCATGGAGGATTCTTTCAAGTATTTACTGTAGAGCTGGTTTTGTCTTCAAATACTCCTTTAACCTGATTTTGTCATGGAATGTCCTTATTTCTCCGTCTATTTGAATAGATAGCTTTGCAGGATAAAGTAACCTTGATGACAGTTGTTATCTTTCAGAACTTGGAATACATCACTCCAAGCCCTTCTGGCCTTTAAAGTTTGTGTTGAATAATCTGTTATAATCCTGATGGGCTTGCCTTTGTAGGTAACTTGATTTTTCTCTCTAACTGCTTTCAATATTTTTTCTTTGGTTTGTATGTTTGGTAGTTTGATTATAATATGGTAAGGAGAGGTTCTTTCCAGGTTTTGTCTCGCTTGGGTTCTGAGGGCTTCCTATATCTTCATTGGCACCTCTTTTCCAATTTGGGAGAACTTTTCTTCCATGATTTTGTTGAAGATGCCTACTATTCCTTTGGAGTGAGATTCTTCTCCTTCTACTATGCACTGAATTCTTATATTTGATTTTTTGATAGTGTCCCAAATATCTTGAAATTCCCATTCATACTTTTCTATTAGTTTGTCTTTCTCTTTGTTAGACTGTATTATATCTGCCACCTGGTCTTCTAGCTTAGATATTCTGTCCTCTTCTTCTTCCATTCTACTGGTGAGATTTTCTACAGAGTTTTTTATTTCACTAACTGTGTTCTTCATTGGTAGTAATTCTGACTAGTTTTTCTTTATTATTTCTATTTCCTTATTTATGTCTTGTATTTCCTTCTTTATTTCATGAAATTGGTGTCCTGCATCTTCTTTGATTCCTTTGATTTCCTCTTTGAGTTCCTCTTTGTCTCCTTTGATTTGTTATTTGACTTCTTTGAACATATTTACAATCATTCTTTTGAAATCTTTCTCAAGCATTTCTTCTAACTCGTTCTCACTGGAGGTCATTTCTGATGCATTAATACTTTTAGGTGGATTTATATTGTCTTGAATTTTAATGTTTCTTGTGTTATAATGTATATATTTTTGCATCTTGGATTAAATTAATGATTATATTTTCTAGCTAGCTGGGTATTCTTAGTTGTAACAATTGATCTGATGTTATATATCTTCAGGGTAGGAACTTAAGGTGTTAGGTGTGACTCTTAAGACTCTCAGAGTATCTACAAAGGTGTTCCTAGGGGTTGAATTTCCCTGCTATGGGAGTATTCACGTAGGCTGAGTGGAACAAAATATAGGTAGATTCTAAAATTTAACTAAACACTGTACACATTCAATCAAAAACAGCATCGAGTATGTATGCAAGAGTGGGTATTATAACAACCAGATCCTCTATCAACAAAGAGTTTAAGATTTCTTGTCTCCTGATTGAGCTGCAAGTTCTCCCATTCTTCTCTTTTATCAGTGTAGTTGCTCTGGTTGGATAGATGTGATGTATGATGGTTTAGACTCCTCCGGGCCACTGCAACCCTCTTCCTGCAGAATGAATGTGTCCCTCTCTCCTGTGATTCTGGGCCACTTAGGTGATTCTTGAGGGCTGAACCCCAGTCACTGTGCTTTTCTCCTTCCTGATACTACTCCCTCTCCATCTCCAGGAGCTGTTTTCCTGGTTTCCTTTCCTGTCTCCTCTTCTTTGTTCCCTCTGCTCCTTCTGCTGCATGGCCTGCTCCCCCCCCCCCCCAGCACTCTCTCAGTCCCTTTTTAGAGACTGGTTGTTAAACCCTGGGTAGAGCACCCTCATAAGCCTCCTGTCCCAGTGAGCTTCTGTGTTCCTACAGGCAGTGGCCACTGACACTCACCATCCAGGACTTCATTCTTTTTTTTCTCAATTTTTATTAACATTTTCCATGATTATAAAAAATATACCATGGTAATACCCTCCCTCCCTCTTTCCCTTTGAAATTCCATTCTCCATCCTATCCTCATCCCATCTCAATCAATCTCTCTTTTATTTTGATGTCATGATGTTTTCCTCCTCTTATGATGGTCTTTTGTAGGCAGTGTCAGGAACTATGAGGTCATGACTATCCAGGCCATATTATGTCTGGAGGGAGCACATTGTAAGGAGTCCTATCCTTCCTTTGGCTCTTACATTCTTTCTACCACCTCTTCTGCATTAGACCCTGAGCCTTGGAAGGTGTGATCAAGATATTACTTAGTACTCCAGTCACTTATTTCCAGCACTATGATACCTTCTGAGTCATCCCAAGGTCACTGCCATCCGAAAAGAGAAGATTCTCTACCCAAAGTGAGAGTAGCATTAATATAAGGGTATGAATATTAAGAGAAGTGCTTACTAGCCAGTTTGATAAGCATAGTATATACATTTATCCAGACATCAGCAGGTGTTACACCCCTAGAGCTCATGACTACCCCTGTTTTAAGAGTTCAGTATCAGGGATGTATTCTCTCCCATGGAGTGGGCCTCCAGTCCAATTGGAGGGCAGTTGGTTTCCACCATGACAAACATGCCACTATTGCACCCATTGGCTCATTTGGCCTGGCTGTCCAATTATAAGGTTTGCAGTGTCCACTGTTGATTATCTTCACTGGTGGTATCTCTTTCTCCCATTGAACTACATGTAGAATGGCTTCTTCCAGCTTTCTGTCAGCTGGTCTACATGGAGGAGGTTTTCGGCTCAGTTCCAGCAGGAGATCTCAGTGACCTTGCAGCCCAGGTATGTGGAGTCTTCAGCAATAGGGTCTTACCATCTATTCCTAGTGGGAAACCAAGGGCCTCATCAATGGCCTATAATGTTTTGGGGACCAACCTGGCCAAGAACTCACTGGAAGGTATCCCATCCCTGGCACTGAAAATTTTCTAGCAACGACCTACAGCTCCTGAGTGTTCCATTGCAAGACTTCATTCTTGAAGGATCTTGTGTAATAAAAAACTTTGATCAAATAAGTCTATTAAGCTTTTTTTTTTTTTGATTTGTCTATGAGGCTGGATGTCCTATCTCCACAAGATAGATTAGTAAGTAAGCAACAGGATGACCCACAGTTAGAAAGCCCACCTAACATGCATACCTCTCTCAAAGCTTTGGAGATTCTTCTAGAAACTAAACACAGCCCTTCCTGAAACACATGCAGAACTGGCTAAAGAGCTTATGCAGGTCACTTACTGTGGGAGGGGCTCCCATGTGTCCCACGTCTCTGTGACTGACCTTAGTCACCTGAGTGTGCACACTACCACTTATAAGTTGTGGGGCCTTGGGCCAGTTGTCAGATTCTGCTTTCTCTGGTAGCATCTTGCCGCTGGGTTACCAACATGGCTTAAGATTTGTGATATTGATAACCAGCTGTGGTTGGCTCCCTTCACAGCCCATTGTATATTTTTGTTCAGAAAAATGTTCGAGTGTTCTCTTACACCTGCCAAACTTCCCCACTACCAACTGTAAAGCCCTGGCTGAGAGTGAAGAAATGAAAGACCAGGGATGTCTCTTCACAGGCTTACCATCACCCAAGGCCCATGTGCCCCACCTAGGCTCTTGCTTTCTTCCCTTCTGCCCTGCCTGCCTGCAAGCGAGAGCTGTATATGGGCTTGGGGTCACTGTGCAGACCTGGATCCCTGACTCTGGACTGCACCATGCCAGTGAGAGAAGCATGGTCCTCTCCCTGCCCCTTCTGCTCCTGCATGTGTCCTCACCTCTCAGCACTCTGAGGTGCTGGTCATGCCATCTGGCAAGGACAGAGCAGTGACTCTGGTGTTTATAAGGTATGGACTTGGAATGACTCCCACTGATTGCTGTCACCCTCTTATAACCAAAGATTTTAAGAAAAAAGTCAGGGCTATGACCACCCCAATAAACTAGGCTCTGCCACCCTTTCCCAATATGCCAGTTGAAGAGATGAGTTATGGGGAAAAACAGTGAGAAAAGCCTTGTTCGATGTGACATGTTGGGAAGAGGAACAGATAAGGAGTCCATTGAGCCCAAACCAACTTTACAATATTCACATAGGTTTAGGTTTGGGAAGAGGTATGTATAACCAACTACTCTTGATCAAAAGGTGGTTCCAGGGGCTGAAGAGATGGCTTAGTGGTTAAGTAACTTGCCTGCAAAGCCTAAGGACATAGGTTTGATTCCCCAGGACCTACATAAGCCAAATGCACAATGTGACACATGCATTTGGAGTTCATTTGCAGTGGCTGGAGGCCCTAGTGTACCCATCCTACCTGCCTTTTCCTCCCTGTTTCTCCCTCCTTCTCAAACAAATAAATAAAAAGTATTTTATGAAAGATGGCCCCATCCATCATTGTCTCAACTCTGTTACTATAAGGTTATAAGGTGGTCCAAAAAGAAATTCTCATTACTCAAGGGGACAAGCTGGCTCTCAGGAGACACATGCTTTTGTTTCTGGATGCAGTCTTACCCCAGAGATAAGTGACCTCACATGGGGATGGGCTGTCATGCTGAGATTTTGTTCTCCCAGGACTCCAAGAAGATGGCAGGTTTAGGACAATGACTCATCTCAAGGCTCCCAGCAGTAAAGGGAGACTGAGATTGGCTAGGCAGGTAGGCAGAGAAAAATGTGAGCCAACAGGAAGGAGCTAGATGCACAATGAGGACAAAGCTGCCAGACTTCTGCTTTGGTTTTAGTCACCTGTGAGCCACGTGAGGAGTCAGTGCCTTTAGTCACCTGTGAGCCACGTGAGGAGTCAGTGCCTTTAGTCACCTGTGAGCCACGTGAGGCGTCAGTGCCTTTAGTCACCTGTGAGCCACGTGAGGCGTCAGTGCCTTTAGTCACCTGTGAGCCACGTGAGGAGTCAGTACTTTTAGTCACCTGTGAGCCACGTGAGGTGTCAGTGCCTTTAGTCACCTGTGAGCCACGTGAGGCGTCAGTGCCTTTAGTCACCTGTGAGCCACGTGAGGCGTCAGTGCCTTTAGTTACCTGTGAGCCATGTGAGGCGTCAGTGCCTTTAGTCACCTGTGAGCCACGTGAGGTGTCAGTGCCTTTAGTCACCTGTGAGCTACGTGAGGTGTCAGTGCTTTCCGTCCTCTGTGAGCCATGTGAGATGCCAGTGCATTTCAGCATTTCAGCTTCCTAGTGCCTTCGTGGCTCTGAGTCCTGCCCTGTGTAGGCCCTCATCACAGCTGGCCATAATTTTCCCCACACATTATTCATCAATATTTACATCTATCAACATCTCCTGACCAACCAAATGCCAACACACAAACTCCGGACTTAACGTGAGCTGAGAACTGGAGCGTGATAGGCTGGTGTTTAGGGTGCTCTCATTCCATCCTCTAACTGGCTCAGTGCATGGTAGGAGAGACAGCGGTTGTGGGGTGCAGCTGTGGCTCTGCATGGGAAACTTAGCGCCACCTTGCGGTTGGCACGCGGAATTCCCCCACCCCGCTCCGCCCCATGGCCTCCTGCATTTGAGCCACCTGGTCACCAGCTGGCGGCGCTGTTCGGGTATGATGTGGAACATTCAAGAGTTAGAACCTGCTGGAGGTGATAAGTCACTGGATTCGGCCTTGAGACTTATAGCCCAGCAGCACCTCCTATCTGTTTTTCACCTCCTATTCCATCAAGAAGTTAGGCGATGAGAAGTACTAGCCAGACACCTTGGAGCCTCCCACAGCCATGCCCAAGGACTGCTCTCTGTCACACTGTGAGCCAAAATAGTCCTTTCTCCCTCAATCTGCCACTTGTTAGGTGTTTCATCATATAAATGAGCAAAGTAATCAATGCACCCTGCAAACTCCCTTCTTGCACCTGTGGCCTCTGGTAGATCTCCAGGAGGAGCTAAATCTGTCTCTGTGTCACAGGTGACCTGAAGTGGGGATCAGAGCAGGATGGTACAGGCCCCCCTCCCCCTCACTGATGGCTCACTGTCCCTTAGATCTGCTGAAACTTCTCTGTGCCTGTCCTGTCCTAGGCACTGGTGCCAGGGGGATGGGTTTGACATGGCCCTTGCCCTCACAGGCCTCACAGGCCATGGGCTGGTGATGGGCCAGTGTAGCAGATTCCTCAGAATTGAAATATTCCCTCCTGAAGAAGAAGGAGGCTCTGGGGGTTCAGGAAGTCAAATCTGGGAGACCTGAAACTTTAAAAAGTCATAAGACCACCCCTCAATGTTATAGGAATGAATAGGGGGCGAGACTTGGACCAATGTTAATTAGGAAATGAAGCATCACTTCCAAAGGGGAGGCAGGAGGCTCAGGAGACTCAGGAAGTCAACAAGCCTGGGAACAGGTTGAAAGATCCCAGCCTAAGTTTATATAAAAGGAAAAGAACTGCTTGGGGAGAGACTCCCCCACTGCGCTGCTGCGCGTCACGTAGCGTGCTCAGGACTCTCCTCCCAGCTGAGCTGCCGCGGCTTGTGCAGTGTGCTCTACAGACCCCGTGTCTGTGAACTGTCACCCACGCTGGGGTTGGCCTTTTGGTGACATAGCTGCCTTTGAGTCGAGGCGGCTATGGAGGCCGTGGCTATTCCCGGATGCAATGAGACTTCCTGTGGTGAGCTGCTGCTCTGAGGTCTCCGTGCTCTGTAAGTAAGTGCTCACCCGGAGACCGAGGGAAGAACTCCCCGGGAGCTCCCCCTCAGCGGTTATGGGGAGGCCAGCATTCAGAACGGGATGGGACCTCTCGGCAGTGCAGCTGCATTTAAGTCATCCATGCGCCTGTGAACAGCCCCTCGCCCTGCAGTGTAAGCATCCACGATAAACTCACTGGCTAACCAAGGCTGGTTTTGGTGCAGCAGTACTCTGGTCGGTCATCTGGGGTGAAGACATGTGTTTGCATCGCCCTAGGGAAAAGTTTCTTGTGACAGCCACCGAGTGGGTGTGGCTCAGCCTGGGTCCACAGCCAGGCAGTTGAAGAGATGGGGCAGGACCCAGGGCTCCTGACACCAGAGCTGCCTCACCAGGGCATGCTGCCCAGATACTAGGCCAGAGAGGCAGAAGGGGGAAGAGAGAGATAAGGAGGAAAAGAGAGGGGTGAGTGCCAGAGAAAGGAGCAAGAGAGTGAGGATGAGAGGAACAAGATGATCGGTGCCTGAACCAGGAAGCAGGAAAGGCAAAGACAGGGAGAGAGGACCAGAGAGAGGGTTTTATGGCAAGAGGTCAGAAACCGGCCTGTGAGGGAATGGCTTTGAGTGATGTGCTAAGAGGGGCTAGGAAGAGGTGGCAATCCCTTTTCTTAGCCCAGAAGTGTCCTCGATGATCCTAACAGGCGGTGGCTCCAAAATCCCAAACCTACTTTGAATATGGCAAGGAGGAAAGAGCTCTAGGACTCATAGACACCCTCCCCACCGAGACCAGCCTGTAGTGGTGTGCGGTGGGGAAGCACCCACGGCACGCTGGGACCCAGTCTGCCGGGCGCAGGCAGCACTGAGCCTCTGCCCTTTTCTCCAAATGCTGGTCCAGTTCCATCCTCAAAAGTGCTGTTTCTTTTTTTCTTTTCTTTTCTTTTTTAATATTCCATTTCTTTATTTATCTGAGAAAGAGAGAGAGAGGAAAAGGCAAAGAGAAAGAGAGAGAATGGGCATGCCAGAGCCTCCAGCCACTGCAAACGAACTCCAGACACTTGTGCCCCCTTGTGTATCCTGGCTTACATGGGTCCTGGGGAATTGAACCTGATAGGCTTCACAGGCAAACGCCTTAACTGCTAAGCCGCTTCCGCAGCCCAAAAGTGCTGTTTCTTAATAAATGTCTCTGCATCTAAAACCCTCCACATGTCCCTGTCCAATTTATTTTTCCTGTCCAATTTCTTCTTCTGAGACACAAGGACCTGAAAACCCCCACAGGCACCTCCCAGACCTACAGCGCCGTGGCCAGCGGCCTCACCACGTAGCGCTCACTGGCTCCCTGAAGATTTGGCTCCGGACAAGTCTTAATTAATCTCTCTGTTCCCAGACTCCAGGTGCTGCCTGGTTTAGGGCAAGAACTCAATAAATATTTGTTGAATTAATGACAATGTCGGGGTGGAAGACTGGGAGGGTTGCTTCTGCAGTGTTGTTTGCAATTCAACAGAAGACAAAGCCACAGCTATGACAATGACGTCTCGCGGTGGCATTTCAGGCACCAGCAAGCCAGGGACAAAAGCTGATTGCCCTCTGTCTCTTAGTGTCGGGGCAGGAAGTGGCTGACTTGGCGGGTGGGACCTTCCATCCATGGCTTTCCAGAGGAAGGTCAAGCACGTGGTCTCCTGACAAACACAGCTGTGTCCTAGAAACCAGCATGCCTCCGCTTTGATATTCTGGTGAGCAGAAGCTGGCCCAGCCCTGTGCGACATCTGTGCACTGGCTCCAGCTGACAGGAGGAAGCGCTCGCCGCCCATGCAGAGGCCTTGGCTGCCCTCCCTGCACCCCAGCTCTCCGACTCTGCAGTTTCCAAGTCCCCTCTGCCAGCCTGGCTTTGCCATGTTCCTCCAGGGTTTGTGTTTCTACAACTCAGAAGTTTCCAATTTCCCCTGGCCTGGCTGCTTCTCCCTTTGACCTCTGTGCCCTGTGGTCCTCTGGCCAAGCATCCTTCCTGCCCCAGAGTTACACACTTACTGGTCTCACTGTCTTCAACTCAGGCTCTCTAGCCCACCCTCCACTCCACCTTGAGGGCGCCTCTGAAGCACAGCCTCATGGTCCCCCCAGCTAGAAACTCTTCCCAGGCTCTTGGAGGGAGCAGCCAACCTGAAGAGCAGTGGGGCTGCGGCTGGGGCTGAGACCGCGGGGTAGGAGGCGGGAACTTGGTCAGGAACAGACCTGAGAATACCCAGGGGAGGGGCTGTGGCCCCAAGCTGCTCAGTTCTGGTTCCTCTTTGAGTGGAACAGGAAGCACAGAGGGCTCTGGGAATGTGATGGTTTCACGTGAAGGTTCTGGGCTGTGGAGGACCTGGGGAAGGACAGGGCCCAGAGGAAGCTGGCAGCTGTCAAGAGTCAGAACCTTGCTCTTGCCTTGGCTCTGGATCTCATCTGCTCTGGGTGTGGGGCCGTCCAGTTCTGCAAACCACCTCCTGGGAGTCAGCCTCTGCCCCTGTGCCTACCCTGTGGCCACCCCCATTGCCCTTCCCAGCCACTAGCTGACTCTGAGTCTCAGGTCTCCCCTGATTTCTCACCACCTCGCCTGGCCTCTCCTTTCTTAGACACAGGCACTGTTTCCCCAAACCGAGCCTTCTGGAGCCTCTTACTGGCCTACTGGTCTGAGAGCTCCTTGACCAGATATATTACAAACCCTGTCCCTGTTTCTCCCCCAGCCATAGTGGGTGAACCGGCCCCCTAAACAGCCTTTGAGGGGAACAGAGAATGAGGGACCTGGATTTGATTCCTGGTCCTGCTGTGTAAGGTCAGTCAGGAGTCTGAACCTCCCTGGGCAGTATCTATCTCCTGACCTGTACGGTGAGATAACAACACCCCTGTGTGGAGCCAAGCCTCCAAGCCCACAGGTAAGGATGCCCAGGAGCTCCTGGCTTGCCACACTGTCTCCCTGGTGAGAGGCAAGGAGCCCCAGGGATCTGTTGATCCCCACCACCCTGGATTTCCTAGGCCCAACCTCAGAAGTGTCTCACAGCAGGAAACCCTCACCCTGGACACCATGAGGTGGTTGATCACCCTTCTCAGGACCCAGTTGACCAAACAAGTGTTCTGGGTTCAAGAAAATAGGGAAGGGGCTGGAGGGATGGCTTAGCAGTAAAGGTATTTGCCTGCAAAACCAAAGGACCCAGGTTCGATTCACCAGAACCCATGTTAGCCAGATGCACAAGGTGGCACATGTTTCTGGAGTTCATTTGCAGTGGCTGGAGGCCCTGGCATACTCATTCTCTCTGTGTCTTTCTCTGGGAAATAAATAAATAAACAAACAAAAATAAAATATTTGAAAAAAGAAAATAGGGAGGCTGAAGGGGTGACTCAGTGGGAAAAGTCCTCACACCTTGCAAGCATGAGGACCCGAGTTTGGATCCCCAGAACCCATGTAAAGTGCCAGTTGTGGTGGCACATACACCCGTGATCCCAGCACAGGGGAGGCTGAGACAGAGAATCCCTGCAGCTCGCTGACTGGCTTGTCGAGCTGATTCATTGAGCTCTGAGTTCAGAGAGACCCTGCCTTGGAAGTAAGATGGAGAGTGATTGAGGACGACACCTGATGTCTGCCTCTGGCCTCCACACACATGTGAATGTGCACTCACGTACATGTACCCCCCAAAACATACATAAGTTCATGAGCACACCACACACAAACCCAAATAAAGAAGGAAGGAAGGAGGGAGGGAGGGTGGGAAGGAGGGAGGGAGGAAAAAGAGAAGAGCAAAGAAAGGAAAGAGGGAGCTGGGCGAGCCTTCAGGAGCAGGCTCCCACGTCCAGCTGCGGGGCACCGGTGCCCATCTCCCTGACCACCTCACAGGGCCGAGGGAGGCCGGCCGCTCGGCTTCCCCAGTGCAGCACCCTGAAGCAGCAGCAGGGGCGTCTCTGCTCCCCACAGACTGACCGACTCCGCACCTAAGGGCAGAAACGCCAGTTGCTCCCTAATCCCCCCTTGGTTTCCACGCACACAGTCTGTGAACTTTATGCTGCAAGTGAAATCTGTTTAAAGAGCTTTTTGGACTTTTCTCGATTCACCTCTCTTGGTGGGTCTGCCACAAGAATGAACAAGAGGAGCAGCTCGTCGTTAGGAGAGGGGACAGCTCTCGGCTGGGCGCAGTTTCAACGCGAGCGCTGCGTCTTGGCAAACGGCCCCACCACTCACGTGCGCAGCGAGGCCAAGCGGAGAAGGCAGCTGTCAGCGTCCGGCATTGGCCGAGTGGGAGGGAACGAGGCTGGCGGTGGGCGTCTCAAGGTGAATGAACCATCTTCAGCACACGGAGAATCCACTTCCACAGACACGGCTACATCAAGCTCACGGGAGACACAGGACTGCGAGGGACAGGACAGGGACAACGGGGGCCAGCATGGGGGACTCTCAAAGGGCAGCATGGCAAACGATACTTGTGGAATGACCACGACCCCTGCCGTGGGTCCCTAGGCACCCGACTGAAAGACCTCTGAGACCCCAGTTCGTGTCATGCCCCTGCCTGGGATGGGGGGCACCCTGTGTCCAGGCCTGGAATAAGGCGGATCTGAGTAGTCAGTGAAACAAAGAGGGGAGCTCTTATTTTACAGAGGAGGAAAGTGAGGGCCAAACAAAGGGAGGGGCTTGCTCAGGTCACATCACTGCAGGTCATTCCTCTGATCACAGGGATGTCTGAGACAAGGGTGGCTGAGGCAGGAGCCCCACACCAGCCATGTTCTGTCTCTGGTTCTTTGACATCCCCACTGTGGTCCCGGGAGGGAAGGTGACCTTCTTTTCATTTTTCCTTTGTGTGTGCATGCGTGTCGGCACGTATGTGCCTATGAAGGCCAGAGAATGATGTCAGATGTCTTCCTCAGTCCCTCCTCACTTCACTGAGTTTGAAGACAGTGCTTTACTGAAGATGGAGCTCACCAATTCAGCCACACTAGCTAAACCTGTGTCTGTCTCCCCAGCATTGGGATTGTAAGCATGGACCCCAGTGCCCGGCACTTTATGTGGGTGTCTGGGGTACAAACTCAGTTCCTCATGCTTGTGTGGCAAGTGCTTTATCCACAGAGCCACCTCTCTGCTCCCAAGGGAGGCAGCTTTCTTATGCAAGCCCAGCCTCAAAGTGTGAGGAAGCTGGGAGGGCCAAAACCTGTGGGTGGTGCATCCTGCACCCTGTCTCTCCACCTCTCGACAGTGGTCTCCATGGTGCAGCACCATCAGGTCTCAAACCCCTGGCTCCTTTCAGTCCCTGCCAGACTTTGGTCACCTGCCCCTCACCCTGCTGCTGACGCCCAGTCACCTGATAGTGGCCCTTTGCCACCTCCATGAAGTGTCTCTGTCTGGACTATGATGGGCTGAGGGAGGTGACACCTGCACATCCAGTCCAGGCAGGGGGTGAAAAAGAGGTGGTGAGAATTCATGTGCAGGTAGAGATGCTTCTTGCCAGGGGCTTCCTGGGACAGCCCACCGCTGACCTGGTGAAGGACAGAATGAAGACAGAGCCCCTCTGGGGGCTGACTACAATGTAAACCAACGTAGCTCCTGACTGGTTGTGCGGATGGGGCTCCTGCTGTCAGATGGGGTGAGCTATTTCTTGGAGGTTTTCTTGCCCCAATTCTCATCGAGTTTCTGACCTTTGACCATATGTTTTCACAGTTGAGGATGGCCTGGTCTCTAGAGATCAGAGAGCCCAAGAGAGGCCTGAGACCCAGGCTCCTGCCTTGGGGCTGCCAGCTGGGCTCTCACCTCCATAGGAGGCACCATATCCCACCCCTCTTCCTAGCCCTGTGCTCAGCCTTTCCCCCAGAGCTTTGGAACCTGCACGTTCCAGCTCGCTGCCCCTGACGACCCCTGGGCCCCAGCCTGGCCTGGCTGACCCAGCTCCAGTGACCTGCCACATTGAGTCTGGCTTTTATGCTCTCTCTACTCTGTCCCACTGCCCTAAGCATCCCCTCACCAGCCCTCACCCCAAAAGGAGGAGCTGATGATCCCTACTTCGCACTGTGAAGAAGGTGGAAGTCCAAGCACAGAGTCCAGCAGGAAGGCCCGGCCAGCCTTGTGTGCTCCGCAGGCCTGTGCTGCCCCCTCCTCGTCAGCAGACCAGGCACCGCCTTGCTCGTCCTTCCTGCCACGCGAGTGGAAACCGGCCCCTGGAGGATGGCCCTGTGTCAGCTGCCTTTAAATTGCTCTTCCTCGGGTCAGTTCCTTTTCTCCCGCTGCCCACAGCTGTGCTCTGTCCTCCTCTCGCTAAGCATCCTTTTGTGTGGCTGCACATTGCTTTTGGGTCCCGCAAAGTAGCTCTCAGCTTTGCATAAAGTCAGATCCCCGGACCTGGGGGAAAACTTTCCATGGCTTTGTCTCCCTCCCAGCCAGGCACCATGCCCCTTTGTCTGAGCAACAAAGGGAGAGGCAGTGACATCTTGAGTGTGACAGGAAGGTCTGTCTCTGTGCCACAGATGCTCTGCAGTGTGTGAGCCAGCAGGGAGCCATTAGTGCATGTTATGATGATTGCATCCCTCACATTCACATCTGAAGAAGTCACATGACCATCATGGTAACAACCTGAGTGTAACTCATGGTCACTGAGCCCTTCCTGTGGGACACCATCTTAGTCCTCATTGGAACTCGTGAAGGGGTCCCAATGCCATCTTATTCATAAGACACAGTTACCAGGGCTTACAGGAGCAAGACCCTCCCCAATAAGTGTGTCAAGTAAGTCACACCTGCATATGTTGGCCCAGCTTCCCTGTGCATTTGGATGTCCCCACACCAACAAGCCTGGCCCTGTTGACATGCTCCTGTTTCACTGATTACACAGCCTCCCACCCAGCCCCTTGCATAGGTGAAAAGCAGCGTACAGGCTAAGCGGGCCTCTTCAAACACTGTCCCCGGGGATGCCTGGCCAGGAGCCTGTCTAATGGGCCCAAAACACTTGCACCGATGGCCCAGGACAAGCCCCTGTGGTCTCCTGTGTCAGCCTTGAAGCCAGTATTCCACATAGGCAGGTAAGCTGGTGGCTGGGTGGGGACTGTCTCTCCCTTGTCAGCTTGTCTGGTTCAGAGTGGACAAAGAAGACCCTTGTGCTACCTGCAAGTGGATTCCCACCTCCTCTCTGCTGATCAGTTCATGAGGGTGTGTCTCAGTGGCTGGACTGGGGATAATTAGCTTCTCTCAAGGCTTGCTTCAGGCTGTGGTGAGTAGCGTAAGGAAAGGCAGAACAGGGGAGAGGTGTGGGCCCCCATTGTGGACCATGCCCACTGTGGGTGGGTGGGCCTTCCACCACCCCACCTCTAGCTTCCTTTACCTCCTGGCTCTGTAGGTCGTTAGCTTTTGTCTTACTGTCTGAGGACCTCTTCCTCATCACGTTCGCTCTGCCCTAGTCTTCCCCCTGCCTGTCTGAATTTGGAGTCTCTTTCCATCTCCATCCCGGTGTGTGTGTGTGTGTGCATTTCCTACTCTCCTGTGCCTTTTGTCACTCTCATTTTTAATTCCCTCCGCTAAGGTTTTCCTCATCAGTGTGTGTTCATGACTTCCTCCTCCATGTCTTTCTGTTTTTACCTCCCTCCATCAACATTTCTTCCTTTCTTTCTTTCTTTCTTTCTTTCTTTCTTTCTTTCTTTCTTTCTTTCTTACTTCTTTCTTCATATTGTCTCTCCACATCTACATTTTTTCTCCTCACTTTTCCCTCTATGCTGGCTCACCTAACTCCCCCTAGTTATCTCTCTCCATCGTAAGCATCTCTCTCCCACGAGTGTGGGCGTCATAGGCACCTCACCCACTGAGAGCCCGCCGTGTGTGGCCTCCCAAGCATCACCTATGTGTGCAGTGTGTCTACGTACTGTGGTTGCCTTGTGCGGAGGAGGAGCCAGTCATGGGACCTAATGACACCGTGCCCCAAGTACAAGATGGCAGGGCCAGGTAGCTCAGAGCTGCAGAGCAGTTTCCAGATAGACAGGAGAGGAGAAGCTGAGCACCCAGTAGACTCTTCACAGACTTCATTTCAGACCCGTCACCTTCCTCATGATGCCTTTCATTAGCCTGTCCCCAGATGGAGAAATTGGGGCTTTAGGGAGATCCCAAGGCCAGACAGAAAGTGGAGAGCACAGGGGATGGACAGGCCAAGTCAGCATCCCAGGTCCCTTCTTGAGGCAGGACCAGGTCAGGGCTGCCCTATCTAGTCCCCAGAGGGACAGGCATAAAGGGAACCAAGACAAGGAGCAGGGCTCCAGGGTGGGAAGAGGCAAAGTGAGAAGGCAGAGGATCACCCTATTCATGTGGCCATGCACACCTGCCACACACTCATGCATGCACCTACGAAGTGTACGTATGTATTTGTGCATACCAGACACACCTGGGCTCCATCTCTCTCTCTCTCTCTCTCTCTCTCCATATATATATATATACACACATATACATATACATATACATATACATATACATATACATATACATATACATATACATATACATATACATATATATATAATCTATCTTTCTGCCTCTCTTTTTCCAAATCCCTTCGCCTCCCCCTCTTCCCTAACTGTGGCTGTGTCTCCCCAGGCCCTGAAGAGGCCTCTGTGAGGAGCTCCTCTGCCTCCCCTTCTGCCACAGTTTTCCCCCTCTTCCCCTTCCCTCTCAGGGCCTCCATGCTTCATCTCTGTCTCAGCCTTATCTTACTATCTGCCTCTTTTTGAAAAAAAAATATTTATTTATTTATTTATTTGAGAGAGAGAGGGAGAATGAGTGTGTCAGGACCTCCAGCCACTGCAAACAAGCTCCAGACACATGCGCCACCTTGTACATCTGGCTTGCTTGGGTCCTGGGAAATTGAACCGAGGTCCTTTGACTTTGAAGGCAAGCACCTTAACCTCTAAGCCGTCTCCCCAGCCCCTATCTCAGCCTCTTTTGTTCCGGTCTACTCTCTGTCTCTCTTTTCCTTATTGTTAGTTTACTTCCAGGCTTTGGGGACTCATGGGGTCTGTTTCTCTGTGAGTCTGTAAGTCTCTGTTGCTCACCATTCCCTGCCCTCCATTCACACATCTTCCCCGCTGGCTCCTGGTCTCTGGCTCTCTCCTCCCTGCGGTATCCTAGACACAGCTGGGCTCTGGGCAAAGTGCCCCTGTCGTCCAGGTGCCAGGCACCTGTCTGATCTGGCCCAGGCAGAGACAAAGCCAGCAGGAGTTTGGTGTATAAGGAGGGGCCTCTGGGACTAGGGAAGGAGACTCGAAGCTCCAAGCGCAAGCTCTAGGTCATTTTCTCTCGAGGGGCCCCTGGCTCCCACCCTCAGCTGAGCCACTGCCTTAGTGGGCCCCCCATGCCACAGGCAGGGTTGAGCTAGAGCAAGGAGGTCTGATTGCAGTGAGGCCTGCTTAGCGCTCTGCCTTTGAACTCAGCCCTCCTGCCCTCACCTACAGGGCCCGCCCAGCCTCCCTGTCCGCTCTGCCCTCTGCAGAAAAGACTGGGTGAAGAAACATCTGGGGCACTAACGAGACGCCTGTGTGGGAACTTCCAGGGAGGTCCAGCTGAGGAGCAAAGACGCACGGTGAGTGTGGATGGTGCCATCCCATGGACTGGAGGCCCATACAGAATACAACGAGAGAAAATAAGCAATCAGCGGATCACGGGCATTCTTCTGCTCTTCACTGTATTCCTCTGACCTGTGAACCAGAACCTCCCTCAAGTTACCTTTTGTCTTATGTTTTGGCTGCAACTACCAACAAAGTAATGTGCCTTGTAAGCTTGGCTATCCCAGCTCTCTCCAGCTAGCTAACAAAGGGATGTCTATCCTGGGTTTCCACTCCTTAACATTAAAAAGAAAATTTCTCATTGTTTTATCCTAAGTGTTAAAATGTCCTCCCCTCCCTGGCCTGGCAGGTGGACTCCAGAAAGCGGTATAAAGTTGGCCTGCTGCAGCGCCCTCTTCTGGAGCAAGCTCTCAGGTGCACATCCCACATCCACTTGAAAGGTGTGCCAAGGAATCCAGGCTTTCTCAAGATCATTCATACTGTCTATCAACTCCACCTGCTAGAGGTGCTGAGGAGGGTTCATGCTGGGATGGGAGGGTGCTGTGGGGTTAACAAAGGTAATCTCTGCAGGCTCCTGGCATGGAAAGGGCCCCATCAGTGATAGGTCCCTTCCTTTCCTTTGAAACTATCCCCAACTCACAGTTATTCCCTAACTACTTTCCAAACTAGGGTATCTGAGAATTGAGGGCCCATCTCTCTTCTCCTCCTTATTTATTTACTATAGAGAAGGAGAGAGAGAGTATATAGGCAAGACAGGACCTTCTGCCACTGCAAAAGAACTTCAGATGCATGCACCACTGTGCATCTTGCTTTATGTGAGTACTGAGGAATCAAACCGAGGACATCAGGTTTTGCAAGCAAGCGCCTTGAACAGCTGATCCATCTCGCCCACCCTCTTTCTCTCGTTTGCATGTGTGTGGTGTGCATACATGTATATGTGTGGGGGTGCACATGTGTACGTGTGCATGCGGAAGCCAAAGGCCAGTGTTAGGTGTTTTCCTCAGTCATTCTTTTTACCTCACTTAAAGTGGCCATACTGAACTTACCCTCACAGAACCTGGAGGTCACCCATTTGGACAAGCTAGGCAACAAGACCCTCAAGACCCTCTGTCTCAGCCTTCCCAGCCCTGGCATGACAGGCGTGTGCCATTGTGCCCAGCTCTTATGTAAGTACTGGGGACCCAGATTCATGTTTCATGTTTGCATGGCAAACACTTCACCATCTCCCCAGCCCAGCCACTTCTCTTGTCTGCACCGAAGGCAGGTGTAAACAAGCTGTTCCAGTCCTCGTGGAATGGAGAGTTGCCTGACCTCATCCTTACTAAACACATCTCAGTTTGCTGCCTCCCACCTCTAACTGGACAGCCCACGCCTACTGGGCATGGGTTACCACAGGCTGTGGGCTGGCCCTGGGGTGAAGAGGGGGTGGTAGAAGTCACCATCAGTAGTGCCTTAAGCCTCTCCCAGAAGTAGTCTGAGATAGGTCCCGAATACCATATGCAGCTTCTGGGCTCCAGCCATCACTCTTCCTCCTGGAACTGGTCCTGAGTCCTTTGGTCCTGTGATAGCACAATACGGCTCTAGGAGAGATCCATGCCCCCAGAGACCTTCCTACTCAGCTACAGTTGATTGGGCAGTGTGGCTCGATTCATCTGCCTCTGTGAAACATGGACCACCTTTCTGGAGAAGTGAGTTGGAGCATTTGTAGGACCTGGAAAGAGACATGAGACCGGGGACAGCAATGGCTCTGTTACTATGACTCAGGGCAGGGTGTCCCCAGCCCCCTGGGATTCAGTTTCCTCATTTGTACAGTGGATTCAGTTACACCTCCCTCTCAGAGTTACTAGCAGAACCCAGTGTGTTCTTAGGAATTCTAGAGTCTCGAGCTGAAGAGATGGCTCAGCAGTTAAGGCTCTTGCCTGCAAAGCCTGTTGCAAATAAGTAATTAAATAAGAATATTAAAAAAAGAAATTCTAGAGTCTTATTTCTGCCCCACAAATTCAATAACTAAAATTAATCCTCCAAACACATGTTCATGCATACAGACACGCATTTGTATGCACATATGCATTCATATACCCTAAGAATGCATTTGCTGCTCCCCTGTGGGCGTCCAGTTCAGATCCCCGTCCTCCATGCCGTCCACCTCAACCCTCTTCTGGTGCTCTGGCCTCACCCAGCCGGGAGCACGTGACCCTGCCATCTGCCACACTTCACAGGCCTGGATGGTCTCTGTGACCCCTGAGTGACTCCTTCCACAACCAGCTGGTTGTTGGACTTCTCAGCTGTCGTTTACAATATATTTTTTGTTTTAGTACTTGTTTTTGTTTTTCAAGGTAGATCTCACTGTAGTCCAGGCTGACCTGGAATTCACGATGTAGTCTCAGGCTGGCCTTGAACTCGCAGCAATCCTCTTACCTCTGCCTGTTGAGTACTGGAATTACAAAGGTATGTATCACCACACCCAGCTATTTTTTTTGTTTATTTGCGTGTGTGTGTGTGTGTGTACATGTGCGTGCACTTGCATGTACACATGCTCTAAGGCCTCTTGCCACTGCAAATAAACATCTGGTGCTTACACTACATATTGTTTTGTGTGTCCAGCTTACGTATAGATGGATTGGAAATTGAACCCAGGTCAGTAGACTTTGCAAGTGAGTGCCTTTAACTGCTGAGCTATTTTCCTAGGCCCCAATTATTGTTTTGAGGGCAATGGGTTCCTTATCTTTTCAGGGTTGCTCCTGGGCTATCCTAACTTCCTTATCAATTCTTATGTCCTGAATTTTGGCTTTCAGTTGTGAGCGCAGACCAGGGTCTGGTAACCAAGAAGAGGCATTTAATGAGTTGAATGGGACAGAGGCAAATAAATGAGCGACCCAGTGACTCCTTCCTGTTTCCACTGCCCTGTGTGTGTTACCCATTCAGATCTCACTGTGAGGTGTTGCCCTTGAGTTGTCTCACCCTCTCAAAAGGATACTTACTGCTCTGGTTGCCCAGCCTGCCCTCTGTTCCTGGAATAATCAGCTGGTTGGGATATTCTGGGACCCACCCTGATTCCCCCAAACTCCATCTATGTGATCCTGACGGGACTTGCCATTCACCCTCCACACAGGCCAATTAGAGTTTGCCTCTCGGGTTTCCACATATCAGGACCCACAGTGGTGGGCTCTGCCTCTCCAGTATGAAGCCAGGAGAGGAGCCCCAGGGCATTGCTGTTGGCACTGAAGCCCACTTGTGGAAAAGACTGTCCTGTTTGTGTTAGAGGAGGAGGTGAGGATACCGGCATAGTCTGTTTCTAAAGAAGGAAGCAAGGTTAAAAGGGAGGAGAGAGAGAGAAAAGGAGAATGTGGGAACTTAGAGCAGTCTAGTTCCCATCCACCTGTCTCAGTTATCCTGGGACCCAGCAAGAGTCCTCTGCTTCCCAGGACTGGTTATAAGAAACAACACAATTCATGGTTTGTGTGATAGATAATCTAGATTTCAATTTGATTCTTCTAGTATCACCATGGAAACAAACATCTGGGTCTATCTGTGAGGGAGTTTCTAGATAGGGTTGGTTGTGATGCACAAGCCTACCCAAACTATGGGTGGCTCCGTTCTGTGGGCTGAGCCACTGGCCTGGATGAAAAGGAGAACAGGAGCCAAACATGGTCGTTCACACTCTCTGCTTCCTGACCACAGCCACAGAGACCAGCCCCCCACACTCCTGCCGTTCCATTTTCCCTGCCAGGATGCACTGCATTCCTTGGAACTACAAACTAAGGAAATCCTTCCTCCCTAAGTTGAATTTGTCTGATATTTAGTCATAGCAATGACAAAATTGATACAATGTGTTTAAATCACGTTTCTGTTGCGTGCAGACCCAAAGTCCTAGCTATGTTACAAGGACACATGATTCCCAGGTAAAATATAACTGTTTATCATTTTCACTTTTCAAATTTTTATTTATTTCTTAGAGAGATGAAGAGGCAGATGGCGGAAGGGGGGCACAGGGGAGGGCGGGGGAGTATGGGCGCTCCAGGGCCTCTGGCTACTGCAAACGAACTCCAGATGCATTCGCCACCTTGTGTATCTGGCTTATGTGGGTGCTGGGGAATCAAACCCGAGTCCTTTAGCTTTGCATACAAGTGCCTTAACCACTAAGCCATTTCTCCAGCCCCTCGTTTGCTTTTCTTAAAAAACTTATATCTCCTTAAACATTTAACATGGATTCACATGTAATAATTACACATATGTATGGGTACAGTAGGATAATTCAGCATGTTTCTACAAGAGGTAGTGGTCAGATATTAAAGCTTCCATCTCCTTATCATGACTATTTGGAGGCTTGGAGCTCCTGTCTTCTAGTTATTCATGAAGAATATGTTAAAAGCATAAGCTCTTTGCAGGCAAAGGCAAGGAGTGACAAGAGGTTGTCTGTGGTCAGAGAACCAGAATTCCAGGCTTGACCTGGCCCATCCCTAGCCTATGAGAATCACAGCAGTTCAGGGTTACCAGAAGTCTCAGAGAACATCACATCAGCCCCATCCACTGGTGGCTATTCCAGGACTGAAAATGAGACACAAATTCTCAGTGTCATTCAGCATTTGTCAATATAAGATGAGGCCATGGTTTCTAACGGCCTCTCATCATATACGGTATGTAATGAGCCCCCACAATGGCACATGGGGCTTCACTCAGCCATGGGAACCAATCATGGGTTAAACTTGCTCCCTGCTCTCTGTGTAGAAAGCAAAACATGGTTTTCCTCTTGATCTGTAACCCTCAACCCATGAGCAGAGGTGGGTCTGGAAGGACATTGCAGGTGGATCCCGGTCTGGGACTGAAACAGGACGCCACAGTAACCGCAGCCTCGTCACACCTGTGCTCGCTCCAGCAAACCCCAGGATGGAGTCCTAGAGGCTGGTGGGGACAGAGCTGCTGAGTCTCCAGCCAGGAGCACTAATCACAGCGTGTCCGCTGCTCCAGGGGATGATTGCTTGTCAGGGTTCATTTGCGCTGCGAGCTGCAGACCCCCACACCCGCCAGACAGCCCTGGTGGCAGCTGAGGGGCCACGTCTCAGGAAGCAAAGGGAGAGAATTACTTCTCCCTGCTCCCATCTTCTTGTTTGATCTCACAGTTGGGTGCAGGGACATCTCAGGCTGGCTGAATGTAATAATGGAACTGTCACGGTCAGCCTGGCCCTGGGAGATGAACAGTAAGCACTCCAGGACATGATGCAGGTTACTCCCCACAGGGGCCCCTCAAATTAGAGTACCTCAGTGAGTAAGTCCCCCACCACCACCCCATGCTCAGCAGAGCCTTCTCCCTCCTCCGCCCCCTCTTACAGCTCTCCAAAGACCAACCTCATCTGGGTGTGATTCCCTGTGTGGCAAGTGCCTGATGACCGCAATAGGCGCATTGACTTCATGATGGTGAGACAGCAGGAGTGATTCTTGTTTTACCTGTGCTCATTTCTGTAGTCAGACAGGAAGGGGGACTTGTCATCTCATGTAACTAAGAAGTGCACGGGGTTCAAGTACAGCTGTGTCCAGTGCACTGGCAAGGTGGTCAGGCGCCCATCACACTAATTCTCATGGTCATGTTTTCCTCTGAGCAGACTTTCCTCTCCTCCCAAGAAACCCCACTCCTTCTTGAGGACCCCCAGAAACTCTAATAGAAAAAAAGTACTTTTCCTGCCATATAATTCTTTTAAAAAATATTTTATTTATTTATGAAAGACAGAGAAAGAATGGGCACACCAGGGCCTCTAGCCAATGCAAACCAACTCCAGATACATGTACCACGTTGTGCATCTGGCTTCTATGGGTGCTGGGAAATTGAACCTGAGTCCTTAAGCTTTGCAAGGAATAGCCTTAATTTCTAAGCCATCTCTCCATTCGCCCCCCCCCACCACCACCACATCCCCGCTGGCCAAGTAATTCTAACAAAGTACCAGAATGAAGTATCACTGGCCTGGCCAGTTCACATGTCCATTCCTGAAAACTGAGGGTGGGACCAGCCATGCTGAAATAAACTGGGCACTGAAGAGGATGGTGGTAGGTGATACAAAAATGAAGGAGCCATTACCCCCTGGGTCATGTGTATGCGGTCACTGCACGCTTGGGTGGTCCCAATCCTTTTGGTCTACTTCATTCATCTACTTTCTCTGGAGAGTCACCATTACTATTTCTATTTTATTGATTAGGAAACCATGGCAGAGAGAGGTCTCATAACACTTCAAGCCTGTGGGTAGTGCACTGAGGTTCGAACCTGTGACATCTGACTGTAGAGCATGTGTTTTGACGTCAGAGCCCAGAGGAGAGCTCCCTCTTCCTGGGGCTCTGAGCAGGTGTGAAGCATTCTTAAACACTGTTCATGTCAATGTTACTTGTCAGGGGAGGTGGGTCAGCGGTTAAAGTGCTTGCCATGCAAGCATAAGGAACAGAGTTTAGACACCCAGTACCCACATAAAAAGCCAGGCTTGGTGGCACACCCCTGCAAGACCGCTGAGGAGTCAGGGAATCCCTGGAGTTCATTGTCCAGTCAGTCTAGACAAACTAGAGAGCTCTAGGTTTGGCAAGAGACCCTGTCTGAAAGAATAAAGAGGAGAACAACTAAAGAAGAAACCTGATGTTGACTTCTGGTCCATGCACAAATACATGTGTGCCCACACACTTATAAACATATTCACAAGCATGCATTCCATGCCGACATATACATATACACAAAGAAAATGTCAATGGTTGATATTAATTGTGGAGGTCAAGCTAATTAGCAAAAGGCTAATCTCTGCACAGGCTAAGGCTGGGGGCGTGAAAACCTATGTGTCTTGGATGGAGTTCCTTGAGGACAAGAAACTCACAGCTTCTCCAGAGATCTCCTGATGAACACAAACAACTCATGATCTGATCTGCATCAACTCATGAACTATCTTGTGCTTTGACTCCATACCTCTCACTTCCTGAATCTTAAAATAAAAACTGTAGGCTGGAGAGATGGCTTAGCAGTTAAGCACTGGCCTGTGAAGCTTAAGGACCCTGGTTCAAGGCTCGACTCCCCAGGACCCAAGTTAGCCAGATGCACAAGGGGGTGTATGTGTCTGGAATTCGTTTGCAGTGGCTGAAGGCCCTGGTGTGCACATGCTCTCTCTATATATATCTGCCTCTTTCTCTCTCTGTCTGTTGCTCTCAAATAAATAAATAAAAATAACAAAATTTTTTTTTAAAAAAATGAAAACTGGAAATATACTCAGTGGAGGAACATTCACACTCAAATATATCTCTCTGGCCCTCCATGAAATCATATTTTGTCTGATGTGTGTTCATTTCATGTTCATCCAAACCTTTCTGGATGATGCAAATGGCACCCAAACAGGGACATTATAATTGCAGGTGGCACAAAAAGTGGAGGAAATGAGAAAAAGATTCAGGGGAGCTCCACATTGGAACCATAAGTAATGGGAATTCTGCCCGTCCTCTGGAGTGATTCAGTCAGGGGAACAGGGAGGACTAATTTTCTACAGAACAGAAAGAATATATTAAGGATTTTGGTATTTTCTTAAAAATCCTTAAGGGCTCACGTCTCAGAGGAACAACTCCTGAAGCTATTACAGACAGAAGTTGATATTAATTTTTGGTTTCCTGACATTGGCACAGTGGGTCTGGCACTGTGAACCGGGGTGGAGACAGAGTACGAGATGGCTCATGAGAAAGACGTCCAGAGTCGTCCCTCTCTGTCAGTGCTTCTCTCAGACCCAGTGCTTCTCTGGCATCTTCTTCCGATTAGGCAGCTACCATGAGACAGAGCCACCCACCCTGCCTGGTTCCACAGCAGTGACCAAGCCCTCCTTCACAGAGCCACAACATTCCTTCAAACATGTGTTAGATAATTTTGCTTACCTCTTTAAACAGAGCATGGCTTTTCTGGCGGATTATTGTATACAAGCTATTTGCCCAGATATTCTAACCACTATCCTACCTTCGGCAGAGCAACTAAAAACACTGTGGGAGAGCTACTCTTAAAGCAGGACATCCTGGATTCAAAATACATATTAAAAAATTGGCTTTCTCCTAAATTCTCTGCTTGTAATGATCGTGATAAGTCTTTAAATCTGGATTCTTACTAGGTGCTTGAAAGAGTTTCCCTAGCTTTGAAGGGCAAAATATATAGATAGAACAAAAGAGTATAAAGCCTTGATGTAAAATATTTCAAAAGCTATTTTGATCTATGAGGACTACTCCCTTTCTGCTGTTTGCTCTCAAAAACAAATGGATCTATATAAGTAGCTTCACAGTGATGTTTTAGGTTATTGAGCTTTACATCTCAAATGATACAAAGTTGCCACTTAATACACAAGGTTGCATCAATATTTAAGAACAAGAATTATGGTACTACATCCAAAGTGTTCTCCAGTTAAGTGTTAAACTCTTGTCCAATAATGAGAGTTGATTTATATGGGCAGTGTGAGTTATTATTTATTATTTTTTTAATTTTTATTTTAATTTTTGGTTTGTCAAGGTAGGGTCTCACTTTAGCTCAGGCTGACCTGGAATTCACTCAGGGTGACCTCGAACTCACAGTGATCCTCCTACCTCTGCCTCCTGAGTGCTGGAATTAAAGGCATGTGCCACCATGACCCACTTTGTTTATTTTTTTTAAATAAACAGTCATATAGATAAACCTTGAGTCCAAATTCCTTTAAAAATATAATATAATTAAAATTTTAAACAATAAGAGCAATTAATCTTAATCATGATTTTATTCTATAAGTTACTGTCTTAACTCTAATTTCACAAAAAGTCCTTATTGCTTATACTGGCCCCCAGAACTTGATGGATCTTGCTTCAATATTTTATTCTCTCCCTCATAGACAAATTCCCTCACCTGGGAGGTGTTGTGTGACATTTTATTTTTTTCTCTAAACATAACATAAAGCCATCTTGAGGTTAAAAAAAATACCTTGTCCAGGTAGCTACTATAACTTTAACACAAAACAATACAGTGAAACAAGGGCTATAGTGATGGCAATAGAGCTATTGACAACTCCATAATGGATGAAGAAACTGAGGGTCACAAGAGCCTCACCTGAGTTACAATCATTCTTTCCCATTTGCCCTCCTTCAATGTCAGTTTCCAAGGACAGTTGATACTCTATCTCTAAGATTGTCTAGTGTTATATAATAATAATAATAATAATAATAATAAATTTAAAAACTGACACATGACAAACTTAAAAACTATAGAATTCATTTGGCCTTTACAATGGTCTTTGTGGCTAAGCATGATGTACATTATCTATACTACTGATGTAGTAACATTAACTCATAAGTGAGTACTGATAAATTAAATATCAATTAGGTTGCTGACAGAAAGTTGGAAGAAGGCATTCTACATGCAGTTCAATGGGAGAAAGAGAAATCACCAGTGAGGAGACTCAACAGTGGACACTGCAAGCCTTATAATTGGCCTGCCCGCCCAAATGAGCCAACGGGTGCAATAGTGGCACGTCTAACATGTTGGAAACCAACTGCCCTCTAATTGGACTGGAGGTGTGCTCCATGGGAGGGAATACATCCCTGATACTGAAAACTTAAAACAGAGGTAGTCATGAGCCCTAGGGGTGTAAAATGTGCTGATGTCTGGATAAATGTACACACTATGCTTATCAAACTGCCCAGTAAGCACTTCTGTTAATGTTCATACTCTTATATTCACGCTACTCTCACTTTGGGTAGAGAATCTTCTCTTTTCAGAAGGCAGCGACCTTGGGATGACTCAGAAGGTATCATAGTGCTGGAAAGAAGTGACTGGAGTACTGAGTAATATCTCGATCACACCTGCCAAGTCTCAGGGACTAATGCAGAAGAGGTGGCAGAAATAATGTAAGAGCCAAAGGAAGGGCAGGACTCCTTACAACATGCTCCTCCAGATATAAAATGGCCTGTATATCCATGACCTCACAGTGCCTTACACTACCTACACAAGATCATGACATCAAAATAAAAGAAAGACTGATTAAGATGGGGAGGGGATATGATGGAGAATGGAATTTCAAAGGGGAAAGTGGGAGGAGGGAAGGTATTACCCATAGGATATTTTTTATAATCATGGAAAATATTAATAAAAATTGAGGAAAAGTTAAAAAATATATCAATTAGGTTACTTACCATCAGCCACTGTTATGCTAGTCTGTGTTCATGTTTTATGTAGTTTGTCTTTATGTGTTACTAAATTTATGGCTGTTAAATGTTCAAAAATACATGGATAAATATTAAAATAATACTAAATTGCTAAAATCAGGCTTACAATATATTTAAAATAATTCATGTCTAAGCTTTTGGCTTTATGCTTTGTTCATGCTTACTGCAACAATTTTAAAGTTAAATTCTAAATATATATTATGACTTAACTCTTTAACAAATTAATTAAATTGCATTTATTAACAAACCACAGAACTATGAATGCATTTTGTCTATATAATTGCTATACTTTCTATAAAGTACAGCTTCCCGGATTTTCATTTCTAAATTATAACAATAATAATAATGATAAAAATAATAAAAAGAACTCATTCAATATAAAGAGATAAAATTACAAATATAAAATATATTTTAATTAAAAAGACATGTTTTAGATAAAAAAGGACACATGGTATATAAAAAGTGTTATTTAAACAAAGAAAAGAGGGGCTAAATGATAAGGTCAATGTTACCCATGACTAAACTACATACTATTATCATTTTAAAGTTTTTTTGCTTATTTGTTTTTATTTTTGTTTTTGTTTTCAAGGTAGGGTCTCACTCTAGCCCAGGCTGATCTGGAACTCACTATGTAGTCTCAAGGTGGCCTCAAACTCACAGTGATCCTCCTACCTCTCAAGTGCTGGGATTAAAGGCATGTGCCACCATGCCCGGCTACTTTTAATTCTTTTGTTGTTGTTGTTGTTTATTTTTATTTATTTATTTGAGAGTGACAGACTCAGAGAGAGAAAGATACAGAAAGAGAGAGAGAGAGAGAGAGAGGGAGAAAATAGGCCTTCAGCCTTGCAAATGAACTCTAGACGCTTGTGCCCCCTTGTGTATCTGGCTAACGTAGGTCCTGGGGAACCAAGCCTTGAACCAGGGTCCTCAGGCTTCATAGGCAAGTGCTTAACCACTAAGCCATCTCTCCAACCCTACTTTTAATTGCAATGGTCCTTTTAATGGCCAAAAAGATGGTCTCATGGCTGCTCAAACTCAGAGCAACCCAACTCAATCCTGGCCAGCCCTCCACTCCTGCTGCAGACCAGTAAGGCCCTACTGTGACCTGACGGAGCCTGAAGAAACTTTCCCATAGGATTGGGGTGGTTCTGACTGCGCTGGGACAAGTGAAAGTCCCCCACTATGCTTGTGGGCTTGATGGCAGTCACTTCCTGGGGGTAATGTGTGTGCCTGGGGTAAAAGGGAGCACATTGGCTTTCCTTGCTGACCTCCCTTTACAGAAGCCTGTTACATGGATGGCTCTGCCTTTCCCTATGTCAATAACATCACTTCTTGGCTAGGAGGCATACAAACAGCCTCCTGAAATTAACTAACAATTCCATCTTATCCACATTTCACCCCAGAAATCAATTATTGGCCCACTCATTTGTCAGTATACATGGGTTAGAACAATTTACACCTTTTACTCAAGCTACAGCTTTGGCTCCCCATTATAACCAGCCAAGCTGAATTTTGGGTTGTGAGTAGTTATGCAAATAGCAAAGAAAAAAAATGTGTCAGCCTCCCATACCCCATTGCTCTGTCCATATAGTCCCTTATCCTGGGTATCAAGAAATTCCATGGGAAATGTGTCCGGGCCCTACAGGACTTGTGCCAGATCAGGAAATTATTCTCTTATTGATTGGGGCCCTAAAGATTGGATTCAGGATAAACATGTCCATGCTTTTCTGTCTATACTTCTATCAGTGGCTCAACAGTATACAACAATAATTCTACTATATGAAAAGAAAAAGGGCTATACAGGCTCCAACCCTTTTTAGAAACACACACACACAAACCTCAATTCAATGACTTGGCTTCACCTTTTTAAAATTATTCAATGTGGGAAAGTAAATTTACAAAAGTAAAGAATGTCTTTTTGCTTACATTCTACTGCTACCACACTGGACCAGTTCATCCTTGCACTCCCCATCTATATGTCTTTCTTATTGGCCATTTTAGTATTATATAGCGCTCTCTCATGCGCGCTCTCTCTCTGTCTCTCTGCTTCTTTCTCCCTCTCAAATAAATAAATAAGTAAAAATATATTTTTTAAAAAGGAGGGAGTGTTGGAGAGATAGATAGCTTTGCGGTTGAGTCACTTGCCTGCAAAGCCAGAGGATTCTGGTTCGACTCTCCAGGACCCATGTAAGCCAGATGCACACAGGGGCGCATGCATCTGAAGTTTGTTTACAGTGGTTGGAAGCCCTGGTGTGCCTGTTCTCTCTCTTTCTCTCCTTTGCTCCCCCTCAAATAAATAGAAACATATTTAATACTATACAGAAGACAATCTCTCTCATCATCTGTGCTATTCCAGGTACTACTAAGCTTTGCCTGCTTGCTTCTTAATAGAGGTGTGTTTATGTGATGTGAGCCCTGTATCTTATCCCAGTAAGATACGGAGCCTTAAGAAGAATCCAGGGCTCTTACTAGTTAATTAATTAGTATAATACTTCAACAGGACTCAATGGTTTTTGTCATGCTTATAGTCACTACAGTCACTGCTGTCTTTATCCTAGCTGCTTCTGTCATGACAGTGACAAAAGTTACCTAATCTACTCTAACAACACCCTTTGCATATCAAATTGTGTGTAAACAGGTACCATTACCATACAACACGGGATAGACCACTAATGCAGTCAACTATAACATATGTTGGGGACCAAACTCAAGCAACTCTGCTCCAGACAACTTTAAGTTGTGATTGGGGATGTAAGTCCATATGTATGACTCCATACCTTTAATACAAATCTAACCATACATGGGACAAAATTAATAAACATCTTCAAGTGTCCCAGCTTAATTATATTACTAGAAATATTCATTGAAAACATTACCAAATTAGTCAAACAGTACTGGTCTTACAAAACAAAACAAAAAAAGATATCTTGACCCCATGGTTTCACCAACAATTTGGCTTGGCTTAATCCATCTTCCTTCCACTTGGCCTTCCATTTGGGAGGCCATTGGATTCATTATCCGTACTCTGTTCTTTGTATCCCATGTTCTATGGAAGCATCAACCTAGAAATACTTACTAGCAACAACAATACGTTTATTCCATCAGACTGCTTTTGAAAGCAAAAGGCTAATCTTTGCACAGTCTTAGCCTGGGGACATGAAGAACTATGTGTCTTGGATAGAGTTTCTTAAGGACAGGAAACTCACAGCTTCTCCAAAGATTTCCTGACAAACATAAACAAACAACATGATCTGATCTGATGTGAACTCACGATCTGTCTTACGCTGTGATTCCCCATAGTTTTGACTGCCTGAATCTAAGTAAAAGCTATAAGTACAGTCCGTGGGGGCGCACTCATGCTCAAATGCATTTCTCCCACCCTCCATGAAATCATATTTTACCTGGTATGTGTTCATTTCAAATTTCTCCAAACACCAATGGACAGTGTACATAGTTAATGATAAGTTCTTTTCATATTATAAAAACTCCTGATGTTTTTTCTTCTGTAAGTAAACAAAGATTCCACTCATAGGTCAATTTGACCCCTTAATTAGCAGCTGTGGGACTCTCCCTTGTACCCTGAGCATGATGACTAACCAGCTGGACTACCAATATGCAGGCACAGCCATCCCGAACACTCCACAGACACTTGAGACAACTCTGGAAAGCTCTCAGCCTCAGCCAGGTCAGTTGGAAGCAGTCTGTGCAGAGCTTCTGCTCTCAGAGACTTGATGAACTCTGGATGCCCCTACCATGATTTCCCCACTGGCCAGAGGGGGAGCCCCTCTCTTGGTTGAACAACTAATATGACCACTGAAAGGCACGGCTGTGATTGGTCCAAAACACAAGCCTCAGAGACTGGCTTGGTACTAAAGGGCAAGGCTGTGATTGGCCCAAGCAGCTATGACTGGTGCAAACACCCTCTGGAGCTGTGTAAGCAGGCCAGGCTGGGGCACTCTCTGGTGCTGTCTCCCCTGCCGTAGTAACAGGGCCAATGAAGGCTTCTCTGGGTGTCCTTCCTGGCTGACGTTCAGCAGGGTGGGCTGAGCTGCTGACGCAAAGACAGAAGCAGCAGAGACGGCAGACAGCGGCAGCAGTAACAGCAGCAGCTGTGGACCCGAATCCGGACGTGCCTAGCAAGCCAGGGCACCCAGCCCTGCAGCCCTCAGGCAATGGGCCTGCACACCACAGGGACACTGACCTTGCCTTGCACCCATTCCTCAGCAGCCATCGGGTCCTGAGTAGTGATGGGTTCCTGGATCCTGAACCAAGTGTTGGTGGGGGCCTCTGAGCTGTGGAAGGGGCGCTGACAGTGGGAGAGGCTGCAGAACAGTTTGAGAGCAGCCAGTGAAGGGAGAAGAAGGGAAGCAGAGAGAAAACAAAGAAGGATAACAGGCCACAAGGAGCCAGATGAATTCCAGGGAGCTATCAGACCTTCAGGGTTGAGGGTCTCAGTCCCCAGGTTGAGAGCCGTGACACTGGCTGTTGGCAGTGTCTTCCATAGTTCATATTGATTGTTAACTTGCCATTATGGTGATGATGGTGATGATGATGATGTTACCTTTTGCTGCTCTAGAGGTTGAATGTAGGACCACACTCATGCTAGACCAGTGGTCTACCAATGAACTACCCCTCCACATACATGCATCCCCTGCATCAAGAACTAGAGGTCCATAGGATCACCAATGCGAATGGCAGGATTGTGTTTGGACCCCAGAACAGAGAGACAGAGAGGGGCATTGAGTGACTGGCATGGTCCTCTCCTGTCTTCGCTTCTCTCCAGCTCTTCCCATTTCTCCCACTCTCATCACGTTTGCAGACTTTGTTCCTCCTCTTGTCCCAGGACCTGGCAGACCTCCACCACAGATACTTTTACTGGGGCAGGTATGGACAAGTAGAGACATTTCTTCTCCTGGGTATAATTCCAAATTCCTGACTGGCCCAGATGGTGGCTATTTCTGACGGTTACCTGTGGCAGGGGAGTTAGGTAGCACCCCATGGGGGGAGTCCTGAGTGCTGACCGTCCCCATTCGTGCTTGTGCCCTTCCTGACCATGGCGGGGGGGGGGACTTCTTGCCAGGTGCTCATGCAAGGGGAGGTCTGATGCGGATTCTGGCCAGACTGGGGATGAGTTCCAGCCCTGAGCCAGAGCTTGGACCGCTTTCAGACTCTTCAACTTATCTGTCCATGTGCTGGAGTGGCTGGCAAGGTGTCAGGCAGTGGACACGCCTTTTCCTGGGTCCCTAAGTAGACATCTCATGAGGCAGAGCCTCAGATGAGCTCAGTGGACATAAAGTCTGCATGGCAAATATGCTGATGGGGACTATTGCTTCCTGCTCAGAGCCAGCCTTGCTGCCTGACAGTGATGGGCTAGAGGGGCCCTCGGTGTCACTGCGTGTTCCAGTGATTCTTCCTCCAGCTTCCAGCTCGCCAGCCCTGCAGGATGCACTGACAGAGGCATGTGAGCACCAGGCCAGTTAAATGAGGGGCTGGGTGAGCAGCCACACAGGACTCCATCCTGCCTCATGACTCTGCCTTGGATTTCATGGCTCTAAAGCCTCCTGGGCAGGTAGCTCTGGCCACCCAGAGATATGAACACCCCTCAGTGAGAACAATGCAGGATGTGTCTGCTGTCACATCGAATGCCGGCTCTGAGCCTGACCCCTGTCATCCATCACCTCCCTCAGCGTCCACACCTCATTCCCGGGGAACTGCAGCCCTCCCACCACCTTGACCCTCTCTCCCCTCCTGTCACCTCCAGAGAAAGGTGGGAATCAAGCTGTCCAGCAGCCGGAGGAGAAGGCAGCCTTGCGGGGTGGCATGCTCTCGGGCTGTCTTTCTGCTCCGGCCCTTTCAGAGGGAATTTTCACTGTAATTATCACATGCGGCCTCCCAGGCAAACGGTGGGATGGGGTATCACCCGCAGAAGCTGCCTGACTCATACAGGGATGAACCCGATTAAAGAAGCCCGTGAGCAGGGTGAGGTCAGAGAGAAGAAAACCAGCTGATTCACAGTGCGGGTCGCCCAGAACGGCAGGCTGAGTAATCATCAGCGGAGCTCGGGCCCCAGACAGCCAGCACTAAATTAGTCCTACATCTCCCAGCGTCCCCTGCAGTTCATTTGTCACCAGGGCCAATGGATGGCGATCAGAGGTGACTTGAATCATTTCCAGCATGAGGCCGTTAGGGGTGGGTGTGGCACCCTCCCCTGCTGTGGTGACCACAGTGGCCATGTGTCCCTGGTGAGACAGATAGACCTTGCCTACCTTGACCAAAAGCATCCAATACAAACAGATGCATTGTCTAGGGGCAGTGAAGGGATGAAAGAGAGGATGATGTTTCTATGCTTCCAACATCTCACTGTCAGAGACTTTATCCAGATGTGGCTTGCCAAAAATGGTTTCTTCTTCCTTCTGGCCTGTGTCAGGGCCACGAGAGTCATCCTGGAGGGTGCTGCCATCCTCGCTGGGGAGACTTGTGTCTCCCAATTTACCTCCCACGCCACAGGCCTTTGGAACAGGGGATCCTCCTCACAAGGGCTTCCACACAAGCAAAGTCTGTCAGCCCAGCAAGGCCGGCCATCATTGTGCCCTCTTCCATGGTCTGTGCTTTTGGAATCTGAGAACTCTGCGCCCAGCTGCAGACCATGGGGGTGTTGTCCTGCATTTTCTCCTAAACATGTCATTTTCTGTCATTCAGTTCCGCTCCTTACTCACTTGGTGTTTCATGGGTGTGCAGAGCCTCTCTTGACCGTGTGTGTGACTGCTCTGGCACTGCTGGGCGAATCAAACATTTGTCCCTTCATTGAGTCATGTCAGTGTATTTTAAATTTCAAGTCAAGAGTAGATTTCTCATTCATCTTTCTGCACTTGCAAATGTCATTGTCTTGTCAAATGGTGTGATTTGTGTATCATTTCTCAAGTGTGACACAAAGCTCTTAAGGAAAATGATAATCTCCTTATGTCCCTCCTAATGTTCTTTCTTTTGTTCCTTCTTTTTTCCTAATGCTCCAAGACAGCTTGGTTAAAAATATATACATATCCTTCTTTTCTAGTTGAAGAACTCGCTTGTCTTAGTCTATTTTCTGTTGCTATCTGCAAATGCAACTTATTAAGAAATGAAGTTACCTGGGACTCATAGTGTGGAGGCGGAAGCTCAAGTTCGGTGGCTCCTTCTAAGCAAGGGCCTTATGCTATGTCAAAACATGGTGGACGGTGTCACAGGAGGGAGCAAACTGAGAGTGGTGACGAGGCACATGCAGGCGGATAGGGCAAAACAGCAGGGTAAGCGTGATTTGGCACAGCCTGCTCGCTCAGTACCTGATCCAGTCCTGAGAGACACAACCCCCTCCCGGGAGACCTAATATGGTCCTGAGAGGACTAACTTAGTTTCTCGACAAAGACATTAATCCCTTCTTGGGGCATCACACCATGTCCTGATCACTTTCTACGAGTCCCACCCTTTGTCCTACCACCTCTCAAAATATTGTCGGAACCAGCTTCTAGTAAATGAAACTTCAGTAGACTAGCCATATCTGCGCTGCAAAAACTCTCACACCAATTTTTAAAAACCAAACTTTTCCCTTCCTTCCTTCCTTTCTATCTGTCTTTCTTTCTCTCTCTCTTTCTTTCTATCTGTCTTTCTTTCTTTGCACAGTGTGTGTGTGCATGTCCTCTAACTGCTGCAAATAAACATTAGGCACTTGTGCCATAATTTGCATCTAGATTATGTGGGTGGCTGAGGAATTAAACCTAAACCGTGGGCTGGCAGGATTTGCAAACAAGTGCCTTTAACCACTGAGCAATCTCTTCAGCCCTGTTTAGTATTTTACAAGCGCAAGCTCATTCTTTCTTTCTTTCTTTCTTTCTTTTTTTTTTTTTTGGTTTTTGAGGTAGGGTCTCACTCTAGCCCAGGCTGACCTGGAATTCACTATGGAGTCTCAGGGTAGCCTCGAACTCACAGCAATCCTCCTACCTACCTCTGCCTCCCAAGTGCTGGGATTAAAGGCATGCACCACCACGCCCGGCAAGCTCATTCTTTCTTTATGAGAGAGAGATAGAAGGGAGATAGAGAGAGAGAATTGGTGTGCCAGGGCCTCCAGCTGCTGCCATCAAAGTCTACCTGCATGCACCAACTTGTGTGCATGTGCGACCTTGTGCATGTGCGACCTTGTGTGTTTGGCTTAGGCCTTGACTGCTAAGCCATCTCTCCAGCCGAAGTTTACTCTGCTCTCAGCCATTCTTCAAGTCTCTCGTTACTGGAATGTTTTGCCAAAGGTTCTGATCATTTTGGACTTGTAGGTCTGTGTCTTCCACCAAATCTGCAAAGTTGTCAGCCACTGCATGTCCCAGCATGCGTTCAGCCCTGTTCTCTGCACTGCTCCTTGAGTTCTGATGTATGAATGTTGAACTTTTTCTCTTTTTTTTGAGATTTTTTTTTTTTTTTTTTGAGGCAGGGTCTCTTGTAGCCTAAGCTGGCCTCAAACTTGCTCTGTAACGGATGGTGACCTTTAAGTCCTGATCTTCAGGTCCTACCACACCATGTCATTCCCCCACAGGACACAAAATGTCTGGGCTTCCGACTGCTGACATGTCCCGCTGGTGTGGTGGCCACCACAGGTGAGGACACAGGGTGCGTCATGGACTAGTACATGTGCATGCACCATGCTTACCACACACACACACACACACACACACATTATGTACATACATGCACAAAATTAATTCATTAAAAAACACAAAGTCTTCAAGTGGTAAAGTGCCAGACCTATAAGAGGATCTACCTACCCTCAGGTCCTGCGATAACAAGTGCCAAGGTCTAGGTACCCACCTCTGCACTACCATTCTCAGAGGTCTTGCCCAGCACTGCTGAACCGTTGTGGATTAAGTCACCAGGGGCTGCGTCACCAAGCCAGCCACAGTCCCTAGGACCAAAGACTTTCTCTTCTGCTTCCTATGGTGAGCCCCGCTGCCTTCCCCATCGTTCCTGATTCCTTTGAGCAAGTAGCCTAGCCAGGGTGCGGTGGGCCTCAGGCTGCCATGCAGACTGAGCCTCCTGCTTCTCCTCCTCCTCCTTCTACATCCTCCTTTAGCATCCAGAGGGAACGGCACGGGTGCCAGGTCCACATGAGGCTGAGTGACAGCGACAGGCTTCCAGCGCAAGTGGACAAGGGCACAGCCAGGACAGGCGGTGCAGACACCAGAGACAGAGCAGAAGACAACACGTGAATGAGAAACGGGTGACTTTAGAGGACTGGGCAAAACATTAAGGTTCTGTCAACAAGATATTGTCACAGCAATGGCCTTCCATTGTGGGGAGCACTTGGTGTTCTCTGAGACTTTGGAAACACCTGAGTGTGCTCTGTCTTCAAGGATGCCGCGAAGAATTCTACAGTGAGCCTGATCCCAGCATGTGGAAAGCGTCCTCGGCCTTGACGGGGCTGGTAGCCACCCCAGGCTCTCACACGCTTCCGGCTACAGGGGCCACAGGCTGGAAGAAGCAGGGGCTCACAAGGGCCTGGGGACCTCAGCGCCTGTGCCGCCCCCACCGCTCCTCCCAGCAGGTCAGGTGCAGGGAGGTTAATGGAAACGCAGGGCAGCAGGCAGGAGGGAAATGGCTTGGTGTTTTTCTCTGGTGTCCTCTCTGTGGCCTTGGTCATCTTGACCTTTCCCTGGCTCAGGGCTCATGATTTGAAAGTCCCTGTGACTTTTCTAGGTTAGATGTTATTGTTTGGGCTAAAGGCCACTTTGAGATTTACAGAGCAAAACACAGATACAGCATGATCCACAGAGTTAAGTCATGAGTTCTCATAGGACTCTGATTTAGTGGCTCCTTCTGAAATCAGTTTTTAAAACTTATTTCTTTATCTGCAAGAGGAGAAAGATAGAAGAGAGGCAGACAGAGAGAATGGGCCCAGCAGGGCCTCCAGCCACTTCAAACGAACTCCGGGTCCATGTGCCACTTGTGTATCTGGCTTTATGTGGGTACTGGGGAACTGAACCTGGGTCGCTAGGCTTTGCAGATAAACGCTTTAAGAGCTGAGCCATCTTTCCAGGCCCTGAAGTCACTCTTGCCTGGGCTTCCACAGAGATTGCAGACAGGTGCTTATCTAGCTTCAGGGCGTGATTTCTGGTCCCAGATTCATCTTACCACAGCCCCAAGCTGTCACTGCCCAGGAGCCTTGTGGAAGCTGCGTAGCCTGGCAGAGCAGAAGGCAGAGGGAGAGACTCGGAGGCCGTGGGCTCCCTGTAGGTAAAGCCCAGCTTCCTGCCTCAGTTTCCTCACTGGTACCTCATGAGAATAATGAAGCCCCTGTGTGGCTGCTGGGAGGGTTAAGTGAGGTGCCTGGCACAAAGTCAGCTCTCAGAAAAAAATAATCATGCAAAGACTATGAACTCAAGGCTTCTAGAATATTCCATCAGACTCAGTTAGGAAATTAAAAGGCAAATTGGAAGCATTTTTTTCTGCCTCACACTGAACCACATGCAGGACCTGAAGCCCCAAACTAGGAGGAGATAACTGCAATGGAACAAAATTTAGTAAATGGGCTGGCCCTGACTGGCTAGGACTCCCACGGCTCCACTGGGGAAACAGTCCAGTGGCTGGATCAAGGCGTAGTGAGGACAGAGCAGAAGCTATGGAAAGTGTGATCAATCTCGACTGGGGTCAGCTGAGTCACATATACCAAAAGGCTCTGGATTTATTCCCAAAGCCAGGGCTGGTGCTCATAGCCCAACAACCAGGCACTCTGGGCAGCATGTAGTGATTCGGTCCACCAGGTCCCTCCAGAGTTGTGCTCTCTGTTCCATCAGTCCCAGGGTAGACCCCAGGGGGAGGGACAGGGATGACAGGACAAGAGTCCAGGGCAGAGCGTGGCTTCACCCTCCCCCTGGAGCCTCACCTACCTCCACACAGATAGGCTGAGGGATCAGAGCCAGCTTCTGTGAGGGTGCAGGGGCAGCGTGGGTGCAGCCCAGATGGGGCAGAGATGGGTGGTTCTGGGGCGTGATGACAGGATGTGATGAAGGAACTAACATGACACTGGTCTCTGGACACTGGAGCAGGTCAGACTCCTGCAGGATGGTGGTTAGATACTGACACCCTAGCCTCCTCTCTGAAGCTGGGCTCCAGGGTCTAGGAGGATGGAGAGAAGCCGCATGTTAACAAGCCCCTCCTCTCTGCAGCATGCAGTTGCTGGCCATGCTTTGAGGGCCCCAAGACATCATCTCAAGACCTCGGTAGGTGGAATCCAAACACATAACTGATGGAGGCTGGGACTGAAAGGCACTGAGGGGCCGAGGGTCTATCTTTTGACCGTGAATGTAGGGAGGCATATGACTCCCTCTCTGGGCCTGTTTCCCAATCTAAGTCTGGGGTGGCATCAGCCCTCTTCATGGGTGGGGCGAGGATTAAGTCAGTGCAGGCATGTCACTTTAGAATGGCCCAAGTCTGTGCCCTTCCAGATTCCTATCAATGCCCTCCCTATCAGTGACAGCCAGGATTTGCTGCTCTAAAGTCTGTCTGGGGACAACAGGGTATGCCCCAGCTCTAGAATAGCCTGAGATCCCCTGGGAAGGTAAAAGTCTGGCCAGGTGCCCAGCCAGTCCACTTCAGGCAGTCTATGGAAAATAAATGGTTATCCTAATGATAAACATATTCTTGGCAAGTGCTGTTCAAACAGAATTACCAGGGCCTTTTGTCACCAGAGTGGGTGGTACACAGCAGACATCTGAGAAAGTGCCAAATATGTAATTATTTAGACCATCCCCCAGGTACAGGCACATCAGCAGGAACTTTCAAATCCAATCAGACCTGCCTTTGGGGTCTGCAATGGTACAGGGTGTGGGGATGGACAGACCCCATGCTGGGCACCCCCACCCAGGGGTTTTCAGATGCTCCTCTGCATCCCTGGAGGCCCCATGTAAGCAGCTCCACTGGGGAGGCAGGGCTCAGCCCAGTGCCCCTCACTGAAGGTTCTGGAACCAGAAAACAGGTGAGTGGAATGGGAAGCACTTGTGTTCAGGATCATCACCGTCAATGTGATGACGGTGATGATAATGCAACGGTGGTTGTGACGATGATGGTTTTGATGATGATAGTGACAGTGGTGATGGTGTTCATGAGAACAGAATTATGGTTGTGACAATGCTGATGGTTTTTATGATGATAGTGACAGTGGTGATGGTGGGGATGGTAATGGAATGATAGTTGTGACAATGATGATAACAAAATGGTGGTTGTGACAACAGTGATGTTTGTGATAACGATGGTGACAGTGGTGACGGTGATGATGATAACGGATTGGTGGTTGTGACAATGGTGGTGGTTGTGATAATGATGGTGACTGGAGTGATGGTGGTTGTTGTGGTTACATTCTAGTGGCTGGTACAGAGCACTTGACCAAAAGCAGTGAATGGGAGGAAAGGGGTTATTTGATTTACAGTCACCAGAGGTAGCTTCCTAATGGCATGGCTCCAGCAGAAACTGGACATCACTCCTTACCATAGCAGTGGAAAATAGCAGCAGGAGAGTGAGCTGAATTGGGACAAGGGGAAGTTGGGCTATGACAGCCCACAAGCCTGCCCCTAGCAGCATACCTACTTCAGCAAGGCTCCACCTCCCAAATTGCCATCAGCTGGGGTCTAAGAATTCAAAACACATGAGTTTATGGGAGGCCTCTGATCCAACCCACCACATTCCACCCTAGCCCTTCAGAGTCATGACCGTCTCATGATGAAAATTACATTCAGTCCAACTTCAAAAGTCCCCATGGTTTCTTTTCTAAACCAGTCCCAACACTGTTTACTAGTCCAAAATCTACGGTTTTATCTGAGACTAAAGATAGTCTCTTAAAAATAAGCCTGTAAAAATTAAAACACAAAGCTAAATACACATGAGTCACAGAGTAAACATTCCCACTGCAAAAGATGGCATAACAAGAAAAGTTTGAACCAATATAAGACCTAAAACAAGCATTCCAAATGTCAAATTCTGAAGCTCCAAGTCTAATATATAGGAACTGAGACAGTCTCTGGGGTTCTAATTCCACCCTTCCTGCTGGGCTTCCCAGAGCCTGAGAAGAATCAGTCCTAAGCCAACAGCTCCCCTTGGTTTGGTAGCAATTTTATTGTTCAGGGATCTCAAAGTCTTGGGGTCTCCACTTAAATCCACAGTTCACCCATGCAAATGGCCTTTTGGGATCTCCATGAAGGGCCTCAACAACCCTAAATTGTATTGGCCAGTGGCCATCTCCAAAAACAAAGCATTGCATATCCATTTGACCTTCCTTTCTTGCATTTGTTATAGTTCCCTATTATCAGATAGGCTATCCTACTTGTCACTCCAAAGGGGAATAAATCCAACTTTGAAGATCCAGACACTCCTTCAGCACTCAGGCCCCCTACTTTCAAAAAAGCCAGCATTCCTTCCTAGTATGTCCTAGTGTGGAACAGCTGGCCCAATCTCAGTGGTGGTAATCTCACAAAATTGTCACTGAACCAGGCTGTAGCCTATAGTCCAAAACTTTTATTTATATCTGTGATGTATCTTTCCACTCACACCAGTACATGTGTCTTAAACTCAACCCTGCTAAAGTTCTAAGGACATAGAGACTGCTGCAAGCCTCTTGCACAAACTGCATCTAGTCCAGTCTCAACAAAGTTCTTCTCCTCTTAAACCAAGCCTACACATTCCACAGTACTTTCCGCATTTAGATCTTTCAGTTCTCACAAGAATAATCAATCCGTCAGGTTCTGCCTATGAAACATAGTCATGTGTCTGTTAGTCTAAAGTTCAAATTTTTTTTACATCCCTTCCACAAATTGGTTCCAAAAGGTCAAGAGCCACATGGCCAGATTTTTAGCAGTAGTAACTGCATTCCTCTGGCACAAATTTTCTGTTGCAGTTACCTTTTCATTGCTGAAAAACACCTGACCAAAAGCAGCTGATGGGATAAACGGGTTTATTTTGGCCTGTAGTCTTGAGGAGAAGCTTCCTGATAGCAAGAGAAAGGATGGCACGAATAGAGGTTGGACATGGCTCCTTGCCACAGAAGGTGTAAGATAGCAGTAAGAAAATGAGCCAAACTATGGCAAAGGGGAAGCCGTGCTATAATCCCCCTAAGCCCACTCTCAGAAACACACCTCCTTCAGCCAGGCCCCACCTCCCAAATTGCTGCTAGCTCAGGACCAAGCATTCAAAGCACACGAGTTTGTGGAGGACATTTGGTGCAAAACACCACACCACAGTGATGATGATGATGGAGGTAGTGGTCATGGTTATGGTGCATATGGTGATAGTGGTGATGGTGACGGTGGTGCTGATAATGGTGGTGGTAATGGTGATGATAAGTCCACATAACATTACTCATAAAAGCGATCTCGTGACTGACCATCCCAGTTGGGATGCTTTGGAGTGTGACAAGGAACATTGCTCCAGCCCTCCATAGGTCCCTGGATAGTGTGATTCTTCCACTTGCTTCAACTATCAATTTATAGGTCACCTCCCCTTAATGCAACTCTTGATCATACTGTGCCTCACTGCCTTTCCTACTCTGCCATGTTCCTGTCTCCACCCCACCCATGTGTCATATAGTGATCAGTTGTTTATGTGCCTGTCATCTTTTCCCATTAAGGTGTAGACTCCGTGGCAGGGACAGGTGATGGGATTGGTCTTTTCTGTCCAAAGCTGTGTTCCAGGGCCTGGAACAATGTCTGACCCATAGGAGCAACTTATCAAACTATGGGTATGTGAGTGAGGGAATTCATGGGAAGTTACAAGATAGAGAAACTAGAATAGGAGCCTATGCTTCCTCAACATGAGAATACCTCTCCCAAGGAATGTTCTAGGGCCCTTCTCACTGCACAGACCCACGAAGATGCTGCAACTGGCATCTGGAGCTGGGCTGAGTCCTCCGAGGTGTCAGTGGCAATGTCCAGAGATACCAGAGGAGACCGCCAGTTGAGACCACTACTCAGGTCCTAACTTAACCACCACCTCCCGGGACACCTGCCAGGTATATGTTACAGGCCCACCTCCTCTTCATCAAGGAGGAGGCAACACCCATCCTTGTGTAATGGACAGCTCGGGCATGGCTTTTCCTTCTCTGCTTATGGTTCCTCTTCTGCTGTCATTGTCTGTAAAATGCCAGAATGCCTTTGTACCAGCATGGCACTCCCATCTTCATTGCTTCTGATCATAGAAAGCGTGCCACAGCAGAAGAAGGCAGCCATTCGCTCTTGTCCAGTTCCAGTGTGGGTGACAACCGTTCTTACCACGCAGACGTGGTGGGCCCCACTGCAAGGTGTGCTGTTATCTGAAACAAGCAGGGTGCACTCATGAGAACACAACATGAACAGACAGGGTTCTCTCTGTCTCTGTCTCTCTCTCTCCGTTGTTTTGAGCTGGAGTTTGCTAAATACCCCCACTTGGGCTCAGAGGACAAGGGGGGAGAGTGGGTGTGGCTCTTCCCACTGTTCTGCGTGACGACATACCTGTGGAGGTGCTCTATGTGGCCACTGTGGGGCCTGTGACCTCAGAGGGCGAATCTTCAGACAACAGACCACGATGGTGCACTGGAAGGTGCCCCTGGCCTCTTTGGTTCGTTTTGTGTGGTCCTGGTGATTGAATCTAGGGTCTTGAATATTATAGGCAAGTTCTTTACTATTAATCTACACTTTTAGCCCCTTTTTTACCTTTCATTTCGAGTCTCCCTAATCTGCTCAGGCTGGCCTTAAGCCCACTCTGTAGCCCAGGGAAGTCTTAAACTTCCAATCCTCCTGCTTAAGCCTCCTGAGTAACAAGGCTTAGAGGTATGCACGTCCAGGCCTGGCTATCTAGCTAGTTTTAACTGACTGACCACAACAAATAATCAAGAAAATGGTTCCTCTGCCATCTGGACCATTGTTCCCCATGTTAATTGCCTTTATTGTCACTGTGACAAAGCAGCTGACAAAAAATAAGCTTAAGTGAGGAAGAGTTTATTTCAGCTTACAGTTCCAGGTTTCGTTCCTTCGTGTCAGGGAAGCCTGGCGGCAGGAGCTTGAGGAAGCTCCTCACGTTCAGAGCAGAGAGTGACCTCTGCCGCTGCTCAGCCAGCTCGCTCCTCTTCACACAGTCGTGGACGTGGCCATGGAATGGAGCTGCCCGCAGTTAAGGAGGATGTTCACCTCAATTATCCTCGTCAAGATGAGCCCTCAGAGGCAGGCCGGGGCGAACCCAGTCTAGGTAATCCCTCGCAGGTGACCTGTCAAGTTGACACTCCATGTAAATCAGCACAGTCCCAATTTCCAAGGGGAAACAGGGTTGTCCCTGGGCCTCTCAGCACTTCTGTGTCCGTGTGAAGGCTGATGGAAAACTAGGGCCCAGACAAAGGCTAGTGAAGATTGGGGTCCCTCCAGCAGGTGAAGAATCCTGTCTCTCGGTGCTTTTGGACTGAGCGTGGGGACAGGCGGGGACGTCCAGAACGAGTGGTGACAGGAAGCCTAGAACGGCCACAGCCAATTAGACAAACACATCCATTAGCAGCTACGCCTGCGTCCTGATTTCCTGTCACACGTCCGCGTTTATGCATTCATGCCAGCACGTTCCTCCCCTCTCCCCTCTTCCCATTCTCATTTTATATGCAAGTGCCAGGAAGTGAACTCGCAATGGAGTCTCAGGAACCGAGCAGTCAGCGGGCCGTGACCGGGGCTGAGGAGTACTTCAGAGCCAGCAAAGGAGCCGGTGAGTCCTAGACTGCGCCGCCTCCTGGGCAGCAAGATCTCCTCACGTGGAGCCAGATCGCTGCCCCTTGTTAGACGGAAACACGGAGCTCGTTTGCTGTTGTCTGGGATCCAGACACGCGTGGAAATGGGCGTGTTGATGCGGCCGCTGTGGACCGCACCAGCTATAAATGTCTGCGTCTCTGCTCCGAGGCACGCTTGGCTTCCTGATGTGTGCTGGTGGCAGTGGGCCTGCTCTTCTCATTTTCTGGTTGGCATGGCAGTAAACCCGGCCCGTAGAGGGCAGTGGAGGCACACTGCAGGAGAGGGAATTACCTTCCTAGTTCTGGAGTATTCTCTCACTTAGCACACTAACGCAATAGGACTGGCTGTCTCAGCCCCAGCCCTAGAACCCAGGTGTCTTCTCTGACACCCACCTGCTGCAGGGTCCCCAGTGTGCAAGTGGCCAGCATCACGCAGAGCCAGCAGTGACCCCCCGCAACACACACACGGCTTGAAAGCCAAGTGCCATCAGTGACCGCTGTCCTCTGAACAGCTTGCTATGTCACTCCTCCACAGTGGGTTTCTGGAAAGGTGTAGAGTGCTTGCACATTCCAGCAAGCTCCCCTCATGTGACAACTTCTGTGACAGTAGCCACACTGCACTGTCTCTAGAAGGCCCGGGGACCATTCACCTCTCTGGCCCTGAAGTGCTGGCTGCTCCTTAGAACGGCTGTTTTATCAAGTTCTCTTTACTCTTAAGAACAAAACTCTTCACGAATTTGTGGTTATAATTAATTAATGTAATGTAATGACCCCATTTAAATTCTGGGGTACTTTCTGGCCCTGTCAGGGCCCCTCACAGTTATGCCTGGGCAGGTGTGAGGGCAGAGCTCACTGCATCTGGGTCTGAGAGGGCACAGATGCTCTGGTGTTAGCTGCCTGGGGAAGCTGCATTGACTCCATCCTCACACAGCTGTGTGGCCCCAGCCTGCTGCCTCCAGTCTCTGGGACCTTCTTCCTGTGTGAGCAGCAAAGCTTGTCCAGGGCCACTTTCAAGATGAACTAGAGCAAGTCACCTGACTTTTCCTGGACCAATATCATGGGACATCTATTCACCCCAGATATAGAGTGCTTTGACAGAGCGGACAAGACTCCACCCGAGTCCAGCTCACTGAACCAATGAGGTATTGGGTTTCCTAATAGGAGCATGGGCACTCAGAGGCAGCTGCACATGCAGAAGCCCCCACACTGCCCAAGCGGCCTACTCTTGCTCATGTCTTACACATTGTCGGACAGGGGAAGAACCTTGTGAGGATCTCTTGAAGATCCACGTGCCCACCAGCCCCTTGAGCTCCGTAAGCTAGTCCCCTCCCTCCATGAAAGAATATATCAACAGGCTCAATTTACTGGGGGGGGGGCTCTCCTGTGGGTGACCACAGCCACTCTGACTCAACACAGTGATTGATGGTCGTGTTCAACTCAGAGGAAACAGTGACACAATCACAATGAACTTGGCAGTGCTCTGAACCAGTGTGTGGAGCCCCAGAAGATGAAGGGGTACCTCGGTCTCTATGAAGATCCCAAACCCACCCACCCACCCTCTACACAGGACAAGCAGGCTGCTGGGGGGTGGCAGGGGCGGACAGCAGGGGTACAGTGCTCACTCCTGCTCTCCCGCCCCCTTGCCCTTCTTGGGCCCTGGGCACCCGGCATTGCAGGCTGGCTTTCAGAGGCTGCAGCTCTGAACAGGTCATCTCGTGGCCTTCCCCGAGGGTCCTGTTAAAAGCACTCAGGCATCCCTGTGTAACTGTCATGTCTCGTAAGAGCTCTGAGGAGAGTAAGTGGATCCAGGAGAGACTTAAGAAAGAAGAATGTAATTGAGAGGAGGAGGATGGCAGGAAGGTTCTCAGAGGGGGAGAAAGGTATGTGAAAGAAGAAAGCTTGGATGGTGGCGGGGGGGGGGCAGCACCCTGTCAGGACCAAATCTGGACCCAGTAGCCTGGGAAGGTGGGTTAGATCTAAGAGCAGGGCAGGCCTACAGCCATGTTTGCATTGGAGCTCTGGCTGTGAGCTACAGGTAGTGCAGATTGGGGATGGGCAGAGCAGGGAGAGAGGCTGCGAGGTCGTGGAGCTGGGTGTGGCAGTAAGGAGTAGCGTGGGCACAGAAAGGGGGGAGTTCAGGGAGAATTTGGCCATTAGTAGATGATACATAAACCTCACAGCCCAGGTTCTGTGGAGGATAGGGCCAAGAAGCTGACCCCGTATCCCTTAGGACCTCTGCTCAGCAGGCTCTGAGATCATCTCATTCTCTAACCTGGAGCCTGCAGGAGCCCTGGCCCCACATGTGGCCTGAACATATCAAACTCTGGGCTCTCCTTGATTAGGAAGGGCAGGAATGGACCAAATGAAACTAGACCTGTGTCCCTGACACTGCCCTGATGGGCAATGGCCTTGGGCCACCTCCTCCCGCATAGGCTGCATGGGGCAAAGGACTGTGGGCTGGGTGACCTCCAGTGACAGTGTGTGAGACATCCAGGGAGGACTCTACTCCTAGGCTCCATGGCAAGGACAAAAGGGCTGAGGCCTGTGCCCCAGAGTGGCTCCTCTGCTCCCCTGTTTAATGCCATTTGGTAAAGCGGCAGTTGCGCTGGGAATTTAATCGTCATCTCTAATGGTGGAGGAATTGAGAAACAAATTACAAGTGTCAGACGGCACACTGGGGTGGGAGACGGAGAAGAAGCAGCCACCCACCCAGCCTCCCCATTGGGCAATTCCATGCCCAAGAAATGAACCAAGTTTCCGTTGACTCAAGACGATTGTGGGGTTGAGGACCTGGGTGACGTGGGAGGGGTGGGGAAGGGAGACCACTAGGCGAGGAAGGAGATTCCTTCGGGGGCAAGGCAGCCTCACGAGGCAGCTCCACCACCAATGAGAAGGTGCACACAGCCCGCCCCATCCCAAACAGAGGAGCCTGTCCAGGATGCTGTAGGACGCCACAGGCCAAGGAATGCTGAGGATGGGGGTCTCCTGCCTTCCATCACAGGGAGGGCAATGGAGGATGAGGAGGGATGCTGAGGGCTCTGGCAGCTCTGCCCAGTGTTTGGCCATCTGGGGAGAGGCCTCCACCTGTCCCGCTGCCCCTGGGCCTCAGACAGGGGCTGCTCGGCCTGGAAGAAATAAAACCATCATGATGGTCCATTTTCAATTTATATAAGGCTGCCTTACATTAGACTTGAGTTTATAAGGCTTCATAAACAAGAGGTATTAACTGTGCCCCCCCCCAACAACCCTGCTATCTAGACACCTTTGTCTAGCCTTTGAAAATGAATGCAAAGGGCCAGAGAGATGGGCCAGTGGTTAAGGTGCTTGCCTCTAAATCCCAACAATCTGAGTTCAGTTCCCCAGAACCCATGTAAATCCAGATGCTCAAGGTGACTCATGCAACTAGATTTCATTTTCAGTGGCTAGAGGACCTGTGAGCCCATTGTCTTTCTCTCTGTCTCTTTCTCTATCTATTTCTCTTGGCTTGCAAATAAATAAATAATATTTTTAAAAGAAAATGCAGGCATAACTTACTGTGGGGTCTATGAATCTCAACTGGAAGAGATGAAAGCACAAGCTTTTGGATACAGAACCCAAGCTCAATTAAGCTGAACAAATAAATTTGGGGCAGTGTGGAGAGACCAGGAAACTGTACTGCCCTGAGCCCCCAGCCAATGGGAATGCGAGGAGGGACCTGCCCTGGGGGACTATAAAATAGTTTTGTGTGCTCAGGTGACACACCACCATTTTATTCCAGGCTGCACCAGGTCCTGCAGAGCTGAAAATAAAATTGCTTCCCTTTTACTACTCGCAGTCTCTCAAAGTCATGATTACAAGGCGGGGGTCTCATTTCTCACAAGCTTCCCAGAGGGCCTCTGTGGGAACCATGCGAGCTCCAGTCCAGGGAGGTTGTAGGGCGCCAGCTCCCGGCAGCGCCTGTCTCTCCCAGAAGGCAGCAGAGCCCCGTGAGGACTGGGACACCCCATCAGACCCAAGCATTCTGAAGGCAGGTCTGTCTTTCCCCACTGACAAGGGTCTCCTAGGGTGGGCTCCTTTCTCTTCCCTCAGTCTGAGGCTCCCTGGGGAAGTGAGCCTCCCTCAGACATCTGTGACTTTGGCCTCCCGCCATGCTGGCTGGACCCCTGAAGAGAGGAGCCCCAGCCACCCTGTCAGCTCTGCTCAGGCCTGGGAGACCCAAGCGAGGCAAGGCTGATAGAGGGGCAGTCTGCAGGAGGACGGAGCTGATGGCATTAGCCTGGGAGGGCCCGGGAAGGCCACAGCCAATCCCTTCCTCCCGCGAAATCTGGAACAAGAAGAACCCGGCGCAGGGAGGCAGAAGGCCTGGGTTCCAGGCGCTCACGCATTCAACAAGTGGCCCTCAAGTACCTACATTGTACCTGGCACCATAGAGGACAGGGGTAACGTAGCAGAACAAAGACGTTGAATAAACACATCAGTGAATGAGTGAGCAAGGTCATTGCAGCAAGCGTAAGATGCTGAGAAGGAAATAAGCCAGGATGGTGTGTGCAGAGGAGCAGCGGTATGGGTCCCTGAGGGGAGGTGGGTGGCAGAGGTTGTCATGAGACAGAGCAAGGGGAACTTAGAACCTTCTAGAAGTGACAGGAAGGCAGGTGGAGGCACATGACAGGTTTGGGAGTGTAAGCTCAGCTTGCATGAATAGAGAACTCAGAGACGAACTATTTCTTGGGCCCAGAGTGTTATTTAACACCAGGCAAAAGGGGACGTGAAGCAAAAGGACAAAGGCTTTAGGATTCTCTAGGAAGAGAAGGGTAGTGGTTTTGAGGCTTTTCAAAGAGGAGAGGCACTTGGAGGGAAGGGTCTTGCATGGGACATGTGGGCTGTGAGGGGGGAGATGGGCACCTTTGATCCAAGCCTACATGGTCGCTAATCTGATCACCTATTAAACTGCCTTTGGGGAAGTGAGGCCTAAAGTGCCGCATCCCCACCCAGGGCCACAGGTGGTGGCTGGGAGGAGGTCACATCCTTCATCTAAGCTCTGGGGCAGAAGCTTAATGGTGAGGATTCACAGACCTGGGCACATCTAGAGGTGGCTGTCACAGCTGGGAGAGGGGACAAAAGGCAGCTTCCTTGAAATCTAACAGGGGGAGATGGGGCTGTGGGAGGGTCTGAGCCAGTAATGAATCGCATGCAGAGACGGCATGGGGAGGCTCTGAGCAGAGCCCCCAGGAGGAGGGGCACACCACGATGTGCGTGTTCCAACAGTCACTGCGGCTGCCATGGCAAGGGAGGAGGGGCAGAGGAGTGGAAGAGGATGGTCTGGCACGAGCCACTCAGACAGCTTGCTGTCCTTTGAACAAGTCACTTCTTTCCCTGGTTTGGGGGGGCCTCAATGACCAAGTTCCACCTCCAACTTGCAGTGTGAGCTTATGGGGGCAAAGGAGGTTCACTGCCTTCTTTGGGTTCCTCAGCTGTTCAGGAAATGAAAGGAAATAATCTAGATGCCTCCTTCTAATGCCAGCACTATGATGGGGCAACGGGGCTCCTGCCTCCCCTCCAGCCTGGCCAGGCTTGCCTGCCTGCACAGCGCTCTGGGAGGACAAGCTGGTCTTCACAGAGGAAGGCCGTGAAGTTAAATAGCAGAGGCCTGATGGCTGTGCCCTGAGTCTTAATTACCCATGGGCATGTTGTGTGAAGGTGCCACATGGTCCTCCAGCCCTGTCGCCCTGCAAAGGACAAGAAAATACCGAGACTCACAGCTCTTGATCCTATGTGGGAGCAGTAGTCCCTGCGCCCAGCTGGACGTGAGAAAGGGCCCTGGAGAGTGGAAGGAGCATCGGGAAGCGGGGCCTCCGACTCGGGACTCTGGCTATGACACCAAAAGCAGACCTGCGCCAGCAGCAGCACCCCACACCCCACACCCCACACCCCACGACCCAAGTGCCCACCACCTCAGCTGTCACCAAAGCCACCTCCCTGTCCTCCCCTGACGAGACGCTGCCTAGCCTCTGTCCTCCTTCTCTCCCTGATGGGCTCAAACACATGCACACGTGCCCACACACGTGCTCTGTACAGACACCTACGTGTCTAAATGCACACTCACACACACATGCAGAATACAGACACTTATGTACACACTCCTATAGAGACACATGCTAACACACGCACACCCATGTACAGACACACACCTGTATACACAAGCGTGTCCATGTACAGATATGCTCATATACATGTCCACGTACACACAGGCTCACACACTATTCATGCATACCTGTGCAAGGCACACACAATAGGACAAATGCTGTTGTCCACTGGCAGGGACCACCAAGCACAGCTGGCGACAGGATGGTAGGCAGGTGGCATTCCTGAACGACGCGTGTGCTCCTCCCTCCCTGTGCCCCCTCCCATCCTGTCCCACGGGAACTCAGGAAGGAAGCTGAGGGCTCTTTTTCTAGGGGACTCCGCTGTGCACCCAAGAGCCTTGGGCTGGGCTGGAAAGAAAGGGGGATCCCTTGGCCAGCTCCACCCATGAGCGGATGCTGAGGTGGGAACTGTTCACCCTCACTGGACTGCAGTTTGACACGTACTTAGTAGGACAAAGGGATGAAGGGCATGTCTGCTCAGGGCCAGCCTGGCCCGGGCTTTGCCACTGCCCCACGTGTGACCTGGCACGTCGCCCACCCACCCTGCACTGGCGTGGCTCTCGCAGTTCCAGGCCCTCCCCAGCCAGGCCTTCTCCGCAGTCACCTTGACAACCCACCAAGTGGAGGGTCTGAGAGGGCCGGGCCTGCCTGGTGTCCACTGCCCACTGCCCAGTTCTGGCCTCAGCACCCAGAGCAGGCAGCCAGCAGGCTCCCAGCAAATGCCCATTCAAGACACAGGGATGTGTACCAGATGGGACCATGCATGAGGTGGCATCCTGCTCCTCATGCACCAGAGTAGGAGACAGCTCAGAGGGGTGCAATGACTCACCCAGTCACACAGATGGTCAGGGAACAGGGCTGGGGACAGCAGGACCTGGAGAGAACCCATAGCTGTCTACACTTCGATGGCATATCATTGGTTCACGTGCTCCAGCCATCTCCTGGGAGCCCCAGCCGGTGGGGGGGAGGGGGCTCAGGGACGGTGGCCTTGAGAGGGAGGCTCCGGGAACCTGCTCCCTGGGGACTGGCTCTGCCCTTCCACTGCCTGCTGCCAGGCTTTACGGAGCCTTCCCTTCCCAGCAGACTGCTGGGGACTTCCGGGGGTGACATGAGAAGAGGGAGCCTCTGGGGACCCCCCACAATGAAACAAGTCCAGACCCAGTGGTGGAAGGAAGATGGACTTGGAGTCATCCAGGGGCCTGGGTCAGAATCCCTGCTGTCACAGCCTTGCATGTGGCCCAGGAAGCTCACTTAGCCTCCCAGGCCCGCATTTCCTGGTCTGTAACATGGGACAACCATGAGATGAGAGGCGCCAGCCACACCCCAGGCAAGGAGCCCGGTCGTGGTGGCTGCGAGCGCCTGGCGCAGGGCTCAGGACAGTTGCTTCTCCCCTCCAGGAGCCCCCAGCTCTCCACCATGCTGCTCTGTACCCGGGACAGAGGGGTCAGTCCTGCAGGCCTGTCTCTACTGCAGGAAGACAGCACCAGGACTGGCCAGGTCACAGCACAGGAGGATCACAGGCCCACGCGTGACAGAAATGTGGCTGCCCTGCCGCTGGTGAGTCTGGAAGGGCCCTTGGCAGGGTGAGCACCTCTGGAGCCTGCATCTGCTCCACCCAGGGGACCAGCAGCAGTTTTTACTGCCTCAAGTGCTAAACAATTGACGGAGGCTGATGGGGTTCCTGGCGTTGTGACAGATTTCAGGCACACCTCCTCACACGCATCTCGGGGCCTCGCTTTCCTCATCTGCAAACTGTGGACATGAGAGTCCCTGCCCCTAGCAGTGTAGTCAGGAGATGAGGAGTAATCCAGGGAGGTCACTGAGTGCAGGGCCCAGCACACAGCAGGTGCTTAGGAGACCCTGGCAACTTTGGCATCATGTTTCCTGGTAGCAGTTACTTCCTCATTGCTGATCCAAAAGAGCTGACCAGAAGCAGCTCATGGGAGGAAAGGGTTTATTTCAGGCTTACAGTCATGAGGGGAATTTTCATTATGGTGGGAAGCATGGCACAGCTTACATCCTCCTCTATCAGCAACAGAGAGAGTGAGCACAAGAGCAAACACTCATCAGGCTCAAGTCCCGCCCCCAGGGACGCACCTCCCCAGCAAGCTGCCCCCTCCCAAAGGGGGCACCCGCTGGGGACTAAGTAGGAAGCTTCATCACAAACACTTGAGACTATGGAGGACGTTTTACACTCAAACCACCACAGCCCAACAGCTGCCACTGGGTTCCAAGAGGAGGTTGTACATTGTGGGCAGCAGCTCAGTGGTGCCGGAGTGGCTCTCAGAAATAAATGCCTGACTGAATGTGGCGGGCAAAGCACCTGCAGGCCATCCCGCTGACCAACAGCCATCCCCAGGTCAGTGAGGGCTCTTTGCAGTCAGCACGCCAGGAGTCCTGGGCCTCAGGCTGGGAGCCTGCCTGGGCTCTAGTCCAATCCCTATGGGAGATTTCTGACACCCAAAGTTATGGAGGAGATGACAGGAGCCACTTCTGACCCATCTTACCTCCTCCCCACGCCTGTCCCCACTCACCCATCCAGCCCAAGCACATAGGTTCCTGATTCTCATACTTCCCAAGCTTATGTAACTTTAATGGCTGTTACAGTGAGTTTCACCTTTGGGACAAACATCTGACCAGAAGCATCTTATGGGGAGAAAGGTTTATTCCAGGCTTACAGAATCGAGGAGAAGTTCCATCACGGTGGAAGAAGCCAGCTCACTCCACAGATTCATAGTAGAGAGACACACCAAACACCCAGCAAACATGAGCAGCCAGAGCCCAGGCTGGCTCTCTACACACCCAGCAAGGCCCCCAGTGACACCGCCTCTGTCAGGGAATTGCCTGCTTAATCAAAAATATCTCAGGCTATGGGGACAGACATTCCCATTCAAACTGCCTCAATGGACTCTGCGATGGGCTCAGATGAGTATTGAGCAGCCAGGCCCAGGCAGCCAGGCCTCTGCAGGCAGCCTAACAAGCATGCTCTGGTGCACTGCGAAACCAACCGCAGATGAAATCCATTCCATGGTATCAGCAAATTAGCTGACACCTAGTGGGAAGGTGGACTGTAGACAAGGTAGATGTGAAAATGAGGACCCAGAGGGAGGGAGGGCACAGGGAAGGGAAGAGGGGAGAGAGGAGCTGGAGGTAGCACTCCAGGTGTCCCTGTGGGGCCACAGCAGAGGGAGAAGAAGCACTGAGCAGCCTGTCACTGGAGGGAATGTGATGTGTGAGTGGTGTGCACGTGTGGCTTTGCACATGTGTGTGAATGTGGGTCAGTTGTGTTCATTCGAGAGCATGTATGAGTGGGTGCAGTGAGTGACTGCATATAGGGATGGTGTCTATGACAGCCTCACGTGCGTGCATGCCCATGCAGATGCATGTGTGCAAGCGTGTGCACAAGTGCTCATGAAAGCACGCATGAGCGTTTTGTGCACACATGCAGGCGTGAGTAAGTGCATATGAGTGCATGTAAATGTCTTTGTGAATACGTGCAAATGTGTGTCTGGGTGTGTGTAAGCGCCCATGCCTAGGTGTGTGGCTGTGAGTGTGTGCATGCATGTGCCCGTGTGGTTGTGAGGAGTTTTGTGAGTGCAGCAGGAATCACTCCAGGAACAGCAGCACGTGGCCAGTGACACAAGCAGACGCTGCCCACTTGCCCTCCCCCGCAGGGCTGCGAGCTGTGCTGGGACAGACGCGACAGGAAGCCCGGGTTCTGGAAGGTGCCTTTGAGTCCCTGGCTCCAGCCATGGCTGAAGCTACCAACTCTAGGATTCCCAGTGAACGAACTGAATATCCTCTTTTTAATTTCCGTTCCCTAACTGGGCTCCAGTTGGCGCTGTCCCTCCCGCTGCCAGCTCTGGATGTCACGGCACCCTGCTGGCCCAGGGCACAGCAGCGGAGCAGGCTCCAGGAGAGAATGACCCGAAGAGTCAAGAAGCCACAGCAACACCGGGCGCCGGAGCCACGTGAGAGGCGCGGGTGCTTGTGGGCCGTGTCTGGGCACAAGTGGGCAGCACACAGGGAAAGAGCCTGTTTCCATCACTTCCCCAAACCTTGCTCGTTCCAATATAAGTGCATGATGTCACCCAAAGCCACCAATTCCAAACATTAAATTTAAATTTTATTTTAATTTAAATTTAAAAGATAATTTTATAAATATTATTTTTGCTCATTTTTACCAGTTTATTTTCTTGAGCTTACAAAGTGATGTGTGAATACATTAATTTGGTGAAACCTGAAATCTTCTACTACAGAAAGCAAATTGCCCACTTTGTAGAATGCAAATGGGTCCAGGTTAAGTTACGAAGCTCACAAATGACACACAACCATCTCATTGGATGACCGGGGTCACAAAAACCTCCCCGCTCCCCATCTTATGTCAGGAAGCTTTTGGGATAATAATGCCAGCAGCAGTCACAGTTTCTAGTTCCCTGCACTCAACCTGGGCCAGCCACTCTGCCCTCTTCACTTCCTGTCTTTTGCAGTCTCCATTAAAGTCCTCTCCAGGAGCTTCATTTTCTTCACGGGCTGGTAAGACATAGGCAAGACTTGAACTCAGCACCCTGGCCCCAGAGCCATGGTCTCATTTCTGCCAGTACCATGAAGTTTGCAAGAGTGAACTTCCCTTAACCAGACAATTCTAACCAAGAAGACCAGGAGAGAGCCGGCCCAGGTGCAGAAGAGGGAGACTCCATAAAGGCTGCCAGCGCTCTCTGTGGTGCTGAAATGCAATCTCAGGATGCACTAGTGGTCCAGAAAGTGACATGCCCCCACCCGCTGCTCAGCCTGGATCTCCAGCCAGCTCCTCACAACTTCCTCCACCCATTGTCCTGTGCTCACCCCATCGTTAGTTGGGGTAGAATCGAGGGAAGCCCAGGAGCTCGGTGAGCAGTGGGGTGTTCGCCTGACCCTACTGCTGTGCTGTTTCTGCTTATTGCATCATTTTTCAGAGTGACACGTAATGTGCATAACTCTTATCTGTCCTTGCATCAGATTGTAAAACCCACCTCAAGTTCTCTCCCTCTCTACATGTATACTGAGGGATGAGGCACCCAGGTAATTCCTCCAAGATCGGAAATCCATCCTACCTCTTCCATCTGGGATGTCCAGTGGACTTGCCTCAGCTGACAGGAGCCTTAACATGCACCAGACAAGCAGACACTCTGGACACACCTTACCCAGAGAGGCTTTCTCCCTTTTGCTAAAGTCTCAGACAGGGGAAGGAGCCTCACCTAGCCTGCTGGAGGGGAGAATCCACATGGGGAGGAATCAGCTGGCAGCTTGCCAGCTAACGTACATGTTGGAGGCCATCCTGGATGGCCCAGCAGCCATGTGGTCATCTGAGCACAGGCCCACAAGGTCAGCTGAGCCAGCGCAGACCTGACAACTGCACAAGCAGCAGCGACCTGTGAGCTAAACGCAAGGCCATCGTTAGCCCATGTTTGCAGTGTGTTGTGCAGCAGACACAGAGCTGGCTCCGTGAGTGGGTGCACGTGTGCCGCCATGCAGGAACCCCAGGTGCAGCTTTAGCAAGGCTCTCCTTCTGCAGAAAGCTCCTGTCACCCAGAGATCCATTATTCTGGTTTCTATCACTGCAGCTCGGTTCACATCACTAGACTCGTGAAGCACATGCACTTGTTTTTGCTGACCACGTTGGCGATACATGCATGTGCATTAGTAATCTTCCCCCTTGTAAAATGCTGCACAGTTCCATTTCCTTCATCTGCCCAGTGCATTCACCCGTCTCTCATGGACAGGCTTGTGTCATTTCTGACCACAGTAAGTGAACACCGACAAGCGCTTACAAACAGGTGACATGTGGACACATGCACTCAGCAATCTTGGGCAGATGCCATTATTGGTGGCTCCTCCAAAGCCTTCTATGTCCTCTCAGCATCCCACATTGGGTTTGGACATGGGGCCTTTACAGAGAAATGTTTAGGTTAACATGAAGCCATGCAGCTGGGCTCTCACTCATTGTGAAGTCACAGAGTAAAGATGGCCAAGAGAGGAGAGAAACCAGCTCGTCTCACTTTGACCTTGGGCTTTCGGCCCACAGGACTTGAGCTGCTTCGGTGAAGCAGCCTGAGCTCAGTGACGCAGCTCCATGTGTGTCAGAGCCAAGCCCCGAGCTGGCCAGGCAGCCGGCCCTGGGCTCCACTCAGGTACGGATGCTCCCAGCCTCCTCTGGAAAGTTGCAAACTGGGATCCACGTTTTCCAGATGAGAAAGCTGAGGTTTCCTACACTCTTTCAGGTGGCCAGAGCTGTGAAGTTGGGATGGTTAGATTTTCTTAGCTCAACTCCATGGTCACTTTTGAAGAGATTTGTTTATTCTTGTTTTAGGACAGATTCTCACTAAACTTCCCAGGTTAGCCTTCAAAACTTATGTTATGCTCTAATCTAGGCTGGTCTTGAACTTAATCATCCTTCTACCTCAGCCTTCCAAGAAGTTGGGACCACTGCACCCCAGCTTGTTGGTTTGTTTAAAGTTGGTCTCATCTCCTGGGGCTGGAGGAATGGCTCAGCAGTTAATGTGCTTGCCTGCAAAGCCAAAAGACCAAGGTTCGATTCCCCAGAACCCACATAAACCAGATGCAGAAGGTGGCATATGCTTTTGGAGTTTGTTTGCAGTGGCTGGAGGGCCTGGCACTCTCATATTCTCTCTCTTTATCTCTCTGTCTCTCTCTCTATCCCTACTATCTTGCTCTCTCTCAAATAAATAAATAAAATTTTTAAAATATTTAAAAAAATAAAGTTGGTCTCATCCCCTATACTGGGAGCTGTGCCAGGGCAGGGCCACAGCCAGGCGCCACCTTCAGTTCCAGGTGTGCAGACCCTCCTGTCTGCCACCACCTCCTGAGGCCCCTGGGCTCTGCGGTGGAGGTGGGGCGGGGCTGCACCCAAGCAGGCGCTTGCCTCTCTGCAGACAATCTGGAGAAGATGGTGTCCAGAAAAACAACTGTAACTAACTCAAAAAAAAAAAAGTGTAAAATTGTTTCTGGTTTACAGGCTTTGTTTTAGAGAGATGGAGTGGTGGGAGCAGTGGGCAGGGGACAGAGGGGCCCGGTAGTTGGCAGGGGTTCCTCACCCACCCTATAGACCCTGGCAAAGTGTCAGCTATGAATGAGGTCCCATGCTGGGTTCTCAGGTCCAGAAACAGGTGAGAGCCAGGGTGGCCATGGGGAGCTCACAGCTCAGACAAGGGAGAACACTTGTCTGAGTGAAACCTAGAAGGGAGAGGGTGGAAGGAACAGGAGAGGTGACGTCATGCATATGACCTGGGGTCAGATCACAGCTGAACCACATCCCAGCCAAGTGCCCCTGGCTCATGCTTCTGTCTTTGAACCCTGGTTTCCTATCTGCAGAATGGGGAAAGTTGCCCCACTGTGATAGCTAAGGTGTTGTCAACTTGATCCGTTTAGTAATCCACAGGCTGCTTCTAGGAAGGATCAACTAAAGGAGGAGGTCTTTCCCCTAGGGTGAGCCCTTCCCCCAGAGTGGGTGGCCCCGCTCAGAGGGGGACTTGATATAAGGAAGCTCTGGGTAAAAGAGTTCCCTTTTTCCTTCCTTAATTCCACTTGGCTGCCTTCCAGCATGGATTGAAGACCAGTGCGGACTAAAGACCAACATCAACTGAAGACGCACATGGATCAAAACCCAGCGGCTCCTCAGGAAGCCTCCAGGCTTTCCAGCACCACCTGCAGTGCGGGGTCGGGACTGCTGAGGCATCCAGCCATGTGGACTGAGCAGCTACCAGGTTCAGTGATTCTCAGGTCTGCAACTGCTATTGGACTACTGTAAGCTAATCCAATAAATTCCCTTTATAAAATAATTCATTCTAGTAATTCTGTTCCTCTAGAGAACCCTGACTAATATACCTAGGCACATCATGAAAGCAGATGACACGGTCATGTGAAGCCATGACTCAGAGCTTGGGGCCTGGAATCCAGTGAGTGACCAGTGCATGCCAGCTGCCCCTGACCTTGAAGCAAAGTTGTGTAGTGAGTTGGCTGGGCAGGGGAGCCTGGTAGAGCAGCTGAGAGAAGGGCCACACCTGCGGAGGCCTGAGCAGCTGAGGCTGTGTTGGATCTGTGAGGTAAGTGCTGAGAGGTGGAGCAGGAGAGGCCTGTGTGGCCAGGTCACAAGGGCCTCTTGGTCCATGCTATAGGGAGCCATGGTGGGGAGGGGTCACTCTGAGGGGCCCACAAGAGGACAGAGAGCCTGGGTCCCAGAAGCCAGGGTAGTGCTACAATTTGGGGATGGAAGATGGCATCATGGATTGGGTAAGGATGACCAGAAGTCAGTGGTGGGAGACATCAAGGGTTTAGGACTTGGGGTCTCCTAGGGAAGGAGGTGATAGCTAGGTGGTCCCAGGTCCCTGACTTGAGCAGCAGAGAGGAAGGTGGTGGTGTCAGGCTAAGACAGCATCTGGGAGGTAATAGGTGTTTAGAACCAGTGATTCTCTGCCCACCCCACATCCCTAAGAAAGGAGGGAAGGGCTGCCCTGGACTGTGGAGAGGGAAGGGTTTGCCAGGCTGTCCCACTGTCCTTGTGCTGAGGGACAGGCTGCCCAGACTGTGACCTCTTGCAGAATCATCTGAGCCCAGGTCTTGCTTTGAGGTACCCATGAGGCCCTTCTTGTTGATTCCAGAAGCCCTAGCAGGTGACATGGAGTGTCACCTTTCCTGTTCTCCTCTCCACATAGCAAATTCCCCTCTCGTGGTGATATACGGAGAGGCTAACTTCTGTAGAGGGATGCAAATGGGAATCCCCCTGCGCAGTCAAGACCACAGGAGCCCATACCAGGAGAAGAGTGTGGGTAGACAGATCCTGGGGCACATGGAAGACAGCCAGGCACTTGGTGGGAAAGAGAGAAGCAAAGAGAGGAGTGGCGGGGAAGTCACCTGGCTTTATTTAGCCTGTCTCTTTCTCTGTGCCTGGGCTTCCTAGAGTAAAGAAATCAGCTCCCCTCTAAGGAATGCAGCCAGAAGGAACGACGCTAAGGGACAGGTCTTGAGAGCTTGCCTCACATGCAGGGGCCTGGATTTGATCCGCAGCAGTCATGAAGCTAAGGGAGCCGTGAGAGAGTGAGGGATGAGGAAAAATCATGTCCCTGCAAACATCTGGAGTGTAATTCTCATTCCTGATCTAGGCTGGGAAAAGCAACTTGAAGAAAGTTTCAAACCTTCAGAGGAAACAGTCTGTTGCCACCAAGGACATGCTGACAGTCATGACGTAATGTCACAATATCTGGAGAACCTTCTCTACTTTGACAGCCACCGTCCCACCTGCAGCCTTGCTGGACCCACACTCTGAGATGAATGTGCACCTCCTTCCCTGTGAGCTTCGCCTGGTGCTCTGGAAGTCGCACCCCAGTATGTGTGCCCAGCCTGGGACAGGTGTGTGTGTGTGTGTGCACCCCCACCATCTTACACAGCTGCACCACAGCCGGGCACCTCGGCTTGTTCTCACACTGGGCGCTGCTCTGTCACTAACTGGCCGTGTGACTGCTGAGCTTCTTCTCAAAGCCTCAGTTTCCCCAAAGGAGACTTAGAATAAAGATTAGGGACAAAGACGCATTCTGTACGTAGCTAGCCAGGGTCACAGGCCCAGGGGAACAGAAACGTCAGGGTGCCCTGAAAAGACCAGAGGACAACTCCAGGCCAGGAGCTAAAATCCAAAAGCCCCTGACTCTTAGAGATGGCTGCCAGACATTAACCCTTTGTTCTCTGGAGCTTTTGGCGGGAGTTTCTCCTCTCTGGTGGCGTCTTTCTGAGTCTTCGCTCTTCTAAATGACCCACCAACCAAAGTCTATTTTACGTAATAAGCTTAACCAGTCAAGTTCATCCAAACTTGATGCCTAATTTCCACATGGGCCAAGGACGGACTCAGTGCAGACAAGCCCCGTGCAGAGTGTCACTTGTCAGCCCCCTTTCTGGGAGCCCTGTCTGCCGAGGGAGCTGTTCACCCTCACTTCTCAGTCAAACTTTGTCTTCTGCCCTTCTGTCCACCTTTGTCATTCGTTGTGACCGTGAGCGCAAGCTCAACCAGGAGGTCCCGGTGGTAGTTGAAGGACAGTGAGTTAGCTCAGTCCTTAAGACTGCACCCTTTTTTCCTCTTGGTCTCAGAGCCTATGTAATTCTCTATACTCTATGACCAAAAACCTTATTTCTGGTGTGTTCTGAATGTGATAGCTTGCAGTTTGATGTCCTGGACCTCCATCTTTTTCCAAACAGGCTGACTCGGTGAAAATAGTCAGGGGAGGTAAGGGGGAGACCAGGAGAGTCCGTGAGGCGGCACCATCCGTCAGAGAGGTTGCCCCTCTTTTGGGACTCAGAGCCCCCCAGCCCCCGCAGCCCTGCGTGCCCTCAAAGCCAAGGTCGGCAGGGCGGAGCGGGAAGCGCTGACAGCACCTTCTTTGGCTCTGGGGGTGGGGGTTACCCTCCAGCGTCAACCCTGGGTCCGGCCCTCGCCCGCATGGTCAGCACCAATGTCTGGTCGTTAAAGGCCCTCGGAGAACCCACTGAGCAGAGCCCGGCCCAGCACGTAGGAGGGAGGACCGCGGAGCCAGGAAGCCCCAGCTGGTTCCCGGATGTCTGTGGCTGTTCCAGCTGGGGCTGTGACCTGGACACATGTTGAGTTCACGGTGGCCAGAGGCTGAGCAGGGCCTTGGGTCCCCAGGTCTGTGGAAGCAGACTCCGGGGGGTGACGAGAGGTGGCAAGCACGTCTTGGGGAGGTGAAGGAAAGTGCCCTGCAGTGTAGACGGAGCTGTCACAGGACAGTGTGGTGAGCACCACCACTGTGTGGGGACCCAGGGAGCGTGAGTGTTAGGAGTTCCCCCTCTTTGCTGGCCATTCAGGTCACCTGCTCCCCTCTGGCCACCTGGCCACACAGGATCCAAGAAGGAAGTAGGACATGTCATCGTTCTCAGGGAAGCACAGAACCCAGAACTCAGGATTAGGTGCCCTTCTAGCCCTTCCCTCCAAGAACTCTGAACAAAGAGGTTAATTCTGATCTACAAATACCTGGACCCAGATCCTGGGACCCCCTGGAGCCTGGAAACAGGACTCAGGGCTCTAGGATTCCAGGTAGAGCCAGGAATGCTTTCCCGAGGCCTGGGCCTGGGCTGGGCAGAGGAGGGTTAAGGTCTGAGCTGCCCTTGCTGTTAGTATTGAACTTGCAGTTTCTAACAGCCCGGGGGCTCCCAGAGCAAATCTTTTCTCTCCTAATGACACTGCGGCAGATTAAGGAGGGTCCACTGCCTGGACCGCAGGGCAGAGCGGCCACCCATCACCCAGGACGGCCTGGCCCCGCAGCTGGAATAGCTCCCCCAGACGCGCCCGGGTGGGGAGCAGCTTCTCTCAGGCCTGCTGGCCACAAGCCTGTCCTGGCTCCTCTGGCGGGGCTCTGGGCGTGAAAGTGATGTCAAGATGACAGGCCGGGCTGTGAGGACACCGATCCAGGCTCCGTGTGAGGAAAATTTGTCCAGCCCCATAGGCTACAAGCCAATAGCCATTCACCTCTGTGGTCTATATCTTTCTTAAAATTCATTTGGACGAGGGCCCTGTCTCTCTGTGTTCATAGCAGGGCGGTCCTCTGGGGACCCAACAGTGAGAACCCCACATGGAAACCAACCCAAAATCTTTCCCTCAGTTTGGGCTCATGGTTCAGTCAGGTGTTGAGGCTTCCTATGACTTCCACATGCCAAACAGGTGTGACTTTCCTCACAGGGTCCACAGGTTCGATTGCCTGAGCCCCTACTGTATGCCCAGCTTGTGTCAGACGTGCTCATAAACTGTTCTAAGCCTGTTAGCAAAGGAAATGAAAATAAACACATAATATGGAAGGAGCAGTAGATTGGACCAAACACAAGAAACTATCAGTGAGTTAGAACGCAGTATCATCCAGGTTCAGGACTGAAAACAAACACACGCAGCCTGTGAGTGGAGAGAATGCGAGAGAGCGAAGCTAACGTTTGAGGAAAGACTAGATAGATCATAGCAAAAGGCTGGTAAAAGATGACAGCCTATCCATGCAGGAACCTCAGAGAACCCCCTAGTTGGGTATTCTGGTGAAAGAATCAGATGAAGCCATGTCATTGCAATCTAGAGTTTAAGAACAGATAGAAGGCAGCTAGAGGGGATGCAGTGTCACCCAGGGGACAAGGACAATGACCAAAGGTGATTTCCTGCCTGAGACCCGGCTACCTTCAGACAATGCTGTCTCTTTAAAGTTTCAGGCAAAAAGCATCACTTTTAACTTAGAAACTTTTTAATCCAGAAATAATATCCTTTTAATTTAAAGTGTATTGAAACCATTTTTAAATACTTATTTTTATTTTTATTAATCTGTTAGGGAGAGAGAGAGAGAGAGAGAGAGAGAGAGAGAGAGGAGATGGGTGCATCAGAATATGCCTCTACAAATGAACTCCAGATACATGAGCCACCTTGTGCATCTGGCTTACATGGGTGCTGGGGAATTGAACCTGGGTCCTTTAGCTTTGCAGGCAAGTGCCTTAACCTCTAAGCCATCTCTTCAGCCAGAATTGAAAACATTTTTAGATGTACATCACATATCTGGGCATTGTAAAAACAATCCATGATTACTTATTCATTTTTATTTGTGTCATTTATTTTTATTTCTTTGTTCTCCATTTCTGTCTTCTGTTGGTTTGACTGAATGTTTTACTATTCCAATCCAGCCCTCCAGTCAGGCTCATGTTTGGTTTGTGTCTTGTTCGTTCGCTTGCACACAGGCTCCCCCTGCGCAGATCAGGCTGTGCTTTAGTTCACGGTTCTCCTCCTCCTCCGAAGTGCTGGGATTACAGAAATTAGCCCTATGTCCTTCTCAGGGACTCAGTCACACCTTTGTGTGCTCTGCATTGTATCATCCCAGAGGCTCTGACTAGCTCATAAGAGGAGGAGAGAAAAGAAATGAATGGCTTTAAAATTGAGAAAGAATGAATGGAGACTTATTTTTCACAGATGACATGAGTGTTTCCTAGAAAACCCTAAGGAATCTACAAAAGTAGAATGATGACTTTAACAACTAGAAGGAAAATTAGATAGATCTGATATGAAAATTAGATAGATATGATTTAAAAAGGCAATAAATTGCCTATGTGGATAAAAGCATAAAAAACAACTTACTTCCCTCTGCCCAAGGCTGGTCATCTTGAAGTATGAGTCCAATCTGGAACATCAGCTGTTTTGTGTGGCCTGTGTGCCAGGAATGACTTTTACAGTTGTTGAGTATTTGAGAACAACTCCAAAATAATACCTTGTGACACGTAAAATTATACAAAATCAAATGACGGTGCTTCGGAATGCGTTTTCATCAGAATACACTCAAGGCTCATTTATTTACATACTGCTATGTTTCAGATCTGGAAGGTTCCACAGGTGGTGGAGGAACCCTTAAGAGGTGGAGCTGAGTGGCAGGTGTCAGCTCATTGCAGTGTGTCCTTGATGGGCACTGAGGGACCCTGCAATCTTTGACTGTTTCTTTCTTACTTCTTGGCCATGGGGTGAGTACCTTTGCCTACTACATGTTCCTGCCACAAGGTGCAACCTCAACAAAGCTCCAGGCAAGTATGAAACCGTCATGGACTGAAACATCTGCCAGATGTGAGCCTAAATGAACCTTCCCTTTTTATAACTTAATTATCTCAGGTATTTTGATACAATAAGGTAAAACTGACTAGCACACACACTTTCCATGGGTATTTCTAGTCTGTAATAGCAGGACAGAGCTCACCACAACTGAACTCTCTATTCCCTTACAAGGAAATCTTGCAGAGCACTACTCTATGCTAAAAACAGACCCTTATTTTATAAATGTTAAAAAGTTAGGGCTGAAAGGATGGCTCAGCACTTAAAGGTGATTTCTTGCAAAGCTGCCAATCCAAGTTTGATTCCTCAGCACTCACCTAAGGCTAGATGCAAAGTGGCTCACGCCCTGTGATCCCAATGCATTTACAACAATGTGAATGTGAGATTCTGGAGCCCGCAGTGCCTGGGCATTTGCTGCAACAGCAAGAGACCCTGTCTCAGAGAAGGTGGAAGATGAGCACAAGCTCCTCGAGGCTGTCCTCTGACTCCACACTCCCCCCCCCCGACATACAAGTCAATTAATCAATTTACAAAAGGACATCATTTTTCATCACATAAAAGAGCTGGGCCGGGCATGGTGGCGCACGCCTTTAATCCCAGCACTTGGGAGGCAGAGGTAGGAGGATCACCATGAGTTCAAGGCCACCCTAAGATGACATAGTTAATTCCAGGTCAGCCTGGACCACAGTGAGACCCTACCTCAAAAAAAGAAAAAAGAAACAAAGGAAAATAAAGAGCTGCGAATGTTGTTCACTTGTAACACAGTTGAATAGTGTAAGGCCCCAGCTTCGATCTCCAATATTGAGAAAAAGCAGAAATAGATAGACATAATTGTTTTTGCATAAATTCCCAAGCTGGTTAAAATTGCGTACAAAAGCAATAGAATTACCCAGTGGCAAAACCATCTTTAGACAGAACTTGGAGGGCCTGTGTGGTGGCTTTGGGATGGTGCAGGCAGAGCAATGGGGACAAGGCATGGAGAGACAGCGGTCAGCAGAAAAGGAGAGGGGCCCAAAGTCACCCACATCCACGCTAGCTACAACAGGGACAGTTCCCCCCTCAGCAAATGCTCTGGGACTCAGTATCCATGTAAACAACTGTGAATTCAGACTCTTTCCCACACACCTTATGCAGAAGTAAAGTTGAGATTAAACAGAGCTAAACAGAAAAACAAGATATGAAAGGTGTCAGGGAAAGAGCTGCATAATTTGGAATATAGTGCAGGATGTCTTAAATTACACACATGCACAACATATGTAAGCACAGACATACACACTTACATGCATACACATCTAGTCATACACACATAAACACACCCACATGAAAATTAACCATAACATCCGCGAGAGAAGAAAAAAATCAATTGCTTTCAGCATAACACCTTATGTTCTTCTAAAGATATCATTATATATGAAAATGCAAGCCACTGAGTGGGAGAAGCAATCACAGCACATATCTAACAGAGGACTCAGACCCAGGATGAATGGGCGCACCAGGGCCTCTAGCTACACTGCAAGTGAACTCCAAATGCATGCTGTGCCTTGTGCCTCTGGCTTATGTGGACCCTGGGGAATTGAACCTGGGTCCTTAGGCTTCGCAGGCAAGTGCCCTAACCACTAAGCCATTTCTCCAGCCCTATCTCAGGCATTTTGAAACAGTAGTGCAAAGTTGACAAGCACACATACACACGGCTATTTCCAGGCTGCAGCAGCAAGACAGAGTGAATACATAGTTCACAAAGCCCGGACTCCTCAGCCACCAATCCTGGAAAGAACTCAGTGCATTTTCAGATGCCACCATTCACATCACACCAGAAGAAATGCACACGGCCAAAACACTCATGGAACACCCACTCAGCTTCCCTGGTCATCCGAAACCCACTCCAGAGTCATACTGAAGATCAACAACCAAGCACTGATGACACACAGTGGACAGATGGACATCCTGTGGCTCTGGATGGAAGGTGACCAGGCAGTCACTTTGGAGAATAGTTTGGCATGTGTTTTGTGACAACACAGCATGCACTATATCTGAGAAATGTAATTACGCAGATGTAATGAAAACTGTTGTATAGGAGCAGACGAAACATTTTAACCCCCATTCCTCATAGTAGCTGCAAGCTGGGGCCGACTCAGCCGCCCACGGGTTACTTGATCAATCACGTGTGGAATGGCTGTATGACAGACTTACACTGTCTGCCACAAAGAATTAAGTACTGAGAAGAGAAAACAGATAAGCCCAAAGGCCTCAGAGTCCTAGAATAGCAGTGCATTGGAATGATACTCTAGAACATTCACAATGAATCTACAATGACAAGAACGGGCAGGGAGGAGGGCGCTGAAATTAAGGTTAGGAGACATCAGGTCATGAAGCATGGAGATCCTAATGGGGTGCACACAATTTTGGTATCTAGACACACATGTTCTGTGGGACCCTTTGTCATTGTGACAAATGCCTGAGAGAAACAGCTTAGAGAGGAAAGCTTCATTTCAGCTCCTTGTTTCACAGACTTCAGCTGCTGGTCCACTGGCTCCGGGTTCTCTGGGTCTATGATGAGGACAGCAACTTGGAGGCAGGGCGTGGTGGAGTGGGGCTGCTCACCTTATGGTGTCCAGGAAGCAGAGAGAGAAGAAGCAGGAGATAGGGTATCTTTCCAGGGTAACTTCCCACCGTGGCCTGTTCCTGTCCATTTCTTGTGCCACTGCCCCTCCCATCCCTGTACTGGCAGCTCAATGCACCTCCTGGAAGGCATCCAGAGGACAGTCCAGAATGTGGACACGTGGCCAGGCTGGCAAGCGCGGACATCTCAGGGAACCTGGTAAGCCAATATCTTTTGCTAGAATGGTGGCAGTGGCCAGGCCAAGGAGACTGGAGCAGAGGAAGTCTCCAGAGAGAAGTCATCCTTCCTGGGCCTGGATGTGCCATTAGCTTTGTATGGCAGGAGGGGTCCCCTCATCAGGACATTAGGCCAAGAGGCTGGTGCTGATGATGTCTGTGAGATCCCAGCACCTAGGGTTGACAGTGACATTATGGTGAACCAGTAAGAGGGGAACCAGCAGTGTGGGCTGTACTGGGGACCTTGAAAGAACTGTTCTGTTTTGGGGCTATTTTCCCTCCTCTTTGCTTGAACAATTATTTTTATTAGTTATGTATACAGTGTGTATATAGCCATGTTGGTACCATGGTTAGCTTCCTCCCTGTCCTTTCCCTTCTGCAGGGATCCTCCTCCTTGGGGAATGTGGATTGTGCACTGTGGGGTTAGCCATCAGTTATAGGTAAGAGGCAATGTCTCTGTGCATAACATCCCAACATGTGGCTCTAACAATCTTTCTGCCCCCTCTTTCGCAAATTTCCCTGAGCCATGATGGTTTTGTTTTGGGTCTACTTCAGTGATGAGGTCTTGGGAGCCTCTGTGTCTCTGGATATCTGGTTTGGTAGGAGTTGAGTGGTCTCTGCGTCTGTCTCCTTCACCCTTGTGCTGGTTCCAGGATCACCAAGAAAGCAACACTCTTGCTCATGTCCCCAATTACTCTCGGTTTCTGTTAGGGAACAAATTTTGTCAGGCCTCAGCACCTTCTCCTAGGCCTGTCTGTGCTTGGAAAATCTAGCCTCAGTATAGAGCCCAGCTAAGACAACTTAGCAAAGACCACCTTTGATATCTGACCAATATCAGATCACCCCTGTGGTGGTTTCAGTGTGGAATGTCACTCTCAGGCCAAGTGTCCGCCTACTTGTGAGTGGATGTGGAAGGGGAGGGATTGTCATTGTTGCTCCCGTGGTGGTGATGGGGGGCTGGCAGCATTCCTCACTACCACTCAGAGCATACCACTTGCTGGTCCCAGGGAGGACAGAGAAGACCCAGCAGAGTCCCCAAATCTCCTGAGCCCCTCCTCAATTCCTCACACACCTGACCCCAGCCAAAGAGCTTCTGATGGCTCAGTAGCCAGGACGCTGGTGTAGCAAGTACTTTCTCAATGCTGGGACAAACGACCTGACCAGAAGTAACTTAGGGAAGGAAAGGGTTCATTCCAGGTTACTACTGTAGCGGGTGGAGTCCACCACGGTGGGGAATGCATGGCAGGAACAGGAAGCAGGAGTCACATTGTCACATCAGCAGGGAGAACATAGAGCTGGAACAGCAGGCAGAGCTGGGTTTTGACAGCTGTAGTCCCGCCCCCAGCAATGTACTTTCTTCAGTAGGACGCCACCTCTGAAGGGTCCACAACCTTCCCAAACAGCACCACCTACTGGGGATTAGGTGTTCAAGCCCACGAATCTGTGGGGAGCATTTCACATTCAAAGCACCACAGCTGGTCTTGCACAGTGAGGAGCCAGGTCTATCTGGGGTAGTCATGTGTTCACGGAGCCCCTCTGATCACCTGGGCGGGGTGCAGAGCCAGAGCCTGCCTGCCACCCACACACTCCATATTGTTGACCCGGTTGTTTGGTGGTTTATGTTATTACAAATGAGCCTTGGTGCACATTCTTGTACCAGCCTCCCTGGGCTCATGTACAGGAGACTCTCTGAGGTTTGTTCTAGACATAGAGGCCCTGAGAGATGAGGTTTTACAAGACAATGCCAAATTGGTTTAAAAGATTCTGTCTAGGGCTAGGGAAATGGCTCAGCAGGTAAGGGCTCCTAGCAGACAAGGAGGAGGGCCTGAGATGGCATGAGTTGATCCCAGTGCTCACGTAACAAAGATGGGAATAGTCATGCATGTCTATAATCCAGGTCCCATTGGAGGTGGAGGCAGGAGGATGGCTGGGACTCACTGGTCAGCCAGTCTGACTGAAAACAGCAGCTCTGAGTTTCGAGAGAGACTCACTCTGTCCCAAGGGAGCAATGCAGAAAAGTGACAGAGGCGGACACTCAAGAGGACATGGGGTGCACACATCTGCCCACACGTGCATAGACCACACACACACCACATCACACACACTACACACAAAGACTGTGTCTCTATCCAGGTCCCCTCACCAACCTTGGTCCCGACTCCCCTCCTCCCACCAGCAGGTGCTCCTGTGCCGTGATTTGCATTCCCCCGATTGCTAAGGAGGCTGCGCATATTCTCGCAGATGATGAGCTAGCTATTCGGGGGCTCTTCTTGAAATGCCAATGTGTGTCCTCTCCCTCCCTTCCTGGGCTGCTCAGTCTTTCTCGGAAACCTTCACGCATTCGGGATGGGGTGGTGACAGCTTATGTGTCACGATATCGGCCTCCAGCCTCGCGTATCTTTCCAGGTTCTCTCTAGTGACACTGGATGGAGCGGGTCTCAGTGTGGAAAGGAAATCCAAGTTACCCATCATTTCCTTAGCACTTATCACTTTTTGTGTTTTTATAAATAGACCTTTTCTCATAGAAATCATGGAAATTGTCTACATTTTCCTTCCCAAAGTATAGAATTACGTGGGCAGGACTGGTAAGAGGGTGCTGTAGTCAGCTCCACATTGCTGGGATGAGCTTCCAGACAGGCAGTTTACGGGAGGAATGGAATTTACCTCAGGTTTACAGATCCAGGGGAGATCCATCAGTGGCAGAAGAAGATGGCTCCATCTCACAGGTCCAAGCAGAAAGACAGCCACACAGTCTGCACCACCAGCGAACACGCATGAACCTGCTGCAGCAGGATGCCCAGAGCTCACACTTGTTTGCATACCTTAGGCTGGAATTCAGAGCCGCCCCCAGTGACTCACCCCTCTGTGGCAGGAATCTTCCTGCTAGAGGCATAGGCTGCAAACTCAATTTTAATAACACCTGAATCTATGGGGGACATAGGTTCAAACTACCACGGGGATAAAGGGCTTTATTATTTATTACTGTCAAACTGCAGCTTGCTGGTATGGGTTGCACAGTGATCCTTCATAGAATAGCTGTTTTGATAAGTAAAGGAGTAGACAGAAGCAACCCGCTTCCTGTTGTGCACTGTACAAAGAAGAGAATGAAGTGACCCGGGCAGCGATCCCACATGACCAGCGATGCTGGACTGACCAGCGCTCTTCCGGCCATCTGTGCGCGCGTCCAGAACTGCCCAGACAGACGCTCTCTCCTTGTCTTGCCAGCAGCTCGCAGATTAGGGAGTATGCACTCAGAGTGGTCAGGTAGGGGGCTACGCATTCAGGCAGTGTTAGCACATTCCTGCAAGGGGCTCTAAAAGGCTAGTGTGGACAGCTTGCAGGCACTGGGCTCCTAGCTCTCACATAGTGGCTCAGGTCACACTGAGGCTTCTCTGATCTCACTGTCCTGAGCCCATAGAAGCGCCTTCTGCCCGCTCCACTGCCAGGTTGGGCTAACCCTCTGCGTGTGAACCAGGGAGGAGCCCAAGACCCCTTTGGGGACCGGTGAGGTCAATCCCCTGGGAGGGAGAGAATTAAGAAGACACAGAAGAGGACAGAGAGATGGGGGCATAAAGGCGGGAGGGATTGGCCAGATCCCCAAAAACCACAGAAAGACTGACAAGGAGTATGGACAGCTGGTAATCCACAGAGATGGCTGAACAGCAGAGCCCAGGAGAACCCATCAGGGCGTGGCTCCTGACTTACAAGGTAGTCTCCAATGGAGTGCCCAGGGCTCTCAGCCTCCCTGGGGGAACTGAAAAAACAAACCCAATGGAGACACAGGAGACAGAGCTCCTGGCAAGTAGGGTGGGGGTAAGCCTAGGAACCGACTCCACTGGCCTCTTTTTGATCTGTCTGTGAAATAAGGTAGATAGAATTGAGGATAGACACCCTCTGAAATCCTGCATTTAAGCTCCACAATAATCTACAGGGTCATGGAGAGAATGCTGCCTTGCCAGCTATTACTAAGACAAGAAATGAAGGCTTGGTGTGAGGAGAGGAGCCTGGGGCTAGATAAATTTGGCAACTGCAGCGTGAGTGGCTCTGGATAGCAGATATGTGTCCACACTGTCCTGGACACTTGAAGCCACCTGGGTCTCCCTGACTAGGAAGGAAACAGGTAAGGAATGTTCTGGAAGGTCCATAGAGTAAGAGAAGACAATACAGAGGCTGGAGAGATGGCTTATCTGTTAAGGCACTTGCCTGCAACACCAAAGGACCCAGGATCCATGTAAGACAGATGCACAAAGTGATACATGCATCTGGAGTTCGTTTGCAGTAGCTGGAGGCCCTGGCATGCCCATCCTCACTCTATATCTGCCTTCTCTCTCAAATAAATAAATGAAAATGAAAACAAAATGAGAAGACAAGACAGAACATCCTTGGCAGACTAAAGAGTCAGACATGGTCTTCCTTGCACCCCAGCTCTGGAAGCTCCTGTGGCCCCAGTTTGCCCTCTTTATGAAGCCTCAGTTTTCTTGTCAGTGTAGCTAGGAGCTGTGAGTGTGCTGAGAGAAAGATAGAGCCTAGGAAGTGGGAGATATATAGAGACAGGCTGCCCAGATGAAGAGATGAGAGGGAGTAGGCAGTTAGGGTGACTGGACCCATAAAAGTAAAAATGCAAGAAAGTCTACACTTGTTAGAAATCAATCAAAGATGATTTGACTTCTTATCTCTTAGCTAGTACCCTAGACATGTTTTTCTATAAACATCCAGGACCCCTCCTGGGAACATGGTCTCTCATAGGATTTAAATAATGTGGTTGTTCAAGTTCAACTCCTGAACTTGGTGTCAGAGCTAGCCTGTTTCTAACCAACCAGTTGTGCCTCTGGTTCACCTGAGCCAGAAGACAGCCCACCACTCTAAGTTTATAAATACAATTACAAGGGGATGGAAGGCTGTCTCACCACTTGGGAACTTCCAACTGTGGGTGAGTTTTTCCTTCTGCTGGGCCCAGCCAGGTTGAGTGGAAAGGAGGGCCCCCTAACCCTGACTCTCCACATGGGTTCTTTATCCCCTCCAGCTCCCCACATGGCAGAAGCTCCTTGAACTTTCTTTTCTCATTTTTTTTCCCATGGTTTTTCTAGGCTTTCTACATGGGATCTCTAGCCACGTGGGTACCTTTCCTTGGTGCTGTACTTTCCTCTATAAATATAATAATTGAATAGTTAGCCTTCTCAGTCGTTTTTACTCAACTCTTTTATTAAAATTAGAAATGAACCTAGGGTTTGGGGTTCAAGGAGTTTCCTGGACCCTTAACCCTCCATTACAGAGGCACAGTGGGCACCTGCCTGCTATCTAAACTGTGGCAAGAAGACAGGTCATCACTTCCACGTGAACATATGCACACATGCATATGTGCATACACAGACATGTATGCATGTGCACAGTCATCAATCCAGGGTGGGGCCTGCATGGGAACCTGGTCTGAGCCCAGCTTGTCCTTTTGACCCACAGAGCAGCTGTAAGATATGATGTGCTGTCTCCATGGTGGAGAGAAAGGCTCAGGCTTAGGGACATGATAGCACTTGCTTCGGTGCCTCACGGCCAGCTCTGCACTGTGATTAACTACAATCCCAGCTCTTGTGACCATGACTGAAGGAAGATGACAATGTCCATCAGGTAAGATAAGGACTGAGCCTCAGATGGTCTCCAAGCTGACCAACAGGCTCTGCCAGTAATTCCCCACTGGGGCTTCCGTATCCTCCAACAAGGTTCAAAATGGAGCGGGAGGGGGGCGGTCCTTCCCGTAGCAGTTGTGCCTGCTTATCTGCTCAGGTGTGTTCACCTTGGGAAGCAGGTACATGTGTGTGGACTCTCACAGCCACCCTTCAAGAGAGGAGAAAGGTTCCCATTGCACCAACAGGTAAACTGAGGTGAAGGGGGGCAAGGGACTGGCAGGGCCCCAGGGTGCTCTGAGATCTCTAACCTCCTCCCATCTCTACACAAAGACCTGCAAGCCCCACAGCGTGTGTGTGCACCGTGGCAGAGAGAGAACCCATGGAGGGTGGGCGCTCTGGCAGGTACTACCCACATGAGCATGAGCAAGTCACCTCCAGGGCTTCAGATGACAAAGGTGCTGGCAGCCACTCCATGTATGTGAAGGTCGGGAGCAAGGGCGGCCAGGGGAAAGGCTCTGCCTTTCCTGGACCTGCTTCAGGTCCAGCTGCTGCCCAAAGGGCATCTAGGGATGGTTTCCTTCCTAATTTATCCTTCCTGGAAACACCCTCAAAGACCTGCCCAAAAAAGTATGTCTCTCATTTGATCCCATATTTGACAAATTGACAAACAAGAGACGTAACTATCACAGAGGACACAGCCCCATGTGACTTCCCAGTTTGAGTTCGGCTGTGTCCCTAGGAGGCCCCAACGCTGCCTGGTCTCTGTGCCTAGGCCCGGCATGGGCTCCTCTAGACAGATGCTCAGCAAGCCATTACCCAGACGTGAGTTGCGGGGCTACCCAGCATGTACACCTCTGTCCCCACTCAGTGAGACAGCAGTGAGTGACATAAACAGCGACCCAGGCAGCTGGCAGTGTTGGGCAACTCTGGTAGCCTGGTGTCTGCAGGAGAGGGAAGAGAAAGGCCAGGATGGGGCCCCGGGGACTGCTGTGGGAAGTGAGAGGGTCAGGCCCTGTAGTCTTTATTTCCTTTAGGCAGTAAACAGCGTCTCAGGAGCTGCCTCTGTCTCCACGTTCCCCTCAGTGTTCTCTGTCTGTGCCGTCGTAACTATAGCAGCCACCTCGGCTCCCAGGGAAGGAGAGTGGAAAATAGGTCAGATCAGTAATGAGGTCTCATGGTTCTCATCTGTCCCCTGATGGGCTCTGGCTTCACAGGCATCACATAGTCTCCACATCAGAGGCGGCTATGTCTGCACCGGGGATCAAAGGCCGGCTGCTCGGAGCCCACACTGGGCCTGGGAAAGCTGTCTGTGGCTCAGGCTGAGCATCCCTCCTTGGTCCTCCCACAGTGAGTCATGCTGTGATGGGCACACTCCTGCCTGGTTCCTGGAGGGATCACTCAATGCCCAGGTCCCTGGAAGAGCCACAGGGGCCCCGAGACCCACCTTGGCGTTGGTGGCAGCATGATTTCCAAGTGGCAGCTCACGGCCAGTGAGAGACTTTTCATCCTGCCTATGTCGTTCCCCACTGTGGGGCCCCGTGGAGTGACGCCAATTCCTTGTTGAGCAAATAGGGGGCCATAGTTGTCTATTTGTCTCGTCACCCACGGTGGGTACACAGACCCTCTGAGGTAACAGCAGCTATGGGGCATGGAAAGTGGTGGGCGAGCAGAGCCTGCCTCCTCTGTTGCTGTGTGACCTTAAATACATGTTCAACCTCTCTGATCTTAGCTCACACGCCTTGTTCCTGATGCACTAACAGTGCCCAGCACACAGGAGGTGCTCAACACGTGCCAGTGAGTCAATCTACATACTCCCCAGTACAGAGCCTGGCCCTCATGGAGGACTCCATCAGTGACCCAGGCTTTCTCTCTGGTGTCCTCTACCTTCACGATGGCCACGTCCCAGCAACAGGAGCAAGGGGCTGACTCTCAGCCAGACCTCCCTCACCCAGGTCAGGCTGTGGCTCAGCTCCTCACTATACCCCCATCTGCCACGTTTTGATTTGTTTCACCAGCTGGTCCCAAAGAAACCAAGGTCCCCACTGTGAGAAGTGGCCTGGGGTGGGGGACAGGGAGGATGGGGTGGGGGCCGTGCCAGAGCCAATGTCCCTTGGATCCTGGAAATGAGGCGAGAAACTTGCCTGATGGGCTCTGAGCGCCAGGCAGGTGAGGTGGACTGCTGAGCAGAGCCTCTGTCTGCCTCCCTGTGTGCACAGAGACTCTGCAATTTACAGGGGTTTCAACCAGGGCAGGAACAGCCAGGCAAACCAGGGTGTTTCCAGGAGGCTCCTGACCCTTCATGACCAAGTCTGTGGGCTTTGGGCACTCCCGACCCCCAGACTCCTGTTTCAGAGATGCTGACTCTGGGCTAGGGGAGGGGGCCACCTACAGTGTCACCCTGGTCCCTTAGTCTTCCAGCAACTCCTTGGCTGTCCCCATTTCCTTTCCAGAGAAACTGACTGACCTGGGGAATAGCCTCTCTCTACTTGTGAATAGTTAGTTCCTGCACCTGTTAACAGCCCCAGTGGGAGGTCAGACAGTGGGAGGTCCCTGGGGCTGGAGCAAGCACCTGGAAGTGGACAGACAGACAGGAATGATGACAGTAGCTGCTGCTTCTGTGGTCCCCAGGCTGCCACTTAGGGACACAAAAAAACTCTACTCAGCAAAGGCCAAGGCCCAGCAGGCTCCTTGCCTCAGACACAGGAAGCCAGAGCAGTAGCCGCAGAGTGCTGAGCTGAGGCGAGGCGCTGGGCGGGAGGCCCCCATCACTGAACGTCAAGGCCCATTCCACCTACTCAGCCTGTGAGGTTTGGGGTGAGCAAGACTGGGCATGTGGGCTTTATCACCAGGGCTTCAGGACCCATTAGACATACTCAGTCTGTGGCATCATGGGCAGGCAGGCCTGGGGTGAGCCAGTGAGTAGGGGCGTGGGATCAGAGACTCTCAGGGAACCTGTATTTTAATAATGAGAGGCGCTGACACCAGGGCCCAAACTCCTCCTGCAGATGCTGAGGTGGGGGGAGGTCTGAAGCCTTCCTTCTCTCATGGGGAGGATTTTGACATCTTGCTATCCCTCTCATGATTCTGTGATGCTTGGAATTGCAGAATCTGAGCTACTTCCTTATGAGTCCAATAAGCCTTGATGGAGCCTTTGATTCACAGGCTTTCAGTATCTCCTTCACGCATCCAAGAATGACAGGCAGGATCACGGGCACATTCGGAGAATCACAGAACCAAAGAGCCTTTGAATTATGGATCTTTCAGGAAGACATTCAAGTGCCCCACTCCTGCTCAGTCCAAGACATAGCTAGCTCAGGGAATGGGCATCCCGAGATAGATAAGAATGCCAGCCCAGGAGGGGACCTGACTCACTTTGAAGAAAGAGTTTGAACTTTCAGGATGCAGAGGTCACCACCTCGGGAAGAGGCCTGCCCCACTGTGGGCAGATCTGATAATAAGACACTTACCTATGCCTCATGTGAACCCCCCATCCACACCTCCACAGGTCCCCTGTGTGCAGATGATGGCCTGATCCCATCAGAGACACTGAGACCCTGGGTGAGCCCAAGGGCTACATGGACCCTCAGGTGAGGTGGTGGTGTGTGCATGCTGGACAGCAAATGCCTCCCTGACCCTCCAAAAGCTGAGCTTACTGAGCTGAGGGCAGAGAACTCAGGCAGGACCCTGTGGACTGAGAAGAAGCAACTAGGAGGGACCAGCAAGGAGGGGAGTGGCAGAGGAGCAATTGAGATGAAGGAAGGAATGACGCGGGGGGTGGGCAAGTAGAGTGGGCATCACCTGCCCCGGGCCAGGAGGGAAAGCCTGGTGTCCCTTCTCAGGGTTTCAGGGGGTTCCCAGGAGCAATGTGGGTGGACAAGGCTGGGCTATGTGCTGCCGACGGTTAACCTAGCCCAGCCATCAGCTTCAGAGGGACCTCAGGCGGGTGCCTTTACAGCTCACAGCCTCAGTTCTTCCTCATGACAAATAGTTCTAGTGAAGCCTACTGGTTGGTGCTGGCTGAGCTGGGTTCACTGAGAAATCCTCACCTCTGGAGCAGCCTCAGCAACTGTTGGAAGAGATTGTGTCCACTCCCTCCCCTCCTCCATTGCTAGGCCTGGGGGAGGGGCAGGCTTCTCCAGAGGGAGAGGTGGGAAGGGCAGCGCAGGTGGAGGGAGCTGGCTCTGACAAGAGCTGACACCCAGAGCAGGTCAGGAAGGACATGTGGAGGGGCCTCCGGAGTGTGGGCTGGAATCGCAGTTTTGTGCTATGAGATTTGGGACACGGGGAGAGTGGCCTGACCTCTCTGTGACTCCCTCCCCTGTGAGGTAAGCCTGATCACTGGCAGGAGGGCTTGGGGGAGAGCTCATTGTTCTGGGGTGTCAGGATGTGGGGTGCCGCTGCAGGCCTAGAAGGGGCATTGAGGTCTTGGATCAGAGATCCAGAAGCCACAGTAAACAAAGGTGGCTTGGCAACAAAGTGCAGCCACCATCATCCAGGAAGGGACAGAAAGCAAAACAAGTCAAAATGACAGAAGCACTCAGCAGGATGACGACATTGTTCCCAGCTAAGCCCTGGCCCTCAGCACATGGAAAGATTTGGTCTGAAACCCAGCTCAGAGCGACTGAGAGGATCTGCGAGGTTTCATTCTGACAGAAAGGGCAGGATTTCATTAGGTTCACTTCAAATGTCAGCAGGGGAATAAAGAAGCAGGTGTCCAGATGGGCCTGGGCCATGGCACGGCTCCTCACAGACCTGGGGAGCAGCCAGACGGATGTGGGGAGGCCACCAGACTCGAGGCTGGGATCTCAGTTCTGCCCCAAGAGCTGTGACATGTGGGACACTTACCAAGCCTCTCTGTGTCACCTTCATTCTCCTGTGACAGCCAGCTGATAGTGGTTGCCCCAGCGGGCAGCAGCCCTTGAAGGAGACCATGGGCCCAGCCTCCAGCTTCCTCAGACCCAGGTTTTCCCATCAGCCCTCCTGCTTCTCCAGGCTGGGTTGTTGGTGGGGACATGGGGGCCTCGGAAGTAGCTAGGCCTGTTCTCAGGGTTAGATAGGTTGAACTAGGTTCAGAGAACCCCAGGCAGGCAGGGAAGAGAAAAATTTCCCTTGGGGGAATTAGGGAGCCCCCAGTCCAGACTCCATGGCCTCTGCCTCCCCTGTCTCCTTTTCTAAGGGACTTTCTTTGGCACTCAGAGGTACAGGATGACTCCCCCAGGCCTCGCTCACTGCCAGCCAGTGGCATACTCCTCGTAGCTCAGCCTCTGCCTGATGCCTGGCTGGCCCTGAGCACACTATTCCCAACGGTTGGCAGCATCTTTCTCAGAAGCTTGGAAAGGTCACTGGGTCTTATCTTCTTGATTGCCTGATTTCTTGTCTCTCCTCAGGAGACACAAGCCTGCTTGGACAGGCCACCTGCCTGTGTTTACCCAGCTCTGGGCCTCCCCACATAGGAGAAAGGGGCCGTTGTGCTTCCAGTCCCCACAGTGACCATAGAAAGGCTTGGCATAAAGGAAGAAGAGGAAGAGATGAGGGGAATGAGAGAAGAAGTAAGATGGCTCAGGCCCTGTATGTTTACCAAGTTGCAGGAAGCCTAGGGGCAGGCACAGGATAGCCTGCAGGGTTTTCTCATGAGTGGTTATTTTTATAAATATTTTTATTTTTATTTATTTATTTATTTGACAGAGAGAAAGAGAGAGAGAAAGAGAGAGAGAGAGAGAGAGAGGGAGAGAGCTAGGGCCTCTAGCCTCTGCATACAAACTGCAGACGCATGCACCCCCTTGTGCATCTGGCAAATGTGGGTCCTGGGGAATCGAACCTGGGTCCTTTGACTTAGCAAGCAAATGCTTGTTTTGCTAAGCCATCCCTCCAGCCCATGAGTGGTTATTTTTTAATCCTGAGTATCTTGATAAAACCCCTCAGAGTGATGAGCTGATGGGGACATCTAAAGCCCACATTGAGCTGAGCTGAAAGCTCACCTTCCACATCCGTCCTCCCTCCCCCCTTCCTCAATGGACCCACAGTTTCTCGTCTCCCTTTCACCTGGATCACGACCTTTCTCTTCCCTGCAGGGACAATCTCAGATGCAAGGCCCAGGAGTAAGCCTAGGCGTCCAGCTCAGAGCCCCAGGGGATGCATGAGGCCTCTGCCAGTAGGTCTATGACAATGGTGGCGATGGTTTATACTGCCAACTTGACAGACCCAGAATCATGAGCTTGATTAGGTTAATTAAGGTGGCAAGACCCACCTCACCTGTGAGGGTCTCCCGGCTGAGGTGACTGCTTGAGACAGGCTTCCAGCTCGGGGTTTACCGTGCTTTCCCACCATGACGGACTCGCTCCTCTTGAGCTGAACTGAACCCTTTTCCTTTTTTAAGTTGATTCTCCCAACAAGGAGAAAGTAACTGATACAGTGACCAAGAGGGCATTTGTCCCCAGAGGCTATGGGGGAGCTCACTCGTCCCTGCGCTCTCAAGCCCTGCGTAGCAGTGAGGGAGGAATCTAGGGCAGGGCACATTGAGATATTCACAGAGACGGGCACTGAGGCTAAACAAGTAATTTCAAAAAGAAACACCTGGGCTAGGGATGTAGCTCAGCGGGAAGAGTGGCTGTCTAGCATGCATGAAGGCCTGGGTTCAAACCCAAGCAACATAAATGGGCGCGGTGGCACATGCCCGTAAGCCCAGCACCGGGAGGGAGAGGGAGGAAAATCAGCAGTTTAGTGGCATCCTCTGCTGTGTAGTGACTTTGAGGCCAGCCTGGGCAGGCCCCATGAGAGCCTATTTCAAACAAAACAAAAACGAGAAACACCACAGAACCACAGTCCTTTTTTTTTTTTTTTTTTGCATTCTTGTGTGCGTGTGAATGTGTATGCGTACATAAAGATTATGTGTGGCATGGTGTGTATGTTATGTGTGATGCAGGCATGTGTGTGCCTGTGCACAGGGCCACCAGAGGAGAACTTCAGGAGCCTTTCTCTGTTACTCGACTACATACTTCCTTGAAATGATGTCCTTCAACATAGAGCTGCCAGGTTCCCCTGCCATTGGAAGCCCCAGCAACGCTGCAGAGACTCACTGCCATGAACTGGGTTACAGACATGTACGACCATGCCCAGCTGTTTTTCACATCGGTCTTAGGCAAAATGAAGTCAAGTTTCTCAGGCCCTCCCAGGCTCTCATGCTTGAGTGGCAAGTGCTTTTAGCCATGGAGCCATTCCCCCAGCCCCCAGAACCAGAAGCATAACTATGGGGGCATCTGGGGACCAGACTTGCCCACAACGCCTGCCCTGTAGTCTTCAGTTGAGGAGGTGGAATGAGCATGCACAGTGAGCAGGTAAGGAGGTTGGTCAACGGGTGAGGGGTCATCAGCTGAAGAGGTGGAGCCAGCAGGTGAGCAGGTGGGGTGAGCAGGTGAGGAGGTGGAGTCAGTGAGGAGGTGGAGGCTTCCAGAGGCCCAGCATGAAGCCAGGACCTTGGAACCAGGCAGCAGTAGAGCAGTCAGGAGCAATCCCAGATCTGTCACCCCTCAGCCCTGGCTCGTCCTCTGTGTTGGTGGACTCAGAGTCTTATTCCTTTATCACTCATTCACTCAGTCCTTCATCAAACATGACTGGGGACTCAAAGAACCGGGTCTTTGAAGCCACAAAGAAGTGGCAGGTGGCTCTGGGGACACAGGATAGAGTGGGAGGCAAGTCTGTGACTTGGCCATGGCCAGACTAGGGTGCCGGAAGGGAAGGGCACTTAGGGCTCCCTAGTGGAGAGGTTCATTCTCCCAGGCTTCCTTAAGTGATAGGACTGTGAGAACTGAGGGGCAGCAATCCCCAGGGACGGAGCAGCCGAGTCCTGCAAAAGGAGAGCCCCACCCGCCTGTCCTCTCTGCCTCTCTGCCCCAGCGCTATCACCTCCCTCTGGCATCCACAGGGCAGGGCTTCAGGCAAGCGTCCTTGTCCTTCCATTACAACCACCCTGAAGACTCTTCCAGCTCTCAGGCCCAACCCAACATCTGATTGGTCAATGTTATGTCAGGTGCCTCCTGACCACCACCAATCAGCATCAAAGACATGTGCACGTGGTGCTCAGGAGCTTGTCAGAACCCATCCCTGGAGTTCAGCAGGTGACAGTTGAGAGCTGCAGGGGCTGAGGCAGGCTCAGGACACAGCAGGCATGGGGCCAAAGGGGGCCACTGCTGAGCTGGCTGCTGCAAAGTCATCGGGAGCTTTATAAGGTGAGGCAGGGCACCCAGGGGCCCTGCTGTACCAGGACAGAAAGGAACAGCTACCTGTCATCAGGAAGTGACCCCTACTGGACGTTGGACCCAATTGGTTCTGCTTCCATTCTCACAGGGTAGAAAGCTCTTTCTCAGAGAGAACATTACCCTCTTTTATAGCATCCCATTTTTCCTTGGATTTCCTGCCACAGTCGGTAATGGCTTCATTCCCTTATGGGGTCCTTGGTTGATTGTCACTGTAACTACTGGAATATCAGTCCCAGGGGGCAGAGCCTTGACTCTCCTTCTCACTCACTGCTATGGTCCCAGGGCCAAGAGCATGGCTGGGGCCTGGGAAGGCGCCATGGCAGACTTGGAAGGAAGAGGGGGCCTGCCAGCAAGAGTCCCCAACAGGAGGAGGAAACACTCCCCGCCCAGTTCTACGTTCTACCTAAGCAGCCGTCACACGCGCTTATCGCTGACGACGACAGGGGTCCACATTCATCTCACCGCACAGGCCGGGTCTGCTGCTGGGCGGTTTCCAGCATTGTCTCATTGGAGCCTCACCAACTCCCTCATGGGGGTTGGCTATGCTGTCACCACGTTTTAGGGACCCGGGGAACCATCTCAGATTCCCCCACAGCCTCAACAGCCTTGGCTTTGCCCAGCTCTCTTGCCTAGTGTCTCCTGTAGGTGTCACCGTGATGCCAGAGGATGCGGTGGGTGGGCGCATAGACTAGGCTCACACAGACCTGGTGATGTCCCAACTCCGCCTTCCCGCCGGCTGGGTCACGATGGGTTCCTTGCTCCTTTTGGGTCTCAGCGTCCTTTTCTGCAAAGTAGACCTGGTCCTCATCGACCTCCCTGTGGATTGGAGGTGAAGACAGAGCAGGAGCACTTGCTTTTGCTTTTGGTACAGGCTTGGGAGTCTAGTAGTCAGCACATGGGACATCCCTCGCTGGGAACCAAGGGATGTGTGGTTTGGATTTTCTTTTTTTTTTTTTTATTCAGGACCATATATATATATATATATATATATATATATATATATATATATATATATATATATATACATATATATATATATATATACATATATATATATGTATATATATATATATATATATATATATATATATATATATATATATATACACACACACACACACACATATGGAGAGAGAGAAAGGTACTTGTATTGGGGACCCAGGCCTAAACGCGAAATTTATTTATTTTTCATGCATAACTTGAGCACATAGATTGAAGGTGATTTTATTTCATCCCATTTTTATTTGTTTGAAAGGGAGAAGAGAAAGAGAGAGAGAGAACAGGCATGCAAGGGCCTATTGCCACTGCAAACAACTTCTACTACATGCATGCGCCACTTTGTGCATCTGGCTGTATGTAGGCACTGGGGAATCAAACCCAGGCCATCAGGTTTTTCAATCAAGGGCCTTTAACCAGTGAGCAATCTCCCCAGTCCTTGAAGGTGATTTTAGACAAGCTTTTCCATGTGTCTGCATTTTGACTGGGGTCTGTCACGTGAGATTGGGTGAGGAATTTTCCACTTGCAGTGTCAGGTTGTAGTTCAAAATGTTTCAGATTTGGAGCATTTCATGCTTTTGGATTAGGACACTCACTCTGCCTGCATCACCGTCGTCACGATGACTGTCCCCAGCCGGGGGCCTCGCCTGTCTTCTTCCTGGCGCCATCTGGGTCCGGCACATACTAGGTGCTCCGCTCAAGGGATGCAGCCACCAGACTCCTCTGCCATCAGCCCAGGCCTCCTGTGTGGCTGTATGAGGCCCTCACCCCGTGTCCCTTCTCCAGAGACAGCAACAGAGCCCCGGGATTCTCATGGAAGGAGCGACTTTGTGGGAACCTCAGTCTCTCTTCCACCTTCAGCCCTGATCCATTTCTTTATTGACTCCAGCAGCTTAACACACCAGCTTGTCTGTGGGAGAAATGGAGGCAAAATGACAAGGAGTCAAGGTCTCCGTGCCCTCTGCACCTGCTTTTATCCATCCAATTTCATGCGACTGGAGCCTGGCTGCCACTCAGCTGGAAAAGCATCGGAGCTGCATTTAATCACAGGACAAGGGCAGGTGACAGAAGACTCATCACCACCTCCCGCCTGTCCCCCAGGCTCTAAGCTCCCAATAGGAGGACCGTCTTCCCATGTGGCACGTGTTCTGAGTACCTGTCTTGGCTCCTCAGCTCTCCTCCACAGTCACTTCTGTGGCACCACAATGACTTCTCAAGATGAGGGTACAAGGGCAGTGCCAGAGGGTAGAGCCCTCAAACAAGGATCTGGCAGGCAGACTCAGGACCAACCTGACTTCTTCCTTTTAAATCTTTACACACACACACACACACACACACACACACACACACACACACACGCGCGCACACTTCATTACACTTTGGCCAGCATCTTTGCCCACTGCCATGAAAAATACCAATAGAGGGCTGGAAAGATGGCTTAGTGTTTAAGGCGCTTGCCCACAAAGCCTAAGAACTCATGTTTGAATCTCCAGGTCCCACATAAGACAGACAAAAATTGATGCAAACATGCAGTATCCCACATGCACACAAGGGGGTGCATACATCTGGAGTTCATTCACATCAGCTGAAGGCCCTACCATGCCCATCCTCTCTCTCTCTCTTTCTCAAAAAAGAAAGAGAGAGAGAGAGAGAGAGAGAGAGAGAGGGAGATTTACTTATTACCACACTGGAGGCCAAAGACAAGATCTGGCCACCTGCCTGTTCTGTTTCTGTGAGGCTCCCTGTCTGGCCCACAAGTGGCTGCTCTCCCTCCATGTCATCCTTTGGTGGACATGGACAGTGGCCAAGCTCTTTGGTGTTTCTTCTCACAAGTACACAGGTCCCACCATGAGACATTCACCCATGACCTCCAATCACCTCCCAAAGGCTGTCACATAGGGGCCCAGGCTTTAGCATCTGAAGTGTGTGTGTGTATGTATGTGTGTCTGTGTCTGTGTGTATCCTAGAGACTAAGGACACAGTTCAGTCTTACAGCAGTGAGTAACAGACTCACTACTTAAAATTCAACCCTGCTTCTAGTCTGGTATGATGGCACATGCTTAGGACCTGAGCACTCAGAAAGCTGAGACAGGAACATTGTTGTGAGTTCAAGGCCAGACTAAACTACATAGTGAGTACCAGGCCCACTCTATATGAGCGAATACATGTCTGGTACTAAAAACCTAGTCTAAAGCCTATGGCAGGGGATGTCATGATCCCTAGAGGTGTAATGCCTGCTGTTGTCTGATTAAATGTATATACTATACTTACCAAACTGCCTATAATCACTTTTCTTAATGTTCATACCCATATATTAATGCTACTCTCACTTTTGGTTAGAGAAGCTTCTCTTCATAGATGGTAATGACCACTGGGATGACTCAAATGGCACCATAGTGCTGAGAAGAAGTGACAGAGGAGTGCTCAGCACTGAAACATCTCTATCACACCTTCCAAGGTTCAGGGTCCATTGCAGAAGAGGTGGTAGAAAGAATGTAAGAGCCAAAGGAAGGGTAGGACTGCCTACAATGCACTCTTCCAGACACAAAATGTCCTGGATATTCACAACCTTGCAGTGCCTGACACTACTTATACAAGACCATCATAACAGGAGGACAAGATGATGACATCAAAATAAAAGAGACTGATTGACAGGGGGAGGAGATAGGATGGAGGCTGGATTTGTGAGGGGAAAAGTGGGGAGTGGGAAGGAATTATCATGGTGTATTGTCTATAATTCTGGAACCCGTCAATAAAAAAAAGGTCAAAAAATAAGATGAAAATAAAAGTGCTCAAGCAGATGATAGCCAGGGCCTTGGGCCTTCAACCCACTTCCCTCGGTTGACACCGGCCATAACGACATTAGCCGTCTTGCTGCCTTGTGTCCTCTGTGACCTCTGCTTTGGCTGCTGCAGTTCAGGTCAGCCTCATGTCAGCCCCTTGAGGCAGATACTATTTACAGGGTGGAGTCGAAGAGGCTCAGAGCAGTGGCAAACCTCCCAAGGCAGTGACAACATCAGAGGGAATCCTCCCCAGTCTGGGGGAGACCCCACTTTCCACCACAGCTTGGGATTTTCTAAATGCTCTCTAAATTGCCTTTCTTCTAGAAAGTGAAGATCTTTGGTACTTGCTACTTTGCAAACTCCTTTGCGTGTGAGAAAACCTCTCCTGAAAATCTGCCCCAGGTCTTGCTGCAGCCAATCCGTCTAGAACAGGGGCATCTGTTCTCGGGGTTCAGGTGGCTTCTCCTCCCTTAATGAGCAGTGCCCACCTGCCATTTTCTTCCCCTCAGTCGTCAATATAATTTCTACCATTCCAGTGCCACTTGCAGGCTTTCTCACTGTTATGGAGTTGAGCAGATGACGCCCAGGAAAAGCCCCTCTGTGCCACCCTTTTTCATAACCTGTCCCCAGAGTTCCCTCCTATAGTCACCACCCTGGCCAGCGTGCTCTGTAGCTCTTAGGACCTTCAGTTATGCACAGGGGCGCACTCAGCATGCATGTCCCACTCTGTGCTTTTCGAACAGATAGATGGTCTCAGTTCCTATGTATATGAGCACCTGGCTCTTTAATCACTAAATAATAAGACCTTTTTCTACGTTCAGGTGCTTTGAGGAGCTTCATTCATTTTCACGAATCCATGTATTTCATTCAAAGGATGGGTTATTTGCCCCTCTGCCTTCTTCCCTCCTGTTCTCTCTACTCCTCTCTCTCCCTTTACTTCTACAACCCCCCCTTCCCTTTCCATCATTGCCTATTTTCCTACAGTCTGTTCTCTACATGAGCATCCTTCTAGGGCAAAGTCATCCTTGAGTGCATCTGGTTGGATGCAGGCGGGAGCTTTGCTCTAGTATCTGCACCCAGCGGGGGACTTGCTGAGCTGAATGGCTCATCAGAGGCTACAGAGGACCTGGGCTGGGGTTCTAGGTGGTTGTCGGCTGCAGGTAGCACGAGGCAGGTTGGGAACGGATCTAGTTCAGTGGCTGTGGACAAGTTTTTGGATAGCTCCTAGTGACCCAGTCACTTTCTGTGGTATTTATTTTCATACAAGCGGCAAGAACTCCTGGCTATGAAGCCACTTGGAAAAAGTGACACGGGAGCCTGGAGCTGGGAGGGCATGGGTCCTAGTGCTGTTCTGTGGGACCACGGCGCTCAGAGCAATTGGTTAAGGCTGCCTTTCTGTTCCCATGCAATAGACCCTGGATGCAGGGTGGGAAACAGACAACGTTGCATACAGGAGTAGAAACACCCAGAGAAGATTGGCAGGGAATGAGCAGAGTCCTGGGGCACAGACTCAGTGGTCCTGGCGATTTTGTTTATCTCTCTTCTACAGGTCGCAGCTGCTGGACTCAGCTGGTCACTGCTGCCCCAAGTCCCATCGGATGCTGGGAGTGGGCCGGTGACGTCACGAGGTCTTCTCTCACCCGCCATGGTTCCATCCGCAACGTCAGCTCCTCACAGGTCCCATGCTGCTCGTTCTGCCTCCTCAAGCACAGGGCTGGCATCACTTATCCCTTGCTGGCCCTGATGGCGCTGCCCTTGCTCTCTGGCGCTGTGCCAGTGGGGTGAGGTGACACCAGGGCCTCACTGCTCACCCCTCTCCCTGTGTCCCTTACTCTCATGTCAGCCACTTTATCCTCCACGTCTCAGCACTGCTGGCTCCTCCTCAATCTGGGGTCCTCACTGTCACCCTCCCTCCTGAGAGTGTCTCCTGGATAACCCACCCCCAGGCCCGCTCCCTCATGGAGGCCTCCTTACTCTCTTCTCTAAGCTCAGCAGTATCGCATCCTACAATTGTGTGGCGATCTGGATTCTCACCATGCCAGCGGCTCCATGAGGGCCAGCTTTGTATCCTTGGTGTGTGTCACTGCGCTCTGTGACGCTCCCTCATGGAAGGAGCCTATGGCCAGCATGTGTCTTGAAATCCAAGGAACTTGAGGCCAAACCCTGACTTACTATATCCTGCAGGCCCTGGGCTTTAGCATCAGTGAGCGTGTCATGACCTGGTTACCTCTTCAGGCTTTGGGGGGAAGATGAGAACCCAGCAGGGCAAAAGCACTGTGCAAATGCTCATCCTCCAGGTAACACTGGGCCCACAGGACTCAGCAGCGCAGACTGTCTCACAAATCCCATGATTCCCCTTGAGGGTGGAGCGCAGAGATCGGGCCAGAGCCGGGGAGAGCAGCATACCCGGAGGGCCTTGTGCCCGTGCCCAGCCCATGGCAGACCACACATGAACTCTGCATAGTGCTTGACAACCGTCGTTAGAGTTGTTCTTTGTCTTGAAGCACTGTAGTCTTTAGATTTGTTGTGGGGGGAGGGGTTCGTTTGTTTTTTGACTTTTCAAGGTAGGGCCTTGCTCTGGTCCAAGCTGACCTGGAATTCACTACATAGTCTCAGGATGGCTTCAAATTCATAGCAATCCTCCTACATCTGCCCCCCGAGTTCTGGGATTAAAGGTATGTGCCATCACGCCCAACCGTTGTAGTTTTTTCTAGTGTGAATGGCATTTTTCTTTTCCTAGAGTGATTGTGAGCCAAGCAGGCAAGCTGTGCTAAAAGCTCCATTATCCACGAGGAGGCGACCGCAGCAGGAACAAGCACTGAGAGCCTCCCCCGAGCCGCACCCCCTTCTCTGCTGTCCTGCCTCGGAGCTCTGGAGAGGACGCCTGGGCAAGAAGCAAGGTGGTGGCCGCCATCATTGCTTCTTCCCGGGGTCACAGGTGGGCTTTCAGTGACCCACCATGAAACGGGACGCTTGCAGTGGGCTCTTTTTCACAGAGTATCTTTACTCCTTCCTGCCTAGCTTGCTGGGAGCTTTGTCACAAGCTGATAACAAATGCCTTTTCTGCACCCATTCAGCTGGTCCTCGCCTTTCAGAGATCCCTCATAGTGGACAGTTTACTTTATGAATACACTAGTGCGGACTAACATCACACTGCTGGGAAGAAGCAAACCTTGTCACAATCTATGGTCTTTGTATTCATTACCAGGATTTTCATGCCATCTTTTATGTTAAAAATTTAATTATATTTTTTGTGGTGGTGTGTTGCTTCCAAAGCCTCATGCATGTTAGGCACTATTTTTTTAGGTGAATGTGGAATGTGTATGCATGAATATGCATGCTCATATATGGGTGGTCATGGGTATTTGTGGGTACGTGTGTGAGTGTGTGTGTGTGTGTGTGTGTGTGTGTGTGTGTGTGTGTGTATCCAAGGTCAGTTTTCTCCTCAATCCTTCTCTACCTTATTTTTGTTTCTGGAAAGATATTGATCCAACTAATCTACCTAGCCAGCAAGTCCAGGGCTCATCAGTCTCCATTTCCCAAACACTGGGATTACAGGCACACAGGACCACCCAGTGTGTGTGTGGGGGGGGGGTCCCTCACACTTGAGCAGCAAGGGCTTTTCCAAGTGAGCCCGCTCCGCAGGGCCCTTGGCTGAGCGAGTGGGCAGGGCTCGGCGCCCTTGCTGCTGGGGCTGAAGGCGAGAGCCAAGCTAGCGCTTGGTGCCGCAGCGCTCCAGTGTCACCTGCTGTCAGCTACTCCGAAAGCCACCGCTGTGTGGGCCGCACGATGAGCGACTTATCATTAGTCTCTCTCTAGCTCTGCTAGGCGACACCTCTGGTGAATGGGTCGGGATGACAATGGTTGCCTAGGTACCTTTCCAAGAACTTGAAGACCACTTCTGGGGAACCAGATTCTCTGTTTGTGCAGGTGTCTGATGTGACCTTTCACATCAGGAGACCAGAGCTCCACCCTCGGCTCACACGGACACCAGCGGCACCATCATCCATGTGCACCTGGAAGAGCCATGAAGACGGACTGAGCAGGTGCAGAACCCCATTGCTTCCCCCCAGTCACCTTTCCCATGCCTGAGTCACTCTGATAGTGGCCCAGTCAGTGTCCTTGAACCCCACCTATGGGGAGGCAGAGCTGAGCCCCAGTCTTCCCCTCCTGGCTTGACCACCCTATAAATAAAACAATTTTACAAAACTTGTCATTTCTGTGATTTGGGGGGCAAAATGGACCTGGTTTGGTAACAATGTCTGTGATGTTTGGTCTCCTTGGTCCGCTTGGCAGGGTCTAGAATCAGGTAGGAGGCAGACCTCTGAGCACGCCCGTGAGGGGGTTTCTAGATGAGATTAGTTCAGGGAGGAAGACCCACTCTGAGGTGGCGGCACAGCCCCTGGGCTGGGTCCTGGGCGGAGTGACAGGGAGAAGGTGAGCAGAGCTCAGCACGCACCTCCGCTTCCTCCCGGCTCCCTCCTGCTCCTGCCACCGCGCCTTCCCTGCCACAGGCGCATCCCCAGGGTGGTAAGACGAGGGACCTTCCTCCCTTAAGCTGCTTCTTCTCGGGTATCTGCTCACGGCAACAGAAAGGACGGCAGTGCCCTTGGGGGCTCGGAGGAGATTTGGCTGAAGGCTGGCTGGAGGCATGGGCGTCCACTTCTGGTTTGTGTCCCACCAGTGCGTGAGTGAATTGGTGTCCCTGAGAGAAGGAGATCTGGGGACTCCCCTCTAAGCCTCCGCAGAAGCTTTAGGCTCTAGGGTTACCCACAACAGTTAATGTGTGAAAGCATGAGAATCACTCCCCTGTGAGGGACCCAGCTCACTAACCTGACTCATCCACTGGCTGCCTGCTCCACACAGCAACATGGTGATGGGTGAGTGACATAAAGTCCAGAATAAACCAAAACACGCCAGGGTACTTAGCTACACATACAGACCAATAATCACTGCTTCTCAAAAACAAACAAGAGAAAGCAATGCCTGGCTGTGGCACCTTGGGAGAGTCCCATGTCCACACTAGGCCACAGTGTCCTTGCCTGCGAAATGGGAGGTGAGATTTCCCTTGAGGGACTCCTGGGGGACTTGGCGAGAAGAGTGTGAGACAGAATGGCACTGGATTTGGTATCTAGGATAGTAACAGATAGGAGATACTTAGCTGACTCTGACTGTCATCTGTGGGGCCCAGGACATGGGCCTCTGCCTCCCTGAGTCCCTCATCTGCTCCTCTGAGAGGGGGCACCAGAGCTGTCATCATGAGTGACAACACTCAACCCTGTGCCAGACATGCGGTCAGTCATCACTCGATGCTCTCACTGTCCTCCAATGGGCAGTGTTGCCTAGGCAGAAGTTGTACACATGATCTCACCCATAGGAACAAGAGCCAGGGACCCCAGATTCCTCACACACAGGCCCTCAGCTGAGAAATGAAAAGGGCATCACCGTGTCAGATCCCAAACCTTGCTTCTCCTCCCCAAGACTCAGTTTCTCGTCCTAGTGGGGGAGGAGGACACAGAGCTCAGTGGTGACAGGGATTTCCTCATTTCCCTGCACAGCCTTACAAAACACTCATCATCAATTCTATTTTCCATATGAGGAAGCTGAGGCACACATAGGAGAAATTCATGTCCAGAGTCCTTGATGCAAAGACACAGCTCTCACCTCAAAGGAAACAAGTTGGCTCAGGAGACCAATATGACTGACCATACATTGTCACCAACCAAACAGCCATTGCATCTTTGTCAGAGCAGCTGTGGCTGAGATGAAGAAACCCTTAAGATGGGGCCTGTTGTCTCCTCACAGAAGGATGGAAGGGAGAGGTCACTTCAGCCCCTTGCTCCAGCACCTCACTAGCAGCTGTTTTCAATTCTTTCCCTGCTGCACGTGGTCACAAGAGGTGCCAGAGTTTACAGAGCACATAGAGGGTAGCAGGTGAATGGAGAAGGGGGAAGAACTCTGTCCATGTCCCTGTGGGGGAAGGCAGCATCTATGCTGGGATGAGGCTCTTCTTTGATATGGCTGTTTTGTGGTCACCCACACTCCTGTAATAAGCCAGATTAACTCATTGGTTCTGTAAGCTGGACTTTGGTGGAATAATTACTTTGTCTACTGTTGGTGTCTTATCTGGGGGGATCAGGTTTTTGTCTCCCCAGGAAAAGTTCATGAAACACCATAGTCTGGGAACATGGTTTCAGGCTGCTATAGAAATGTCAGGCTACAGGACAGAATGGTACTCAACAGCCATGACTGTACTCAGTGAAGTGTTAAGATGCACTCTGCTATGGCCACTGCTGTCTCAGAAAAGGAGCTGAACCTGGAATCCTGGATCTGGGGTGATCAAGGTAGACTTCCTAGAACGGTGGGCCATGGTGAAGGGTGCAGAAGTGGGCAAGGTTGATGGGCCTCTGAGCCAGAGAAGCACTGATCAGATGGAGCTCTGTTGGGGGTGGCCCAGCCCAGGCACTCAATCAGGCCTCAGGTGGGGCCTTCCAGAGTCACTCCTACCACTAGAAAACATCACACTGGGAAGGCTGTTTGTTGTCCCACCAGCTGGCTCCTCTTATTAAGAAGTCACACGTTTTCTCATGGCTTGATGTCACCGTGTTCTCGCCTGTGTCTTTGGCCTGTAATCAGCGGTGAGTTGTGGCATCTTATCCACAATGTACTCAGGTCTATTGACCATCTGCCCTCATTATTTAGTTAGTAATTCTTTCCATGGGCTTCTATTGATTTCCAGATAGAAATATTTCCTACTGCTGTGTAATACAAATCCTGCCTCTGGGGAACCAATACGTCAGGCGAAAGCATCTCATGTTGGGCCTCTTTATTGTAAAAACAACATCAATCCCTTTGTGACCACCCTGTGGATGCTTGCTTGGCCCCTGCAGGCTGTGCACCTTGCCTGTGAGCATGCCTTGTCATTTCTTAGTGACATCCTGACATGCCATTTACCGGGCCAGAGCCACTGAGGCCTTTAGAACGAGGCCAGGACTTGGGCTGTTCTCTTGGTGGCTGTGCTTCAGAGGCTCAAATTGTCTCTCCTGTCCCTGTTTTTGTCTCCCATATTAGGGTTTTAGTAGAGATCCTTAAGTAGTGTCTGAGGCTTGCAATTCTTCAACTGTAGACACCCCCGCCCCACTGTTACACAGGAGCCCTGGGTTGGGGTAGTGGGGATGGGTGAGGGGAGACACTCTAGGGCACTATATTTCACCCCAGTGTCTTCACAAGCCTTCTTTCAGGCCTTTTTAAAGAGAACAGAATGTTATGGCGAATTTCAAAATGGTTATTTTCTCCTCCCTGCCATAAGCAAGAGGAATTTTTTCTCCAAGATTCACATGTGAAACCCCTTTGGTTTTGATAAGAATTATCCAATGCATATGTATCAATCCAGAGACAATCTGGGGCTCCTGGAGGTAAAGCTCTCCACGGTGTGGGAGACTCTCAGGCCGGTTGGTCCAGAGCCTCCAGTCTGAAGTGCTGCTGTCCACATGGGCTCCAGCTGTGATGTAACACACCTCACCAGCACCTGCCCCTCTCCAATTTGGGGGTACCTGTTGCTCCATGACTTCAGTTTTCTAATGAATCTAAAGAGAGCTGTTGGTCCTCAGCTTGTTCAGATTTATCTTGCTGTTCTTGTTGTTCTAAGCTGTTCACAAGTTGGACCAGAAGCCACAAGCCAGACCCCCAGTGTGGTACCACGGTGTGAGTTCATAGAATTCTTATATAGTTTGGTTGATTCTATTTGTTACCTATGCAACTTGCAAATATTTTCCTCTGGTCTTTTAATCCCCTTCACATGCATTTTTATATAGCAAAGTGTTTGACTTTGCTGTGGCCCAATATGTTAGTCTTTCATGCAACAAACTGTTAGGTCAAGCCTAAGAACTCTTCCTGACCACAAGTCCCAAAGGCTTTCTCCTCAGTTTTCCTCTCGAAGTTTTACAGACTTGTGGTTCATATTTAAATCCAAGAACTATTTTAGATTTATTTTGGGGAGATTTGAGACTTAGACTAAAATTCACTTCTTCCACAGATGTCATCAAATAATTGTAGTGCAAATGGACAGGACAAACCTTGCTACATTGAGTTATTTATGAACCTCAGTCAAAATTAAATTGTTCATGCTTGTGTGGGGCAATGTCTCAGGTCTGTTCTTTCCCCTGATCTATGTTAATCCTTCCTCCAACATTACATTGTCTTAATGAATGTACCTATGTGGTGAGGCTTCATATTAGGTAGAGTGATGACTGTCACTTTGTTCTGTTTATTTATTTATTTATTTGCATGGGTTTGTAGAGCATGTGTAATGTGTGTCTGCAGATGAACACATGCTGTGCACATATATGCAGAGGCCCGAGGAGAACATCAGGTGCTCTTCACTTTTGGCTCATCTGCCTGTTTGCTTGAGATGGAGTCTATCACTCAACCCAGGGTATCAGGTGGTATTGGGCCCTCTCAGGTTCTCATGCATGCAGGCAAGTGCTCTTAACCACTGGACCATATCCCCGGTCCCCTCTTCTTCTTTTTGTACGTGGTGTGAATACATGTAGGTATGTGTGTGGGCACATGTGTGGGTACAGGTACACATGCATGTATGTGCACAGTCATGTAGAAGCCAGAGATGAGCAAGGGGGGGGTTTTCCTAAATTATTTTGTCCTTTATTTTTGAGACAAGTACTCTTGCTGAACATAGAGCTTGATGATTTCGCTAGAGTAGCTAGCCAGAAGCCTTAGAGATCCTCCTGTCTCCACCTCCTCCGTGCTGGGATGACAGATATGCACCACCTTGCCTGGCATTGAGCCTGGATACAGGGCTCTGAAGTCAGGTCCTCCTGCTTCCATGGAAAGCACTTGAGCCACTGGGCCATCTCCCCAGTCCCGTATTTTCTTCTGTTTAAGATTATTTTGCCTAACTCAAAACTCACTAAAGTGTTGAGAAGAGACAATGAGACATCTTTATCACAACCTCTAAGGCTCAGGGGGCATTATGGAAGATATGGCTAGAAGAATGTAAGAGCCAAAGGAAGGGGAGGAGTGCTTATAATACTGTCCTCAAGATACAAAGTGACTTAGATATTCATGACCTCACAGTGGTTGACACTACCTACCCAAGACTTACATAATAGGAGGGAAAATGATGACAGCAAAATAAGAGACAGAGTAGTTGGAAAGAAGGGATTTAGTGGAGGGGGAACTGGAGAAGATGAAAAAAAGACTGGTGGGAGGGAACTATGGTCATGTTATATTGTTTATATTTATGAAAGTTGACGATAAAAAAGTTTTCTTAAAAGATTGTTTTGCCTATGCCAAGGCTTTTTCCTTTCTATGCAAATTGTAGCATAAGCTTGTCTCTGTCTACAGAGCACTTTACTTGGGGTTGGATAACAATCGTGTGATAATGTGTACCAAATTGGACACAGCTGCAATCAGTTTTGCTTTATGCATTGAGGCTCTATTATTTGGTGTAGATAGCTGGGTCATGGTTTTGGTTTTTTTTTTTTAGTTAATTTTTTTTTATTTTGTATGTCTCTGTTTTTTGTTGTTTTCTTTTAAGCAGAGTCTCACTCTTGCCTAAGCTGACCTGGAGCTCACTCTGTAGCTCCAGACTGGCCTCAAACTCACTGTGATCCTCCTATCTCTGCCTCTTGAGTGTCAGGCCTAAAGGCATGCACTACCACACCTAGCAAGTCTTTTGATGAGTATAGTAGGCATTCACAGTTAAAGTAAGCATTGAATGTCATCACAGGTCTGCCATTTTCATTAGGCTCAGTGGTTAAGAGAACTTCCTGCATGAAGGCCAAGAGGACCTGAGATCTCCGGCTTCAATTCCCTAGAGCCCACATGATATCTGGGCAAGGCCACATATGTCTGTAACCACAGTTCTTCAGGAAGCAGAGAACAGAGAATCACTGGGTCCCACAAAACTGCCCCAAAAGTTCTAGAGTTAGTGAAGAGACTCTGTCAACAAGGAAACAGGTAGATGTTCATGTGTACAGGATGCTGCATCTACGAACATGCACACACCACACACACACAGCACATGCAAAAAGCTAGAAGATAAACATATCTGCTGTGCATATCCATATTTCCATTGTTTCTGCTTCCTTCCTAGTGTGTAATGACTTTCATCTTCTTTCCTATTGTTGAAACTTCTTTAGCCAATCTTTAAGGGTAGATCTGCTAATAACAAGTTATTTTAATGTCAGTATTTGTCTGAGGATGTCTTTACTTTTGCTTAGTTATAGAAAGATTTGTGGTGGATATTTCTTTCTGCAGTGAAGCAATATCACACCATGCCTTTCTGACTTCCACTGTTTCAGGTGAGAAATCCACTGCTCTTTGTTTATACCCATGGAGCATAGATTCTCCACTAGGTAATGATGCCATTTCTCTGACTCCTGTTACATTTTCTTCCTTCAGCTGTTATGTATGTATGTATGTATGTATATATGTATATATGCATTTATTTATTTATTTATTTATTTGAGAAAAAGAGAGAGAGAGAGAGAGAGAGAGAGAGAGAGAGAAAGGCAAATAGAGAATGGGTTCACCAGGGCCTCTACCCACTGCAAATGAACTCCAGACCCATGCACCACCTTGTGCATCTGGCTTACATGGGACCTGGAGAATCAAACCTGGGTCCTTAGGCTTTGCAGGAAAGCCCCTTAACCATTGAGCTCCCCAGCATTCCTTTAGTTCTTAACAGTTTAATTATATGTTTGTTATGTGTGAGTGTGTGTGTATATGTGTGTGTGTGAGTGTGCGTGCATGTGCGCATGTGTTTGTCTTCTTTCAGGTGACTCAGCTTCTGAGATACGGAGATGTGCAGCTTTCACCAATTTTGGAAAGTTATCCATCTTTATTTCTTCACACACACTTAGTACCACTCTTCTTTGCCTCTCCTTTTTGAACTCTGATGACATGAATGGTGAACATATTCACATTGTTCTATGAGTCCCCGAGACTTTGTTAAATTGGTTTTATTGTATTTTTCTCTATTGTTCAGATGGATAACTTTTACTGCTCTGTCTTTAAGTTTGCTGATTCTATCCAGTCCTTTCTACTGCTGAGTCTATTCAAAACATGTTTTTTTTTTATTTTTGCTATTGTACTTCTCAGCTCTGTAATATTGTTTTGTAAAATTTTTCTTTATATGCTGAGATTTCATATTTTTCACTTGTTGCAAGATAGTTGGAGTGGGTTGAAGCATTTTACAATGGCTGCTTTAAAAATCCTTGTTGAATAATTCTCCTTGTTGAGTAATTCCATGATCCAACTTATCCTGACTTTTGTATAAGTTGATTGCCATTATACACATATCAAGCTAATTGGCAACAGGTTAACAATCTCTGCACAGGCTAAGCTTGGGGACATGGGAGATGGTGCCCCTTGGGTGGAGCGCCTAGTAAACAAGGAACTCATCATCTTCTCCAATGATTTCCTGATAAACATAAACAACTCATGATCTGATCTCATGCAAACTTGTGCTCTGTCTTGTGCTCAGACTCCCCTTAGTGTGACTGCATGGATCTGAGTAAAAGCAGTAAGCATAGTCAGTTTGGGGAGCACTCTAGTGCTCCAACTTGACCCTCCTTTACGTCACGTTTAGTGTGTTGTGTGTTCATTTCGTCTCCTCCCAGGCGCTGCTGGATGGTGGTGACACCTTTATTCATTCACACTGTAAGTTTCTTGTAAGCAATAGTGGATGCTAAGGTTTGGGAAAGTGTCCCCCGAGGCTCCATTCACTGAAGTCTTGGTTCCCGGCCTGTGGTGTTCTTGAGAAGCGGTGGAGCATTTAGAAGGGGAAGCCTGGAGGAGTAAGTTAGGTTATTGGAGGCATGTCCTAGAAGGGAGCCATGTCCTCTCCCTCCCTGCTCTGCATCTTGGTGGCCATGAGGTGAGTAGCTTTGCCTGCCAGGTGCTTCCCCATGACCTGCCACCTCACGACAGGCTCAGAACACACCAACTGATCATGTGTGAAGATCCACAAAGCTCAGATAAAAAACCTTTCCTCCATGTATTTATTTAGGGTATTTTATAGCAATAGGTAAATGGAAATCAGACCCACCCAGTGGATTGTTTAAGTTCTACCCTGGACATTTTGTTTCCTGCATTAGGACAGTCTAGGCTCTATTTAAATCTAATGTTAGCAGGAAGTCACTGTGTTTGGGTTTAATACATTGATTCTTGGTATACAGTTGGGAGCTCCACTACTGTCTCACAGCAGTTGAATTGCAAGACCTATGAGTCTGGCTTGGTTGATTTGGCACTGCTGTGGTCCCTGGTCCCTTTGGGGTATCTGAGGGTGTTTCCCTGGGCCTGCTGAGTCTTGCTGGAGGAGAGGCTGTGGGAGAGCCCCCCTCTAGCTGGTGCTCTTCAGCTGCTCTGGTATCTCAGGTGGGGGCTACTTTGAGCTCATGGGTTCCAACAGTATACTGGATGTGCCCGGGTCACTTATCCTGGCCGTACCCATCTGCCTCAATGCTAGGAATGCTTGACGTGACTTTGAAAGCACAATTCACTATTGCTGGTAACTGCAGTGCTTGCGGCAGACACCCTCACTCAGCTCTGAGAACACAGTCAGCTGTCTCCCTCCGTGGCTCAATTATGGCAGAGAGGACACCAAAGGACGCAAGTGTTGGCGGTGAGAGCTGAGGACCATATGCAGTGACGCTGGGCTGTGTCTAATTGGCCCCCCGAAGATGTCTGCTTTTCTCAGTGTCCATCTGCTGGGATCAATTACTTCTGCTGTTTAACCTCGCTGAGCCTTGGTGAGGTCTGTGCAGCTCAACCTGAGATCCAAGCCCTGCTCAGCCACTGGCTGGTTGCTGGAAAGTCAAATCCCTCGGCGGCGTCATCCCGGCTGTCGGTGCTGACGTCCCGCGCTGGGGCTTGCTGACGTGAGGCTGACGTGGAAGGCTGGGTGCCGACGACGCTCAGGAAGCTCGGACGGCCTCAAGTCCGGCAGTGACTCCTGGACTGCTGCAGCCTCGAGCAGCTTTGGGACCCTGAGGCTGCTGCACAGGCTAGTGACGGAAGCTCGCGACGCGTCTGTCACTGCGGATAGCATTGTGCTACGACAGGCATGGGTCGGAATCCTGACTCAAGTCCTTACTCATTCCACGGAAGGCGGACATGTGGCGACACCATAGCTGTAAGCCTTTCTCTGCTATAACCAGGGACTGTAGTGACACCTAACCCTGCAAGGAGCTGGGCAAAGCTCTTAGCACGGGCCCAGAATGCAGCCAGGGGACCATCAATACCGGCTTCTGTTTGCCACGAAGGCAATCTTTGTGTATTTTCTCTGGCTCTATCCCAGCATCTCAAATGCCCAGAGCAGAGTCTGATGGGGGGACAGCATTCTGCCTAGCGAGTGGGGTCCTCAGCCCTTCTGATTAAGGACTAGGTCTGACTCATGGCTGGGCCCCCAAATCCTGCCTAGAACTGTTTGTGTTCTCAGCTGCTGGGGAAGTCTCCCTGGCTGGTGCCAGGGTTCAGAATGCAGGCTGGAGCTACGCCTGCTGCACATTGCCAGGGAGGCACTATACTCACTCCTGGGCTCGTTGGCATATGCGGCGGGCTCCCCGCACTCCTGTCCCTGGAGCATCTTCTGTGATCTCTGGCCTTCAGCAGAGGTAGGATCTAAGCCAAGAGGCTCTGGGGTCCCTCCACCTCCTCAGGGTCCCTGAAGATCTTAGCACCTGTTTACTCAACATGGCAGCTGCTGCACCTTGGGAATGAAACCCCGCCTTACCTCAGCCAGTCATACTGCAAAGAGAGGTTCTCCCCTAAACAAAGAGTCTAGGGGCTGAGGTCCCGGGAGATTTGGACACCAAGAAGGGAGGAAAGGGGGCTGATACTCATCTCTCTCCCAGTCTTCAGTGGGGTCATTCTGATTTTCTAGGCAACCTGGCTCCTGCAACTGGCTGAGGGCAGCAGCTCAATTTGTGTTTGGGACTCTGGAATATTTCTGGAATAATCAAGGAAGGTCTAAGCAGATTTTTGTGGTGAACTCCTCCCTGTGGCCTGGTCAGGAGGCTGTGGGAAGGTGGCAGCAGAAGGCAGCTGAAACACGCAGAGAGGAGTGACGGGGCAGAAGGAGGCTCTGGAGCTGGAGAGGGCTGGAGGAGCTCAGCAGTCCAGGAAGAGAGCCTCAGGTAGGTCTGTGGAGGTGGCTGGGGAGGGAAAGCCAATGACACTGAGGATCCTGGGGTAGGGGGAGGCTCAGAACAGTGGGACCTAGAGGACTAGGCAGTGGGAAAGCTCTTGTCAATGAGGCTGGTGACCACTGATCCGCCCTGCCTGGCATTCCCAGGTGGGCAAGGTCTCTTCTTTCCAGTCTGGTCTTTTGTCTTACCCACTCCCTCACTCCCTGTTGTTCGTCAACATCCTCTGAGAGCTGAATGGCCTTGAGAGCCCCCGTCCTGCCTCGGGAACAAGGAGAAGATCCCAGAGAAGAAGACTACTTTGCCAAGGCCACACAGCGAGCTCAGGTAGAGTCTTATTGCCACCCTGGGCTGCCACCCCGGGCCACTGCTGACCTGCCGGATACCGGGAAGCTGCTCTCTCCTGGCTGGAGCCTGCAGACCAAGGCTAACGGCTCCTTCACACCCAAGCCAACAGCTAAGATGCCTTTGCATTCACGGCAGGATTTTTGAACAAAGGCTCAAAGAGAAGTTGATGGATGGGCCTGGTCCTCCCTGGAACTGTAGATTTCCTTTCTCTTTGTTAATATTAGTCTTTCATTTTTCATAGTTCTTTCACACACAGTTTCTCATAGCAGCCCAAGGGCTCTGCTCCTGCGGCAGACTGTGCTGTGCGTCTTCCCTTCTCCGTGCTCCACCCTAAGCTTCTCTGTTCAGGGCAGCTGAGCTCCTCATTACTAGAGGGGTCCCCAGAGACTGACCAATGTTGGAAGGGGACTGAGGCATGAGTGGCAGACTGGGTCTGTGACACGGACATCACCGTCTGCAGCTGTCTCCACAGCCCTCCTTCCTACTCAGCACCACGTGGAGGATGGGAGATGGGAACATGTCACCACGCATCAGTGTGCTGGGCTCAGCTAGGGGATCTGACTCTTTCTTGCTCTCCAGATCCTCCACTGCTCCCAAGTGCTGTGTCTCCACTTCACAAATGAGGACCTGAGGCTCTCATAGGGTGAAAACTGCCCCTTTGGTTGTGGTGACTCTCTGGTGCAGGGTGACCAACCCACGTAATGATCAACCAGACCACAGTTTGACCAAGAACACCTCCCCATGCAAACTTCCTGTCCCTGCCTGGTTCTGGTTCTTCCCTATGTAACCTTAGTACTGCTGACAGTGACTCCAAGATGGCTAAGGAGCTTGTCCCCTATCCTTCCAGGAGATGGCCACTCTGACGTGAATTCCTTTCCTGCCTCATCACTCACTTCTCTGCTGTTTGAAGTTTGGCAGCCAAGCTCACACAGCTCTTGTTTGCTCTCTCCACAGTTTTAGGGATAACAGCTACTGTTCTCATCTTGGTAGGGGAGTTCATCTGAGTGTCTAGAATCAACTAGCAATTGACAGAGCACAGGAAATAGAGCACACGTGTTATCTCAAGGGTTTAGCCCACAGGGTCGTCACACACAGTGTGACAGCTAGAGGAGCAGCTGGTGGAACCTCACCTGGAGCCTAGCAGAGGGCCAGGGGCCTGGGCCAGGGGAGGAGGAGGTGGACCCCCACCACCACCACAAGGAAGCGAGGAGAACATGGAGATCGTGAGGTAGTGGTGACGTTCCTCATGGCTGTGACAGAGTGCCTGACAGAAACAACTTAAGGGAGAGGTATTTATTCTGCCTCACAGTTCAGTCCATCACGATGGGGAAGGCAGCCAGAGTTCCCGGTGGTGGGAGATTGGGGCACAGGCTTCTCCCATCTTGGTGGGCCAGGAAGCAGACGGAATGTAACCAGAAGCTGGGCCAGACTATAATCCTGAAAGGCTTGTTCCCAGTGACCCACCTCTGTCAGTCAGCCGGTTTCCTGTCCCAAAGGTTCCACAGCCTCCCAGAGAGCGCGTCAAACGCCTGAGCCCGCGGGGACCCTGCACACCCGCACCACAGCAGGAGCGCTCGCCGCCATCGCTCTCAGCCTCGCTCAGCTGCTCAGCCTCACCTTTCCTTAGGCACACGGGAAGCACGTCCCCATGGAAAGGCTCCGCCTGCATCTCTCTGTACAAGGAAGGAGAATGCAGAGTTCTTCTTTCTTGTCTATGTGCATGCAATGTGCATATGTGTGTGTTTGCAGGTCCACGGGCCCATGTATATGTGGGGGTACATGCACATGCATGTGCGGGTAGAGGCCAGAGACTGACGTTGAGGTCTTCCTCAGTTGCTCTCCATCTCCTTTTGTGAGACAGTGGAGCTCACTGACTCAGCTAGCTTAGCTAGCCTTAGGGACCCTCCCATCCTGCCTCCCCAGTGCTGGGACTGCAGGCATACACAACCATGCTCAGCCTTTACTTGGGTGCTGAACTCGGGCCTCCCTGACCCATATCTCCAGCCACAGATAGAGACTTCTTTCTATAAAAGGAAAGCTTTCCACAGCCATTCCTGTGCCCGCAGAGAACCTTTGCTTCTCTGAGTAACCAAATCAAATGTGCCTGGGGAGACAGCTTCCACCATCCCACACCATAGAACTTACAAATATGTCTGGGGTAGAAGCTGTCACAGCGTGCATCTCAGTGACCTCTTGAGTGGGGTATTTTTTTTTTTTCTTATCCTGGGAACAGTCTCCTTTCATGTATAATGAACATTTATGGTTCTCTCAGGCAGCATTACTGTTCTTGCACTGTGGGGGCCATTTGTTAGTAAGTAACAAAAGGGATGCTGGAAACTATAACCTGTGCAGTCAGCAGGTCTGAGCATCTAAGTGACTGGCGGGCAGGCAGCATAGACAGGGTGGACACTGTGGGTAAAGGAATGAGTTACAACCTTGGAGGACAGACAAAATGCCAGGGAGTTTTCCTGACGCTATTTAGAGCAAGACACAGATGGAATCTCATGAGTTGTTATTTCCACGCATAGATTTTTTTTACACATGCATGTGTGTATGCATGTTCATTCACATGAGTGTGGGTGCATCTGTGTGTGGGGGGGTGCATGTGTATACACTTGTGTGTGGAGGTCAGACACTGATGTCAGGTATTGAATGCTGTTCATCTTATTGACTGAGACAAGAACTCTACCTTAACGTAGAACTCACTAATCTGGCCAATTTAGCTAGCGCACTTGCCCTGGGGATCCTCTGTCTCCACCCACTGCCAGGGTCACCCCATGCCTGCCTAGCACTTATGTGGATGTTGAATCTGAACTCAGGTCCTCACACTTGTGTGGCAAGTGCTTTATCCCCTGAACCATCTTCCCAGCCCCTCCATGAATATTTCACTGATAATTCACCTGCTCATTGCTGGGACAAACATCCAACCAGACACAGTTTACAGGAGGAGGGGTTCATTTCAGGCTTACAGAATCCAGAGGAAACTCCATCAATGGAAGAAGAGAGGAACAGCTTCAGCAAGCAGACACCAACACCAGCAAGCACAAACAGCCAGAGCTCCAAAACTGCTCTCCCCACTCCTTATGGCTAGACATATGATCCATCCCCAAACACACCTTAGGACTGGACTACAAGATCTGCCCCAAGTGGGAAGTTTAATAAGAAACACCTGAGTCTATGGGGCCATACATAGAAGCTACCACACTAGCGTTTGGACTGTGGCCAACTGAAGCTATAAAAGGCCAAACCTCACACACTAAGAGCTGTGTCAATACTGGCATGTTTCCACAGTGAGTCTCAAACCCTGAGGTCTTTGCATTGACAGGACATCACCATCAGGATCAGCCATATCTCAGGGGCTCAACAGCTGCCTGTGGCCAGCAGCCACATGATTGGGCAGCATAATGTCCCTAATGTCTGCTCTACTCTGATGACATGCAATTCTACCTGAGGACATGGGCTGGCTTTTTGTAGACAGTGGAAGTGGGGCTGCCTCCATGGTATAGCAAATGTGAGCTTATTTTCTGGAGTGATTGGGATCCTGGCCTAATGCCTGGACCTACCTATTGTGATCCAGTGACTTCCGGGGTTGTGGGAGATGAGCTATCATAAGTAAAATGTTTGGAACATGGCTCCACTTGGCAGTGCTGGGAAAACGGTGGCTGTTGCAATCATACATTGTTTCTGTCTTTCTGCAGCCTTGTGATGATAGCTTCTCACAGACCCTTGGCACCTTCCCAGCCTGTCCTTGCAGTGCCACAGAGGCCACATGGGGCCTGGATGCTCTGAGAGGTAGAGCTCCAGGGGTCTCAGAACACAGGCTGAGCCCACCTGGATCCCAGTCCCACCTGGCCCCCAGATCAGCAGCCGCACTGTAGGCAAGTAGAAGGTAGGAGAGAGGACCGTCAAGGTTACTGCCGGCTTGTGAACTTGCTGACCAGGACAGCGCTGACACAGCGCATGGCTGCATTCACAGAGGAGCATCAGGTGGGAGAAGAGGAGCTCTCCCCTGGGCTGCGCTGGCTGCCACTGGGAGTGTCAGATTCTCTCAAGTGTACACACATAAGACGCCCCTGGGGGCCTGTGTGCACCTGCAGCAAGGGTGCCCTCACCTGGGCGGTGACCGGCAAAGCCCAGAGGACGCCAGGTCTCTTTCCATGTCTCATTGTCCCCAGCAAACTGTAAAACTGAAGAAATGCCAGGACAGGATCCCAAATGCTTGGATGTGACTTAAATATTTACCTTGCACAAATTAGCACTGGGATTAACAAGGGAAGAGATGTAATTCACAGGGGATCCCTGAGAGATGATATCAGGACTTCCATCCCACTAACAGAAAGGAAAAGAGATATAGAAGTGTGCTTGCTGGATTTCTTTCCTTCTTTCTTTCTTTCTCTCTTTCTTGGCATGCGTGGTATATGCACGTGTAGTATGTGCACGTGCGTGCGTCTTTTGTGCACATATGCAGAGGCCAGAGTGTCCCCCTCTATTGCTCATCCGTGTGTTTCCTTGAGACAGAGTCTCTCACTGAACCCAGAGCTGCTATTTTTGATCAGACTGGGTGACTAGCCAGTCTCCAAAATTGTGCTTTATAACGAGTTTTATTTGGCCCACAGTTTTAGGGGCATTTAGGACATTCTGTCTCTCCAGCCTCCAGGGAGGCTCTGTGGACCTAGCATGGTATGAACACATGGCACAGGGCGTTGTGGTGGGAATAGGTGTGAGAGGAGTGGTCACATGGGTGGACAGGACCTGAAGAGAAAGTACCACCCTTCTGCTCTTTTGACAGAAGCCCATTCTCACGGAAACTGCTCTTTTGGAGAAGCAGTCTGTAATCCCTTACCAGAGACCTCACTGCCCCCACCTCTTAAAGGGCCCCCAGTCTTCTATGTGACCACACTGAGGTCCAGGATTCTGGCACGTGGACCTTAAGGACACAGTGGAACTTCATGACTTAGCTGCCCACCACTTGCCTCTGCCCCTTGTCCCCTGACAGCCAGTGTAGTGACTCTGTGAGATGCAATGTGGAGCCTCCTATGCTCTGCTCCCAAGTCCCAGGCTCCTGCCTCCTTCAGAAACAACTCTTCCTGAAAGTGGCCAAGGCCCTATAGACTCGAGCCTTCGTCACCTGTCAGTCTATCTCACTCTCCTTCTTCCCTTCCTCCCTTCCAGCCTGGGCTCCCATCTGGGCACTGACACTGTCAACCCTGCCCAGGCTGGCCCTTTCCTGCCAAGGAGAGTCTTTCCAGATCTGTCTTCTCCCTGCCCTCCTTCAGGTCCTGCCCTACTGTCACCTGCTCTGAGGGACCCCTCTGATCCCTTGATTAAAATATTGATGGGGGGAACTGGGCAGATGGCTCAGCAGTTAAGGCACTCACCTGCAAAGCCTAACAACCCTGGTTTTGATTCCCCAGTGCACATGTAAAGCCAGATGCACAAAGTGACACATGCGTATGGAGTTTGTTTGCAGAGGCTGGAGTTCCTGGTGCAGCCATTTTCTCCCTCTCTGTCTATCACTCTCTCTCTGCTTGCAAATAAATAAATAAAATATTTTTAAAATACTGACCAGGGTGGCTGGAGAGATGGCTTAGCAGTTAAGCGTTTGCCTGTCAAGCCTAAGGACCTCAGTTCGAGGCTCAATTCCCCAGGACCCACGTTAGCCAGATGCACAAGGGGCGCACGCGTCTGGAGGTCCTTTGCAGTGGCTAGAGGCTCTGGCATGCTCATTCTCTATCTATCTATCACCTCTTTCTCTCTCTGTCGGTCACTCTCAAATAAATAAATTTAAAAAAAATTACTGACTAGGGATCTCCTTTTCTCTCTTACCTTTACCTCTGAGCTCTTATCCCAGTTTCCACCACCTGTAGCTCCTGAGAGATGTTGCCTGCCTGTCTCTTTTGAGCGCAGCTTAGGAGAGTTTGTGTGGCTGGCTTTCCCACTGCCTACCCCCACACAGGTCGGTGGTCTTATGGACCCTGAGGGACATGTGCACTGGCTGCAATCTGTATGCTATGTGTCCCTGAAGAAACAGTGGGTGTACTTCCCATGACCCTGGGGAGTGGTGGGGGGGTGTCTTCCCTCTTTACTCAGCATATGCAGGCAGGACAGGCCAGCACCCTCCAGTCTCACAGGTAAATGGGGCCTGGGGTTCGTCACCAGTTCTTCTACTGGCTAAGGCCTTGGTGCTTACTGAAGTGGCTCTCATGCTATTCCTGAAGTTTCCAAAAGGGGCATGCAGTCATCCAGGTATGGAGAACCTCACTACCCCATGGCACGGCTGAGTCTGGCTGATGTGACAGTCAGCTGGTCACCAGGTCTCACACTGTTTCCCACTCTCAGTTGGTGGAGCTGTGCAGCATCCAGAGACAGTGATGCCTCGGCAGCCCATGATGCATGGACCTCACCCGCTGAACAGTGCATCTACCTTCCCAGCCTCATGATCGTACTGCACAGACCCTTGTGTCCATCTCTCAGGACCTGCCACTGCCCCAAATCCAAAGAACTGTTCTGTAGGAGCAACAAATTCTGTCCTGTCACCTTGCTGGGCAGGGCTGTCAGGAGGCCTCTGCGTGAGGGCACAGCACCTGCTGCTGGTGAGACTACAGGAGAAGGAGGGTCATGCAGGCTGCAATGGTCTCCTTTGTCTTTAGGACAGACTTGTCCACCTCCACATGAGGTGTCCAGCTGCCACATATTTCTCTCCTTGTGGTCCCACAGGCCCCACATCAGTGCTCCCTAACCCACCTGCTTCACAATGCTCAAATATCATTCTCCCATGTTTCCTCTGACCACCTGGATGAACTCATCAATGGATGGTCGCTTTCCTCCCCTCCCCTCCATTAGTCACAGCATGAGCTGGGAGGCTGCTCCTCCTGCAGTGCCAGCTTCCAGACAAGGTCCTGGGCCTGGGTCCTTCCCCCAGACTCCCAGCCCGGCTTTCTTTTTTCCAAAGTGTTATTCTGCTTCTCGCACAGAGCTCAGCTCAGATACATGGGTTAGGACATGTGTCTACTCAAGAAACTGCTTGGGTAAGGGCTCTTTCTGACAATTACTTGGTGAGGCCTCATCAAATACGAGGAGCCCAGAATGAGGCTTCCACCATCCGGTGGGGGAATGAATGGCATGGACAGGGTGAGACTGGTTTGACAGGTGATAATTAGCTGCTGACAATGTAATTTCAGCTCCAAGGCAAGTGTACTTTCCATTAAGAAAGAATCAAGACGTTCCCCCAGGGAGTGGTTCTCTTTTTGATGGGGAGGGCTCAGCTTGTCTACAGACAGAGACACTGGGTAGTGTTTAATGCCCACTGCTCTCTGCCAGGAGGGACACAGGCCCCAGAGGTGGCACTGGGATCCCAAACCCTAGACAGTTCAGGTTTTGATTTTGTTTTTTCTGAGACAGGGTCTCATATAGTCCAGGCTGCCCCAAACCTGCTGTATATATATTAAAAAATGACCTTGAATTCCTGATCCTTCTGCTTCCATAGCCTGAGTGCTGGGATTACAAATGTTTGCTGCCTTGCCTAGGGCTTGCCATGTACAAGGCAACTGCTCTACCAACTGAGCTACATTCCCAGCCCAAGCCCTGTGCCTCTCTGTACCTCAGAGGCTGCAAGCAGATCATAGAAGATGGCTCAGCTAACCCCACTCTCCAGAGAACTATCCTGTGGTAGCTTGAATACATGGTCCCATAGACTCAGGCTTGAATTTTGAGTCTCCAGTGGGTGTGCCCTTCTGGGGAAGGCATGTTATGGGGGCAGATCTGAGACCAGCTCTATTAAGTGTGTTCAGAGCAGTTTGAGGTTTGGCTGCTTGTGCTTGTTGCTGTTGGGTATTTTTCTCTCTGCGATGCTGATGTGCGAGGGAGTGAGCCGACTTCTTCCACAATTGACAGAACGTCCTCTGGATGCTGTGAGACTGAACTCAACCCCTTCCTTTCAGAAGCAGTGTCAGGTTGGATGTTTGTCTTAGCAACATGGAGCTGATTGCAGCACATCCTCCGCCCTTAGGTCCCCAGCCCCAGGTGTGCCAGGGCCAGAGCAGAGACATGGCACCCACTCAACTTCCAAAGAAGATGGGCATCCTATCTCTCAGGCCCCACCACATCCCAAGCCCAACAGAGTCCATAGCCCACCTGCCCATGTTTGCCAGGGGAAAACGAAGCCAGGTCCTCACAGGCTACAGACTAAAGAAGGCTCAGATGAGGGTGTGACCTCTGACCTACTGACTCCAAGTCTGCGTCACACCCCGTCCCCTCCCCAGTTCCCGTCCCGTGGCAGCTCTCCTGTGCTGGGATTTGGGACATTCATTGGCTGTCCTGAGGAGCCATGTGAGGGCAGAAGAAGCTGATTCTGTGAGACACTTGTGATGGTGCCAGGCACACAGTAAACCCCAGTCAGTCACTCTGTCAGCAGTGACTCCGAGTAATTACACTCAATATTAATAACAGCAGCAACATGCTGATGCCATCAAGCAAATGTCTTCCCTTCAACCCAGGAGCCAGTAGTTTATCCCCTCTTACTCCTCAGCCTTGGGCAAGAACAGATAAATGAAAGCAGCACTGAGCAACTTGGAGTCAAGATCAGAGAAGGTCTGCATGGAATGGCCAGAGAAGATGGATCGCTGTTGAGGAATTAACAATGGACACCAGGCTGTCCATGTGACATTAGAGCGCCAGAGTGATATTTTCAGTGTCAGATGAAATTAGCAGTATAGCAGTTAGACCCAGCTAAGTTATCATTCCAAGCTGAAGAAAGCAGAGCAAAGAAGAAAGATGTGGTCCAGTGAAGATGCACTTGGAGGCCTGTGTGTTAGTCAGCTTTCCAGCACTATGACAAAATACCTGAGGAGACGAGCTGGAAGACAAAAGGTTGTTTGGGTCATAGTTTCAGAGGTTGCAGTCCACAGTCGGGTATCCCTGCTGCCTTTGGGCCTGTGGCAGGATAGTCCATCATGGCAGAAGAGGCCATTGGGAAGCAGAGAGGGAGGAGCTGAAACCCAGTTTCCCTCAAGGGTACACCCTCCAATGGCCTAACATCCTTCCACTAAGCCCTACCTCCTAAAGGTTCTGACCTCTGGACCTCAGGCCTCAGCAGCAGGGGGAGGACCAGAGTGTGAGCAATTTTCATTAATTCACTCTTTGGCCAGACATGAATAAAAATGAATGGGGCTGAGGAGATAGCTTGGTGGATAAAGTTCTTGCCATGCAAGCATGAGTACCTGAGTTCAGATTCCCCAGAACCCAGATAAAGCTGAATTATATAATATAGTCATCTGTAATCCAAGTACCCCTAAGGCAAGAAGGGATGTGGAAACAAGAGAATAAACTGGAAGCTTGCAGGCCAGCTGGCATGGCACACACAGTGGTGCAAGAGCCCTTGCCCCCACGTGGAGGGAGGGCATACCCTCTGACTTTCACATATGTGTTGTGGCACACATGCACCAGCCTTCACACACATGCACACCCAAAAATGAATGAACACAGTGCCTTTGGGTCATGCCCCACTTACCCACTATCCACAATAAAAATTGTCCACACAGAGCCCCCTCCCCAACAGAGAGCAGCTCAGAGAAGCCTGACAGCCTCAAGATAGGGACACACTTCTCATTAAGACAATGAAACCCACATGACTTCCTTCCTTTGCTTTTTTTCTATTTATTTATTTATTTGACAGAGAGAGAGAGAATGGGCATGCCAGGGCCTCCAGCCACTGCATGTACCCCCTTGTACATCTGGCTAACATGGGTCCTAGGGAACTGAACCTGGGTCCTTTAGCTTTGCAGGCAAATGCCTTAACTGCTAAGCCATCCCCTCCAGCCATACTTCTTTCCTTCTCTGAGGCAGTGTCTCACTCTACTCAGGCTGATCTGGAATTCACTCCATAGCCCACTTGATCCTCGGACTTATAGCTATCTTCCCAGGGTGCTGAGATTATAGGCATGAGCCACTGCTCATGGTTGACTCTCTTGCTTTCCTTATCACTAGTGCCATCTGACAAAATTCCCATCCCCGGGGCTCATGTTCTGGGTCATCCATCCCAAGGCTATCTCTATAATAACAAAGGCTGTATCCTTTCCATTACTGGGTCACACATGTAGCAGGAACTTAGCAGCAACTCTCATTGAAGTGACTTTGCCACTCTGAGCCTCAGTTTCCTCATCTGGTTAGTGGGAGGATAACACTCCCTGTCACTGTCATGGACAGCTATGAAACCCTGCTGGTTGGTCCCCAGCATAGGGACACCGAGCTCTCTGTTCCCAGGGGCATGTGTGAGAAATGAACCTTGTGCACGTGTCCTTCTTTCTTTCCATGTGATGTGAGAAATCCCTCTGCAGCCAAGCTTCACTAGGCAAGGAATAAATAGTAGAGGTGGCTCCAGTACCACCAGGAACCTTTCCAAAGGGACAACACTTAAGAATGGAGCTGCGGAGACAACGCTGCTGGTCTTTACTCTTGACTGACGCAATCAAACAAGCAGCAATTAAATGAGTTTCAAATGTTTAGCTTCCTGGGAGCTGTGCTGCTTCGCCCGTCATCCTCCACTCACACCCACCCAGGCCTGCTGTAAAATGTGGGAGGCCTGGACGTGACACAGACCCTATCCCAGCATGCCACTGGGCTGAGACTCAGCCTAGTCGATCTGACTCTGAAACCCATGTTTTTGTTTCGTTTTGTTTTGTTTTGTTATTCTCCTGAAATCCCCAGTCCATCATTGTCCAGTTGTCTTCAGAGCCTGTGAGAATGGCTGTCAGAGTTAAAGAAGGAACACTGACCTGTTATACAGGAGCTGGGATGGCTCTTGTCTCTTTGTGTGTCTACAGGGGCCAGAACAGCTCATGTCTCCCTGTGTCTCATTCACTGTCTTCTAAAAATAACCTCTCTCACACACACACACATTTTCTATCACTCTCTCACCCTCACTCTGTGATGGTCAAGAGTGATTGGAAGAAGTAGGAAGATGTTCTGCGTCACTGTGGTTCTCCCACTTGCAGGTAGGCTTGGTCATCTCTAAAGGTGTACCAAGGGCCTTTGATGAGCTCCTGGGGTGGGCAGTAAGGCTAACCCAAGTTTGGGCTTCCAGCCAGGTAGTAAAGGGTGAGAATTCCAAATTATGCTGGCTTTCCTGGGCCAAGCCCATGGAACAGCCACTGTCTCTATGTCCAATGTCATCAGATAAGGTGGGGAGACAAGTAGGTCCTAGAATCACTTTGGGGCCTTGCACATGACAGACCCCTAAGTAACTCAATGTCACAGGATTTTCTGGGCTCAAAGAGTAATTTATGGGTTCCTAAGGAGCTGGACAAAAGTGCTGTCAAGTTCGTGGGCATGAAGATACCACTGTACTCCTTCCTCCTAGCCTCTTAACAGGGATGGAGTCTACTCTTAGGGCCACTCTTCTAGGATGGCTCCCCCACTCTGAGACTGCCTTCACCCCCTGACCTCTTGACTAGGCCAGTTCTAGCAGTTCTCATGTGGGAGTGGCCATCACACTGGAGGAGGAGGGTGCTGAACAGAGGCCTGGACACAGTCAGGAGGGGACCTCACATGAGGGGAGAATGGAGTGTCACCCCTCAAATGGTATAAGCTCCAACCCCTGAGAGAGACAAGGAACCCTGGGCTATTTGAAGTTGAGGAAGCAAGAAGCAAGTCCAGAAGGGTAGACACACACTGGATACAGCACTGCCCACAGGATGGGCAGCAGGGATGGCATTGGGCTGCTCACAGGGGACCTCGATCCCCCTAAGGGACTCCTATGAGTCTCCACCTCACTGTGGTCCAAATGCAGCCAGACCCTTTTGCTAACCTCCTGACAATAAGGTCATGCCAGGGTCAGGTGGAGCTTCATGTCCTCTGTTCATGAACTGTTAGATAGACTGGCACCTGGCCACTCTCAGCCCCCAGCTCCGAGAGTGCCACCACCATGTGTTTTCTGCTTCTCAGTGCCTAGATACAAGCACACCACTCAGCAAACAGGACAAGGAACAAGCAGGAAGACATTGATGGGAACAAGGAGCGTAAGTGACTGCCAGAGGAGTGTCAGAAGACAGAGTGTGACAAGGACATGGGACACGTGAGTGGCATCGGCTCATCAAACCTCGGTTGCTCTGATGGGACTTGAGGTGCTCCTAAAACACACGGTAAGTGACGGGACAGCAAGCCCTCAGCCAGTAGCCCCTGAGCACCTGTTCCGCATGGGGGACCACGCTGGGAACTGAGCATGCGCTGAGGAGCCAGGCTGGTTCCTGGCTTCAGGAGAGGGATGGGTGAGAACCTGGCCCTGATCCAGGCATGGCAGGAGTTCTCCTAATGTCGCATTTGTGCCCCCGTAGACCATCCTCCTTTCACATTCAGGCCCACATCAAGAGAGGTTTGTTTCAGGTGCAGAAGTCCCCAGGTCACCTGAGCTCCGCCTCCAGTATCACCTGGCCTTAGAGTGTCACAGGACAACTCCAGAGACAACTTCCACACTTCCCTCTGGCCTAGGTCAGATGGCAAACCTTTCTGTGTAGGCATTAATTACACTTCCCTGAGGTTAATTTGCAAGGAGAAAATTTAAAAATGTGTTATTTAAACAGAGATTATTAAAATCATGCTGGGGTTTACCATACAATAGGTAATTATCTGAACCATAATTGAGAAAACAATGCAGTCAATTTTTTTTTTTTAGCTCTTCCCAGGCATACAGTTAATCCTGCTGAGAAGCTGATATTTGCTAGGTAATATTCTTATTGAGTCCTAATGAGGGCACCGGAGGCACTTCTCTGCCACGTCTCCGAGGCTTTGGCCCTGAGTAGATACCCAGGCAGAGACACTATTTGGACTTCAGGGGGCTTGTTACCCTTCAACTTATCTTCCCCTCCTCTCTCCTGAGGAAGCCTTCATCCTTCCATATGTGTATCCAAGTATTGACCCACTTGTTGCTGTGTGTTTTGTCTCCAAGCGCCCATTCCGCTCTGCAGGCAGCTCTTATTCCCGCGTGTATTCAGGTGTTCATGTTGTGTCTGTTCTGCTCCTGCTCTTCCGGGCACTAATTCCTTCTTTTCCTCTTCACATGTGCTCTCAGGTCCTCCCTCAGGGGTCATTAAAGAGTCACTTGTTCAGCCTCTATTTCCCTGGTGCCTTCATGCACTCATTCCCCAGTGGGCTCAGTCACTCATTGGCTTATGAAGTTGCTCCAGCTCCTAGGGCCCATGGTGTGGATGACAGGTGATAGACTTTGGGACGACGGCCACAGGCTAAAGTGGGTCAGCATGGGGGGTATGGACATTGGCGCTGTCCCCTGATTCTCACTGGCATGTTGACAGGGGCCACTGACTGGGACAGGTCCAGACGTTCTCTCGTGGACTTGTCCGTAGGGCTGAACTTCTTGGATGCTCCAGAGAGCTAATTCCCCAGGTGTTGGCTCTGAGAGTCTCAACTCCCTGTGTCCCTGCTGAGCTCTAGAGTGGAGGCATCTTGTGGTCTTGGTCCCTGCCAGCCTTCCCCACCCTGTGTCACCATGCAGGAAGTCAGGGAGGTGATCTCATCTGTTGTGGCGTCAACATGAAACGCCCCCCATAGGCTTGTGTCCTTGAACACTTGGGCCCCAGCTGATGGCACTGTTTACTAAGTTGAGGAACCACTGGGAAGTGGAGCCTTCTGGAGGAATGAGTCACTGTGGGACAGGCATTGTGGTTGTGTAACCCAGGCTCTCTTCCTGTTCCTCCTCTGTGCGGCCATGACGAGCCAGCCGTGCCTTCCCGCCATGATGGAATTCGTCCTCTACAAAGTGGGAGCCAGAGTAAACCCCTCCATCCTTCCCTCCTTCCTTCCTCCCTCCCTTCTTTCCTTACGCTGATTTTCATCAGTGTTTTGCCATGGCGACAAGAACGTAACTAATACACCATGAGACAACTCTGTTTTCTCCTTTCGTCTGCTGGGCTGTCAGGTGGCTGTGAGTGGCTCCAGGAGGGAGATGTCTGAGCTCCTCGGGTCTGCCTGCATTTCTTGTCCCCTCAGCCTGGGGGGACAGCACAGGAGGGGCCCATCCAGATCCTGACCCCTTCCTTACTCCAAGGACCCATGAGGACTGAGGCCCCTGGAGTGTGGACAGAGCAAACATGAGGGCCAGACTACAACCCCAGGTGGACATGGCCGAGGGCAGGTCCTGTCACCTCTGTGAAGGTCAGGTTTGGAACTCACAGATGCCCAGTGGTAACACCTGTCTCTCGAGCTGTGGGTGACAAGGGAATGGGATTACAGGTGTGAAATAGTTATTTTTCTCACTGCTGTGACAAAATCCCCATCAAAAGTAACCTAAGGGGGAGGACTTTATTTTGGCTGACAGTTTGAGGGCGCAGTCCATCATGGGCAGTGCAGCAGGGCAACAGCAGTGTGAGGCGGGAGCTCACGTGGAGCCCACACTCATGAAGGAGAGAGAGAAGTGCGGGTGCTCACTTCCTCCCCTTGGCTCTTTTTTTATTTTTATGTTTTTAGTTTGGGAACCAGCCCATGGTGTGCTGCCATCCATATTCCAGGTGGGTCTTCCCTTTTCAGTCTGTGGAAACTGCCTCACAAGGTCGCACGGAAATGTGCCTCCAGTTGATTCTAACACTTCTCAACTTAGCAGTGGGCTCACCTTTCACCTATCCTATAGAAGCCACTATCCTCTTCCCTGCAGAGAGGACATGGTGGCATTTGTCCTCACTTTTGCTCCTAAAATAATCCCAGGATTCAGCAGGATCACACAGCGGCATGCAGCCTCTCACCCACTGCCCTCAGGCTTGGTCTAGTGTAAACTTTAAACATGGAAGAGACCCTAGAGCGTGACTGTTTGGCAGTGGTGTATTACATACTGGAGAAACTAAGGACCTGGAACCAAAGTGTGACAAAGAACTCGAGGTGTCCCATCGAGCTGTGGCACAGCTGACTTCCACCCAGGAATCCCCACAGAGTGACCCTGATTCTGCTGCCAGTCCCCATCTCTGCTGCCCAGCTCCCCAGAGCTTCACCACCCATTCCTTGTCGGCTGCAGCACAGGATCCAAAACCAGCAGGTGAAGACCAGATTCCCACAGCTGCAGGCTAATTCACCCTGACGCAGATTAGGTGTTTGTTTTACCTGCCTGCCTTCAAAGTTATATTTTTAAAAACCCAGGGCTTAGAGATAGCTTAGTGGTTAAGGCACTTGCCTGTGAAGCCTAAGGACCCATGTTCAACTCTCCAGGTCCCACGTAAGCCAGGCGCACAAGGGGTCACAAGCACACAAGGTCGTAAATGTGCACAAGATAGTGCATGTGTCTGGAATTTGATTGCAATGACTGGAGCTCTGGCATGGCAATTCTCTCTCACACACACTATTCTCAAAAAAAAAAAAAAAATGAATTAACAAAAGAAAAAAAAAACAGAAGTGGCTGTCAGTTTCTCTCCGCCTACAGTCCATCCTGAGTCAACATGGTTTACTTCTGGCTCCCAGACTCACCAGTGAAAGCATTACAGGAAGAATGAAATGGAATGGGAAAACTTGGGATACGTACTTTGCATTCTAACCTTTTATATGTATTTTTAAACATGAAAAAATAGCTTTTAAAGGTTATCTTCCTCTTAAGCAATATCTGAACATGTGTAATTTAAGCTCTGCAGAACATGCGAAATGTTAGCATTTTATCACTGATACAGTCCTGCCCTCTTGCCTTTCCCCAGAGACTCCTTCCCTGCACAGCTCTAGTGATGTCTCTTTGCAGCCTCAAGGCTTGTCACCCCCTGCTTCCACCTTTCAGAGAGCCGGAACTCAGACCGGGCAGCCAGGAGATTCTGGTTTAGGTTTGCCAGTCTCTTCTCTAGATGGGTACCACAGTGCCCTGTGCCCTATGGGTGCTGGGCACTGTGGCAGGTGCTTTCAAATTCCTCCTGCCCAGCCATCCTACTTCACCCTGACCCCACCCTTCTCCATCGCCAGACCTGCCCACCTCCCGAACGCTACTCTGCCCCCACCCTTTGAGCCTCTTCTCCATTGAGCAGCAGAACAGAATCTTGAGAAATGCCTGTGACATCCCCTCCTTCCTCACTCTCACTATGGTTCCCACCATTCCTCACCTAAAACCTGGGTCCTCACCAAAGGTCGGTGGTAAGACCCTAGCTGAAGACACTGTATGTGGTCGACACATAAAATGGAATGGCATGGCTGGAAGCTGGAAGCGAGTCAGTCCCCAGACAGTCAGCACGTCTAGTGCCAGAAGGTGCTACATGGGCGACTGGGGGAAAATGACCAATATCTGTTCAAGCATCTAACCTACTTAGCAGCAAATAACCTGTTGTGATGCCCACACAAGGGCAATAGTGGCACACAGCCATGGTTGGGAACCACCTACTCTTGATTCGGCTAACTGATCCCCTCAGTAGTACAGGACCCATAGCTGGAGCTAGGAAACAAGTCAGAACCATATCCAAACATAAGCCCACTCTCCATTATCAAGCTACCATCAATCATGGGCTAAAAGAAGGTCTACACCTATTAAATTCTCTATAAAAAAGTAAGGGTTATCTCATTTGTCCAGGTGCTAACTTACTCTCTGTTGGAGACTCTGCTTTTCTTTTTCAGGTAGATGTAGATCCTAAGGAGAGAGTCACCCCATCATACCTCAAAAGGGCCCCAGCTGAAACTAAAAACAATTGGTGAAACAAGCAAAGGTGCTGTTTTCCTGGTGAATCGGATACAAGCACAAGGGTGAAGGAGATCAACACAGAGAAAAATCAACTCCTATCAAATCAGAGAGCCAGAGTCCCAGAGGCCCCCAACACCTCATCACTGGAGCAGACCAAAAATGAACCCAACATGGCTCAGGGAAATTTTGCAGAAGAGGGGGTGGAAAGAATGTCAGAGCCATATGTTGGGTCATGATATGCAGAGACATTTATCCTACCCATAACTGAGGGCTAACTCCACATATACATCAACAAGGAGGGGCCAAGGAGAGGGGGGTAAGTCACAGATGAGCCTAATAATGGTACCAAACTGACTGTATTTGCTGGATACAAGACTAATTAATGAAAAAAAAACCTGGGTCCTTCAGTCCCTCCTTCCAAAACCGTCTAGCCTCTGACTTCATCTCCCCAGGTCTTCCTGCTCATCTCCAGTCACACGAACCTGTGCTGACCTTCCAGCCAGACACGCTTCTGCCCCAGGTTTCTGTACTGTCTTCTCAGCCTCAGTCTTTAGGACCGGGCTGTAGTCAGCCCCTTCTCTTTAAATTTTTATTTGAATTTTTGTATCTATGTGCACTATGAATGTATGTGTGTCTGCATGTATAGAGCACACATGCGTGTGAGGTGCATGTAAGTGTGAGTGGACCGAAGTTGATGTTGGGTATTTTCCTTGCTTGATCTTCGCCTTGTTTTTCTGGGGGGAGGGAGAGGAAATGATATGTACACATGATGCATGTGTGTGCATGTTCATGTGTGTGAGTGCAGCAACACCCTTGTGTCACAGTGTGTGCGTGCGTGTGTGTGTGTGTGTAGGTCAGAGGACAACTTTCAGGTGTTGATCCTCACCTTTCTCCTCTTCTGAAGCAGAGTCTGTCATTGTCCACTCTTCTGTTACCCAGGTCAACTGGCACAAAAGCTCCCAGAATGTTTTCCTGTCTCTTCCTCCCATCTTTCTATAAGAACATTGGGATTACTTAAGTCCTCCACTGTATCTTGCTTTTATGTGGAGTCGGGGAACTAAATTCAGGTACTTGCTTGAGCACAAGTACTTTTTAAAATTGTTATTTATTTATTAGAGACAGAGAAAGGGAGGGAGAGAGAGAGAATAGGTGTGCCAGGACATCTAGCCACTGCAACTGTACTCCAGATGCACACAGCACCTTGTATATCTGGCCTACGTTGGACCTGGAGAATAGAACCTGGTCCTTAGGTTCACAGGCAAGCACCTTAACCACTAAGCCATCCCCTCCAGCCTGAGCACAAGCCCTTTGTCCTCTGAGCCCCCTCCCTCTCCACCTTATTTTTGAGACTCTCACTACACTGGCCAGCTTGCCCCAGGGATTCTCTGTTCCCTGTCTCCCCAGCTCTGGCACTATAGACACACACCACCCTGCCCAGCTTCAACGTGGTGGTGGCGATCTGACCTCAGATTCTCACACTTGTGCAGCAAGCTATTCATCACTGACTGAGCCCCAAGTGTGCCTCTCTTGTAAGTTTTTCTTGATCATCTGTCCATTAGTACCAGAACCCCTGACACCGCTCCTCCCTCCTCTCTCTCTGTCTTTCTCATCTCTCCCTATTCCCTAACACAGCCCATTACTTGATTTACCTTGGTTGCTGCCTAGGAATACGCATGTGCATTCTATGTGTGATGTGATTGTGGTCTTTTTGCTAAGTGCCAAACACCCAGTTCCTAGCAGATGAGCAATATAATATGAAGTAGTAATGGGTGCTATGAAGAAAATAGGGCAGGACTGTGGAAAGACTCTGGGTCAGAACCCTGTGACAGCCTCCTGGAGGAAGTGGCCTATCATGTGGATTTTCATGTCTTCCACTGGTCCAGAGATCAGGTGATCTGACTTTATTCTGGGAAAAAGTAAGTCTTGAGGCCACTGAGCAGGCAAGCCAACTTGTGAGAGCTCTCACGCACACCAAAGGTGAAGAGTCCCAAGCCTGTTCCCACTAGGTATTGTCACTGTTTCATGTGGCTCCCTTCCCCAGGGGGTTGAGAGCTGCTCAGGGACAAAACAGGGTCTCATTCATCCATCCCACATTTCACATCTACATCAGGCAAGAAGAGTACCAGACCGTGTTTTGGAAATCAGGTAATCCACTCCAAATGTCAGAAGAAATAGAGGTCTAGGCTTGGCAGAGTGTTATCTGAACTCACTAGAAAAGTCAGGGCTAAAGCTGGTACTTGATCCCTGGTGCCCATACAGTTTTCCTCATAAGAATGATGCTGCTGGTGGTGGCGGCTGGGACATCTCAGAGACAGACACCTGAGTGAGACCTCTACCCAGTGCTTTGAGGTTCCCATCTCCTTCAAAAAAGAATTCAAAGACTAGGCACAGAGCTGTAAGGAAGTTCATTAGCTGCCAAGAACACACTCAAAAGATGTATGTCACTGGGATTCCCAATACCTCATTTAATGAGAGAATGTAAATTAGAAGGGGATTATTCATGAGTTAAGGAATGGACCAGGATTCCCCCAGAATCAGGTCTTACCTCCCTAAGCTTGATTCTGTCCTTGAATGGGGGTCTCCAGTATGTTATCATGATGGGAGCAGGCAGTGGTATTCTCTGTTGGTCATATTGGTCTCTGATGGTTTGAGTGGTCTTTGTGTTTTTAGTGCTCGAACCATCCCATCATGCCCTGGGATAACACAGTTCTGTGTTTGCATCAGTCTGGAGCCACTGGGTGATTTGACTGATTTTTGTCAAGCTCACTTCTGGACTACGCTGCTGAGGAGGAGGAGGCCTGAGGAAGCCTGGCTTCTCTAGAAGAATCTATGTGACCCAGTAAGATAGGACTTCTGCCAACACTGATTACAAATGACAGTTTTTGAAAGTGAGGATTCCACCACCTGAACTTATTATCAATTCCAAATGAAAAAAAAAAAAAAGAGCCAAGCCAGGGTCAGGGAAAGTATCACTGAGTAACAGCACTTTGGTGAGCAAATCATGAGGACCTGAGCCAATCCCGGTATGCATGTGAAAAGGAAGAGTGGCAGGCAAGGGCGTGCAGTCTTGTCAGCCCAGTGCTGAGCAGAACAGAGGCAGAAGCAGTGCAGGGGCTTGCTGGTCAACTCAGGTTCACTGGGAGACTCATCTCAAGGAAATCAACCCAAAGAGTGATCGAGAAGGACACGCCATGTTGTCCTCTGGCTTCTGTGTGCATGCACGTAGGGCACGAGCATCTACACACACACACACACACACACACACACACACACACACACACACACACACACACATAAAAACACACTACTACTACCACCACCACCACCAAAGAAAGAGAGAGCCAAGCTCATGGCCTCTCAGTTTCCAAGCCTACCGCTGAGCTGCAGTCAGGGAGTAAGCGGAAACTGCTGGACTCAGCTCTGAGCAACGTGACCATGGAGGCAGAAGCACCCTTGGCTGTGGCAGACAGATGCTGCAGGCACGGGGAAGGAGAGCTCTGTGGAGTCAGGAAGAGGTCCATGAAGGTCAAGCGCAAGGTGGCTGGACATTGCCAAGCCAACCAGCACCAGGTATCTAAACCAACTTTCAAGCTCTCCGGACCCCCCAGGAGATGGATGCTCACAGGAAAGGTCAGAAAAAACCTGAAGTATGTCTTGTGCTTCAGCCATGGAAAGGCTGCAAAAACCTTGCCAGACCTTTCTCCCCAGTGGAACAAAAGCCTGAGTCTAGGTGGAAAAGGGGGAGTCACAGCCGCTATTCCTAAGGGACCTGTGGCAGCCAGGACAATTAGGGGAAGAGGTGGGGAAGAGGAGGGGTGAACACTCACTAGGACTGGAATCACACAGAAGGAGTGAGAGAGGGATGAAGGCCTCACACTCAGAGCAATGGGGCTTGCCTCAGATGGGCTTAATCACAACAGAAATGCACGTCTACCCGCCCTTTCCCAAGCTACCAAATTTCACATGGAGGCAGTAAGAAGTGCAGCAGAGAGAGGAGCAGGAGCGGAAATAGCTGGGGTGGAGACCCTGTCTGAGGCCCAGGGCAAAGGGAAGCGCAAAAGCCATTTCCAGCAGACGCTGCCCTGGAAGGCTCACCTTCTTTCTGAACCCAGGGTTCCACCACAGATGTGTGAAGCCTGGGTACACTGAGGGTACCCATAACAACAACAAACTGGCAACTTTTGGCTACATTAACTCAAACCTCATCACTATCTTCCTCAGTCTCTGGTATCCAAGACAGGAAGTCTGGCTTTCAACAAAGACCTCATGAAGTCTGTGAGAATCATGGAGATCAGAGAGCTGGGCTGATCCTTACACAGATCTGCGTCAATTAGGGAGTTTTAAATCACGATGGCTAACAGTTAAAGTACAACATGCAAGATCTGATGGGTCGGTTCAGTAGAGATGGGAGCCAAGGGAAACCATTTCAAAGGAGGCCTGATTGATCTTGGGTCATGGTGTCTAAGGTTTCTGCCCATGTCAGCTGGCCCCATTGCTTTGGGTGAGGCAGACGACCATGGCAGCAGGGGAATGTGGCTGCTCACCTTGTGAAAGCTAGGAGAGACAGAGGAAATGGAGAGGGGGTGAGATAGGGAACAAGGTATATCTGGCAAGGACACATTCCTAGTAACCTGCTTCTTCCAATGGGGTCTCACCTCCTAGTTCCTATCACATCCCCAGAATGCATCAGATCATGAACCCAGGGAGGGATTAATCCATTGATAAGGTGAGAGCAACTCATGGTCCAATCACTTCTCCAAAGATCCACCACTGAATTTTGCACTGAGGACCAAAAATTTAGCCCATGAGTTTTGGGGAACATTTTATATCCAAGCTGTAACATTTAAGATTCTACTTTGTTCCTCTTCGTGGCTGTTAACCACTTTTTTAGCTGTTAATGGTCTTTAATATTAAAAATTCCCCAACTAAGCCACTTTTTTTGAGGTAGGGTCTCACTCTAGCCCAGGCTGACCTGAAATTCACTATGTAGTCTCAGGGTGGCCTCAAACTCACCAACATCCTCCTACCTCTGCCTCCCAATTGCTGGTAATAAAGGCGTGCGCCAGCAACCTGGCTTCCAAACCACTTTTGTGAGTTCTGCATCCTGAGGAGACCCCGGTTTGTGGGTTTTGTCCATCCTGTGATCTCAGCACTCCCACCCTTGTTAGTTTCAAATAACCAGTGCCATATGGGGAGGAGACACAGTGAGCCACCCAGTGGCACAGCCCCTCCCACACACAGAGACAGTATGAGTAAATAACAGTCAGGGCACAGCAATAAAATACGACAAAGTAATTAGGGACTGATGCATTCTGAGAGCATACTGTCTTTGTGCTGTACTGTAATTTATTTCATTGTAAGTTACATAATTTAATTTTTAATAGTGCCTGTCATAAACAATGGGAGGAGGAGATCCCTCAACATTCACCCCGAAGCTCTGTGGCTGGTGTGAACTTGCTTTGGCCCTACTCCTCTCATCCCCCATCCCCTCAAGCTCTTGATCCTTCAATCACAGAACACACCTGCCTAATTTCTCAGGACCAGAACACAGTGATGCAGGAAGGGGGCCGTCCCCTCCCTGCCTCACTTAATCACCACCCCTTATGTACTGTTTGACACTTGCAATTTATTTTTAACTCGTTCATCATCAGGAATGATGACATTTGCAGAGTCAATACTGCTTTTCCAAGCTGAATCAATCACACAATGGACCGACAGAGAGTCCCCAGGGACTCTAAGCCTCAATTGGCCCCAGAGTTCTCACAGAGGCCACCCAAGATTCTCACTCATGGGTCTCACTGTCCTCTCCTTTCCGTCCTCTCTCCCATCCCTTAAGATGCTTCCTGAAAGGTCTTCCTGGATCAGAACGACCCAGGGTAAATAACGTGGGGTGCGGTATCTGATCTTTTCTCCTCTACTGCCCAAGCAGGTGTGGGATGACCAGTGCACCCATGGAAAAGGGGCACAGAGACCAAACGAATCTAGAGCCCTCGTGGCCTAAGGAGATGTCCACCTTCAGAAGAGAGCTAGGTGCACGGGACTGGCCTGTGGCTGTGGTGAGCTCTCAGCCACCTTCTTTAGACCTCAGTGTGCTTTAACTTCAGAATGGAGGACTTCCAAACCCAGTGTGAGCGCTGCCCCAGGCCCCCGCCGATGGCCCTGCTCAGGCTCTGTCTTCTGCTTTCTGTCTGAATTCCTCCTGTTCTAACCATGTACCTGTTTCAGTATGAGATGATTGCTGGAGTTGATCTCCTCACATAGAATAGATCTAAAATAAGATAGTTGTCAAAGAACCTTGGCACCATGTACTTTTGCCAAGGGGAGGAAAGCTGCTGGCTCTGTGAGAGGGACAAAAAACTGTACTTGGAGACAGTCACCTGTAGGGTGAGAAAGGGACTGTGGTTTAGACATAGAGGGCTCAAGAAGGCTGAACCACCAGATGGGAGAGCCTGAAAAGTAATGGATCCTCCCTTCCCAGCCTCATGTTTGGAAAAGAGAGATCCTCAGTGTTTTCTGGGCGCTTTCCCCGTGGAGTCTGAGTGTGGGGAGTGGCTGAGGGAGTCCTGGAGAAGCCTGGAACACAGGACTTCCGGTGTTGCTCCTCTCCTTGTGTGATTCTGAGCAAGCTGCCTTTCTACACTGTGCTTATATGCTCATATGGAAATGAGGATAGGAATTTGGTCAGCTCTAAGAGCTACACCAAGAACACTAGGTGGGGGGGGCAGTGAGTGAGTGGTCTGGAGAGGGAGGTGGAGACCTTCACAGGCTTGCCTGTGGGGTCCCAGCTCTGAGCTCAGGCAAGTTCCTCAATCTCTCAAGGTCTCAGCTGCCTCAGACATCATACAGGTCCACGGTCCTCTTTGCCTTTGAGGCCACTTGTGAGAATTAATGAGATTGGGCACACAGTGTGGCACACAGGCATTTCTCAACCAACCTCTATTCTTGTCCCTGTGATCCTAGGCATTAACAAGGCCACTCAGATACCCGGGATATGTGGCTTGAGCCATTGCCTCTTGTTTTAAGTGCATTCCTAATACTGTTCTTTCTTTCTTTTAAATTTTTTGTTTATTTTTATTGATTTTTTTGAGAGTGACAGACAAACAGAGAGAGAAAGAAGCAGATAGATAGAGAATGGGTGTGCCAGAGCCTCCAGCCATTGCAAACGAACTCCAGGTGCATTCACCCCTTTGTGTGTCTTGCTTACGTGGGTCCTGGGGAATCAAGCCTCAAACCAGCTTCACAGGCAAGCGCTTAACCACTAAACCATCTCTCCAGCCCAACCTGTTCTCTCTTGAGAGTGATCAGGGAGGGAGGTTACGCTCCATGCTCTCACTGGCCAGATGCCCACAGTCTCCGGTTCCAGGAGATAATCTCTGATGTTTACTGCACAGTCCTGATGGGGCGAGACCAGGATGAGGAGGGGTTGGTGAGGGACTGCAGCTGGATGTGCCTGAAGGTCACAGGAAGCCACATCTCTGCAGGTAGGGACAGCAGAGATGGGATCTGTGTGTCCCCCGCTCCTCCCGCATTGGTCCCTCAGGTTACTTAGGCTATGGGGATGGCCTTCAGGTTACTGCACCTTCAGCTCCTCTGCGGGCCACCTAAGTGGCAGAGCTGATGACCTTCCATGACAGGACAATGCTGAGGGCTTCAGGAGGGACCCTTGGGGAAGCTGGCAGCAGGTGCCCATATCAGTTGGTAATGGGTGACCTGAGGTGAAGGCTCAGAAGTCATGCTGAGGTGTGGATGGTGGTGTGGAACCCTGGCTTCTAGCCCCCTGGTTATGGTCTAAGGATTCCCTGCACATGAGCAGCACACGGAGATGGACCAGAGGCGAGACTTGGAAATGTGGGAAATAGATTGTCATGCTACTAGACCATATAGCTATGGGGCACCCCAGCTGGAGGTGACAGAAAGACAGATTCTGCACCAGAGATACTGGAAACAGATTACAACAGAGGGTTAGTTCTGGAGTCCCAACAACGAAGGAGGATGTGTCCCACAGGAAGAATGGATACAGTGTGATGAGAGCTGAGAGACACTTTAAGGCATGCTGTGGCTTCCAGGACTAAGTCTGCAGAAAACTCCCAGGGGAGGCAAGAGGAGAGGGGTGCAGGGCCCTGGGCAGGTGCAGAGCTGACCTTTGCGGAATGACCCGGTTGATGAGAAGTGGTGACATTGAACTCCAGGCCACAGATTCTGCCACAGATTCACTGGACCTAGGGTGAGTCACTCTCCCTCCCTGGCTGTGATCCACACACTGTACACTGAGAGCTGTAACCAGAGGGCCTCTAAGACCCTCCCAGCTCAGACAGTCAGACCGTGACTGTATGGTTCTGAGCACTACCCCCTTTGTTCCTGCCTCTCAACCCTTTGCCATAAATCTGACCCTACCTTCTCCTGCTTCTAATTGCCTGGGGAAAGAAAAGCAGCACTGAGAGACCACAGCGCTGAGCCTAGTCCTTGCTACTCCAGGGAAGGTTTGGGCAGTACAATGCAACTCATTTCAATGATTCAGCTCTTCCACCTCTTAATCTTGTGGAAGGCAGCTGTGCAGGTATTCCTAAAGCTGCTTTCATTTAGATGGTAGCAGCCTAGCCTGGGGGCACTAAGGGTCTGGATGTGCTCATGGTGGGGATCTGGGCTCTGGAATTTAACTGTTTCTGACTGAGATGGACACAGGGAGGTGGGAAGCTTCTGAGCTTTCCCTCCAGCCCATGATCCTCTGGCAAAAGTGCTTCCCAGGATCTTATAGTGTTATAGAATATGATTTTCCCTTTTATTTTTATCCTGTCCCCCATTTTGGAGCCAGACACTTTTAGAGAACAGGTGAAATTAATCACACACATGCAGGGATTTAGAAAATCTGTGCACATGCATAGGACCAGGACTGGATCAGAGAAGGCCTTTGAAACCTTAACTTTCTGCCTCAGGCAGGTCCCTGGTGCAAAGATAACCTACAGCAAATTTCTCCAAAATACATCTTGATAATGAGAGGATCTGATTTTCAGCTTCACCACATGTGGTGGTTTGATTCAGGTGTCCCCCATAAACTTAGGTGTTCTGAATGCTAGGTTCCCAGCTGATGGATATTTGGGAATTAATGCCTCCTGGAGGGAGTGTATTGTTGGGGGTGGGCTTATGGGCTTTATAGCCAGTTTCCCCATTCCAGTGTTTGGCACACCCTCCTGTTGCTGTGTTCCATCTTATGTTGGCCAGGGGGTGATGTCTACCCTCTGCTCATGCCATCGTTTCCCCTGCCATCATGAAGCTTCCCCTCGAGCCTGCAAGCCAAAATAAACCTCTTTTTCCCAGAAGCTACTCTTGGTTGGGTGATTTCTACCAGCAATGCGAACCGGACTGCAACACCACACTATAGAAGAAACATTGCTAGTCACCAACTCTGGTTGCAGGAGCCACAGCCACTCAGCAAGGCAGACAAAGACACAGGAAAGCATTGCTCCTTCCAAGAAAAGCAGAGCAGAAACTGTCTCCAAGGAAGAACAGATGTTGGACATACCTGAAAAATCCTTTACAGCCATCGTTGTAAAGAGTTTCAAAGATGTAAAGGAAGACATGGAGAAGTAAAGAACATGACATATGAGCAGCAGAAAAGATTCCATAAGATACAAAACAAAGAGGCTACAAAGAAATTCTGAGGCTGAGGAGTATAGTAAGTGAGAAGTCTCTCAGAGGAGTACAAAAGGAGACATGTGGAATGCATGTTGTTTTGAAAGCTATGTCCCTCTCAAACTCTTATTTTGAAACCTAATCCCCAGTGTGAAGGTATTTGGTGGTAGAGCTTTGAGGGATTATTAGATCATGAGTGGTTTTGAAGTTCTTATAAAAGAGCCCCAAAGAGACCCCTCATACCTCTTACCATGAAAAGACGCAATGAGAAGTCATCTACGAGCCAGAGAGAGGGCTTTCCCCAAACACTATACCTACTGTTCTTCCTTGATCTTGGGCTTCCTTACTTCTAGAGCAGAGAAATAAGTTTCTGTTGTTTGTAATACATAGACTCTACAATACTTTTTATGGTAGCTATAATGGTCTGTGACAGTAGATTTGATTAGGCAAAAGAAGCAATCCTTGAATACAAGATTGTTGAAATGATTAAGTATGAGAAGTAGAAAGAATCAGGAGTGAAGGAAACTGAACAGAGCCCAAGGACCCATGGAATTCCATCAAGGCAACAAATACACACATTGTGGGAGACTCAGAGAAAGAGATAAGATTATTTAAAGAAATAATACCAAAAGCTTCCCAAATTTAATGAAAGATGTGAATATGAACACCCACGTTGCTAAATGAACTCAAAGTAGGATGATATTAAAGAGACCTGAACCAACAAACACAAGTGAAGGGTGAAAAGGAATGAGTCTTCATAACAGCCAGAGAGAAATGTCTTGTAGCATGCAAGGGAAGCTCAAGAAAGTTATCAATTGATTTCTCTTTAGGAACCTTGAGGACCAGAAGTCAGCAGGCTAATGCACTCAATGTAATGAAAGAAAGTAAACCGCCAACCAAGAATCCTGTTTGTGGCCAATCTTTCCTCCAAAAGTGAAAGAGAAATGGAGACATTCTAAGGTAAACAAAAACTGAGGCAGTTTGTAACTCTTGCATCTGTCCTATAAGAAATGTTAAAGAGTCCTTCAGGTTAAAATGAAACCACCCCAAGTAGCAATTTGAAAGTGTATGGTAAGATAAACATCTTGGTAAAGGTATTGCCAATTCCAAAGGCCAATATCATTACACTTTTAGTTTTAATTCTACCTTTAGTTGTCTACATAATATGAGAGATTAGGGGGACTTCCAGGGAAGATGGACACATAGGACTCACCCCAGTCCAGCCTAGGAAGGGACTTTAGCAAAACCCACTCTTCGTCTGAAAAGTGAAGGCATATCGGTTTTTATCAGCCACAGCAGAGCTGCAGTAGCAGAAACCAAACAAGGGGATTTCCCAACCTCATCAGCCTCCTTACAAAATCAAGAAACCTGAAGGGGAGACAGCGGAGGAGCTGCTGAAGGGGACACGGGCGGGACCAGCTGAGCAGTTCCAGTACAACTCCAGGCTTCCTGCCCTCTCCCACCCCCAAACCGACAGAACCACAAAACTCGGGAGAACACGCTCGGCTCCCGGCAGCAGGGCACCCAGCACAGCATACCAGAGCACCAGATCCACAGCACAACATGGACGGATCGCAGTGGGCACTCAGCAATGGTGAGATGGGAAGCCACCCTAAAAGCTAGTGAGGCTGACTGACTGACAAAAAGGCAAGTCCATAGGCCTGTACTGGAGGTGCTAACCTTACTTTCCATGTCAGGGCAGGTTATGGGTTACATATGCTTGGTTAGCTTTACCATTCTCAATTAAGCTGTATTTGGGGAGTAACTATTATCACCTTCGATGCTTTCAGATTCACAGGGCCTTTGTCTTTTTCTTCTGTCATTGGGGGTGGGGTCTGATTCAGACCCAGGCTGACCTGGAATCCATTTCAGAACAGACATCTCAACCACCCAGCTGACGGGATTAAGGGTGTGGAGCAACACACACCCTTAGAGATTTTGGATTTATAAGGTTATCCATTTGTTTCAATCCCTACAGTTTCATGCTTTGTGCTGGCTTTTATTAAATGCGTACACTGCTCGGTTGAATTTCAAAATTTTGCCAGTAAATTGCTCCACCCATCTCACTAGAATACTTGGATAGCAAGTGTTGCAGTCAGGTTCACATTGCTGTTAGAAATCACCCAACCAAGAGCAGCCTGTGGAAAAAAAAAAGAGATTTATTTTGGCTTGCAAGCTCAAGGGGGAAGCTCCATGATGGCGAGGAAAATGATGGCATGAGCAGAGGGTGGACACCACCCCCTGGCCCACATAAGGTAGACCACAGCAACAGGAGAGTGTGCCAAACACTGGCAAGGGGAAACTGGCTATAACACCCATAAGCCTGCCCTCAACAGTACACTGCCTCCAGGAGGCATTAGTTCCCAAATCTCCATCACCTGGAGACCTAGCATTCAAGACACCTAAGTATATGGGGACACCTGAATCAAACCACCACAGCAGGCAAACTCGACACCTAGGATTACATCTGTGGTGGGATTGGAGTACAAGAGCTACATTTGGCACCTTAAACTCCTACTCTGAAGGTACATAAAGTTGGAGTTCCAAATCTAAAAGCACCAAAGATAATTAGAAAACACAAGTATCAAATCAACACAGGATGCAAAAATCACAACATTATAATATATATAATCACCATTAAAATTCCAATGGCATTCTTCACAGAAATAGAAAAAATATAAACCTAAAATTCATCTGGAAACACAAAAAACCCTCGAATAGCCAAAACAATTTTGAGCAACAAAAATAAGGCTGGTGGTATCACCATACCCGATTTTAACCTATACTACAGAGCCATAGTAACAAAAACAGCATGGTATTGGCACAAAGACAGACATGTAGATCAATGGAACAGAATAGAGGACCCAGATGTTAATCTAGGCAGCTGTAACCATCTGATTTTTGACAAAAATGCCAAAAATATTCATTTGAGAAAAGATATCCTCTTAAACAAGTGGTGCTGGGAAAACTTGATATCTATATGTAAAAGGATAAAAACAGATCCTTATCTTTCTCCATGCACAAGAATCAAGTCCAAATGTATAATGGACCTTAATATCAGACCTGAAACTCTGAAACTACTAGAGGAAAAAGTAGGGGGAACTCTTCAACATATTGGCATAGGCAATGACTTTCTGAATATAACCCCAATTGCTCAGGAAATAAAACCACTAATCAACCACTGGGCTCTCATGAAATTACAAACCTTTTATACAGCAAAGGACACTGTGAATAGAGCAAAGAGACAATCTACAGAATGGGAGAAAATTTTGCTAGCAATACATCTGACAGAGGATTAATATCCAGAATATACAAAGAAACTAAAAAAGAACAATAAGAAATTAAACAACCCTATTAAAAAAACGGGGTATGGAACTAAATAAAGAGTTCTCAAAGAAAGAAATACAGATGGCATATAAACATGTAAAAAAGTGTTCTATATCCTTAGCCATCAGGAAAATGAAAATTAAAACTACTTTGAGGGATGAAGAGATGGCTTAGTGGTTAAGGTGTTTACCTACAAAGCCAATGGATCCAGGTTTAATTCTCCAGGAACCACATAAGCCAGATGCACAAGGGGACGCATGTGTCTGGAAATCATTTGCAGTGGCTGGAGGCCCTGGCATGCTCATTCTCTGTCTCTCTCTCTCTCTCTTCCTCCCTCCCTCCATCCCTCCCCCTTTCTTGCTATAGGAGACAAAAGTCATCATCCATGAAAACAGTAGACACTGGAAGGTTCAAGTTTGGCTAGACAGACCAATTGACCAAATGGGTGCAATAATGGCATGTCTGCTCTGGGGAAAACCAACTGCTTTCTAATCAGACTGGAGTCCAGCTCTTTGAGAGGGAATACCTGCCAGGTACTGAAAACATAAGCAAAAGCCTATGGCAGGGAGGCCATGAGCCTTAGGGGTATAAAGCCTGCTCCTGTCAGGATAAATGTGTACATTATTCTCGCCAAACTCCCCTGTAAGCACTACACATAATGTTCATATTCATATATTAATGCTACTCTCACTTCTTGTTAGAGAAACTTCTCTTTTCAGGTGGTGGTAACCACTGGGATGACCCAAAAGGCAACATAGTGCTAAGAAGAAGTGGCAGAGGAGTATTTCACACTGAAACATCTCTATCACACCCTCCAAGATTCAGGGTCCATTGCAAAAGAGGTGGCAGAAAGAATGCAAGAGCCAAAGGGTACCACTCCTTACAATGCAACTGTCCAGAAGGAAACTGGCCGCCATATCCACAGCCTGGCAGTGCCTAGCAATACCTTCACAAGAACCTCATAATAGGAGAAAAAGATCATGACATTAAAATAAAAGAGAGTCTAATGGAGAGAGGGAGGGAATATGATGGAGAGTGGTATTGTGAAGGGGAATGTGGGGGAGGGGAGGGAATTATTTTGGTTTATTGTCCATAAGTATAGAAGATTTCAATAGGAAAAAACAAGAAAAAGAAGAGATTTATGGGGGCTGGAGACATGGCTTAGTGTTTAAGGCACCTCCTTGGAAACCTGATGGCCCATGTTTTAATCCCCAGTACCCACAAAAAGCCAGATGCACAAAGTGGTACATGCATCTGGAGTTTGTTTGAAGTAGCAAAAGGCCCTGGTGGGCCCATTTTCTCTCTCCCTCTCTCCCTCTCGCTCTCTTGCTTGCTTTCTCTGTTTGCAAATAATAAATAAATTTATTAAAAAGAGATCAATGTACAAATTATTATTCTGTTTCTGTCTAATTAATGAAATAGAAATAAATTTAATGAACTTAATAACTAAATAGAGATTGAGAAAGACTGCATAGAAGCAGAGTCTTATATTATTGAAATTAAGCTGGTATAAATTCAAAGCAAAATCTTGTAACTTAACAGTGGTAAATATAATCTCCATGGTCACCAAAAGAAAACACCTATAGAGTTAGCACAAAAGAAATTAAAAAGAGAATTAAATGTGTCAGTACAAAAAAATATATACAAAAGAAGATAGGGATGTGAGCAATGCAGAATTAACAACAATTTAAAGGACAATAGAAAATAAATACCAAGATGACAGAAGCAATTTTCAATAATTACTTAAAATGAAGATGGAAGTCATAAGATAAAGACTGTCAGAACAGATTTACAAACAAAAACAAGCTGTCTACAAGAGACTCCCTTTAGATCCAAGACAGAAATCTATTGAAACTGAAAGAATGGGTAACGATAGTCTAGGCAAGGAGTTGCCAAAAGCAGACAAGGACTGCATAGATAAACGGCATCAAAACACTTCCAATCAGGGTCACAGCTCCTCAGTGGTAGACCCAGGTCTTTCCAGAGAGCTCACCACAGGAGAGCCCATCCTCTCAGAGCTGCTGTAGGTACAGTGAACTCTGCAAGGGAGCTTTGCTCTGGCACAAGCCAGTAGGACATCCTGAATGGAGGAGCACAGTCCACAGGGCCCTGGGCAAGGAGTCCCCATTTCCTCCCTGACCCCTTCCTGTCTCAGGTGTGGTGTCCAGCTGGGGGGCCCAGCTAGAGATATCATGGCTCTGTGCACTTTACTGCTTGTGATCCCAACCTCTGCCACCCCACCTCTCCTCCCTGGGGATCAAAGAAAGCAAAAATGTAAACTCCAAGAGTAGAAGAGTTGCCTTGTAAAGCCTTGTATTTTACATGGGGAGACGGAGGCCTGGAGGAGGGGGTCCTCCTAAGGGGAGCTGCTGGCTTCATTCAGTCTAAGCTAGCCCACCGCACCATGGCTCTTGAGGATGGACGCCCTGAGCCGCCATGCTGGGAGCCTGGTGGGGCAAAATAGCTCCAAGTCTCAGTGCTCACAGAGTGACAACCTCCCGTGACCAGTGCGTCCCTTTGCAAGGCGAATCCACTCTCCTATTTAAACTCAAGACACCCACGGTCAGGCTGTGGTTGGGGCACCCCCAGAGCTCTGGATCAGCCCTCGCCCCTTCACCTCCCGGCACCTAGAAAAGACAGAGGCCGTCATAGCTGATGTCATGTTCTCCTATGAGCCCGTGAGCTGACGTCACTGTGTCTGTTGCCTGGTGGACGAGGGAAGGAGAAGGGGGTGAGGCAGCTTCCTATCTCAGCATAACAGTGGCTGACCCACCACAGACTGCAGCAGGCTACAGTCCTGCCAAGAAGCTTTCCTAGCCTGCCCTGCAGTAACCTCTGCTCCTATTGGCTGCAGTAGTGTCTCACAACGATCACCAGGATTGTTTTGTTCCCAGCAAACCAAGGGCTGTAGAAGTAAGAGAAACTTGTGTGTGAGGAGCCCGGGCTCCCAGTCCCAGCGCCGACCATCTCTCTGTGGTTTTCCCTCCTGCTCCTGGAACCGCCCTGGGGCATGCCTGTGCAGAGACTGGGCAGTGAGAGCCTGAGCCCGCTCCCTACAGGCGGCCCTTTGTCCCCGCAGGCCAGCGCCTGACGCCCGTCCCCGCACACACAGAAGCTCCCCTCTGCCTTCCTGCCATCTTGTCCTCCTCCCTCCTCACAGGCCCATCTCTCACCACCAGCTCCCAGCCCAGCCCCAGTGAGAACATCTCCGAGTGTGAGGAAGAGGGGCTGTGTCTGTCTGTCCATTGAGTTTCTGACACACTTTTGTAAGAGAGAGAGAGAGACAGAAAGAGAGAGAGAGAATTGGTGCACAGGGCCTCAGGTACTGAAATCCAACTCCAGATGCTTGTGCCACCTAGTGGGCACGTGTGACCTTGAGCTTGCCTCACCTTTGTGCATCTGGCTTAAGTGGGATCTGGAGAGTGGAACATGGGTCCTTAGGCTTTGCAGGCAAGAGCCTTAACCACTAAGCCATCTCTCCAGCCCTCTGACACACTTAGTAAAAGAACTCTGTAAGTTGCTGACAAGTCTAAACTAGAAAACCTTGTCCTAACCCACTGTCACAGGTCCTCTTACATCCTGAGTGTGGGAGATCCACTGAGGTCACCTTATTGCAGGACATCCCTAGTGAAGGAGCTTTAAATTCATGTGCCTGTGACTAAGCAATTTAAGTTGTAGGTAGATCATCCGTACCCAGGGACATGGAATTATGACTACAACAATGCCTACTGCAGTTGTTAAAATTTAATGGCAAAACCTTGAGATAATCTACCATCTATGAAGAGTAGAAGGGTGGCATAAATGATGATCCATCTCTGTAAGCCATTAGACATAACAAGCATGGCCCTAGTCATGCTTTTTTTTTTTGAGGCAGGGTCTCACTCTAGCTCAGGCTGTCCTGGAATTCACTCTGTAGTCTCAGGCTGGCCTCAAACTCATGGCAATACTCCTTCCTCTGCCTCTCAAATGCTGGGATTAAAGGCGTGCGCCACCACGCTCGGCTCCATCACATATTTTTTAAAGATTTTTTTTTTTTTAATTTGAGAGCGACAAACACAGAGAGAAAGACAGATAGAGGGAGAGAGAGAGAATGGGCACACCAGGGCTTCCAGCCTCTGCAAACGAACTCTAGACGCGTGTGCCTCCTTGTGCATCTGGCTAATGTGGGACCTGGGGAACCGAGCCTCGAACCGGGGTCCTTAGGCTTCACAGGCAAGCGCTTAACCGCTAAGCCATCTCTCCAGCCTTCCATCACATATTTTGAAGTAAAAAGTTAATAAAGATTCTCAGAACACATGGCTGCTTTGTAGAAACTTTCTATCAATTTGTAGGTGCATAAATCAACACCTTGGGGGAGGGGTCCTAGTACCAGAGACCCTATAGTACCTTCCCTGTGGAGCTGATGTGGTGATAACTTGAACCATCAGGGGCGCATTCCTGTTACCATTCAGACATCTCCAGCTCTCCCATCTCCTGCAGCATCAATTTTGCTTCTCCATGGGGACATTCCCCTCACTATGCTGTTTCTCCAATCTCTGAAAGTCAAAATCAAAAGCCAACCATCTCCTAATTCATTTTCTTTCCTTAGTACAAAATACAGTCCATGCTGTCTCCAGTTTCCCTCCTCTTATTTTCCCCACACTTTATTCAACCCAGATTTCACATCCTCACCCTCCACTACAATCACTCTTGTCAAGGTCACCAGTGACCTCTTCACCAATAAGCCCAAGACTGTCTTTCAGTGGCTCCTGACCTATGGTGGCAGGTGGCTGTTGTGGTTTTAATATGAAAAGACCCCACAGGCTTGTATGTTCGAGTGCTTGATGCCCAGCTGGGGGCACTGTTGGGAAGGTTGTGCAGGTTCTAGGAGGTAGGGCCTGGCTAGGGGAGAGGTGGTGGCTAGAAAGAGACTTGACAGGTTATACCCACGTCTGGCTCCGCCCTGTGCTCTCTGTGCCATGTGAAGACCTGCCAACATTACCTCCTCCTCTGGTCAGAGCTGCTACTCTGACATACCTTTTCCTCCACCATAAGCAAACCCCTCTGAAACAATGACCCAAATAAACCTCCTTTAAATAAACCCTTCCTTCTTTACATAAACCCTTCCTCTTCTAAATCAATTCTGTTGGGCATTTTGTCACAGCAACGAGAACAATAACAAATGCAGTTACTCTCTCTTTTTCTAGTGCCCTCTCTCCCACTTGCTCCAGTGACCCTACCTGCTGCTGGATCCATGGGACCTTGGCTGCTCCTTCTCTGATATCATTCCTGGTTTCTTCTTGGTTACCTCCCTGGTCCTCCACTCCATTCCTGATATCCTGTCCTGAACTCTTACAGAAGAGTCCCTCTGGCTCCTTCTTCTTCCCCTAGGAATCCGTTCCACACAGAGCAGCAGTGGTCCCCATACAAATCCAGTATCTTTGTAGAGCAGTCTCCTGTCTGTCTAGAATCATCAGTTCTCACCTCTTAGAAAGTTCTAGGATCCCCTCTTGAATAAAGACTCACCACAACCCCTTGGCCAATATGGGCTCCGTCTTCTGGCCTCCTTAGCCCCTGGTTTTCCTTGACATGCAAGTCTGCACTTCCCAAAGGCCTTTAAGTGTGTGTTTTCTCTGCCAGGCTTCCTTCCCTCAAAGACATCTCCAGGGTTACTCTTCACTCAGAAGCTCTTCTGAACAAATCCTCCCCAACAATTTTGCAAATGGCTCCTCATCTTCCCCTCTGGATCCTCCCTGTCTACTTTCCCAAGGAGCATCTCCTGCACACCTTGTTGTTACTTTTTGTGTGAACGTTGACTTACAGGTGGTCAATAATTCAGTCCATGTCACTGTCATTTGCCCAGAGCACCTAACTCAGCTCCTGTCACAGAACAGGCAAAGGAAGGTCATGATTTTCTCCTATCACAGGAAGCAGGGTGGTGACCCATTTGGGTAGTGCGGTGGTTGATCCTGAACAGAGCTCTGTGGGGACCTGAATATCCTCCTCCAAGGAAAGATGAGGTAGACATACCTGACAGAGAGAGGAGAGAGAGAATCTGGGTCCTTTCTAGAATTGTATTTTCCTTTTTTTTTTTTTCATTTTAAACTAGGAAGCATTACTAGTATTTGAATGACATAAGGCAGTAGTGAATGGATATTATCAATGGCCACAAGTTCTTCCCTGAAGATGCCAGAGAAATAGAAACCAGTACACCAATCTTTGCCTCAAGAGACCACTTCTGGCAGAGCAGACTAAGCAGAAGAGGAAGATGAAGGCTTTTTCCAGTAACCTGACAGTGTGCAGCCCCTATCAGGTCTGAGCCCTGCAGAATACGACAGCCGCCCCCCTTCAGGAAAAGGGCAGCAGAGTCTCCATGTCCTCGCGTCAACATGAAACATAGCACATGCCTCAGACGGGAAGATGGATTGTTTCTTCTGGAGCCAAATATGAATGACCCTGGTGCAAGAACACAGACTCAAATTACTCAAAATACCATGTTCCTGGTACTTCATGAAGTTTTTGTAGTAACAGAACAAATAAATGATAAATCAAGGCATTTTCAAATCCACTGGAGGAAAGATCATAGAGGCAGTGACTGCAAAGCAGAGAATCTCTGCTACAGGCCGAGGTGAAATCTGGGAGGCTCAGACAGGAGAGGGGCCTCTGGTCTTCCAAGGCGGGGTGCTGGGGCTCTGCTGCTGAGGGGGGACACGAGGCTGACATTGGGGAGGGAACAGGGGCCATGCTTTCCTGCCACCACCTCCACCATGCAGAAGCCACGGGAGAAGGCCTGCCATGGGACAGGGGACAGGGTGTGATCTGAGGAAAGGTGAGAGGCCACAGGAACCACAGGTCCCAGGGACACCTAGAGAAGGCAGGGCGGGGCAAGGCGTCCTTTCAAGTCCTGCCTGCCCCAAGCGGCCCTGCAGCTCCCTTGGCCTGCAGGTCACCAGCAGCCACCTGCCTGTGGCACTGATCGGGGAAGCAGCGGTGTGAGACACCAGGCAGGAGCGCAGGAAGAGCTGGACTGCTCTCTTACGGCTCCTCTCCTGAGAAGACTGTTCGAACAAGGACATGCTTCTTTCCAGAGGAGAAGACAAGACAGTGAAGGGCAGTAAGGACACTGAGTGGCGGAACCCGCCTCGGCTTGTGGTGGAGCCAGCGAGGTGACAGGAAGTCATCACCGTGAGCCCAGCACGTGCGGGCCGCTGAGCCGTGGAGCCCGCGTGAGGAGCCAGCAGGTGTGGAGCCTAACGTGTGAGGGCAGCCGCCTGTGGGCTGAAGTGACCTCGCTGCCGGTGCGGCCCTGTGGGCGTGGCCGCTGCACGTGGACACCAAGGACCCTCATAGCCCGGCTTCTTTGTGACCTTTTCCATCTCCACACCTTGGCTGATTCAGCCACAAATTCAGAACTGCCCTCCCAGCCTGAAGGCAGGATGGTGGCCGAAGAGTGGGAAGACAACTCAGTGTGGAGCATCTCTCTCTTCATCTGACGGGTTACTGACCTGTAGCATTAGCACGACGGAGGCAGGAGGATGGCAGGGAGTTCCCTCCCTCCCCACCACAGCACCGCTGTTCACTCATGCATTCAGGAAGTGCTTACAAAGTCTCTCTTGTTCCCATTCCACAGACAAGGAAGCTGAGGCCTGCGACTCTAGTTAGACTATATAGCCTTCCTCCCCAGCACAGGGTGCAGACTCTCGGCTCTCCTTGATGATGGCACCGAGCGCTCGAAGATTCCCTGGGGAAATCAGGGCTTAGGTAGTTTGAAGTTTGAAACAATTGGCTCACTTGGGCAGGTTATTTCTTTTCTGGATCATTACTGGCAAATCCATATTGGATTGCACCACCTGGTGTGACACTTTCTCGCCCGCTGAAAATGTGGCAGAGTCCATCAATAATCTTGACAAAATCTAAATAAAAGTATCTTGAGTAACCGGAGGGGAGGGATGTGCGGGCGCCTCAGGAGAAGTCCATAAATCTGGGTTTGATGGATTACCTGGGCAGGTGCTCCGCCACCAGCGTCCTGGCTCGGGACCAGAAGTGGCATAATTACTGCTCCAGTGGCGGTTATCGCGGCCAGCCAGCCCATTTTTCTCTTTTATTACGAGTGCATTTCAGGAAAGTGTCCTGTGCAGACCCTCTTATCTAAATGTTGGATTTATTTAATGGCTCCACTAAGGCCTGAAGATGAAACCAGACTGTGCCCCACAATAAAGGGACTCAGTCCCTGAGCCCGTCTGTCCACAGGGCTCTTTCTGCTGAGCTGGCCGGGTGTCCAGACAACTAGCCATTCATAAGTGTCACCCCATGGGTGGTACCAGTTGTTTCTCTTGTGGGAGAGGACCAGGATGACTTAGGTATTGGGAGGGAAGGGGTGACAGCATGCCTGGCCATCTCCCTCTGTCCTGTCATGCTGTCCTCCTCACCGCCTGCTCTGTGGCAGGCATCAAGACCACAGATTGAAGCGTCCCTCTCTAAGAAAATTGAGCCAGTTATGGTGAAACGCTGGGTCCAATTGCATGTCACAATTCATAGGCTTTCTTGAACAATGTCAGCTTCCTCGCAAACCACCAAGAGCCCAGATGGGATGCCATTAAGAACCCCACAAGAGTCATAATGGCTCTTGCACGACTCTGTCAGACAACAGCTGTAGTATTCGTTGCCAGGCCTCACGGGGTGAGTGTACAATACAGGGGACACAATGCTTCCATCATTTTCTTTTACTTTGTGTGTGAGTGTGTGTGTGTTCGGGTGGATGGATGTGGGCACGTGTAGGCCACTCACACACGTGGAGGGCAGAGGACAACTTTGTGTGGGTCGGGTCTCACCTCACACCCTGTTTCAAGACAAGGTCTGTTGTCACTGCCTCATTCACTAGGCTCGCTGGTCTGTGAGGTTTGAAGATTCTTGTCTGTGCCTCCCTTTCCTGAGTACATGCTAGGATCACAGATGCCCAGCACATTCTTACTGGTGTTCTGGGATCCAAACTCAGGTATTCACTCTTGCTTGGTCTGAGCTATCTCCTCAGTCCCCTGTCTTTTCTTGTGGCCCCTCCCTAAGAGACTCTCTTGATTTTTAAAGCAAAGCTCAAGCCCATAACCATTTGGGGAGGAAGGAAAAACAAAAGGACATGGACAGTTAACCCTTTCCTTTAAGGACACAGCCTGAAAAATACACACATGATGAGTCAAATACAATGGGTAGAAATTTGTCACGTACTCTCCCTGGCTGCAGGAGAAGGTGGGAAATGCTTATAGTTTATGCAGCTTAACTCTGAGATTTAAAGTAAAGGAAGGAGTGGATCATGTATGGTAGGATGTGGACAGGGAATGGCTGCCTGATCACAGTCAGGACTATTGTATAAGAAAGGGCTTGGGGGAATTTAGGAAACTTGGTTCTGTTTTTGTAACTTTCTGACTTCCTGGTGCTCCCACTTTCCTGTGATTTTCCTGAAGTTTGTCTTTGGTGTGTGCCTCTTTCTCTCTGCAGAGAAAATACTTCAGTATCATCTACTCACCAGACTCAATCAGAGACGTGGAAGGTGAGAGAATGTCGCCCTTGGACCCTGGCTGTGCCACGTTCCATGCAGGGGGCTGAAGATACGGCCCAGTGTAGAAAAGGAGTCAAAGGTCATGGAACACTCACCAGAGTGTGCCTACTTCTGACCTCCGCTTCTGGCCAAGATGGGGGCCCTGGGCTTGGGTGTGACCTTAGATCTTGAAAATACCAACATATTGGATAAAATACATGAAGCAAAAGTTTCCAGATATGAGACATCAGTGGAAAGAACACTGTGATTCCTGTAGTACAGGAAATGAAGACACAAACCCTGTCATTATTTCTAGCCTGTATGCCTAAAAACATCTTTACTTTATCATTTGTTTTTAAAGATAGTTTGTAACATTTAGAGTCTTTGATTCTGTGAATTTTTTCCCAGCATCGTGAGACATTTTCCACCGTTCCCTCACTTAAATTACTTCTAAGGAGAAACCTGTTGTTACCTTCATGCTTGTTCTTCTATACACAACGTGCTTATTTTTCCATCTGCTTCAAAGCCTTTATCTTCATCGTAGCATTTGAGAACCTCTGTTATGATACAACATTGCAGCTTTTTTTCTGTATTTTTTTGTACTTTAGGTTTATGGGATTTCTCAAATCTGAGTTTGGTTTTATTTTAATCAGAACCAGCCGTGTTTTGGCCATCATCTTTTCAATGTGTTTCTCTGTCCTGAAATAATTATCGTAGATCCACATTATAAGAAATATTGAAGTCTTTCACAAAGACCAAACATTATATCAGATACAAATTTAGATCCCGCAGTCAGACAACAAGCACTGGACATAGTGATTGCACAGGGCTGTGTACCGGAGTCCTCATATTCTTGAAGTGTCTTTACGAGTTTGTTGGTCATTGGAAGACCAGTAGCAGCGCAGTGTTGAGTGACCACAAGTGTCAGTGTCAGGAAGGTCATGGGAGAGGAGGCAGTGCACAAAATTGCAAAGTCCTTATGCAAGAGATAATATCTCTGTAAGGTACATGGTAACAAACAAAGGCATGTAGAAAATAAACCCTAAGACAACCATGACGCTATCAAAACCAACAGTCCCGGTAGTAAGGATAAAATGGAACCACATTAGCACTGAATTATTCAAAAAGAAGACAGAAAACTGTCGACAAAGCGCAAATGTGACCAGCAGAAACTCAAGCACAAGGCTGTGATGATTTGAATATTGAATGTCCTCCACAGGCTCAAAGATAATGTTTGGTCTCTGGCTGGTGGGATTTTGAAAGCTTTAGGAGGTGGGGTCTAGGTGGAGGAAGCAGGTGACTGGATGTGCGTCTTTGGGGACTGCATCTTGCCTTAGCTCTATGCTGCATTCCTCCTCTCCACTCCTCTTTCCCCATAAGATACAGAGTCTCTTCAGTCCGCTCCTGCTGCATGATGCTCTGCTCACCAGCATGGGATCAGCACTGGACTCTGCAACTGTGAGCCCACATGAATCTTTCTTCCTTTAAGTTATTATTTTAGTATTTTAGGTCACAGATACATACAAGCAGGTAGAACAAATGTTGTATATAACATGTTATTATATTTATGATCTTGTTTAATATAAACAGTGTAACAACAATTAAATGTGAAAATCATCAGATTAGGTAAAAGAACAATGATACAGAGTTCACAAGAAATCGACTTTAAACATCAAGATAGCTTAAAAGGAAAAAGATGGAGCCGGGCATGGTGGCGCATGCCTTTAATCCCAGCACTCAGGAGTTCAGAGGTAGGAGGATCGCTGAGAGTTCAAGCCCACCCTGAGACAACAGAGTGAATTTCAGGTCAGCCTGAGCCAGAGTGAGACCCTACCTTGAAAAACCAAAAAAAAAAAAAAAAAAAAAAAAAGGAAAAAGATGGATAATGACAGGTGGTGTTAGTACCCATTAATCAAAAATCAGAAATGACTTTATTAGTATCTGATCGAAGAATGGATACAGTGAAACACTTCACACTGTGACAGATGCTTACTCTTCAACAGAACGTCAGTCCTAAATATTTGTACACCCAAACAGTAAAGTTTCAAAATAAGGGCTGGAGAGATGGCTTAGCGGTTAAGAGCTTGCCTGTGAAGCCTAAGGAATCCAGTTCGAGGCTCAGTTCCCCCAGGACCCATGTTAGCCAGATGCACAAGGGGGCACACACGTCTGGAGTTGGTTTGCATTGGCTGGAAGCCCTGGCGCGCCCATTCTCTCTCTCTGTCTATCTGCCTCTTTCTCTCTGTCACTCCCAAATAAATAAGTAAAAATGAACAAAAAATTATTTAAAGTTTCAAAATAAGAAAGCAAAAAGCATGAACCTGCATAAAATAATAGAGAAATCATAGTTATAAATGGAAAATTTCCTGATCACTCTCACAATAACCAAAGACATAAGTAGACAAAAGTAAACAAGGGTATAAAAAACTTTTACTATACCATCAAACACCCTCCTGTAATTGACAGTGGTAAAACTCCCCAGTAATAAAGCAGGGTGCCTATCATATTCCAGAACAATGGGAACTTTAACGAGTCAGAAAATATATACCACATCTCAGTGATTCAAAAGGATCCTCACCATACAAAATATATTGTTGTCAATAAGAAAATAAATTAGAATTCAAAAGCAGAAATGTATTTGAAAAACCCTCAAATATCTGGGAACTAAGTGATACATTTCTAAACAAGTCAACTTAAAGGGGTAATTAGGAAGCATTTTGGGCTAAGTGAAAATGAAAGCCTAATATATCAAAATCTATGGGAAGCCACTCAATCAATACTTGGGAGAGATAGATAGGTAAATGATATATAGATAGACAATAGTAAATCATTGTATTAGATTAGTGCATATATATATATATATATATATATATATATATATATGCAAATTAGTGCATATATATATATATATATATGCAAATATATAGTAGTATATACAAGCATATATGTACATATATATAATATCCAAATGTCTCAGCTCCCATCAGAGTTGGAAGAGAAAATTAAATCCAAAATAAAATAAATAGGAAAAAAAAAAGAGCCAAAAAGTGCAAATCAAAAATTAATGTAATGGGAAACAAATGCTGTAGAGAAATGAAAACACAATATAGTTATTTTAAATGACTTCTAAAATAATAAATACATACCCAGAGTGATTAGGGACAAGAAAGAGAAGATACAAGTTCTGGTACCAGGAATGAGAGAAAAAAATATAACTGCCTATTAATTCTACGTGTATTAAAAGTATGATAGGGGATAGTATGCACAACTTCATGCAAATAAACTTGACTATTTAAAAACACATGCTGGCAAAGATCACTCAAGAAGAAATTGAGACAAAGGATAGTTCTTATATTCATTGGAAAAATTGATAAACTTGCAGATAAAAATTCTCTCTCAAAAAAACTCAAGGTCTTCCACATGTTAAAAAGTACAGACTAGGGCTGAAGAGATGGCTTAGCAGTTAAGCGCTTGCCTGTGAAGCCTAAGGACTCCGGTTCGAGGCTCGGTTCCCCAGGTCCCACGTTAGCCAGATGCACAAGGGGGCGCACACGTCTGGAGTTCGTTAGCAGAGGCTGGAAGCCCTGGCGTGCCCATTCTCTCTCTCTCCCTCTATCTGTCTTTCTCTCTGTGTCTGTCACTCTCAAACAAATAAATTTAAAAAAAAAAGAGTACAGACTAGAGCCAGACTCTGTCTATGATGCTAGCTCTACTTCATGCTGTAGTGTGAATATTTTCATCTCCAAATTTCAGGCTGACACACAATCCTCAGTGCAACAGTGTTGGGGGGATGGCATTTTGTGAGGTGTGATCAGGTTCTGTCCCTATAAATAGATTAAGAGCACTGTAAAATGGAGGCATTCACACCGTTTTCCTTCCATCTTCTGCTTCCTCTCCAGTCTGGAGAATGCCACATTCAAACAAAGAGGCCAGGCGGTAACATGTTGGTCCCTCGAGCATGAAATTCCCAGCATCTAGAACTGTGGGACATAAATCTGTATGTGTGTGTGTTGTGCATGTTCGTATGTGGGGGCGTGTTCTGGGTGCACACGCACCCACTCACTCTCCTATGTGTTCAGGTGCACATGTGTGTAAGTGTGGGTGGAGGGCAGAGGTCAATATTGGGCGTCTTGCTCAGCTGCTCTCCACCTCATTCTTTGAGACAGGGTCTCTACCTGAAGCCAGAGCTCAGTTATTTAGCTAAACTGAGCTCCAGGGATTCCTTGAGTCTGCCTCTTCAGAGACATTACACACATGTTCTACCTCACTGCATTTTATGTCTCCTGGAATACAGAATCCAGAGTCAGTTTATCATACTTACATGGCAGTTCCTTTATCCACTGATCCATTCTCCCATGCCAAATCTCTGTTCCTCATAAATTACCCAGGTTGTAGTATTCTAATATTCTTTTATAAGAGTGCAAAATATACCAAGATACCCTGAAATCAAAACTATGCAAAAAAACATTATCACGAAAGAAAGTGACAGCATAATATTCATCATAATGTTGAAGGTGAAATGATTTTAAGAAAAGTATCAGCAAGCAAATATAACAATATAGAAGATAAAAAATATTTTGTGGCCAAGTCAAGCTTTTATGAGGATGAAAGACTGGTTTAATATGCATAAGGCAGTTGATATAATCCATGATATCAAAGAATCACATATTCATTGAAATTGATATAATGCTACCATTTCATAAAATCCAAAATCTATATCTGATAAAAAAAAGTCTCAGAAAACTAGCAAAACAATTATTTCTCTCTTCCTTTGTAAAGGGCTTCTATAAAATACCTGCCATTACCTTACCTTAATCCTCAAAACTGAAAGAATGAAGTATTCCCCTGGAGATAAGAGACAAGCTGAGGACACACTTTCACCAGTCCTATTAATAAGTGTGGTGGAAATTCTACCCAAAGCAACAAAGCAAGAAAAAGAAGTCAAAGGGACCCACATTGAAAAAAGGAAGCCAATGCATGTTATTCACAAATGTTACAACCTTCTTGGTAGAATATTCTATGGAATCTATAAAAAAAAAAAAGAACATCTCATCTACACAATGAGTTTATCAAAGCTCCGGGACATTAGTCAGGTGTGAAGGCTTAAACCTTTAATCCCATTACTTGGGCAGCTGAGGCAAAAAGATCTCTGAGAGTTTGTGGGCAGTCTGGACTACAGATTGAATTCAAGCCTTGACTTGAGTGAGACTCTGCCTCGAAAACACACAAAAAAGACAGGACATAGGTAAGGTCAATATACAAAAGTCAATTGTATTTCTCCACACTGGTAATCAGAAATTAAAATAAACATCAATACTGTTTGCAGAAACATAAAAGTATAAAATTATTGTCTTATAAACTGAGAAAAAAAATCTAAAACCTACACACTTAAAATCAAAAAACTATTTCTGAAGAAATTTAAGATGACCTAAGCAGCCCGAGTCTGGATGCACCATCATTGCTGACATGTCAATTCTCCTTCATGTGATCTACAGAAGCAATATGATTGTGACATAATTCCAGAAGGGTTTTCAGCAATTTGCAAGTCAATTCTAAAAATTCATACCAAAATGTAAGAGAGACCCAAAAAAGTTTTTCAAGGGTTTAAAGGTGGAGCGCTAGCCTTATCTAACTTCAAGACACAATATTAAAATGCCAATAATGGAGAGAGTGTGGTGTCAGCACCATGACAGGCCGGTCAGTGTCACAGAATGGGGAAGGTTTAGGGACAACATAATTCACTAAGGTGCAAAGGAGCTGGAACTACTGGGTAGCCGTACTTTTAGAAATGAAGTTCTTGCCCCACATTCGACAACGATCCAGAGCAGGCAGCTCTCCGCCAGCACCAGCTATGAAGGCTGGGCTGTGACTGCTGAGGGGCATGACCGTGTTCTCTGGAGACTTCTGACCCAAAGCTGGGGTCCTCAGAAGGAAACCCACAGGCCCAGACTTCAACTCTGGATAAGCAAGACCTGCCCCAAAGGTGAGGGAGGCAAGGCCAGGCGAGGTCTGGGTGGAGGCTCCGTGCAGGGACTTTCCTGGCGCTAGAGCCTGGATCTGAAATGCCCCCAGTGGCTCAGGTGCTGAAGTCTTGGTTGGAGCCTGTGGAGCTCCTGGGAAACTGTGGAACCTTTAAGAGAGGGGAGTCTGTTGAGAGGAAGTGAGGTCACTGGGGGTGTGTCCTTGAAATGATCCAGAGTGCCCAGCCACTTCCTCTCTTGTTTTGTTTCCCAGCCACTGTGCAGTGAGCAGCTTAGCCCCATCATGACCTCCCTGCCATGATGTGCTGACTTGATAGGAACCCAAAGTGACAGGGCCAAGTGACCATGGGCTGAAACTTCTAAAGCTCTTAGCCAAAATAAACTTCCCCCTGCTGTGAAGTTATTTACCTCTGGCATTTTGCCAGTGACAGAAAGCTGGCTACACGTATGGGCTGCTGGGCTGAGACAGAACACTTACCAGCTCTGCGTTCCTAATCAATCACAGTTTGGGTCTCCTCATTTCCCAAGCAAGGAACTGACTCTTCTGTGCTCATTTGCTGTTCAAGGTAAGTTTTCCACCCATGTGGTGGGGGCTGAGGGCCTGGGTAACAGGGCAGCCCTTAGAAAGATGAGTCACTGCCACCCCGGCCCCCACAGCCCTTAGTTCCCAAACTCTCAGCAAGGACACTACACCCTACAGCTAAGCCTGTGGAAATGCCCCACCATGTGACTACATCACTGCGAGCAGTCTCTTCTTCCTCAGCACAGCTCTGAAGCTGCCCTGGGTCCTTTTCTTCCTTCTGGACTTGGAGGTGGAGGTGGCGGTGCCCACTGGAGGCACGTGAGGAGGCGTGCGTCCATACGTGACTTCTCCAGGGTCATTCAGCCAGCCCTCTCGATCCCAGCTTTTCAGCGACGCTTATGGAGGAAAGTTCTCGCCCTGTTGTTCACCTGTGACCTCAGGAAGTCCTGACCTTATGACCCATCCCTAGAGAACAAATGAGGCTCCTCTGTGCTAATCATCCTCTCCCCTAAAAGATCCCAACCCAACAGCACCAGGAAAATCCCTGGACTGCACTCTTCTATAGACTACCTGGACCTGAGCGCTAGGATAAGGGCCCTTAGAGCCACCTGATCAATCTTCTCTTCACGCCTAGCCCAGTGCTGCCTCTCAGTGGGTCTCTGAAGCCATCTTGTTGGTCCTGACTCTCAAATAATAACATGAAGTACATAGTTGGGCTAAGGGCTGTTTAGCCGCAAGAAAGCCTCATTGAGGAGGTGACCTTTGCAAGGCTGACACACTTTCAGATGGCAGCAGGTTTTGGAGTTTGCTCCTCTGGTCTATGGGATACCTGGAATCTTCCAGAAGTCAAGGATAACATGCTCCACCATAAGAAATAAGTAAGCATGATGTCAAAGAAGCTGGTGCTGGGCCTCGGAGCTGAGGACAGTCAGCCAGGGTCCCATGGGACAGTGAAGGACCACACTGTCTATGACATGCAGAAGCTCTTAGGCCCTGGGGTGTTAGTGCCCATGCTGCCAAATAGAGATCTGCATTTCTGTGTAAAACACATCAATTTGTAATCATTGGAAGTCCTTTCAGTTTGGGGGAAATATTCCAAGCAGAACAAAACATAACAGTGTATCTACAGGGGGCTAGTGCATTCACCTGCAATTACAAAGAAGTCCACTTCCCATGCAGGGACCTTTAAAAAGGACACATTGAATGAAGGCTCCTTCATCTCTCCCATCTCACTGGACCTTTTCTGGCTTCACCTCCATCCATCTTCTCCCTCCCTCCTTCCCTCATGCTGTGTTTATTTTCAGAACCTCCAAATGTTCCCTAAGCCTGTGATATTTACTCTTTGGAATTAGATTCTTTTCTATTTCTCTTTCCCAGAGTCACCGTAATCGGCATTTTTATATGAGCTCTGGGGATGAAACTCAGGTCTTCATGCTTGAACAGCAAGGATGTGACCAGCGGAGCCATCTCCCCAGGCAGTTATCAGAAGGCCTGGGAGACTTTCCATTGCCCAGGCATCCTGACCAACCTGCTTCTGAGCCCTGTGCCCTCCCAGAGCCCCAGCTCACCCTGATGTATTCTGCTCCCACCAGCTGCTCATATAATGATTCTGAGAATCTGGTGCAAGGTACCCAGAGGCTCAGATCTGCCCTGGCCGGCTCAACTTCAGAGACACAGAGAGCCTTTGAAGGGATGTGTGAGTCATGCTTCCTGAGGTCAGGGTCCCAGGCCCACACCCAGAGGGGCTGCTCCCCATTCCAGAGGCAGTGATGGTTTGCTGGTGCAGTGACCTACCTGCCTGGCTCTTTGCTGTGTCCATAGAAACACAGAGCTGCAGGCACACTGGCCACTGGAAGAAGGAAGTCTGTGGTCAGGATGGTGGTGACACCAGTGACACAGAACCCAGCCCACCCTGCAGGAGTCTCTGGCCTCCACCGGCACCTGGACACTGGGCTCAGAGCTCTATGCAGTTCTGTTCTTCTACAGACAGCCAGGCAGCAAATAGCTCAGGCTGAGGCTGTCAGCCAATGGGCCAGGATGCAGGGCAGCCTCCACCATTCATCACTGGCCTTGTGGGATGTCTCTAAGCCCTGAGCTGGGGGAACACAGAGGCACAGATCAGCATGGCCACCCTCAGGGGCTCACTGTCTGATGGGAGGGTTGGCAGATAAACCTGATCCAGACTGATAACCACCATGGTGGGTGAGGATGGGTTTGTACCTCAGCAGTGCTGATGTGAGTGAAGAAGGGAGGCACGTGGGCTTGAGGTCTGGCCTTGCCACCATGATGCTCACCAGACCCGGGGCCTCTGGCTAGTTCCACTTCCTCATGAAGCTCTGACTTCTCAACTCCATAATGGGATCACACTGGGATATTAGATGTGTTGATGCAGTTAAGTGGTTGGTACCATGCCTGGCACACAGCCGGTGCTGATTAAGCAGCAGTTCTTACTGATGTACCCAGTGAGCAGGTGTTCAGTGAGTGCCTGCTGTGAGCCTGGCCCTGCTCAGGGAACTGAGAATTCAGTCCTGAAGAAAGCCAGATGTCCTGTCTGTGCCTAATCACACGGCTGACTACAAATAGCCCATAATGGCCAGTCCTGAGGGGAGCATGGGTCTGGCCTCACCCTGGAGCAGGAGCCTTCCTGAGCGGGATTCAGGTCAGCTGAGAGAGTGCAATATTTAAACATTTACTGAGTGGACAGGTGGAAGAAAAGCTTTCTAGCTGTGCCTGTCCACACTGAGCCCCTGTGGTGGACAGCTGAGGTCAGCAGGAGCTGGGAGAAGAGAGAGCAGGAGCCAAGCTACGTTGAAGTTTCTGTCTTGTGACAAGAGCAGTGGGAAAGCAGAGGAGATGGGGACAGCATGGTTTCCCATGGAATTTTGGCCTCTATGGGACTGGATGGATACAAGAGCCAAAAAGAGGAGAGAGGAGGGTCCTTGAGTGTTGGGTTTGCATTTGAACTCACAGCACAGTCATAGGAATAATGCTCTTCCATGTTACCACAGGGAGATGGGCTCAGCCTCACAGGGCTCAGTCTGGCATGACACCTGAGTCAAGGGAGCAAGGAGAGAGACCTGGCTGCAACCAGAGACATCCCTGTGACCTGTACCCTGGCTGCAACCAGAGACAGCCCTGTGGCCTGCACCCTAACTCCCACAGTGGAATCCATGGAGCTATAAAAATGATCAGCCACTGATTCTTACCACAGTCTGGATGGATCTCAAGAATGTCTTGTTCAGTGAAGAAGCTGGTGGGCTGGCGAGGAGGAGCTCTTCTTCCTCATGGTCACCAGAGGGCTCCCAAGGAGAGAAGAGAAAGGGGACAGAGCAGAGAACATGAGGTGAAGGGACAGAAGGGAGAGAGAAACAGAAGGGGAGGAAGAGGAAGTCAGAAAAGGAGAAGTAAAAAGAAGGAGATGGGATTGCAAAGGAAGGGGACAGAGATACGGAGAAAAGAGACAGAGACTGTGAAGGAACAGGAGAGAAAGGAAGGAGAGAGGGAATTAGAGTTAGAGAAGATAAAAGAGGAAGAAGGGGGAAACATAGGAGTCATAGCAAGAGAGGTGGGAGAGGGCTGGAGAGATGGATTAATGGATAAGGCACTTGCCTATAAAACCTAAGGACCCAGGTTCAATTCTCCAGATCCCACATAAGCCAAGTGCACATAGGCTCACATGCATCTGGAGTTTGTATACAGTGGCTAGAGGCCCTGACATACCCTTCTCTCTCTCTTTCTCTTCCCTCATAAATAAATAAAAATAAAATATTTTTAAAATTAAGGAAACTTTAAACAAAAAAAAAAGGAGAGGTGGGAGAGAGATGGAGGGGCATGAAAGGATAAAGGGAAGGAATACAGGAGTGGGGAGGGGCTGCTACCAGGGCAGGTGCCAAGGGCCCAGTTGAGATTTGTGGTGGGCGATGCTCTGAGCGCCTACCAGGTGAGCTGCCACAGGAGCTCCAGCCCTGCCCACAGACAGGCCACACAACCACGGACACCTGAGTCCCTCATCCATTAAATGGTTCCCTGGCCTACTCTGTCACTCCAAACCTGGGGTGAAACAGGGAGAGTTCAGGTACACCATAGACCGACTTTTCACCAAGCCAGGTGGATGGTCAGAGAAGCAGGGCTGGAATTCATCCCTAAAGATGCTGGTGGTTGGGAAGGGAGACATCAGAATGCTTGACTTCTCTAACATGCCTTCCATGAATCTGATGAACTTGCCTGTGACCTTAGCCTCTCTGGACCACGTTTCTCTTCGGCCAACAGAAGTGGCAATGAATGATCTCTATTTCTATTTCACAATCTTTTTGTTTGTTTGTGTGTTTGTTTTGTATTGCTTTTCAAAGTAGGGTCTCACTCTAGCTCAGGCTAACCTGGAATTCACTCTGTATTCTTAGGGTGGCCTCAAACTCATGGCAATCCTCTTACCTCTGCCTCTCGAGTACTGGGATTAAAGGTGTGCGCCACCATACCCGGCTTATTTCATAATCTTTCTGTGGTTTCTTAATAGGAATATTTGAGTTATTTGATGTGTAGTCTGTGTGTGTTGGGGACAGCTCTAAATCATTGATAGGAGTACTTCTGCCCATTTGATTCTTACAACTCAATTACATTTGCACTTTTCAGATGCAGATATGTAAGAACTCCGAGATGAAACGTGGTCTCAAAGTCAAATGGACTATTAACAGAAAGACAGGCTGGTCCTCCCTCTGCTGGATGCAGCCCTGCCACAGTAGGGATTCTTTTGTTCTGGTTCAAGATCATATTCTTATATCCCAGGATAGTCAGGGACTGTGGTGGTTTGATTCAGGTGTCCCCCATAAACTTAGGTGTTGTGAATGCTAGGTTCCCAGCTGATGGATATTTGGGAATTAATGCCTCCTGGAGGGACTGTATTGTTGGGGGTGGGCTTATGAGTATTAAAGCCAGTTTCCCCTTGCCAGTTTTGGCACACCCTCCTGTTGCTGTGGTCCATCTTATGTTGGCCAGGGGGTGATGTCCACCCTCTGCTCATGCCATCGTTTTCCCCTGCCATCGTGAAGCTTCCCCTCAAGCCTATAAGCCAAAATAAACCTCTTTTTCCCAGAAGCTAATCTTGGTTGGGTGATTTCTACCAGCAATGCGAACCGGACTGCAACAGTAAAGTGGTACCGAGGAGTGGGATTGCTGCTAGACACCTGACTGTGTGGCTTTGGCCTTTTGGACCTGATTTTCAAGAGGAAAGTGAAAGGAGTTGAAACCTTGGCCTAAGAGATGCCTTGTGGTGCTGTAAGTACAGCTTGATGGACTATTCTGGTCTGAGCTGCAAGACCTTAATGCAGTAAGAACTATGGACTGTGAGGTTTGGCTTATGAGGGTGAGAAAGAGCTTTGCCTGGGCTGGGCTAGCAGTTTGTGTGAGAAGCTTGCTCTTATGCCCGTGTCCTGAGAAGTTGTGCAGGGTTGCTTTGCGTAGAAATGAACTGGTGTGTGCAGAGGAATATGGCACAGAAAGAAAAATCTTTGGGTGAACTATTGCACATACAGCTGCAACTGAGAGATTACAACCTTTGAGACTGGGTTAGCTGACCTGCGCTGGGGCAACAAGAAGAATGTAGATTCTTTAGAAGGGGCCTGAGTGCTCAAGGAGTGTCCTGTTCTTCAAAGTCTGCTTTATTCCCCCCCTGGATTAACAAATTAGCACCTACCTGGTATTGTGGAGTATAAAATACTGGAAAGACGGTCATTGAGTTTGCAACACAGTCTTGTGTTTTGGAAATGGCCATGGGCAGTGTGAAGCGGGTTTCCTGGTTGCCTGCATAGAGACCCCATGGGGCCATGAGGATGAACCGTGGCTTGCAGTGGAGACCCAGTGGAGATGTCGGGACCATGAGATGGCTGCTGAGGAGCTGCCGGCCCCAATGAAGTTCCCAGGACTGTGAGTAGCCTAGCTGAAGGGGTGGAATTGGAATGCCAGAGACTTGTTGCTGGTTAGAATTATCAGACTTGGAGATTTGTCACTGGCTAGAGTTGCTGGACTTGAAGCTACAGAGTTTGATATTTGCCCTGGTTGTTTTAAATCTTGTATTGGTTGAATGTTTCTTTGCTATGCCCAATGCCATCTTTTGCAGTGTGAATATTTATTCTGTGCCATTATGGGTTTTTTGAGGTTATATTTTGGTATTATGGCTCAGTTAAAAGATCTTGAACTATGGGGATGTATGAACATCATTGAGACTGATAAAAAACTATGGGAACTTTTAAAGTCAGACTGAATACATCATGCATGGATATCAGTTTATGGGGGCCAGGGGCGGAATGTGGTGGTTTGATTCAGGTGTCCCCCATAAACTTAGGTGTGTGAATGCTAGGTTCCCAGCTGATGGATATTTGGGAATTAATGCCTCCTGGAGGGACTGTATTGTTGGGGGTGGGCTTATGAGTATTAAAGCCAGTTTCCCCTTGCCAGTGTTTGGCACACCCTCCTGTTGCTGTGGTCCATCTTATGTTGGCCAGGGGGTGATGTCCACCCTCTGCTCATGCCATCGTTTTCCCCTGCCATCGTGAAGCTTCCCCTCAAGCCTATAAGCCAAAATAAACCTCTTTTTCCCAGAAGCTAATCTTGGTTGGGTGATTTCTACCAGCAATGCGAACCGGACTGCAACAGGGACCAAGAAAATGCCCCATGAACCGAGTTGATTGAACAAGTAGGTTTCAGTCTCTATGTGATCAAGCTGTGTTCCTTTGCTCATGAGTCAGTCAAGGCCCACTTAGAAGTGAGACACACCTCTGGTAATCTGAACAGAGGAGATTGAATGTAAAGAATGAGTAATGGGGGGCGGTGGTTGGAGAGATGGCTTAGCAGTTAAAGCACTTGCTTGTGGAGCCAAAGGACCCAGGTTTGATTCTCCAGTACCATGTAAGCCAGATGCACATGGGGGTGCATGCATCTGGAGTTCATTTGCAGTGGCTGGACCCTGGTGTGCCCATCCTCCCTCTGCCTCCTCCACCCCCCCCCTCTCTCTCTCTCTCTCTCTTTTTCTCTGACTGCAAATAAAATAAAAAATTACAAAAAAAAAAGAATGAGCAGCAGGGTAGGAAGATGGCTCACTGCATAAGAGCACTGGCTACGTAAGGACGACAACCTGAGTTTGATTCCTAGCGCCTGTGTAAAAAGCCAGGTATGACTGCACACACCTGTAACCCCGGGATGGCATGGGGTAGAAACAAGAGGAAGGGGGCTCATTGGCCAGTCAGTGAGAGACTTCCACTCAGGAAAATAAGGTGGAAGAGCAATGGGGGACACCCTTTGTCCTCCTGTGTCCTTTGCATGCAGACTTTCCTGCTCACACACTTACATGCACTGCCACTCACGCACACACACCACACACACATGAACACAAACTGCACCCTATACATACACACAGGAAAGAAATGCATAAGGATGAGTAACTTGTTCATGGAAGTTACGAGTGATGCTGTATTCGCAGGAATGTGCACCATCTGCGATTCATGATCAACTGATTTAAAATGTTTTGACTTTACACTTACATGAAAGCTACATGCAATCAACAGAAATGAAGCTCTGAGCCTGAATTTTGAGCTTTTCCCAGGCTAGTGATATGCCTGGGATAAGACGCTGGGTCATGGTAGCGAGCTGTGGCTCCTAGTAAACAACTTACAGGTAAACAGCTGTTGGTCTGCAGGGTACAGAGTGGCTAAGCTACGACACTGCGGAGGTCAGGGGTGCTCAGTTGATGCTCACTCCAGGAGTATCAAGCGCAGGCAGCAGCTGCTACCTCTGGTGCTGCGTGAGAATGGACAGGAAGCAGCTGAGGGCTCAGCAGACTCCCAGTGTCCACCACCAAGGCGAGCTTGGAATCTGTCAGAGAGAGTTGCTACACAGGAATGCCTAATACGCCTGTGATGGAAGAACTTGCCAGAAAGTCTAGATCAGATATGCTCTATAGGGTCAGCCAGATAGGTGGATGAGAAACTTGCCAGAAGGTGTAGGGAGACCAGAGGTGGTTCACAGTACGCGATACAGATGCAGTGAACACCAAGGGTCATCCCTCATCGGCTGGCAGCCTCAGAGAGGGGAAACAGCCACCTTCAAACAAGAGGAGGAGCCCCTTTACTGGTTTCAACATGCCAGTGCTCCTCCAGTGCTGTCTTGGTAGAAAAAGGAAGGTCACAGCAACAGAGAAATGCTTGTAGGCTCCAGTTTGGGGTCAAGACCCACAATAAGCAGAGCAGGGAAAGCTTAGAGGCAGGAGGCAGGAGGCAGGAGGCAGGAAGTCAGTCCTTAGCACCTCATGAACGTATGCTTGGACTCCCCCACCCCCAAAGTGAGACAACTCGTGTTTCCACCTATCAAGATGCAGCTGTCTGGGCTGGAGAGATGGCTTGGCGGTTGGGCGCTTGCCTGTGAAGCCTAAGGACCCCGGTTCGAGGCTCGGTTCCCCAGGTCCCACGTTAGCCAGATGCACAGGGGGGCGCACGCGTCTGGAGTTCGTTTGCAGAGGCTGGAAGCCCTGGCGCGCCCATTCTCTCTCTCTCCCTCTATCTGTCTTTCTCTCTGTGTCTGTCGCTCTCAAATAAATAAATAAATAAATAAAATTAAAAAAAAAAAAAGATGCAGCTGTCCTTGGTACAAGTGAAGAAATGTGCCAGAATGAGGAGGCAAAGTGCTGGCAATTGCTGTTCCACATGTGGGCTCCCCTCATTTCTCTGGGAATTCAGCTACAGCACCCCTGACCCTGTTGCCCAAAGGGTGACTTGAGCATAGCATGATAAGATTGAAAAGATATAACTGATACCTACATGTAACATGTGTTAAGAGAAACTATCCAAAGCTCCTTGTGATGTTTGGTCTTGATTGTCAACTGGACAGGGTTTTGAATTACCTAGGAGACACATCTCTGGGCTTATCCACAAAAAGGTATCTGGGAGAAGATTAATGGAGTGGGGAAAACCTGCGCTCAGAGAAGAAATGATCTCCCAATGGATGGCCCACAAACAGAGTTCTCAGGGGGAAAAAAAAAATAGTGCATGCCTGTTTGCCTCCCCTTCTCCATTTCGAGTCAGTGTGTCCAACTCTACTGCAACCCTCCACTGACATCAGACTCCAGCTTCTTTGGCCTTCTAACATGAACTCAACGGCAGTAACTCTCTAAGGGCTTTCCAGGCTTCAGTCCTGGATCAAGACTGTTGAGGTGTCCAGCTTCTTAGAATGAAAAGCTACTGGCTTCTCTAGTCTCTCCACATGCAGATGATCATGGTTGAACTGCCCCGCCACCACCATGCAAGCCAAGTTAGTAGCTACCCTTGTAAAATATATGCACTTATTCGCAGTCTATTGATTTTGTTCTCTAGGCATCTTGACCTAGTCCACTACTGAAGTCCTCTTTGGTAGCTGGTCACAGCACACAGTAGCTTCCTGGGACTTCTGCCTTCCACTACACGGTACATGTTTTACTTGACTTCACCCAGAGCCACAACAGAGCAGGCTCTTTACTGGCCAAATCAAGTGGTCATGTATTTATTCTGGGTTTCTTTGTTTGGTTGGTTGGTTTTTCAAGGTAGGGTCTCACTCTGGCCCAGGTTGACCTGTATTCTCAGGATGGTCTCAAACTCATGGCGATCCTCATACCCCTTCCTCCTGAGTGCTGAGATTAAAGGCGTAAGCCATCACACCCGGCTACCATGTCTTTATTCTTTAAAAAAAATTATATATTTACTTATTTGAGAGAGATGCAGAGTATGGGCATGCCAGGGCCTCTTGCCACTGAAAATGAACTCCCGGCACGTGCATCACTTTGTGCACTTGTCTTTACATGGGTTCTGGAGAATTGAACCCAGGGCCAATAAGAATTGCAAGGAGGAACCTTAAACTACTGAATCAGGTACTTTACTGGAAAAGGGGCCAAATTATCATTCCTTAAAGGTCTTGTGTGTGGCCCTGTCTTTCTTGAATGCCACGTTTCCTGTGAATTTTTCTCATGGGGCAAGAACCACTTAGAGGTGTCCAGACAATGTCCTGGGTTTCAGGTACAACCTTCACTGTCCCTAGCACTGTAGTGATCATCTAATATGCTCTTGGCAACTGGGCACAATCCCTATGACCAGAGCCGTGACTCCTCTGTGTCCGTTAATCCAATGACGCAAGAAACTCCAAATGGACAGGTGGCAACTTCGCCTTCCAGTCCATGGATCTGGGTGAAGTATCTCCTTCTACCTCAGGGGCTGAGGGTGCCAGACCAGCAGTGTTCACACCGTCAGGAGGGAGACAAGGATGCTGTGAGCCGGAATTACAGTGAATGGTGTCCCCCACATTCACAGGTTGATGTTATGGTTGAATGTGGTTTGTCCCCAAGGGGAACCTCAGTCTATAAGGTGGTTGGGCCAGGGAATGGCATAGGACCTAAAAGATGCAGGTCCTAGTGTGAGGCCCTTAGGTCAGGAAGGAACCGCCCTTAGGAAGGATTAAGGCACCTCTGTAGGGACACCTGAGCTCTCATGAGAGTGAGTTGTAAGAGCAAGGCTGATCTCTCAACTGCTCTCTGACTTCCTGTTTGAAAATGTGATCTTGGGCTGGATTGATGGCTCAGCAGTCAAGGTCCTTGCTGGCAAAGCCTAAGGACCCAAGTCCAATTCTTTTTTTTTTTTTTTTTGGTTTTTTTTGAGGTAGGGTCTTACTCTGGCTCAGGCTGACCTGGAATTCACTATGTAGTCTCAGGGTGGCCTTGAACTCTCGGCGATCCTCCTACCTCTGCCTCCTGAGTGCTGGGATTAAAGGCGTGCGCCACCACGCCCGGCCCCAAGTCCAATTCTTCAATACCCATGTAATACCAGGTTACAAGGTAGCACATGTATCTGGAGTTTGTTTGGATGGTTGCAAGCCCTGGCACATCCATTCCCTCTCTTTCTTTCTCTTCTTTTACGTTTTCTTGAGGCAAGTTCAACAGACTGGCCTATTTTTTTATGTGAGATAGTGAGAGCAATAGAGAAAGAGAGAGAATTGGCATGCCAGGGCCTCCAGCCACTGTAGTTGAATTCCAGATGTGTACCATCTTTGTGCATGTGCAACTATGTGTGTTTGTGAACCTTGTGCAGCTGGCTTATGTGGGATCTGAAGAGTCAAACATGGGTCCTTAAGGCAAACATCTACTGCTAAGCATTTACTGCTAAGCCATCTCTCCAGCTCCATTCTCTCTCTGTGTCTGCCTCTCTCTCTCGCTCTCTCTCAAATAAATAAATTAATTAAATATTTTTTTTAAATGGGGTCTCTTTTTCCACCACATGACCTTCCCAGGACACTACCTGTCTTCAACTGAGGTATATAATACACCTTCCTGACCATGGACTTTGAATCACTAGTACTGTGGTATCAATAAACCTCTTTATGAAAAGATTTCACTGCAGTAACAGAGAGCTTGAATAAGCAATAAGCCCTCGCTGGGACATTTGGAGTCAGAGCTTTGAAACAGTAAGTAAGGGCAAGTGAGTAGGTTCTACCTAAATAAGACTGGCGATAGGTGTATGTAGGGTGTGTGTGTGTGTGTGTGTGTGTGTGTACGTGCATGCACGTGTGTGAGTGTGTGTGTGCACATGTGAAGAGTAAAGGACAATGCTGGTTGTCTTCCTCAATCGATGCCCACCTTATTATTTGAGGGAGGGTCTCTCACTGAACATGGAGTTTACTGATCTGGCTAGGCAATCTAGCCAGTAAGTGCAGGGATACCCCTGCATTTGCTTCTACAGATTACAGGTGCATGCCAACATGTTTGGTTTTTCTGTGGGTGCTGGGAATCTAAACTCAGGTCCTCGTGCTTGCATAGCAAGCACTTCCCTGGCAGAGCCATCTGTTCAGCCCCCCTGATGTCTTTAGAAGAGACAACAGAGGCCATATGTGTGGATGCATAAGGGAAAACAAAAATGTGAGGAGGCAGCCTTCTGTAAGCCAAGAAGAGAGTCCTCAGGAGAGACTACCTGGCGACAGCTTGGTGTCGGACTGAGCTTCAAAACTGGAGAGGCAGTCATTTCTGTTGTCTCAGCCTCTGAACTCACAGCACCCACAAGTATCTATGGTGGCCCATGCTTCCGAGCCTCCGATGCCATGGCATCATAACCAGGCTAAACCAGGAGGCACTAGGGGCAGTAGTCACCCCTTGAGTCCAGGATCAAGGTGTATTGATCTGTCTCCTGCTGCTGTACCAGAATTGATACGTACATTTATAAAGAACAGAAATGTATTTCTTGTCATTCCGCAGGCTGGGAAACCCAGGACCAAGGTGCCCAAGGTGAGGGACACTTGATGTGTCATCTTGTGATGAAAAACAGACAAGAGAGTATGAAAGACAGACAGAAGAGAAATGAGTTCACCCTTTCAAAAGGCACCCACTTCTGTAATAAAGTGTCCACTGCCCTGATAACAGCATTCATTCCTGCATGACACCAGAACCTTTGTATCTCAATGGCCTCTTGAAAGTCACACACTTTGGGGATTTAGTTTCTAGTACCTGAACCTTAGGGCACACATTCAAACCCCAGGTGGGGAGTTTGTCATTGTCATTGAGTTGAAGCATAGACTATGTTCTTTAATTTAAAAAAAAAAAAAAAAAAAAAACCTCATTCTTCTAAAATGATAATTCTCCAATGGTGCAATCCTGAGTGTTCAGTGAGTTGCTGGCCTATGAACCCATGGTGGGTTGTGTGGAAACATCAGTTAATAGCCTGGACATGAGCCACTTTCCTTTCCCAGGTTCACATTCCTTGATTATAATCAATGCTGTCCTGGGCTGAGAAGGCAGAGAAGCTCAGGAATGCCAGCACTCCCAGAAGCACCCTGGGCAGGAAAGGAAAGCTATACTGAATATCCGTATTTGTCTCAGGAGGAGTGAGTCTCTGCTTCTTTTGTTATTGAAGTGGTCCAATGACATCCACTGTCACCAGGTGTAAAGCTGACTGTCCTGGGAAATGGCTCTTCTTGGGGCTCAGTGTTGGTCTTGGCTTTGGCCACTGGACACTCACCGAGAGTAAAGCTGCTCAGGCTGTCCTAGCTAAAAAGGAAGTCCTGCATGTTCAATGCAAGCAGAGCTCATCTTCCAGCCACTGTGACCACTGTGACCACCACCCCACTGACCTAGTACTGAGGTGACTGAGTGTCGAGGTTGACTGATTTCACTTGGCTATGCTTTCTGTCCCTGTCACTACTGAGAACCTTCTCTACAGCACATCCCCTTAGTGGCACAATGTCTTTACCATTTGGGAAGCCAGTTCATCCGCCTGAGCTTCAGGCTCCCTGTCAAACCCTCCACCCCAGTCTTTCTAAGTCACCCACCTACTAGCTCCTTCTAAACTCCCCATGGTCTCATCTTGAGACACTTATCTTAACCCACCTGCAAAATCTGCTCTTCCACCGGTGCCCACATCCTGAGACTGGGGTGGACATGTGTCTTTCCTGGGGTCACCATCCAGTCAGGTCTCTTGAATTCTGGTTGTGCCTGGGTCAGTCTTTTGCTGCCTGGCCATGGGCAAATTACTCTCTCTCCTCTCTGGGTATCACTTTCCCTTACGCCATCTTGACACTGTTTCCTAGACTACGCCAAGAAGACAAGGAGTCCAGAAATGGCTCATACCATGCTTTCTTCAAGGAACAGTTACTCTCCTGGGGCTGGAGATACAGCTTAGTGGTAGGGTGTTTGCCTGGCATGCATGGGGCCCTGGGTTTAGTCCCCACTACCACTGAACAAATGCCAGTTTCTGCTGGGTGCTATGTTCAGTGCTGTTCCCAAGCGTGGTGGCCCTCAGCCCCCTCCCTAGAGCCACTAGGAACAAGGTCTGGAGGGAGGCAGACCAGAGAGGCAAACATCCTCTGGGAAGCATGTGGGAGGGGGACTCTTCCATGCCCTTGAAATGCAGTGATGTGGGAAGCGCAGCCACACCCCGCCCCTGCGGGTCTGGTTAACATCTGGGACAATTGTGGAGCTTATGGGAAAGGGGGTAGCTGGGACCTGTGAGGGAAGCCTCCCCAAGCCACCTCAGGAACACAGACTACAGGGAAAGAAAAGATGGATACAGAGGTGGGTGCTCCACAAGGGCAGAGCAAGAAGGTCAGGAAGCTCCCTGAACTTGACCATCCCTTTGGAAATCCATGAGCTCTGACTGCAACTTCAGTATCTGATGGCAGCGGCTTCATTTTAGCCAGATCTTTGTGGGCACGGTTCCCTGCTCATCAGCTCCTATGGATGGCCAAGAGGCTCAGAGAGGCATCATTGATCTTTTGACTAAAGTGTCCTAATGAAATACAAATTTGTTGTCACTTAAAGAGCTATCTGTCATGGTGGCACAGAAGAAATGCTACCAGGAGAACAATAACCATAATTTCATTTTAAGACCCAGCCTTCCTCCCTTCTTCCCTGTCAAAGAAAAATCGATGTCTTTTACTGTTTTATTTTGCCACAGAGCGGAAGGGGGAAAGCATGTAACAGGATGTTAAAGATGCTGCAGCTCTGTTCAGAGGCCTTGCCTCCTTGCAGGGAGTTAACAATTATCTGCATGAAGGTGTTGTCTGGTGGTTGATTCAGCCTTGGTGGTCCTGTCCTGGGGGTGGTTAGTGCTGCTCATGTGGCTGTTTAAGGGGGCGCCAGGGTATAGCAGAGTTCCTGAAGGGCCATGAGCCTTGCGCAGACACAGGCCTTCTGGGGTGGCGCTTAGTCTACTGTTACGGTTTGAATATGAAATGTCTCTCATAGGTGTAAGGAAAGTTGAAAAGGCAGACAGTAGTCTAGAACAGCTACAGAAGGAAACCGTTGGTCACAAACACAATAAACGGCGAGGGGCAGAGACTTTTGTGTGGACTAAAGGCTCTCTTTGTGTCACTGGAGCTGAAGTGAAACTTGCGAGTGTACAGATCCTTTGAACAGGTGTGGGTGGGAGTCTAGGGGCTACTGAAGAAGTGATTTGGGGAGCATGGTTTCTGAGGTGATAACGCCCGGAAGTTTCAATGCAGTTAGGGGTTGTTTGTGGGTCAAGATGTGGATTGATTGTTTCTCTGTGACTTATGGATGGCTTAAGTCAATGTTTGACATGGGTCATGAATTCAAGGAGACCCTGTTTTTCTTTTGGGGCCAGAGGAGAGTCCTTCATATTCAGACTCTGGAGGGAAATGAGAAATTATACCAAAAGGGAAAGGGACGAAGGTCATAGGGGGTGACTTCCTGCTGAGAGGTGTCAGAAAGATAGGTGAGGTCTGATGCAGAGCGGGGGGCAAGGTCTCCGAGGGGTTGATATTAGCCAGCCATAAGGAATTCTGTCACTCCTCGTGATGTGAGAGTATGGATTGTTTCCTGGAGAAGATCAGAGGGACATCTGAAAACACAGGGACTGGAGGAAACCATCAGCAGATTGTGATGACAGGGCCTACAAAGGGTGCCAACCACAGGCTCCAGGAGACCCAGGTGGCCTTCTATTGGGACTGATTATTGGAAGAATATTTGGTTTTTATATTTTTCTAAAAGTTGCCTAGCATTCTCTCTGACTATGCCTGATTGGTTGGCATGGAAACAACATTCCTCATTGAGAAAAGCACAAATTCCCCCTTTTACTGCCGTCATGAGATGAAGTCCTCTCCTGTTCTGTAACACCATTTCAGCTAGGGAGTCAAGTTGGTTTTGGAGAGTGACTACACTCTATTGGATCATGAAGAGGGCCTCCTGACATGGAATTGAGTTGGCTATGTTGTAGTTGTTGGAGGCCTATAGCAGTGGCCCCTGTGGCTGTGTCCCTGACAATAGCCATTCCCAGTAGCACTAGAAGTAAATGGAGTTTCTTTTGTTCCTGAGTGTGGGTGTTTGATATTGGTCAACCTTACGTTTCTGGGGAAAATATCTAGATATTAGGCTAGGAAAATCATATCTCACTGGCCCTCGGGATAAGAGGTGTGGATCCTGTCTGACAGGTGAAATATGTGCCCTCTGGAGCCATGGGACTAATGAGCATATGGGTGCAATTGGGATGGGGTGAGGGGTGACACATTGTGCTTCGCCAATGCCTGAAAGGGGGGCCTGTCTAGACAAGCATCCTTTTCTGTGTGGGTGTTATTAGGGAATGTGAGACTGGAGAGTCCTATTCCTATGTAAGAAGTTTGTCATGCCCTAAGACAGCTCCAGTATTTGAAAAATGACCAAGTGGTGCCCCCACAGTCACTGGTAGAGGGGACGGCACAGCCATATGCAGTTACGTATTCAGTTATATCTTTCCCAGTAGTGTGGCCATATTTGAGACCATTTGTGTAACCATTGCAATGGGGATCTCTGGAGGGATCCAGAGGCTGTGCAATTAAAGGAGGAAGTGGAAGTAAGCCTCAGGGGTGAGGCCCCCACCATCGGAAGGACAGGGTGCATGGAGGGCAGGCAGGTACGTTCAGAGGCATATAGTTTTATGTTGGTGAAATGAAATGGGGTTTGGGGGAGAGGACTATCTAATGAAGACTGGCATGAGGAGAAGGAGAAGCAAGATGATCAATAAACCTGCTGTGGAAGTCCAGATAGAAAGTCTAAGAAGTAGTTTTTCAAACCAAGCCCCACCAGAAGGAGTTGTGGAGATTAATCCAAAAGTAAGAAGAGTGAATATGAGGGTGTGGCTGAGAGGCAAGGGGAGGGGAGGCGCAGAGCATTCCCCTTGAAGGACAGCAGTGAGGAACTCAATTTGGTGGGGCTTTAAAGGACATAAGTGTCCCTTGTAATCAAAGGGTCTCATTGGCATTCATCAGTTGGTCAAGGTTATGGATAAGTCCTGGTGTTAACTATGGGCCCTTCACCAGATCCTCCAGGAAGAGAGAAAAATAATGGAGGTCCAGTGACACTCAAAGAATCTGGAAGAGTTGACAGTAGATTAATGGTGCTGTCTGTTGGCTTTTCAGGGATGGGTGGGACATGTGAGATCGCAAGTTTATTGGGTCCCGCGGTGGCAGTGGAAGAGAGAGTAGAAGGTGCCTTTTTGAGGCAAGAAAGATGAAACCAAGGAGTGAGGTTTTGAAGTCTGACAGCAGTGGGAGTGAGAAGAACGACTTTATGGGGGCCTTGCCATTTAGGTTGTAAGGAGGGGTGGGTACCAGAGGAGATAGAGGCTCAGTCTGTAGGGAGGTGTTTGGGACTTGAGCAGGGAGGCTGGTATTGGTTGTTTTCCACAGCTCTGTCCTGAGAAAATAAAGGAAATACTGCTCAAGGGTGAGGTAGGCAGGGCTCAGTGGGGATGAGCTAGGGGAATGATAGGCCTGCTGTATATCAGTTTGAAGGGACTGATGTTTGTTGGTTTTCAAGGTAGAGCACAAAGGCAGAGGAGAGCTGGTAGTAGGAGTTTTACCCAACCTAGTTTTAGTTCTAGGATTAGTTTAGTTAGGATTTCTTTGAGAGTTCTGTTAGTTCTTTCCACTTTCCCTGAGGATTGGGGATAGGAAGGTGGAGGATAGGAAGGTGGAGGCCATATGTTGGGTGATGGCCAAAATGAATTTGGGGCCATTGACTGAGGAATCATCTAGATCAAAGACAGAGAAGAATGTTGAGATAGCAGGTATGGAGGAGACGTAGTATGCAGGGGTTAGATACAATGGGGAATGTGGGAATAATAGTTTGATTAATTGTGCAGAGGTCCTGAGCTAGGTAGTAGGTACCATTAGGTTCTTTGATTCCCAGGATGGGAGGTAAAGAGGTGGGGGTAAGGATTGTGGTGGGAAAGAAGCATTGGATAATAGGTTTTAAACCATGTGGGAGGAGGTAGCTGTAGACAAAGGGCATCATTGGTCCTGGGATACATAGAATGAGGAGTCTTTGAGAAAGATAAGAACTAGGGAGTGGTGGGAGGCTATAGAAAGATTAGAAGTGTCCCATATTAGGAAGTTTACAGTAGGCAGAAGGATGGCTTGGGTTGGGCGATGGAGACATTACCATGTCAGAGTCCAGGTGTAATAAGAAAATAGAGGTGGTCTTTAAAATGGATATGTACACAGATACTTTGAGTTTGGAGAGAAGATCTCTTCCTAAAAGGAGAGTGGGGTATTGTAATAAAAGATTTTGTAGGAGTTACATCACCTAATTGTCCTAGGAGAGGGGGTCTACAGGAAGGGTTGTAGGGTGTTCTGAAAACCCCAGTGATGGTGCTATATCTTTTCCAGGAGGTAAGTAGATAATAAGAGGGGCAGTATCCAACATAAGAGAAACTCTTTTGCCAGCTACGATTCCTTGAACCCTGAGTTCAAGGCTCTAGTCTGGCTTGGGGCCTGGAACTTGGGCCCCCCTGTTGGACCAAGTTATGTGAGGAGACCTGATTACAGATGGCAGGCAAGCCACAAGAGTGGTCTGTCAGGCAGTTGTCCACAGTCGGGGCAAGCGATGGAGGGGGGCTGAGGATTAGAGTATTCTTTTGCCCAGTGGCCCAGCTGGTTACACCTGAAACGTGGACTGGGGGCTGACCCAGCTTACAGGCAACGGGTGATGAAGGCAGGGGATTTTGCTGGGGCTGTTGGAGGGCTGTGGCCAAAAGCTGAAAATCAGCTTGGCATTCTTTCTGATGCTCTCCCCTTTGTCAGTCACTTTCTCTCTGTTTTTCCTTTCTTGCCTCTTCTTTCTCTATCATTAAAAACTTTGATGGTAAGGTCTAATGCCTTCTCTTAGAGGGGTCATGGGGCCCTTTTCTAGTCTCTGTAGTTTTCATATAATATTTGGTGCTAATTGGCCTAGAGAATGAACATGGAGGAGAAGAGTGCCTTCAGTAGAATTAACATCTACATTTGTATATTGTGTAATGGCCTCAGATAGACAGTTAAGAAAAAGGGCTGGGTTTCATCAGGGATTTGAGTTATTTCTGTGAGTCTGTCAAAATTAATTCTGCCATGTGCTTGTTGGTGCATCCCCTCAGCTAAACAAGTGACCCCATAAGCTGGAGGCACCCAAGGTCTTTTGAATCCATTTGGTAGTCCCAATTAGGGTCTGTGTAAGGGATTGCTATTTGTCCCAGGGGGATTGGGAATCTTGTTCATTAAGCCTGTCAGCATTAGTCTGGGCAGCTTTCCAAATATGTTCTCTTTCATCAGGAGTGAGAGTGGAATTAAAGATGTGATAGATGTCACTCCAAATTAGAGAATAAATTTTAGTCAATCATGTGAATTGTTTTCAGAAACGTTGGGGTTTTCCAAAAAAGAACTAATTTTTGTTCAAGGGGGTCCATTTGATTTAATGTAAATGGAATGTGAATGCAAGTTGGTTGATCCCACCCTACTACCTCACCCAACAGATACATCCTGGTTTCGTGTGAGTTTTTTACTAGGTTGGGTATGAGGAGAGGATGAAGGAGGGTGGCCAGAGAGGTGTGTGAAGGCGTGGGAGGAAAACAAGGGCAGGGCGTTGAAGCAGGGTGAGTGGGTGAATGTCGAACACAGGCAGGGCCCTGGGTCAAAGCAAGCCTAAGATGTCTGACACGAAGGCCCTAGGCTATGGAGAGATGGCAGTAGTCTGAACCGCAGGTCATATCATGGGGACCAGAACTACAGGAGAGCTCCTACCCCCCATTCTTGGGGGTTTCAGTGGGACAGGATCCTGCCCCCATTCTTGGGGTCACAGTGAGCCTGAGTCTCCAGACAAAATCTCGGACCCCAAGATCAAAAGGAAGTAAGGGGGCTGGAGAGATTGCTTAGTGGTTAAGCACTTGCCTATGAAGCCTAGGGACCCTGGTTTGAGGCTCAATTCCCCAGGATCCATGTTATCCAGATGCACAAGGGGGCACACACGTCTAGAGTTAGTTTGCAGTGGCTGGAAGCCCTGGCGCACCCATTCTCTCTCTGTCTCTCTATCTGCCTCTCTCTCCCTCTCTCTCTCTCTCTCTCTCTCTCTCTCTCAAATAAATAAATAAAAATGAACCAAAAAAATTTAAAAAAAAAAAAAAAGGAAGTAAGGCTACTCCCTCTCCAAGCATAGGATACCTAGACATACAGGTAAGACTTAAGCTTTGCCCCATAACCCTGTGGCCTTTGGCCAGTTGCTTAGGAAACTCCTTATATGTTATCAGCCAGCAACCTTTGCACAGCCCATCCTCTGTACGACATACCATTGCCTATGTGCTGGAATGTAGGTCCCCATATGCTAATTAGGCATCAGCAAGCAATGTTATACATCCAATCCCCTTAGGACCCTCAACTCTTATAAAACCCATTTCCCTATTGATTAAAGAGAGCTGTTCACAGAAACTGTCTCCTGGAAGTCTTTTCTTTTGTGCCCTCACCACCACGGTTGCCTGGGTGCCTTCAGGGGGACCATGGCCAGCTCCGGAGGGAGGACCCAGGGACCCACAGGTGAGTTTGAGGCAGAGGATTTGGGAGAGGGTGAAGGGGAAGTTGAATGAGAATGTAGAGAGCTAGGGAGGAAAAGAGAGTCAGTAGGTACAGAAGGTGCATATGAGGAAGAAGGCGACCCATGGGGAATTATGAGCATTGTATGGGGAAGGAGGTCTGGATGGTTTTCAGGAGGGTCTTAGAGGCACCCACCTGATAGGGCAAACCTTGGGAAGCTGAGCAGGGGGAGCAAAGGAAGGGACTGGAGGAGATGGTAAAGAAACGCTGGAGGTTTGGCACCTTCGACCACTTCCCATTCCATCAGAGATATGTGTTGAGATGAGTATGTTGAAATTGAAACGCCAAGTCTTGGCCAATGATTGCCATTGTCTATATCTGAATGAAGATTCAAATTTCTTTTAAATGCTGTAGCTTTATTAATCCAGCCTCTTTGAGGTTAACTCTGAGGCAAGCCAGAGGTGTGTCCTTTGGAAATGACAATTTGGAACACATTTTGGACTAAGGTGGAACTGATAAGTGGCCTGTTCCACAACCTGGGACATGTCCTTTGTTTAGGGTGGCTGGTGAAAAGGAGAGAGATCCTGAAGATTAGGAGGGGGCATCCTTTTCACTCATAATTTTTGGTGTGCCTATGGATTACCAAAGAGGGTAGGCTCCCAGAGCCTCCTTTGAGAACTCACAGGCAGAGTACAGTGAAGGAGACTTTCAGAGTCTCTGTGGTTCAGGATGGGATGCCTCCACCATGAACCAAATGAATTTTACCCTGCCCTGATGGCTTTGAGGTTTGCAGGTGTTGGGTGAAAGGTGATCAAACAGAAAGTAACCTTTCCTCTGGAGTTCAAGAGTCCAGGGGAAGGGGGAGAGCTGAAGGAGATAGAAAGTGAAAACGAAGGGAAGGGGCCAGAGCTCAGGCTGGGTTTACACAAAAACACTAATATGGACTCCCTAGCCCTTAAGGATGAATGGGAGCTGCACCATGTGGGCAGAGGCCACACAGGTTGCAACTGTCAGCTGTCTCGCCCTATAGCAGGGGTAAGGTGAGTGTACTCCTTGTACTCCTGAAGGAGTGAGCAGCTGGTGGCAAGGAAGAGGCTTCAGGCCTGAAAACCCTACAGGGGACATCCAAGTCACAGCACTAATAAACACAAGGAAAGTTGAAGAGAAAGACAGCAGGCTCAAAGTGCAACAGAAGGAAAGCATTTATTGCAGACATGATGAATGGTGAGGGAGAGACCTCTGTACAGGCTAGAGGCTCTCTGCATCTCACCTGAGCTGAAGTGAAGCTTATAAACGTGAAGGTCAAAGGAGTAGGTGTGGGTGGGAGTCTAGGGGCTATTGAAGGTATTTTCTGATAAGTGATTTGGGGAGTATGGTTTCTGAGGTTATAACGCCCCAGAAGTTTCAGTGTGGTTAGGGTTGTTTGTAGGTCAGGATACAGACTGATTGTCTGCCTGTTATTTGTGGATGGCTTAAGTCGATGCTTGTTTGTGAGCCATGAATTCAAACAGCCCCTGTTTTTCTTATTGGGCCAGAGGAATGTCCTGCAATAGGTTCATCTATTGGTGGCTTCACTGCCCATCAGTGGGCTTTAGGGAAATGAGTGGATCCTGCTGGATGGCAGCAGGAGTGTGTGGGAGAGATTCTTTGCCTCATGGCAAGAGGAAGCAGAGGGAGGATAGCAGAAAGCAGCCAGGAAAAATACATCCCCAACAACCCATCTCCAGCAATCTAGTTCTCTGTTTGGATTTAAAATTGAAATTTTGGGGATTTTTAAAAAATATTTCCATTTACTTATCTGCAAACAGAGATAGAAAAAGAGAAAGGGCATATGAAGGCTTTCAGCTGCTGCAATCAAACTCCAGATGCATATGCCACTATGCATCTGGCTTTACATGGGTACTGGGGAATCAAATCCAGGTCTTTAGGCTTTGCAGGTAAGTGAATTAAACACTAAGCCATTTCTCCCAACTTTTTTTTGTTTTTGAGGTAAGATCTCACCCTAAGCCAGGCTGACTTGGAATTCACTCTGTAGTCCCAGGCTGGTGTCAAGCTCACAGAGATCCTCCTACCTCTGTCTCCAAAACAATGGGATTAAAGGCATGTGCCACCATGCCTGGCCTGAAATTGAGCTTTTAACTCACACCTTACATGCCATACTGGCACAGTGCTAATTTCTAGCAGTAGACACTCTTCATTAATCTTCTTGTTGTTGTTTTTTTTTTTTTTTAATCTGTTGTGCTCTCTGACATGTCAGCTGCCTTATTAATCAGGCATCACTTTGCCAAATCACACACACTATCAGCAAAAATTATTTTCTCGGGCTGGAGAGATGGCGTAGCGGTTAAGCGCTTGCCTGTGAAGCCTAAGGACCCCGGTTCGAGGCTCGGTTCCCCAGGTCCCACGTTAGCCAGATGTACAAGGGGGCGCACGTGTCTGGAGTTCGTTTGCAGAGGCTGGAAGCCCTGGCTCGCCCATTCTCTCTCTCCCTCTGTCTGTCTTTCTCTCTGTGTCTGTCGCTCTCAAATAAATAAAATTTAAAAAAAAAAAATTATTTTCTCACTCCACTCTTCTTTTCCCCTAGATTAATATTCTTGTCATGTTTAAAATACTTTGATGACAAGTCTTTATAAATAGTCTCTGGATATACTCTCTTTAAGTTCCTTAATAAGTTACCTACTATTGGAACTTTTTACCTGTAACCTTGACAGTAAGCAGATGTGCTGTTCCTCATAAGACAAGCTCTCCTCTTCAGCTGTGGGACTCTTTAGTCAGTCAGTTTGTTCTATGAGGTGGCTCAGTTACAAACTCTGTTTGTTTGAGATCGTGTTTCTGAAACACCATTCAACAGTTTTCCAGTTAGGTCCTTGTTGCAGTCAGGTATGCATTGCTGGCAGAAAACACTGGACCAAGAGCATCTTGTAGGTAAAAATGTTTATTTTGGTTTATAGTCTCAAGAGGAAACTCTGTGATGGCAGGAGAAAATTATGGCATGAGCAGAAGGTGCATATCACCTCTTGGCCTACACCATGTGGGCCAAAACAACAGGAGAGTGTGCCAAACACCAGCAAGGGGCAGCTGGTTATAACACCCATAATCCTGACCCCACAATATAACCCCTCCAGGAGACTTTAATTCCCAAAACTCCATAAGCTGGGAACCTAGCATTCAGAACACCTAAGTTTATGAGAGACACCTGAATCAAACCATCACATTCAGCCCCTAACCCCCATAAACTGATAACTATATATGATGTAAAGTGAAATGCATTAAACCAACTTTATAAGTTCCCATAGTTTTATCAACTCCAATGACTCTCATACAACCCCATAATCCAAGATCTTTTAACTGAGCCATAATACCAAACAAAAAAAATCTATAATGGCACAGAATAAACATTCACATTGAAAAAGATGGCATTGGGCGTAGCAAAGAAATATTCAACAAATACAAGATTTAAACAGGGCAAACACCAAATTCTGTGGCTACAAGTCCAACAATTCTAGCCAGTAACAAGTGTCCAAGTTCAACAATCCTAACCAGCAACAAGTCTGTGGAGTTCCAATTCTGCCCCTCCAACTAGGCTACTCACAGTTCTGGAAAACTTCATCTAGGGCCAGCAGCTCTTCTTAGAAGCCATCTCATGGCCCTGGCATCTCTACTGGGTCTCCACTGAAACCCATGGTTCATTCTCATGGAGACCATTGGATCTCCATGCAGATAAGTCAAGCAAATCTGCTTCATACTGCCAATGGCTGTTTCAAAAATACAAAATCATGTTGCCAATTCAATGACCCTCTCTTTCCTGCATTTGTTATAGTACATAATACCAGTTGAGCTACCAATTTGTTAATCCAGAGGGGAATGAAGCAGACTTTGAAGAACAGAACACTCCTTGAGCATTCTGCTCCCTTCAAAAGACATTGCATTCTTAAAAATTTTTAAAACAACTGCATTCTTCCTGTCATTCCAATGCTGGTCTAATGGCCCAGTCTCAATGACTCTAATCTCTCAATTGCAGCTGAATGGGCAGCAGTTTCCCCCAAAGATTTCATATTTTTTCTGTGCCATATCCCTCTGCTCACACCAGCACATTTCTATGCAATGCAACCCTGCACAAATTCTCAGAACATGGGCATAATAGCTAGCAACAAACCGCTTCTAACCCAGTCCAGACAAAGCCTCACCTTCACAAGCCAAACCTCACACTACATAATTCTTACTGCATTCTGATCTTTCAACTCTGAACAGGATGGTCCATCAAGCTATACTTACAGAACTGCAAGTCATCTCTTGGCCAAGCTTTCAAGTCCTTCCACATTCCTCTTGAAAATCAGTTCCCAAAAGTCAAAGCCACACAGTCAGGTTTCAAGCAGTAATGACCCCACTCTTGGTACCAACTTTACTGTTGCAGTCAGGTTTACATTGCTGGCAGAAGACACCTGACCAAGAACTGCTTGTAGGGGAAAAGGGTTATTTTGTCTTATAGACTCAAGAGGAAGCTCCGTTAAGGCAGGGGAAACAATGGCATGAGCAGAAGTTGGCCATCACCTTCTGGCCAACCTCAGACAGACAACAGCAACAGGAGAGTGTGCCAAACACTGGCAAGGGGCAGCTGGCTTTAATGCCCATAAGTCCATTCCCAGCAATACACTGCCTCCAAGAGGCTTTAATTCTCTAATCTCCATCAGCTAGGAACCTAGCATTCAGAACACATAGTTTATGAGAGACAGCTGAATCAAATAACAACAGTCCTATCTCCTGAATTTTCTAGAACTTTCTCCAAATGACCATACCAGGTAGGAACCAATGTTTCAATGCACAAAACTAAGGGTACATAATGCCCAAACCATAAAATCATGTTAACAAAAATGTCAGTTGGGGTTTTGATGGTGATCGCATTATATTTATAGATGAATTTTGGGAGAATCTTTGTATTCACAATATTGACTCTGGCTCCATGAGCATAGTATTTCTAGTCTTGTTTATATCAGTGTTTTTCATGCTTAGATTTTATCTATTTTGGAAATATATCTAAATATATTATGTAATGATAAATAGTATATATTTTGTATTTAATTAATTTACTAAGGTATTTTGGCAATCTTAAACACTTTTGGTTTTGAGACAGAATCTCATATTTCAGGATGGCCTTGAATTTTACAAGTAGCTTAGGATAATCCTAAACTTCTGCCTATACTTTCCAAGTATTGCAGTTGCAGGTAAGTACCATCACACTCAGTTTTATGCAGTTCTTGGACTGAACCTAGGGCTTTATACATGCTAAGCAAGTTCTTAACCAAACTAAACTACACCCTCACTCTACTCCAGATTTTAGACTTTTATTTGCATTTTTCTGACATTTCATTTAAGGTGAGAACAGATAAGGTTGATTTAAATCTATCATGCTTTTCATGTTTCTGTTACTTCCATCTGTTTGTTGTAATTTTATCTTATTTTCTGACCTTATGTTAAATATCCTGAGTTTTTACACAGATCAACCACTGGGACTTCATGAAATTACAAAGCTTTTATACAGCAAAGGACACTGTGAATAGCGCAAATAAGCAACCTACAGAATGGGAGAAAATCTTTGCCAGCTACACATCTGACAGAGGATTAATATCTAGGTTATTGTTATACAAAGATCTTAAAAAACTAAATAATAAGAAATCAAGCAACCCAATTAAAAAATGGGCTATGGAACTTAGAGAGTTCTCAAAGGAAGAAATACAGATGGCATATAAATACCTATAGAAATGCTCTACATCCCTAGCCATCAGGGAAATGCAGGTTAAAACTACACTGAGATTCCATCTCACTCCTGTCAGATTGGCTACCATCATGAAAACAAATGAGGATAAATGCTGGTAAGGATGCAGAAAAAGAGAACCCTTCTATACTGTTGGGGGGAATGCAATCTTGTCCAGCCATTGTGGAAATCAATATGGAGGGTCCTTAGACAGCTAAAAATAGATTTGCCATATGACCCAGTTATAGCACTCCTAGGCATATGTCCTAAAGACTTGTTATAATGCCTTAGAGATACTAGCTCAACTATGTGTTTTGGTGCTCTATTCACAATAGCTGGGAAATGGAACCAGCCTAGATGTCCCTCAACTGATGAGTGGATAATAAAGATGTGGCACATTTAAACAATGAAGTTCTACTCAGTGGTAAAGAAAAATGAAATTATGAAATTTCCAGGAAAATGGATGGATACGGAAAGGATTATACTTAGTGAGGTAACCCAGGCCCAGAAATCCAAACATAACATGTTCTCTCTCATATGTGGATCCTAGCTACAAATGATTGGATTTCTATGTAAGCAGGAATAAAACTCAATAGCAGAGTTCAGTAAGTTAGAAAAAGGATATAAAAGGAACATAAAAGGAGGGAGGGAGGTGAGACTTAATAGGATGGTATTGTAGATATGTAAATAGAAGAACAGATTAATGAGGGTTAAAAGGCCTAAGTGAAGTCAGGGGAGGAGATTGAGTAAAGGAAAGGTAGAAGGAAGGCTAATCAAAATCTAAGAGGATATAAATAAATCATATGGAAACCTACTTTTTTAGACAGTGGAACATTCAGGAGCCATAGATTGTTACTAGAAATTTTTCAGTGCCAAGGATGGGATACCTTCCAGCGAGTTGTTGGCCAGAGAGGTCTCTGATTCCCCCATATCATTACAGGTCATTGCCGAGGCTCTTGGTTTCCCACCAGGAATAGATAGTAAGACACTATTGCTAAAGACTCCACATATTTGGGCTGAAAGGTCACTGAGAAATCCTGTTGGAGCTGAGCTGAAAAATTCCTCCATGTAGAAAGGCTGACAGAAAGCTGGAAAAAGCTATGGTGTATACAGCTTCATGGGAGAGAGAGAAATCACCAGTGGAGATAAAAAATAAAAATAAAAAGTGGATACTACAAGCCTTAAATTTGGCTAGCCAGGCCAAATGAGTCAGTGGGTTCAATAGTGGCATGTCTGTTATGGGGGCAATCAACCACTCTCCAATTGGACTGGAGGCTGACTCCATGACAGGGAATACATGCCTGATACTGAAAACCTACAATAGGGGTAGTCATGAGCCCTAGGTGTGTAACATCTGCTGGTGTCTGGCTAAATGTATATACTATGCTCACCAAACTGCTCAGTAAGCACTTCTCTTAATGTTCATACCCATATATTAATGATACTCTCACTTTTGGTTAGAGAAGCTTCTCTTTTCAGATGGTGTTTACCTTGGGATGACTCAGAAGGCACCATGATACTGGGAAGTGACAGAGGAGTGCTCAGCACTGAAATATCTCTATCATATCTTCCAAAGCTCAGGGTCCATTGCAGAAGAGGTGGCAGAGTCTAAGAACCAAAGGAAGGGTAGGACTACTTACAATGTGTCCTCCAGACATAAAATGGCCTGGATATCCATGACCTCACAGTGCCTGATACTACCTACACAAGACCATCATAAGAGGAAGAAAAGATAATGACATCAAAATAAAGGAGAAACTGAGTGAGAGTGGAGTTTCAAAGGAGCAAGTTGGGGAAGAGAGAGAATTACCATGGGTTATTGTCTATAATTATAGAAATTATAAATAAAAAATAATCTTTTTAAAACCTGAGTTGTTAATAAATTCACTTTCTCTCTATTTTTTTTTACTGGTGATGCCTGTTTCTGTTATTTAAAATATGTCTGGTTGCTCATTCATTTACAATATATATCTTCAATCAATCAGAATATCTATAAATAACATTATATCAATATAAGAAACTTGTAATAGGGCTGGAGAAATAGCTTAGAAGTTAAGGTGCTTGCTGGCAAAAGCCAAAGGGCCCAGGTTTGATTCTCCACTGTACATATAAAACCAGATGCACAAGGTGGCACATATATCTGGAATTTTTTGTAGTGGCTGAAGGCCCTGGTGTACCCATTGTGTGTCTCTCTCTGTCTCTCTCTCTGTCTCTCTCTCTCTCTCTCTCTCTCTCTCTCTTTCCTCTCAAGTAAAATAAATGAATTAAATAATTAAAAGGAATCTGATAACAGTAAAACTTCTGCCCCTTTTCCCTTGTTTTTCTTTACATTTTTACTATATGCATATGGTAATTGTTTGTACTTTAAGCATCCAATCATTTTAAAGAGTGAAAATTAGAAAAAAAATGCTTTCCATTTTCTCTCATTTTTACTTGTATACATCCTAATTTCTGTATGTTATCATTTTCTTAGTACTCAGAGGACTTTCTTCAACATTTTCTGAAAGGGAGTTCTGCTCTTCAATGCCCTCCTCTCTCATGAAACAGTCCTCATATCATATCTTACCTATTTAAAATGATACTTTCACTATGTCTAGAATTCTATGCTCATGTTTAAAATATTTCCATCAATTCAAGGATGTTATTCCACTGTTTTATTCCTTACATGTATCCTCACATGATAGCTACCATTTTTCTTCATTCCTTTCTACATTATATATAAATTATATATATATATACATAATTATATATTATATATATATATAAATTATATATATATATATATAATTTTATATTTTTGAGGATTTCTGTTTATTTATCACTGGCTTCCTGAATTTGATTATGCTATCAATCAAGCTGTAAGACCACCCAAACTCTGCCCTTAACAGCAATCCATCTACCCCTAAAAATTCTATAAAGAGAAGCCCAGACACTTCTTGCTGTCCCCAAGGACTCTACTTGAGTTGTCCACTACCCCTGTGGCAGTGTATTCAAAACCTTTCATATATCTTTGCTCTTAATAAAGTGTCTCTCTGCATAGCTACTTGTATGTGCCTTTCTTCAGTTTTTGAGCAAGACACCAAGAACTTGGAAACACTCAGAGAGCACTGGTAACAGAACATCAAGAATAAGGCTGTGGGAAAGAAACAGAGTGAAATGTTTCCTGTTTCAGGCTAGCCATTTCTGTTTTCTCTTCACTCCTATTCTGGCCACATCCCCAAGGACCATAAAGAAGGCATGCCAGGGAAAACCTCTGGCTTCCAGGAGAAACTTTTTCCTGGTATTCAAGGGCTTCCTGTCCCCCACCTCTCCACCCATGCTGTCCCCTTCTCTTCTCACCTCTGGGCTGATCTCCAGCCCTACAGAGCTTGTTCTGTTTCCTTCTGCATCTCTATAACTGTGATTGAGCTGTCCCTTCTGTCCAGGAGGATGCCACCCATCTTAGAACCCTCCTTCAGCTGTGCCCCTTGGTCAGGTGACACACGGAGCTGCGTCTCCCACATGGCCCAGTCGTGAAGCCAGCTCACACCCTTTCACCTGTTGAAACACGTTGAATGTGCCTACGCTTTTTATGTCACCTTCCTTTTCTTTTATCTTGTGAACACGTGGACATCAAGCTTCAGGAGTGACCTTTTTCAATGCCAGTACTAAGCTCTGCAGTGTCATAGTTTGCCAATAAAAACCTGTAGACTGGGTTGGATAAATGACTTAGTGGTTATTGCAGTCTGGTTTGTAGTGCTGGCAGAAATCACCCAAGGGCATCAAGAGCATCTTGTTGGACGGGGTGTTACTTTGGCTTACAGAGTTGAGGGGAAGCACCATGGTGGTAGGAGGAAATGATGGCATGAGCATAGGGTGGACATCACCTCCTGGCCAACATCAGGAGGACAATAGCAACAAAGAGTGTGCCAAACACCAGCAAGGGGAAGCTGGCTATAATACCCATAAACCTTCCTCCAACAATACACTGCCTCCAGGAGGCTCTAATTTCCAAATTGCCATCAGCTGGGGACATGGCATTCAGAACACATAAGTTTATAGAGGACACCTGAATCAAACCACCGCAGTGCAAGAGACAGGCCTCTTGGGCAGGTCTGGGAGGGTATTCCCAGGAAGAGTGACCTGAGCTCGGAGGGAAGCCTTCCCCTAGAGCCCTTAGAGTGGGAAGCCCTTCTGGCAACAGCCCAGACCTAAAGAGGTTCCAAAAAAGTGCTTTTGTTTTTGATAAGAGAGAATCGGGACACCAGAGCCTCCAGCCACTGTAATCAAACTCCAGATGCGTGCACCATCGTGCCTATGTGCAGCCTTGCACACTTGCATCACCTTGTGTGTCTGGCTTATGTGGGATCTGGAGAGTAGAACATGGGTCCTTAGGCTTTGCAGGAAAGTGCTTTAACTGCTAAGCCATCTCTCCAGCCCAGGAGCGGTGCTTTTTGACTGGCTGTCCTTTCTCCTTGCTGGAGACTACACTTACCCTATTGCCACTGTTCATCACTGACATGGGAACCCAGCTTCTTTGACCTTCCCTCATGGACTGAAGGTCAGTGGCTCACCAGGAATCCTGCAGGCCTTCATTGTCAGACTGGGACTGCTGAGGCATCCAGCCTTACGGGCTAGGTAGCTGCTGAGTTCTCGACCCCTCAAGGGTATATACAGCCTGGATCCTGTAAGCCAGTCTAACAAATCCCCTTCATAATATATGTTCATTCCATTGGTTCTGTTCCACTAGCGATCCCTGACTACTGCACCAGGGGCCCTGTTTGGCCCCTGTATGGTCTTGCTATCTCATATCAGAGGCTCACACATCGCCTTCCCTGCTCCTGACCTCCCTGACAACCCAATCCAGAGATTGCATCCCCTGTCTCAGGCGGCTCTACTCTAGGAGGCGCTGAGGGTATCACTGGCCCTGCCACCAGCATCTCAGCTTGCACTGCAACGCAGGCTCCTGGGCTTCTGTTTCTTCATTTTTCAGACAGTTAAAGCTTTTAGCTGACAACCTGGCTGAGACACAGGTTCCTGTGGGAATAGGACTTCTGACAGGCAGGGCTTGACAGGGCCTTGGTGTAGCATTAAAACCTCCATGTCTGAACCTCTGGGAGAAAGGAGGGGCCTTCCGGGATCTGTTTACTCCCCTCGCCCCAGGTCTCCTTCAAATGAAGCAAAATTATCCACTAATCTCTGTTATTTCCACTCAGTGCTTGTAGAAAAGACCCACTTGACATTACAGGAGGAAATACATGCAGAAGTGAACAGCTCACTCAGTGCAAACTGAGGGTGGAGAGTGTGAAGAACTTCCATTCGGCCAGCACCACCCCGACAGCCTGAGGACACGGATGCAGGCCTACTGCAAGCAAAGTCAGTATCCCCAAAGTGTAGGACTAGGTTTTCAGTCCCCCTGACTCTCTCCTGTCCCCAAGGCCAGCAGGCTGTCACCTCCTCCTCACCTGTGGATCAGCTTTGACTGTTCTGTCATTTCAGCTCAGTCTTCCTGTCCCCTCGCCATGACTTGTCTTTAGAGCAGGTCCCTTCAGCCTGAACACATGCTCTCCCTCCCTCCCGTGATGCTCATGGAGTCTCCATCTTCAGCGAGCTGAGAGGCCCATCTATGGACACACGCTGGGCCTTGTCTCTCAACAGAGTGAGGCATTCTGTGCACGGGCTGTGGCGCTACGAGCTGGACAGGGCAGGTCCAACGAGCTTCCTGTCAGAGTAGGTCAGGCATCACTCTGGGGCAGAAGCTGAGGCCCAGAGGTGTTGAGGTTTTGGAGAAAGGGCAAAACTGCACTCAGTGCACTGACTTTCTGGAAAGTTGGGACGGCTGCAGTACCCACCCCCCAGGGTCGTGCGGACACATAGGAGAGGCTCCGTCACGTGTGACGCACAAGCTGTCGGCAGGGAGACTGTCTGCCGTGGCCCTCCGTGAAGTGTGCTGGTTGACTCCTACACCCAGCTGCAGTGTGAACAGCTCCAGAGGGTGCGGAGTTTGTTGGGGGTGACAAGAGGTGTACTCTGTGACCTTGACCTTTCTCTTCCCACCACGTAGGAGCTTAGACCCCTCAGGTTTTGTATCATCACTGAGGTCTGCTCTGGGCTTATGATTGTGTCTATGAATTCACTGCTATAAACAGGACAGAAGACGGGCGTGTCCTTCATAGCCTTGTTCACACTTTCCAATGGTTCAGTAGCACAGGCTCACAGATGCATGGCATGTACATTTCATGCCTGGTTTGTGGTAAAGAAGAATAAGTCACGGGGATTTATGGGCTCCCTGGATTTTTTTTTTATTCATTTCATAACATAACTATTAGGTTTGTGTGAAAGGGGCACTTGCCATGGTTACAAATAACCAACTTTGATCCATCCATACATCTATTGTTCTTTCATTCATCTATCATTTGATCATTGGTCCATCTATCCATTATTCTTCCAATCCACCTATCCATCAAACATGATTAAGTGGTGCCTCTTGTAAGCAGGGTACAAACTACTCCAGCATAGAGGGTGTGCAGCCAGCGTGACATGTAGTCTGAGGCAGGGCAACAGGAGAGGAAGAAGGGCAGGAAGGCTGAAGGGAGATTGATTTCAGTGAGAGAGGGTTTCACTGTTAGAGAAAGGAGTTACAGATATGGAACAAGGGAAAACCTAAACTGACCCTATTTACAAAACCCTGTAGTGTGGAACCAGAGGAGCTAAGAAGGTGGAAGTGTTTCAAATACCTGCTTTAGAAACAGAGGCAACCAAGCCAAAAATAAAGGAGAAGCTGTGGGAAGTGCTGTCTGGCCACTATGCACACCGCTGGGGCCTGAGCCAGGGAAGATCTGCTCTGGGGCTGCTGAGCCCTGGCCAGCCCGCTGTGGCCGACTTCCCAGGATCCTCCCTCAAGTACCCAACCGTCCTTACGTCTGTGCTCCTGCACCTGAGGGAGGGAGCTGTGGGGTTTCTCGCCCCCTGGGGGCCACATCTGTGGAAGACAGAAGAGGAAGCAGACCTGGCACTAACCCTGGAAGTCGTTACTTGATCCTCTGACAGTCAGGGTGGAAAATGTCTCCTTAGAGATATCTTGGGGGCAGGAACATGGAAGGGTCTTCATTAGGCACAAGACTCAACTGCCTTGGGAGAGCATGGCAGTCTTTCAGGCCTCAAGGCTGTGTGGAACAGAAGTCCCTAGATGGAGGGCCTTAGTGGAGTGTGGCAGAGTCCTCCACCCCTACCCACTCTGAGACGCTCGGCAGTGAGTTCCCAAAACCACTGAGACCCCGGGCTCAGCCTCATAGACCTGACCCCAACCCCTGCCCCACTACAGGCCCCCAGCCTGGTACAGGAGTATGTTGGAAATAGGATGCCGTGGGTTCCAGAAGGCTTCGTTCACTATAGCACACTGTTTTGTAGACGGCAGAGTGCTGTGCACAGGTAGCTTTTCATTTCAAAGCTTGGAGCCATTGCAGGGGTGAGGACCAGCTCTGGGGTCCCAACAATCTTCTGTTACCACGTCACTTAAATCCTTTCAAGGCTCTATAAAGGGAGTGTCATTTCTGCCTCTAAAACTATTTTCAATATTTATTTTATTTTATCACTAGTAAATTATAAAGGATGGCAGATATATACTGTATTATCTGTAATAAGAAATTAGTAGAGTTGCTAACACTATGAACCCCGTGGGTATGAGGAATTGTTTTTATTTGTGTTGCTTCTGCAAACACTCACAAACCCATAAGAGTTTTGAAGCTTGCTTCTTTTATATCAGATTCATCACTTTTCTCTCATGTTTAAATTGCTTTGAGTTTTTCAGTAACTATAGGCTAATAGGGAATTGCAAGGGTAATACAGACAGACATCGGATTTTATGTAAGAGCTGGGGAATCGAATTCAGGCTGGTAGGCTTTGCAAGCAAGCATCTTAAACCCCCAAGCCACCTCCTGAGCTGTCTGCAGTTGACATCTGCAGGTGGAAAGGCTGGGTTCCTAGGACATGTGTCCTCTGCTTCGGAGGGCTGTGGCTGGTCCCCGAGCACCAGTTGTCAGCTCGCCTGCTGTGCCATAGATGAGGCCATCTCCCCTCATGAGCAGCCCTGGGATTTCCACCTCTCTCCAAGGTCAGTCCCATATTCCCTCTGTAGACAATTTCGAATGGTTAATTGGTCATTTTCTTATACTTCTTAGGAATCCCTTACATACTGGATAACAATTCTTTATTAATCATATGAACAGCAAATGCTTTCTTGTAGCCTGCGTCTTAGTTTCCCAAAAATGTGCTTTTTCTTTTTTGGTGGGGGAGGGTAGGAGTGGCAACCAGTGCCTCACACATACCAGGCAAGGGCTCTACCACTAGGCAGCCATGCCCCGCCACCAAAGACACAGTACACTTCATTGTGCTCAAGCCTATGAATGATTTGTGCACTTGTGCGCACTGAGTAAGAAGTTCTTTCCCACCTCAAGGTCATGAAAAGTGCCTAATTTTTCCTAATATTTGCTGTTTGCTTGCTTTGGTGTGTGATGTGCGTGCGGGTGTTTACATGTGTGACGGGGGTGTGTGCAGGCCACAGCACGTGTGTGGAGGTTGGAGAACAACTTTCTGGACTTGGTCCTTGCGTTCCACCTCATTTGAGGCAGGTTCCCTGGTTGTCTGCAAACTTCCAGAAAATTCTCTTATCTCCTCCTCCCATCTCACCATCGATGTGCTGGGCTTACGGAAGCCCACCATGGCTTCTGGCTAGCCATTTTCTTAATTTTTTAAAGTTTCATTTTTTACCCTTTTCACAGCAAACTTTTAGTTTACATGGTTGCTGTTCGTGTAAGAACTGAACAGCTGTGACCTGTATATAGCCAGTTCCCTAGCACCATGCATTGCGTCACCAGGTCCCCTCTTTCTTGTAGCAGCTCCTCTGCCCAGATTGAGTTCCTGTGGACAGCTGAGCCACCCCTGGGCTCTGCAATGGCCTCTTCACCTGGTACCCAGATAAAGTGCCAGCTAAACCAAGGAAGCTTTCTGGTGAGTTTTCCATGTTCTTCAAGATGATTTTCCACAGACATCACATGCTTGGGCTGTAGGACACTCAGTAATCAAGCTGGAGCTGAGCTAGAAGTTTCTTCCCTATTGGCTGTTGTCATAATGCTACAAAGAGCTATGCAGCCTGCTTGAGGAGAAAAGTCATCAGTGGTCTTGTCTTAATCAGTGGTGGACCCTGTTCTGTGAGTTCTATGGCTGGTCAACCAGGCCAAATCTACCAACTGCTGCAATAGTAGTATGTCTGTTATAGAGAAACCACCTATTTTCTGATTGGACTTGAGACTTGCTCCACAGGAGGAAATACATGCTTGTTACTAAGAACTTAATCAAAGCTTATAGCTAGGTGATCATAAGCCCTAGAGGGGAAAATACTACTGTTGTCTGGCTAAATGAATATGCTATGCCCACCAAGCTCTCTTCTAAATATTGGATGTTATGCCCATATATTAATGCTACTCTCACTTTTGGTCAGAGAAGCCGCTCTTTTCAGATGGCAGTGACCACTGAGGTGACTCAAAAAATGGCCAAAGTGTCTAGAAGAAGTGACAGTGGAGTGTTCAGCACTAAGTAAGACATCTCTATCACACCTTTCCAAGGTGCAGTGACCATCGCTGAAGAGGTGGAAGAAAGAATGTAAGAGCCAAAAGAAGGGTACGATACTGTCTTCCAGAAATAAAGTGGCCTTGGTACTTATGACCTCTTGTGGCTGATATTACCTACACAAGACCCACGTAACAAGAAGAAGAAATGATGATATCAAGATAGAAGAGAGACTAGTTGGAAAGAAGAAAGAATTCAGTGAAGGGGGTATTTGGGAGGGGGAAAAGGAAGGATAGTGGGAAGGGGTTATGATCATGGTATATTGTCTATACATAGGGAATATGACAATAAAATTTTTTCCAAAAAAAAAAAAAAAAGCAGATGATCTTCCGGGAGAACATTCCAATCAGCCTATCATGTTCACAGGAACCTCTGCCAGGATTCTTAACAGTTGTCATGGTGCTGTGTTTAGAGACTGGCATGGGGGATCAGTGACATTTTTAAGATATCGGTTCTTCCTGGCTGCAAGCACGTTCCATCTTCTCTCTCTTGTTTTCCTATTATGCCTTTCAATAAAGCCTCATAATTTTCTCTTTAAAGGTCTTGCACATAGTTGACTAGATTTATCTCTCAGTGCCGTCCAGCATTAAGTCTCTGAAACTAGGTGGAGCCTGAGCAGCTCAGCCATGCCAGAACTAACAAATGGCACCATCCAAGGCAGCCTTCTCAGGGGCCTCTGTCCTCAGCTTCCTCCTATATAATTACACTAGCAGTGCAGAGGAGCCATGGGGATCGAATGAAATGAAGAATGTGACGTCTTTAAAACCCTGTAAGCTTCCAATAAATGTCAGCTCATCCTGAAGCCTGTACCCTATTGGCATTGTGTTTCTGACTGTGTGTGTACCTGTCACAAGCATGTGGGTTGAGGATGAGTTTTGGGGTAGAAACAACTCAGATGCAGCAACCTGATTGATGAGTGATTGGCACACCATGTGACCCCTCCAAAAACAAGAGCATTTATGTAGCGCCTCCCTTTCTCATTCCTGTAAAACACAGTCCTGCTACTGAATCCCAAAACAAAGATAATGATATTAAGATTTCAAATCATCACAGTTCATTTAACAAAAAAAAAAAACAATAGAAAAGACAATTATTCATAAAGATTTTTTTTCTGTTCAATGAAGATAATTTAAGCATTAAAAAATAATTATGGGCTGGAGGGATGGCTTAGCAGTTAAGGAATTTGCCTGCAAAGCCAAAGGACCCAGGTTCAATTCCCCAGGACCCACGTTAGCCAGATGCACAAGGTGGCATGCATTTGGAGTTCACTTATAGTGGCTGGAGGCCCTGGTGTGCCCATTTTCTCTCTCCCTCCCCCTTTCTCTCTGTCAAATAAAAAAATAAAAATAAAAGAGCTTCCGGTTAAGATGGCGGCGTAGGTACCACGCCAAAACAGCCTGGGGGGGGGAAGACCAAAAAAAACTCAGCAAAATACACACTTTTACTAAAAAGTGAGGTGTATAGGAAGTTGAGGCGGCAGCGGAGAAGTAGAAGAGTTCCAGAGCATCCAGAGCCTGCACAGCCGGGAACAGCGGCTCCGGGGCGGCTCAGCTACCCGCCGCAACCGCGGAGCGGCAGAAAAACCGCCGGTCTCTCGGCTCGAGCCGCAGGACAAGCCAGGTGCGGGATTTTCCCCTCACACCGCGCTCTCCGCAACTCGGGAAACGTGAGGGGAGAGCGGCAGCGAGCAACGGAGGGAGGAGCAGACCGCGAAGTAAAAGCACACGTGGAGAAACGATACAACCAGAACAGCGTGGCTCCCTCCCCTCCCCTGCCGCCTGAACCCAGCTCCAGCGAACACAGCAGCGGCCCGGGACCCGGCCACGCCAACTTGGGCTGACGGCGGGACCCAAGCAGGAGCAGAATTTGGCAGCAACTTCAGCGGCTCCAGCACCGGTACCAGTGGCCCCAGCAGCAGCGGACCCAGGAGAGCAGCGGCTTCGGGGTGAGCAGCAGCGGTGGACACGACAACGGCAGCTTCAGCAGTGGTGGGGGCTCCGGCGGTGACACCTACAACAGCTGCAGAAGCGGCGGCAGCGACTCAGTTTGCCCCGTAGGAAAAGCAAGTGCCCAGCTCCAGAAATCAGAACAGCAGCCCGACGACCCAGGCAGCAACTTGACTGAGACCACAATCACCCAAGGTAACTGGGATTGCACCAGGGAAGGGTCTCACCTGGTCACAAGCTGACTTGGATACCTCAACAGACCAGAAATCTAAACCTCTTTGTTGATAGAGGATCTGGTCATTATAATAACTACTCTTGCATACATACTCGGGGCTGTTTTTGATGGAATGGGTACAGTGTTTAGCTAAATTTTAGAATCTACCAGTATATTATTCCACTCAGCCTGCTTGAATACTCCTATAGCAGGGAAACTCAACCCCTAAGAACATCTTTGTAGATACTCTGAGAGTCTTAAGAGCCACACCTAATACCTTAAGGTCCTACCCTGAAAATATTTTACACCAAATCAATTGATACACCTAAGAATACACAGCTAGCTAGAAAATCCAAGCATTAACTTAATCCAAGATGCAAAAATATATACATTATAACACAAGAAACACTAAAAAGCAAGACGATATAAATCCACCTAAAAGTATTAATGCATCAGAAATGTCCTCCAGTGAGAAAGAGTTAGAGGAAATGCCTGAGAAAGAGTTCAAAAGAATAATTATAAATATGTTCAAAGAGGTCAAAGAACACATGAAAACAATCAAAGAAGAAATCAAAGAGGAAATCAAAGAGGAAATCAAAGGAATCAAAGAAGAGGCAGGACACCAATTTAATGAAATAAAGAAGGCAATACAAGACATAAATAGAGAAATAGAAATAATAAAGAAAAACCAGTCAGAATTACTAGCAATGAAGAACACAGTTAATGAAATAAAAAACACTGTAGAAAATCTCACCAGTAGGATGGATGAGGGAGAGGACAGAATATCTAAGCTAGAAGATCAGGTGGCAGACCTAATGCAGTCCAACAAAGAGAAAGACAAACTTATAGAAAAGTATGAGTGGGAATTTCAAGATATTCGGGACACTATGAAAAGATCCAATATAAGAATTCAGGGCATAGTAGAAGGAGAAGAATTCCACTCCAGAGGCATAGTAGGCATCTTCAACAAAATCATAGAGGAAAATTTTCCCCAAATTGGGAAAGAGGTGCCAATACAGATACAGGAAGCCTTTAGAACCCCAGCCAGACAAAACCCAGAAAGAAACTCTCCTCGCCACATTATACTCAAACTTCCAAACACACAAACCAAAGAAAAAATATTGAAAGCAGTTAGAGAGAAAAATCAAGTTACCTACAAAAGCAAGCCCATCAGGATTACAGCAGATTATTCAACACAAACTTTTAAAGCCAGAAGGGCCTGGAGTGATATATTCCAAGTTCTGAAAGATAACAACTGTCAACCAAGGTTACTTTATCCTGCAAAGTTATCCATCCAAATAGATGGAGAAATAAAGACATTCCATGACAAAAGCAGGTTAAAGGAATATCTGAAGACAAAACCAGCTCTACAGAAAATACTTGATAGAATCCTCCATGCTGAACAAAAGGAAAAGCACACATATAAGGAACCTAGAAAAAACCAGCCATACTCAAATACCAGTTAACAGAAGAGAGCACAGGTAGAACCAGTAACACACACACACACACACACAAAAATGGCAAACATAAATACATACCTTTCAATAATATCTCTTAATATCAACGGTCTCAATGCCCCAACGAAAAGACATAGATTTGCAGACTGGGTTAAAAAGCAGGATCCTACAATTTGTTGTCTTCAAGAAACTCACCTTTCTACAAAGGATAGACATTATCTTAGGGTGAAAGGTTGGAAGACGGTGTTTCAAGCAAATGGGCCTAGAAAACAAGCAGGGGTTGCTATCCTAATATCAGACAGGGTGGACTTTAGTCCGAAGTTAGTCAAAAAAGATAAGGAAGGTCACTTTATATTGATTAAGGGCACACTCCAACAGGAGAACATTACAATCCTAAACATATATGCACCTAACATGGGGGCTCCCAAATTCGTCAAACAAACACTATTAGAACTAAGGTCACAGATAACACCAAACACGGTGGTGGTGGGTGACTTTAACACCCCACTCTCATCAATAGACAGGTCATCCAGGGAAAGAATAAACAGAGAGGCATCTGGACTAAATGAGGTCATAGAAGATATGGACCTAACAGATATATACAGGACATTTCATCCAAAGGCTGCAGAATATACATTCTTTTCAGCAGCACATGGAACATTCTCTAAAATAGACCATATATTAGGACACAAAGCAAATCTTAACAAATTCAGGAAAATTGAAATAATTCCTTGCATTCTATCTGACCACAATGGAATTAAACTACAAATCAGTAGCAAGAAAGGCTATAGAGCATACACAAAATCATGGAAGCTAAACAATACACTACTAAATGATGAGTGGGTCAATGAAGAAATCAAAAAGGAAATCAAAAAATTTATAGAGTCAAATGATAATGAGAACACAACATGCCAAAATCTCTGGGACACAATGAAGGCAGTTCTAAGAGGTAAATTTATAGCCTTAAGTGCCTATATTAAGAAAGTAGAAAGGTCGCAAGTAAACGACCTAATGCTTCGCCTTAAAGCCTTGGAAAAAGAAGAACAAGGCAAACCAAAAAGTAGTAGACGGGAAGAAATAATAAAGATTAGGGCAGAAATTAATGAAATAGAAACAAAAAGAACAATCCAAAGAATTAATGAAACAAAGAGTTGGTTCTTTGAAAGGATAAACAAGATTGATAAACCCTTAGCAAATCTGACCAAAAGAAAGAGAGAAGAGACACAAATTAATAAAATCAGAGATGAACAAGGTAACATCACAACAGATTCCAGAGAAATTCAAAAAATTATAGGGACATACTATAAAAGCATATACTCCACAAAGTATGAAAATCTGAAAGAAATGGATGATTTCCTTGATCTATATGACCTACCTAAATTAAATCAAAATGAGATTAATCACTTAAATAGACCTATAACAAACATGGAGATCCGAGCAGTTATCAATAATCTCCCAACTAAAAAAAGCCCAGGCCCGGATGGATTCACTGCTGAATTTTACCAGACTTTTAAGGAAGAGCTAACACCATTGCTTCTTAAGCTTTTCCAGGAAATAGAAAAAGAAGGAATCCTACCAAACTCCTTCTATGAGGCCAGCATCACCCTGATACCAAAACCAGGCAAAGATAGAACAAAAAAAGAAAATTACAGACCAATCTCCCTCATGAACATAGATGCAAAAATTCTCAACAAAATATTGGCAAACAGAATACAAGAGTATATCAAAAAGATCATTCACCCTGACCAAGTAGGCTTTATCCCAGAGATGCAGGGATGGTTCAACATACGCAAATCTATAAATGTAATACATTACATAAATGGATTGAAGGACAAAAATCACATGATCATCTCATTAGATGCAGAGAAAGCATTTGACAAAATCCAACATCCCTTCATGATAAAAGTCCTACAGAGACTGGGAATAGAAGGAACATATCTCAATATAATAAAGGCTATTTATGACAAGCCTACAGCCAACATATTACTAAATGGGGAAAAACTGGAAGCTTTTCCACTAAAATCAGGAACAAGACAAGGGTGTCCACTGTCTCCACTTCTATTTAATATAGTTTTGGAAGTCTTAGCCATAGCAATAAGGCAAGAGACACACATAAAAGGGATACAAATTGGAAAGGAAGAAATCAAGTTATCACTATTTGCAGATGACATGATTCTATACATAAAGGACCCTAAAGACTCTACTAGCAAGCTGTTAGAGCTAATCAAAACCTACAGCAATGTAGCAGGATACAAAATAAATACACAGAAATCAGTAGCCTTCATATATGCTAACAACAAACACACAGAGGATGAAATCAGAGAATCACTCCCATTCACAATTGCATCAAAAAAAATAAAATACCTTGGAATAAACCTAACCAAGGAAGTAAATAATCTATACAATGAGAACTTTAAGACACTCAAGCGAGAAATTGCAGAAGACACTAGAAAGTGGAGAAACATCCCTTGTTCCTGGCTTGGAAGAATCAATATCGTGAAAATGGCAATCTTACCTAAAGCAATCTACACATTTAATGCAATCCCTATCAAAATTCCAAAGGCTTTCTTCATGGAAATAGAAAAAACAATCCAAAAATTCATTTGGAATCATAAAAAACCTCGAATATCTAAAATAATACTGAGCAACAAACAAGAGGCTGGTGGTATCACCATACCTGATTTTAACCTATACTACAGAGCCATAGTAACAAAAACAGCATGGTACTGGCACAAAAACAGACATGTAGATCAGTGGAACAGAATAGAGGACCCAGATGTAAGCCCAAGTAGCTATAGCCACCTGATATTCGATAAAAATGCCAAAAATACTCATTGGAGAAGAGACAGCCTCTTCAGCAAATGGTGTTTTGAAAACTGGATAAATATCTGCAGAAGGATGAAAATAGATTCTTCTCTCTCGCCATGCACAAGAATTAAGTCCAAATGGATTAAAGACCTTAACATCAGACCGGAAACTTTGAAACTGCTAGAGGAAAAAGTTGGGGAAACCCTCCAACATATTGGTCTTGGCAAAGACTTTCTAAATACAACCCCAATTGCTCAGGCAATAAAACCACAGATTAACCACTGGGACCTAATGAAATTACAAAGATTTTGCACCGCAAAGGACACAGTGAAAAAAGCAAAGAGGCAACCTACAGAATGGGAAAAAATCTTCGCCAGCTATATATCTGATAAAGGATTAATATCTAGGATATACAAAGAACTCAAAAAGATAACTAATAAGGAATCAAACAGGCCAATCAAAAAATGGGCTAAGGAGCTAAATAGAGAGTTCTCAAAGGAAGAAATACGAATGGCATATAAGCACCTAAAAAAATGTTCTACGTCACTAGTCATCAGGGAAATGCAGATTAAAACTACATTGAGATTCCATCTCACTCCTGTCAGATTGGCCACCATCATGAAAACAAATGATCATAAATGTTGGCGGGGATGTGGAAAAAAAGGAACCCTTCTGCACTGCTGGTGGGAATGCAATCTGGTCCAGCCATTGTGGAAAACAGTGTGGAGGTTCCTAAAGCAGCTAGAGATTGATCTACCATATGACCCAGCTATAGCACTCCTAGGCATATATCCAAAGGATTCATCTCATTTCCTTAGAAGTACATGCTCAACCATGTTTATTGCTGCTCAATTTATAATAGCTGGGAAATGGAACCAGCCTAGATGTCCCTCAACAGATGAGTGGATAATGAAGATGTGGTACATTTATACAATGGAGTTCTACTCAGCGGTAAAGAAAAATGAAGTTATGAAATTTGCAGAAAAATGGATGGACCTGGAAAGTATTATACTAAGTCAGGTAACCCAGGCCCAGAAAGCCAAGCGCCACATGTTCTCCCTCATATGGGGATCCTAGCTACAGATGACTGGGCTTCTGTGTGAGAATGAAAATACTTAGTAGCAGAGGCCAGTAAGTTGAAAAGGAGACATAAAGGGTGGAGAAAGGAAGGGAGGAGGATACTTAATAGGTTGATATTGTATATATGTAATTACAATGATTGTAATGGGGAGGTAATATGATTGAGAATGGAATTTCAAACGGGAAAGTGTGGGGGTGGGGAGGGAGGGAATTACCATGGGATATATTTTATAATCATGGAAAATGTTAATAAAAATTAAAAAATAAAAAAATAAAAAAAAAAATAAAAATAAAAATATTTAAAAAAATAATTATGGTAGTAAATCACACTAACTTCATTTTGCTTTTTAAAAAGCAGTATGTTTTTAATTATCTCTTATTTGGTGTGTGTGTGCATGCGTGTGTGTACCTGTTCGTGTGTGTGAGCTGGGTGCCCATTCCACAGCACACATGTGGCCTTCAGAAGACACTTTCTGTTCAGTCCTTGGCTTCCACTCTGTTTGAGTAGGGGTCTCTAGTTGTTCGCTGCTTGGTTTTCAGGTTTCTGAGAAATTCTCCTGCCTCCCCCTCCCATCTGGCCATCGGTGTGCTGGCATTATTGAAACCCACCATGGCTTCTAGCTTTTATGTGGGCTCTGATGGAACTAGAGTTCTCCAATGTGGGTGACAAGCTCTTTATCCACAGAGCCACCTCTCTATCCCAAAACAGTATGTTTTACCCAAAGAAACACAAGAGAGAAAAGTACATAGAAGTAAACAATTCCTCCCATTAGACTATTCAGATATAACCGCAACTAACATTTTTGCCAATATCTTTTTGTTGTTTCTCCCTGACAGTAGATGGGCTTTTGGTCAATCCCCTTCTGGCTTCCCTCAGTGGGATGCTGTGAGTCTTCCCACCTTAATAGCTGCAGGCTTGCATTGTTTTACACCACCCTGCTACATTCCAATCCATGTCAAAGATTTGTGCTGACACAGCCCACCGGCTCTCTGCTTGTGGCTCTTTGATCTCATGGGGTCAACCTTGCTCTGCTGCACGCTCTCCTGTTAGCTCGCGTGGCCGTGACCACTTCCATCGATACTCGGTGGGAGCAGGAGGTCGGGACAAAGGAGGCACACTCGCATTGGCACACGTGCGGCCCAGCGGCCTTGCTGCAAAGCTCCAGCAGTTGGCACCGTGGTCCTCTGCCCGGGCCCTGCTCCCGGGTCGCTGAGGGGCTTCGTCATGCTCTTGATCTTTCCTTCCCTGTCACATAGAAACCAACCTCTCTGCCTGGGCGTGTCTTTAGCTAGTTGAGAAGTTAAACATCTTTTCATCTGTTTGCTGGCTGTGTGGATCTCGCTGCGTGGTTCAGCGCTCTCAGGACTTAGCGTGTGTCTCCCCTGAGCAGAGCTCTGTGCCCATCAGCAGTGCCACACACGGGCAGTATGGACAAGGCGGTGTGCAGCACTCGGAGCCCTGACCCTTGATCATGTGCGACCCCAGCCCCTGGCGTTTCACTCTTGTTCCTGCTGCATTTGTAATGCTCACAAGGAGTCACATAAACAGTGGCACGCCAGGCACAAACGAACGGCCCCTCAGAGGCGCCCAACACCCCCCCCCTCACGCAGTCCCTGCCAAGCGTAACCCTGTCCTGATTACTGTAGAACTCGCCTGTTTTTTTCCCCCTCCCTTTCTACTTATAACTGGTTTTGTGGACTGGTGGAAGTTTCCAGTTGTAGGTCAAATTTATCTGTCTTCCCCTTTACAGTCTAGTGTCCCATGGAGAAATGTGCTTCCCTTCCCACAGTGAGAACGTTCTGCTAGAAGCTTCCGTTCTGTGTGAGTATGTGTCTTCAAGGTCCAGGGCAAATTTCACATTCAATGATTCAATGATTCAGGTTTCTCAAATCCACATGTGTTTTACATGCTCCTCTTCACACGTCGCCAGCAAACATGCTCCGGTCTGTGTTTTGACTTCACATGGATCTGTCCCATGGCGTTGAGAGTCCAGCATCTCATCTGTTACTCTGATGGGCATCTGAAATCTATCTATGTGTGCCAGGGTTTTATTCCCCAAAGGAACTTTTCCTACCTGTCCTGCCATGTCTGTTCTTCCTTACAAATGTAAGGTGTGTGGGACATTTCTACCTTGCCCACTGGCCCTGGCCACCACCTGGAGTGGTGCTACGCCTCAGCCGGAGCAGTGAATATGGATTTTACCCTTTGAAATGGTTTCAGGTTTTCTTTTGGGCAGTGCTTTATCCATTTAACAACTAAATATGTTTAATGACCAAGGCACATTCCTTAGTTTGCAGTGGAAAGGGCTGTTTCTACATCTGGTCGGTCAGTCTGATAAATGATGCTATTTATGTCCTCAAATTATCTCAGTTCTTCCTGTGCTTATCAACCAAGGGAACCTTGTGAAGTTTCCGTGGATAACATATTTCTGTTGGATTGTTTTTTGCATCTCCTGCAGGCTTTACTTCAGATAGTTAATGCTATGCTGTTGGTACATATTGATTAAAGACTATTCCATCTTCACTATGGTTACCATTGCTCATCATTAAAAAATAGCCTCCTGTATCCCATTAACTAGATTTCTTTATCCCATGGCCAGTAATCTTAGCTACTGAAAAGTCTGAGATAGGAGAATGACAAGACCAACGCATGCCTGAGATATAGGCTGAGTTCACGCCATCCTGAGCAACTTGGTGAGACCCTGTATCAATTTTAAAAAACAAACAAACACTAAAAAGAGGGCTGAGGATACCACTCTGTTGTTTGTGTAGCAGTATGAGGTCCTAGGCTCCCATCCTAGTAAATTTTTTCCCTTTGTCCCCTCCCCCTGTGACCTGATTTTTCTTTTCTTGCACACCTCACGGACATTGATTCCTCTACTACTATTTTTGGTATTTTGGTTTTTTGAGGCATGATCTCATTCTAGCCCAGGCTGCCCTAGAACTCATGAAAATCCTTTTACCTCAGCCCCCAGTGTGCTGGGAATGTGTGCACCACCACATGAATCCTTTACTGCATTGATGCTGTTCTTAATTGGCACCTTTTAATTAGCACCTGTCACTGTCCTGGGAGTCTCTGGTAGAGACACAAGATAATGACTGTTTTAGCCAGAGTGAAAGACTAATTCCTTCACCAGCTTTGTTTACCATATAATAGATATTTTGGGTTGTGTTTCTCTCACTAATTCCCACAGAGAAATATTTCTGTGTTGTGAAGCTTCGCTGCCATCTGTTATTTACTTTATGACTTGTTTGTTTCCCCCTCATTTTGATGTTGTGTTGATAGGCATTCCTGTGTGTGTGTGTGTGTGTGTGTGTGTGTGTGTGTGTGTGTATGTGTGAGTGCATGTGTGGGTATATATGTGTGTGTGTGTCTGTATATGGTGTGTGTATGGACATCCACGAGCTACAGTGCATGTATGGAGGTCAGAAGACAACCTGGGTGTTGGTCCTCACCTTCCACCTTGTTTGAGACAGCTGTTTGCTAATTCAAACACCAGACTGGCTCTTGAGCTTTAGGATTCTCCTAACTCTGCCTCCCACTGCAGGCACGTTGGATTAGAGACTCTTCAAGCTTTACGTGGGCTTTGAAGATCGGAACTACAAGCTGTCATCCCAGAACTATACTTTTAAATCGCATGGGTAACTTATGATTCTCAATTGGTCAACCTTTGTCCCTATTGATCACCTACCCTGAGGAAGAGACAACCACCACACACTTGTCTTCCTTCCCACCTCTCCCTCATTTCGTGGGGTTTTTACTCTAGCCTATTTTTCCAAATTCTTCTTTAACACTGCAGAGCTTTTCTTTCAAGGACCAAAAGATTTCTTCTGTTCTGTCACCATAATGACGGCACTTTTCTGACTTCATTCCTCACAACAGTTTCAATACCACAGACTTAGCAGCTGGGAGGCCTTTGTTGTGAATTATCTTTTGGTTGGTTGACTTAAGCCTTCAAGAAGATTCTTCTGGAAGGTTAGTGAGAGCTGGCTTTCCTAAGTCCCAGCATATTTAAAAATGTGAGTATGGATTTCTGTGACTTCAGGAGAGGGCAGCTTGGCTCCATGAGCAATTGCTTGAGTAAGATTATTTGCCTGGATACAGCTTTGCACTTGCATGAGGCAGAGTTTGCGAGAGGAACAGAATCATACATTTGTAAACTAATCTATTGAACTGGCCACATGGTAGGAACTGCATAGTCCAACAACGGCTGGCAGCACACAGCGAAGAAAGGGAGCTGCTCGGTTCATGCAGCTGGAAGCCTCCTTAGTCCCGACCCAACGCCTGGGCTCCCAGAAGCTCCCAGAGTTCCCGATGTGCAAGGCAGGTTGGGAGGTCGAGTCTCATATCAGTAGAGAATGGCAGTGGCGCACAGTCAGGAAGAGGAAAAGGCAGACAGGAAATGACCCTGCTTTTTCCTGGGACATCTTCCTATGTGGGCCACCCATTGGGAGGTGCTGCCCACTTTGAGGGTGGGTCTTCCCCATTAGCGACAGCAGTGGGTCTCCTAGGCTGATTCTAACTTCCCTCAAGTTGACAATGAAGACCAGCCATCCCAGCACTTGAACCTGGCCTCCACCGTGTGGGAAGAGGGAAGAGCCTCAGCTGGATCTCCAGTCCTCACCCGGGGTGGACTGTGGAATCACTGTCCCCCATTCTTTAATTCTCCCTCTTTCCTATTACTGTGGTTTATTCCCCAGTCTCTTACTTTGGACCTGGCCACATGGTTTGCTGGGGCCAGTGGAATGATAACAGATGTGAGTCCAGCAATGATTTCACATGTGTGTGGCTGGGTTAGCCCTCATGCTTCTGCTGTCCTGCGACAGATGCTGTCCTGGCTGGGTCTCTGCTTCAAGACGGCAATGGACTCAGGAGTATCTCTGACCCAAATCAATGGCCTGGGTCCCGGTCCAGCCAAGGTAGGCAGAACCTGACTACTACCTGAAGACTCGGGGGACGCACTCAGGTATGCTGAGTAACTCACTGGGGTCAGCTGTTATGCAGCAGGTTTCGGGCAATGGGGGACTGGCATGCATTGTCATCCTCTTGCATTGTGACCTTGTACAAATAACTCTTCTCTGAGTCTTGGATTCTTTACTTATTTCTCAAATTAGTTAGTTAATCAATTTACCACTTAATTATTGACAGGGTCTTATGTAGCCCAGGCTGGCCTCCAACGCCTTATGTAGCTGAGGTTGACCTGGACCTCCTGCTCCCACCTCCTAAGTGGTGGGTTTACAGGTGTCGGCCACCATGTCTGCTTATGCAGTGTTGGAATTCAAAATCTGGGCCTCGACCTTGCTAAGCAAGCACCCTACCAACTGCGCTACATCCTCAGCCCTTGGCTTCTTACAAGAAGGAGCTGACTGCCAAGTGCTCCTGGGCTTTCCTCCAACGTGAGAATCTGGGTTCCAATACCAGGTTGGGTGGTGAGAGAAGAAGAATGCTCGAGAAGGCAAGCCGAGCACACAGGTTGGAAACCTACAGAGAGGAAAGGGAATGAGACTTGTCTCCTCGAGTGTGAGGTCCAGGGTATGCTGGGTGGCTGGTTGGGGGCGTCAGAGGGTCTGTGAAGGAATGCTGATGTCTGTCCCCCCCCCCCCAGGAAGTTATACTTACTCATCTCTACCTGCTTCTGAACCTCTTGCCCTTAGTTTTCTGTCCCCAGGACTAGTTGGCTAACGAGTGTAGCCAAATGGGCGAGCTCTGGGTTCATTGGGAGACCCGGTCTCAAAAATGATAAGGGGGAGAGGAATTGAGGAAGACACACAACATCAACCTCTGGACTCAACAAGCACAGTCGCGGGCATGTTCCCACATGCATATGAGCGTGCATACACACATATGTAGGAAGAATACACCCCATGCTATGTGCAAGGGAGCCTAGCTTCCTCAGTTTACTGGATGAGGAGGTTAGTGGTCCTTTTGACAAATCTATTAAGCACCCAATATCTGTGAGCTGTGGCCAAGGAATGCCTCTCCTCCCTCCATTGAGCCCCTGTCGTGTGGGCTGTCCTCACTGAGGGATGCGGCAAGGAGGATGACCATGGCTTGCCAGCCTGGTGCCGGCTCTGCTCAGCATCCCTGAAGTGCTGAATTAAGGAGTTGAGTCCCGTGGTCTGTGACCCCAAAGCCCACCTGTCCTTTCTCCAATCCAAAGGTCTCCACCAGCCTTTCAGCCTTAGATTTCATCGTTTTGGATTAGCACAGGACAGCTGGAGCCCTGCGGAGGCCTGCATGCAGCAGGGGCCAGTCAGCAGCCGTCCGCAGCGCTTCTCACCACACAGCCGGCCCGTGAGCAAAGCCTGCCGGCTCCTCTCTTCACACAGGCCGAGGGACTGTTCCGCTTCACGGCCTGCATCGCGGCCAAGTCTATGTCACCCTCACCACCCGCCTGCGTCACTGCTCCTCCCTCAGCCCGTGGAATTCTCCGCACACCAGGCAAGGCGCCCAGTGTCATCGTGAACCAGGAACCTCGCTGTGCTCTCTGTCCCGCAGGAATAGCGCCCACTAGTGTCCAGGTTTCAGAGCCCCTGCCCTTACCTGATGCCATCCCATTGCTGTCCGCCTCACTCCACCTTCACGTGGGCTGTTCCTTCTGCCTAGAATGTTCTTCCTGTCCACATCTCACCTCCTCCACATCTTCCACACAGTGTGACTACTGCAGATGAAGTTTTCTATGTCCGCAACCCAAGGAATCAGTGATTTTATTAACAAGACTTCATGTGTGGACAAGCTAGAGCACAGCTGTCCACAGATCACCAGGCACACCTTGCGGCAATGTACTCCTCCAGGACAACAGAAGTAACTATTTGGTTTTTGGGACTCTGTGACAACACTGTGGATGGACTGACAGCCACCTTATTCATCTGTCATGGCAGCTATGACAAAGAACCAGAAGCTGGGTGTTTTTTCAGTACAGCACACACTTCTCACAATTCTGGAGGCTAGATTTCCAAGATCAACGTGTGGACAAGGCTGGCAACTTTTGTAGACAATAAGGGTCACCTGTCCCATGCCTCTTCTCCTCTGATGTTTACTGATCATCACGGGGTCCTTTTGCCTGTAGGCCCATCATCCTTCAGGTACCTGTCCCACTGGCCTGCCCTCACCAAGGGGCTGGGCAAAGAGAAAGTCCATGACTGACCAGCATGGTTCCTCTGCCCAGCACCCCTATCATGCTGAGGTGGACAACTGGATCCCTTGAGCCATAGTCCTAAGCTCATCCCATCTTCTCCATTCCAAAGGTATTTTCCAGCCTTCAAACCTCAGATCTCATCTTTGCCATCTAGAAAGTGCAGGTCCATCCCTGCGGAGCCTGAACCCAGTTGGCTGCTGTCCCTGATGTCTGCTTTGCTGTGCACGAGGGCACTGCTTGTGTATACATCTGTCTCTAAATCCCCACTTTGAATCAAGATAGTTTGCTTTACAGAGGTCTTGTCTCCAAATAAGGTCACATTCTGACATCCTAGGACCTAGGACGTCAGGTCAGATGTGGGGAGACCACAGTGCAGCTCCTCACGGTCACTGCAGGGAAGCACGGGCTCCTGGATTAGCTGTAGAATTGTCCACTGTCCACGCGTTCCCAGCCACCTGGCTCCTGGCCCTACTTGGATCATGGAAGATGGAGTTTCTTTCGTTAATTTTTTTTTTATTCTTTTCCTTGCTGTTTCCAGTGAGTTTCTTCCCCAAGTTAAACTAAGCATCACTGCGTAATTCAAGGCGATATCCCCAGCCCAGAGCCCCGTGAATCTCAGGTCCAGTGTCAACCATGCCTAGTCTAGCATGTATGGACACTCCTGATGAGTGGAGGGCAGGGGACCACACTGGTCCTGGTGGAGCGGCCCATGGTGGCCACTGACCATCCAGTCTCCACTGGAATGCAGAGACGCTCACCCTGTTGGTCAGCCTCTGGAGCTCTCCTCTTATTAGCCTGGTGGAAATGTTGCTGTTCCCTGGCTCAAGGAGGAGGTGGAATCTCTCCACAGTCACCAAGGTCCTTTGCAACCCTCTGTCAGTCTGTAGTAGGCAGAGCGAGGACTACTGCTGCTCTCCCATGGGGCCCTGGCCCCTATATGCCAGAGGTATCGCCCTGTCCTCCCCCACAGTAGTCGGGTTGTCCATGCTGAGCCCATCAGAATGTTACCTTGTGTTCATCTGCTCAGCTCCCACTGAATGTCAGGGCCACGGCTCCCTTCTGTGTTCTCCCCCGTGGTAAGAAGTCTCCAGCACCACGTGAGGGACAGGAGGAAGAGGTGGGCCTGTGCCCAGGTCTTAGTCCCAAGAGAAAATGGAGAAAGGGTGCCAGTGGGCAGCAGGCCTGATTCAGGTCACAGGGGATGGCTCCCGTCCCCTCCTAGGTCACACATTGTCCGTCTGTCCAGCTCTGCTCATCTCCCCGTCACTGCTCTCCCAGAGCCACACCTGATCACAGCACTCCCCACTCTTCCCTGCCCTACCTGACCTTCTCTGCCCAGCAGCTTCAGTGTAGACCACCTGCCTGCCCCTCGAGAACCTTCCAGACACCGGTGGCTTAAGCAGAGCCTGAGGTAGCTCATGCATGAGGGTCTTCACACTCCAAGTCCCCTAGAAACCCAGAGTGATGTGGCTAATGAGCTCCATCAGCTCACAAGATTAATTAGGATTAGGAGAAGCAGAGAAAATGTGCTGCGCCCTCAGCTTGTGCAGCTCATGTATAAAAGATTCTATACAGGGAATTCTTACATTCAACGAACTTTGATGTAGGTTCCCATGACGTCACCAGTAATGAATTGTGGGAGGTGAGGGAAACTCGGAAGATCTAGGGTAAAAATCCATTCTGATGAGCATGAGTGGGAGGAAGGCCCAGCCTGTCTTTCGGTCTTCTTCCTCAGAACAGAGGTGCAGCCCAACAGCACGTGGGGGGAAAAGCCAGAAGGCGTTAGGGTGCGTCGTAATAAAGGCAGTGTCATTTGCTTCAATTTCACACTGCTTTTGGCAATTGTTGGCTTTTTTAAACCTGTGGTTTATTGTGACTAATTTTCTCAGTCTATATAAATATTAATTTGCATAGTTAATTTTGAATTTGAATGCTACATGTTTTTTTTCTATTTTTTTGTCTGTATATGTGTATGGTATGCCAGCATGTATGTATGTTTATAGCTTGTAAGGTATGTGTGTGTGTGTGTGTGTGTGTGTGTGTGTGTGTGTGTGTGCAGTCCAGGTGGATGTAGGGTATCTTCATGAATTGTTCTCCATCTTGTTTGGGAGACAGGATCTTTCATTGAACCCAGAGCTCACTGATTTGGTTAGATTAGGTAGCCAGCAGGTTCCAGAAATACCCGTCTCCACCTCCCCAGCACTGGAATTACAGATACATTTCATATGCCTGGCACTTTATTTGAGATCAGGTCCTCATAGTTCTATGGCAGTTTCTTTAACCTCTGAACCATCTCCCAGTGCCTACATGCTTTTCTTTAAAAGACACCCAAGTGCCTAATTGTCAGAACCATGACGCCTTGATCTGGTGTCCCTGGTGGCTTCTTTCAGCCTCCCTGCTCCCTTCCTGTCACCTCTGGTCCCGCCCCCAGCCCTCTGCCCTCCTGGTGCCACCTGAAGCCTCCCTGGTCTCCCAGCCCCCCTGAGTGCTGCGCTCAGCCCCCTCCATCCCTGCTGTTCTTCATCCCGCCCTGGCACCTCCCTGCAGTCTTCAGGTGATTCAGCCCTGAGCTCAGCTCTGAAGCACAGGGAGCCCTGTTCAGCTCCTGTCCCCTGTCCCAAGCCTGTTAGCAGGAGGGCAGGCCACACTGGCCACAATTCTCTATCACTGCATCCTCACCACCTCCACCAGTGCCCAGCACATGATAATGCTTGTGTAAAGAAATTGTTCCTTATAATTTAAATGGACAATTGCTTTCTTCAAGTTATGCTAGAAATAATCTGTGCAAACAAAAATAGAAATAATCTATGGAGTCTTAAATCATGTACACTCACGGATCCCACTTCTAGAAATTTTATCACAAAAAAAAATCACCAGGGAAGGCCCCAGAAAAGATGCTGGCCAAGTGGCTGGGCTAGTGGGCTTTATAATCCACCAGACCTGGGGCTTTGTCTTGGCTCAGCTGATTAAACAGCTATTGTGTGACCCTGAGCAAGTGGCAAATGTCTGAGTCTGAGTCTCCTCGTCTATGAATGGAATAATACCCACACCTTCCAGACAGGAAGCTGAGGCTCACATGAGGTCGTGTGTGGAAAATGCTGAGCACAGAGCCAGGTATATGGAAAAGGCTCAATAGGTGTACTCCATGGTGCTGGTTTCTGTGCTGGTTGTAAGAGAATAAAGTCTTACAAGGCCAGGTTAGAAAGCCAGAACAGGTTGTCTAGATCTATAACACTGTGTCTTTAAAGTAAATCCCTGGAGAACTATGAAAAGTTCGTTTCTAAAGAATATTTAGGGCTGGAGGGATGACATAGCAGTTAATACACTTGCCTGCAAAGCCAAAGGATCCAGGTTCGATTTCCCAAGACCCATGTAAGCCAGATGCACAAGGTGGCACATGCACCTGGAGTTCATTTGCAGTGGCTGGAGGCCCTGGCATGCCCATTCTCTCTCTCTTTCTCTCTCTTTCTCTTTCTCTCTGTCAAATAAATAAATAAATAATAAAAATATATTTAATAATGTATGTACTATCTCACAAAATAAGATTAAGTACAAGAAACAAATTATCATATGACTTGTGGCATGTAAACATATATGTAAATATATGTGTACTTTTAGCATGTAGCAGTTTTGTTGGGACAAAACACTCAACCAAAGCCAGATTATGGGCAGGAAGGGTTGGCTTCAGGTTTTGAAGGGGAGTTTCCTCATGGTGTCTCCCATGGCATGGCAATGGCTCACATCTTCATGTGTCAGCAACAGACAGAAAAAACAATGAGAGTGAGTTAGCTTTGAACTCCCAGAGTGCTGGACCAATAAACCCCACAGCACATTTCTTCCAATAAGACTCCACCTCCAAAAGGCTCCCCCATCTGAGGGCCAAGTAGGAGGCTTAATGACTAACATTTGAAGCCATGGCGGGGAGAGGGTGGCGGGGAGTGGCATTTTACACCCAAACTAGCTATGACAATATATAAATAAATACCTGTGTGTAAATGGATGTATAGGCTCAAGACTAGACAGTGACCATTTAATAGACCATCTGTGAATATGCAGCTATGGTCATTGTGGAAGTTTAAATGTATGTCACCCATAGACTCAGGTATTTTATTAAAGCTTATAACTTGGACCTATATTCGTTTGGTTGGAAGAGGTGTCACTGGGGGGGCAGATCTTGAGGTTCAGCCCCAAGGAATGTTTGGGGCTGGTTCTGATTCTTAGGCCAAAGGTATACAGAGCAGCCTGATCTATGCTTTGGTGCTTGGACCTCTTGGTGTTTGCTGCTGGTATTGTGTTTGTTGCTTTTGGTGTTTGCTGACAGGTGATGACTTCTCTCAGCTTGGATGCATGGAAGCAGCTTCTTCTGCCATGATGGAACTTCCCCTGGGTCTGTTCGCTTGAAATAAATCCCTCCCTCCCCTAAGCTGTGCTTGGTTTGGATGCTCATCCCAGCAATGTGGAACTGACTACAACAGCCATTGTACCTTTTCCTTCATTTGTCCCAGAAATACAGTTGCCTTAAAGTTAGCAGAGGAATAATGAGATTTTAAAAGTGTAAAGAGGGGATGGAGAGATGGGTTGGGGGTTAAGGCACTTGCCTGTGAAGCCTAAGGACCCAGGTCTAGTTCCCCAGTACCCATGTAAAGGCAAATGTACAAAGTGGTACATGCACCTGGAGTTCATTTTCAGTGGCTAGAGTTCCTGGCACACTCATTCTCTTTCTCTCTCTATCTGTCTCTCTCATCAATCAACATGTAAATAGTAAAATATTACAAAAATATATTTCAAAATAAGTAAATAGCGGGGTGTGGTGGTGCACATCTTATTCCCAGCACTTTGGATGCAGAGGTAGGAGGATTGCCATGAGTTCAAGGCCACCCTGTGACTATACAGAATGAATTCCAGGTCAGCCTGGGGTACAGTGAAACCCTACCTCAAAAAAAAAAAAAAAAGCAAATTGAAGTGTAAAGAGGATCCCAGGCACCTTATAATAGCCTCAGCTTACCAGCATGAGCTCCTGAGGATGGGAGGTGTTACATTAAATTCCTACCCCTAGTTCTCCATCCTTACACATGCACAGGGCTGTGCTGCCCTTCCCATGGAGAGTAGCATAAATCTGTGGCCCCTTAACTTTGGACTTGGCCAGAGACTTCTGTTGGCCCCAGAGTGTGGGATGAGTTTGCACTCTCTCTTTCTCTCCACTCCTTTCACCCACCTCACATAACCTCGGTGGTGTCCGGGATTGAGCTTCCTGCCTAGTCCTCACCTAGTGGAGTCCTTGGGAGGAGGTGGAACTAGAGGAAGTGTGTGTTACACCAATGGCTGAGTTCAGCCCTGAGTGCTCAGTCAGCTTGTACTTGCTTCTCTCTCACTCCCTGTCTCTCTCCCTCTCTCTGCTATGTGTATATGATGAAGCAAGCCAGCTTCCTCCATCATGATGAAACTTCCCTTTGAAACTGTAAGCCTGAAATAAACCCTTTCCTGCTATAAGCCGCTTCTGGTTTGATGTTTTATCCCAGCAATGAGAGGGTAACTACAACTCTCTCTCTCTCTCCCTCTCTCCCTCTCTCTCTCTCTCTCTCTCTCTCTCTCTCTCTCTCTCTCTCTCTCTCTCTCTCTCCCCGTCCCCTCTGTCATACACCCTTTTGTTCATTTTCCATTGTCATGGGGAGAAGATGTCCTGTGTGTTTGAAGACTCACACCCGAAGTCTGCAGCCAGAACTGCCCAGCCCACCCGCTTGCTGCTGTGTGCCATGCAGGGTCTGTGGTTGGTTGTTACACAGCAGTGTCTGGCTGATATGGGGGACTAAAGTGTCTCACACGTGCTCATGAGAGACCCAAATGAAATAATGCGTAAATAATTAAACAATGGCACTGCCATTGTAGGACAAATCATTGTGAACAAAGGAGGAGCCTGGGGTCGGTTCAGATAAGGAACTAGCTGACTAACCGCTAACCTTTGCTTCTGTAACTCTTGCTCACTTGCTCAACAGGACATTCCAGAAATACTTAGCTGTGGGGGCCTCCGGTCTCTTGCAAAAGATAGGTTCTGCGAGCAATCTGCTGACCAGAGATGAGCAACTAGAAATGTTCCCATGCGGCCTTCTTGGAAACAATCATTTTAAAAGATACAATGTGATGTAACCCCTTTGTCCCCTTCCCACTCTTTTCCTTTATAAACCCCTACTTTTAGAAGGTCGGGGCTCTCTCCCACTCCTGCTGTGTTGGTCTGTGTGGATAGAATCCCTGCTTAAGCTTGACATTAAAAGAAACCTGTTGCTTTTACATTCAAGTGTCTCGGCTTCTGTGGTGGTCCTCTGGGTGACTTCTGGGTGACCGGGAGTCTTGGCTCCTGCTCAGGGATCTTGACACAACACTCAGATCCATCAAGACAATGTCCTTTTTATGTCAAAGTTATAGAACTGCTACAGAATTGACACCCAGACCATTTTAAAGCCAGCAAGGCGCTTTTCAATGATCTCCAAAGCAAAGGCAACTTCGCCTTCCCCAGGGTTCATCGCTCATTTTCAGATGCTTAGTGGCTAAGATTGAGAGTCACAGAAGGTCACAATTTCCTGTCTTTAGATAGCGTTCAGTCCTCAAGACCATACTTTTTTCATTTTAGAAAAAATGTAAATAATTATTATATATAATGCAGCCATATTTTTAAAAGTGAAAACCATCTGTAATAGTATCACCAAAAATAACTTCTGCCATAAATGGGTGACGTACAAGTACCTGCATGTGTTTTACCCTTGCTTGTGCTCACACGCCCCGCCACGCGCGCTCCCGCGTCAGCTCACTGCACGCCCTCTCTGTGCTGTGAGCTGAGTGTCTAGCCTGCTGCTGCATGGATGTGACATCACCTCTCCCCTACTCCTGAGGTAGCGCTTGGAGATTTGTGCCGCTCTGGAGGTGTGACAAGCAGCATCTTGCAATTAGTTCTCCATGCACATCTCTGGTGGGTTCTAAGAGTTAAATTTCTAGAAATAGAATTTTTTAATTGATATGCAGATTTATGGAGTGTTCTGTCTCCATTTCTGAATGTCATTGTCCTCATCTTGTGATGGGAGGGATGTGACCTTGGTGACCTGCATGATCATCTTAACTCTCCAGCTTCCTGCTGTATTCACAGCCCCCAGGGGAGGAGGAACCTTGAGCCTTTCCAGTCCTTAGCATGACTGAGAGGGAGCAAAAGCAGGATCTAGAGAGAAGTTGGGGAGAAAGGGAGGCAAGTAGGTGTCTAGGGTCCTACTTAACCCTTACAGGTCAATTCTCCCCCTGCAGCCTTATTGGACATGGGAACATGACCTCTTTGAGGGAGCCTGCATTATTTAGTTTTCTTGCCCCTTTGACTAAATACATGCCAAGAAGCAGCTTGCAGAGGGTATATTCTGTCTTACAGTTGGAAGGGATACAGACTTTCCTGGCAGGGAAAGTATGGTAGCAGGATCATGAGGTGACCAGCCACATTGCGTCTGAGGTCAGGAAGCAGAGAACAGACTTAGAAAGTCTGGGGCTGAACTCTGAAAACTTAAGGTCAGCTCTCAGTGACTACTTCCTCCAGCAAGGTGTCAACTCCCAAAGATTCCACAGTCTTCCAAAAGAGTGCCACCAAATGAGGAAAGAATGTTTAAAACACCCGAGCCTACAAGGACCATTTCACACTCAAACCACCACCATAGGCTCCTGAGGCCCACTCTGCATCTACATGGCTGAGCTCCCTGTCCCCTCCCCACCCTTCCTCCAGGTAACACAGGTGCAAGTGGAACACCTGTGACCCTCTAGTTCCACTCTCAGGGGACCCTGTGGTGGCAGCCCCACTGGCCATTCTGAGACTGTGCCCCACTCTCATGAGAGGCCTGACATGCAGAGGGAAGGGCCCGGAGCCAGACACACCCCTGGTGCCCGGCCTCTGTAGTCTCCGGATGCGCCTGGGATCCCTCTAGCCTTGCGTTTGCGTGGCTCCACCTGTGCAGACGTGGCGTGGACCGTCCAGCTGTTGCAAGTTGTGTTTCTGATTCTTCTTCTGGACATGGAAGCAGGACTGCACTTCCCAGGCCCCTCTACAAGTGAGGGGGGGGGAGCATGACCATGAGACTATCATAGCCAATACGGTGTAAGCAGAAGGGTAGTGCTGTTCACTTCAGGCCTCGGGGGATTTACCATGCGTGCCTTACCTTTAGCCAGCCTGATGCAGACAGTATGGCTGACTCTGCTCCTGGCTAAGGGGGCTTCTCCCACAGTAGCTTGCACTGTCAAAGCACGCAAACCAAGAACGCAGTAGAGAGCGGCGACAGAGTAGAGACTAAGTGTCCGCTGGTAGGTTCCTCCCCAGGAGCCTAGCCCAGACCTCAACTGGTGGTCTTTTCCTACCTTGTGAGACCACCAGTCAAGAACCCATCTTTAAGCATGCAAGTGGCTTTTGTGGCAAGGGAGCCATTGCTTGTGAAGGGTAGATTGTTAGACCATCCTGTACCACCTTCAGTCATGCTCAGAACCTGGGGCAGCTTGGTGTAAGAGCCCATTCTCTGCATACTACACGTGGCTGCCATCTCAACATTCACAATGGGACCATAACATTGGTGCAAGTATCCCATTTTTCCAGAGTAGTGGCTGAGAAGGGAGTCAACCCAGGTCTTTGAGATCTTGACTCTGTGACAGATGCAGCTGGGAGGTTCCGGAAATCCAACACTCCAAGATCCTGCTAAGCCCTGCTTCTTCCTGTCCAGTGAGCACAGCCATGAAGAGGGGTGATGCTGGAATCCAGCAGGCCAGAGTCCAGGCCCTCAGGTAAGAATGTGACTTTCCTTGGCCTCAGTTTCCTCATCTGTCTAATGAAGCTGACAGGAGCAGGTCTATCTGTAACCACAATTTTAACCACAAAGAATGGGTTCAGCCTCTGACCAAATATGCCAATTAAAGAGAGGATGGTGGTGAAATGCAGAGAGGAGTTTTGGCCAATGTGCATGAAGAGGGAAAGAGAGAGATCCAGTGACTCCAAGTTCATCCTTGTGTTACTTAAATGAGTTTGAGGTTTAAATAGAGAAAGAACTAGAACAGGAACAAAACGCAAGCATGACAAAACAGCCCTGGCCAACTGTAGTCTGGTTGATCATTGTCTCAGTTCTTTTTCTGCAGGGTGACCTGAAGAAGCCCTTATAACCAGAGGGGACGAGCTGGTTCTCAGGAGATTATTATGTCTCTTGGGGTGCAGCCTTGTCACCATGGACAATTTTCTTCATCTGCCATGGTCTCTCCTTGCTGTCCCTAGAATCCAAGGTGTCTGTGTGTTTAGGACAATGATTTGCATCTGTGCCTTCAGCGTTGACTGAGGATGAGAGATTTCAGGTGGACAGACACTCCTGAAGGGATGGACATACCTGTGCAGAGTTAAGCGGACACCTGACCCCAAGTAAAGCAGATATACACCATACGAGGGCAGAGCTTCCTGGTTTCCACCTGCTTTTAGTTACCTGTGTTTCCGCGTGAGGAGTCAGTGCTTTTCAGCAAGAGCAGCTTCTGAGTGCCTGTGATGTCTGCCTTACTGAGCTGTTAGCTGTGTAATTAGATACTAAAATATCAGGCTCTTGGCTGTAGATGTGGGCAGCTCTGGGCAGATTGTAAACTTACTTGAAGCCACACCCCCTTCACCTACCTTTTTGGCTGCCTGCCCTTTCTCCAGCAGCCCCAGCCATCCTGACCTAGCTAAGGGAGGGCTGGTCTTCTCCATTGGTGCCCAGTAGGAGCGCTGCAGTGGGAGGAAGCAGGCCTTCCTTCCTAGTCCTCAAGGAGCGCAGATGGATGGCTCAATTATTTATCAGGCCAACTTTTGTTCAAAGGGTCTGATAGTCCAGAAAACATCATTACCCCACTGAGAGTTGCAGGGTCCTGCTGACTTAGCTATTGGGAGCAAACAAGAGCCAGGGCTCTGGGGACAACAGTAGAAATGATATAAAACAGGAGCCTAGGAAGGCTGACCTGGTTTCGGCTCGCTTTCAGCCTGGAATGTGGGGCTGCCTATCTGGATTCAGCAAAGGAAGGAGCTGGATAGGATTTGGTGCTGTTGTCTGGGGAGGTCTGAGCACTGTCTGCACTTCCTGAATGGGCGGACTGAGTCGAAAGGCTGATGGGAGCTGGATAGTAGATACCCTTGCCCTTGACTATATCCATCTAGGTGGGGTGCCCATTAAAGATACCCTGGGTTGCGAAGGCTGGGTCTCCCTTCACCTGTCCCCAATTCCCACATGACCCCGGGGACCTGGCCAGCACACGCGGTTGCATTTGTGCTCGGCTTTCTGAGCATGGACACTTTCCCGCTTCCGGTGGGTTGCTGTGAGGACACACCCAGCCGAACCAAACGTGTGCTCACTGTTGACGCCCTGAAAACAAGCCGGCTGGCGGGCTGCTGGCCATCTGCACGGGAGGAGCCTCACAGGACAGAGGGCCAAACTCGTGTGAAGATGGGGGTCTTCTTGCTTCAGAGGAGACAGCCTGACCCGCTCAGCTCCCGTTGGATGTGACCAAACATTGTATCCCAGGACACTCAGAGCGTCCCCTGTTGTCACACTCCTGCTTGGGAACTCCCTCTGGCCAGGACACTGGTGGCCCCAGTGTCTTCAAAGCCTTGCTCAGGACTCGGCCTGGGCTGGAAAGCCTTTGTTCTGTCCCCTTGGTGCTGTGCTGAGGCCTCACCACCTGCTGAAATCTCTCTGGTCACACCATGGTGCTCACTGCTTAGACATCAGAGCTCCTGGGCCCATCCACCAGTGCTTCGCCCAGGATCCCACCTCTGCCTGGAGCGCCATTCCCTCTGGGATGGTGTCAGCATCTGACCTTGTCATTCTTAAGGTCTCAGGAAGACCTTCCCTGTCTCCACAGTACGCAATGGTGACTGCCCACCACCAGCTACCAGGCAGTCCCTATAAGGTCATCCTTTCCTTGGGCTGCACTGATGGTCTCTCTCCCCCCACCTCTCACCCAGCACATGGGCATCTGGAGACAGAGACATGTCTGTTCCCTGCTGTACCGCCATGCCCAGCACACACATAGTAAGGTTCCGTGAGCCTTGCTGGAGTGAACGAGGTTGAAGGTGGATGTTTCTGGCATCCCAGGGCCATTGTCCCTCCTCCCGTCAGGTTCCAGAATGGCTTGTGCCCCTGGGCACAACTGACTCCCTCTCTCTGTGACCATGCCATCGCTACCTCAGCAGGAGGAGCTCAGAGCCCACAGACCACTTTGCAGACGGCTCCCTTATGACGTTTTATAGCTCCTTTCTGAGCACCTAATAGCAGCCACATTTTAGGATTTGGAGAAGAGCATCAAGACCAGACAAATTACTTTTTAACAAAAATGGACCAAACACAAACGCATACAACAGCCTGTGACAAATCATCATCAGGGGACTATGTGGCAGGAAGCATCCATTTTCCCTCAGGGTGTCACAGCACTGGGAGAAATAATGAAATAATGAGGTTTTTTTTTTTTCTTCTTTTTTAAGATTCTAATCATTCCCAGCACTGGCAGACTGGAAAGCAAGAACCATGGCTCTTGGTGCTCAGATGTACACGGTGGTTCTGTTCTGGGTACCAGTTAGACATCCTGCCCCCAAAGGTACGTGCCAGCATACATCCTCATAGTGCCTGCCTCCCTCAAGCTCAGACATGGTCTTGGTGGGGACGAGGGCTCCTGAGCCCAGGGGCCAGACATGAGTTCTTTTTGTTTGACTGATTTTTGTGCCCAGATTCACGCGGGAGTGTTACGGCCAGTGTGTGTGCTGTATGTGGAATCTGCATATCTGCACATGTGTGCCCCCATGTGCAGGTCAGAGGAGAACCTCGGGTGCCCTCCTGTATTGCTCATCTGCAACAGAGACAGATTCTGCCCCTCGACCTGTTCGTGCAATTGCCAGCGATTCTCGAGTCCCCCTTCCTCGCAGGACTGGGATTAGAGGTGTGCGTGGCCATGCTCAGCTGTCTCTGTGACTGTCGGGGTGAAGTCCAGCCCTCGTGAACATTATTCACGCACACGATGCAACCCGTGCACATTACGCATGTGCGGCAAGTGCTCTTATCTACTGGGCTATCTCCCTGGCCCTGTAGCAAGTCTTAATCTGCAATGGCCTTCATCCCACCACAGTGCTAGGAGCCAGTGAAGGAGGGTCCTGGGCTCCTGGACAGTTGGTCACAGAACCTAGGGATGCTGTAGAAGTCAAGGCTATGAAGAAGTAACTCCCCATTGTTCACATTGAAAAATGCCTCCAAAAGCCTTGACCTGGTCAGAGGCATCAGCGCCAGTGCAAGAATGTGGACAGCAGCAGAATGAGGGTGCCAGATAATCGTCGCCACTGACCCCTGCACAGTGGCCACCCATGGAGAATCCTGAGGAGGAGGCAGAGCTCAGCAGGTTCCTTCGGCATGTTTCCTCTGACTCGGGGCTCCACCAATCCTGTGAGGCAGGCATCAGCCCATTGCCCAGATGGCCAGAGGCTGGGGCGGGGCTGAAGTCCTCCTGCCTGGAGAGCCTCATGGAAGATAAGAGACACTTGGACTTTCAGGCAACATGGCTGCATAGGAGTCACACCAAACCAGCCCAGGGAGGGATTTAAGCAAAACCACAGCAAAATACACTTTTCTTCCAAAAAGGGAAGGTGTATAGGTTTTCATCAGCCACAGTGGAGAAGCAGGAGAGACCAAGATCTACCAGAAAGGAGGAAACCAGCCAGAATCCCGCAGAAGCACTTGCAGCCACTGCAGATCTGCGAGCCCGCCGTTCCCAGCACCCAGCTGCAGGAGCAGAGACCAAACAAGGGATTTTCCAACCTCATCAGACCTGAAGGGGAGACAGCGGAGATCAGCTATGGAGCTGCTGAAGGGGACACAGGCGGGACCAGCTGAGCAGTTCCAGTACAACTCCAGGCTTCCTGACTCTCCCACCCCCCGGACCATCAGGAACCTCCAGAGAGTGCATTCAGCCACCAGCGGATGATTTCCTTGATTCATATGACCTACCAACATTAAATCAAGATGAGATAAAACACTTAAATAGACCTATAACAAGTACAGAGATCCAAGCAGTTTTAAGAAGTCTCCCAACTAAAACAAAAGTCCAGGCTCAGAGGCATTCACTGGCGAATTACCAGACCTTCAGGAAGGAACTAACACACCACTGCTTCTCAAACTTTTCCATAAGACAGAAAAGGAAAGAATTGTACCGAGCTCCTTCTATGAAGCCAGCGTTACCCTAATACCACAACCACACAAAGACAAAAAAAAGAAAAAGAAAAGAAAATTACAGACCAACCTCCCTCATAAACATAGATGCAAAAATTCTCAACAAAATATTGGCAAACAGGGCTTCTGCCACGCACCCAGAAGGGTGATGTGGCGGGGGCTCGGCCGGCCTCACCACGTCCACCATTTTCAACTTTTAGACTCTGCTGACCATCATCTTGAAGCTTGTGCGTACAGCCATTCATATCCAATCCTTGGCACCCAGCGTCCCGGACAGAAATAAAACTGAATTAATTGTTGGGGATATTTTGGAAGTGTGCCGGAATTGGTGAACGAAAAAGTCCTGTGTTGCAGTGTGCTGAGTAGTGATGGCATTTAGCACCTTTTCATGCAGTAAATTGGAAAAAGTGACACGTGGATTTCCATTAGATTTCACTATAAACAAGGACTTGCCTGAAGAAATAGTGGGGAGAATGGCTAACCCATTAATCTCTGAACATTTGATGAGATAACTTTCCAGATGCTGTTCTCTATTTTTGTTATTGGACCAATGATCTGTATAAGTAATTAAGATGCAACCATTTAATATGCAGAGTTAAGCAGCCTGTAACAATCAGTTAGGTACTGTTACTCAATATTGCATTCTGCAAATGTTCCTCTGTTTTGAAGTAAGGTAGCTTAAAGGTTCATAGTAGAAACAAAATTGGTAAATTACTCTGTGCCATCCACTGGGACTTGGAAATGATACATCTCTACAGAATGGCTAGACTTTTCATTGAGAAAAATTATTTTTCTTCTTGTGGATTGCATTTGTATTAACTTTGCTTTTTACCTGACCACACTTTGATCCTTAACAGAACACCTCTGCTCTTAGGAAATTTTGCAATTTGTTTCATGTATTTAGAATGCTTAAAACAAACCAGGCATGGTGGTAAAAGCCTTTAATCCTAGTGCTTAGGAGACACAGGTGGTAGGACCAGCATGAATTCAAGGACAGCCTCGATCTACAGAATAAGTTACAGGTCATCCTGGGCTGGAGTGAGACCCTATCTCAATAAAACAAAATAAGGAAAGTTTAAAACAAGCCTATGCAGTTCTTAAGCACTAATATAAATGAGATGAATTACAAGTAGAAATGAGAAAATGTTCAAACTTAACATATAAGTGAGGCCTCTGGTCAAGTATGGACACATGATTTAAGTGTGACCAGCTACCTGCCATTCTCTGAAAAGCACAATTCTTAGAATGAGAAAAGCAAAATCGAACAATTGTAGAATGATAATATTTTTTTTCTTTCTTATAATGATGTGTCTTCTAAATAGAAGATATTTTGTAACTGTCCCAATGAAGTATATTTTTTCCTTAATACAACACTTTAACTCTAAATTTTATATACATATATATGTATATACACACACACACATATATATGTGTGTGTGTGTGTGTGTGTGTGTGTGTGTATGTGTTTGCAAACAGAATACAAGAATATATCAGAAAGATTATACATCCCAACCAAGTAGGCTTTATCCCAGAGATACGGGGATGATTCAACATATACAAATCAAATCAATAAATGTAATACACTACATAAATGGATTGAAGGACAAAAATCACATGATCACCTCAATAGATACAGAAAAGGCATTCTACAAAATACACCATCCCTTCATGGTAAAATTCCTACAAAAACAAGAAAGAGAAGGAATACATCTCAACATAAAACAAGCTATTTATGACAAACCTACAGCCAACATAATACTAAATGGGGAAAAACTTGAAGTTTTTCAACTAAATTCAGGAACAAGGCAAGGGTGTTCACTGTCCCCACTTTTATTTAATGTAATAGTGGAATTCCTAGCTATAGCAATAAGGCAAGAGACACTCATAAAAGGGATACAAATTGGAAAGGAAGAGATCAAATGATCATTATTTGCAAATGATATGACTCTCTATATAAAGGACATTAAAGACTCTACCAGAAAATTGTTAGAGCTGATAAACACTTGGAAATGTAGCAGGATACAAAATAAGCACACAGAAATCAGTAGATTTCCTATATACTAACAACAAACATACGAAGGATAAAATCAGAGAATTTCTCCCATTCACAACTGCCTCAAAATAAATAAATATAATACCTTGGAATAAACCTAACCAAGGAAGTGAAGGATCTCTACAATGAGAACTTTAAACACATTCAGGCAAGAAATTACAGAAGACACTAAGAAATGGAAAGACATCCCATGGTCTTGGATTGGCAGAATCTAAGAATACTGTGAAAATGTCAATCTTACCAAAGGCACTCTACACATTTAATGCACTCCCCATTAAAATTCCAATGGCATTTTTCACAGAAATAGAAAAAAAATCCTAAAATTCATTTGGAAGCACAGAAAAATCCTCAAATAACCAAAACAATTTTCAGCAACAAAAATAAGGATGGTTGTATCACCATACCTGATTTTAAGCTATATTGCAAGGCCATAGTAACTAAAACAGCATGGTACTGCAAAAAGACAGACATAGATCAATGGAACAGAATACAGGACCCAGATGTTAAGCCAGGCATCCACAACCATCTGATTTTTGACAAAATGACAAAAATATTCATTGGATAAAAGAAAACCTCTTCAACAAGTGGTGCTTGGAAAACTAGATATCTATGTGCAGAAGGATGAAAATAGATCCTTTTCTTTCACCATATGCAAGAATCAAATCCAAATGGATCATGGTCCTTAGTATCAGACCTGAAACTGTAAAACTGCTTGAGGAAAATGTAAGGGAAACCCTTCAACATATTGGCATAGGCAATGACTTTCTGAATATATCCCCAGTTGCTCAGGAAATAAAACCACTAATCAACCACTAGGATCCCATGAACTTACAAAGCTTGTGTACAGAATAGGACATTGAGAATAGAGCAAAGAGACAACATACAGATTGGGAGAAAATCTTTGCCAGCTACATCGGATAGAGGCTTAATATCCAGAATATATGAAGAACTCAAAAAGTAAAGCAATAAGAAATCAAACAACCCTATTAAAAGATGGCCTGTATTATAGGGAGTTCTCAAAGGAAGAAATACAGATAGCATATAAACATCTAAAAAAAACTATTCTACATCCTTAGCCATTAGGGAAATGCAAACTATACCTACTTTTAGATTCCATATCACTCTTATCATCAAGAAAACAAACGAGAGCCGGATGTGGTGGCACATGCGTTTAATCCCAGCACTTGGGAGGCAGAGGTAGGAGGATCGCCATGAGTTCAAGGCCACCCTGAGACTACAGAGTGAATTCCAGGTCAGCCTGAGCTAGAGTGAGACCCTACCTTGGAAAAAAAAAAAGGGAAAGAAAACAAATGGCAATAAATATTGGCAAGGACACAGAAAAAGGGGAACCCTTCTACACTGTTGGTGGTACAGCCATTGTGGAAATCAATGTGGAGGTTCTTGAGACAGCTAAAAATAGATTTACCACATGATCCAGCTATAGCACTCCTAGACATATATCCTAATGACTCTTCTCACTACCTTAGAGATACTTGCACAACCATGTTTATTGCTGTTCTCTTCACAATAGCTAGGAAATGGAACCAACAAAGATGTCCCTCAACAGATGAATAGATAATGAAGATGTGGTATATTTACACAATGGAGTTCTATTCAGTAGGAGAGAAAAATGAAATTTGCAGATAAATGGATGGATCTGGGATTATACTAAGTGAGGTAACCCAAGCCCAGAAAGCCAAACATTGCATGTTCTCTCTCATATGTGGATCCTAGCTATAAATGTATAGTCGTGTGTGAGCTGGAAACAAAAGTTGGTATCAGAGGCCAATAAGCTCAAAAAAGGCTATAAGGGAGGGAGGACAGGGAAGGACTTAAGTAAGTAAAGAACAGATTACAGGGAGTGGAATGGCCTAAGCAAGGCCAGGGGAAGACACTTAATAAAAGAATCATGGGGGGGACGGTCAATCAAAATTCAAGGTATTTTGAATAAGACATATAAAAACCTAATTTTTTGGATAATGGCACACCCAGAAGCCATGGATTGTTACTAGAAATTTTTCGGTGCCAGGGATGGGATACCTTCCAGTGAGTTGTTGGCCAGGGAGGTTCTGCTCCCTCCAAAACATTACAGGCTATTGCCAAGACCACTGGTTTCCCATGAAAAACAAATAGTAAGACCCTATTGCTGAAGACTTCACATGCCTGGGCAGCAAGGTCACTGGGAAATCAAGCTGGTGCTGAGCAGAAAACCTCCTCCCTATAGACCAGCCAACTGAAAGCTGGAAAAAAGCTACATTGCATGTAGCCCTATGGGAGACAAAAGTTATCAGTGGTGAAAACAATGGACACTGGAAACCTCAAGTTTGGCCAAACAGGCCAAACTACTGAACAGGTGCAATAGTGACATGTCTGTTCTAGGGGGAACCAACTACTCTCTAATTGGACTGGAGGCTGATCTATGGGAGAGAATACATGTCTGGTACTGAAAACCTAACCAAAAGCTTATGGCAGGGGAGGTCATGAGCCTTGGGGGTATAAAGCCTGCTCTTGTCTGGTTAAATGCATATATTATGCTCACCAAACTGCCCAGTAAACACTACACGTAATGTTCATATTCATATGTTAATGCTACTCTCACTTTTGGTTAGAGAATCTTCTCTTTTCAGATGGCAGTGACCACTGAGATGACCCAAAAGACAACCTAGTGCTGAGAAGAAGGGACAGAGGAGTGTCCAGCACTGAAATATCTCTATCACACCCACCAAGGCTCAGGTCCATTGCGGAAGAGGTGGCAGAAAGAATGTAAGAGCCAAAGGAAGGGTACGACTTCTTACAATGCAACTGTCTGGACAGAAACTGGCCTCAATACCCATGACATCACAGTGCCTAGCAATACCCACACAAGACCCTCATAATAGGACAAAAAGATGATGACATCAAAATAAAGAGAGACTAACATAGAGAAGGAGGGGATATGATGGAGAGTGGAGTTGTGAAGGGGAAAGTGGGGGAGGAGAGGGAATTATCGTGGGTTATTGTATGTAAGTATAGAAGTTTTCAATAATAAAATCACACATTAAAAAAGTAGAAGATAAGGGACACTTGTCACACCTCATCCCTGTCAACAGTCAAACAAGTGCTTCTCACTCTGGTTTGCTCTTTCCTTTTCCTCCAGTTCCCTTCCCCTGCTACCAAAATGCAAAGAGCAGCACCGCACTGTGGGAGATGAGGAGCTGGCAAAGCCTCATCCTTAAAGGCTTCCACAGACCTCCATTACTGCATCCTCTTTGAGCTGAGCCTAGCAGAGCAGCTACTGCCATGAAGGATGGCGGGAGGTGGGCAGGGCCAAGCTGAGCTGGGTATGCAGGGCATATCTGGCAAAGGGTTGCCTGCAGGGTGGCATGCTCTGAGACTATAGATTTAGGTCAGAGCTGATGAAGGGAGGTGACAAGCTTTGGGGTGGAGCTGTCCATAAACCAGGTAAGAGGGGCACCTGTGAAGAGGACACGCTTGGGATTTGCCACTGTGCTGTACAGATGGGTGAGATCCCACATGGCCAAAGGGAAGGGCCTAGATCAACTGTGGCCTCTCAGGTTCTCAGATTTTCTGCCCCAGTGGCCCTGAGCTACCTCTAAGAGCCACCTAGCCCTCCACCTGGTCTGGACTGCTGACAAGCCTCAGGAGTAGATGTTGACCCCATCATCCACACCCCAGACTTGAGGGGCCATGGTGTGATAGCTTATTTTTAGGGGAGTAAGTCCATATGTCCACAGTCAGATTAGTACTGTTCCCCTGGCAGCTGGAGCACAGATCCATCTCTGCTCCCACAGCCCCTCTACCTGCCTCACTGGCAGCAGTAGGTGCATTCCATAATCTGACATTGCTGTCTCCATATAGTCACTGCTGTTCTTTAAAAAACAAAAAACAAAGCTGATGCATCCACCACAATCTCTACCACCTCCACACATGTAATGAGCAACTCCAACTCCAGGTCTTCTCTGCTCTTTCCCTAGATCAACACTCTCTTTCAAGTGTGATCTCCGTTGACAACTAACCTTTATAAACAATCCCCAGACATGTTTTCCCTAAGTTCCTTAACTAGTTACCTACTACTTGAAAGTTGTACCTGTGACCTTGACGGTGGACTTTCTCTAACATGAGACAAGCCCCCCTTCCAGCTGTGTGCTTCTCCAGTCCGGGTTGGCCCGTGAGGTCCATCAGTTACAAACTGATCGTGTTTCTGTGAAGCCGGCCCACAAAGGATTCCCCCTTCTTCTACATTTGCCCCTATAGTCTTCTTCTGCGTGGCATCATGGATACGACCTAACTTGCCCGGGGCGGCTAAAAGCACTGGCTCTCAGTTCAGATTCTGCCCAGCTTCTACCTCACCGTGCTGAACAGGACAAGTCAATCCACCTCTTTGTGGCACTTTCTGGTCAGACAACAATTTAAAGAGGATATGAGACGAGGTCTGGAAAATGGGGCTGGGGAGATGGCTCAGTGGTTAAAGGTGCTTGCTTGTTGGGGGCTATGAACCAAACCTCGGCCATGTTGACAGAAACCGCCATATAGCAAGTTAAGTTTCTATTTCCTCATCTAATGATCTATTACCAGAAACGAAGGAGCCGTTACGCCTGGGTGACAGCCTCTCCTAGTGCTGCCAGTAATTGATGAAGAAACAAAGAAATTGCATTTAGCCAGTAACCCTGTGATCTCTGGCCTGATTATGACTTCTTCCCCCACAACTCTATAAAAACCTATGTGTAAAAATAAACTTCGAGATCTTAACAAATACCTAGCTTGGTCTCCTTCTTGTGTCTGTTTGCCTTCTCTTATTCAGGTTAGCTTCTCCTTGAGTCCTTGTTCAAGTCCCCGCTGGCTGGGGCCCTTGCTTGCAAAGTCTGATGGCCTGGGTTCAATTCCCCAGAACTCATAGCAGCAGGAGGCCCTGGTGTGCCCATTCTCTCTCCCTCTCTCTACTTCCCTCCCTCCCTCTCCCTCCCTCTCCCTCCCTCCCCCTCTCTCTCTCTCCCTGTCTGGACAATGAATAGCATGTGAAGCACAGTGAGAGAGTAACACATTGGCTGTCACAAGTGTCAAAGGCTCTCTGGATGTCCATCTAGGAGTCTGTGGTAGGATCAGAGGTCACCACCCCACGTCCACATACTCAGCTCCTCATCTGCACGCACAGTGGCAGGCTCAGGCTGACCGCTGGGATGGGCATGTCTTGTGGTGGGGGTAGAGGCTGCAGCTAGGATAGGCAAGTGGGCTGGGGCCTGGCTCACCAGAGGACCCCCTAGGCAGACACATTGTAACGACTCCTGTGCCATTGTGCTTGAAGAGTTATCAAGGGGCACAGGGATGAGTGTGGTGTGATGCAGGGACATTATCTCCTACTGGGGGAGCCTGGGGTGTCCTTCACTGCTCTCATCCTCCCAGGGAGAGAAGGCAGGGTGATAGGAATTGGGTGGTGTTTTAAGACTGTTCTTACTTGCTGGTCTCTTTGAGTGGCACATCCTCAAAGCTCACCTTCCAATGTGCATTTGGAGACACTGAAATGGGGAGGGATCAGGTGGGCTCTGGATTATACCCTAAGGAGTCAGTGGCACCACTAAGGAGACTGCCAGATTCTAAATCCAGGGTTCTTGCACTAGAGTCCATTTGTAGAGCGGCCCAAAGCCTCCTTCCCAGCACTGCCTTGCAAAAGTACCAAGGGTACTCATGTTTCAAGCACCCCCTACCGGTATGTCCCAGAGATGCCCTGGTTTGGAAACCGTATGCTCAAAGGCCTCTGGAAGCTTCCTTCACACTGACAATGGGTTGGGAGTGGGAACGTGGGCCAATATTCATCTACAAAGTTCCCCAGTAGGATGACAGGAAAGCCAGCTCAAAGGAGTTTTGATACATGGCTTCCCACATGATTGCAGGCAGCTTAGAGTAGTTGAGAGTGCAGGCGGCAGACGCAAGTGGGGAGATCTGAAAGACACTGCAGATGCCGGTGCATTTAGGCAACTCTGAAAACTTGCTATGGTAGTTTGAACATATGTGTCCCATAGACTCCGGTGTTTTATTAAAGCTGGAAGAGGTGTTGCTGGGGGTGGATCCTGGAGTCCATTCCTAACGTGTGTTTAGAGGCAAATTTAAATTCCAGCCCAAGGGCAAGCAGCAAGGTTTGAGTTCTGGCTGTGCTTGCTCATGGTGCTGGCTGTGTGGTTGTTTCTCTCGGCTTGGATGCATGGAAGCAGCTTCTTCCACCATTGATAGACCTTCCCCTGGGTCTGTGAGCTTGAAATGAACCCCCTTCTTCCCATAAACCGTGCCTGGTTTGGATGCTCATCCCAGCAACATGAAGCTATTACGACACTTTCTACTTTCCTTTTCTCTGTGGGTTTCTCAGGATCTAAGGAATCATATGTCTTCCTTAGACGATCCTGAGAGGCTTTGGTGAAGAGCGAAAAAGTGCCCAGCACAGGCCTCAGGTTGGACAAGCCCTGAGGCTTTGAATCAAACTATAATGCAAATCACTCTGGAGTGCTTCATCACCTCTACCTCAGTTTCCCCACACTAACAAGGATCATAAGTACATACTGCATGGAATTTCTGGGAGGAGTAGACAGGCTATGCATTAGTTATCTATTGCTATGTAACAAATTGGCCCAAAATGTAGTGGCTCACAGTAACATTCATTTCTCTCAGGCATGCCTCAGCCAGTCCTCCACTTCACAAGCCTCCAATCAAAGTGTCCACTGACGCAGAGAAGTTATTTGAGTGCTGTACTGAGGCAGAAGGGCTGTGATTACTCAGGACCTGAACTCCTGGCTAGAGGCCCCTTGTGTTGCTGGCCATAGAGTGTCTCCCACACAGTGACAGCCTTCATCAAATCGTGTAAGACAAGAAGACAACATAAATAGTCACCCAGCTAGACAAAAGCCATCATGTTTAATAGTCAGATTGCAAGGGGGACATCGATGAGCTTTGCTGTATTCTGTTTGTTAGAAGCAAATGAAAACAACAAAAAAATACGGGCTCTGTCTATCCTGCTGCTCAGGGAGTCTATGACCACTCAGAACATTCCAGAAGCTTCTCTGCCCTAGTCTAGCTCACTAAAACCTGGGACCAAAGGAACATGTGGCCTTCCCTGCTTCTCATAACCTCTTTACCATTCATTCTTTCTGCTGGCTCCAGCTCTGTGCCAGGCCAAGGCTGGGCACTGGACATAAGATAACTCTGTCCCAGGCCACTAGGCAGGACTAAGGTGTACATGACCCAATCCTACCCCCTAACAGTGCCATCTCCTCAGAGCACTGAGCTCTGGGATCCCAGGCCTCCCCTCTCCTCCCAGCCCACTACCTAGACATCCTGAGACCCTCAGGAAGGAAACTTGTGATTACCACAGCAGACGCATTGGGAAGGAGGTCACTGCATCTTTGCTGGAGGATCACATCCTGGCAGACAAGGCACGCTCTACTCACACAGCTCAGGTCTTCACCTCAGAGCCATGATGGGAGCCCCTGGTCCACCTTTCTGACCTAGGCTCATCCGGAGCCCAGAGATTTTCCTGGGTGCAAGTCCACGGGGTCAGTGTCAGGATGAGAACAATGGAGAGAGGAGTCCCCATCACCTCTGAGGAAGGGTGGAGGCCAGTTGTCCTGGGTAGACTTCTTTTGGAGTCTGCTGTGGCTGTGAAGTAGCTTCTAATCTTGAGCTATTTCTGGCTCCCTAGCATCTGAGTGGGCCCAGGGGACACACCTGGCCAATAGAATATGGGTAGCCATCTGGCTGTCTGCTCCAGGGCTCACTTCTTCTCAGAACCCCAGGACCACAATGCAGATGACACCATGATGGATGAGAGAGCCTTGGTCCCTGCCTCACACCTGAAGGAAATCTCCTTGCAAGAGATGCTGCAAACCTAGGCTTTGCCTGGTAGAGAAATCAAGGCTTCTTGGGTGAAGCCAATGGGATGAGGGGCTGTTTGTTACAGCACCTCCCACAAACCAATACAGCCCAAACCCACGCTTCATCCTCCCGTCCACCAGGTGGGTGTGCGCCTTGGCTTCTCTGTGCCAGGCTCCATGCTGAGAAGAGGATCCGTCATGACGAAGACACACAGGCCCTGCCTGCAAGCTGCTCTTGACGAAGTTGGGGAAACTGCCAAGCAAAATGAACGGTGAACCAATAACAAGTATAACGGGTAAAAATTCTGTGAAGGAATGAGGCAGGGTGAAGGAGGACAGATGTCAAGCGTGAGGGGAAGATCCTAAAGAGAGGCAGGACAGGAGGAGGTGCCTGTGGAGGGCAGAGAAGCAGCCCCGAGCCTGAGACCACCTGCTCCCAGCCTTCAGCAACCATCGCATCATCCCAGCATCTAAGGAAAGGGCCTACCATGTTCTCTAGAAAAGCGTGTGCCGGTTGCTCTTTCCTGTGTGTGATGTGTCTGTGAGGGTCAGAGTCACCCTGGCAAACGCTGGACTCTCTGAAGAAGGTCCACTGCCCTTTTTTGGCTACCTATAGAGTATGACACTTGTGTGTGCTCCCACTGCCAGGCCAGGTTGCTCCATCTAAATGTGCCCACACAATAGCCTTGATACTGGTTTAAGCACAGAGTTCGGCTCCTTCCAGGCCCAAGGGTGGGGGTTCATAGGGGCTGGCAAAGCTACCCCTCGAGTGCTGTGGCTGTCCCAGGACATATCTGGGTCCAAGACAGTGTCAATTTGAGCCCTGCTGGTCTGAGTGCTGAACAGGGGCAGTCCAGTGCCTTTCTAGAAGAGGGAGAGGCTAGCTGAGGGAACATGCCCAGGTTGGGGTTGGAGCAGCTAGAAAAGCAGTATTTTCACTGGCTGTGGGGTGAATGGATTGCATCCATGCCCCCCTTTGGCCAGGTTCTAATTGTTACCCAAGTGGCCTTGGCCTTTCTATGAGACAAAGGCTCGGTCCCCCCTGCTGTGAGAAGTCTCTGTCCACCTGTGGGGGGCCTCCTCAAAGGACCCTGGAAAGCCCAGGGGCTCACAATTCTGAGCCCTTGGTACCTTTATACTCACTGCTTTCAAAAGGCAAGCTCTGAGCCAATCACTAAGTCTGCAGAATTCAAGTCACTGATTGGCCAACCCTGAGTCACATGTTTAATCTTAGCGCCAATAGTGAAGAGCAAGCTGGGAGGGGCAGAGCTCGGAAAGCTAATGAAGGATGGGGAGGGGGGTCTGAGCCAGTGAAGATGACACGATGTGCAGTGGCAGATGGGTGGGAACAAGACTCAACTGGGTTAATTTGGGGACCTTAAAAACGGGCCCTGAGGACTGGAGATGTGGCTTAGCAATTAAGGCGCTTGCCTGAGAAACCTAAGGACCAGGGTTCGATTTTCCAGGTCCCATGATAGCCAGATGCACACAAGGTGGCACATGCGTCTGGAGTTCGTTTGCAATGGCTAGAGGCTCTGGTGTGCTCGCTCCTCTCCCTCCCTCCCTCCCTCTCTCTCTCTCTCTCTCTCTCTCTTCCTCCCTCCCCACTTTCTCTCCTCTCTGTCTCAAATAAAAGATGAAAAACGGGTCTTGAGCCTGCACATGGCCTGGCACCCAGTGGTGACTCCGCAGCAGAGGGAGTGGAGTCCCCAGTAACGTAGCCGCATGCTGACGGCAGCAGAGCGCTCATCCGCCCTGAGGACAGAGCATTGCTGAGAAGGACGGAGACCCGCAGGGAGCCTCGACCGAGCTTTCCAGACACCTGCTTGACGCTGGACTCGGCTCGGGGTGCCCCCAGGCTCGCTGGCATGAAGAGACTCCGTGCTCACAGCAGGCAGCCTCCTGAATGACACTCTGCCTCTGCCTTTGGCAGCCAGCCGAGGCCACTTTCCCTTTTATCTCACTCTCAGAAGTTCTCTGAAGCTGGGCATTGGACTGCAGAGAGAAATGTGAGGAGACATTGTTTCAGGAAAAGAGAAACGAAGCCATCTGCCTCAGTCACTGGATTCACCAGCGCCGTGGTCATTGCCACCTACTGTGTGCTCCCTGGCAATGACGTGATCCTTCAGCTGCCATGGACCACAGGCCTCAGTGACTGCCCCATGATCTCCACCCAGAAGGGTTCCCCCTGGAGACTCACACCCTCCAAAACCCCTAGCAGCCAGGCCCTGCTCCTACAACCCACAACAGAGAGGCCGAGAAGTTTTCTGAAGAAAGTGGTCCTGTGGGCTGGGGCGGGGGCGGGGGGGGAGCTCAATTGGTAAAGTGCTCACCTCACAATCAGGAGGTCCTCAGTTCAATCCTGGCCATGGCAGTGAGTGCTTATGATGCCAGCACTGGGGAGGCAGAGACGGGGGATCCTGGGGGCTTGCTGGCCAGCCAGTCTAGACTTTTTGGCAAGTTCCAAGCCAAAGAGACACCCTGTCTCTAAAAGGTGGATAGTGCCTGAGGAACATCACTCAAGGTTGTTCAGGTTGTTCAAGCCTCCACATGCACCATGCATGTCACACACACTTGCACATCAGCACACCTGAGCATATGCGCACACCTGAACATACACACATGCACAAGTGTGTGTGCACATACACAAAAAAGTGATAATAAACTAGTACAGCCATTATGAAAATTGGGATGGAGGTAAATCAAAAGTTACAAATAGACCTTCCATACGACCCGGCTGTGCCACTCCTGAGCATATACCCTAAGGACTCCACAGTCCACTACAGAGATATGTGTACACCCATGCTTATTGAGGCTCTATTTTCTTTTTTTAAATTTATTTGTTTTATTGACAACTTCCATAATTGTAGACAATAACCCATGGTAATCCCCTCCCTCCCCTCACTTTACACTTTGAAACTCCACTGTCCATCATATCCCCTCCCCCTCTCAATCAGTCTCTCTTTTGTTTTGATGTCATCATCTTTTCCTCCTATTATGACGGTCTTGTGTAGGTAGTGTCAGGCACTGTGAGGCCATGGATATCCAGGCCATTTTGTGTCTGAAGGAGCATGTTGTAAGGAGTCCTACTCTTCCTTTGGTTCTTACATTCTTTCTGCCACCTCTTCCACAATAGATCCTAAGCCTTGGAAGATGTGATAGAGATATTGCAGTACTGAGCATTACACTGTCACTTCTTCTCAGCATCATGGTGCCTTCTGAGTCATCCCAAGGTAAACGCCACCTGAAAAGAGAAGCTTCTCTAACAAAAGTGAGAGTAGCAGTAATATATGAGTATGAACTTTAAGAAAAGTGCTTACTGGGAAGTTTGGTGAGCATAGTATATACATTTAGTCAGACACCAGCAGATATTACACCCCTAGGGCTCATAACTAACCCTGTTGTAGGATTTTGGTATCAGGGATGTGTTCCCTCCCATGCAGTTAGCCTCCACTCCAAGTTGAGAATGGTTGGTTTCCCCCATAACAGACATGCCACTATTGCACCCACTGGCTCATTTGGCCTGGCTACCCAAATTTAAGGATTGCAGCGTCCACTTTTGTTTATCTCTGCTGTTGATTTCTCTCTCTCCCATGGAGCTGTGTGCAGCATAATTTTTTCCATCTTTCTGTCCACTGGCCTACATGGAGGAGGTTATCAGCTCAGTTTCAGCAGGATTTCTCAGTGGCCTTGCAGCCCAGGTATATGGAGTCTTCAGCAATAGGGTCTTACCATCTATTCCTTGTGGGAAACCAAGAGCCTAGGCAATGGCCTAAAATGTTTTGGGGGCATCAGGGACCTCCCTGGCCAACAACTCACTGGAAGGTGTCCCATTCCTGGCACTGAAAGTATTACCATCTATTCCTGGTGGGAACCCAAGAGTGAGGCTCTATTTTCAATAGCAAATAATTGGAATCAGCCAGATGCCCAATGACAGATGTGTGGATCATGAAAATGTGGTACACAGGCACAATGGCATTCTATGTAGCACTATAGAAAAATAGAATTTGTGAGAAAATGGATGGATCTAGAAAGAACCATACTAAGTACAGTAACACAGAAAGAAAAAACCACCTGTTCACTCTGATATGCAGGTCTTAGTGTATAAAATCTGCAAGTATGTATAACAGAGGCAGGGGGCAAATGGGCACTAAACCTGGAAGACAGAACCATAAGCATAGGTGAATATAAAGAGAGGAGCTAGAGGAGTGGAGCAGGAAGGGCAAAAGAATGGATATGATGCAGGGAAGAGAGAAAGTGAGGGCAAGAGAAGGGGAAGGATATGAGGGGAAGGATGGGAGCAAACAAAAATAAATGTACTTGAAAGATGCCAGCATGAATGATACCTACATTTTTAAAATATTTTATTTATTTATTTATTTGACAGAAAGAGAGAGAGAGAGAGAGAATGTGTTCCAGGGCCTCCAGCCACTGCAAACAAACTCCAGACGCATGTGCCACCTTGTGCATCTGGCTAACCTGAGTCCCAGGAAATCAAACCTGGGTCCTTTGACTTTGCAGGCAAACGCCTTAACTGCTAAGCCATCCCTCCAGCCCGATACCTACATTTTTGAAAGCAAAATAAAAACACATAAATAATTTTAAGAATCATTTTTGACTACTTGGGAAGAGAGGCTCTCAAACGGTCCTAGTAAGTAATATAATTATCAGTATTAATTTGATACTAAAATGCAAACACAACATGCAGAGGAGAGAGTGATCACGTCGGCATGAACAGGAGCGAACTGAAGCCCACAGGAACTTGGGACGCTGTGCCCCTGCCCGCTGGGCTCCTTCCGCGCAGGCCTTCCCTTTTGGAGGGGCCAGCAGTGAGCTTTCCGGGGTACTGATTGGGACCACAGCCCCTGGTCCTGGGGTGGAACTGTGACAGGCTCCCCGTGAAATGACAGCAATGCAGCCATTGGCGCTGCGAGCAAGCTGCTGTCCTAGACAGGCCTTTACCATGAAACCTCGCGGTCCTTACTGCGCTCCGGCCTGCCTGTCTCCCCGGGAGGTTGGGGGGAGCAGACTGCAGCGCTGCCTCGGAACTCTGCTGGCCGCCGTGGGCTTGTCAGAGAGGCAGGGTTCTTGGGGTGCCCCTCTTTGTTCCTGAACTACCAGAATGTGGGACCCATGAATCCTATTTGGGAAACACTGGTCTTGGTCATGGGAGTCCCAGCCTCACAAGGTGTGAGCTGTGCACTGGGCTGGGATTTGGGGGTGTCAATTACTCAGCATAGGGTGGTGATGCTGTAGCCTCGTGTTCTGCTCAGCAGATCTGGGGAAGCCATGTGTCCCAAGGGTCCCCAGGCTTCTCCCTTGCAGTTCATTTCCTGGCTTGTGGAGGTGTGTGTGGTGTCTGTGTACATGCATGGGTCTCTGTATGCATATGGGAGGATGCATGTACACGTGTGAATACATGTGGAGGCCGGAGGTCAACACTGGATGTCTTCCTCAGCTACTCTCCACATTAATTTTTTTAAATATTTTTATCTATTTACTTGTGAACAGAGAGAAACAGAGGTAGAGGGAATGGGTGTGCCAGGGCCTCTAGCCCCTATAGATGACCTCCAGGCGCACGTACCACTGGGCATCAGTACTGGGGAGTTGAATTCAGGTCGTTAGGCTTTGCAGGCAAAGTTCTTAGCCACTGAGCCATCTCTCCACCTCCACATTAATTTTTATGATATTTTTATTTGCAAGGAGAGAGAAAGAGTGAGCGAGCACCAGGGCCTCTTGCCACTTCAGATGCATGAGCCACTTTGTACATCTGGCCCTTTGTGTATTCAGGGGAATCAAACCCTGGCCAGCAGGCTTTGCAAGCAAGAGCATTTAATTACTGAGCCATGTCCTCAACCCCACATTAATTTTTGAGATAGAGTCTTGCACTGAACCTGCAACTCACCCAATTGGCTGGACTACCTAAGCAGTAAGCCTTAGAGATCCTCCCATCTCTTTCCCCAGCACTGGGATTATAGACATGTGCTACCACACCTAGGTCTAACATTGGCGCTGGATTCAAATGCAGGTTCTTATGTTTGTATAGCAAGCACATTACCTACTGAGCCACCCTCCAGCCCCTATCCATTGCTGTTGTTTACTTAGATGTTGTCACTTTCTTAAGGGTCTCCGGCACCCTTCCCCTGCTGTCATCTCTGCTGATCTCTGCTTGGTGTCCTCCCTTCTGGAATGCCAGGGGCAGGTGAAGGTCTTCTTCTGCGCGGTCTGTGGGCAGGCAGGGAGGGGAGGAGGCTGGCTTGGTTCCTGGACTTGGGCAACAGGTGCAGAGAAATAACAGGGCCGACATGCAGGCTGTACAGGAGCAGGTTTGGAAGGTGCGGGTGAGCACTCACTTAGGTAACACAGGAGGCACTGGAAGGACGGCAGCTACTCTGAATCTGGAACAACCAGGTGTGGGGACGCACTGCTCACCACCCACGGCCTCAGGCTGAGCACAGTGCAGGGTGGACGCATCAGGAAGCTCCGGGTCCCAGAGTCAGTGTGTGCAGTGACTTCTCTTCTCGCTCCTCCCTGGCCACACCTGGAGGCGTGCAGAATATCACTCCTGAGGACACTGCTCTCCTTCCATCACCTCCATGGAGAGATTGCCCAGCAAAGGAAAGCACTGGTGGTGGGAGGAGAGGCGGGAGACAGAGATGGCTCAGGGAGTGAAGCGCGCTTCCTCCACAAGCATGAGGGCCTGGCGGACCCGAGACTGCCTGAGGTCAAATCCCCAGGACCCATGTAAAACAGGTGGGTACACATGCACCTCTAACTCCAGTCCAGCCTGGGAGAGGAGACCAGAGAATCCTCAGAATCCCACCAGCTCCCAAAGCATTAAAAAAAAAAAAAACTGTGGGGCTGGAGAGATGGCTTAGCCGTTAAGCGCTTGCCTGTGAAGCCTAAGGACCCCGGTTCGAGGCTCGGTTCCCCGGGTCCCACATTAGCCAGATGCACAAGGTGGCGCACGCATCTGGAGTTCGTTTGCAGAGGCTGGAAGCCCTGGCGTGCCCATTCTCTCTCTCTCCCTCTATCTGTCTTTCTCCCTATGTCTGTCACTCTCAAAAAAATAAATTTTAAAAAAATGAACAAACAAACAAAAAAAGACTCTGGCTCAAACCGAGACAAGGTGGAAGAGCGATGGAGTAGGACACCCCATGTGCACTCAGGCCGTCATAGGTGAGCACGTGGGGCCTGCAAGGACACGTGCACATGCACGCAGCACAGAGACACATATACACTCACACATATACACACAGAGATGCTCAGATGCACACACATTCACACACATACAACACACACATTACATCAAACACTGCGCACACACAAGCAAAAATAAGAAAAGAAGCCAGGTGTGATGGTGCATGCCTTTAGTCCCAGCACTCTGGAGTCAGAGGGAAGAGGATCACTGTGAGTTCAAGGCCACCCTGAGACTACATATTGAATTCCAGGTCAGCCTGGCCTAAAGTAAGACCTTACCTCGGAAAAAGAAGAAGAAGGAGGAGGAGGAGAAGAATAGAAAGAAAGAAAGAAAGAAAGAAAGAAAGAAAGAAAGAAAGGAAGGAAGGAAGGAAGGAAGGAAGGAAGGAAGGAAGGAAGGAAGGAAGGAAGGAAGGAAGGAAGGAAAGAAAGAAAGAAAGGAAAAGAAAACGAACGCAGTCATATTTATGCAGATGCTGGGAACTGAAGCAGATGGTTCTCTTTCCCTTTCCATCAGAGCCGTGGGGAGCCCGTGGGCATCCAGCTCTGAGGTTCTAGGAGTGCAGCCATTAGGGGGCAACCTTGGACCAGCAAATCGCACTCTGAGGCACTGGAGTTTGAGGGGCAGGGAAGGAAGGGGTGGTGCTTCTGGACCTGCCCCCCCCCCCCACTCCTGCCACTAACAGCCCCACTGTGATCATGATTTTCAGGATAACAAGCCTATAAAACCAGGATCACCTGGGATGGAAAGCTGGCTTGACAGGGCTTCCCAAGCTGCCTCCCTCTGGGCTATGTTTTGGTTGGGGCAAGGTGATTGACGTGTTTCAAAACCCCACCCATGGCACGCTGAGGCCTAAAAGAAAAGACCATACCTCTGATAAAGGTATTATATCTAGGATATAGGAAGAGCCCCCAGAAATCAATAATCATAGGATAAAGTTCAGTATAAAAGGTCTTCTTTGAATAGACGTTTCACGTGGAGGAGAGAGGGGTGACAAGCACACAAAGAAATGTTCCACACTGCTAGCTATTAAGGAAATGCAAAACTAAGCTGCAGTGGCAGGAGGGGTACATAAGGGACAATGTCATGCGCTGGTAAGGGGGAACAGCGGCCACAGCGTTCTCCACTGCCGCTGGGACCGCGGAGATACTTGGGGGCACAGTGTTGCACCTTTCTATGAAGTTCAGGATCACCATGTGACCTGTGTGTCCATCACCACTGACCCAGCAGAGAAGACAGGTGTGCGCCTGCAGAGGTTCATGCACACATGGTCCTGGCAACTTTACAATAGCCATAAACTGGAATCACTCAGACTAGCCTGTAACGGGTGACTGCATTTCTAAGACTTGGTAGGTCATACAGCGAAATGCTTCCGCAATGAAGGGAGTGAGATAGGACCGGGAGAGGAGGCAGCGGGGTCAGCAGGAGAGCAGGCGAGCATGAGCCTGCAGACCCGGAGCCCAGGGCCAGGAGCCCACACCGTCCTGCAGCGTGGCCCAGCGTGGCACATGGAGGACGTTCCAGGGAAAGTCCAGCCCACATCGCAGGGCTCTTGAATGCCAGGCTCAGGCAGGGAGCCAGGACACAGGGGGCCATGACAGGTAGCAATTAAACGGCCCTTTGAGCATGATCTGTCTAGACAGCGAGGGGAGGGAGGATTGGAGCTGGCCACCATGCAGCTAAGCCAGGCTGGCATGGAGCCCCACCCAGGAGGAGGCCCCATAGAGCCATTAGAGGATGGAAGACCCCAGAGGATAACTACCACAACCGATGCCTCCTTCCCACAATTTTCCCCATTGCAATGTTCTGCCTCAGCTCTGCCATAGAGCCCTTGTCCTGGGCTCACCTTACCCCTCACTGTGGCCAATTGATTTAAACTTTCTGTCATCTGTAATGGTTTATAAAACCGTACAAACTGGACAGTGCCTCTTCAGACTCCAAGTGCAGGAGGCAAAAAGAAGTTCCCAGGAAGCCTGTGAGGTTATTGACCTGATAAGAACCCTGGTTCCCTCCTGTGCTGTTACGAGTTGATTACATGGTACTTACACACGTCCCTTTATAATAAATCCACGTTTAATTAACGCTATGGCCTGATTCGGGGTGAATGATGAGCTGTGTGACATCAGGGAGGAGGAAGGTGTAATGAGTGGAACCCTTTCCAGCTGCAGCCACCCTGCGGCTCCTCCGCCCACTCCCACGACCTGAAGACCCTGGACTGTCCCCTACCAGCGCCGTCTGTGCTGCAGGCGAGTAACAACCAAACCTCGGGGATGCGGTCTCTTCCTCCACAGTGATCCCATGGACAACACGGTCACTCATTCACTGAGCACCTACTGTGTGCAGCCAGCTCACAGTCATTTATTCATTGAGCACCTACTGTGTGCAGCCACCAGCTCAGAGTCATTCACTGAGCACTGAGAAACTAATGTGTGCCACCACCTCACATAGTTATTCATTCACTGAGTATCCACTGTGTGCAGTCCACTCACATAGTCATTCACTGTGTACCTACTGTGTGCCTGACCCTATGCTATGAGGCAGAACAGTAAAGGCAGGTGAGGTACCCATGTCTGTGGGGCTGTCATTCAGTAGAAGAAGCGGGGGTGGGAGTTAATGATGAACCGTAATAACGTACAACAGTGTGCAAGGAGGCTTGGGCCATGGAGAAAACCAGCACGCACTGGAACAGAACCTGCCTCATCCCTGACCCCCATGAGCCTCCCACGCAAAGGTCCCATTCGCAGCTGATGACACCAAGGCTGAGGAAGGTACCTGTCTTCAGGGGAGATGGGGCACCCTTCCTAAGAACAAGGTTTTCTCAAGGGGCATGTCACCTACAACAAAACCACAGAGTAGGCATACCCGTGCTTTGCTCTTTGGGTGGGTAGACTTGGTCTGAATTCTGCCTCCTCCCCTGCCTTGCTGAGAGTCTGGTGTGTTTCGTGCATCCCTTGTGCCTCAGTTTCTTCCTCTGTAAAATGGGAGTAATGACCTCTGCCTCAGAGGCTTTTGTGTTGTCAAATAAGGGAAGAATGAAAGGAGGGTGTGAGTGCTGTTGAACATCTCCGCGTGTTCTGCAGACCATGGGGTGCTAAGGTCTATCCCATGCATAGGAGGACAGGCTTAACCCCAGGTAGAGTTCCAGAAGTTTCTTCTCATCTCCAGGAATCTGGGGGAAGGGAGAGGCTGTCTCCCTTCCCATACTGTGATCCCTGCTGGTCAGCCTTCTATGGTACCTCATGCATCTCAGTTTCCTCCCTTTTAAATTGGAGCATAGTGCCTCTGAAGGTGGTGAGAAGAACTGAGGGCATAGTTTGTGTGCCAGGGTACCTGGCCAAGGCTTGTACCTTGGGTGATCTACAGTTGCTGCCTGACCCTCTGTAACACAGGAGCACTTTTCTTTCACCTAAACCAGATCCCTGTGGGGCTGAGCTAGCTTCAGGAAATGCCCCCTCTACCAAGGCAGGTCAAGGATTTTTCCTGTCATTCTCACCAGCTCCTGGGATCCATAGTCATAAGCATTTGCTTGGAGTGAAGACAGGCTCCCCACACTACATTAGGGACGTGGGGTAGGTCAAGACCACTTCATTCCCCAATGCATTCAATGCATTTATGTAAAATTAATTGCCTCAGCTGTTCTCTGCATCCTTTAATTGCAAAACCAATTAACCTTAAAGCACTCAGCTGTGGCCAAGAAAGGGAAGACAAGGCCCAGTCTGGCTTCATGGGCCCTGTCTTTCATAGTGGCTCACAGCAGTCCCAGCAGCTCTCACCTGCTGGCCAAGGGCCCCCTGTGGGACGAGACACGTACTCAGGAGATGGGCGCGTCGTTCCGTTCCACGAGGTTAGGTCCTGGGTTGGGTCTGGGCTGTAGCCTCCTAGCACAAGAATGCCTAGTCCATGGGCCAGGTGGACGAGTGAACAGAGATGGTATTAGGAGTGACCTAATAGCAACCCCTCACACGCTCTGACCCTGCACTGTATCTTCAAAGTCTTGCCCTTGACTGCCTGGTGGGGATACATCTTTGCTCATGTTCTTTCTTCTCAATTCCACAGGGTATTCCTACCATGGCTGCCCCTGTGTTCCCAAAACCTTGAACACGCCTGGCACATGATAGGTACTCAATGTGGATGAGTAGAAAGGACCAATGACCAAGTGGGTGGGTGGGTGGATGGGTGTGTAGATGGATGCATGGAAGGAAGGAAGGATTTCAGCTCCATGTAGGACAGAATCCAGGTCCCAGAACAAAGCCACTCATGTGGCTTGAGTAGTGCAGGAGCAGGTAGCTAGCTCTTCACTGCCCAGGCCAAGCACTGGAAAACACTGGGAAGCAGCAAAAGCTGGTGTCCTGCCAGCTCACTGCTAAGCCCCCCAAGAGTCCAGCATAGCCCAGGCCTTGTAAGAATTTTGACCAGCCACCCCTTGGCATCTCTTCCTGTCCCTTCTTCCCGGGGAGCTGAGCGTGCTTTCTCGGGGGCCAGCGGCCGTGGCCTCTGTCACGTGTGTGCAGGGTGAAGCCGATGGCTACAACCGACAGACAGACAGACAGCTCGTCCTCTTATGACTCGGTCTTCTCCTTTCCTGAGGCTCCAGAGTGTGGAGAATGGGGAGGACGCAGGTTTGTCAAGGGTATGTCGCACGTGGAGCCCACTGACAATGCTGGCTCCAGAGCCCATGAGTGTGCCAGGGACTGGCTGGCAGCCACAAGAAGGAGAAAGAGTACTGCTGGAACAGAGGTGCCAGCCTGGTTGGTATATCTGAACGCAGGTGCCAGCATGGACCAGAAGCAATAGGCCAGCACGAGGCACAGCGGGGAGAGGAAGTGGGGGAGATGAGACATGAATTCCTCTTTCTCCTTCCTAGAAGCCTCCTCCCCTGCTCCCCGCAGGCAGGTGTTTCACAGAATATGTTGAACCTACAACACAAGCAGCTGGTGCCTATGTGACTTAGATGCAGGAAGAGCCGGTACAGAGCCTGCCCACAACCCACCTGTCACTCCTGTGAGTCAGGAGAAAGGCGGGCTGTGGAGCAAGTGGGCAGCTGCTATCTGTGCTTTGCAAACAATCCCACAATGCCTAGATGACCTGAAAAGGCAGTGCAAAGCTCGCCTTCTGAGAGTGCTTGGGTGATGGAGCCTGCACCCCTCCAGCCTGGTGTCTGCCTTCCTCTGAAGGCGATGGACAGACAAGCAGGTAGCTCTCATGAGCTTAGAGTTGGTGACAGGCAGCCACTAGCTAGCTGCCCACCTTATGCTGCCTCAGAAGAGGGGTACCAATGCTCTGCGGGGGGGACAGACTCTGGCCAGTGGGAGCCTCCAGAGGGACTGAGCGGACCTGAGCTAAGAACTTCCCATGAGATCCAGTCATCCAAGACATGGCCCCAGCAGCTCGGTCAAGCATGCAGAGGCCTCAGAGTGGGTCTCAAGGCTGTGCCTGCCAGTCCCCAGCCTAACCATTGATATAGTCCAGGGAGGAGCACCGAAGGCTCAGTCCACAGACCTGGTCCAACCGGTCCTGACACATCCACATTCTCAAGAAAGGTCCCCAACATTCTTTCACTGCGCTCCTCCCCTCTCCAGCCCACCCGACCTCTTCTCCAGCCAGGCAGAACAAGAAAGGACCTCCACGTGATTTCAGAGGTTTCCAGACCTCTCACAACTGAGCGGCCCCGGGCAAGCCATTTCACCTCTCTGTGCTCATCTGCACAACAGGGACTGAGAGGTTTCGCATGGCAAGTGGTCATGAAGCTACATGACCTCACGGGTCTCCCGGGCACGCACTAGGGGCTTGGGGCATAGCATGTGGATCTTGTTTCATGAGCTCTGCCACCGCCGTCATCGCAGTCATCATCTTTCTCTCTGCACGCACTGGGGTGCTAAGTTAGCGCTCTTCCCCATTAGATCATCAGCATTCCCATGCCACTGAAAATTCCTCAAAAGCCTGGTGTCAATGGCTCCATAATTACTGCTCCTTGATTCACCCACTGTCCTCTGCTATCTCACACTTGGGCAGGCTGGGGGGTGGGGGAGTTGTGAAGTCTTCCTCGCACACATCAGCTGTGGTGAACATTCTGTGCTTAGTTTGACTATGTTCCCGCCCAAGTCCACAGGTGGGATTATATCATGGCATGGGTAGAGGCCTTTTGACACCCATCTGGTTTCTCAGAGTTGCCCCATCATGTCCTGCAGCAGCCCAGGGGGCTACCCGTCTCCCACCAGAGCCCAGGCGCCAGCCTCACGGGGTGGGGCCCCCAGGCTCCCATCCAGAAGCATACAAGTCTCGCAGGAGTGCCAGAGAGGCTGGGTGATCTGGGCAGAGCCCTGACCTTCAGCGACCCGTTCCCACTCACTGCGCCTGGGATTTTTCATCTAGAAAATCAGGCAAAATAACAGTCTCTATTTTCTGAGGTTGTCATGGAAACAAAAGGACAGAATGTGTGCTCAGCCCTGAATGCAGGGTGCACATTACCATACGCAGGCAAAGGAGACAGCCCAGATTTTGACACTCAAGCAACTGAAGACCCAAATTTCTGTGATTTTGATAACCGAAGCCTCAGATTCAATGATCCAATCTTACTGAGAAGATAAGTGTGAACTAAAGTTCCCAGTAAATCACTATATCTCCTGCACCTACTTCCAGCAAGGCTGAATGGTCTGATGAAGATCCTGTGACCACAAAAAGATGGAATGTTGCAGGATCAGAGCCAAATTACCTTGGGCTACCTTTAGCCCCTTACTAGCCATTTATTGCCCACCTCTGTGTCTGAACTAACACCTTGGTGAGTATGAGTTGATCAGGTGTAATTCCTTTTGGAACGTAACAACAGACCCCAGCTTCCACCAACCCAAGGACTAAGAATGTCATCAGATGGCATCTGAGGACTAGGGTGGAGATTCCCCCCCCCCCCACCGCTGTAACCCGCCTACCTGATGGTCAGCCAATGTATTTGAAAAATACCTTGATTTATGACTTTCTTTTGTTCTGTAACTATAAAACCTTCATGAAATTATTAACACAGTGGAACATGGAATTTAGGATAACCTAAATCTGTGTTCCCAGGCCATGGTCACTCATATTTGGCTCCAGAATAAACCATCACTTATCCCCTTTGCAATGAGAGCTGTGTCTTTTGCATTGACATAGACTTCATAGGCGCTGGGTTTCTCTATGCTCCAGGCCTGGGGCTCTGCAAGGACCTAGCGCCATGGGTTTTTCAATGCCCTCGTTGCTCTCTGCAGCACGGTCCCACCAGGGCTGTCCTTGTGCCCCAGTGTGCACTTTGCTGCCCAGTCCTCCTTATTCACACCAACTTGAGGACTCCCTTTGTCCCTTTCGCCCCAGTCCAGCTTTGGTGCACCCTGCCTTCGACACCCTCTGTCCTCGGGTTCCTGCACTGGACCCTGCACTCCTCACCATCAAACCCATCCCACTGCCTGGCTCTCTATTCTGGGTTCTAAACCCATCTTCAAGGTCAAGGTCAGAAGTAGAACTCCCAGGAGGCTTCCTGCTCCACCCAGTGAGTGAATGACCAGTTCTGCTGGAGCACGTGTGACTTGGCCATGGGTACTGCTTAGCACAGCCTGGTGACCCAGCTACCAAGAGAAGAGACGTCTACTTCCCACGCTACATGATTCCTGGCCTCCTTCCAAGATGCCTTGGCTGGGTCCCAAAGTTGCTGGTGGTGCTGATCCATCTCCTCCCTTTACCTTGCTTTATGAGCTCCTGGCACATTGGTACCTACTATGGCATATTGAGTCCCCACCATAAAGGAAACCCTGACCGTCTACGTCATGATGTTTGTCAATATAGGCTGTGAAATGAAGTTCCCAGAAAGTGCTACATTTGCCTCAGATAAGGCTGAATGGACCAACAGATCTCCTATAGAGATGCAATGTTGCAGGATCAGAGCCAAATTACCTTGGGCTACTTGTAGCACCTCAACAGCCATTTATTGCCCCCACCTCTGTCTGAATTAACATCCTGGTGACTCTCAGTTAATCTGGTGAAATCCTTATTAATATGCAAGAGCAGAACAGAGCCCAGCTTCCACCAACCCAAGGGTTAGCAATACCATCATGCAGCATCTGAGGCCTATAGTGCAGACTCTCCCCACACCACCACACACACACACTTTGCTAAAACCCAACTACCCGATAGTCAGCCAATGCATTTGTAAGTGCCTAGATTTATGACTTTATTTTATTCTGTAACTATAAGACCTTCATGAAATTGTTAATGCCTTGGAACATGGAATTGAGGTAACCTAAATCTGTGTTCCTGGGCCATGGTCACTCATATTTGGCTGCAGAATAAACTATCTCTTATCCTCTTAAAGGTGAGAGCTGTGACAAGGCCACTGTGCTTTGAATATCCGTGTCCTCTCGATAGTCCATGGCGACAATCCCCCTTGGGGTGGTATCTGGGGAAGTGATGAAGTCTGGAAGGGATGAGTCTTAGAAGAGGGCTGGGAGATGGCTCGGTGTATAGTGCACCTGCCACATAAGCGTGAGAAACGAGATCAGATTCCCCAGCACCCCCATGAACACTGGGTGGGCTTGTCATTCCAGCACCCAGGAGGTGGAGACAGGATCCTCTGGAGCAAGCTGGCTGGCTAGATTATCCAAATCGGCAAGCTCTGGGCTCATGTGAGAGACCCTGACCCAGTCAGGAAAGTGGAGAGCAATCAAGGAAGATACCTGGTGTCAGCCTCTGGCCTCCACACATGCGTGTACATGTGCACATGACTCTGGCCATGAACATGCACATAGGCACACACGTACACATGCAGGCAGGTGGGCAAGAAGGAAGGAAAGAGGGCGGGAGGGGGAGGGAGGGAGAGGGGCAGGAGGGAGGGCACTGGCTCAAGCCCCCTTTGCCCTCTGCCTTCCAGCAATGAGAAGCTGCCGCAAGAAGGTGCTGGCGATGGGGCCGCCTCACCCACCCCAGCTGTCACCACATCTCACACTGCCAACCTCCAGAACCACAAGACTCAGATGTCTGTCCTTCCAGCGTCTGCTCTGCAGTGTCCTGTTGTGATCCACATCTCCCCTGGATCCCCTTGTCTCCCTCCTCCCTGAGGGGCTCACCCACACCCAGGGGAGCACTCAACATCCACATGCTCATGGTCCAGTTCTATGTCTCCCAACAGCTCTTCTTCTGAGCTGTGATTCATCATCAGGGACTCTGATGTGCTCCGTGGGTCCCCAGAGCAGGACTCACAGAGCTGAAGTGGATGGGCCATGCCACCTCCTGGGCCTCTTGGTCCAGGGCATCTACAGCCATTGCCCTCTGTGTGGCCATGGCCTCTCCACTGGACATGTTCAAAGCCTAGGCTTCCTCTCCCCATCAAGCAGCCCCTCAGCACTGACCCCGTGGTGTCCGCATTGCCCGGGCTTCTGCTCACCTGAATCAGAGACCTGGCTTTCCAGATCTTTATAAAAATGTGTCGGACCAGATTGAAGAATAGAGCATTTGGGATTTGTGGCAGTATGAATGTATGTCCCCCATAGACTAAGGTGTTAAATTAAACTTGTAACTTAGGTTTGTAGCCACCTGGCTGGAGAACAAATGACTGGGTGCAGATCCTAGGGTCCAACCCAAAGGTGTGTTTGGGGGCAGATCTGAATTCCAGCCTAAAGGTCTGCAGAGAGGTCTAAGCTCTGACAGGTCCCTGCTGCTTGTTGATGTTTGCTGGCTAGGGATTTTTTTCTTTCTTAAATTCTGTTTGAATTTATGAATGGGAGCCAGATTCTTCCACCATTGATGGATTTTCTGCTGGATTTGTGAGTTTGAAATAAAATCCTTTCTCCCCAAAACTGTATCTTACTTGGATGTTCATCCCAGCAACATGAATCTGTCTACAACAGGATTTAACAAGTCTTAATTGTGACTTTTAACATACAGTTGCTGGCCTTTGACCTCACAGACCAGTCTCCTGTGCTTGGCTTGAATTTTCAGCCCCACATTCACAGTCATTTGACAGTGAATCATGATTATGGCCACAGACTACTGGCGCGCAACAATCAGAGACATGAGAGAGATGTGCGCACTGCCTCCTGGGACTCACATGCCAGCAGACACGCGAGTGCACATGAGATGTTTGTCATGACTGTATCCGATAATGGCTAAGAAAGATGGTCCTGTAGGACAGGGCTAGAGATGCTCAGACAGGGGAGCTGGAACACTTCCAAGTCTAGGAAGCCCCTGCCGCTCACAGTAGCAGCTCTGCCTTCTTTCCCTCTCTTAAGCAATATAATAAAGTCTTTCTAAACCTCACCCTCTGTGGTCTGCGAATTTCTTTCTTTGATTTCACGAGAAAAGAACTTAGAGGCCACTGATTTGCCAGAAGTTATGTGTGATCGTGAATGTCTTGGCACCCTGACTCTTAAATTACATCCCAACCAAGAGTTGGGTAAAGCTCTATCGCTGGCAAAGATGCCCAAGATTCCTGTAGCACCAAGGACTCCCAAATCACAGCCCGGGGCACCTTGGGGTGTGGCATGTCACAACTGTGGAAAGGAGAAAAGAGAGACAGCTATTTTAAAATTTAACAAGTCCTGTTAAGAACAGGGACAGGAGGCTCAGGATCCTGGTTGCAGGTCACAGGAGCCACTAACCAGCAGTCCTCCCTGGTAGGGTGAGAAGACTCACCCTGCTGATCCTGGGAGTCTGGAAGCCAGAGCCCAGGCCTCAGCCTTGACCACCCATGAAGGGAAGGCCATCTGGCCAGATAGGAATTGAGCAAAGCCACTGCAGTGCCCACCGCCAAACTCCTGCCAGGGCCACCTCAGCACCACGGGGATTTACAGCTAAGGACATAGAAGAAGGAAACAGCAGGGGAAAGACAAGCTTTTCCTTCTATTGGACCTTTCCCAACCCCTGCCCCCACCCCCGACAGGAAGCCCCATAGACTGATTTCGGCAGTCAGTCTCTATCCTATCCACTGCATCCCGCTGGAGGTCTGCCATCTGTACCTTCTCTGGGATGTGTTGGGATCAGTCCTGAAGCCTGAGCTCACCCCCATTTGGCCTTTCTCACAACTCCACTGAAAATAGTATTTCCATCCAGCCAGAAGCCAAGGTGTTGTGTAGACTACTAGCTCCTAACCTTTCACCTCCTCCCAAGAACTCTGGAATCATCGAGCCCTGCCTGGCTGACTGCTCCCTGCTCGGTTCTTCCCACGCCCTTCTCACCCCAGGCCTCCTTCCATTCCTTCCCACCCAGGGCCCTTGAAGAAACTCTCCTGCTCCCTAGATCTCTCCACTCCCCTCCTGGCTTTCATGTCTCAGTATCAGCTCCGGAGAACCTATTTCCCAGTCAGCCCCTCATTGTCTTCCCGCCCAGCCTCCTGTGCACGGTGCGTTTGCCGGTCCTGACACAGGCTGTGAGATTTTCCCTTGAAGGGCTTTGTTTACTGCTGACTTTGACTTTGACATTGGAGGCGCTTTGTCTCACGTGCTTGCATCTCAATTCTCCCTTCCAAGACCTAACCAGGCCCGACCCTGCTTTGCTTCCAAGAAAAGATGAGATTGGGAACACTTGGGATGGGATGGCCACAGATGTGCGTGTCATCTATGAAAGGGTTTAATGAGGCTGGGGGTTCCAGCAAGCACCGAATGAGCCACAGAAGTTACAGGGACAAGCTGGCCCTGGAACAGGCTTTTAACAACAGAGGCAATTCTTTGGGGTTGTAAATAACTTTCCAAACCACAGCCTGACAAGGTCACCTGCTGCATAGGAACCATTGCCCCAAACCAAGCAAACAGGCCTAGGATTAAGAACTAGTGAAGTCAGGCTGGAGGGATGGCTTAGTGGTTAAGGCGTTTGCCTGCAAAGCCAAAGGATTCAGGTACGATTCCCCAAGATCCATGTTAGCCAGATGCACAAGGGGGCGCACACATCTGGAGTTCATTTGCAGTGGCTGGAGGCTGCGGCCATGCCCACGAGCCCATTCTCTCTCTCTCCCTCCCTCCTCTTTCTCTGTCAAATAAATACATAAATATAAAATAGTACAAAAAAAGAACTAGTCAAGTCAAACCTAAGAGTCGTATCTGGGAAAACAGCTCTGTTCCATTTGTACTTTTTTTCCCCCCAACTCTCTGGTCTGCTGCCCCTTCTCTTCAAACACCCAGCTCAGCTGTGGCCGAGCATGGCAGCGTCAAACCCACAGAACGGGGCTCCCGGTCGGGTCCTTCCCACTATGATCTCCAATAAAGAGCAGCCTGTTATTGAGGTCGTATATTCTCTCTCTATTTTTGCACGGCCCTGGTTGGTCTCTGCTCAAATTCTCGTCCAACAATCCACACACCCAGTCAGTGTACACTGTCACACAGTAAGTGCCCAGCAAAGGACCTGTGTGACAGTGGAGCCCGGGAACTGAGAAGAACTGAACAGTAACAGGCAGTATGCCCATGAACAGATCAGAAACCACTGAGAGAACAGCAAACACTTTTTGTGGGGGTGGGGGAGGCCTGTTTTTATTTTACTTTGTGTTTATAACACTCTGTTTAATCAGGGCTGGTAATTACAGCTCTCATTTCTAGTCTGGGTCTTCTTGGCTTGGCCCCCAGGGCAGGAAGATTTTCCTATTGAGCTAGTCAGAGCTGGGCACCCTGGGGAGCAGTTGCTAAGTGTGGGGTTTAATTCTCAGCCATACTAATTAGATCAGTAAAGCAGCCTCTGCAGCCAGGGGGCTGAGGCGGGAGGAGAGAGACCCAGCCTCCCTCTAACAAGCCCGCAGCTCCTGCTGGCTCCCTCCTCCCAGCTGCCTGGACCTCCAGAGAGGGGGGCGGGGAGACAGTATTCCAAAGCCAATGGGTGACCTCCCTGGATGCTGGAGAGCAGCTAAGTCTCAGGGGAGTTACCACTTCCATCCCAGGTCTTAGAGTGTCCCCATGGAGCCTCCCTTATGTGGCCTTAGCCAGCTTCACCTTCCTGAGCCTCATCAACGAGAAGGTTGTACCTTCCTCCCTCACTAGGCAGCTATGGAGGTCAGGAAGCTCACACATACAGCTCTGACCAGTTGAAGGCTGGGCAGTGCTGAGTTTTAGGGGATTCGAACTCTAGGAGAGGTTAAATCTTCCCAGGTTCATGACTCCCAAGCCTCGGACCCTTGATCAAGTTTATCAAAGACTTGAAGAAATACGGACTATGAGTAAATTTCCGAGGCTTCATTAGAATAGGAAAGAAACAGGAGAAAAGAGAAAAGCTCCTAGGACAAGAGGACTTTGGAAAATCCTGGAAGGAATCTTCCTCACCCAAGTGGCTCAGGTCCTTTTATAGGAACTAGACATCCAATCAGAATGAGCCTCATTGCCAAGTTCAGGTGGGTAGAAGGAACCCTGATTGGCTGGTGGATGCCAGGGGGACGGGTGACTCGGGGTGGGGTGACCTCCAGGTGCTAAGGGGGTGGGGGCGGTCAGAGCGGAAGAGGAGGCTGCTACTGCTGGGTTCAGCCTCTTGGGTTGCACTGAAGCAGACTGGTCTGGTCCCGCCAGGGCAGAGTGGCGTCCCGTTTCTTCTCGACCCCTCTGAGAAAGGAGGGGGTGGGTCCTGGAGGGGGCAAGGGATGGTAGAGGGAAACCTTTCTTTTTTTTTTTTTTTTTTAATTTATCTATTTGAGAGCGACAGACACAGAGAGAAAGACAGATAGAGGGAGCGAAAGAGAATGGCTGCGCCAGGGCCTCCAGCCACTGCAGACGAACTCCAGACGCGTGCACCCCCTTGTGCATCTGGCTAACGTGGGACCTGGGGAACCGAGCCTCGAACCAGGGTCCTTAGGCTTCACAGGCAAGCACTTAACCGCTAAGCCATCTCTCCAGCCCAGAGGGAAACCTTTCTAAGGGGGTGGCGTTTGATCAGAGACACGGATGAAGTTTCGGTAGCTCAAAGTTATCAGGGCCCGGAAAGTAAACTAAGTGTGGCCAAAATCCGGAAATGTCTGAGTGGAATCCAGGTTTTCCCTATCTCGTTTTCCCTAAAAAAAAAACTCCTCCCAGCCTTCTACCTTGCTGGAGACCAGGAATGTCAGAAGTCTTACCTCTTTTTCCCTAAAAGTGTTCTCCTGTCTCAGGATTTTGAAGCTCAGGAGGGTTCCCCCAAATGTATGTGCCCAAATTTTGGGTTTAGTCCTATTTTTAACAAAGAATTCATTAAAAAAAAAATAAAAAAAAAAAACACCCAAGAAGGATGAATTAAGTTTACTTGGGAGGAATCGCAAACTGATCTAGGAAGAAGGTCTAGACAGAGCTACAAGCACACGGAAGGAAGAGACGTGTGTTCCTGCCGAAGGCCCAGCAGTCTGCGAGGCTCGTTTAGGAGAAATGGCTGGTGCAGAGCCCTAAACACACGGAAGGCGGAACCGGGGTGCTTGTGTGGGGAGACTTAGAAGGGACAGGCGCAGCATCTGCCCTGACCCTCCCATGGAAGAAAGGAAGAGAACAGAGGGAAAGTATCAAAGAAGAGACCAAGAAGTTCAGGTGAGGAATGAGACAGCCGGAGTTGAGATCAATGACGCAGGGCACAGGCCCAGAGTTAGTGGAGTTAGTGAAAGCACCTGAATGGCAGAGTAACCCGCATGGTGTCGGGGTGCAGAGTAGGCAGTTAGATTAATCAGGCCAGACCTGGGCGGCCCTGGAAGGGAGGGGCCTTAGGACGGCATATCCTCGCCACACCTATCTCAGCTTTTCCTGCCTGTGCCAGTCATGGGATGTAGTGTTTGCCCATCCCACCCAGTTAGATCTCTCTCTCAAGTGTGCACCCTGCCCAGGTTTGGGTGGATTTCTCTTCCAAGCCCAGGCCCATTGGCTGGGACACCTAGTGTAGGTGTGGCCAGGCGGGATGGCATAAATCCTATGTCCCCCTGGATCCACGGAGGGAGTGGGCAGTTTTTCGTCTCTCTGGGAGCTGACAGCAGTGTTTTCTGGGTCTTCGGATGAGTAAGAGCTCTCTTCCTCCCCAGCAGCCATGTCAGGGTGGGAAGAGACACTTTTATCCTTTTATTACTCTTGACTTTTGATGCTTCTTGGAAGCGCACGTTTTGTTGTTGTTGCTTTGTTTTGTTTTTAAAGCCCTTCGCATATTTTCCTCGAAGATCCGTGTTTGGCTACTGGGGCTCCTGGGCTGCAGTGGCCTGCATGAGATTTCGGGCTCTCCATGGTGTGTTTCTCTTCCCACTTTACTTTCCCTTCCTAGTTCTCTCCCTTCCCCTCTCCTTTGTAAGACCTGAATAAAATGTAGTATTTTAAATGTAATTTTCTTGAACCTGGAATTGACAATTATTTAGTTAGTTTACAGATGTGAACTCAGATCTTGGGGTTCCAGAAAGCACACCAGAACCCTAATTCCCCCTCCATTACAATGGTACATCTTGAGTGTAAGGAAACTGCATGCAGTAGATTCAGAGACCAAAGGAAAATCATACATGTAATTAAAATGAGAAGTTACCCCAAACTATAATGCAGAGGCAAGCAAAAAATTACCCAGACCAAGAAACAGCACTCTTAACTGGGTGGGTGGGTAAGCCAGGCTCACTTGTATACCTGTGTTGCAGTCAGGTTGGCATTGCTGGCATAAATCACCCGACCAAGAGCAACTTTTGGGGAAAAAAAGGGGGGTTTATTTTGACTTACAGACTCAAGGGGAAGCTCCATGATGGCAGGGAAAGCAGTGGCATGAGCAGAGGGTGGACATCACTCTCTGGCCAACATAAGGTGGACAATAGCAACAAGAGAGTGTGCCAAACACTGGCAAGGGTACGCTGGCTATAATACCCATAAGCCTTCCCCCAACAGTACACTACCTCCAGGAGATTCCCAAATCTCTATTAGCTGGAAACCTAGCATTCAGACCACCTAAGTTTATGGGGGACACCTGAATCAAACCACACACCCTGTGACAAGAACGAAGAGAGGCAGTGAGGCAGAGAGAGAGAGAGAGAGAGAGAGAGAGAGAGAGAGAGAGAGAGATGAAAACAGCCTGGACAGGCCTTTATAATTGATTCATTCGTGACATTCAGGGATGCAAAGGGAAGGCCTGATTGGTTTGTAGGTTTTAAGGGGCAAGCTTCAGGGCCAGCCTACATGGGTAATGAAGGCCGCCTATCTAGACTGTGGGCATCAGGGGCCACTGTAGATGCTGTAGACCAGTCTCAATCAGACATGAGCTCCATTCCTGCCAAGAGTTACATTTGTGCCAGGGCGAGGTGGCACAGGTTTTATCTGGACTTTCTCTCCTTATTGAAACCGCCTAAAAGAAGTTTCCTTCTTCCTACTCCTCCTTCACCTTCACTGGAAAGCGGAGGTAAGCCTGCAAGACTCCAGACACCTGGCATGGAGACTCGTTTGACAAACACACCCCATCCAGTAAATTCTTATTCCTATTTTTTTTATTTATTTGAGAGCGACAGACACAGAGAGAAAGACAGATAGAGGGGGAGAGAGAGAATGGGCGCGCCAGGGCTTCCAGCCTCTGCAAACAAACTCCAGACGCGTGCGCCCCCTTGTGCATCTGGCTAACGTGGGACCTGGGGAACCGAGCCTCGAACCGGGGTCCTTAGGCTTCACAGGCAAGCGCTTAACCGCTAAGCCATCTCTCCAGCCCTTCTTACTCCTATTTTTAAAAGAGTGAGAGTCATGAGGCAGACTAACTGCTCAGGACCCCTCCTGCCATAGAGGAGCCCAGCTTTCTTTCCTTCCCTTTAGCTCTATAAATCTTTCTAAACCTCACCCTCTATGGCCTATGGATTTCATTCTTTGATTTCACAAGACAAGAACACTGACTCAGTGGACGTTTTCTGTAACTGTGAGTGTCCAGTACCCTAACTCCTGAGTTAAAAGCCTAACCAAGAGCTGAGAATGGTTTTTGTAGCTCTCAAGTACGCCCGTATCAAAGTGCTGCCCGGGGACACGTGGGGGATCACCTTCCAGGCACAAGAGCCAGCCGGTGCACGGGCTCGGAGGTGAGTGTGCGCTTGGAGTGCTTGAGGAGTAGAAAAAGCCTGGCTGGATGGAGATGATGAAAAACTAAAACCTACAAATACATTTGAAGTTAGAAACCTGACTCAGGTCTTGTTTATCCTTTCTTCCCCCACTGGATGCAGTGAGCCAAGGACGATGAGAAAGCCGTTGTTGCTCCTTCCTGTTCCCATGCTGCTGGGACGGGCTTCAAGAGTTGTAGGGGGTTAGCGAGGAGACAGATCTGACTGTATCAGTCTGCTGCTGTGTCGATCCATACTAGAGACAACCACCACTCTGACTCCGGGGCTTCCTCCCCATACAACATTCATTGTTGACACGGTACGGTACCTAAGGTCCACACCACTCCATCCCCCTTTTATGAGCGTGTTGTCCTCTGTCCCATACCTGTCCTTAGGCACGCCGCTCTGTAAAACTGGCTACAGAAGTGGGGAGGGGGCAGGCTCAGCGTGCTGGAGGTACCCTCAAGCGCGAGCTTCCCTTCAGCCGCCCCCTGCATAATAGAGTCTGGAGTTCTCCACTCCTCTCCAAGTAGCCCTTGGTTTTCTCTCACTTATTTGAACCCAGATTTCTGCTGCAGAGTGACAGGGGATGAGAGGGGTCTAAAATAGCGTTGGAGAGGTGGGTAAGGCCAGGCCAGGAAAGCAGACACTGGTGAAGCTGGTGACTCATCCCTTCAGAGTACATCCGATCCAGATCTAACCAGCAAGGCCGCTGGGCATGACCGCTAGGAGGCGCTCATAGTCACCCCGTCCTCTGCCCACACCTGCGTCCACTACCATCCTGACCTGCAAGAGAGGACAAAGGAGGGCCTGGCTGGAAGAGGACGTCCCAGAGCAGCCCCCAGACTGCACTGCACTGCACTGTTCCATATACGAAGGAACCCTGTCCGCGTGCAGGGGGCAGAGCAGGCCTGAGCAGTGTCACAGGTCATTCCAGAAGAAGAGGGCTCCCTGAGGTGCCACTCCCCCCCCAGCACCTGCCTCACCTGTCTCGGGTCCCAGAGCCCACAGCTGGCCTGTGTGTTCCTCCACAGAGGCTGGCTGTGGGGGAAGTTTTCTCCCTCTCACCTTCTGTAGTTCTCTCCATTCGCTTCTCCCTTCCTTCTCTCTTCCTCCTCCCCCACATTCTCTCTTCCCTTTCCTCGCTTTCATTCTTTCCGTTTCTCATTCTCCCTCTCCTTCTTCTTTCCCTCTCCCTCCCCCTCTCTTCCTTCAATAGACAGTAGTTAATTTTTTCTATTTGACCCAGTGTTCCAATCCCAAGGGAGAGGAATGCAGGAGGTAAAACCCAGCTTCAAGGGGCTTGATGCCTGGCACTCAGCCCTGCCTAAGCAGAGGGCATTTCCTTGCAGCCGCCATGCTCTGTTCTGGGCATGGTGCCAAGGTGTCAGAGCTCTTCAGGGCCTAGCACAATGTTTAAGGCCATGAAAACAATTTATTTGTTTTCAAAATAAAAAGGGAAATTGTGGGGTTGAAACTGATAAATGTTTAATCAAATGTCTCCAAATATCACACTATCAAATGGTCACTTTGCACTCCAAGGCAGCTCTGTATAGTTGCATGTAATCTGAATTTTATGGGCTCTGGGGGCATGTTAATGTGTTCGATCCGATGGGGGGATGGGGGAGGAGGGTGTGAAAGTGAATGTCTGCAGCTGGGCAGGGCTTCAAGAGTGGTGTGGGGGGGGAGGTAAGGGAACAGCGCACGACACAGGAGTCTGGTAGGATGCCATGAAGAAAGAGGCTTTCAGCAGAGGCAGGCGGGCAGTCCTGGCAGGAGAAACCTCAGTGCAAGGAGCAGGGGACGGTGGCTCTGACCCCAGGTCAGAGGTGGGTGTGGTCAGGAAGGGGTGGGACTGTGCAACAGGCTCACCTTTCCCTTCCTGAGCCTTTCTGCACAGCTCCCTCCTGGCCCTGCAGAGGTTCCAGGTCCCTCCACTGACTCCCAGGTTCCTCTGGCTCCTGGTCCTGTGAGGTCCCCTTCCACTGATGTGGCCTGTCCCTATCAGCATAAAGCACAAGTGTAGAGGCCACAGAGAGAGAGAGAGAGAGAAAAATCCAAAACCACAGAGCGAGCCCACACACTTCTCAGGCCATTTCTGCTGACAGCCCCATTGTCTTTCCCCTGGCCCAGCCTTTGGGATAAAACACCCCTAGATCCACTTAGGCCCTCCAAACCTCAAGTTGCTGCTGACCTGTGGACAAGTGGGTGAGTGCTCTTCTCTGTGGGAGGCAGAATGCACAAAAGCAAGTGTATTGGGAGCTTCCTGCCGGAGTGGAGTGGTGACAGTCCATCTCTGTTGTCAGCGTGACTGGACTTGGAATCACCTGGGAGCCACACTCCCTGGTGTGTCTGTGAGGACATTTCCAGAGAGGTTAAGGTGAGGAGGGAAGTCCCACCCTGAATGTGGGCAGCACCGTCCTATGGGCTGGAGTCCCGCACTAAATAAACAGGGAAAGGGAGAAACTAAGCAAGCTGAGCACTGGCCTTCCCCTTTCTCTGCTTCCTGCTCGGTGCCACGGACCAAGTTGCCATTTACCAAGGTGCCTTTACCACCACCACGTCATTCCTCTGAGCTGTGAGCCTCAGTAAACCCTCCCCCCTTCAGGTGCCTCCTATCACCTCTTTCCTCACAGCAGCAAGAGCAGCTATTCGGGCAGGCAGAGGGTACAGGGCAAGCAGAGCGAGCTGACTCTGCAGGTGAGTGACAGCAGACAAGTTGGCTAACATCTCTGTGCCCATGTCTCCTATCAGGCCTGCCTCACGGGTCATCAAAAAAAAAAAAAAAAAACGGGGGGCTGAAGAGATGGTTCAGCGGTTAAGGCGCTTGTCTGCAAAGCCTGACAACCGTGGTTCGATTCCCCAGTGCCCACGTAAACCCGAGGGAGAAGGTGGTGCATGTGACGAGAGCTGGTTCACGCTGGGCGGGCGCCCTGGTGCGCCCACTCTCCCCTCTCTCGTTCCTTGGAAATAAATACTTTAAAAAAGATTGCTTTGAGCTGGGTGTGATGGCACACGCCTTTAATCCCAGCCTTTGGGAGGCAGAGGAGGGAGGATTGATGTGCGTTCGAGGCTACCCTGAAACTACATAGTGAATTCCAAGTCATCCTGGGCCACAACCAAATCCTACCTTGAAAAAAAAAAACAAACACAAATTTGCTTCATCAGTAAATTTAAGTGCTTGAGACAACACCGGGCAGGCAGAAAGGCCCCAATAAGTATTACTGGCTACGGCAGTGTCAGTGACAATACTAATTTGTATTATTTGTCACGGTGTAGGTATACTGGGCGCTGGTGAACATCCTGAGCTGAACTTCTCATTGACATCTGCAGGATGGAGCCTTGGGTCCCTAGGGGCCACCATCCTTGAACAGAAGAACCTGGCATCCTGGTGCAGCGGGGGGGGGGGGGGGGGGCGGAGAAGGGAAGGTGGGCTCCAGTTCGCTCAGTGCTGGGCCTGGTCCATGTGGAGCTGATGGGGCAGGTGTAGGTGTCAGACAGGCCAGGAGCAGCCTGCCCTGAGGAGTCTGGGGGCCCAAGATGGTTCAAATGAGGGACATCGCATGCCCAGGAGGCAGAGAAAAATCTGAAGCTAGCCTTGTCCCCTTGCTGGCTGACACCTGCTGCAGACTGGTTCTGGCCTATAGCTGAGCTTGGCAGCAGAACCCAGAGGTGAGAAGGGGTCTAGAGGGACACCTGACCCCAGGTGTGCTGGTTATTAACACCTTTCTCCCCAGTCCTTCCCTGGCTCCCATATTACTCCTTCAGGTTTCAGCACTAACACACCTCCTTCCAGAATTCCAACACATACACCCCCACCCCCGCCAACATGCACACACACACACACACACACACGCACTGCCTGGACCTCATGTCCAGGGCCAGGCCACCCTGGGATCTCCCATCTCAGCTTTGGCAACACTGAGCCAGAGGGGGTTCCCACTTCCTGCTGAGGTCAGGCAGTTTTAGACAGCCCACAGTATCCAGAAGAGTGGCGGCCCTTCACGCTCTTCCCTCCTTGTGATCTCTTCGACATTTAGGTCTTTGGAGTAGCTCCTAGACACATAAGAAATAATTTCCCTCCGAGAAAAGGATGAATCACATCCTACTTCCTACCTGGGCTCAGGGCTGTAGCTGAGAACACGTGGCTTCTAGGAGCAGCAGTAGAGATCCGGGTTGAAGAGTCTCAGCACTGTCACGGAGCCTCAAAGCAGCCATCCAGGCCGCCTCGGTGCTGAGTCCCACCATCACGAAGCCACACCTGAGGCCTCTAGTCCTGGGAGCCACCTCTGTGATGTGCAGCTGGCTTTGCCCGCCCCTCACCATCTCCGCAGGCAGGGAGGAAGGAGGCCAGTGTAGACATGTGGCCCAGGAGGGGCTCCTGCCGTTCTAGTTTTCTCCTTTGGCTGTCTCACAGAAGTATGCTATGGATGCCCAGCTGAGGACCCTTCAAGCGCAGGGTCTGGGTGCTCACCACATCTATGGAGGCTGAGAGCTCAGGGTGCCCCCAGTCCATCCCTGTAGTCACCAGGCTGAGCTCAAGAGGGTGAGCCTGGGGGCAGTCCACCATGGTTTCCCAAACAGAAGACTCTTGCAGCCAAGTCCCCCTCCCAAATCTTTTGAGTGATCTGAAGATAAGTGAAATCTCACAGCCATCCATGACTTCTGCTTTCGGGACCCCAGTGACGATGGGCGGCTGCAGCTCCTGCCTGGTGTGGTGACCTAAATGACCTTCCATGTTTCTCCCCAGACGGGCCAGTGGCTTACTGCCAGGGTGATGTTTCCACTCAGACCTGCGACCCCTCCCTCCCCTTCACCCCCTGTGCACTGGGTACAGTGCTGGGCGATGGCCACTTACAGGTCGAGTGTGGCGCGGGATCCCAAAGCCTGCCTTGCCACGTTGCCACACTGTGGTCAGGAGCTCTCTCTGGACATACAAGTACCACCAGTGTGCAGCCACGGGAGCAAGCACCACAGGACCCTGGAGACACAGTGCTGGCACCCTTCATCGAACTGCTGAGGGAACAGGACTTCAGAGAGGGGTACACAGACCTTGGTGTGCCTGGCAAAGTGCAGGATGGCTTGTGTTGTTAAGGAGAGAGGGATGCTAGAAGTCATGAGCTGAGCGCTGTACAGCTCTCGGCCCCACAGACAAGCTAGACAGCCCCCTGCCTCCACAGTTCCACAGACTAAGGTGACACAGCAGCTGCTAATTATGTGTGTGTTATATAGTATGGGTCATGGGGGTCAGGGCAGGCTTACCTACCTGAGAGAGGAGGGTGAGTGGAAGGGCTGATGTGTGTTCCAGACGGAGGCGGTCATGTGCAGAGGGGACTCACGTGTAGAAGAAGCTCAGCTGTGTGCAGAGGAGCAAGCAGTTACAGGGCTGCAGCTGAGCAGTGTAACTGGACAGAGGGAGAGATGTGAGGCCAGGGTCACAGGGCAGGCCATGGGGGGAGCAACTGCATCCGGATCGTCTGTCTGAACCGCTTGTTTGATGGGCAGTGCTTCCTTAGGGACAGTGGGCTCCCAGCAAACCAAAGCAAGCAAGCAGGCCCAGGCAGGAGGACTGGAAGAGAACGAGAAGAAAGGCAGTGGTTGCACCTCACCATCCGCTGTTTGCAAAGCTCTCCCTCATCCGTGGCTCCGCTTGGTCCTTAGGGCAGGTCCACGGGCTGCAGAGAGAGCACTGTCCCGCTGTGCAGATGACGAGCCTACAGCCACCTTCAGGGACCTGCTTAAGGCCTCTCAGCCAGTGAGGGAAAACAGACTTGGCATATCTGCCTGTCTTCTTCCCAAATGGCGTTTTCCAGTCCTTCCCCACACTGCCAGGCAGAGCTTTCAATAGAGCGAATGAAGGAGTTTCCTGTGCTAGGCAGCTTTCTGCCACTATGACCAAATGTCTCAGGCAATTGAATCCAGAACAGGTCGATTTGGCCTTGCAGTTTTGGAGGCTCCAGTCTGTGATTGATGGGCCGTTGCTCTGGGCCTGTGGCTGGCAGCATAGCAAGAAAGGAGCCCGTGGAAGAGCAAAACTGTTCACTTCACTGGCCAGAGAGCAAAGAGGAAGAAGAAGAGACTGGCATTGTGCCTCCCTCAATGGCTTAAATGTTTCCCACAAGGCCTCACCTCTTACAGCTCCACCACCTCCCCATAGGGCCACCCAGAGGAATAAGCCTTTGGCACACTGGCCTCTCTGATAATGATTTTTATGCTAGTGTGCATCAATAGAACTGGTCTGTGTGTGCATGAGTTTCATATCGTGAAAACTTGTTAAAGACAACATTTCTTACAACATTTGAGTATGTGCCATTAGATTTTCCACATAGACACGTTGCTTGTGTAAAAGTCAGCTGTATTTCTTTGTGGGCAATCAGGATGCTTCCTTTCTTTCTTCTGTTTTTTGTTTTGTTTTGTTTTGTTTTGTTTTGTTTTGTTTTCATTATTGCACTGGCTGAAACTTCCAGGACAATGTGGAATGGAAAGAGTACAAATCCACGTCTTCGTCTTGAGTCCTGTGTTTTGATCCGAGTGGATAGCCCCACATCTGAGCCCATGGCTTATGATATTAACTCTATGAGTATCTGACATACACATCATCAGACTGAGGAAATTCTTTTCATTTTTGGGTTTGCTGAGAGTTCTCATCAAAAATTCATATCAGAGTTTTGCCAAATACTGTTTTTTGCGTCTATTTAATTGGTCACATGGTCATTCCTTTTAATTTGTTAATATTGTGAATTCCTTTGATAGGTATGGTTGTTCAACCAAGCCTACCTTTGTTGGAACTTAAGCACACACATTACACATAAACACACTAGGTCGTGGTATAGTCTGTTTGTCAAAAAAAAATATTCATTTTTAAGGAGAGATGAGGGGGAGAGAGAGGGAGAGAATGGGCATGCCACAGCTTCTTGCCACTGCAAATAAACTCCAGATGCATGTGCCACTTTGTGTGTCTGGTCTTACATGGGCAGTAGGGGATGAAACCTGGGCCCTCAGGCTTTTAAAGCAAGTGCCTTAACCACTGAGAAATCTCTCCAACCTCTATAGTCTCTTTTTAAATTCATTATTTATTTATTTAAAAATGATGGACACAGAGAGAGTGGCAGATAGAGAGAGAGAGAATGGACCCGCCAGGGCTTCCAGCCACTGCAAACGAACTCCAGACGCATGTGCCCCCTTGTGCATCTGGCTAACATGGGCCCTGGAGAAATAAGCCTTGAACTGGGGTCCTTCAGCTTCACAGGCAAGCATTTAGCTGCTAAGCCATCTCTCCAGCCCTATAGTCTCTTTTTAATATAGTGTTGGATTCTGTTTGCTCAAACAATATTTAGAATTTTTACCTCCATGTTCTTGAGAGTGACTGGTCTATAGTTTTCCACCTGCGATGTAGTGACTTCATCAGGATTGGGTGTGAGGAAGACACTGATCTCATAAAATAAGCTGGGAGGAGTCATTTGTTGGTATCATTTCTTCCGTAAGTCTTCAATAGATTGTATCACACAGGGTGGTCCCAGAGTCATCTTTATGGGAGGTCTGTACTCGCCTGAACTCGCTCTACCGGAGACATAGGACGCAGGTCGTCCACTTCTGGAGCGAGCTTTGGTGGCTGTGTTTCTTGCAGAGATTTCTGTCCCTCATGACTGTCAGCAGCCCCCTGTGTCTCACTGTCCCCTCGCCCCTCTGACAGTATGTCTGCCGACTCATTGTTCCCCCAGCACAGCTTCTGGTTTCATGTCTCCTCTATTGCTCACCACGGCCTAGTGTCCTCATTACTTCTTCCTTCTTATTATTTGAATTGAACTTGCTCCTTTTTTCCCTCACTTTCTCCTGAAGGAATCTGAGGTCATCTGTCTTTTCCTTTCCTACCACATGTGTTTAGTGTTATGTTTTAGTGTTATTTCTGTCTTCCTATGTGCCACCTAGAGGCATTCCACACAGGTTGACAAGTTATGCTTCATTTTCATTTGGTTCAAAATACTTTCAGAGTCCCTTTTGGCTCCTAGGATCCATGGGTCCCCATATTTGCTGGATGTAGTTAAGACAATGGCCCACTGTTCTCCTTCTAGGAGCCATGTCCACAGACCTCACTTTCCTGTTACTTGACTGACGCCTATTGAGTCTTCCAGCTCTAAACAGACCCTTTCCTTCAGAGCTACACACCTCACTCTGATCAAGGCCAAGATGGGCTCAGAACCCCTGCCTCCATGGGGAGCGGTTTCTTCAACAACCCAGATGATGGTGATGTGATATAGTTTTTCCAATGGGTCCTGTGGGCTGAGGATGTCACATGTGTTATCTCATCAAATCTCACGACCACTCCATGGAGTAGGGACGGCTCCATGGCCAACTTACAGGTGCTTACATCAAGGCTCAGAGGTGTGCTGTCTCTTGCCCCAGGTTTCACCTGGAAGGAAGCTGGTATGTCTGGACTCACACTGGGCCAGTGCCACTGAAACCTGGGCCTGGACAACTGGGTCGCCTGCCTCTCCTCCCCTCTGCCAGCAGCAGCTCTGTTCCCTTCCCTGGGGATTTAGCCATGGGGTGGGAGGGGTGAAAGAGAAAGACCTGGAAGAATGGGGGAAAAACTGAGAAGCTGGGGAGAGAGAGGAAAGGGGGGACATTCTAATTATGAAAAAGTCTCCTGGCCTTTGCGACTTCATTCATCTAAGTCAAAAGGCCTGGATTTGGGTCAACTGTCTCTAAGTCTAAATTCAGATTAATGAGGGAAAATCTGCTTGGCTAAGCATGGAAAACCCAGAAATGAAATTAAACATGATATCAGGACTGAAAATGTCAAGACATGGAGCTGGGGCCAGGCCAGCATCGGACCTGCCTGGATTCCCAGTCACCCCCTCAGGTCCTGCGGGGAAACAAGGGCCTGGCCACAGGACAGGTGAGCCCTGGGGAAAGGGGACAGAGCACTGGGGACAGGTCCTTGTTATTACCCACCCTTGTCCTATGACCAGACCTTGTGGATTTCAGCCAGGCTTGGGCCAGAAGTTTCCAGGGATGGTTCTATGGGGGCCTTTGGGCCACTCTGACACACCCCAGAGCAGAATTCAGGGATCTCATGTGTGAGCATGGGGCCAGCTTGGGCACCCCCAAGGACAGGAGAGAGACCCCGTCTGGGCTTTGCAGCCTCCTGCTCAGCTCCCCATGCACACCATGTCCAGCAGGGAGCACCAGGCATGAACAGTGGAGAGGAAGGAGGGATAAAGGAAAGGAAGACCAGAGGAAGGAAGGGAGGAGGGATGAAGAATAGGAGGGAGGGGCTGATGGAAGGAGGAAAGGAACAAACTGGTCAGCAAGGGGGCAGAGCTCCAGTCTGAACAGGGTGCTAGAGGGGCCATGAGTGTCCACCCCTGCCCCTCCCCCATCCTGCGCAGGGTGATCCAAGGCTGAGATCGAAGCAAGCACCAGGGGCTTGGTTTGATCTTTAAGCAAAATTTAACTCAAGATCTGGGGCACAGAGCTTGTGCAGGCTGGAGGGAGCTCCCATAGGAACAGCTCACTGACTGTTCTCTATTTCCTGTGGTTTAGAAGAGGGTCTCCACAGCCCCCAGGGGCTTCTTCTTGGAAGCACAGAGCCAATGGGCAACACTGAGCGTTCATTATGATCTCAGTGCCAAGCCAAGCTCCTCATTAAGCCCTTCAGGGAGAGACTGAGGCACAAAAAATGTTTGCTTTCATTGAGAGAGATGGGGGAGGGGCCTTCTACCAGAAAGAAATCCTATACCAGGGGACCTGCATGGCCCCTTTTAACATGCTGTTCAGACCAGTTCTTACTCACCTGAGCCCCATCCTTCCTCAGGCTAGCTTATTTTCTTCATTCACTCATTCACTCATTTATTCATTCACTCAACAGATGCCAGTTCCTTCTGCATTGCTGGGTACCAGTGGTAAGCAGTCCATCCACATGGTACATTCACCTGGCCTGTTATGGTTTTCCCAAAACAGCTCAGAGTTGGAGACATAGTTACTCAACAGCTGCACACATGAGCTGGTACGTCCAAAGCCTCCAAGCTGGTATGTGGTGTGGCTGAAGTTTGGCTCCTGGTTTGAACACCTTGCTACCTGGGGTTGTTTTTCAAACTCTGGAACCCCCATCCTGAAAATGGGGCACAGGAATCCCACTGGAGGAAAGAACTATTAAGGGGGCTGGGCTGATAAAGGCATCCAGCAGATGCTCAATAAATGGTGTGCTTTACACATTGACCTCACCTCTCCACGGCTTGCTGACATGACCTGGACTGCTTACCAAGCCTGAGCTTAGATCTACATGGTCTCTTACAGTGAAGAGTCACCCAGTCCCATTTTGGAGACCGGAAATAGAGGTCCCAATAAGGAAATGATGGTCTCCTGCTGCTGGTTGAGAGTCATGAGGTGTGAACAAGGTCCCCTGCGGTTGCCTGTGGGGACATGGTTGGTGCTGGTGGCTGGATAGCAGGGACAAGCAGGTTCTGCTGTGCAGGGCTGGGGCTGAGGCAGGGGTCACCAGCTGAGAGGAAGTGGGTTCCCTGCTCGCCGCCCTGTCCCGGCTCCTTGGGCTCCCAGCACAGTGCTCGGCTGGTCTCAGACCTCTCAGCTGCTTGGCAGCACTTCTGCCCCCTCACCCCCACCCCCACCTCACCAGATCGGCACACTGCCTGCTCAGGACCGCTCACTGCCAAGCCGTGCCGAAGGCCCCGTTCTAGCCGCAGCAGCACTCCAGCAACTGACACATGGGAGGAGTCAGGTGACAGCGAAATGGCTGACCCAGAATCACAGTAAGAAGGATGTGGGGACACACGGGTTCTGAGCAACCAGCCAGGCACAACAGTGGGTGTCATGCACTGAATCTGGAGAGAGAAAACTCTGTTTCTTTACCAAAGTCCAGAGTAGGCAAGAGGCAGTGAAATCAAGCAGGAGGCAGAGGGCATGGGGCTGTCCATCCCCCTGCTGGGAAGACCCTCTGCTGTCCCACCAGGTCCTCCTTGCTGTCCTTCCCTTTGCTACACCCAGACACTGACATGTTCCCCCCCACCACCAGACTGACACCCAGGACCCTCACCCCCACCCCTGCCAGAAAAAGAGAGAAGCCCCGCCCCCACCCCTGAGTCTCTGACCCTCTAGGTGTGGCCAGGGTGATCCTGGTCCCATCACTTGCCTGTTAATATGGACGATTGTCTCTGGCTGCTATCATGGGATTGCACACCCTGACTCTCCCTGGAAGTCACATCTATAACTTCAAATTTTAAAATCCCATGGTGTCAGCAGGCTGCAAAGATGGCTGTGTAGGAATAACAGCTAACAGGACAGCAAACCCATCAGCTCCATCACAGAGATCCACAGGGGTCAGTGAGTGGAGGCAGCCATGCACCCATCAAGGGGGGAGAACACTCAGAGACCCCACTCAGGACACCGCCACAGTCTGAGAGGTGCCAAGAGCCCTCAGGTTCCTGCATGGCCCCTGGTATGTGACTGCTCAGCTCAGCTCAGCTCAACAACTGTTCCTGAGGGCCTACTGTGTGTGGAGACTAACACACCGCCCAGTGGGTGGGCGCATACACACTGACACAGACTGCCCGGGGCGTCCCCGCCTCTGGGTGCTGTGTGTCCTAGGTGAGTTGGGCACCCTCCCTGTGCTCCATTGTCCCATCTACAGAGTCTGATAAGAACGCTCATCTCCAGGGCTTGGGAGAGAACCCACATAGATAATCCATGCAAAGTACTTCGGTCCACTCCTGGTACGGGGTGAGCTCCGCATAAGAATGAGCACGTTCCGGTTAAGATGGCGGCGTAGGTACCACACCAAAGCAGCCTAGGGGGGGAAAAAGACCAAAAAAACTCAGCAAAATACACACTTTTACTAAAAAGTGAGGTGTATAGGAAATTGAGGAGGCAGCGGAGAAGTAGAAGAGTTATAGAGCATCCAGAGCCCGCACAGGCGGGAAAAGCGGCTCCAGCGGCTCAGGCAGCTCGGCCAAACGCCCGCGGCCGCGGGGCAGCAGAAAGCAGCCAGACCAGCTCGTGCCGCAGGAAAAGCCAGGTGCGGGATTTTCCCCTCACACCGCGCTCTCCGCAACTCGGGAAACATGAGGGGAGAGCGGCAGCGAGCAGCGGAGGAGAAGACCGTGAGGTAGAACACGTGGAGCAGCGAGACAACCAGAGCAGCCGCGGCTCCCTCCCCTCCCACACCGCCTGAGCCCAGCTCCAGCAAACACAGCAGTGTCCCGGGACCCGGCCACGCCAACTTGGGCTGACAGCGGGACCCAAGCAGGAGCAGAGTTCGGCAGCAACTTCAGCGGCTCCAGCACCGGTATCAGCGGCCCCAGCAGCAGCGGACCCAGGAGCGGCAGCAGCGGCAGATCCCGCAGCAGCGGCTTCGGGGGGAGCAGCGGCGGTGGTCACGGCAGCGGCAGCTTCAGCAGCGGTGGTGGCTCCGGTGGTGGCAGCTATGGGAGCAGCAGAGGCAGCAGCAGCGGCTCGGATTGCCCCGTAGGAAAAGCAAGTGCCCAGCTCCAGAAATCAGAACAGCAGCCCGACGACCCAGGCAGCAACTTGACTGAGACCAAAATCACCCAAGGTAATTGGGATTGCACCAGGGAAGGGTCTCACTTGGTCACAAGCTGACTTGGATCCCTCAACAGACCAGAAATCTAAACCTCTTTGTTGATAGAAGATCTGGTCATTATAATAACTACTCTTGCATACATACTCGGGGCTGTTTTTGATTGAATGTGTACAGTGTTTAGTTAAATTTTAGAATCTACCTGTATTTTATTCCACTCAGCCTGCTTGAATACTCCTATAGCAGGGAATCTCAACCCCTAAGAACATCTTTGTAGATACTCTGAGAGTCTTAAGAGCCACACCTAATACCTTAAGGTCCTACCCTGAAAATATATTACATCAAATCAATTGATACAGCTAAGAATACACAGCTAGCTAGAAAATCCAAGCATTAACTTAATCCAAGATGCAAAAATATATACATTATAACACAAGAAACACTAAAAAGCAAGATGATATAAATCCACCTAAAAGTATTAATGCATCAGAAATGTCCTCCAGTGAGAAAGAGTTAGAGGAAATGCCTGAGAAAGAGTTCAAAAGAATAATTATAAATATGTTCAAAGAGGTCAAAGAACACATGAAAACAATCAAGGAAGAAATCAAAGAGGAAATCAAACAGGAAATCAAAGGAATCAAAGAAGAGGCAGGACACCAATTTAATGAAATAAAGAAGGCAATACAAGACATAAATAGGGAAATAGAAATAATAAAGAAAAACCAGTCAGAATTACTAGCAATGAAGAACACAGTTAATGAAATAAAAAACTCTGTAGAAAATCTCACCAGTAGGATGGATGAGGGAGAGGACAGAATATCTAAGCTAGAAGACCAGGTGGCAGACCTAATGCAGTCCAACAAAGAGAAAGACAAACTTATAGAAAAGTATGAGTGGGAATTTCAAGATATTAGGGACACTATGAAAAGATCCAATATAAGAATTCAGGGCATAGTAGAAGGAGAAGAACTCCACTCCAGAGGCATAGTAGGCATCTTGAACAAAATCATAGAGGAAAATTTTCCCCAAATTGGGAAAGAGGTGCCAATACAGATACAGGAAGCCTTTAGAACCCCAGCCAGACAAAACCCAGAAAGAACCTCCCCTCGCCATATTATAATCAAACTTCCAAACACACAAACCAAAGAAAAATTATTGAAAGCAGTTAGAGAGAAAAATCAAGTTACCTACAAAAGCAAGCCCATCAGGATTACAGCAGATTATTCAACACAAACTCTTAAAGCCAGAAGGGCTTGGAGTGATATATTCCAAGTTCTGAAAGATAACAACTGTCAACCAAGGTTACTTTATCCTGCAAAGTTATCCATTCAAATAGATGGAGAAATAAAGACATTCCATGAAAAAAGCAGGTTAAAGGAGTATTTGAAGACAAAACCAACTCTACAGAAGATACTTGATAGAATCCTCCATGCTGAACAAAAGGAAAAGCACACATATAAAAAAACCTAGAAAAAACAAGCTGTACTCAAATACCAGTTAACAGAAGAGAGCACAGATAGAACCAGTAACACATACACACACACACAAAAATGGCAAACATAAATACACACCTTTCAATAATATCTCTTAATATCAACGGTCTCAATGCCCCAATGAAAAGACATAGATTTGCAGACTGGGTTAAAAAGCAGGATCCTACAATTTGTTGTCTCCAAGAAACTCACCTTTCTATAAAGGATAGACATTATCTTAGGGTGAAAGGTTGGAAGACGGTGTTTCAAGCAACTGGGCCTAGAAAACAAGCAGGGGTTGCTATCCTAATATCAGACAGGGTAGACTTTAGTCCGACGTTAGTCAAGAAAGATAAGGAAGGTCACTTTATATTGATTAAGGGCACACTCCAACAGGAGGACATTACAATCCTAAACATATATGCACCTAACATGGGGGCTCCCAAATTCGTCAAACAAACACTATTAGAACTAAGGTCACAGATAACACCAAACACAGTGGTGGTGGGTGACTTTAACACCCCACTCTCATCAATTGACAGGTCATCAAGGGAAAGAATAAACAGAGAGGCATCTGGACTAAATGAGGTCATAGAAGGAATGGACCTAACAGATATATACAGGACATTTCATCCAAAGGCTGCAGAATATACATTCTTTTCAGCAGCACATGGAACATTCTCTAAAATAGACCATATATTAGGACATAAAGCAAATCTTAACAAATTCAGGAAAATTGAAATAATTCCTTGCATTCTATCTGACCACAATGGAATTAAACTACAAATCAGTAGCAAGAAAGGCTATAGAGCATACACAAAATCATGGAAACTAAACAATACACTACTAAATGATGAGTGGGTCAATGAAGAAATCAAAAAGGAAATCAAAAAATTTATAGAGTCAAATGATAATGAGAACACAACATACCAAAATCTCTGGGACACAATGAAGGCAGTTCTAAGAGGTAAATTTATAGCCTTAAGTGCCTATATTAAGAAATTAGAAAGGTCGCAAGTAAACGACCTAATGCTTCGCCTTAAAGCCTTGGAAAAGGAAGAACAAGGCAAACCAAAAATTAGTAGATGGGAAGAAATAATAAAGATTAGGGCAGAAATTAATGAAATAGAAACAAAAAGAACAATCCAAAGAATTAATGAAACAAAGAGGTTGTTCTTTGAAAGGATAAACACGATTGATAAACCCTTAGCAAATCTGACCAAAAGAAAGAGAGAAGAGACACAAATTAATAAAATCAGAGATGAACAAGGCAACATCACAACAGATTCCAGAGAAATTCAAAAAATCATAGGGACATACTACAAAAGCATATACTCCACAAAGTATGAAAATCTGAAAGAAATGGATGATTTCCTTGATCTATATGACCTACCTAAATTAAATCAAAATGAGATTAATCACTTAAATAGACCTATAACAAACATGGAGATCCGAACAGTTATCAATAATCTCCCAACTAAAAAAAGCCCAGGCCCGGATGGATTCACTGCTGAATTTTACAAGACTTTTAAGGAAGAGCTAACACCATTGCTTCTTAAGCTTTTCCAGGAAATAGAAAAAGAAGGAATTCTACCAAACTCCTTCTATGAGGCCAGCATCACCCTGATACCAAAACAAGGCAAAGATAGAACAAAAAAAGAAAATTACAGACCAATCTCCCTCATAAACATAGATGCAAAAATTCTCAACAAAATATTGGCAAACAGAATACAAGAGTATATCAAAAAGATCATTCACCCTGACCAAGTAGGCTTTATCCCAGAGATGCAGGGATGGTTCAACATACGCAAATCTATAAATGTAATACATTACATAAACGGGTTGAAGGACAAAAATCACATGATCATCTCATTAGATGCAGAGAAAGCATTTGACAAATTCCAACATCCCTTCATGATAAAAGTCCTACAGAGACTGGGAATAGAAGGAACATATCTCAATATAATAAAGGCTATTTATGACAAGCCTACAGCCAACATATTACTAAATGGGGAAAAACTGGAAGCTTTTCCACTAAAATCAGGAACAAGACAAGGGTGTCCACTGTCCCCACTTCTATTTAATATAGTTTTGGAAGTCTTATGCATAGCAATAAGGCAAGAGACACACATAAAAGGGATACAAATTGGAAAGGAAGAAATCAAGTTATCATTATTTGCAGATGACATGATTCTATACATAAAGGACCCTAGAGACTCTACTAGCAAGCTGTTAGAGCTGATCAAAACCTACAGCAATGTAGCAGGATACAAAATAAATACACAGAAATCAGTAGCCTTCATATATGCTAACAACAAACACACAGAGGATGAAATCAGAGAATCACTCCCATTCACAATTGCATCAAAAAAAATAAAATACCTTGGAATAAACCTAACCAAGGAAGTAAAGAATCTATACAATGAGAACTTTAGAACACTCAAGCGAGAAATTGCAGAAGACACTAGAAAGTGGAGAAACATCCCTTGTTCCTGGATTGGAAGAATCAATATCGTGAAAATGGCAATCTTACCTAAAGCAATCTACACATTTAATGCAATCCCTATCAAAATTCCAAAGGCTTTCTTCATGGAAATAGAAAAAACAATCCAAAAATTCATTTGGAATCACAAAAAACCTCGAATATCTAAAATAATACTGAGCAACAAAAAAGAGGCTGGTGGTATCACCATACCTGATTTTAACCTATACTACAGAGCCATAGTAACAAAAACAGCATGGTACTGGCACAAAAACAGACATGTAGATCAGTGGAACAGAATAGAGGACCGAGATGTAAGCCCAAGTAGCTATAGCCACCTGATATTCAATAAAAATGCCAAAAATACTCATTGGAGAAGAGACAGCCTGTTCAGCAAATGGTGTTTTGAAAACTGGATAAATATCTGCAGAAGGATGAAAATAGATTCTTCTCTCTCGCCATGCACAAGAATTAAGTCCAAATGGATTAAAGACCTTAACATCAGACCGGAAACTTTGAAACTGCTAGAGGAAAAAGTAGGGGAAACCCTTCAACATATTGGTCTTGGCAAGTACTTTCTTAATACAACCCCAATTGCTCAGGCAATAAAACCACAGATTAACCACTGGGACCTAATGAAATTACAAAGATTTTGCACCGCAAAGGACACAGTGAAAAAAGCAAAGAGGCAACCTACAGAATGGGAAAAAATCTTCGCCAGCTATATATCTGATAGAGGATTAATATCTAGGATATACAAAGAACTCAAAAAGTTAAATAATAAGGAATCAAACAAGCCAATCAAAAAATGGGCTATGGAGCTAAATAGAGAGTTCTCAAAGGAAGAAATACGAATGGCATATAAGCATGTAAAAAAATGTTCTACGTCACTAGTCATCAGGGAAATGCAGATTAAAACTACATTGAGATTCCATCTCACTCCTGTCAGATTGGCCACCATCATGAAAACAAATGATCATAAATGTTGGCGGGGATGTGGAAAAAAAGGAACCCTTCTTCACTGCTGGTGGCAATGCAATCTGGTCCAGCCATTGTGGAAAACAGTGTGGAGGTTCCTAAAACAGATAGAGATTGATTTACCATATGACCCAGCTATAGCGCTCCTAGGCATATATCCAAAGGACTCATCTCATTTCCTTAGAAGTACATGCTCAAGCATGTTTATTGCTGCTCAATTTATAATAGCTGGGAAATGGAACCAGCCTAGATGTCCCTCAACAGATGAGTGGATAATGAAGATGTGGTACATTTATACAATGGAGTTCTACTCAGCGGTAAAGAAAAATGAAGTTATGAAATTTGCAGAAAAATGGATGGACCTGGAAAGTATTATACTAAGTCAGGTAACCCAGGCCCAGAAAGCCAAATGCCACATGTTCTCTCTCATATGTGGATCCTAGCTACAGATGACTGGGCTTCTGCGTGAGAATGAAAATACTTAGTAGCAGAGGCCAGTAAGTTGAAAAGGAGAAATAAAGGGTGGAGAAATGAAGGGAGGAGGATACTTAATAGGTTGATATTGTATATATGTAATTACAATGATTGTAATGGGGAGGTAATATGATGGAGAATGGAATTTCAAACGGGAAAGTGTGGGGGTGGGGAGGGAGGGAATTACCATGGGATATATTTTATAATCATGAAAAATGTTAATAAAAATTTAAAAAAAAAAAAAAAAGAATGAGCACGTGTTAGGATCACGTCTGAGCCCCAGGAAATAAGACAGGTGTGAGCAAGTCCCTCGGACGTCACATCCAGTGACTGAATGAGGAAGTCGCGGTTCATATGCTGAGTGTTCTGCCCCAGGTCACCGGCAGCCACGGGGATCCATCTGGATCTGGTACACTGTGTCTGGATCCAGGTGACCAAGAGCCTGGGTATTAGTATCATTACTAAGTGCAAGTTTCTTCTCTCCTGCAGCGTCGTCCCCAGGGCAGCTGCTGTAGTGGGCGCTCGGGGTGTCACAGCAGTCCTGGGGTCCTTCTCTTCCAGCGTGGCCCTTCCTGGCATGGAGAGGTCAGTTTTGTGTGTGTTTCCTGTGGTCACAAGAGGGCGGCCTCAGCTCCCAGTACTAGCTGGGAAGGACGAGGGCCAAAGGTCACAGAGTGACTCCATCCAGGTCTGTCCCTCACCCTGCACCAATCACTGGTCAGCACTCGTGGGACATGAGGCCATGTGGGTCAATCAGGTGCTGGTCCTCAGTGAGAACAAGAGAGGAAGGAAGGGAGAGGGGGAGGAGGAGGAGTGACAAAGGCCGCGGGCCACACCGTGTCACACAGGACATACTATCCCTAGTTTCTTTCCCCCTTGGGTGACGGGCGCTGATGACCCTGACTGGGCCTGCAGCAGGTCCTGGAGCGACAGTGTGCGTGGCAGGCCCCTGCCCTCTCCTACTCCCAGCCAGTCAGATGGGTCAGCAGCTCCCGACTACATTGTCACCGGCCCACTGCTGGGGTGACTGACTTGGGGTCCTGCCCTGTTCCTTCCCTGCGCTCCCCAGACAGCCTGCCTGTGCCTCCTGCTTCGGCCATGAGCCATGCGGAACCCGTGTGCCTTCCCACGTCTGCGCCCACGTTTCCCTCCCACAGATCCAGGAGGAAACCAGTCCTCACACCCGTCCTCAGGCCAGTCCACCCAGGGACAGAGGAGATGGGAAGTCCCCAAGCCTTGAGGGGCGGAGCGGGCGCAGGAAGGACATTCCCAAGGCGACTCTTTTCCCTCTGTCTTCACAGCCCTTCCTCCCAGCTCTTCTTCACACGTCTGTGAATCCTCCCAGGGACAGGAGGCCGGAGGCTGGCAGTGGACACCTGCAGGCCCTGGACCAAGCGGAAACTGAGACCCACGGAAGGTAGGTCACCTGTCCAAGGTCACAGAGGTGTAAGTCATGGACCCCCCTCTCCAGGCCCTCCCCCCCACACTCAGTGATGACCTCATCCTTCTCTTCCTGTGCAGAGGGGAGGAGGAGGTTCAGAAAGAAGAAGCAGTTGTCCAAGGTCGCATGTCATGCTGATAGTGGCTGAGCCCGGCCTTGTGATTCGTGCTCAGGTCCCTGCACTGGGGCAGCTCCAAGCACCTTCTCTTCGAGGACCTGCAGATAAGTGACCCGCAGGACAGAGGAGACAGACAAGGGGAGACCCATCAGTTCAGGGGATGAAGGGTGCTAAGAAAGTGGACAATGTCCACTGCGGGGGGCAAGCTTCCCAGGACTCTGGCTCCCCATTCTTTGTCCTACCTACGGCACAGAAGAAAATATCCAGGGAAATTCAAAGTAGGCTTGGTGTAAACAGACGAGGAGTGTTTATGTTTCAGCACTTTATTAAATAAGTGTCCAAAATGCACTGAAACCTGTATATTTAATTCTAGATTTATAGGGATCATTTAAATTTATAAGATCAGTTATTATGCCTGAAGTGCAGGAGATGTCAATTGGTTTGCATAGACAATATTTATTGAGGTATTAAACAAGAAAGCCGTGTAAGACGTAATTACCCCGTGTTGGGATTAGGAGCCTGAAGGGATGGCTGCAGGAGGGGGGAGTGGCTCATCTGGAACCTTCCCTGTCCTGCGCAGCTGACAATCTCATCTGCCCCTTGTTAGTCATCTACATAAAAGCCAGACATGAGTGAGACACACCCGATCACTGTGAGCGGCTGTCTGGACCACCAGCGTCAGGGCACCAGGGACAGACTAGGTCACGGAAGCCTCTCAGGTGGGAGTTGTAGCCTGGGTCCTTGTCGCCTGTGACCCTGTGCAGCTTGGCTCTCCCCTGAGCTCTTTCATCCCCAGAGCTGGAACCAGGAGAGGGAAAGAGAGAAGAAGGAAAGGAGGGGATGAGGGAGAGAGGGATAGAAAGAAGAAGGGAAGCTGGCTGGGGACAGCTGGATGCTCCTGCAAACCAAATGTTTCATTAGCGGGAGGATTACCTAGTTATTTCCCCAGCCCCAGTCTCTTCTTTTGTTTAAAACCAGGTCTGTAGTTGTCTTTAGCAGTAGCCTCAGGACAATGTCATGGTTAGTGATTGAAAATGCCATTGGTGCTACTGTTTGCCTCGATGGTGTCTTTGTACCCATCGCTGCACAGTGTTCCAGCTTCCACTGGCCAGGCTAGGACATGAGGCTGAGAGTTCAGCGCTGCCCAATGCCAAGTTTGCTTAATGCCCTTCCTGGCCAGAAGCCCCACTGAGCTTGATGTGCTGCTCAGAAAAGGGTTTGGGGCTGCACACCCATGCTGTGCTGGCTTTAAAGATAACTGTCTGCCCAACCAAGGCACATTTGAGGCAGTGAGGTCCTGAGCTTATAAATTCAACTTCTGTGATGATTTTCCAGGCCACAGGGAGACATCTGAGATGCCATTCTCATTAGGAGCTGCCTGAGTGTTTCTCACAAGGCATGAGGTCTCCACTGAGCCTTGGGTAGAATCAGCACAGAGCTGGTCATTTTCTTTCTGCAAACTCTCTATGCTGTCCTAAGTGGTGATCTTTCTCGTTTAATGGTCATGTTGGCCACCTTGGAGGCCACTCAGCTGAGAAAGCTGATGCTCAACAGGGGGTCGTTCTAGGCACACACAGGTGATTTAATGTCCCTCCTACCAGGGAGGTCCAAGGTCATTTTTCTCCTGGTTATGAGGTCCTGGCTGGGCTCCAAGTTCATTGAGTTAGATGGTGGATGTCTCCAGATCCCATCACTTGAGAGCCTCCTTCCTGGTAGCACTGTTTGGTCTGCGAGCTGTGGAACTCAGCATACACTCTGGGGGCAGAAACTGCACTGGGAAAGGCAGACGGGGAGGGGGCTCTTAACAAGGAGCCCGTGACAAAAGTGTGCAAAGGGCTGAGAGAGCAAATAGAACTGGCAGGGAAGTTTCCAGCGTACCTGCCAGGAGGCTGCCAGCACTACCCCCTTGCCTTCCTCATCTCCAGACAGCTGCTTCTGTCTTGGGCCATGCCACCCTGTTCTCCACTCCCTTCAGGGTGCATGCGCTCTGCCCTGCTCAGGAAGTGCGGCACAGCACTGCCTGCCTGAGGTCTTAGAAGAAAGGGAGCATCTGGTAAACCCGTCATGAAGACAGGTTGGAAAGCTGGGGCCTTTGATAAGCCTGAGTGCCTAAACTTGGGGCGTCTCCCCATGAGGACCGTAATGGTGCATTCAACCCATGGGAACTCAGGCCCTCCTATCCTGCGATGTGCTGATGTCTGGTGCCTAAGGGCATGAGGAATTCTTGTTTAACAACCATTTCCCCCCTCTGTGTGTGTGTGGCTATGTGTAGTGTGCTATGTGTGGTGTGGTGTATGTGGTGTCTATAGTATGGTGTGATGTGTGTGGTGTGGTGTGGTGTGGTATGTGTGGTGTGGTGTGGTGTGGTATGTGTGGTGTGGTGTGGTGTGGTATGTGTGGTGTGGTATGTGTGGTGTGGTATGGTGTGGTGTGGTATGTGTGGTGTGGTATGTGTGGTGTGGTGTGGTGTGGTGTGGTGTGGTATGTGTGGTGTGGTATGTGTGGTGTGGTGTGTGGTGTGGTGTGGTGTGGTATGTGTGGTGTGGTGTGGTGTGGTGTGGTATGTATGGTGTGGTATGTGTGGTGTGGTGTGGTGCGGTATGTGTGGTGTGGTATGGTGTGGTGTGGTATGTGTGGTATGTGTGGTGTGGTGTGGTATGTATGGTGTGGTGTGGTGTGGTATGTGTGGTGTTTATGTGTGGTGTGGTGTGGTGTGGTGTATGTGGTATGTGGAGTATGCTGTGGTGTGCTATGCTGTGTGTGTTTGTGTACATGTATTGTACAGATGCATGTGTCCCATGTGCAGAGACAGTCCCTGCCCTCTATCACTCATTCACATGTTTCTTTGAGGCCACTATCTTTGGTCTGAATTACTGACCAGGGAGTCCCTGTAACTCTTCTGTTTCCACTCACCACAGGACTGGGGTTACAAGCCGGTGTGAGCATGCCCAGCATTTGACATGGGTTCTGAGAATCAAACTCAGGTAGTCTCCAGCTCTCTCAGGCCCTGTGCTTGCAGTAAGCTCTTACACCTCGGGCACCTCCCCAGCCCCTCACATGCAATGCTCTTGCCCAGCAAAGTGCCACCCTGCTCTGCCAACTAGTCACCTCCCCTGAGCCTCAGTTCCTCGGCTTATGCATGAGAACATCTACTCTACCGGACACATTGAGTACTTTGGGCAACCCAACACCCTCCATCCCATTTGTTTGCAGCACTCAGCCCTCACACCACCCTTCCTTCAAGAATCTAAGCCTTCTGAGTTGAGACACCCTGATAATCTGGGCTGGTGCTCAATTACTCTATTCCAACCCCTGTCCTTAGAAACTGGTACCTGCTTAGAATGAACCAACTATAGCATCCTGGTTTTGCTGGGAAGTGCCCCATGGTCCAAGTAGAGCATGTGGCCCAAAACTGGACCTCTCAGCACCCTCATACAGGTCTTTCTAAGGGGCTGTCATCTCCTCCCCCCTCTGGAGACACTAGGTGGGATGGTGGATCTAACTAAGTACAGGTCCCCATTTCTGCCCAGTGAAGAAATCTAGAAACCAAGAAAAGGACTGTCCCTATGCCACCAGCAGCAAACTGAGGAGGAGAGAGCAGCCGGTGATGCCGTTGAAGCCCCTGGATCCAACGGGGCACTACATTCCCCACCACCCCCCCACACCAGGACCAAAGCAGCTCATCTTCCAAAGCCCCAACTCAGGTTGCTTTAAGCAAACACGGGATTGAGCAGCTCAGTAGATGCTGACTCTCCCTCTAGTTGGAGTCACTGTGTGCCCTACTGTGGCTGGCATGGCCGTGATGACAGATACCTGTGGGCATGTCCATTGAGCCCACTTAGCTGAGAGCTGCCAGTGCATTCAGCATTTGAGGCCTTATAGCCCCCGGGCCTTGGGCAGAGGGTGCCCAGGAAACGGGATGTATGAGGAGGGGGTGAATAGCCAGTTTTCTTCCTCCTCACTTCTCTAAGTCCAGCCCAGGCCCCTTCTCCATGTAACCGTAGGGTTGATTTCCCTGAGCGGCGTGGTCCTCCTTCCTGCCTGGAGCTCCTCACTGACTCGGTCACTCTGGACATCCTCGGTTCATGCTGTTCACTGTGCCCGTCCCACAGACAGCCACAGGTGTCATTCTAGGCAGTTGGGAGACCAGACACTTATTATACCCTAGTGGGGGGGGGGGGCGAGGATGCTGCACAATGCCAGCTCCTTGAGGGGCAGTCTGAAAAATATCACTCAGGGAAGGGAGAGGGCAGCAGGTTGGGGAGGCACTGAGGAGTGAAGGTGACCCCATTTTGGCATCCCTCCCTCCACCACAACCCAGCATCTTGCCTGGGCTATGGTGGGAGTGTAGAAGAAAGGAATGCCCCTAGGGCAGGGGGTATGGGCAGAGGAGCTGCGGGCAGCACCAGACCCCGCCTAGAGCTGGGTCCAGATGGGGCAGGGTGGGGGCAGCAGTGAGGAAGCGGGAGACAGTCTGTGCTACATGCAGGGTCTGGGCAGTACCAGGATAGCCTGGGTTTCTTGGGCACAATGTTTTTGGCACCTGGCTGTGTCTCTCCCCGTGGCCCCGCAGGCTCAGGAGGCACAGGTACAGAACTGGTCCAGAGTGGAGCGGCAGGAAGCACTCTGGCGCCTGGGGAGACGGCTCAGAGGGCGAAGTGTGGCGTGCCAGCATGAGGCCCTGAGTTTGGAACCCCCAAACCCACATGTGGTGGCGCAGGCCTGTAGTCCCAGCCTTGGGAAGGCAGAGATGGGGATCCCCGGGGCTCACTGAGTAGCCGCATCGGTGAGCTCTAATTGAGCAAGACAGAGAGTTTCAAAGAATAAGATGGAGAGTGGCTGAGGACACCCAAGATCGACCTCTCGCCTCCACACATGTGCACAGAGGTGCACCCACAGACACACAGGAACACACATACACAGTCATGCACAGAACACACAAATCACATGCAAAAACATACAACAAGAAAAGAGAAGAAAGGAAAGTACCGCAAACTCTCCTGTGCGCACACTCTGCCCTCCTGGCAGCACCTCCCTGGAAGCGCCCAGTGGAAGCTTTTGGGCGAGAGCCCTGCATGCAGTCTTTGCTGAAGCAGAGCTGGGCAGGCAGGAGGGCATGGCAGAGGGCAGAAAACAAAAATAGAAGAAGCCAGAGATGGCTCTGTCCTTTGGATCTTGAATGTTCCTCACAGGCTCATGTGTCAAAAGGCGTGGCCTCAGCCTGTGCTGCCACAGGGAGGTGGCCGGAACCATTAGGAGCTGTAGCATATAGGCCATAGGGGCATGGGGCCCTGGCACCTTCGCGCTTCTCCTTCTGCTTCCTCACCACCATAGCTCGCTGCCCGCATCACCACAGGCCGAAGCAAGTGCGGGATGCCCGCGGCCTCTGACACCATGAGTCCAAACAAACCTTCCCTCCTTGTACGTTGTTGATCTCTGCCATTGCGTCACAGGGATGGTACTTGGGCTGACACAAGCGCTGAATGAATTCTCTGAGTCTGACCCAAGTCTCAGCCGGTGCAAACAGGAGGCAGGGAAGGAGCAGGGGTCTGGAGCCACACCCGACTCACATGCCAAAGAAGAAAAAGAGAGAGGAAAGGACCCTGAGCTTCCCTTTGCCCGTGCTCTGCTGTTCGGGCGGCACCCACACAGCAGGCTCTGCCTCATAGTGGCCTTGAGAAAGTCCTTACCATTCCAAGCCTCAGTTTCCCTAGGCTGCATGAGTGATCCCTAGTGAGTTTTGCAGGCATTGGACCAGGAGCACTGAGAAATGAGAAGACGCCAGAAGGCTGAGCTTGGGGCTTCTGCTTCCAGGAGATGGATGGCATTGAACGTCATCATATGGAGAAAAAAACACAAACACGTATCTCCTGGAAGGCGCCTCACAGCAGTTACCTGGTGACTAAAATGCAATGATGAGCATGTGTGGTGAACATCTGCTGGGCTGCCAGAAAAACTCAGGGACAGGTGCAGCCAGCAGGCCAGGAGGACAGGGGTCGCTGGGAGCAGACCTAGGCGGTGGGAGGAGACAATGTCAACTGTGCCCTTTTTCAGATGGTGACCTTGAATGGAGCCCTCAGCCTCTCAGGGCCACAGTCGCCACAGTGAAGGGGGATGATCCCTGGAGCCTGGCCAGCCCTGAGCTCACACAGACAGGGGAACAGGCGGGAGGCAGCATGCTGGGGAACCAAAGCCTCCTGGTCTTGGGGAGGAGCAGTGAGCGGAGCCCGTGCTGGGAGGTGTGAGCACACACCGGGGATGGGCTGAGGGCCCGGGTCAGTCCTTTTCTGCCTCCCTCACCTGGGGCAGGCTCCTCCCATCTCTGTGTCTAGGTTTATCTCCCTGGAAAGGGGAAGTTCTAGGAGCCAGCTTTCTGGGTTTAAATCTATCATTTTGCTTTCTTTCTCCTGTCCAGTTCATCCCGTGTCCCTGCCCCCTTCCTCTGCCTCTTTGGGAGCGCATGTGTTCGTGGTTTCGTTTTGTCTTTGGCGCTGGCTTGTTAACCGTGACTTTGCTTTGCACTCTAGTGGCTGCTCCAGGGTTCATAGTGTAGACTGTGAGCTTAGCACAGCTGCAATGTCCCCAGGATTTTAAGAACTCCACCAAGGGCATTTCCACCTCTCTCTTCCTGTGGGCGCTATTGCACATTGGGTTGACTTCTGCATGTGTTAGGTACCACCATTCATTACACCTTTTGATTAAGCGGTCAATATTCTGTGTGTGTGTGTGTGTGTGTGTGTGTGTGTGTGTGTGTGTGTGTAGCTTGCTCCTCTATACAGCTAGACCAGAGCCCCCACCCACATTGTTCCTCTGTCCTGTCACTGTTGAGAGGCATCTTGGGCCCAGTTTGGGATGTGGTCTCCTCCTGAGTCTTCCCCCTGCTTCCTGCCTTTCTTCTCCCCAATAGATTCAGGGTGGAAGTTTGTGGTATGAACTCTGGGGTGGGGATGAGACGTACCCAGGAGAGGTTCTTGAGAATTCCTGGGACAGAAGGTGCTCAGTGTGGCTGCTGGGCCAGTCCTTCCTGGGATCCCTGTGAGCCCTGGCAGACATCCTGTGTCTCCCCGACTTGTGTTAGGCAGCTGGGCAAAGGGCCCGGGACTCTGGGTGGAGCTAGGGAAGGCTGGCGGTCAGCAACAGCCCTGACTGGAGTGCTTGGAGAGATAGAGGGACCGATAGGCCTCGGGTGGGGGTGTCCAGCAAGACCCCGAGCCAGGGCAGCTGGAGAGAAGGCAGGGGCCAGGACTCTGCACACTGGGCAGGAGTCAGGACCTAGGTTAAGTGTGGGTCTGCTGCTGCTGACTTGCCGTGTGATCTCGGGAAAACTCACGTGGCTTCTCTGGGCCTTGGCTGTCTCGCCCGCAGGACAGAAATGGCTGTGCCTGCCCTTCCTACACGGCTGTTGGGAGGACTGAAGCAGAGCAAGGCGGGGAAATCTGGTGTGCAGGTCAGGGGGAGAGCCCTTCAGCAAGGCTCCACCTGCCACGCGCTCTCCCAGCTGGGGGCTAAGTATGAGGCTCCATCACAGACACCTGAGGCTGGGGGACGCATTTCACGTTCAAAGCAGCACAGGCCGGAAGCAGTACTTAGCTGGGGGGATGCTTTGACTTAGGTGCCGATCTGCGTGCCACCCCTCAGGTGGCTGCCAGTGGTGGCTCCATCGGTGTTCCCTGACCTGGGCCCATCATGGCCTGGCTGCCCAGGAGCAGCCACAGACCAGACTTAGCACCAGGCTGGAAGACAGTGGATGCTGCCTGAGCCCAGTGCTGGAGGCTAGCGGCTCGCTCCTCTCTCTCTGCTTTCCCTCGTGCCTTCTTCCCCGCCCTTCAGGAAGACTTATCCAGCTCTAGGAATAAACCTCTGGTGAGTGCGTCTGTTCCTGCCTGTGGTGTAAATGCGCCCACTCTGGTCAGTTTCAAGCCACCGAAGAGCTGTCACTGGACAGGACAAACGTAAGAGATGCAGTCACACCCATAACGAAACATCTTCCACCAGGGGCAAAGGGCGTGAAGGGCTTCACCTATCATAGTTAGGAACTGATAGGTTTAGAGCATGTATTAGCTCTGTCTTTACTGTGATTTATTTCATCCCAAGTTGGAGTATGTCGCTTTCTACAGTGCCTAACAACTGGCTAAGAAATCCCTGACATTCCTTCACAGTTCCGTGGCTGCTTTGAGTCACTCCAGCACACTGCTGCCCTCCAGTCTCTCCCCCGTCACCTCTGGCTCTTAATCTTGCAATTACAGGAACAAAAATTTGCTTAATTTCTCAAGTCTGTGAAATGGCCCAGTTCAGAGGCCACCAGCAGTCCACCTTACTCCATCAGTCCCTTTAATAGGGCCCTTGACACTTTCAATTTACTGTGCAATTCTGTTCTCACAGAAATGATAATTATATCTCTAGCTTAAATCTCATTTTACACACTGAATTCACCCAGGGTTGGTGAGCGGAGAGTCCCTGGAGCCTTCTCTGAGATCTCCCAGCAGCGCCCTTCCGGTCCTCCTCACTGGGAGCAGCAAGGAGGAACCTTAGGCTCTCCGACAACAAGCTGATTTCCCGTGGAGTTGGAAGGGGCATGCTCATTTTGCAGATGGAGTAACTGAGGCCCAAGGAGGGGCAAGTCATCCTTTCTACTGGAGAAGGTACACAGAGAGGCACCTTGCTTCCTTATTAATCTCCCTCTGACCATGAGGACAGGGAAGCTAAGAGGATGTGGGGACATCTATGAGCTGAATGAACCAGTAAACAAACATGTAAACGAATGAGAAACCCCTCCTGGTCCCAGGGTGGCGGAATTGTAATTGGATGTTGTGGTGGTTTGACTCAGATGTCCCCTATAAACCCATGTGTTCTAAATGTGTGGTCCTCAGCTGATGGCAAATTGGGAAGTGGAGCCTTGCTGGCAGAGGTGTAGTGTTGGGGGCAGAGTTCCGCCCACTCTCCTGCTGCTGCTTTCTTCCTGCTGTGGCAGAGGTGATGTGCGACCTCTACTCATGCCATGCTTGCCCCTGCCATCATGGAGCCTCCCCTTGAGACTGTAAGCCAAAACAACAACAGAACTGTCCTCCCATCAGCTGCTTTTGGTTGGGTGCTTTGTCCCAACAACATGAAGGCAACTGCTTCAGACATTGACAGCTGTGGAGGTTCAGGGCAGAAGGAACTGGGTGATGGGAGCGGGGGCATAGAGGGGAGGTGATCAGCCTTAGGGCTGAGGGTGAAGGAGGTGATATGTACATTGAGTTTTGAGGGATGAGTAGGCGTTTTCCCACATGAAAGGCAGAAAGAAGCACCCCAGGTGGAGAGACACGAAGGCCAGAATTGTTACAGTGGGGTGGCCAGCAGTATGTAGGCGGTGGCCTGTACAAACAGACCTGTCCTTGGCGCCACAGAGGTAAAGGATGTGAATGCCAAGTGGAGTCCTCATCTTCAGGGGTGGAGTCTTCCTCAGGATGGATAAAGATCTTTTAAGATGGAGGCAGGGAGACCAAAGAAGGACTGTAGGACTGTGGTCAGAGGTGACAGAGTCCTAGACACCAGCAGAGGTGGGGACATGGGGTAGAGCCCATGTGATATGTGGCTCTAGGGTGAGCAGCTTGCTTCCAGTCGGTGCCCCAGGCACAAGGACTCTTGTGGTCAGGTGGGTGGGACATCACAATGAAGACTGGCAGAGCTAGTCACCCCAGGCTGGACACTCGGCCTCTGTTTAAAGTGGCATTCACTGACTGAAGTCAATGCCTGCTGGAGACCAGCCTCCTTCCCCAGGGTCTGCAATAGCCAGGAGTGCTTAGTGGGTGTCCCCTGTGTGCCTAGTCCTGTTTCAGTCCCCTAATGAGCACCCAGGAAAACCTGGAATGGGAGTGTGGAAAGGGCCAGATCTTCCAACCTCATCTCCAGTCCATGGGGCAACTCAATATGGCACCAATGATGGGTAGGACTGGCCCAGGAATGCCTGAATTCTTGATCAATGCCCCTTTCCCCAGCCCTGGTCTTCTCGACTTCCCTCCTGCCCACCCTCCAGCCTATGGAGAGCAGGAGGGAGCCCTCGTGGGGACCATGACGCCTCAGGCTCACAATAACCTCCTTGCATCTTGGTTTGTACGGTGTGTTCTCTGTGTGAACCTTCCTGCAGCACAGGGCAGGAAGGGGACCCAGGAGGACAGGGCAACCCAGAGAGGTGAAATGACAACCCAAGGTCACACAGAGATGGCAGAGATAGACCAGGGCTTGAGCCCATCTCTGTGTGTTCTCACTCTCTGGTGCCCCAAACAGCTCTGCTGTCCTGGCTGAGGAGGTGGGTGTCACATGTGCCTCAGTCTACAGTGGACCCCTCTGGAGGATGGATGGTGAGTGGTGCGGAGTAGCTTCTTCCCGCTGTCCCTGCATGACGGAGGTGGTTGAGGGCAGGCATATGGCCGGTGCTCCCAGCACAGGTGTGTTCTTGTGGCTAAGAAAGTAGGTGCTGGAGCTGCGCAGATCCTGGCTCCACCCCTCAGGGCTGTGGGGCCTGTATGCTGGGGTATGGCCCAGGGGTAGAGTACTTGCCTAGCATGCATAAGGCCCTGTGTTCCATTCCCAGAGCCCCCACAAACAAAAGTAGTCCTGAAATCATGGTGGGGAGGCGCTAGGGACAGATAGCCCAGTGCATAAGAGCTTACCTTGCAACCGTGAAGACCTGAGTAGAGTAAAAAATCAGGCATGCTTTTAAGATCAGTGCGCATGTGCATACACATAGAGACACAGAAACATGCACACGCAACCCAACCTTCAGTCCTGAAGCCCCTCAGTCTCAGATTTCTGGGCTTAGTAGACAGAAACAGCTTTGCTCTGGATTCTGAGCTCATCATATCCTTGGGTTCTGAGCTTCTTTCCCACCAAGCCCCTTGGGCTGGTTCAGTTAGTCCACTCACAATAGCCTCTCTGCTGCCCCTTTAGGGAAGCCCTTCACGAGGCTCCTCTGAGCCTGAATCCTGCCTTCAACCTCTTTCCAATGCTTCTGAGTCCTGTAGCTGGACCCTAGTCCTGCCTCTACCACTAATCCCAGTCCCTGGGGGTTCCACACCTAGGACCTCAGTTTCTTCCTTTGACAGATGGATCCAGTCTCTTGTGGTGAGCGGGAAATTGCTGTGACATGCAGGGGTCTCTGTGAAGGCAGGTTTGTAGGAAACTAATGACAGCAGCTGTCTCCTCACTGTGCTTTTGAGCTAGCCTCGTGCTCTAGGGTGGGAGGATTTGGAAAGAGGACAAGCCTCCCTCATCGCCAGTATAGTTGATGCTGGAGGCCAGGCTCAGCTCTGTATACTACGCACTCCAAAGGCCCCAGGACGACCTGGGGGAGCCCTCCTCAGAAGAGTGCTTGAGCATCCAGGATTCCCCACGGTGGGGAGTGTGTCTTCCACCTCCCATCTCTAGGGGAGAGGGAGGCTCCAGTCCAGGGAACTAAGAGAGGTGGAGCAGCCACCACTCTATCTAAACAACACCATGGCCTGTATTAACACATGGTCACCACCTAATAGACAAGCCAACACTTACAGAAACTTGAATCACCTGCCTGAGCCCCAAATAAATTGGGAGTCCAGAAGTGAGTGAGCCCAGGTCTGACCTAATGCCCTCACAGTCCATACCCTGTGACCACAGCCTGGCCTCCAGAGTGGCTCACTGAGTCAGTGGCTCTCACCCTCAGGAGATGCATCTTCACTTGGAGCTGTGGCGGGCACCTGCCATCCCACTGGCTGCACTTTGTTTATTTAACCCTAAAGAGTTCTGTGAGGCATTGAATCCCCATCCTTCTTTTTTTTTTTCTTTTTCTTTTTCTTTTTCTTTTTTTCTTCCCAAGGCAGCATCTCACTCTAGCCCAGGCTTACCTGGAACTCACTCTGAAGTCCCAGACTGGCCTTGTACTCATAGCAATCCTCCTACCTCTGCCTCACAAATGCTGGGATTAAAGGCGTGTGCCACCATGCCCAATTGAATCTCCTTAAGTGACAAATCAATTTCATATTTTCTATGAAGGTATGAAATCCCCCACACAGGATGCAAAATGTCTTGCCTCAGACTTGTTTCCTTAATTGCCAGCACCATGGAAATGGCAGGGACTGCGCAGCTGAACACTCGGGTAGATTGTGTCTCCAAGAGAAATCAAGTGGACCAGAGCTCAGACACAGGCAGACTGGGTTTGCATTTGTGAACTCCAGGAGGGCCAGCAGGGCCCTTCTAGGGCTTGCTTAGGAAACTCAGAAGGAAGGGGATTTGAGCACTTTAAAAAAAGGAATAAAAGAAAAAAGAAAGTAAAGAGGAAAGGAGAGAGAAAGGGAAGAAGAAAAAAAAGAAAAAAGAGGAAGAAAGGAAGGAAGAAAGGAAGGATGAGGAAGAAAGGAAGGAAGGAAGTTAAGGTGCTTGTCTGCAGAGCCAAGGGACCCAGGTTCAATGCCTCAGTACCCATGTAAAGCCAGATACACAGTGGCACATACATCTGGAATTCGTTTGCAGTGGATGGAGGCCCTGACAGGCCCATTCTTTCTCTCTCCCTGCAAATCTATAAAAATATTGTTAAAATACTGTAAGAAAGAAAGATAAAGGAAAAAATAAATTCACAACTAACATCATAATCGTGAAAAAGTGACATGTTTCCCTCTAAGATCAGGAAGGAATAAAGGACACTCCAAGTCCATCACTTCCATCCAGATCAGCACTGGGAGTTCTAGGAAAAGCAATCATCAAATGAGAAAAAGAAATAAAAGGTGGAAAAGAAGACATGAAATTATCTTTGTTCACAAATTACACAATCTTGTATCTAGAAAATCTTAACAGTTCCACCTAGGCACACAAAAAAGCCTGTTAGAACTAATTTAAAAATACATTAAGTTACAGAACACAATATCAAAACAAAATCACTGCATTTTTATGACAGTGATGAACAATCCAAAAGGAAGTTAGGAAAGTGATTCATTTCAAATAGCATCAAAAGGAAAATACACTTAGAAATTCAATTAAATGAGGATGGAAAAGACATGTGCACTGAAAACTTAAAAACACTGCCCAGAAACATTAAAAATTATAAGAGGAAGCAGTCTGCCATGGTAGTGCATGCCTGTAACCCTGGCACTCAGGAGGTAGAGGCAGGAGGATCAAGGTCATCCTCAGTACATGGTGGGTTCCAGTCCAGCATGGGCCACATGAGACCTTGTCCACTCTGCCAAAATTGTAAATAAGCAGAAAGATGTCCCATGTTCATGGATTGGAAGACTTAATATTGTTAAGATGTCAGTGCTACTCAACTTGAGCCACAGAGTCAGCACAATCTTTGTCCAAGGGAAGTTTTTCACAAAAAAAATCTTACTCTAAAATAAACACTCAATTTCAATATATTCATATATATATATACTTGGCTATTGAAGTTTTATATATTATATATATAATTTACACATGTATATGTAAGTGGAAGGACAAAGTTGGAGTCCTCACACTTCCTGACTTCAAACCATATTACAAAATTACAACAACAAAACTGATGAAGTATTTGCATAAAGACAGATGATATAAACTAATAGAACAGAAAGTTCAAAAATAAGTGCCTACATATATGGTCAAATGATTTTTGGTAATGGTGCCATAACCGTTTCATGAGGAAAGAGCAGACTTTTCAACAAATTATGGAGATCCCCATACAAAATAGTGAACTTGAGCTCTCATTTTATTGCCATAGATAAACACTATTATCAAGTAAACCCAAAACCAAACACTTAAAGCTAACAAAAAAATCTCTTAGGGGCTGGAGAGATAGCTTAGCAGTTAAGGCCCTTGCCTGTGAAGCCTAAGAACTCATGTTCAAATCTCCAAGTCCCACATAGCTAGATGCAGTGATGCAAAGCATGCAATGTCACACATGCGCCACAAAGGGGCGCACACGTCTGGCATTCGTTGGCAGTGCTGGAGGCCCTGGCATGCCCATTCTCTCTCTTTCTCTGTCTCTGAAAGTAAAATAAAATACAATAAAACAATATCTTAGAAAATAATGAGGGGAAAAGGTTCACCACATTGGATTTGATAATGACTTCTTGAAAAGAATATTAAAAACATAAGCAACAGGAGGAAAATAAAAAAAAAAACACCTCCAGAAATGGGGCTTCATTTTCCCCCGAAAAGAAACCATTGTGTATCAAAGGACACAATAAATAGAATGAAAATGCAGCCAACAGAATGGAATAAAATGTTTGCAAATTAAGTCTAAGAAGGAATTAATATCCAGATTACTGAGCAGCTTAACGCAGCGGTAATGAGAAAACAAGTGAGTAAAGTACTCAGATGGACCTGTCTCCAGAGAAAATATGCAGGTAGCTCATAAAAACATGACATGTCCAACATCACCAAAATGTCATGGAAATTCAATTCAAAACTACAGTGAGATGTCACTTCACACACCAGGATGGCTGCCACACACAAGGCACATGTGCACTCGCATACACACACACACACACACACACACACACACACACACACACGCAGAAACAAGTGTTGACAAGGACACGGAGTTACAAGGGGGAGGTAAAATGGCCTAGCCACTGGGAGAAATACCATGATGGTGCCTCAAAAAGTTAGATATGGAATATGATCCAGCAAATCCACTTCTGCACGTATACCCAAGAAACTAAAAGTAGAGAAAAGAACAGGAAGACTATTTGAAGGAATGAAGATTGAGAAATCTCCCAATTTGATGCAGACCATTAATCTATATATCTAAGATGCTCAGTAAACTGGAAGAGATGCTCTCTGGGCACTGCCGTGTGAGCTTTGAGGAGGCAGAATCAATGTCCACTCATCTCAGATAGGGCACCAACGACAGCAACGAAGTAGTGATTCCACACAAGTGTTCAAGTGTAGACTTGAACTGTGGTTACTGACAGGAGCAAAGACAATGTATGGCAGCTGCATGACTGAAGAAAATGTCTCTCTTCCTCAAGCAACCATTAACTGTATCTCTTTGGGTAGGGGCAAGGTCTTGTGAGCTCCTGCCCCTAGTAACCTTAACTCCTTCCCTAGCAACCTTCACTATGTATTCTGGGTAAGGGTGTATGTGGCCTTATGGGTGGCTTTCCTCTACTAACAGTTAAATCCTCAAGGAGAGGCGTGGCCTCATGATCCCTCTCCTTAGCAATCCTTGACTGTCTTTACCTCCTCTCCGAGGGGCGTGGCCTAGTGAACACCTCCCCGCTCCATAATGGAAAGTTAATGGATGCAATCTTGTGTGAGTGTTCTGGTAATCCCAGCTGTTAACAGTTCTAGAGGGCCTAAACCCTGTCATGCCTGAGAGCCAGCACATCACAAGAGACACCTAGTGGTCAAACCTTCCCATAACCAAGGACAAGGAGAGTCCATTAAAAGCAGCAAGAGGGAAAGGGCTCCTGGTATGTGAGGAATTCTGGGAAGATTAACCACTGGCTGACTTCTCATCAGAAACATGGGAACATGGGACAGTGGGTGATGTTTTCAAAGTACTCCTTCAAAAAAAAGAAAAAGCCAGTCAAAAATTTTACATGCAAGCTGGGCGTGGTGGCACACACCTTTAATCCTTGGGAGGCAGAGGTAGGAGGATCACCATGAGTTCAGGCCACCTTGAGACTACATAGTGAATTCCAGGTCAGCCTGGACCAGAGTGAAATCCTATCTTGAAAAAAAAAAAAAAAGTTTACATGCAGGAAAACTATTGTTTAACATTGAAGGAGAAACTGGGACATTCCCAAACAAGTCAAGCCAAGAGAATCTATCACCCGTGGAATGACCCTGCAAAGGAACACTAGAGAGATGGCTTCAGGCTGAAATGGAAGATTCTGGACAGTAATTAGAATCCATTTACAGACATAAAGGTATCTACATGAGTAAGTAGAAAGACAGTAAAGACGTATGTTTTGGAATCCTTTTGTCCTCGTATCTGACTTAAAAGGTAACTTGCAAAGCAGTAATTATATATCTGCTGATAGACATGTAACATGCAATGGTAATTTGTGGGACAACAATAGAATGAAAGGAGAGACGATGGGATGACTGGAGCTATGTTTTTATACCATTCAAATTAAATTGATACTAATATGAACTAGATTGTTTTAGAGTAATGTACTCATCAGAATTACCAAGGCAACCACTACCAAGATAACTTTAAAATACAGTGAAAGTTCTGGGTCTGGCGGTGTAAGACTATAACTCTAGCTAGCCAGGTGCCTAAGGCAGGAGGATCACAAGCTTAAAGTCGGCCTGAACTAGAATTAGTTCAAGGTCAGTTGGGCAACTTAGTGAGACTATCACAGAGTCCTTTGCCTAGAATGTGTGTGTATACATATATATTAAGAGAAATAAGGGAATTAAATTAAGGCCAACCAAAAAGAGAGCTAGACTTGATCTTGAGTCAGTGTGACTCAGGTCTGGCTGGCACTGTCACTGGGCACTATCCGCCACTGACTTCATGACCCATGTGTTGAGTGGCCATCTCTATGCCAAATGCTGGCCTCAGGCTTGGTGACCCCCATTCAGGGGGAATTGAGAGGGCTTGAGAGTCTGCCACTACAACAGACATGTCCCCAGGGGACTCTGATAAAGATTGGTACAGACCACAATTAGGGACACCATAGAGTACTTGAGGCACTGGGCTAATGACAGTTATCCCTCAGTAGCTGTGGGAAGAGTCGCAGGCGTCCCCTGCGTACACAAGTCCCTGACATAAAATGACATGGTGTTTGGGTGACCACCACATCCACCTGTGTACTGTGACTTGTCCAGCTTCTTCCAATACCGACACAGAGCACATCTGTGTGAGCAGCTGTTTATCAGGTCGCTCAGGGAATGATGACGAGGGAACACACTGAGCAAGCTCAGGACAGATACACTTTCGTTCTTTTGAATAGTTTTGACCTGAAGTTATTTGAATCTGTGCACAGGAACCCAGGGATACAGAGGGGCCAGCTGTACCCATGTTTCTGTTGGCAGTTCTCAGAACACACTGTCCGGGTCTGGGTCCACCTGCCTCACAGTCTGGGCTTCGGCTTTACCTAATTCAGTTTGAAGCCTAGTGCCTGGCACCAACACACCTTGTATAATGTTATCTCTCTGTGTTTCCATCCTCCTATTTAATTATTGAAACAGCTCTAAATTGCAGACATCCTAACTTGTTGAAGGACACACAGCTTGTGAATCATGAACTGGGTCTCTCTCTGCTTCATGGGACTCCATGCCAGAGCTCATACAAGGCTGTCCTATCCCACAGGCCACGCCTGCTCCTGTGGGCAGAACGAGGAGAGGTCACCCAGGTGTGCAGCAAAGGTACTTCCCTTCAAAGAGGAAGGTGGGATCCCAGAGGGAAAGGGCAAGGGGAAGGGGTGGGTGGTGGACCCTGGCCTCAGCCTGCCCCTCCCCCGGGCCGAGCTCAGCATGTTCTCAGGACACAGAGCTCTTCAGAAAACAGACATCTTCACCAGGAACAGACAGCCCTTCATAAGGAGCTCCAACTGGTTTCTGTGAGTGGGGGTGACTGGGTAAGGTGGCCTAGCATACTAAGCACCACAGGCTGCCATAGGCCATGTCACCTTCTCAGAGCCTGACTAAGACCTTAGGCAGGACTCAGGCTCCACAGCTGTTGAATGGACGTAAGTCTGAGTCTGTTCCAATGGGCCAGCGGGGCAGGACAGGCATGCCCCATGTCCCGCCCACAACTCCAGCACAGCAGGTGTAGCTGAGGGCTTGATCAGAGGCTGCAGCTGGAGACGGCTTCTTGTCCACACAGGAAGCGGCTTGAGCATTTCCATGGCTTGCATCTTCTCTGAGCTTTGCGCTTGAAAACTTCTTGGGAGCACAGAGTCACCCCGTGCTCCCCTCCCTCCCAAGAAGTCTCTTTATTCTGGAATCCCCATGAGCCCTGTGGGGAGACCGGGGATGTAGACTAGGGACAGGTCCCAAGGGAGTCCAGGAGCTCCAGCCCAGCCTAAGTCCAGGTCGCTCCTGTGTCAGGACATGCTCCGCTGTGACAGGGCCTGGCTCTACACTAGTGCGCATCTCCCTGCAGTGTGGAGCCCTGGGTCTCCTCTATCAGGTGCTGCTGGGAAGCAAAGGAGAGGCGGCGGCCCTTCTGCTCCTAGGGACAGGAGGCATGGAGCTGCGCCCCCTGCAACTGCCTTCTGCTGTGAACGTGGCATGACCCTGAGCAAGTTGCTCCTCTGCCCTGGCCTCGGACCCTTCATCTGCTGACTGGAGAGAGACCGCCCACCAAATTTTCTGTCATGAAAGGCTTTGCGGATGAGGAGTGCCAGGAGAGCACATGGCCACCAGCTCACCTGCAGTGACCTCCAGCCCTTGCTGTGGTTAACTAAGCCCCGCCTGCCCTCTCAGCGCATCCCAAGCACACGGCCTCAGAGGTGTCCCATGATCCCTAACGGATGAGGCGACCCCGAGCGGCCCTAAGCACGTTGTTCTTTCTGTTGTATCCCCCACGCACAAGTGCAGGGTGGTCCCCCTGCTGCTGCACCTTCCTGAATGGCATGCTGGGGACCTGTGCCCGAGGGTCTGCCGGTGCAAAGGAGTCAGACATCCGGGTCCCTCCCTGCCCGTCTCTGTGGAGAAGGATCTAGAGAAGCCGAGAGGGCTGACCGGCTCAGCTGCCCAGCACACCCCCATGTCTGGGTCTCCCTCCACACTCCTGCTCATCTCCCCCACGGATCTTAACCCTCTACCCAGCTGGTCCTGCCCCACAGACTTCCCAGAGTCTGGCCAGGTGATCTCTAGGGTGAGGACGGGGTGGAGAGCGGGGCCGGCCAGCCAGTGGGAGGAAACGGCAAAGGACAGGGAACTGTTTGGAGTGCTTGGCCGCGGAGACATTCCTCCCAGGTTCAGATGCAGCGCAGGCCCCTCATGCTGATCCCCGCTGCCTCCTCCCTGTGCGCTGCGCTCTGGCTTTGCTTCTGCGCCTGAGGCTTTGCGAAATGGACACGTGGAGCCGGGCTAGAGCCGCTGCTGCCTGGAGTGTGGCTGGGAGGGAGGCCAGCAGCCAGAGGGCTTCCATGATGTGTGTGTGTGTGTGTGTGTGTGTGTGTGTGTGTGTGTGTGTGTGTAAGAGAGAGAGAGAGAGATCAGGCACAAACAATGACAGAAACAAAAACAAACTAAACAAACACATGCAGAGAGACAGACGAACACGTGTGCAGGGCGTCAGAGGGAGTGGGGGACAGAGGAAAAGGTGTTGAGAGGGCAGAGGCTGGAGCCATGGACCCCGGATAGGGGGAAGAGGAGAGAAACCCCCTGTCTACGGGGAGACATGGAGCTCCCAGTGCAGAGGTCTGAGATCTGCGGCATTGAGTCCAGTACCCCATCTGTGGTGGGGGACAGCCTGGTTTTGGGGATCACTGACCTTGAGCTCACCTCTATGGCGCTTCATGAGGGTGGCCTTGTGAGGAGCCCTGTGAGGACCCAGCTCTGAGGGAGGAGAGGCCCAGAGCCAGAGAAGGAGTTGCTGTCATCCCCTGCTGCCGCATGACTTTGCCTACCATGACAGCCACGGGTTCCTCCCCTGCCTCCAGACCTGCAGTTTGCACCGGCTCTTCAGAGCTGACTGAGAACCACGTCCTACATGTTTAGGGATCTCTGTGAGTCCGCTGTCGGAGCACTGGTGGCTTGACCCTGGCACACCAAAGCTTTTGGCTGTGTTTGGGTTTGCAAATCTGCCTGGGCACACTGATGCAGGAGGTCCTTTGTGGGAGGGCACGTAGGGTTCCAAGGGGTAGGGGACGAGCAGTGAGTGCCCTGAGAGCCCGAGGAAAACACTGCTGGGGAGGCTGGAAGAACGGATCCATGGTGAGAGCCACAGTTTGGATTTTAAGTGTCTCCCAAAGGCCCATGTGTTAAAAGCTTGTTCCCTAGTTTGATGCTATGGGAGATGGTGGAGCCTGTAGGAGGTGAGCCTTGGGAGGTCTTTAGGTCACTGAGAGCAGAGAAGAGAGCTCGCTGAGCATTGGCATCCATCTCTGTTTCCTGAGAGTGGGTGCCATGTGACCAGTGACCTCAAGCCCCTGCCACCATGCCTTCCCCACAAGGAACCCTTCAACTGTGAGTGCAAATAAAGCCTTTCTTCCTAAGGTGGTTGTTGTTGGATATTTTGTCACAGCAACAAGAAAATGAGCGAATCCACACTTCATATCATTATCCTGAAGATGAACTTGGGGTCACTGAGCCCCTTTATTTGTTCCTCTTCCAACATATGGATTAAATCTGCTTTTCACCATTCCTTGTCTCTTGAGTTTAGAATATTTTACATGGATGGCTGATGGTGCTTAGCTTGTTGGAAGCCAAACCTTTTGCCCTAAGACTCTGGTCACACTGGGACCGAAGCACTTTGCAGGAGTGTGGAAAACCGCATCAGAGAAGCAGTGGACCCCGCAGCGGAGGCCGGAGGGCTGAGTGGAGAGGCTGCAGGAGGAGCAGGCAGAACCCAGGCCCGGAAGCACATGTCCACGGGGCTGCGCTCCTCAGACAAATACTCTCCTGCTCCAGATGCAGAGCCCAGCCTCTGCCCAGGGAAGAAGAAGACACAGTCCCCTATTCTCACTCACACGCTGAACTGTACAGCATGGGATCTGAATTGAAAGTCCTTTATGAAGTCTGAAATTTAGACAGGGCTCTCTGCAAGGCCTGATGCCCAGAGAGTGAAATTGGATTTGGTGAGGTAAGGGATATCCTCAGAACCATACAAAAGCATACAAAAGAAACAAAAAAAAATTCCCACAATTTAAAAATTGCAGTATTCTTAGAATCATGCTATCAGATACTGACTGAGAATCTGCTGTAACAGGGATCAGACTTATTGTCACTCACACATTCCAAGCCGTTTTCTCTACCCTTCCCCAAAGAAAATGTTCATCTTTGCCCACTCAAATTTTCCCCTCAGAAGAGAAGATTGACTTTGTAAGATAGTCTAAAACTTTATGGAAACAGATGCAATGGGACTGGTAATGAGAAAAACCAACAGAGGCTCCAGCAGAATGAACTGATCTATGCAATGAAGACAGAGGATGCAGAGCAAAGGGGATGGAGAACAGACATGCATGCTGGTCTCAGGGGTGCATCGGGAGGTTTGTTCCTAGGGCAATAGTCAGTACAGCTTCCAAACTGAGAGAGTCAGCAAATGCCAGGAGAGAAATAAAGCCTAATATGCAAATCAGCCCCTGAGAACTATTTGATCCACAAGCTTTAACAGGAAATAGAACCAAAAAGAAAAGAAAGAAAAATGAAGTCATTAAGAAGGTCATTAATCTAGCAATGGTTGTAAAATAGTTTGACCTCCCTGTGACATAGTAGTTATCAATAAAATACACTAAGATATTTAACTTATCTGCCTCTAAAATAATGTTAGGGGCATTGCTCTGGTTGAGGTACCAACATTGTTCCAAACAGTCACTAAGTATACCATAATAACATTTGCCTTACAATAATATAAGAACCATACCACGGCACAAACTTGTGATTAAAATGGCACACACGACTGGTTCATGGAAGATGGTGACAGGGGAAAATGCTGGCCCAGCTGGAACTCTGTATCTCCATGAATTGACATCCAGAGACCACACCCCTGCCTATCTAGAACACACAAAAACACCTTTGTTCTTTTCTCCTCTCCTAAAGACCTCGTTGGATCTTCAACCCTGACATGCTCCTTCCCTTGTGCTGGGGCATAAAAATAAAGGTTTTGTTCCTGTGAATGGTGTCCCTGTCTGATTCTTCTGTAGACAGCATCAGAATTCACAGGGACAGTAATATTTTTTGGCGACCTGGATGGGACTGACTCATAAGGATCCTTGTGAGTGATGTCAACCTGCCTCATACTGACTGGAAAGTCACCTAAAGGATTGCTTTGGAGTCTTTGTCTTTAATATCTAGTCTGCATGGTCCTCCCACAAGAACAGCAGTCTGCAGGATCATAGCCCCATCCGTCTTAATACTTCGTAATGTACTATTAAAATTCTTGTGGCAAATTTGTTTTCAGAGTGAAAAAGACAAGTATGATGCTGATAAACCTCGGAGCAACACTTGAGGTGCAAGCTACAAGACCTGATCACCCTCAGGTAACGGGGGTGGCACTCCCAGAACCCCCTGCAAGGGGGAGTTTCAGAGTCCTCACATATGAAGGCTCAAGACAATTTCTTCCATAGCAAAGAGCAGAGAATTTAAACTTCTTGCTTGAGTCTGTCTCCCCGAGACTCAGCCCCTGTACTAATTCTTGTTTTGGCTATTGGCCAATTCTGTGTCATAATTCTGCGTTTCCTGTAACTCAAGAAGTCCTTCTTCAGCACCTCTTAACCTACAGAACTTCTTAGATCAAAGACTTCATTCCCCTCTACTGGGCTCTTCACAGACAGCAATGTGCCCTGCACCTGTGTGCCTATCATTCTCTCTGCCTGATTTCCTGCAATCCTTCCCTTTTTTCCCTGGGAAAACTTTTGAAATATCTGATCCTAATTAAAGAATAGTCTTTTACCTATCATTGGAATTAAAAGAATAAATTTCTCCCACTGTTAGTGTGCTCAATCATAAATTATACTGACAAAACAGTGTTCACAATATTGAGACTACCCAGTGGCTTTTACATAACTCAGCCTTTAGGCATTAAATGTATCTACCCCTGCTAATGGATTAGTTTATACTGGGAAGTATGTCTTTCTCTCTGGGGCTGTGAGAATTTGTGACTCATTTAGAGTCATTTGTGCTTTCCTGGGTTGGCTGTCTTCTTTGCGACAGTCAATTTCACTGGCTCCTTTTAGCATCAGACATCCTGAGTCACCTCAGAGATCTCCTCCACTGCCTTCTTAACTATCCCAATCCAGGCCCAGATTTCTATATTGCTTCACGAATTGTACCTCCTTTCTGTTATTGCAAAGTGCTTTGTCTCACACTCTCCATAAGAATATTGTAGGACCTTTACTTAATTCATTTATACTTGCCTTTATTACAAGTTTGGTTCCACCTCTTTGCTAGACCTGCAGCTCAGCATCATGTCCTGCTCTGGGTCCACCGGCATGGCACATTGGGACATACAAAATTGGAAACACCCAAAATTTTCCCAAAGAGCACCTCTGGGTGGTTACTGGCATAAACTTGATGGGTTAAAAAAGAAAAAAAAAAAAAAAGCGACTGGGGACTAATGGTGCTTGCTCTCAGTGTAAGTTGGGGTCAGGAACAATGGTCTTTGAATGGGTCTTTTAATTGTGATACAATCCTCCACATAGATCCATTTTGCCAAACAGGAAAACTGGCGGAAACTACACTGTGTTTAGGCCTGCACGGAAGAGAACCAATGCTACAACAGAGCCGAAGCCTGCAGAACAGGGTGACCGTCGTCTTGGTCCCTGCCCTGTGCCTCCAGCACTGACTTCTGCTTCCTACCTCCCGGGTTTCATCTCCCCCTGAGCTCACTCAGACCTCCTGAATTGACCCTGGGAACCTTAGGCCAGTGACTTGGATACCAACCACAGAGCCTGAACTGCTCCCAACAGGACAGGGGGCAAGAGCTGAAGAAATCCTGCCCACGCGTCTGGCCTCTTTGTCCCTCGCTGGCCTGGCACGATGCCAAGAAAGAGGCAGATTCTTGTCAGGAGGGTGCTGATGGTCACGAAAGAGAGTCCCTCAAGCGAAGCCTCGCCTCTGCTGTAAGCGGCTGAGGCGCGGCAGGCTCCCGTTGCAGTTCCACTGCCGACAGCGGGGAGCACACCCCCGCGGAGGCCAGAGACAGAGCTGATGAGCACCAACTCCTGACCTGGCAGTGCTGCTCCCCCGACTCAGCGGACCCTGGCGGATCCCTGAAAGTGAGGCACACAGGGAAGGGCCGACAACCTGGTGACATATGTGGCAGAGGGAATGTAAGGATGCTCGGTTAAGCTAGCAAACTATGACAAACGAAGGAAGAACAAGGAATCTGGCTTTTTTCATATCTGCTGTTGTAAGCTTTCCACAAATACCTCAACAAACCCTGAGTCAGAGGAAGGGAAAATTGACCTGCCATGCATTTTAACACAGGCAGCTCCTGATATTTGACAAAATTACAAACAGCATACGCAGAACCTCAGACTCACTTGTTGACTATAGTAGAGGAGGCCTTTCAGGGATATGATAACCTAGTCACAGCAGAGGAGGCAGGGGATTCTGAAGGTTGCAGCTGCTTTCATTAGGTCTCCATGCCCCTCCGAGCCACCATGAGCTCCTCAGCAGCCACCACTGAGAAGCCAACCAAGATTTCATGATGGCTGAGTCCTACCAATGTGTATCCTGTCAAGAACCAGGGCATCACAGTGGCACTGCCCCAACTGCCTCATACTCTGAGCCCAGTGGTCACTTGACATCCAGTCCAAACCCCATCAGTGAGGAGGCCCAAGGCTTCTGCAACATCCCTCAGGAATATCAACATTTGGCCAGCTCAGTAGGTGCCTCGGGGGACTCTAGATGTGGTAAACAGGAACCCCCCAAAAATTTTGGAATGTATATGTGTGTGGCATACATGTGTGTATGCATATTTGTATTCAAGTATATGGGCATGCATGTGTACTTACATATGGGAGGCCAGAGGTCAATATCAACCACTCTCTGCCTTATTATTTTTTAAATATATTTTTATTGACAACTCTTATATTTACAGACAACAAACCATGGTATGCCCCCCACTTTCCCTTTCATAACTCTGCTCTCCATCATATCCCCTTCCCTCTCTCCATTAGTCTCTCTTTTAATTAGATTTCATCATCTTTTTATCCTATTATGAGGGTCTTGTGTGGGTATTGCTAGGCACTGCGAGGTCGTGGGTATTGAAGCCAATTTCTGTCTGGACAGTTGCATGTAAGGAGTGGCATCCTTCCTTTGGCTCTTACATTCTTTCCACCACCTCTTCTGCAATGGACCCTGAGCCTTGGAGGGTGTGAGATGTTTCAGTGCTGGACACTCCTCTGTCGCTTCTTCTCTGCACTATGTTGCCTTTTGGGTCATCCCAGTGCTCATCGCCATCTGAAAAGAGAAGCTTCTCTAACCAGAAGTGAGAGTAGCGTTAATATATGAGTATGAACATTAAGTGTAGTGCTTTCAGGGCCATTTAGTGAGAGTAACATATGTATTTATCCAGTCAAGAGCAGGCTTCATACCTCTCTTGCCATAGGCTTTTGATTAGGTTTTCAGTACCAGGCATGTATTCCCTCCCATAGAGGGGGCCTTCTGGGCCTCCCCAGAGCAGACATGCCACTATTGCACTTGTTCAGTCATTTGGGCCTGTCTGGCCACACTTGATGTTTCCAGTGTCCACTGTTTTTACTGCTGATGACTTCTGTCTCCCATGAGGCTACATCTCCACCTTATTTTTAAAGTCAGGGCTTCTCGATGAACCTAGAGCTCACCAATTCTACTAGAATAGCGAACCAGCAAGCCCTAGGGATCCTCCTATTTCTGCCTACCCGGTGTTTGGATTACAGTCATGCCATCATGCCCAGCTTTTACATGGGGCCTTGGGGCCTAACCTCAGGTTCTGGTGCTGGCATGGCAACACTTCAACCACAGAGCCATCTTTCCAGTCCAGAAAGCCAAATTAGTCTTCAAGGAACTATGTGGTCAACAAGCTCACCAGAAAATAGAACCAAGAGAGAGAAAAAGAAAAAAAAAGGAAATGAGTAGAGCAAGTTCTTATATAATTTATTAATCTAACAATGCCTTTAAAGAAACTTAACCTCCCTGTGACACAGTAGTTATTACAACACAGTTAGTTATTGATTTAAAATATATTAAAACAGTGTTAGCTTACAGGGGGTGGTGGTGCAAGCCTTTAATCCTAGCATCGGAAAGCTGAAGCAGAAGCCTTGCTGGGAGTTCAAGACCAGCCCGTACCACAGAGTGAGTTCTAGGTCAGCCTGGTAGCTAGAGACCCTGCCACAAAACAACAACAAACCTTGTTAGCTTGGCCTAAAATAATATTAGAAATACTCTTCCAAGCACGTGTGCGTCAGTCACTTTTGACTACAGTTCATCTCTTTATATAGTAAAAACACGCCCCAAGGCAGACACTTAACATTACAATGAGACACAGGCTGCACGGAGAAGCATGACAAGAGACATGGCAGGTGAAGCTGGAACCCTTTCTCCACCTGACGACACTGAGGGACTGGCCCATGTCCCCTGGGGATATACCATACCAACCTTTGTTCCTACTTCTGCCATTTAGGATGTTCGTAACTTCATGCTATCCTCCTTCTGCCCGAGCATACGAAGAAAGCTTCAGCAGCCTTGTGCCTCTGTCTGAAAGTAATAAACCAGTGTTAATCAAGACATTTAAATAACAGTGATACTTATATTTTTGGAGCTCACATTGTAACTAGGAAGATCTTAGGCACAAAGTAGCAAATAAAAGGATTATTGAAAGCAAAATAATAACAATCACATATTCTAAATCCCTTCCATGTGTCTGGCAACAATGCAGCCGGGATGGAAACGGACCTGAGAGGAGACTGGCCCAGGATCACAGAGGCAAATGCTATGCTATCTCTGAACCCGTTTCCTCATCTATAATATGAGAATAGGGCTCGGACAGAAGGTCCCTCAGCTTAGGCCCCAGGTTTCCAGAAAGTCATCCTTGGGGACGGGATGCGGTTGGGTTTAAATCCCCATCTGTCTGACATTACCCCTGTGCTCTTTCGACTTGCCCCAAGGAGAGGAGAGACACCGTGCAGCTTTTGGGGAGCTGGGCAGTTTCAGGAGGAGGGTTGCATGTGAAACCTGGTAAAATAGGGGTAGGAAAGAAGGAAAAGAAGAATGAGCAACAGAGGGAAACAGGAAACAAGTTCATCTCCAGGGAACAGAGAAAACTGGCACGTCCAGAAGTGCCAGTGTGACTGCAAGGGCAAGATGGGGCAAGAACCATGGGGTGCGAAGCCCTTCAAAGTCATGGCAAGGGAAGGGTGGAGAGTGACCATTGATTGAGTCCTTAGTCCAGGAAGACTATGATCCTCTGCTAACAACAGCCGACTTCCATCCCTCTGTGTGTGCCCTGAGCTCTCCTCTGTTTATTTGATAGGGGGATGGACATATGCATGCCGCAGTGTGTGTGTGGAGGTCAGAAGACCATTTTCAGGTAGGTCCTTGCCTTCTACCATACTTGAGATGTGACAAGAAATTTAAGCCAGGAAATTTGATCCAAATAAATCACAATCCCCCCCCCCCCAGGGCCTCTTTATAAATCCAGTTTCAAGACCTTATCCCACAATGCAGCTATCTGCCAAAGAATCTCATCCTAACTGCCCTTTGGCTTCTGGAAGTCTGCTTACAGCTAAGGGAGTCCCACTCATGGCCCTGAGTCACATGGAAAAGAAATTCAAACCCACCGATAACAGAAAAGGTCAGAAATGATGCTCAACCATCTATAAATGCCCTGAGTGACTGTGGCTCAGGGCCAGGCCCTGAAATTATTCCCCTGAGTCTGTGTAGGCACAAATAAATCTTCTGATTCTCCAGTCTGCCTCTGGTACCTGTTTTCTGTGGCATTTACCCATAACAGAGCCAAGATCTCTCACTGCTGTTTCCTGTTCCACAAATGTTTCCAGGAAATTCTCTTGTCACCACCTCCTTTCTCATCACAGGTACACTAAGATTTCAGAAACTCACCACAGCTTCTGGCTTTTATATGGGGTCTGGAGACCCATACTTACATACTCTGAGTTAAAAGGTAAGTGTTTTATCTACTGAGCCTTCCCCACAGCACCCCCTTTACAATTTTTGGGTTTGTTTTAAAGCCTTCAATTGGAAATTTTTATTGATATAATTATAACTTCTTGCATCCTTCTTTTGTCTTCAAATTTTAGTTTAAGCCATCTTATGGTTTTTTAAAACTGCAGGTTGGGAGCTGGGAAGATGGGCTCAGCCAATAAGAGCATGCACCATCTGAGGACCTAAGTCTGAGCCCCATCAGCCACATAGAAAGCCAGGTATGGGGCTGGAGGAATGGCTTAGCAGTTAAGGTACTTGTCTGCAAAGCCAAAGGACCCAGGTTTGATTCCCCAGGACCCACGTAAGCAAGATGTACAAGGCGGTACATGTGTCTGGAGTTCATCTGCAGCAGTTAGAGCCCCTGATGCACCAATTCTCTCTCTCTCTCTCTCCTTTTTTTTTTTTTTTCAAAGAAATAAATAAATAAAAATCAGCCAGGTATGGCCACACATGCCTGTAATTCCAACTCTGAAGGGGATGGATATAGGGCGATTGCTGAGGGTCCCTGGCCTGCCAGACTAAGTGAAAAATAGGGAGCTACTGCTTCAGGGAAAGATTCTGCCCTGGGGAGATACGGTGACAGAGCAGTACGGGACACCACGTGTCTTCCCCTGGCATCTGCATGCAAGCTCATGAGGCAGGGCATCAGCACACGCATGTGCATGTACCCCCCCCACACAGATACACCCACCATACAAACTACATACATGGACCATAAAATAATGAAACTGCAGGTTAAATTTTCCTGGTCCAAAATGCTAAGAAGTACTTGTGCTTTTTGCTTCTAATTTTGTAATATTTACTTGTGCAAAATGAGGTATCTTGGGGATGGGGCTCAAGATTTAATACAAGATTCGTTTATATTTCATATATACCTGATACACACTGCCTGTGGAAGGTAATTATATATTTTCCATAATCTTGTGCCTCAAACAAGGTTCATAGCATGGAGTTTTGCACTCAGTATCATGTGCATTCCCACAAAGTCTCCAATTTTGAATGTGTTCTCACACTGGATCCCTGTTAGGGATGCTTGGCCTGTATTGTATTTTCAGCTCCACCATTTCCACCTAGTTCATTTGTTTGTTTCATCTCACTGCTGTGATTTCCTAAAGCTTTGTTAATCATTTTTGTCATATTTTACAAGCATGAGTGTGATGATTCCTGTGTCTGATAGTGCTGACGTCTGGTTCGCTCCAAGGGTGTCCTTCATGGATATAGACTTCTCAGGATTTGAGTTCACTTTTTCATAGTCTTCCTATTCCTGCTAGCTTCAAAGTTTGTACTGAGCATTATAAAAAGTGGGTTTCTTTCTTTTTTTTTTTTAAGTATAGAGATGTAGGTTTCTACCCAAAGAGGGAATGGCTTCTGTCTTCAGGCTCAGGGAAAGGAGCAGCCAGGGCAGGGGGAGCGGCAGGAACCTTTCCCTAGCTGAGGAGCCTGCCTGACAGAGCTGCTTTCTGCAAAGATCCCACTACTTCCCATTGCCATCTATTCACAATATGGTATCACAGGAATCCTTCTAGAGCACAAAACTGTCTTTTGTTTTTCTTTTCTCTGACCTTACCTGTCAGGCTCCACAATTCACTTTTTCTTATGATATGGAATAAACCAGTATTCTGATCTGCTCAGCCATGTGTAGTCAGTCAGATCTGGGCTCCTCCCTGCCTGGGGTGGTCCCTAACACACTTACCTCTTCCCTAGCCCCTGCTTTCTTGATCTGCAGGCATATTTAGTCTCTTGTGACAGCCTTCTTCCTGCCACAGGGCCTTTGCATGGCTGTTTTCTCTGATCACTTCCCTAAGCCCACTTCTGACCCTTTTTACCACCTCAGCCTTGCTGCCAAATCCCCGCAGTGTGCCTTCATGGAGATCCACACTTGTCTATGGGATTCTTCAGCATCTGCCTGCCCAGCTCCCCCGACTGCTCCCCCGACTGCTGCACCTGGCTCACGAGGTCTCCAGTCACCACAAAATAAGACTTTCACCAGGTCTTGCTAAGCGGCTGGGCACTCAGGAGCTTGACCTCAGTGAACATTCGTCACCTCCCAGTTCTCTGCAAAGATGCCTTAAGGAATCAGGGCTAACCCCCCATGGAGGGCTTATTTTAGACAGAACCTGTCTTTACCAGTAACAGGGCCCAAATATCATTAGCCTCTGTCCTACTGCATAGAGAAAGCCTGCCCGGTGATGAGGTCGGCACAGGAGAAGGGAAAGAGAAGAGACCACGCAGGGAGTTAGAGCACCATCCACCCAGAAGCAGAGAGCGCCTCCCTCTGTACTGTACCATCGATGATGACTCCCTCTACCTTCAAACTTGTAAGATAACTTTCAAAGGAATAAACACATGAGTCCATTACTTCACATTTCCATGGTAACCACAAGAGCTATAAATACTATACCATTGGCAGAAAGGGAGATGGACTGGTATAGAAACATGCCACAGGCTCGCCCATCATGGCAGGAAGCTGGGCGGCAGCCATGCAAACACATCATTGAGCTTGACGGGGAAAAAACGATGGGGAACGACAGGAGAGTCACGAAAATGACAAGGCATCACCCCGAGCAGGGAACTCAAGGCACAGACAGCCTCAAGGGGCTACTGTCTTTCATGATCCGTCCCTCTGTCCTATTGGTTTCCAAGCCATCTGCGTGAGCCGCTTTACATAATGAAATTTGCAGCTTCATCAGCTAGGCACCTAATATAATTTTCGTTTCTCGAGTCAACTTGGCTGAGAGAGCCCATTTACTTTTTGTTTTATAAAAATAATACTTCACACTTAGAGCTAAGAACTTTAAACATTATCAGCCACACACGTTTATCTTGTTGAAGTGATTGCCTCATTAGAGCTCCAGATTAGAACTTTCTCCCTGGTGTTTGGAGAAAACAACTTGGACCGAGGTAGACTCTGCCGTCAGAACTCTTCAGGGAGGGCTTTCTGTAGAGGAGCAAAGCTGGGTAGCAGGGACCGGCCTCGGCCACTAGACCGGGGCCACGCAAGACACTGTGCTGTCTGGAGCCAGTCATGGTGGACATTAGAGGCCCAAGGGGCCAGGGTCAGGTGGCCAGGGCCCTCAATAATACTCGGTCTCCTCTCAAGGAACATCAGGCAGGCTGTAGCAGGGAGCAGCCACCATAACATCCCTGTACTGTATGCAGCCTTCTGGGTAGAAAACTCACACTCGGGCAGGTATGGTGGGGCAATGGCAGCCACTTTACTACAGTGAGGAGGCCATGGGTGCAACTCCCAAGGGCAGGGACTACAAGGCTGGTGTCGGTGAGCGACTACTCTTTAGTCTCTTCTCTATTTCCTCCAGTCCCCTGTCACTCTGGCCTCTGGTCAGGATGCCCACAGACTGTCCTCGGTCCCCTGGGGGTGCCGGCTGAAAACAGAAAGCTGAGAGGCTCTCCGCAAACCCTCAACTCTGAGCCTCTATGATTCCGGAAGGTACTGTCCAGGGAGCTCGGGACCATTCCTGGGTTCCTCAGTCCTGCGTCCTCAGTATCCGGCACAGGGCAGGGATCAAGGGCATGTTCAGGAAATCATTCCTGAAGAAAGTCATGAAACCTTAAGATTCTCCAATTCCTAGTGTTCAAGAACTCGATTCTAGAATTCTATAGCTCTAGGAGTCCAGAATTTTAATTGTAACTTTTTACCAGGCACCTCAACACGGAAGGAAGCATGCGTGATGGTGAAACTAGATGGAGGTGTGCATCCCCGCCCCGCGTCCAGGGCCTCTGCTTCCAGCCTGCCGACTCGGCAAGCGCAGGCCCCGGCCGCGGTCACCAGGCCCTCTTAGCCACAGGCATACGGGTGGCCCTCTTCCCCAGCCTGCTGGCTCCTGGCTCCCCTGATGGTGGTCCCCTGCCCTCCTTCCCACAGGGCATACCATCCTGCCCTCGTTCTCTGCCCCTCAGCTCTGCCTCCTCCCCGCGCAGGCTGCCCCTCGCGGTGCCCACAACCAGGCTGTGTGGTCCTCACAGCTGTGACGTCGGGCGCAGGGCGAGCCCCAGGCAGCTGCGCATCAGCAGCTCTCAGGGAAGACTGGTTGGCTGGGGCTGGTCGTGCGCTCGCCCTCGCGCCAGCCCGGGGACGGGGACGGCTTCCTCAGCCCGTGGAGGCTTCCGTGCTTGCCGGGTGGGGGAGGAGTGAGGCGCTGGACAGACAGAGGAAGGGGGTCTCCCGACAGAGCGGCAGGCCGAGCTCACAGAGCTGAAGGGAGCCCCATCAGCTGTCCCCCGCAGAGGAGGCAGAGAACCGCATCAGCTCTGGACTCCAGAAGAGACGAGAAGCCTGGGAGCGGAGGACCACGGGCCAGAACTTGGTCCTGGTAGGCTCATATCCCTGACACAGGAGATGCCCAGGCTGTCATGGGGCTCTCCAAGCTCTGGCCTGGCCGAGATGTCTTCTGTAGCGGTAGCCAAGATGAACAAGTCAACTAACCCAGGGGTGGGGTGAAGGTGTTTGTCCTTGCCGGCCAATCAGACAGCTGTCTGCAGATGTGATGGTCAAATCCCAGGAAGATGCATCCACTCAGCACTGCCTCCTTCACGTGCTACAGTCAGTGACCTCACCTGTCCAGCATCACATGCTCAGCAGGCAGAGATCCTTAGCAGACAGACAGACAGACAGAAAGTGGTGGAGGTGTCTCCAGGTTCCTGGTGGCTGGGTTCCCCAGACAGACAGCATCTTCCTACCTCCCTCAAAGTGGGGAGCAGGCTCTCCAAAAACCCAGATCCAGTGGCCTCCTGTGGGTCCCTGCATCTCAGGGGAGAAACGTGACAGCCTGAAGGACATTTCCCTGGTGCTCTGATGTCTACTTGGGTGATGGATCTCGTCATGGTTGTCACAATATTATGATTGCCCTGAGAGAAGTGACAGTGGAATCAGTAGAATTAAATACTCCTCAGTGTCCTGAATGTCGCCATGGAGACACCCTGCCTTCTCCAACGGGTCCTTCATGGGTCACAGAGGCTGGGACAGAAGCTGGAGCCCTGTCCCCAGAAGTCACTGTCATTCAGAGTCACACCCCCACAGTGCGTCCTTCCTCCCACTGGTTAATGACCACTCGGGAGCATTGCGGAGGAAGGATAATGAGCAAGAGGTGACGTAGCGTATGGGGGAAGCACTGCACATCCCACGGCAGCCTGCCAGAGGGCTCGTCCTCCACACTGGGCAGAGCCGGGCCACCAGCCTTCATGTCCCATCACTCCTGTGGGCTTTGACTTTAATACGGATGTTGAGATATGGTTATGTGCATATGTGCTATCCATTCCTCTCTGTTAATAAGATGTGTATTCCAGTCTTCGGTGGAGATGTTTGCCTTAGTCACATTAACAGCAGTCTACGTGTTCTAGATAAAATCCCTGTAGCAATGGCATGACTTGGACATGTTTATTTCAGTCTTTTCATTTTGAAGGGTCTTTTGTCTGGCAAAGATTTAAGTTTTTTTTAAATTAATTTATTTTTTATTAGCAACTTCCATGATTGTAAACAATATCCCATGGTAATGCCCTCCTTACCCCCACTTTGCCCTTTGACACTCCACTCTCCATCATATCCCCTCCTCCTCTCAATCAACCTTTCTATTATTTTGTTGTCATCATCTTTTCTCCTATTATGATGGTCTTGTGTAGGTAGTGTCAGGCACTGTGAGGTCGTGGATATCCAGGCCATTTTGTGTCTTGGGAGCATGTTGTAAGGAGTCCTACCCTTCCTTTGGCTCTTACATTCTTTCTGCCACCTCTTCTGCAATGGACCCTGAGCCTTGGAAGGTGTGATAGAGATATTGCAGTGCTGAGCACTCCTCTGTCACTTCTTCCCAGCACCATGATGCCTTCTAAGTCATCCCAAGGTCACTGCTATCTGAAAAGAGAAGGTTCTCTACGAAAAGTGAGAGTAGCATTGATATATAGGTATAAACATTAAGAGAAGTGTTTACTAGGCAGTTTGATGAGCACAGTATATACATTTAGCCAGACAGCAGAATACGTTATACCCCTAGGGTTCATGACTACCCCCTTGTTTTAAGTTTTCAGTATCAGGGATATATTTTCTCCCATAGAGCGGGCCTCCAGTCCAATTAGAGGGCAGCTGGTTTCTATCATGACAGACGTGCCACTATTGCACCTGTTGGCTCTTCTGGTCTGGCTGGCAAAAGATAAGGTTTTCAGTGTCTTTTGTCAGGCAAACATTTAAGCTTTGATGTTGATGATGTTCAATTCACTGGTTTTCATTGGTGGCTATTTTTCCTGAGCTCTTTGAATTTGCTCTCACTCACACTCACTCTCGTGTGCCAGGTCTTGACTTCCCACATGTGATGTTCAGACCCCGTGGATGTAGCAGGATGCCCTTCCTCCCCAGAGCCAGCGACAGCCTGTGGGAGTGCTGGGCACAGACAGGTGAGCCAACACATGGGAACTTCCCAACACCTTCGCTCCCACACTGGGGCCACGGAGACTGACCGTGGGCTGTGGGGCTCACCCAGACCGACAATGGCCCCCAGGAGGCTGCTGTCTCTGCTGACGGCATCACAGAAAGGGCTGTGGGACAGTGATGCTCTCTACGTGGGCAGTGCCTGGACCCACATAGCCCCTGCTTTCGGTTGCTGGGGACGCTGGCAGGTGTGGGGAAGATGGCAGGGTGGCAGAGCAGAGGTTACTCACAAGGCCCAGCTGTGTGTGAAGACAGAACGGGCTCCATGGCGGAGGCCCAGGCCAGGGAGGGTCAGCTGTACTTGAGAAACACAGAGAGGACTTCCCAGAGGAGGGGCTGATGGCCGGGGGCTTGAAGTGTTAATAAGAGCTCCAATGAGGAGGGAGAGGCTCCTGGGCCAAGGGAAAGGCGGAGACAAGCAGCGCCCGGTGTCTGCTTGGTCTGTTCCTTGCCAATGCCAGGCTCAGGTACCCGGAATTTTTCCTGACTGTGATGGACCCAGAGGCTGTGCGCTGCCCGACCACTGTGGACAGAGCGGAAAGCCACTTGAAACAGTAAGACCCTTCAGTGCCTGGAACTGGGGCAGGAGCATGATGTGGTCAGAGGACCACGGAGGACACGACTATTCAAGATGGCCCAAGGTCAGTTCAGGAGAAGCAGCCAGGCCAGGTGACTGAACGTGGCTCCTTCAGCCTTCAAAATACACCGGGCCCCGCCGCCAGATCTGGGTAGCAAGTGTGGCTCAGCAGCTGAGCTCCAAGCTGAGATGGCACCATCCTCTAGACCCAGAGGGAACTAAGGACAGAGTGTCCATGCAGCATGGCAGTGAACTCCTGAAGGCTGTGTCAGTCCCCCCCCGCCAGCCCCACCTGGAACACCAGCAGGAAGCACATTTGTTTCTATGGCACACTTACACTTTGAGGACACAGTGAGATTTTCTGTTTTCAATTTCTCACTGAAAGCAACAAATGGGAAACTCCACCTGCTAAGACTGCCACTTCCTCCACCATACAGCACTCCACCTGCTGTGACAGCCACTCCTCCCTCCTCCAGGTACAGTTCACAGGAGCCTGGGATCCACACTGGAGCTTGTGGCTCATGGCTCTGTCCTTTATAAAAAAAGAAAACACCTACACAGCCAGCTGTGTACTCACCAAAAGTAACCCACTTCCTTCATTCCCTGTGCCCCTTCTCTAAACCATTCAATGACCAGAGGCTGGAAAGGAACCAAGATAATTAAAACTCAACCCAGGCTTCCTAGGAGATCACAGCGGGTTATGGTCTTCTCCCTGTTCGGGACCCAGGCAAGCAGGTGTGACATGGAGACACAAGTGTGACCAATGGAAAAGGATGCTTGGGAAGCACACATGAGGGACCCAGCTCTGGGTGGCTCAGGGTCATACTAGAGACCTGAAATGTCAGGGAAGGAGCGAATCTCAGACGGAGGACACAGCAAAGAGAAATGGAGATATGAGCCAGTACTGAGGAGGAGACCCAATTCAACTCAGCATGACAATGGCCCTGGCTGTAGGAAGTTTCATTCATCTGTTTTCGTGTGTGTGTGTGTGTGTGTGTGTGTGTGTGTGTGTGTGTGTGTCACAAGGCCTAGTTGTATAGCCTTGGCTACTTTGTTATTTTTTGAACAAGAGAGAGAAAATGGGCGTGCCAGGGCCTTTCAGCAGCTGTGAACCAACTCCAGACATATGCGCCCCCTTGTAGGCATGGGTGGCATTGCATGCTTTCATCACTGTTGTTTCTGGCTATAGGTGGGATCTGGAGAACTCAAATGGAGTCCTTAAGCTTCTCAGACAAGCACCTTAACCATTAAGCCATCTCTCGAGCCCAGCCTTGGCTACTTTGCACCTCACTATGTAGACCAGGCTGGCCTCAAATGAAGTGCCCATCCTCTAGTCTCATCTCCTGAGTGCTGTGACTGAGTACATGTGCTGCTGCTATATAGACTCAGGATGGCCTTGAACTCACAGTGATGCTCCTGCCTCTGCCTCCCAAATGCTGGGATTAAAGGCGTGCGCCACCACACCCAGCTATTTAGGTTCTTTGGTACCTCTCCAGCTTCTATGTCACCTTTTCCGCATAAGATCAATGGACACACCCTCAGAAAACTGATCTGTCCACTTACGTCAGGTGGCCTGGATGGCAATTGTGGGCTCTGGGAAAGGATTGTGATTTTCAGAGGTGTTCAGTATATCCCATTCTGTGACTATGGTGATTGAGTCAATGAAGACTGCATGAGTGAGTTCAGCCCGATGAAGAACAAGGAGGTGTTACTAGGGTTTCTGGGATAGAAGTGCCACTCTTCTCTTTGGAAGAAGTTTCTAGAAGGGATCTGAGGTTTTCCCATTGCCCTGAAATGAAGATGCAGCTAGTCAGGGATGAAGGCAGCAGGAGGAAGACGAGGAGAGAAAGTCAAAACTGGAGACACAGTCTGTGGCCCTACTGGGTCCAGTGGCCCCTGGACAGACCTACCTCTGTGGTTGTTAGTGTTTCCACTGAATTCCAACTGGTGAAGCCAGTTTGTCTGGCTGGATTGCGGCTGATCACTCCTGTGACTACGATGGAGAATTTCCTGACTGACACTGAGCACGTCTCAAGCACGGAGCTGGACAGCGGTGGAGAGAGAGCGGCTACTGCGTGTGGGGTGCGGCGCGGAACGGTGGGAAGACGCTTTTCCCTTGATTTCACTTCATTCACAATTCCCACAGTAAAATGGTCTGCTCCCAGAAATCATGCTCCTCACCAGCCAGCCTGGCACTTGGAGACCATGTCTGACAACCCAGGGGTCAGGAGCTCTGTCCTGCCCCAGCCCCACTCAGTGCCCGGCTGTGGGCTCTGGCCTGACCCACAACTACTCTTCAGGCCCCCGTCCGTGCCTCTTCTACCAGACTGCAGCAGTGAGCTCCCCCAGGCAGGAACCACATCCAATTCCACTCCTGAGCCTCCAGTCCCAGGACAGGCCTGGCATGAAGCAGGGGTCAGCAGAGTTAATGAAAAAGCCATCAGTGTGGAGGCCGTGCTGTCCTGCTCTGACGCCTGCAGTCAGGGCCATGTGTGATGCCAGCAGGGACAGGTACTGAAGGGAAGGTGCTCCTCCTGGAGACCCGCCTCAGGCCACAGCTGCACTGTGGGGTCCGCAGGGAAAGGTTTCTCAACAGGCTGCATGGCCAAGGCCTCAGCTGGCACCTTACCCATCTCTGCTGCAGGCTAGTCCAGCTGTGGTTAGACTCTAGACTCTCCCTTTACTTTGCTCATTGTGTACTCTGTTCTATGGCAACAGTGGAATTTGTAGATATTAATCATGTAATAATCTCCATGAAACCACCAATTAATTGAAAACCAAATAGCATATTTCTCAATAACCCATAGGCTAAAGAGAAAATCAGAAGGGAATTATAAGGTATTTTGAATGGAACAAAAGTCAAAAACAACACATCAAAACATGGAAGGTGACAGTAAATCAGGGCTTATGGCCTCACTACAGCACTAATGGTGTATAATCGGAGAGAAGAACGGTCTCAGATCAATGATCTCAGATTCAATCTCATGAAACCGGAATGAGAAAAGTAAATGAAACTCAGACTACAGGAAGGAGATCATAAAGACCAGAGTGAAAATCAATGCTGTAAAAAAAAAAAAAAAATAACAGAAAAAAATAACAGAGGAAAGCAAAAGCAATAAAGCTAAAAGCTAGTTCTAGGAAGAGATCTATAAAATTGATGAACCCCAGGCCAGACCAATCAGGAAAAAGGAGAAAGACACAAATTACATGTAACAGATATGAGAGAGGTGGCACCAGCTAGATTCTTCAGAAATTAAAAGGATGATAAGGTAATATTATGAACAACTTCATGTCAATAAATTTGACAAAATGGAAGAAATGGACTAATTCCTTGAAGGACACAAGCTACCAAAGCTCACTTGGAAAGAAATGAATAATGTGGGTAGTCACAAACCTGTCAAGTGCAGCTAATATTGAAAATGTCCTCCCCAGAAGGCAAATCCAAGCTTAGATGGCTTCAACAATACTTTAGGCAGAAATAATACTAATTCTATACCATCTTCTCTCAGAATAAACAGGAAGGAATACTTCCCAATTCCTCCATCGTGACCAGAATTTCTCTGATACCCAAACCATAATCAAGCCACCATGAAAAGATACAAGATTTCCAAGCAGAATGAGCCCATGTGATGATGGTAATCCACTGGTACTAGGTGGGACTCATTCTGGGAAGGAGAGGTGATTTAATATGTCAATATCCACCAATGCAACTCATCACATTGGCCAACCAAAAGGAAAAACAACAAGACTATATTATGTAGAGAAAGCATTTGAAAAACTCTAACATTTTCTTTTTTAAATTTATTTATTCATTTATTTGAGAGGCAGACAGACAGAGAGAGAGAGATTGGGCATACCAGGGCCTCCAGCCACTGCAAACAAACTCCAGGTACAAGTGCCACCTTGGGCATCTGGCTTATGTGTGTACTTGGGAATCAAACCTGAATCCTCAGGCTTTGCAGGTAAGTGCCTTAACTTATAAGCCATCTCTCCAGCCCAGGTCCATCAGTTTTTGATTTAAAAACTCACTGTTAGGGGCTAGAGAGATGGCTTAGCAGTTAAGCACTTGCCTGTGAAGCCTAAAGACCCTGGTTCAAGATTCGATTCCCCAGGACCCATGTTAGCCAGATGCACAAGGGGCACACACGTCTGGAGTTCGTTTGCAGTGGCTGAAAGTCCCTGGCGTGCCCATTCTCTCCCTCTCTCTCTCCCTCCCTCTCTCTCTCTCTCTCTCTCTCTCGCTCTCGCTCTCGCTCTCGCTCTCTCTCTCTCCCTTTCTCAGTCTATTTCTCTCTTTGTCTGTCGCTCTCAAATAAATAAATAAAAATTTTAAAAAATCACTATTAGGAATAGAGGTAAATTTCTCTACAGGATGAAGTCCTCTATAAGAACTCTACAGCCAGCATCATAATAAAGGAATTAATCCTTTGTCCTGAGAATCATAAAGGAGTCAGAATATCTTCGCTGTGAACATGTACTCAGTATGGTACTAGAGATTCTGACCAGTGCAGTCAAATAAGAATAAATAAGCTACCTGGTATGGAAAACACTGTATTTACATACAACACAATGATCTAAGTAGAAAATTATATTGAATTTGTAAAACAATAAAGCTATTGACAAATAGCTATTGTAATTAATAAGTGAGATTATCCAGGTATAGAATATCACCAATAATGTACGAATGGCATAAAAACATAAAATTCTAAGGAACAATAATGATAAAAGATGTACAATCTTGTATGTGAACAGCTACAAAACACTGTCAATTTCCCCATAGTACTGTACTCAGAATAAAAATCTAATAGTTTGTTTAGAAAGTATCAAATTAATTCTACTTTGAGTATAAATGCGAAATACCTAGATTATTGAAGATCATTTTATTTTGGTTTGGAGTTTTCAATGTAGGATCTCACTCTAGCCCAGGCTGACCTGGAACTTACTCTGTAGTCTCAGGTTGGCTTCCAGCTCACAGCAATCCTCCTACCACTGCCTCCCAAGTTCTGGGATTAAAGGTGTACACCACCATTTCCAGATAATGAAGTCACATTTTAAGCAGAGGAACTATTTTATAAAACTAACAGTAACCAATTGAGAACCTCATCTTGAACCTTCAATACCATGACAGTGAACAGTCTATTAGAATCAATAATGGCAAACAGATCAATAGAATGCAACCGAATTCAAAAACAGGTCCACACCTGTCCAGACTCCTGATTTCTCACAATGATGTGAAACAGTTCGGCTGAAAAGAGAATTGGTTTTTCAACAAATACTTCAGGGTCAATTGAATGCCCATGTGCAATGTACACAAGAGGAACTTTGCACCATACTAAATGCAAAACCTAAAAGACACCACTCAAAGAAAGCACATGAGCTAAGTGTGAGATTTACGCCTGTCATGTCAGCACTTGGGAGGCTGAAACAGGAGGATTGATACCAATTTCAGGCTAGCCTGGTCTACATAGTGACTTCCAGGGCAGCTGAAGTTAGACCCTGTCAACAACAACAACATTCCAAGCAATAAGAGGGAAGGGGGACCAATGCATGGTGTTGATTGGTCAAAGCTTCTGAGCTTTAATATGAAAAGCCTGTGAGCACACCGTGCACTGGACTTTTCAAATAAAAACTTGTTTTGAGCCAGGTATACATGAGATTCAGAGGTAGGAGGATCACTGTGAGTTTGAGTGTATCCTGAGACTACATAGTGAACTCCAGGACAGCCTGGGGTAGAATGAGACTCTACTTTAAAAAAAAAAAAAAAAAAGAACAAAAAACAAAAATACAAAACCAACTTATTTTGTTTCTTTGAGGCAGGGTCTCACACTAGCCCAACATGACTTGGAACTCTCTCTGTAGACCCAGACTGGCCTCAAACACATAATGATCCTCCTACCTCAGATGCCTTCCCTCCATCCCGAGTGCTGGGATTATAGGTGTGAGACATCATGACTATCTAAAACTTTGTTTTGTAGAGATAGACTTTTTTTTGTTCACCCTGAGAAACTTTCATTTTGACCCAGGCCAAGCAGTGCCATTCCTAACACATAGCAGAGCAAACTGCAGCTACATAAGTCCAACCACCTAGGTGGAATCATAGCCAAGGTGGGACTACACACGGTACTCACACCCTGACCACAGCCAAGGTGGAACCACACACGGTACTCACACCCTGACCACAGCCAAGGTGAGACCACACACAGTACTCATACCCTGACCATAGCTAAGGTGGGACCACGCATGGTACTCACACTCTGCTCTACTCTGCAGGGGTTCCCATGGCCCTTTGGGCCTGCCAATGGGAAGGTGGAAGCCAAGCCCACCAGTCTGAACTCTATCTGCCACTTGCTCATGCACATCAGGTCCAGCGTGGCTTTGATCAGCAGGAGCACATCCAGGCTCCATCCTGGCCCATCCTCAAGGCATCATCTGGCAAAAAAAAGCAGGCCCCCTGGGGCTGTGCACCTGTGCCCCAGCCCCGTGCTTCTGCACCACATGTACATGTCAGCCATGGGCAGGGTCCAGGACCCTGCATCGAGATGCTCCTGCCTGCAGGGAGCGCAGCAGAAGCGAAAGACACTTTAAATGAAAGACAGATGATAAGCAAAAACATGTGCAAAGAATATTTACAAATTATGAATCTCCCAAAAGACATTACACACACATGCATGCACACATGCATGAATGCAAAAACACCTATGTGAAACAAGGAAAGAATTTATTTTTTTAAATTACGTATTTATTTATTTATTTAAGGTTGGGGGGGCAGAGAGAATAGGCACACAAGGGCCTCTAGCCACTGCAAATGAACTCCAGATACATGTGCCACCTTGTGCATCTGGCTTTATGTTATTACTGGGGAATCGAACCTAAGTTCTTTGCCTTTGCTGACAAATACTTTAACCACTAAGCCCCCTCTCTCTCTCCATACACACACACACACACACACACACACACACACACACACACACACACACAGAGCAAATAAGCACATGTATCTCTACTAAATAGGAGTAATAATTTGGAAAATAAATATTAAAGCCACCATGAACCAGGACTGGTGGTGCATACACCTATAATTCCAGCTAGTCAGTAGGCAAGAGGATCATATGTTAAAGGCCAACTTGGTCTACATAATGAATTTCAGGTGATCCTGGGCTGTATTGTAAGATCCAATATTGAGACACAAAATAAAAAGTAACAAAAACAGTGAAGTTCTAAAATTTCACCTACAAGAATGGCTAAAAATAAATAATTTCTCAGCTGATCAAATGAATTTACTCAACTTCATTACCAAGAAAGACAAACTTAGTTTGAAGTGAGTAGATACTATACTGTACAGAACAGCTATTTGAACATACATCACTGCTTAAAAAAAAAAAACCCGCCAATTTATAAATGTATATGACGTCCATTTTATAGGAGGAATGTTTTTAAATGCTAGCCATTTATATAATGTGCTTTGAAGGGTTTGCTAGTCCACTTCTGTCACTTTTTAGTACACCGGTATCTTTTATCTGTAACGTATGCTTTTTATTACTGTAGCAAAGCATTTCAGTAGAAAGAATTTTGTAACAATATGGGAATTCAATTTTTCATTGTTGGATTTGAGTTATACTGGATTTTATCTGTGCACTCTTACTTGTCTTTATTTTAATGCTGTCTGGAAGGGAACTTAGTATTCAAATAAAGCAAGTAACCTCATTTGTCTTCAAGGGCATATTAAGTAGTGCTGAATTTAATTGGAAATTTGATGATTTTTGCAAAGAAAAAATTATAAAAATTGTACAGAAAAAATTAAATATCTGATGGAAATCCTGATGGTGGAGCACATTGAATTTTCTGATACATAGTGTTATTTTCCTGGGACTCCCTATGCCTTCTTTGTATTTCAACTAATAAAAGAAAAACCTTGTCATTGAAAAAAACAAAAAGAATGGCTAAAATTAAAATGACTGGGTATACCAAGTGTTGGTGAACTATAAAAATCTAGAATTTTTATACATTGCTGGTTAGAACACAAAATGGTACATCCAGCGGTTAAATATTCATGTGCCATCTAGTATGGATATTCCACACCAAGGTTTTATGCCAAGGGACGTTTAAGCATATGCCAGTAGAAAGACTTATTCAGGAATGGCTATAGGAACTTCATTTGCAATAATCAAAACAATAAACAAAAATCTAGAAAATTCCAAATATCCACCAAATGTGAATGAGTATATTGATACCATGCAATATAATTCAGCAATAACATCAATGAATGATTGACATGTACAACAGTTTTAGTAAACCTCAAGATTATTGTGCTGAGTGAAGCCACATAGAGCACATCGTATAAACCAACTCCAGTTCTAGAAAATGCAAGCTCGGCTCTAAGACAGATCAGTGATCACCTTGGGATGGTGCTGGCGAGATACCAGGTAGGAATAAAGATAACTTCTGTGCATGATAGATGTTCACTCTCTTGTTTCATATGATTGTTTTATTATTAGATTTACATTTAAGTTGTGCAGTTGATTGTATGATAACTATTCCTCAACAAAGTCATTGTAGAAAAAATATATATTGGGTTGCCAGGATTTCCATGACAACAGCTTTCTAAGTGGTTTATCTAGGAGCCCTCATAGATGTTCCTGGCAGGACCATAACAAGGGTTCATCAGGAGGATGCTAAGGTGCTTTTCTCAGCAATGTATATCAGAAACCAGGTGCTGCCATTAATGTGGGAATCAAAAACTGGGGAGGAAGGAAACAGAAAGAGGAGAGAGCCACACAAGGCTACAGGTAGAGACTTAGCAGCTCAAGCTGAGCCTGGAATTCAAAACCCCTGAGAACTGGAGAGGAATTCTGTCATCCATGACACCCTGTCTTATAGATGGGGAGACTGAGAGTCAGAGTGGGATAGACTCACCCCAAAACACCAGAGAGGAAGTAGCACAACAGCCTGGTCTCCACCTGTCGCCTTCTGGTGATGAGCACAGCACCTTCCTAGGTGGTGCACAATCTGGGTGCGATGCCTTGCTGGGCATGGCTTGTGACCCTCCAGCAACTATCTAAGAAGTCGCTCCTGCTGCGTCTTATTACGGACGAAGTTGCCCTCGCCCTATGGTGTGAGGCCTGGAAGCTAACCAGTCCAGCCCCGCCTGTCGCCCACTCCCAGCCCCAGTCCCAGTCCCACTCCTATTTTGCAGCTGAGGAAGCAGAGGGACACAGCTTCCCAAACTCACAGTGAACGCACTCTTGAGTTCTTCTGGTTTGCTTGTACCTGGAAGTAACAGAGTGTGCAGTTTGGAGAGCTGGGTTGCATCTCGCAGTTACCCATATGTTTGCACAAATGGTGAGAAAGGAAAGGTATACACAGTAACATACGTGCATGTGTTGGAGGGTCATGTATGAGTAGGGCACATGTGTCTGTGTGTGGGTAACCGTGTCCACATGCCGTTGTGCGTGTGTTCTGGAGTGTGCAGGTGGTCCTGCTATGCAGACACGTCTCCCAGGTCTCTCGGAATCCCCTGTAGGTCTCTTTATCCGAGTCCTTCTCAGGGTCCGTGGTGGCAAACATGGCTCTCCCTGTTTTCCACCAGACCAGCTCAACATCGCCTGTCCCCAAGGGGAAGATGAGGCTGTCTCTGCCCCTCTCTTCACGGTGAAGAGTGAAATCACGATCTTGGGCAAACCATTTAGCTGACATGCCTGTGAGCCCAGATGCTTGAAGGTAACAGCATCTGAGTGTGACAGGATTCCAGACAGGCCTGGAGCTGTCCTCCTCCCCCAGAGCACAAAGCTAAGAGCAGATACATAAACAGCACGAACCTAGACTCCGTTCTGTACCTGGCTGTCGCCTGCTCACGTCGGATCGCAGCTTGAAGCTCAGTCTCCCTGGGAGAGCTCCCTGGCCTTCACTGTCCACCACTCTGCTATTCTTCTGCCACCTGTGCCCCTTCTGCCCCTCATCACATGGCACGGTACGAACAGGCAGCGGTAGGAGAGAGGTGGGAAGGACCTTTCCATGTTTGGTTAGGTAGGGCATCCACACAGGTGTACGCTGTTGGATGTCATTGAGCTATAAGGTTAAGTGTGTTATTGCCTGTAGTTGCAATGTAGGAGAGTTGATTGGGGAACTCCCGCCCGGCCCTCAGTAATCTGTGCGGTTACTGCTCCCAGCGTAAAGGTGGAGCTCAGGTTGAAGTGCTGCATCAGCACCATGGACGGAGGTTTCCAGGTGAGGTTACAATGCTCAGGCCCAGAACAGTAAAAGCTGGTTACTTCTGGCTGGTGGCGTTAAAGCATGTGGGGAGCCCTGGTCATGACAGGACATGGGGTTCACTGGTGTCTTCAGTGTATTCAGAAAGGCACATGTTTACTGACATCCAGAGCATGTCATCATGCCATGGTGGCAAGTGTTCTGGGAAAGGATGACAAAAATATGGATCCAGGCTTGACTTTTACCATGTGCCTAGGCAGTGACCTCAGGTAAGCCACTCCATTATTTGTGTCTCAGTTTATTCATCTTTTAAATGACTGTGTTGCACCCGGTGACTTCAAAGAGCCCTTCAAGGTTTCAACCCCCATCGTATAAGGACCTCACAACTTCCACATGACAATGTGTGTTGGGCTTCCCCATCATTGTAAACGTAACCTAGCTTTGTAAACCAGGGCTCCTGGTTATTTATTCTATTTACCTCATGAGAATTAAGAAGAAACTCCCCCCACCTTGAATATGCACACCCCTCTGTTCTGATCCACTTTGGTGCTCAGTCTTACAGGACAGCGGAGGCCTGGAACAGCCATGGAGAAAGGTACAAAGTTGCTCAGCTTTTGATAAGCATGCCAGATCTTTGGCATCTGATGTAAACAAATGAGCTCACACCTCACCTTTCTCCCTCCATGAAATTTCAAGAATCTCAACTGAATATTTACCTAATTGTGTCAGTTAGTTTTTGTTGCTGGGACAAAAATGCCCAACCAGAAGCAGCTTTGGGAAGGAAAGAGTTTGCATCAGCTTACAGTTCCAAAGGGAAAGTCTATCAGGACAGCACGAGCTTGGCAGGAGAAGACAGCAGGCACCTCACTGTCACGTCAGCTGGGAGGAAGTAGAGAGCAAGAGCAAGTGGGGCTGGCTGTGTCATGTGAAGGCCTTCCCACAGGGCCTTGCTTTCTCCACCTACACCGCCTACGACTTCCACAACCTCCCACAGAAGACCACCTTGCTAGGGACCACGTGTTCAAATACATAAATCTATGGCACAGGGACATTATCTTCAAACCACCACCCCAACTGAGGGGTCATTTACAGCCAAGGTTGAGTGGTAGGAATGCTCTTTCCCCATCCTAGTATGTGTAGCCATTCTTTTTGCAGACAAGACAATGAACCACTCACAATTTTCTACTAAATTTCTTTTTGATTGATCTACCAGACAAAAATTTGTCTTTGGCTTCCTGCTATGAGATCCATTATGACCATTGTTAGGACATGGTTCTCAACTGTTCTGCTCACTGATACAATTGCTGGTAGACTTAGCATGAATACTGCCTTCTCTCATCAACGTGATGAGAACCCACGGAGCGTATTCCTGTGCATTCTGACTGTCTCAGCTGTTTACTTCATCTGCTCCACCCCCAAACATTTGTCTCCTCCTGTCCCCCATCAATGGGATCAGCACCCTGGGTTCTTTAGTCCTTTACAGAGTGCACCACACACAGATGGGCAGCAAGCCCTCCTGCTGCTGTTGCCCCCACTACTAGAAACTACCCAAGAGAAGATGCTCACAGATAAAGCCCTTGCCCAAAGCTCTGAGTACATGAGTTCAGAACCCCAGGTCCCAGGTAAAAGCTGGAAGCTGTGGTGAGCATCTGTAGTCCCAGTGTGCCTGCTGAAAGAAAGGAAACAGAGACCCCTGAGAGTTTCCCAGAGCCTTCAGCTAGAGCACTGAACAATGAGAGATCCTGATTCAAAAATCAAGTGGAAGACAAGGACCAGTGTGAAAGCTGTCCTCTAACTTGCACACATGTGTGTGCACACACAAACACCCACACCAAATAAGGTAATTTTTTAAAAAAAGGAAACTACCTGAATGAGGCAGGTGCCAACATCAGTCCTGTGACAGGTGCCATTTTTACCCTCTATTCTACAGAGATGGTCATTGGGCTTTTGAGAGAGTGCAGCAGCTACCTTCTCTGAGGAAGAACAAAACACCTGGCCAGAGTCAGCTTATAGAAGGAAAAGGTTTACTTCGGCTCATAGTCTCAAAGGGAAGTTTTATCATGGCAGGCAAAGCATGGCAGATCAAACAGCCAGGAACCAGGGTGGAGGACAAATGAAGGATGGGGGTGGATTACATTTCCAGAGCAGTAGGAAGGAAATCATTGATGTACTGAACCTGGAGTTATGTTAATCAAAAGGCAGCGCCTACTGACATACCTCCTCTAACAATTCTCCACCTCCCAAAGGCCCCCAAATTTTCCAAAATTGCCACCAGCTGGGGACCAAGAATGAGGCTTAATCACAAGCACATGAAGCTATGCAGGGGGTGGGGGGGCATTTAGCATTCAGACCACCAGAGTGATCTTGTTTTCCAGGATTTGGGCAGAGACAGAGAGGAATGTATCTTTCTCCTGCCCTTACCCCCATTCCTTTGCTCACAAGCCAAAACTTCCCATCTGCTTGGACAGGCACCTTGAGATCCATGATTCCACTGAACTTGCTATGACAGGGAAGAGGCCGGGCACTAGGAGACCCGAGCAGGGCTCAGGTAGCTCAGTAAGCTAAGGGGCTGAAACTGCTGCCCACCTGCATTTCCGGAGCTCTAGCGCCCAGGGTCAAGGTTGAAGCCCCTTCCTGACTGCATAGCTGCTTTCAGTAACTAAGTATCAGTACCCCCTTGGCTCCTGCCAGAAGCTCATACGTGGCCCTGACTCTCCTCTGAGCCTCACCTCGCAGTGGTGTGAACCGTAAATCAGCTCCAGGATGCATTTCACACACATGCATGAGGGAGCCTCTGGACTCACACGACTTCCACAGCATTCGGGGACGGAGAACATCCTAGCTAGTTTTGGAGGCACAGGAAGCCTTAGAGATCTTCAGACTCCTCGTTGCACTGACAAGGAATGAGACCACGAGAAGGAAGACAACCTGGACGGTGGCAGTACTGACCCTACGCCCGCCCTTCTGACCCGCAGGCTGACCCTGCCTGCCATAGGACCGGATTTGGACTTGCCTTTTCAACATGACTTCCTATTCAGGGAAGTCAGGTGAGACAGGACCTGCCTGGATTCGGGCTTAGAGTCTGAATCCTGACTCTGAATGACAGGCCTGGGCCAGCCACTGAATCCATCTACATGCCCCCCAGTTTCCTCATTTGGAAAATAACTTTCTGCAGGACCAGGTACTGATTTTGCAGCTATAGTGCATTCTGGATGTTCCTCAATATCTTGTTCCCCAGGGAGATCAAAGCCAGACACAGACTGTGTGTCCCAGATGCTCCCAGGCACTGCAGTTCTCCAGCAATGATTTGATCCCTTCAGCTGGAAATGGACCCGTGCATGTGGGCTCCGTAAGCCAATGCTTGGAGACGACTGTCGCCAGGGCCGCTCTCATGGGCAGCGAGCAGGCGGGTGTCCAAGTGCTTCTGAATGAGTCCTGGAGTCCAGCTGGGACATGTGCCACCTCTCTCTGGAGTGGCCTTTCCCGGGATTACATGCACTTATGTCAGTTTAGAGTCTCACTCAGCTCCTTGTACTTATTGAACTGGAACCAGAACCTCCGGCTGAGCCCAAGGCTGATTGCTGGCTGGAGAAGTTCGTTCTGTCATGGACTGTGGAATGTGAGGACAAAGAAGTGCCTCTGGGACTGGGTGGGGTGAATAGTTGATAGACATTTGGATACAGTAGGAGAAGGTTGTCTTTTGGGGCCACAGACATGGGGTGACTATATAATTCTTTTGCAGGGGGCTGGAGAGACATCTTAATGGTTAAGGCATTTGCCTGCAAAGTCAAAGGACCCAGGCTCAATTCCCTAGGACCCACGTTAGACAGATGCACAAGGGGGCACATGCAACTGGAGCTCATTTGCAGTGGCTGGTGGCCCTGGTATGCCCATTCTCTCTCTCTCCCTCTTTCTCTGTCAAATAAATAAATAAAAATAAAATATTAACAAAAGTCTTTTTCAGGGCATGTCTACCCAGCTGAGGTCACAGGTCATGCAGGTCTTTGTTCATTCATTCATAGATACCTTCACTTTTTCACTCAAGACATCAGTGGACCATTTCAATCATGGCTTGGATGTGAAATATACCACAATCTCATATATAGAGTGGCCTCCAGCTGATGGTGGTATTGGGGGAACATCAGGAAACTTCAAGAGGTGGAGTCTAGGTGGAGAAGCAGATCATAAGGGAGGGTCTTTGGACATAAGTCCTCGTCCCAAGACCCCTTCCTCTCTCTGCTTCCTGTCTGTCATGATATGAAGAAGCTCCTGTACCACCTAGTCCTCTCCCCTGATGTTCTGCCTAAGTGCATGAGGCCAAGTGTGCATGGATGGATCCCTCAGAAACCACAAGCCAAACAAAGTCCTTTCTCCTTGAAGTTGTTCTCTGTGGTCTTGTGGGCACAGCTAAGTAAAAGTAATCAATATTTCCTTGGATTAATGCATTTAGGTGACAGGGACGCAGGAATAAGATGTTGCCATTCATCTTGAGGAGCCTTATCTTGCTCAAGCAACCATTGGGAAATGTTCTCTAACAGATACCAGATCAGTGAACCTGAGAAGGGTGGGTGGGAAGGACATCTATCTTAAAGTGAGTCCCTCAATGTGGTTCCAGTATAAGGGCTTGGATTCTGAATCATTTGGTGGGAAATGATTCCAGAAAGCTCTAGCAAAGAAGTCCAGGTAAGGAAGACTCCATGCTTGGTTATGTCTATGGGCAGCTATGACTCATTGTGTTGGGGAACCTTCAACAAAAGGAAGGGAAGTGGAGAGAAGAGGGAGGGAGGGGAGGAAACATTTGAGGATTACGGGAAGGAAGAGAGAAGAAAAGAAAAATGAAAGAGGAAAGTAGAGAGAGGGAAGTAAGGAGAGGAGCTTTTGAAGAGGATAGGCTCTAGGGTGCCAGGACCCATCCTCTGCCTGGGACAACTCCACATGGCCAAGGGTACAGGGAGGTGGCAAGAAGTCCCTCCTGCAATGCTTTGGAAGGACTGACCCTTGAGCAGATGAGAGAGGCAAGTACAGCAGGGGGCAGTTTCCCTAAAGCAGCAGGGCCATGGCTCTCCAGCCACTGGGGTGGTGGGTCAGATAGGAGGTGGGGACAGGGGACTCAGAGGATTTGTTGAAGGCAGAGTGATGGAGGGGCAGCTCACAGGATCCAGACAAAGCTCTCCCCACTTTTTCTTTGACCTGGGGCTAACCACGGCCCTTGGATCCCCACTGCTTGGAGTCATAAGATGCTGATAGCCAGCCCCACAGGCATGTTGCAGAGGCCCTGGGAAGTGTAGTTGCTGTCGAGTGTGTACGGATTGCGGCAGTCCCAAAGCTCACATGCCAGTTATCCATCGTGAGTCCTCGTCCTCATCACTTTCCCGTCTGTACCTTGAAGGGCCTAGCACCCGCACACCCAGGCTTCTCCCGCCCCATCACATCGCAGCTCCTAGGAGGAGTGAGCAGACCTGAGGCAGAATCTGCAGTGCATCTTCTCAGCAAGTTCTCTAGAGAGACCTGAGACGGTGAGAAGCCAAAATGAGGACAGCCAGAGGGGCTCTGAAAGGGGAGGGGTCAGGAGGCTGTGAGGGAGGGCGGAGGGCCTGGGGGTCTCTAAGGACCCTGCAGGGAAGAGTCGGCGGCAGCAGGAGCAGGGTCCAGGTGCTCCAGGAAGGGGCCCCACCGGCCTGGTTCTCTTTCAAGAAAATTCATTAAATGGATAAGTGCGCTCCTCACTTTCAAATGACTGGATACTGACATTTCCTGTGCTCATCCCAGGGGAGCACCAGAGGTGCACTTAGACTCCCCGTGTTCTTGGGGAGAGGTTTCAGCACCCTGCTCCTGGTATCAAGCCACTGTCCTTCTCACAAGGACACAGCAGGCAAGTACCCAGTACCCAGGAGTGCTCTATGCATGCCACAGAGGGCCTTACAACTAGAGAGACTGTTGATGGTACATTTTGGGTCAGGGGGTGAGCCTGGCCAGACTTGGGCTTAGAGGCCAGCAGGGGCAGGTCCAGAGAGGGTTCGGGCTCAGGTGAATGCCACTGTAGCACTTATACCAGCCCTTGGCTTAGCAACACATGTAGTTGACCTGCACCGGGCCTGGAGTAAGCAAACAGACACTGCCCCACAGCCAGACCTCAGCGTGGAGGAAGCTGATCCGCTCCCCTCCCACACAGCTCCTCTCTAGCAATGATGGAAGTGGGGTTTCAGTTTGAAACACTGAATGAGGACTCAGTGCCATCTGACTGATACAAGTGCTTGCAATGTTCCAGACCTGGAGGGGACAGTCCTGACATGAAGAGATCTAAGATGAAGGGGAAATACCAGGTATTGAGGACCAAACATTGACAAGAAGGCCAACTGTGGGCAGTCAGGGGGAAACCCCGAAAGATGGGGACACATGTGTGAGGTAGAAACCTCCTGCAGCATTGTTTCTGGCTGAACTCCCAGAGCCCTCACCATCCCCAGTCAACCATACGGCTTCTGAGCTTCTTAACTGTATGACTCCCATAAGCGGGGGATTTCCCCCTTTACCTTACATCTCATGGGTACTCAGTAGTGATTTGGGCATTGTCTTTCTCCCTAGCGAGGTTCTGAGCACCAACAGGGCAGGAGCCCTCTTACAGTTTTCTTTTCCTTTTTTGTTTTTTTAAAAAAATTTCTTTAAGTTTCCTCTTGCAGTTTTCCCAGAAGTAAATCAGGGGGTAATAACATGGACCTCACGAGGTTTCCACACAAGGATTAACTGAGATCAGTGGGGTGGTTGACAAGCAGTCTGGGGTGGAAGAAAGGGCTTGGGGTACTCTCCCAAGTGACTGGTGGTCAGGCAGGGCACACAGACTGAACACATGGCACAGAGGGGTGATCCACGATCTGAGCAGGGCAGTGTGAGGTTCCAAAACAGCTCAGAATTGAAAATTTATGAATTATTTATCTCTGGACCTTTCCACCTAATATTTGCAAAGTGTTTTGGTGGATAACAGACCAGAGAAAGAGAAGGTCTGGAGAGGGATGGCAAGTGCAAAAGGCATATATATATATATGGTGTGTGTGTGTGTGTGTGTGTGTGTGAGAGAGAGAGAGAGAGAGAGAGAGAGAGAGAGAGAGAGAGAGAGAGAGAGATGTGGTGCTGTGCAATGTGATGAGGTATGTGGGTATTTGTGGGTGGTGTATGCACATTGTTGCAGTCAGGCTCACTTTGCTGGCAGAAATCACCTGACCAAGAGAAACTTGTGGGAAAAGGCTTATTTTGGTTTACAGACTCAAGGGGAAACTCCATAATGGCAGGGTAAATGGTGGCATGAGCAAATGTTGGACATCACCTCCTCACCAACATCAGGTGGACAACAGGAACAGGAGAGTGTGCCAAACACTGGCAACGGGAAACTGGCTATAACACCCATAAGCCCGCCCCCAACAATACACCGCCTCCAGGAGCGGTTCGTTCCCAAATCTCCATCAGCTGGAAACCTAGCATCCAGAACACCTAAGTTTATGGGGGGACACCTGGATCAAACCACCACACACACGTATGTGTCCTTGCAGTACCTCATGTGTTGGCCAGACCAGAAAGTCAGGTGTTCCACCCCATCAGTCTTTCACCAGTTCTTATTTGAACTTATGGACCCCAGAGCTTGCTGGTTTTTTCCATTATCTCTGGGAAATCTTGGGTTAAATTCCCAGCCACTTAACATGGGTTTTGGATATTTGAACTTGGGTAGCCTCAGGCTCTCATGCTTGTGTAGGAAAAGCATTTAATTGCTAAGTCATCTATCCAGCCTGCCAATATATTCTTTAATACAAGTGTATATATTTTATGTGCATGTGGACACACTCTGTGCAAGTGTGCTTGTGTATAGGGACGCTATAGGACACCATTAAGTGACATCCTTAGCAACACCATTCATCTCTCATTGGCTTGAACTTTACTGATTAGGCTACCCTGGATGTCAGAAAGCCCCAGGATCTTCCCATCTCTGCCTCTCCAGCAGTAGAACTACAGACACACACTGCCCAGGAGGCATTTTATGTGCGGCCGGGAGATTGGGCTCACACCCTCAAGCTTGCAAGGCAGGCGCTCTACTGACTGCGCTCTCTCTCCAGCCCAGATGTCCACATCATGCTCAGGGGCCTTGAGTAATGCCTGGGCCTCTAACGTCTTTGTTTTCTCATCTGTTAAACAAATGAGGATAAATTAAGAGCTCTCTTAAAATGTGCCCAGACAGGATGGCTGTGAATGGCCCTTAAATGAAATGGGCAGTTTGGGACTGCCAGGAGAGCTGGAAGGAGGGTCTGGCTGAGGGGAAGTGGCCAGGGGAAAAGAGATGGGTGAGAGCCACATTCTGATTTCAGAGGAGAGTTCTCAACTCCGCATTTATTTTCTTCCAAGATCATACTTCCGTGCTCTAAATGGTTCTTACAACTCTTGGCTCAAGCAATAGTAGTCATGGCTTCTTTTCCCTGTGATACACTCTGTCTTCTTGGGGCCAGATAGCAGGAGCCACGGAGGGGAGGAACGCAGCCGCCTCCTCTTCAACCCCCCCCCAGGTGTGGTCTCAAAGTACCGGGCAATGAGCGTGCACAGGGAGACACAAGCATGCAGGGCTGAGTACTGACAGTTCTCGGCATCCAACAGAGTCTTGGGGTTTATCCTCCATGGCTTCGGGGTGTCCCACCTAATGTGCTAGGCTCACTTTCCTCCTATCATCAATCCTGTGAACACGAAGCCAGTGTCTCCTGATAGACTCGGGAAATGTGATCCAGGAGCCTAAATACTTGCTGAGTGTCCCACGGCTGGTCAGTGATGCAGCTGGGTATCAGGCAGGGTTTTGTTGTTGTTGTTGTTGTTATAAAAGTGCCAGCACTGGGCTGGAGAGATGGTGTAGCGGTTAAGCGCTTGCCTGTGAAGCCTAAGGACCCCGGTTCGAGGCTCGGTTCCCCAGGTCCCACGTTAGCCAGATGCACAAGGGGGCGCACGTGTCTGGAGTTCGTTTGCAGAGGCCGGAAGCCCTGGCGCGCCCATTCTCTCTCTCTCCCTCTATCTGTCTTTCTCTCTGTCGCTCTCAAATAAATAAATAAATAAAATTTTAAAAGTGCCAGCACTGACCACAGGGCACCTTCTAAGTCCATTTGGCAGGTTCTCCTGCCTCCCTTCTCTCCAGGCTGAGCCCAGGTTCTCTGCCTCTGAACCCCAGGCTCTCTTATCAACTGCCTCATGGTTCCTTTCAGCCACTGGGAGACTGGTGAAGGAGCCAGGCAGAGGAGCACTGTAGGATGTTCTTTGTCTCTTCTTTATGAAGTCTAAAGGAAAGAGCTCCTGTCTTCTTCAGTGGTCCTAGCAGCAGGTGAGAGGTCCACTCAGGTCTCCCCACCTGTCACCACAAGCTTGTGAAGCCTTTGAATGACCCCTCAGGAAAGAAGGGCGGCAGCAGGAACTCCTGAAGCCTTCACACCATTCCAGGTTCTCCCAGGTGCAGCTCCTGAGAGCTGAGCAGGGACTCCCGAGCTCACCAACGCGCCCATGAACACCCTCAACTCCAACCCCAGTCTGGTCTTCATTCCTCTTCCCTCTACACTACCCTGCTGTGCCCCAGGGGGCTACCTTGGCCCCTCAGAATTATGAATGCTGTGGCTTCAGTTCCACCTGGCCAGGTGTGTGGTAGAGAAGCTCTGGAGAGTCCCAGCCAAGGCATCCACAGATGATTAGAATGATACCAACCTTGTCCCCATTGGAGACTCAATCATCTTCCCAGGTTAGTCAACTGCTGAGCCAGAAAGAACATCCAAGAACCCTGTCCACCTCCCAGCTCAGGGATTGTCCCCAAGCAGGTGGAAATGGAGCAAGGACTTGACCCAACCTTCCAGACTCCATCCTGCACTTGCTCCACGCCTCCTGCCCACACTTGTCCTTCCACGTCCAAGCCAGCAACTCAACCCAGACCACATCCACCTCCATAGTTGGGTGTGCATCTCCTTCATGGTGTAACGTCTCCTCCTTTTTATTCAAATGAGCTCTGAGTGGAAGACAGAATTATGATCCACAAGGGAGAAGAGTGTCTGGGAAGGTGAGGTGTGTTCACCCCACTTCCGTCCTTCCTCGTTGGTTCAGAAGAAACACTCAGGGCAACGAGACTGTTCATACTTCTCTGTTTATACTTCAGTGAGGATCTCCCATAGAAACCAGCCATGAGTTCTGCACTTCATATATAATAGCTGTTCTTGTAACTCTACAAGAACCCTATAAATCTAAATTAAAGGCTTACTCCTAACTGCAGCTCAGATAATGAATTAATGAGGTGCTAACACATCGCCATTGCTGAACAGTTTACTTCAAGCCCCCTTTCCTCCTCAAAGATGATGTCCTGTCATGGGTGGGGGAGTCAGGTTTCGGTTCACGGGGCCCTGGCCGGTTGGCAGGTGAGACTCCAGGGAGACTTCCTGCACTGTCCCTGAGGGCAGTGAGAAGCAGCCATGTCTCCCTTCTCCGGCCCCAGGCCAGCCTTCGTCTAGGAGGTGAGTGGTGCCAGGAGAGGACCCCCATGGGGCACTGTCAGTGGCCTCTCTGCCCCTGCCCAGCCGGAAGACGCCATTGTCACATTATTGCCACCTCACCCCAGCTCTAATCCCTAAACTACGCCCATCTACAGCCAAGAAAATCTCTGTTGCTCTGCAAACTGGCAACACTCGGTGTCCACTTCTTTCTGGAGTCCATGTGAAGGAGTTCTACCTGCTCCCCACTCTGGTATGCCCGATCAGTCATTAGGCCTGGTTTTCGTGATATGATTGTAATGCCCTCATCTGGCCCTACAGTTCTGAGTTAAACTTAGAGGGTGTTTTCAGTCTATTCCCGGGAATAAGTCATTTACCAATTGTGACAGATGGTGCCACTCACGTGCCCACTGGTGTCATTCTCCACCACCACGAAAACGGAACCACAAGCTGCTTATACCATGGAGTCTCTCGGGGCATGGAAGTCTGAAAAAGCCTGTTTGACACACGTGGAGTCACGAAGAGCAGGCCCAGCCTTATCTCACAGCTGTACAGCCTCGGAGAGGGGCCATGTGAATCCTGTAAGTTTCAGTAGCTTCCTGGGCCTGGAAGTTTCCTTGAACTCCTGAGTCAGGTGCCTCCTCTTTCCAGGAAGAAACACTGCACAGCACTGAGCTTTCTAAAATGTAGGTTCCACCAGACTCCCCCACCTCTGCCTGCACTCCTCCCAGTCAGGGCCAGACTCTTCCATGTGCTTCCTGAGGTCCCTCAAGGGCTGCCCTCTGCCTGCTTTGGTCACATGAGCCATTTCCCACACTTGTCCTCGGTCCCAGATCCTCACCAGCACCAGACCCTCCTCTCCAGGACTCTGCAATGAGAAGCTGTGGGTTCTGTCCAGCTGCGGCCTGGCCCCAGACAGCTGCTCTGCTGAGGGGTGTGCGGGGCTGTGGGGCGTGCCTCCTCTCCTCTCCAATAACTACAAAATGGTTTCTCTCAGGAAACGTTGGGACCCGCAGCATGGTGCGGGGAGGAATCAAGGGTTCAGGATCCCAGAGGAGAGAGGGCCTGGCTCCCTTCCCACCCTGAAGCCAGAACTTTCCAGAGGCAGAGGGAACCTGAGTATCAAACACCTCTTCAGAAGAGCCACAGTCAGGGCACCCTTTGCAGGGACCCAACTAGGGAGCCGGCTTCCCTGTGGGACCTGGCTGAGGACAGGACACCCCTAGGGAGCCTGAGGGGACAGAGCACCCTTGCTGGGACCTGGATGGAGAAAGGACTCCTCCTTGGGAGCATGCTAGGAACAGGGCTCCCCTCTGGGACCTACCTGGAAGACCAGACCCAGGCAGCAGAGAGGAGGGCGGGGCTTGATTAAAGAGGGATGCTACTCACTGCAGACAGGATGGAGCTAACTAGCAATGTCCCTTCCCTCCCTGCCAGCCTCCTGCCCCACTCACTCCCTGAAGAACCCCGAAAGCTGTGAGGAGGAATAGCTCATATGAGGGTGGTTAGGTCCCCTCTGATCCTCAGTGCCTGTCTGGCTCCCTGGCCGGTGGGTCAAGGTGCCCAGGTGAGGGAGGACCAGCATGCAGCCCTGACCCCTGGTAGGACTGGGACATACCTGGCCAATGCCCAGGCCCAGGCTTTGGTGTCAGACGTGCCAGGCAGACAAGCAGGGCAGAGCCTCCCATCCTTGTCACTGGGGCCCAGCGCCCTGGTCAGAGCACAGGATGTTTTCCTGTCCTAATTAACATCCCAGAGAATGAAAGCTCACACCCCTCAAGAGCTTGCTCCCCTGGGAGCATTCCTGCCCAAAGGCAGATTAAACATGAAATGGTTCCTGTCCTCCCAGCACAGCCAGGGAGGCACGAAGCAGAGGTGGAAGCTGTAATTACCAGCTGATTATGCAGTGTGAGTTATTAAAAGATAAAACAAAACAAAGGCCAACAGCTCACAAATAAAAACAATCACACATGCTCAGCGATTTCTACTTTTCTCAGAGACCTGGCTCCCTCTTCCCCTTCTTAGAGGTCCCCACACCGCTGCTGCTCATGCAGGAGCGCCTACAGGGTGTGCACACAGCTGGGTGAGCCAGGAGCAGAACAAGAAGGCAATGACCCCTCGGGACTCAGTCAGGAGGGGACAGGACCTCTCAAGGAAGAGTGACACAATATGTGTGTCACCACCTCTTAGGATGAGGAACAGCTTGGGGGAGGGGAGTGTTAGGAGCCGATATTTAAGTTCAGACACCAAAGAGCTGGTGCTTGAAGAATGGGCCAGAGGGATCTGGGGAGCAGAACCAGAGGGTGCAAAGGCCCTGAGGGGAAGGAGTGGTTGGAGGACTAAAGAAGGGTGCATGAGGCCTGGTGTGTAGTGAGAAGGGAGCAGAAGGAGGGAGAGGAGAAGGCACCAGCCAGACCTTTAGGGGCCTGTTACCTTCCTCCTCCTGGGATCCGTTCTGCTAAAGGACCCCAGAGCTTTCACAGACAGGAGGCAGAGGGGACATTCAGGCAGTAGCAAAGATCCTGGGGCCACATCAAGGAGGAATTTTTGGTAGAGATGTCCCTTGGGGATGTGTGGGCATGGGGCGGGAGCAGGGATGTGCTCACATCCTCCCAGCGTTCTGGGGGAGGAGCGGCAGTCTTTCCTGGGTGGAGATGTGAGGGAGCACCCACTGCTGTCCTGATAGGCTCCTGGACTCCGCACCCTAGTTCTGAGGAGCAGACTGTTGTGCCAAGACCCCTGACCGGGAGCCAAGACCCCCGGTCACCCAGGAGTCACCCAGAGAACCGCCACAGAAGCTGAGACACTGGAATGGGTTTCTTTATTGCAAGCCTAGGCCTGGGCTCCGTCCGCACAGTCCGGCACAGCGGTAGTGAGGGAGAGAGCCCCAACCCCCAGAGGAAAGGGGTTTTTAAAGGAAAGGTTACATCATATTGCGACTTTTAAAATGATTGGTTCTAAGAGGGCGCACGCAGGAACTTCAGAGAGGGTGCGCGTGGGAACTCCAGCCTACTTATCTTAGGTAGTAACTTGTTTGCAGAACCTATTGCAAGAGCTGTTTGCAGAACTTATCTTTTGCAAGAGGCCGGAGCCTCCATGGCTAGGTATCTCTGGAATGTCCTTGAAGTGGAGGCTTCCCAGGAATCAAGGTGGGGGGGGGGGCTATAGCTAAGCAAGCACGGATACAGAAGCAAAAATAGCACATTAGTCAGCTAGTTCCTCATCTGAGTCAAAATGGCTGTCTGATTTTAAATGGCAGCACACTGTCCAGCCACTAAGCGAAGGCACAGAAGCCAGATGCAGCACATTACTGCTCCTTGGTCTCTCACAGACGAGCCCCACCAACTCCTGACCGAGTCCTGCCCCGTCCCACACACCAGGAGCACAACTGTGGAACTCCTCTTGCCTGTCTGCTTCTCCCATGGCAAGTTCGGCCCAGCTGGTGGCTTCTCCGCATTACTGTTTGTTCCAAAGCTTTTGATTTTGCACTGAACATCCCCGAAAGGCTATGCTGGGCCCTTCCCTGAGAAGGAAGGACAGAATGGCCAAAGATAGACTGTGAGGAGGTGCGTCTGTACAGGGGACTGTCAGAAGCCCCTTTGACTGTCTGTCTGTCTGTCTGTCTGTCTGTCTGTCAGCTCACTTGGCAGATACAAGTAAATGCTGTCTCAGCTGGGGAAACCTCAGGGGCTCTGCACTGGCATGTAGACCACAGAGACCCCTGAGGTGGCCCTGGGCAGGAGCCCCCAGGCCTCATGTGCACCTTGGGTCTGTCCTGCAAACGCCTGGCCTCATTCCAGGCTCTTTGTGTGGGAGGTGCTCTCTGTAGTGCTGACTCTCCTCTGGGGTGACAGTGCTCATTTGACTTGGGTTCCAGGGTCCTCTGGGTGCTCCCAGCCCCCTAGTTCCATGGCTTTGGCTGTTATCTGAAAACCAAGCTTCTAGGCTCTGGGCAAGCCCCTCCTCTCTGCCTTTTTGTGCACAGGATGCATGCTGCTCCCTATGTGACTGTTCTAACCAGCCCAGCATCTTTCACTATCTTCGCAGTTGTAAGAGAAGAGAAGAAAGTGGGTGAATTATAGAGAAAAGAGGTTTATTCAGCTCAGGACTATGGGCATCCAAGAGCACTGATGGGCATCTTTAAGGACCTTCCTACCATGTCACGACAACAGGAAGGGCCTCGAAGAAGAATAATGCACCCAGCTCAGGCCACTTCTCTTCTTATAAAACCACTGGATTAGGCGCCCCCGCATGGCCTCATTTCACTGTAGTTCTCTCCCAAAAGGTCCCACCTACCAATCCCATCATGGGATAAAAGTCACACCCTCCTTGTACCTCACAATTGGGATGACTGGAGCGGTTTATCCCCAGGGAGGAAATCAGCCTGTGACATTGGGATGAGGCTGTGTGAATACAGATGAGAACTAAGCCCAGACATTGGGTGGTGGGGTAGAGAATAAAGCCCTGATTCAGAAATACAACTCCCCGCTTCCAGAGTTATGGGGCCTAATGAGACAGGAATGGTAAATGCTGAGCCTTTAATTTATTGACTCTTCTCCCTGAGAACTGACTGTACAAAGTGCACCTGCGCCATCATCCTCCCCGATGGCTGTTTAAGAGCAGCAGTTGGTTTGGCGGGGGAGGGAACAGAAAGGGGAGCTGGTGAAGGTGCTGTGGCCCCCAGGGGAGGAAATGGCATGTGGCGGGGCAGCAGCAATTGCTGGTCTAGGAGTGGGTGTTCCATGGAACTCCCAGGCTCCCACCTGAGCCTCAAATGTCTTCCAGGCCCAGATCTGCCTCTCTGTTCTCTTTGGCTTCCCTGTCTCCCCTTCTTGTCACACTGGGATGTAGGGGCTGTGAGGAACCCAGCCATGCTCCTTCTGATAGATGAAACAGATATCTTTCCCCAGCTGCATCTGCCCCCAAGGCCTGGTTTCCACAGAGGGTTGGTGAATGTTGGGATTTGGATCTAGAAGATTCCTCCAGGCCCTTGTGTTCATAGCATGGCCTTATTGCAAGGTGGTGGGACGTTTAGAGTATGTGGCCTGATGGCAGTGTTTAGCTCACTGGGACATCCCCCCAGCCTTCCTCTCTGAGCCTCCTCTCTGGACATGAGGACAGTGGTTTTGCTCCTCTGCAAACTGCGGCCATGCTGGGCTGCTGCAACATAGACCTAATACATCAGAGCCAACCACCCCCAGAACCTCCAAACATGTGAGCTCCAGTAAACCTTTCTGCTGATAAACTGATTGACTCAGGTATTTTGTTACAGTGAACCACAATGATTCACACAGGAGGCCTGCCTCGAGACTTCCCTGAAGGGGCACTAAAGCTCTGTTGTAGTCAGGTTCACATTGCTGGCAGAAATCACCTGAACAAAAGCAGCTTTTGCGAGAAAAAAAAAAAAAAAGTTTAATTTGACTTACAGACTGGACGGGAAGCTCAATGATGGCAGGGAAAATAATGACATGAGCAGAGGGTGGACATCACCTCCTGGACAATATCAGATGGACAATAGCAACAGTAGAGTGTGTCAAACACTGGCATGGGGGACACTGGCTATAACACCCATAAGCCCGCCCCCAACAATACACTGCCACCAGGAGGCGTTAATTCCCAAATCTCCATCAGCTGGGAATCTAGCATTCAGAAACCTAAGTTTATGAGGTACACCTGAATCAAACCAGTACAAGTTCCCATTCCCGTATTTGGTCTCAGGGCCACATGTTCACCAGCCCTCCCTTCTGAAGTCTGCTGGCTCTCAGCTGTGACCTCATGCTGACAGTGTGACAATTCTTCACCCTTGGGGGCGTGACTGCTTCCCACTGCTGAGGAAACCCTTGCAGATCCGGGAGTGCTGCAGCGCGTCCACAGCTCAGTGCTGGCGTCCTCCCTGCTCCTCTGCCTACAAGGAGCCCGCTTCCTCCTCCACACCGGTGCTGTCTTCCCACCCTGTGTCGTGGGGCATTTCCTCCGAGCTGAAACACTCCCTCCTGAAGTGGGAGGCACATGGCACCTGGAGGCTCCCAAAAGTCACAAGATGCCCAGGCCCCTGCACCATGATACGGAACCAGCAAACAGCAACCACTGCGAGGGAACTCCAGAGACGTGACTTTCCTGTCATCACCCATGCTGGGGTGGTCCTGTCCACAATGCCTTTGACTGACTCAGGAGCCAGCAAACCCAGTGGTTTGCCAAGCCAGGTGGTGGAAGCGCTTCTTTGGTCTGTCACTGATGGGCCATCTGGGCTCATGTTTCCACACAAAAGTCACCCAGCACTCCCCACCGGGTGGCTAATTACTGTTATCAACTTGATTGGATCAAGAATCAAGTAACAGCTATGCCTGTTGGGCAGATCTGTGAGTACACTTCCCGAAGGATTAACTGAGGGAGAAAGACCTTTCCCAAGTTTTGGCATCCCCTCCAGGGCAGCCTCTACAGAGCAGTTCGGGGAGAAGCGGCCCCCCTGGTGCCTGGCTAGACTGGCTCCTCACTGGTGAATGCATGTACCCCATTGCTGCTGCTGCTGCCCTTGCCAACATCAGAGCCCCGCAGTTTCAGCCTTCCCCTGCCAAATGTGGGCTGTTGAGGCATCCAGCCTCGTGGACTGAGCAGCTACCGGGTTTTCAGCCTCTCCAGCACACAGATAGACATTGTTGGATTACCCTGCCTGTATTCTGTAGGCTAATCCAATAAATCTCCTTTGTAATGTATTATTTACTCTATCAGCCTGTTCTTTCAGAGAACCCTGACTAATATATGCCTCCACTTTCTAAGATGTGTATCCTAGGCTGGCCTGGTACTTACCATGTAACTCAGGCTGGCTTTGAACTTGCAATCCTCTGCCTCAGCCTCCTGAGTGTTAGTATGCCACCAGGCCCAGCATGACTCCACTTTTTGTGTATAGGAAGCCACAATTTGCAATTCAGTGGGATCGTGCTGTGTGTCCTGGTAAGAGCAGGTCTCCTGGGGCCGCAGGCTCTTCTCCATGGCGGAGCTCCGAGGAGCAAGCAGTGAGTGCGCAGTGCGGGATGTGGATGGAAGCTGCTCCTTGCTCTCTTTCCCACTAAGGGTAGGCGGACGGGCCTGAGTGCACAGCCATGCTCTCCTCCCCAGCCGGCTTGAGTTTGTCCCAGCCTGATTCTGTGTCTAGAGCATCACCTCCCACCAGGGGTGCCTGTGGCAGCCTAAGGTCCCTTTCCAGGATCCGTCTGCAGGGTGCACAGATTCATGGCAGGGACCTCGTGTCTGTCAGGTTTTCATGGTGGCTCTAATCTGCACCCTCTTCTACCTGCTCCTCAGGTGTGAGAGTAACTTTCAAGGTCATCTGCCAGAGCAGGAGGGAGCTTCAGAGGTTTGACTTCTTTATGATGTTGACCTTTGCCCCACAGGTAGAGCCCCACATTTGGGGTCATCCAAACTGCCAAGCGTATCCATTCCAATTATGCTGATCTGGGTTCAGCAGGTGGACCACTGAGGGGTTCCACAGATCCAACGGGTCTTCTGTGCACCAGACTTTAGCAAGAATTACACACCCCACTCTAACAGTCTCAGTCTGTAGGTACCACTGTCAGCTCATTCCTTGTGTCCAGTGATCCTCCTGCTGGTCTGGTCATTCTCCTTTGAGGAGCTGATGAGGGGATCCCTATGACATGCACTTGTCCTGATGAGGAATGATCAGGCTACCTGGTCACTGAGCCCCGCTCTGATGATTGGTGCAGTTCTGACATCTGATCACTATTATGTTTGATCAGGGCGACCTCTATAAGCACCTTCTTCATTCTTATCTTCATTGAAAGCTTGATTTTATGATTATAGTTTTGCATGAAATTTTAAAAAATGTAGAGGTCCCATATAATCTTCCCACGGCGTCCTCAGTGGTTATGTTGCATTTCAGTGTATGTGACTGAACTGGACTGTCAACATCAGCAAGGTGACAGTGGTGCACCTGCCATTTGATCACTCGTGCTTTGTGGCCACACCACTACCAAGATCAGAACCATTCCAGCACAACCCTGGCTCCCTTGTGCTGCCTTGTGTGGCCATCCCCCTCCTCCTCCCCATGTCCACCCTTCCCCATCCGTGGAAAGCACCCCTCTGCTCTCCATGTCCACAACGTTGTCATGGTCAGAATGTTATGTGAGCCGGGCATGGTTCATACCTGTGATCCTCCCATTCAGGGTGCTGAAGCAGGTGGATTAATTGTTTGAGGCCAGCCTAGGCTATATATCAAAGAATGTAGGCTGGGTGTGGTAGCACACGCCTTTAATCCCAGCACTCGGGAGGCAGAGGTAGGAGGATTGCCATGATTTTGAGGCCACCCTGGGACTCCATAGTGAATTCCAGGTCGACCTGGGCTAGAATGAGACCCTACCTCGGGAAAAAAAAAAAAAAAAAAGAATGTAGAAGCCAAAGGAAGGGTAGGATAGATTACAATGCAAAATTCCAGTCACAAAATGGTCTGAACTTCTATGACCTCACAATGCCTGGCACTACCTACACAAGACCCTCATAATAGGAGAAAAAGACGATGGCATCAAAACAAAAGAGAAACTAATTATGAGGAGGAAAGGATATGATGGAGAGTGAATTTGTAAAGGGAAAAGTGGGGGAGGGGAGGTAATTATCAGTTTATTGTCTATAATTATGGAAGTTGTCAATAAAAAATTTTAAAAAGAAAATAGTAAGGAAGGATGAATGAGAAAAAGTAAAAGAGGGAGGAAGGAAGAAAAAGAAATACGCACTTTGAATCAGAGAATCAGCATAGTATATAGAATTTCAGAATTGACTTTTTTCCTACTAAACAAAATACCTTTGAAATTCACCTAAGTTGATTCAAATATCATTATTTTATTATTTTTCTACCTGGCTTAGAATATAATTATGAGCAAAACAAGAATGGCCAAGTTGTCTTGGTGGCTGGCAGAGGAAGCCACCAGCCAGGTTTGCTGTCTGGGAAAGCATCCCCTCAACCCCACATCTTTTATTGTGAGTGAGACTGAGCAGCTCTACATGGGTGTAAGACCAGTTTGCTTTCAGTGCTGGGGTGCAAATTCAGGACCTTGCGAATGTGGAGCAAGTGCTCTACCACGGAGCCACGTCCTGTGGGTTTCAAGGCCTGGGGCCCTGCTTCTGCCATGGCATTCTTCCACTGGCACACTCCTTTCCCAGATAACCACAGAGAAAACCTTTAGCGACCCTGGCGTGGGGGCACATGCCTGTCATCTCTAGGGAGACAGAGGCAGGACAATCACAAACCGGAGGCCAGCCTGGATTACATAACAAGTTCCAGGCCAATAGGAGCTCCATAGTGAGACCCTGTCTCAAACAAAGGAAACAAACAAAACTTCGCAATCGAGTCATCTATTATACCAACAAATGTCTGTATCCCAAACTAACCAGGCGCCTTCCTTGTCTGGGGTGGGTGATCCAGCCCCAAACCTCACCTTGTCCTTTGTTTTCTTGGTTTACTCTTTCTCAGACACTCACCTGTGCTAGTGGGAGTGTGCCAAGAAGCAGACACCGAGACAGGACGATACCCAGAGATTGACTAGAGTAAGGCCCTGTGAGGGGTGAGTGGAGGAGCAGGAGGAATGGAAGCCATCAGTCTGCAACAGAGGTCTGAGCCTTGTGAAGGGGAGAGGAAGGAAAAAGTTGTCTTGAATTGTCCTGAGTGAAATGAAATGAGCAGTTGCCAGAATGTTCCCTCTTCTTGGCTAGTGAATTAGTCCATTTTTCATTGCTATAGCAAAATGCCCAAAGGTAGGCACTTATGACAGAAAGAGGAGCATTTGATTCACAGTGTTGGAGGCATGGTGTCAGCTCTGGAGGGAGGGTCCTTTGCTATGTGACATCATGATGCATGGCATCATGGTGGGGACATGTATGGGGAGACATCACATGGTCATGCAAGAAACCAGGGAATGGAGAAGGGCCAGTTTTGTTCAATCAGGATCCAGAATAACCAGGGTCCCATGAGAACTGCAGAATGAACATGCATGGCACACGGTGAGGGCAAGTGGGGCAGAAGCCTCTGCTTCTAGCCAAGGCTGTCCCATTCAGAGCCCAAGATTAGATGAGGTGACCAGAACCCTGGGAATAATCAGGCGTCCAAGGTCAGGCTCTGGTGGGAGACAGGTGTCCTTCTGGCTGTCGGGGAGAGGATTAGAACAACATTGGTAAAGGGACTGGGTGATAAATGCTCCAAGCCTGACATCTGTTGCCATTGTTCGCAAAGCCCTGAGTCTACGTGTGGGAATCTGTCCCAAGGACAAGGTCAGGGACTTGGATAAACCATGCCCCAACCACTCACCACAACTGACGTGTGTGAAAAAAACTGCATCTCCTGAGTATCTGACAGTAGAGCATGGTGGGTAAATTATGGAACATTTAAGCAAGGTGCAATTACAGAGCTATTAACATCACGCTTTTGAGGAATTTTCAATAGTGTGGGAAATGCTGATGATATATGGTGAGCAAAAAAAACCACGAATCACTGAATAAGTTGTATGATCCCAATTACATCAAATCCAGTATGCACAGTGAAAGATAAGTAGGATGGGGAGGAAGAGGGGAAGGAAACGGGGGAGGAGGAGAGGGATGTGATGCAGGAGAGGAAGGAGGTTCCCACGCTGTGCTGAGTGGGCACGGCATGCCCAGTGCTGTTTCCTGTGTCAATGTGAAGGTTCGTGGTCTTCATGATCAGTGATGAAGGACGGGAACAGAGAGGTCAGGTGCCATGTGCAATGTCGCAAAGCTGAGACAGCGAGCCACAATTTAAACCTGGGTCTAGCTGACATGAACCCTTCATATCTGCTGCACTGGAAGTAACTGGGGAAGGCTTGGCATGTAATGTCCAGGACCAGTGCTGCTTAGTGAAGTGTCAAAGGAGTCCCCAGGGCTTTCCAATAGGTGTGACAGTTGCAGGTCACATCTCCTTTCTGAGCAGGAAGTTGTTGTCAATCCCATTTGACAGATGAGATGGTTGGGTTGTAAGCAACCTGTCAGTAACATAGACTGACACACTTGTGTCTTTACACACTGTCAGGATTACTGAATGTTAATATATTCACAAGCTATATCAGTTTTATCAAGGGCAGACACCCCCCACCCCATGCAGTGTCTGAATCGCTGAATTTCACCCAGTCTCCCCAGGAGACCTCATGGCTTCCTCCACACTTCTGCAGCAGAGCTACTTCTGCCGCCTCCTCAGGCTGTCCCCAACAAGATGGGCTGTGACTGCAGAGATCCTTCGGTCAGCTCAGATGCTCTTCTGCCCTCTCCCCTTCCTGAGTCCATCTCTCATATCCACATGGGCTCCATCCGCCTGCCCTGAGGGGTGTGAGCCAGCCTGAGGAGTCCCTGAGCCCCAGGCTCTTCCCTCCTGCAGATGGCTGACCACCCGCCACTCCGCTCTCCCACACAGCCGTGCCCATGCGCCTTGCTTCCCACTGTGGCCACCAGGAAGGGCAGGGAGGGTTTCCAGCCTGAGCTCTTCCTTCCCTTCCCTCTGCCACAAGCTGGTCGTTTTTCCAGTATAGAAATGCTGAGAACAGGCCGTGCCAGGAATTCTAGGAAAACTTGTTCCACATGGAAGGTTGGCTCCCAGATGGGGTGCCTCTCAGCATGTCAATCTGGGTCTCCCACACTGCTAGACAAACGCAATCCTCCCCTGCTGGGTTTCCTAATTTGGAGCCACTGTGCACATTCTGGGGTGTGGAAGGACCCAAAGGCTTCATTTAGACTGCAGCCCTTGGCCCTAGTTAGGGGCAGACATGTCCCATTTTAAGAAAATGAGAAGCCAGAGAGGCCTTTCCAAGTAGACCAAGGCTGGGCCCCAGGAGAGGGGCCTGTCACGGGGTCCTCGGTGCCCTTCTCCAGCTCCACACTTTGGCCAATAAAGTCCCTGAGTTTGGAGGACTGAACTTCATGCATGGAATTTAGCAACTGGCACACTGTGATGCCCACTCGGAACTAGGTCCACACTCTGCCCCCTGCCACTGCAGCCACTCTTCTGTTGGCATTCTTTTACACCCCATGGGCCTGGAGAGTATGTTTACCTGCCACCATGGCCTCTTTCCATGTTTCCCTTATTTCACCCCACAGCAGCCCCAGAAGCAGATTTTCAGGAGGAAACTGAGGCACAGGGAATGCAGAAGACATATCAGTCTCAGCCAGGCAGGAAAGGAGACCGAATTCATGCCATGTCCAGCCACCCGAAATCCCTCTGCACAGGACACTCCTGCTCTGTATCCTGTGGTAGGTGGTGTGCCCCCAAGAAGGGGATTTAGCGAGAGGAATATGGCAGTCTGGCTGGCTGTGGGCTGTTGTTTCTGCCTATTGCAGGCTTGGGCCCTGTTGGAGCCAGCTCAGCTCTTAGATGAAGGAACTGGATTTGAATGCAAGCATCTCACCCAGCCACTCAAGCCCCAAGAGCCCAGCCCCAGAGACCAGCTGCTTCTCAGTGAACCAAGAAAGCACTGGGGGAGCTGGAGCTCCTCCTTGGTGCCTCCCACTGTGAGCTCAGCAGGGTCCCCGTTATCCAGATGTGACACTGATGCTCACCCAGCCTTCTGGGAGAGATATGCTGCTATTTGAGGGGTTCCCTGTAGCCTCGGAGGACGAACACCAGCTTTAGCAGCCATCTGTTCAACTCATTCATTAATCTAGTCATTCATGTGGTAGATACTGCCCCAGAATCTGCTACTTACCCCTGGGCTAGGGACACGGTGATGAGCACGGGAGTCCAGACCCTCCCTGTGCTCACAGTCTAGGGGGTGGGGCAGGAAAACATGATGCAATCATAAATCAAGTGTTTAATATTCCCTGGCAGGAACAGTGTGAGAAGATGGAATTACAGGGACCTGGGCTGAGGCCCTCATCCTGCCAGGGTGTCAGAGGGCTTCCTCGTGGAGGTGATCCTAGAGTGAGACTTGAGGACTGGAAGCTGCCTGCTGGGTCGTCATGGAGGAACCAGGCTGTCAGGTGGACATCTGGCTAACTGCAGTGTGCAGAGCAGTGGGATGGAATCCCCAGATTCTATCATCTGACATGAGGTCTAGACCCTGTGATTTCTACCTCGGTTACTGTACAGGCCTAAGAGTCATTTAAACTGTGACACATCTATTACTCCAGTACAAGGGAGGCTGAGGAGGATTGCCTAGAGTTCAAGGCCTTCCTAGAATACGTAGTAAGGTTCATGACAGCTTCTTATATAGCAAGAGCCTGTTTCAAAAATTATAATAATAATTCAATTAAAATAAAAAGTTTGGGTGCTGTGGAGATGGCTCAGTGGTCAAAGTGCCTGCCATAGGAGCACAGGGACCTGGGTTTGCATCCCAGAACCGACCTAAAGAGCCAGTGGCATGGCAACAGACACCGGGAATCCCAGCCCTGGGAAGCAGAGATAGGTGGATCTTTAGGGCTTTCTGACTGGCTAGTCTAGCCTAATTGGTGAACTCCAAGCTCAGGAAGAACAGTATCTAAAACAGCCAGGAGGAGAGGGACTGAGGACAACTGATGTTGACCTCTGGCCTGCACATACACATGGAGTGGGGGCCTTCCCCCTGACTTACTCCCCTCTGGAGGCATCCTCAGAGACACACCTAGAGGTGTACCTTGCCAATCTCCTAGGTGATTCAAAATCTGGTCAAAGTGACAATGGAGATGATCAGCAGACTCCATCTCACATGTGCCAAGCAAGAGCCTCAGATGAAAGACTAGATAGTCCTGACTGGGAGGGCCTGGGGACAGCTGTTGTTTGTTTTTTTTCAAAATTATTGAAAACTTGAGGTTTCTTGAGGTTGACTGAGCTGCTACTACTACAGGGTACCTAACTGCTTTTTTTCTTTTAAATTGTGGTTGAAAAAAAACACTCCTATGAAGGTGGCTGAACCAGAAACAATCTGACAGTCTTCCTTCCTTACTGTTCCTATCTAAGGCAAGGGAAAGGGAATCTCAGAGAAACCATCTGATCTGCCCAGGGCCCCACAGTCAATGATGGAAGGACAGCTCAACCCAAGCCTGAGTCACTGAGAGCTGCCATCTGGCCCGGGAGCTGGGAGAAGAAGCAAGGGAGGAGACCAGTGCAGGCTGACGGCCCCAGCTCCAGGGCAGCTTCCTGTAGGAGACTCAGCAGGGCCTTCACGACAAGCTGGAGGGGCAGAGGTGCAAGAAGGAGGGCGGTAGAGGTTTACTGCTCCAACACTGTTAGCTCTGGAGCTCAGAATGCTTCCTTCCAAAATAGCGTCAAGATCTTCCTGGGCCAGTCACCCTCCCGCTCCCTTGGCCTGATCTCCAGAGACAGGTGAGGCAACTCCGGGGTAGGGACCATTGCTCAGAAGGAGCAGGAGCTGGGGTACCCTGCTCACTTGGTTTGTGGCTCAGTTGCACTTGATGGGAGCAAGCATGATTCACAGCAAGGGGACCGCAGCCTCATGGACAGCTCCTATGAGGCCATGAGACCACATTCTACCCACCCAGTCAGCCCTTCCAGCCATGCCCATTAGCCAGAACCACAGGGTCACAGCCTACAGGTCCCCTGAGTCCCCACATGAGCAGCAGCCCTGGAAAGAAAGACCCCACAGCGCCCACAGCTGGGAGATCAGCCGCAGGTCTCCCCGCTCTGCCCACTTCCCATAGCAAGCCTGCAGAAACCTGCCGGCCTTGTGGAGTGTGGAGGCTCCCATCAGCTGATCTGCAGGGGCTCTGGGAGCTGCAGGCCCCACAGGCCAGCCCTGTTTTGGGAGCCAGATGCCTGCTTAATGGAGCCGGGCTGGTCTCTGCCCAGCTCAGCATTCCAGGTGCTGCTGTCAGCAATTCCTCTCCATCCTGGACCCAGCTCCCCTCCCCATGGCAGGTATCTGTTGAGGCCTCTTAGATGCAGCGCCTGAGGTGGCACAGCCCTGGGGGAAGCTGTCTCAGACGGCAGTGCTCATCCAGGCCACCAGTGTGGCAGCATTCGCCCATTCTCCCCACAGCTACTGAGCCATCCGCCACTGCGCTGGGAGAACTAAGCAGAACCACAGCTCTGCCCCACGGAGTCCAGAGGGAAGGAGACACCGATCCGGAGTCCCGCAAGTGAGTGTGCAGCCCTAGGGGCTGAGGGAGTAGATTCTTGGTGCCGGGAGAGGGGTAATGGAGGGCTAGCCTGGGGTGGGCTTCCTTGAGGACTGGGTGCTTGCACTTGGAGCCGAGGTTTGAAGCATGGACAGGTATTGTCTGTCAAAATGAACAGCACATGCAAAGACCCGGGGGCAGGAGGGCTGGGGGGTGCGCATGGAGAACTCTCAGCCTATGTGGGTGGAGAGTGGGCAGTGGTTTGGAGCCCAGAGAAGAGAGCACAGGCCAGACTCTGGGCCTTCAGATTCCACATGAAGGACTTGGGCTTTCATCCCAATGCAGTGGGGACAAGTGAAATGTGGGGAGCATTGGAAATCTGGATTACATCCATGCCCCCTCTCATCCATTTAACAAGCATGAGCTCAGAAGGGTTCTGAAGTTCCCTGTCCCTGTACCTGCCACTGTCTCCCCAGCAGTCACCTGTGTTGTCGAACGCTCAGCTCAGGCTGACTCCCCGAGAAGCTGATCCTCTTTTGTGCTTCCACTGAACTCTGGGGACATCCCTGGATTGTCATTGCCGACTTTGTGTGTATGACTACTGCGTGGCTCAGAGTGTCTAGGGAAATGAGCCAGCGGGAGCCAGTAGGGGTGGGCTTCTGTGCTGTGAGAGGCCTGGAGCCCAAGGTCCACACGGCCAGCTGTGTGAGTCAAAGGTTGGGAGGATCAGGAGTACTGGTGTCGGGGTACATAGACCCCAACTAAACAGAAAGTGGATTCCCCCTCTCCTGTGGCTAGGGTGAGTGTCTCTTCCACATTCAGGGGTTGCCAATGTGACAGTAGGAAGAGGTAGGCCTTTTGAAGTTGACCTTGCCCTGAGCACCGCCCCCATGAAGGAGATGATGTGCTCTTGAGAAGTGTTCAGGGGATTTCGTCCTTCACCTTCACCAGCTGAGGATAGACACAGGAAGAAGGCCACTGACTCAATCCTGGACTTCCTGGCCTCCAGAAGTAGGTGAAAATGAATTAGTGTTCAATATGCATGATCTAGTCTGAGTACTCTCTCTCTCTCTCTCTCTCTCTCTCTCTCTCTCTCTCTCTCTCTCTCTGTGTGTGTGTGTGTGTGTGTCTGTGTTATACACGTGTGTGGTGTATGCACATGTATATATAAATACACATGCATCATCCAGATGAGAATATCACATGTCCACTATCACTCATCCATGTGTTTCCTTAAGATGGAGTTGCTCATTGAACCTAGAGCTGCCATTTTTAGTTAGACTGGCTGACTGGTGAGCTTGAAGCTGCCTGGCCAGCCAGTCTAAGCAAAAAACACCACAAGCTAACATTCACTGACAGATCCTATCTCAAGGAAATAAGGCAGAAGAACTATAGAGGATACCTGACATGTTTGTCTGTCCTCCAGAGGCGTGTGCACAGACACATGCTACTTATACACATACAAACACACACACATATACACAGAGAGAGAGAGAAGGAGAGAAAGAGAGAAACACACTACATATATAGTACACAAACACACAAGCATAAAAACTAAAATAGAAAGAAATTGGATGAAGAGAGGGAAGGAAGCAGGTAGCAAACACGAAGGGTCTGATGTCTTAGACAGAGACTAAGGGCCACAGTGGGGAAGAAAGCTGGGAACTAACAGGTTGAGAGGTGCAAAGTGGAAAACAGAAAGGTTTAGACACGTATCTCTCACGATCAGGCACAAATGACTGAGCATCTGGGCCGGATTTGAGAAATGCTCAGAGTGCATCTCAGGAGAGCTTTCAGAGCAGACTGTCCCTGTTTTCATTTCTTATGAAGTTAGCTGGGTCCATAATGCTATTGGTAAAGAAAGTTTTCACAAATTAGGAGGCAAGCAGAGGTCTTGACATGGTCCTGACCAGTTTAGACATCTGGTCAACCCTGAGTTGGGCAGTAGGTCTGAACTATTCAACATCCTGCTCAGACACCTGGGATCAAGAACCTAACCCCTCTTGCAGCCCTGCCATTATGTCTTCATGATGCTGAACCTAGCTGATCCCTGATTGTCTCACCCAAACCCACCTTCTCAATCAGAGCCAGGGTGAGCCGGGCCCCCTAGTCCTGCAAAACACCAAGTCTGTCACACACAAGACTTCAAATACCTATAGTTCTACAGTTCCCCTCTCTGAGAAACCCTCAATGAGGTGTCCTAATTGGTTCTGAACCCTTCACCTCAGGAACAACCATTCTGGCCTGACTACTAGATATGTAGTCCATACCCCTCCCTTTAATTCTATAGGCCTACAATCTTCTTTTCTGTGAAATGGGAATATTTCAATAAACATATTCTGGCTTCTGGAGCATGCCAGTGACTACACTACACACCAGAGACAACACAGTGGGAACACATGAGTTCCTGCTTGGGAGGAAATCTATTGACTGCACAGTCCTACTATGTCCCAAGCTTGGATGGGGAAGGGGAGGAAGGCTGTGGAGCCCAGAACAAAGAGGCTGTGCCTCATGAGTGCTCAATAAAGCCCTGTGAGATGGAGAGCCAGAGAAGAGACCTGGCCTGTCTCACCTGCTTTCCCCAACTCCCTATGCACCTAAGCCCTGAGAATTTAAACTACTCTGCTATTTAGGATAGAGAACTTAATCAGAAGGTCAGGGCTTTCAAGGGTACCCAACCAGCCAGGCAGCTTATAAGTCATGCCCTGGCCTTGTGTGTTTCCTATAGCCTAGTTGTGATTGTTTCAATCAGCCCATGGGTTATCACCCAGGGGTTCTAATGGTGTTCCAGTCCATACCATATGATGTCGACAATAAGACCAGCCGGGCCACAAGGATTTCCTTCCTTGCCCTGACATATTCCTGCTCCACAATAGCAGAATTGAACCCTGCCAGGTTACAGTTCCCCACTCTTCAGCACTGGAGGGATAGTGGCAGCTCCGTCCAGGGGTGATGTAAGGTTGGAGTGAGGTGGGAACATATGGCCTATGGCTTCTCCTCTCACTCTATCCTCCCACCAAGGCCCTCCTTCTGCAACCTCTTAATTCAGAGTTTGGGCCTCGGGCCTCCACAGCCATTTCTAGTCTAGATGATGTCTTGATTGATGTGTTCTTTTAATCATGTTTTGGCCACTTCCCCAGCTGCTTCTATGGTCTCATTCTAGCCATATCCTGTGACATGGACCTGGCACAGATCTGCTCAGTGAGTACTTATTGGTAAAGGGCTGCATGTGAGTGGGACAGGCTGGATGAGACACCATTGCTGCAATAACAAACAGCCCCCAGGTGCCACGGCATCACTCCCCCAAAGTCAAAATGAGGGTCCTGGCTGGCTCCTCTTCTGGGCAGACTCTACGTAATGATGAAGGTCTACATCTTTCCATCTGCAGTGCTGCCACCTGTCATGTGACTAAGCTGGGGAGAGGGAAGCTCCTTAATTTCCCCAACCCCCTTGATCTCTGGATCACTTCCTTCTCCGAGTTTGCACTAGAGGCTGTCCCATCTCCCTTGGGCTATGCTGAAGCCCTACGCACATGTGGCTCCACCTGGGTTGGAACATTGGCTTTGCCCTGATACATGTGTGGCCTCAGGACACTGGGTAATCTGAACTGCTTTGGATTCTCCTCTGACATCAGCCTTGAACACCTGTGGAGTCCCCTCTGTCTTTCCCAGGCCCCTGATATGTACCTGCTCTGGTCCTGGGGTCCTGGGACTTTTAGCAAGAACAACTCGGTATCCTCTCCATGTTCACAAGGCCTCCCTCTTTTGTTTCCCCAGTGCAAGGCAGACTATAGTCACTCATGGCCATCCCCCAGTGCCAGTGGACCCAGGGCCCTGAGATGCCCACTCAAAGGGACAGGAACAAAGAATGAGCAAACAAATTCTCAACCTCATTTTCCTAGTCTGAAACATGGGTCAGAATCCCCCTTACTTTGTGGCTGTAAATATCTCATGCAATTATGCAAATAAGATAGGTTGTTTGCAAAAGTGGATGCAGTTGCAACCAAGCCCCAATACCTGTCTCTTGGCAGTGGGACCCTGAACCTCCACACACTGATGCTTTTCCCCACCCTTCCTGTCTGGGCCTGTGACTCCTCTGGCCAGGAGCATATGCCCTAAGTGTTACTGGGTGTACGGGACACCTCTGTGGCTGTCTGTCTGTCTGTCTCATTTCAGAACCCCGAGATCTCATGTAAACAAGGCCAGGCCAGGCCACATGAAACAGAGCCAGGCCAGTGAGCAACAGCTGAGGCCCCAGGCTCAGGAGAAACCCAGTCAAACCAGTTCATCCACCCATGACCATCACCACCAGCAGACACATGAGCTGGGGTCCTGGTCCACTTCCTTACTTCTCATACTTACTTCCCACAGCAGGGATTTTAGAGAGATGACCCAGTGCTTGACTCAGTCTGCTCACAATAGGGGCTACCCCACCCTCCCTAGGGACACCCAAGAAAACAATCTCAAGGGTCCAGGGGCCCTGTGTTCCTCAGCCACATGGTTAGCAGAATGGGAAATGGGTTGGTTCTGGGGACCCGCTGCCTGCGAGGTGTGAGGAGTTGGTGGTGGGTTGTTCCGCAGCCAGCATGGCCAGCTGTTGTGGAGGAGGGGCTGCCGCCCTCTGCAAGGCCCTGGCTCAGAGATGAAGGAGACCTGACTTGGAGGCTGTGTGGACTCACTGACAAGGCTAAGATGCATCTTTTATAGTTTAGCCTAGCAGACATGTGCCATTCATCTCAATAAATGCCAAGGCGACTTTTTTCTTTCTCTTTCCCTTTGCTGTAAAATGTTCGGGGAGTAGTGTGAGTGCTGGTGAAGGATGGACACTCTGGGAGAACTCATTTTAAGAGGTTGCTATAAACTTCCATCGGTTGCATGACCTGTAGAGCTGAGTAGATACCACTGAGGGCTGACCTGAGAGGGGCAGAGGAGCAGGGGGGAACAGAGGAAGGTTTTGGATGCCTGGGAGAAGCTAGAGGGAGGGGCACATATTTAAGACCCGTTGCCTTTAGCTCTTACTCCCAACTAGGAGCCTCTATCTGACCCTCCATGGAAGAGGATCTCACTGCAGACATCCTCTGCTGTATGTGCCCTGGAGAACTCATACGGGCATGAGTGAGACTCAGGGGTTGGGCCCCTCCACCTCTGGGGCCTGCATCTCCTTCCTACCCTACCTCCTGCCCAGCCAGGCTTTGGGATTCCTCAGCTTCATGCCCCAGTTCCCATCAAGCCCTCCACAGGCTTCTAAGCCCCAATTCCCTCCTTCCCAAGAGTCACCCACATTTGTGAGCGCCCTAAGATGAGTACCCTGTGACCCAAGAAGGTTGCGTGGCAGCTGTGGGGGTTACTTTGGACGGGTAGAGGGTCTTTTTGCTTTCAGATGTGGCATTCCTTGTGACCGAGGCCCTGTGGGTGAGTGCAGAACGGGTGAGGTGCCGAAGAGGTATTAGAGGGTGGGGTCCTCCACATATTCTCTTGCCCTACAGGTGACGGGATCACCCAGCTGGAGACTCTTGCCACGTGCCATCACTCTAGTTCTCCCTGAGCCTGAGCAATTCCTCTCTATCAGAAGGGTCTTAGACACACATCACAGGTAAGGAAAGAAGGTTCAGCAGGAAAGTGCCAACTAGAGACCACTTTCAGCTCGTAAGGATAGAGCCAGAATTCAAACCCCATGTCTACCCAGGGTGGCATCACGGCGGGAGGTAACTCAGCACAGGGGGCAGAGCCCGGATGCGCTTCTGATGACCTGGATGTGAATTGCCTCTTCTATCCCCAGCTGGGCAGTCAGTGAGCGCTCTTGATCAGCTTGTTGTCTTTGTCTCTTCAAAGGTACACTGGGTAAGAACTATCTCGTAGTACCTCCCTGCAATTCCCAGATCCTTGAGTTCCCAAAGGCAGTATCATTTTCCCTGTTGTTTTAGTTGCCTTTCTCGCTCCTGGGACCAGAATGCCTGACAAAAGCAATGTAAGAAAGAACAGTTTACTTTGGCTTGGGGTTCAAGAGGATCCCCCTCCACCATGGTGGGGAAGCCATAGTGACAGTAGCGTGAAGCAGCTGGTCACGTTCAGTCATAGTCATGATGCAGAGAAGGACGAACGCTGGTGTGGAGTCCAGGGCTCCATCCCATTGGAAGGGCATTGCCCACATTTAGTGGGGGTGCTCCCACCTCTACAAACCTAATCTAGAAAAGCCCTCGCAGACATGCCCAGAGATTTGTTTCCATGGCGATTCCAAATGGCTGTCAAACTGCCACCCGAGATTATCCATCACACCAGGGGGATTTGGATTTAAGCAAATTTGATGGAAAGATGTGGCCCAAACCAATGAGGCTACTGACAGTATCCACCAGAACCATGCTGTAAAAGGCTCCGCCCCAGATTCTGGGAAGGCTATTGCCTTCAGCAGCTCCTCCTAGCACCGGTCAGAGGCCTCTAGGGCAACAGAGCAGTTCTTCCAACAAGTAAACCTGAAGAGCAAATAGAGGGAGCCACAGGGAGAGGCTCTCAATGTGAAGATGCATCAACCAATCACAGTGTAGCAGATCCATGGAAATCCCACGGAAAACAAACCATCAAACAAAAGGGTCAGTGGAGCCCCCCTGCCAAGGGCTGCGGCATGGGCCTGGCAGAGAACAGCAGTGGCTTGCCACTCTGTCAACATGTCCTGTCAAGACTGGCAAGGGTATCATTTCACAGCCATGGTTTCCAGTGATGCCCAGGGGTGCAGACACTGCAAATCTGCGGGTGCTCCACTTCCAGGAGGACAAAAGCATCATCCACACATCATTTTGTACCTCCTGCTGTGTGGGTGGGTGTTCTTAGTTCAGGGGTGGTCTCCCGACCCTCTGACCTTTTTTTTCTAACTCAGAGAGGGTCCTGCCATCTGCCCTGATCCCTCTACCTAAGGAGCCCCTGGGCCTTTAGAGAATAAGACTTTCTTGTGGTCACAACAGGAAAGAGTCCTTTAAAAACAAAAGCAGAGCTGGAGAGAGGGCTTAGTGGTTAAGGCACTTGCCTGTGAAGCCTAAGGACCCATGTCTGACTCCCCAGATCCCACATAATCCAGACACACAAGGTGATGCATGTGCAAGTTGCACATGTGTACCAGTTGGCACACATGCCTGGAAATTTATTGCAATGGCTGGAGTCCTTGGTGTGACAATTCTATGTATATATCCTTCTCTCTCACACAAAAGAAAGCAAGAGCTGGGCTGGAGAAATGGCTTTGTGGTTAAGGCGCTTGCCTGCTAAGCCTAAAAACTCATGTTCAAATCTGTGGGCCCCATGTAGCCAGGCACACAGTGATGCAAAGTGTGCAATGTTGCACATATGCACAAGGGGGCACGCATCTGGGGTTCATTCACAGAGGCTGAAGGCCCTGGCATGTCCATTCTCTCTCTCTCTCCCTCTCTCTAAAAAATAAATAAATAAATACTTTAAAAAAAAGCAAGGGCTGGGGAGATGATCCACGGGTTAATAGTACTTGCTACACAAGCCAGATTTCAATCACCAGAACCCTCGTGAAAACTCAAGCAGTGCATGGATCTGTAAGCCTAGCATGCCTATGGCAATGGCAAGCGAGGTCAGTAGAATCCCAAAGCTCACCAGTCAGCTAGTGTGGTGTTCACAGCACAGCAGCAAAAACTGAGAGGGACCCATCTCAAGCAGGACGGAGGGTGAGGACTGACACCAAGTCCTCTGACCTCCACAAGTTGGGGTCCGAACATACATATACTACACACAAATACACACATTTACAAATATATGCATGCACTTTCTCAATCACATGTATGCACACACACACAATGTAAAAACAAAATTAAAAAATGGGCAGGTGTAGGGCACAGGTAGGGACAGGAGTCTTTCAGGACACCCTTTAGCAAGGATGCCCACAGGTCTAGATAAACCCATAGACTACCAAGTCTCCTAAACATACACAGAAATAAGCAGCCATGTAATAGCTTCACATTCACATGCACACGTGCACACGCATGCACACAAATATGCACATACACATATGTAGAGCCATGCACACAAACAAGTATGCACATGTACCCAGACAGAGCCATGCACACACACGGAGACACACATGCAGCCAAGCGGCAGTGCTCTGGTTCGTTCTCCTCCTAAGGAGCAGGAGCCTGGTGCAGAGCTGGATCTGGACAGCCAGGGGCCAGCAGAAAGGGTCACAGAGGCCCCAGGGCAGGAGGGGCGTGTGTCAGCACGAGACAAGCAGAGGTGCGAGACATATGCTGAACACCCCAAGTCCCTGGGGCAGGTCGCCTACCTGGGACTAAGAACAGACCTGAGGTGCAGGTGAGTCCCGATCTCTATCCCTGGTAGGCTCCGGGCCTCCAGGACTGCCGAGAGTCCTAAATCAAGCCTCATTATTTCCCCCAGAGACGTGGCGCCCCTTGGAAAAATGGCTGTCCCCGGCAGATCATCCCCTGAAGATGCATTTGTCACAGGCTGTTGTGTAAATCTGTCTTCGAGCCATTTTTACACTGTAAATTTTCCCCATGATTGGGTTCAGCACTTCCCTCTCTAAACCTCAAAATGTTATTGCGAGGAGGGAGAGGAGTGGGGAGCAGACAGCCCGGACAGCTGCCGAGCTGCTGGTGGACAGAGAGAGGTGGCCCTGCAGGACTGGTCACCAAGGGCCACACTGCTGCTGACACTGCTCACCTGTGTAGCACCCGTCTCAGTCAGTTTGGGTCTCACGAAGCCAGCCTAGCCTGGGGCGCTCAGACAGCACCGTTCTCACCGCTCCGCAGGCAGCTCCAAGGTTGGCCAAGGCGAGTGGGTGAGGCCCTTCCTGGTGGTGTCAGCGCCTTCTCCCTGTGACCTCACATGCAGGAGGGACCAGAGCGCTCCCTGGGGCCTCTTTTTATAAGGACACTAATTCCATTCATGAAGTGCCACCTTTTGCTCACATTTTGAAGGTCTGATGGCCTGAAAGTCTGAGTCATTTGGAAGTAACTGAGCCTGGCTCGAGAATGATCCGCAAGATCTTCACCTCCTTGTGCTCTGACCACTGTGCATCCCCTGCCCAACTGTCGCCTCCTTGGTCACAGGGGCACACTCAGATGACAGGACAGGCTGTGCTGACATTGGGGTGACCTCCCTTTCTTACACTGTCCACTTGGGGGCAACACTGAGGGTCACATGAGTAGCTATGAAGATTGTCTGCTGAGGCCTCCAAGAGTCAGCACAGTCATTCCTAGCCAAGGTCTCAACCAGAGGCCATGCCCAGAGCCTGCCTCAGACTGGAAGCAGTGGCTGTTGCTTTAAGCCACAGGGATTTTAATACCGCTATTACACAGATGTAGATAAAGAATATAATTTCTCACTTGCATGAAATCCTTTTGTTGTCTCTTGTTCTTGCCTGTTGGATAATTTTCAAAATCCCTTGAAGTTGGTTTGTCAGCACCTTGAGGTCACACCTTTTCCTAATCTCATATGGGACTCCAACGCCACCAGCACAGGGCCTGGGATGGACTGATAACTTCGGCATTTGTGGGAGGGAGAAAGAAGGAAAGAGTGAACGGGAGGGAAAGCAGAAAGCATGGAGGGAAGAAGGGAGGAGAGAAGGGCTGAAAGAAGGAAGTCTTGGAGTTCATGTTCAACACCCCTTGAGGTTCAGCCTAGTAGAAAAGAAGCTGACTGTCCTGAGAAATGAAGGTGGCACAACATCGCTCTAAGCCACTCTGGGAGTCACAATCCCTTTGTCATTTGGCAGTGGGGCAGGGGACCTCTCTAAATTCCTTTAGGGAGCCCCACCCTGATAGGGCTTGGGTGGTTCTATCAATACCAACCTGAGAATTCTGAGATGTAGATGCCTCTGAGAATTGTTGGTGTGAGAACACAGGCACAAAGCTTGAAACAGTCACGTTGTCACCACAAATGGAGCCAGCCCGAGGCCATCAGCTAGACAGGAAGCTAGAGACAGTGCAGAATGTGCCCCACCCTGATGAAACTGCTCCCGAAGTCTGCCACTGACCCTCTTTAGCTCCATGAGCTAGTAAGTCCTATCGCTTTGTGAGATGTTTGCGTTCACGTTTCTAGGAACTAAAGATGCCTCCTTATCCAAGTTTCCACATTCAAGGATTTTCTTTCTCTGTCCCCTATTCAATTCTGCTGCTTGAACTGGCTACTTGATGCTTCCCCGGACTAAGCCCTGGTGCTTCTGACAGGAGGGAGGCTTATTCTAGGCACACAGATGGGGATCTTAAAACACTCCTTGTCTGTAATGATTTATTCATGAGAGATTGAGAGAGAGAGAGATACAGAGAGAGAATAGGTGTGCCAGGACCTTCAGCCAAGTGCATCTGGTTTACATGTATTCTAGGGAATCGAACCTGGGTCCTTAGACTTTGCAGGCAAGCACCTTAAACACTAAGCCATATCTCAAGCTACAAATAGGGCTCTGGGATGTCCACAGCCTGAATTGTGTTCCTCCAGATTCATACACTGAGACCATAACTTCTAGTGGGATTTTGCTTAGAAAAGAGGTCTTCAGGAATAAGGTTAAATGAGGTCACAAGGCTGGGCCCTAATATTCTAGGATTTGTGACCCTATACGAAGAAATCTCCTTTCTCTGTCCCCACATGCACACCCACACACCACAACCAGGAGAGACACTGGAGGGCACAGACAACAGGCAGCCAGCTGCAGCCCAGAGCGAGGCCTGCCAGGCAATGTGCCAGCCACTACTTTGAACTTGGACTTGGGCTCCAGGATGGTGAGAAATGGATGTCTGCTGTTTCATGCACACAGCCTGTGGCCTTTTGTTACGGCCATCGAAGTGGAGGGCACTCGGGGAACACTGGCATGAGTCAGTCCTCTGACAGTGGATCCAGAAGGACTTTTAGGAGGAGGCAACATCCAAGCCAAGTACTGTGACAGTGCTGAGCGTGTCACTAGGGGAGAGCAGAGGGTCTCAGACACAAGAGACACGGGCGCAGATGCCCAGACCTGAGGAAGTGCTGAGATTTTGGAACAATTTTTATCACCCCACAGTGAGGTTCCAGCCCAGCCAAGCCCAGAAGTGCCCTGGGGTCAGCCTGTGGACAAATGCAGCATTAGCGAGATCAGACTCTGTTCCAATGCAAGGGGACTGATTAGAAGTGTTTAGCACAGAATGAGCCACTGTGTTTGAAGTCACAGAGCCTGTACATCTAAGGTCCCCGGGGGTCTAAAATGCTATGAGCCAGCAAAACCAGCGGTGGCTGTTGACTTTAATTGGGTGACAGTTAACAGACTTGTTTGAACCGAGGTTGCACAAATAGGTTGGCAGTTTCATGAGGTCCTGGCAGGTCTCAGAGCAGGACTGGTAGGGAGAGACAGCCTTAGGAACCATGCTCCTTCTCACAGAATCCAGTGAGCGTTTGTCCAAGGGAGCAGATGCCCACCCCAGCCTCTGTGCCCTCCATCTGTGCCAGAGGCCTCCATGGCATCTGCTGGGGATCCTTAACACACAACACACACACACACACACACACACACACACACACACACACACACTTCAGGATCAGCCTCAAAGGAACTGGAAGCTTTTCTCCATTCCTGTCTTATGGAACTGTAGGAAGCCATGGACTCTGCCAGCCCAGACAGGCCCTTTGAAGATGGGTCTTTTGAAGAGACTCAAGCCAATCAAACCTCTAGGCTGTTTGCTCCCAAGGTAACAATGAATAATGACAGTGGCGTCTGGTCCCAGCACAGCAGGGCTCCAGCAGAGAAGGATGCTTTCTGAAGCATCATCAGGAGGGGCACCATAGCCTCCAGGGGCTGATGAGGATACTGAGGCAAAGAGAAGTCACACCCTTACCAGAGGGCCTGTGGGACTCAGTCCTACATAGGGTCACTGCCTGCTTTCCTGGAGGAAACCAGGGGCCAGCAGGACGCTGGAAGATCCAGTCCTTGGAAGCTCCAAGCTCCTCTGTAGATATGAGTTCAAATCCCCACAAGGTCATTGCTCTAGGACTTCAGGAGACTGGTTCTCAGGGTCTCGGGATGGCCAGTGGGGCCGCAGCCACAAGGGCCCCTGTTTAGGGGCCGGATGCTCACAGGTGGTCCATATGCATATGTGTAACCTGGAGGAATGATGGGAAGAGGCAAGAAGCACAGTCCCTGGACTCTTGACCGTGACATTGGTCAGCGGCAGAGTGGCCTCAGGACCCTCCTAGGGAGGTCAGATTCCTATGTCCAGCAAGGTTGCAGGAGGATAAGTGACCCCCAGGCGTGAAGCAGGACCCTAGACCTCTGCCGGGCTTCCTCCCACCCAGACTCCTCTCTAGTCCCACCTTCTGCTCGGCAGCTCCCTGTCAGTCATCCTGGGGACTTGCTTCAGAGAATCATGGCTCAAGGGTCCCTCCTTCCTTAGTGTTGAGTGACCCAGCAGGAAGCTGCAGAGAGGAAGCCACCAATGTCCAATCTCTCCCATCATACAGGGAAGGACAATGACATTCAGAGATGGTACTGAACACCACTCTGCATAACACCAATTGGGAAATCCCCGCTCAGGAAATGTAACCTGTAGAACCAACTATAGATGTGAACTGAGACCTAGCGGAGGATGCAGTTTATAACAGCCTGGAACGGGAATGAATCTCCACACATTATCTCAGGAGGCAGGGAAAGTTATTGATGGCACCCCCATACAGCAAAAGATCTGGAACGTTCCTACAGTACAGAGTGACTCTATGGAGATGTTAAGCAGCAAGGCAACATGTTAATACACAGTAAAGACACATAGATCATAAGACAGAATATACAGCATGCTGTCCTTTCAGTGAGAGGATGTAAGCATACCCACCCCCCACACACATACACAGACACACATATATATACATGCACATGTACATTTATACATAAAGACACATATGTATCATGCTTGATAGAGGTATATTTTGGTAATAAGATTACGAGTAATTTTCTTTTTTATTTCTTTTTTGTCTTTATTGTCTATGAGCATGCATCATATTCTAAAGGAAACATAATATTCTTAAATACAGAGGTTTGGGGTTTCATTTTGATATCCCTAGGGTTTGATAATACCAGCGGCAAGGGAATTTCATGCTTCTATGGCTTTAGGTCTAATAACCAGGTGTGATGAGATGGGACCAAGATTATTAGGGTACAGCTGGGCTTCTTTGCCTCAGAGAGCCTTGGGGATGTCAACTTTGAACTTTTCAAAATCCTCTTGATTGGCGCTTTCTAACTTATTGTCCAACTGACTTGAGCATTCGGGAGGAGTTTTGAGGATTACTGGTCAGCTAGCGCTTTGCAGCAAGCAGCCACGGGCGTCGGCGACAACCACGAGCAGGATTTGATTCCCAGGCTTCTGGGGTTGCTGGCTCAGGACGCCAAGTTGGTCACAGGTCTGCCCCATCTGTGTGTCATCCTCTGGAGGCCAGTAGGCTAGACAGGGCATATATATTTTTTCTTTTTTTAATATTTAATTTTTATTTATTTATTTATTTATTTATTTGACAGGGAAAGAGAGAGAGAGGGAGGGAGAGTGAAAGAATGGGCGCACCAGGGCCCCCAGCCACTGCAAAGGAATTTCGGATGTGTGTGCCCCCTTGTGCATCTGGCTTATGTGGGCCCTTGGGAATTGAACCTGGGTCCTTTGGCTTTGTAGGCAAATGCCTTAAACACTATGCCTGCCATCCCTCCAGCCCAGGACATATTTTCTTAACAGAGGCACATGCGAACATGCAGAAACGCTAATTGCTCTGAAGACTTAGCCATAGAACTGACCACTATCACCCTTGTCTGCATGATAACTGACTAAATAAAGTCACATCTGAACCCAATGGCCCATTCTGCACTTGGTGGGAGGGACTGTGGTCTTAGCAACACGCACAGAGAAAGGGAACGGTGGTGATGGGGGCTGGTTCATGAACCCAGCATCCCAGGTCCAGAAGATGACTATGGTCCAGTCATATGAGATAACATCCTCTATCTACTGTGCAGATAAAAATATTCCCGCTCTGACTCTAAAATGATGCACACTTCCAGAGGAAAACCAGAGGGAGGGAGAGGAAGACCACCAGCATTCCACTTCCTCCCAACCCCAGGCGGGCTTCGGCTCCACCTCTCAGCATCTGGAACAACGGCCTAGACGCTCACACGAGCACTGCATCCATGACACGGGGAAGTGTGCGCGTATACCACGGGCTGGGTCTGGTGCTTTACCTCTTCTGCAGCCTCTTCTGGGATGGAGACGTGTTCTCTTTAAGACCAGGCCTTCTCATGACTGTACGATTCGTTTTCGAGGCAGAGGGAGCTCACTGTGTCGCCCAGACTGGCGTGGATTCCCCTGTGTATTTACGCTGGCCTCTGACTCAAGGTGATCCCCCTGCTTCAGCCTCCTGAATGCTGGGTTACAGGCATGCACGGCCACCTACCTTTGCACACTGTTCACAGTTGTCCCTGAGCTGTCTGACCCTGCACTCTCCAGTGAGGTGGCTCTGTGACTGGGGAGCATTCGAAATGCACTGGTCTGAACAGAAATGCATAAAAGTTTAAAATACAAACCAGGTTTTAAGACCTGATATAAAAGATTGTAAACTATCTCATTAACAGTCTATATAGTGACCACATGTTGAAGTAACATTTAAGCTGTCTTGGTTTAAACAAATTTTATTATTAGTAATAGTTTCACCCATTTCTTTTTCCTTTATGACTGCCCTAGTGTGAACTTACTAATTATGCAGGTGAGGCTGGGGCAATATTTCAGTCAGTAAGTGTGCCTTGCAAGCGTGAGGACCTGAGTTCGAATCCTAGTGCCCGTGTAAACCCCGAGTGTGGTGCGTGCACTGCAATGTCAGTGCTGGGAAGTGGGGCTAGGAGGACCCCTGGGGTTTGCTGTGAGCTGGCCTCGCATCCTCGGCGAGCTCCAGGCCAGCGAGAGGCCTTGTCTCAAAGCGAGGGAGACGTGCGAGTTTGTGCTCTGGCCTCCACCCCCACCCGCACAAGCATGTGCACACACACACACATGCCAGCACGCATGCACACGTATGCACACACACACACAAATCACGTGGGTGGCACATACTTGTGATTTTCACTGCATTCTACTTGAATTGGTCGGTGCTGGTGTAGACGATTTTCCGTGGTTAACTAAGCGTTTCTGCTCTTGAGGACCTGAGCCCCCTCTACACAGCCCAGCAGGCAGGCGTCACAGTCACCTCTGACATCCGCCAGCCCGCCCATTGCCGGCTCAGGGGAGCCCGGAGCTTCCCTTCCTCCTGACACATTTCTGTCACCATAGGAAGTGCAGGTAACCAGGCTCGCACACGTTAGTGGGTGGTTTGAGTCTGACGTGGCCCTACAGCCTCGTGCTCGGAATCTTGCTCTGCAGCTTGTGCTGCTATTTTGCAGGCCTGGAGCTTCTGGGAGCGACGCCTGCCTCGCAGAAGCAGGTCACGGGGGGCTGGCCGGGGAAGGTAAACCCACCCTGGATCTGGTGAGCATTCTCTGCCCTCGGCTTGCCACCATGTGGACACCTCGACCATGCACTCCCAGCACTGCCCATGGGGCAATGCCCACCGCCATGCCTTCCACTACGATGAGCGGAAGCCCCTCGTGAGCTGTGAAGCAGAAGTAGTTGTCGCAGCAACGAGAAAGTGACGAGCAGCCATGCACTTGCTTAGGCGCCCACTGCAGCATTTTACTTTTATTTTTTTCTCAATTTTTATTGACATCTTCCATGATTATAAAAAATATCGCATGGTAATGCCCTCCCTCCCCCCACTTTCCCCTTTGAAATTTCATTCTCCATCATATCCCCTCCCCATCCCAGTCAGTATCTCTTTTATTTTGATGTCATGATCTTTTCCTCCTCTTATGATGGTCTTGTGTAGGTAGTGTCAGGCACTGTGAGGTCATGGATATCCAGGCCATTGTATGTCTGGAGGGAGCACATTGTAAGGAGTCCTACCCTTCCTTTGGCTCTTACATTCTTCCCACCACCTCTTCCGCATTAGACCCTGAGCCTTGGAAGGTGTGATCGAGATGTTACTCAGTACTCCAGTCACTTCTTTCCAGCACCATGATACCTTCTGAGTTGTCCCAAGGTCACTCCACTGCAGCATTTTAGATGGGGGAGCCAGGGTGAGATCCCAGATATAATCGATTCCCATGACTTCCCCCAGGAGCCCAAACCTCCCTTTCTGTGTATCTTCCCCTGATTGTGTCAGGATTAATTACCAGAAGCGCGAGCAGCAGAGCAAAGGGTGTGTGCTCTCCTGCTCCGTGGCACACTGCCCACATGTCTTCTAGAAAGGAGAATCCCACTCAGTAACGACAACAGTCTGTTCATTCAGCATCTACCCATGGGCGTTTGCCGTGAGCTGGGCACTGTTGTGTGCTGAGGCCACAACACCCTCGCGGACACGGCCTGGTCCTCCTGGGTCTGACGTGGCCCAGCTCCCAGGGTAAAGGGAGGGGACGGGCCCTGCAGAGGCACACTGGGCCTCTGTGTTGGGAAGTGAACAAGCCCGGGTAGCAGGGACCAGGGACCATGGAAGGCAGGTGGGTGGGCAGGCGGTAGACACTACTTCATGTTGAATGATTCCCTGGGGATTCCTGAAGGAATTAGGCTGGAGATGAACCACACATGACCTGAAGGGAAAACTGAGGGGTGAGGCTCCATGCAGGAGGTACATGCAACAGAAAGCAGCCAGGCGCAGCACTGTGACGAGAGGACTAGGTGGAGATGAGCCCTCCGCAGGACCCGTGGCCTGCGAAGGGCCACAGGGGGAAAAGTTGGGGAGGCTGGTGGAAGGATCAGGACAAGATCCTGGGGCAGATAGTTGATCCTAAACACACTGGGAAGCCTGAGAGACAGGAATGGATCCCTCTGCACTGAAACACATCCTTTGGGACATCTGCTTGAGAAAAGAGCCCAAGATTAGGAACCCAAAGCAGCTAATTTAACATATTTAGAATGAGAAAAGAAATCACAGTAAATTGTAAGTTTTAAAAGGCTGAGAATTTAAAAAAAACAAAAAACAAAACAAAAAAAAAAAGGCTGAGAATTGCCCAAGCCACTGCATAATGGAGCAAATAACACTGCATTTTTTTTTAAATTAACCCCCAACACACCTCCAAGGGACTTTGCCCCCTGTGCTTGGGGGCTGCCTCCTCCTGAACTATATTCTCTGTGGCAATGACTTTGTAATAGCATTTTCCACAGTGAGGATGGAAAGATCACTTCACTTTGCCTCGAGCAGAGTTTGATAGAAATTGATTTTTCATTATTGATGGTTTAGGAAAGTTTTATTTGTATCATCAAAATTCACTTTTGTTGATGTCCAGTAAATCTTTAGGATTGCTGTCAAATCTGGGAAAATATCTATAAAAGATTTATTGTTGACCTTGCAGTGGGGAGCTTTCAGGGCCTTTAGAACTGCTTGGGCAGCCAGAGCTCCCAGTGTGCCCTAGGGCCAGTGATGTCCACAAGCTACACTATTGGAGCCCTGCCCAGTCCCATGGAACAGTTCCAGGGGACCAGAGCTAGGCTATATGGACACTGTCCTCCGGCTGTTTAGGGATTCCACAGGAGTAGCCCGCCACTGGCTATCAGGCAAAGAGCAGGCTGCCTGGAATGGGGAGGGGCCCTCAAGCTGACCAGGTAGATGACAGAGCAGGGGGAGTGGACAGATTGCAGCCACGTTTGGAGTGTGCTGGCCTGGAGAAAGGGGCACAGAGACTTCAAGGGGACCCAAGGTCAAAGTGTCTGCTGCCCTCCCACAGCCCAGCTCAAGCAGTTGCCTGGATCTCCTCTCTCTCCTTCTCACTTTGGCTCAGGGGCCTGGCCTGCTCACCCCACTCGCTGCCCCAAAGTGCAGAGGGAGACCGGTGGAGAAAGAGCGACCCTGCGAGGCCTTCCAGAGCCAGCGGCTGCAGGAGTGCTGCACGTGAGAGCAGAGCTGTTTCCTAGCAGGGTGCCGTGAGACTTACGGGGGCGGGCAGGCCTCAAGACCCACAGGTAAGATGGCCCCGCTGCCCCACAGGAGAGGGGAGACTGTGGCAGACCCAGAGGATCCCGTGATGAGCAAACCTATGACCATCAGTACCGCCCACCCCAGCGGCAGATGCTCAGTGAGGCTTGAGTGACTGAGATTGGCCTGAGGGTGGCACAGAAGCCCTTCCTCAGGACCACAGGACCGAGCAAGGAGCCAGCAGGCTGGTGGAACAAAAGGAAAACAAAACTTGTGTCTGTGGATGTAGCGCTTAGCTGGCTGTGCCAAGCCCTGGGTTCAGTGCCCAGCACTGTAAGAAACATGAAGAATGGGAGCTGCAAAATGAGCTAGCTTGTCCCCAGAAGGAAATGGAAGACGGTAATGAAAACATTACAGAGACGTGTGCTATGAAGTCGATACAAATGAGTGGGCATGAATAGAATCTCCATCAGGGACACAGAATACCAGCTTCAGGAAATCACTCACATCAAAACAGAAAGAGCAATGTGGCAGAAATAAAATCCCCAGTTCTCCTTCCTCTGTAGCCTGGCTTCCAGCCTGTCTTGCTCAGGATCAGGTTAAACTGGCCTGAGGTGACAGTAGCTCCGTGGCAGTATGGGACAAAATTCCTGACAGTCAGTTTAAGGAAGAGGGTTCATTCAGCTCAGGGCTCCCGGCGTCAGTCCATCCTGGCAGGGAAGGCACGGCGGCAGGAGCGTGAGGCAGCTGCTCACATCCAGTCCACAGTGAGGAGGCAGAGAGGTGAACGCTGCTGCTCCGCTCCCCGTCTCCTTCTTATTCATTCCAGCGACCTGTGCAGGGATGGAGCTGCCTTTAGTTAGGAAATCTCCCAGCTATTAGAGATTTATTTCCATGGTGATGCTAAATCCCATCAAGTTGATCACCAGAAATTAACTATCACGGTTTCTCTCAGGGCGTCAGCTCTGATAACCAGCTCAGCTTCCACCCTGTGAATGTGGGTCCAAGCAGAAACATTCTACTTACCCTGCTTGCCTTGTCCCCCGGCCAGAGAACCTCATAGCTACAGAGGCCCTCATAGATCTGGTGGGTGTCAAGTCACTGCTTTGGCTGATGTCATGGAGTTCTCATGCCTTGGCCTGGCAGCTAAACTAAAGGAGCTCTCAGAAGAAAGAAAAGTGGTGTGTGTGTGTGTGTGTGTGTGTGTGTGTGTGTGTGTGTGTGTGGAGATTCATAAATGTTAGGCAAGCCCTCTACCACTGAGCTACATCCCCAGCCCTCTTCTCTTTTTTTAAGATCTCAATCTCTCCCTCTTTCTGTGTGTGTGGGTGGGTGTGTCATCTGTACATACCATGACACATGTGTGAAGGTTAGAAGACAACCTCAGGTGTTGAACCTCACCTTCCACTTTGTTTGAGGCACGATCTCGTGTTCGCTGCTGCATAGACCAGACTAGCTGCCCAGGAGTTTCCAAGGTTCTCCTGCCTCCACCTCCCCTCTCACCATCAGTGTACTGGGGTTCCAGACACATGCCACTGTCAGGCTTCACATATGTCCTGGGGATCTGAACAAGGTTGTCACACTCATAGAGCCAATACTTTTACCCACTGAGCTATCTCCCCTCCCATCCCTCCCAAAGCCCTCTTTTTACTTTTTATTTTGAGACAGTCTCCCTAAGTTTACCAGGCTGGCTGTGAAATTGTGATCCTACCCATCCATCTGCTCAAATACCCTTCACCACCAGGCCCTGCTGTGATAGCTTTATTGATCGCTATATAAGAGAATCCACTAGCTTCAGTCAACATGGACAAGCAGTTGATATTTTCTGTCCAGGACCACAGTCTCACAATGTGCTGCTCAGGCTGCAAATGGGGAAACAAGGCATAGAAGATAAGGGAGAAACGGGCCACCATCGCCTCATCCTGGAGGCTGCAGACACGGGCAACCATGGGCAGTGGTCTGTACTCCGGGTCTCTGTGGACAGCGTTGTTTCCTCTGGATGGTCTCCAGAGTCCCAGTAGGGAAGAAACAGTCCTGGGATGATAAATTCACCCTGGTTGTTTCCAGTGGGAAATGGGGTCTGTTCCCTGTGGCAGAGCAGAATCCAAAGATAAATTGGCACAGTGTGAACAACACCCTACAAGGGAAAAACAAAGAAAGAGAGAGAGAGCATGCATGTGTAGATTTTTTTTTTTGTAGACCTCTTCTTTAAAGCTTTCAAATCACATATGAACGGTACAAATCTAAGATGTGTGAGAAAGCACTTGTTGGTCCTAAGGAAAGGTGAACAGAGCGAGTGACAGACTTGGAAGGCAGACTGGGGAGATGTCACGTTGCACAGAGCTGCTGAACGCGGGAACACAGTGCTGGGAGCACAGCCACGTTCAGAGCACCCCGCGGTGTCCCACTCAGGGTCACCCTTGCCGCCCTCATGCGTCAGGCCGGGCACCGCGCTCCAAGCTGAGTCCAGGCAAGATGTGGCGCCTGCCTGCGACACTCCCCAGTTGTGAGTGTGAACAGCAGACAAACAGCCACTTAAAGCACTGCAGGAGAAACTGCGCAGATGAGATGCGGGAGCTGAGGGCCATGCTGCATTGAGCCGTGTCACAGACATTGTGTCCAGCCTCCCGGTAACCTGGTAAGGTTGTTTCTGTGGAGAAACGTGTGGGTAGAGGCTTGGGGGTATAACTTACACCATTTCACTGACCACCAAGTTCTTCCTCTTTCTCCTTGAACCTGTGCCTCCTGGCTGACATCAGTCTGACGGAACCTGTCCCTTCTGTACACACCTGTCTTACGGTGGTGACATCAGCGAGGCCACGCACGATGAGCCCCGTTGTCAAGACTTTGGCAGGAACGTCCCTGCCTGGCAGAGGAGGCTGTGGAGAACAGCAGGTGCGTTCCACAAGGAAAGCCCTCCTCCAGGGTCAAGGGCGTCTGCAAGAGCAACAGTGGAGCTGCCGTCCACCACAGGCTCGCGCTCCAGATGTGCACAGAGTTCAAGATCCCAAGGCCACCGGCAGGCGCGGGACAGGGGCCAGAGTGGCTGAGGGCAGGGGAAAGACGAGGGTGCTGGGGAAGAGCACCGTGGGATCACCGTGCGCTGAGGAGAAGGGCAGCAGCCCCTGGTCCAGCTGGCCTGAGGGAGGCGCCACCCTGCCCGGAAGGGCTCTGCAGCCCTCAGCTCTGGATGCGCAGACAAAGAACGACTGGACCGGAGCCGCTGGGTGGCTGGGAGACGGCACCTCTAACGGCTCCTGTGTCTGATGTTGCTTCTCCCTGAGCTCACCTGGGGTCTTTCTCTAAGCACTTGCATTGTTTTTTAAAAAATAGAAAAGAAGGATTTTATCTTTTAGCAACATCCTAGCCTTGCTTGCTTCTAGTGCCCTGAGCCTGTTGACTGTTGTCACCTGAGAGCCCAAAGGCTTCTGGCCCTCAAACCTAGATCAGGGGCAGAGAGCTACAGAACAGGGCTGGAGGTGCCGTCAGGGAGGAAGCTGCAAGGGGAGAAGGACCAGAATGGACAGAAAGGGGGTGTCTGGGAGAGGGGAAGCACGGGGTCAAGTGACCAGGAGGGGCTGAGGTGGACCAGGGTAGGAGCCAGGGCCAAGGCAGGGATTTGCCAGTGAGGAGTTGTCACAGAGACTCAATTGCACATGAGCCAGGAGCCCAGTGTCAAGGAGAAAAGCCAACTGGGGGACTCTCAAGTGCATGGGGAGCCCCTGCACCAGCAGCCCACTGGCACCCCAAGCCACCCAGGCAAGTCCCAGAGCCCCAGCCCCAGTGAGCACGCCCCGTCCCGCCCTGCCCGCTGGCCCTCTTTCACCTCTCGGGCCTCCCCACCTCCCGAGGCGGGGTTCTGGGTTTGGGGACGGCAAGGCCGTTGGGCTCTCGGTCTCCTGTGCCGCTCTTGTCACTCGCCTCCCACATTCTCTTTATCTTGTCCTCCCGCAATGTCAAGTTCTCTTCTGTGAGAAGCACTGAACGGAGGCTCCGGGGACTGGAGTGCAACTTCATCCTGTCTGGACTCACCTGGAAGTGTGGGCGTGCATCAGGCTCTGTCCTTCTCCCCCCTGCTTCCTGTTCGCACCCCCCCAAGGCCACCCTGGAGGCTTCTGAGGAGGAGGAGGGGGGCCTGTAACCAGGCAAACCGCCTTCTGGAAACCCCATGGCTGGGGAGGGGCTGCTGGGTCAGGATGCAGAGCCCTGGGCTTGGAGCAGGGCTAGGGAAGGAAGCCCCTCTTCTGCCAGGCCCTGCTCTGGAAGCCTGGGAACAGGTGATGTCTCCAGCTCCTTGACCAGGCTGGACACCTAGGCCGGAGTTGGAGGGACTCCTGAGACTCCCAAGGGTCACAGGGTCAGGTCGCGCAGAGTCTGCTGCTCTGACCACCCGATAAAGCTGCTTCAGTCATGTGGAAGGCGGGGGGTGGCTGGACTGACTAGTCAGCAAGGCGCAGGACCCCTTCTCCAGCTCCCCAGTGCTGGGACGACAGGGGCGCACTGCCATGCCCGGCTTTTCCGTGGGTACTGGGGATCTGAACTCAGGCTCTCGTGCTGGCACAGCAAGCACTTTCCCTCTGAGCCCGCTCTCAGTCCCGCCTGGCGCTGTTGTCTTCAGACAGACAGCATGGGGAAGAAAGAGCAAGGACATTCACAGTGGAGAATGATGGCAGCGTCATTTCAGTTGACCTCCAGGTTCCCAGCAGCATGCTAGATTCTCCACATGATTTCTTCTGTCAACCCTCCAGCATGCCAATGTCACTGCCAAGCCACCAGGTCAAGAGGCACGGCACCTCACCTATGGTCACACAGTAACCGGAGGAGGTCAGCAGGACACTCCCTCCTCTCAGTGGGTCAGGCCCCATCTGGAGGGTCACTATGCCCGCTAGGCATTGGTGCTGATTAAAGACAGTGTTTCCATCCTCCAGAGCGGGCATCTTCCTTGCTGCCTCACAGCTCCTGGTGCTGGGCAGAGTGTCCAGGGACAGGTCACAATGTGAGCCTGGGGCACATCATTAGGTATTACCTCTACAAGAAGCCATGGGCATCCTACAGTGTGCTTGGTGACCAGCCTCATGGGTGGGAGCTGGCTCTGACAGAAACTGAGCTTACAGTGGGATGGGGCAGAACGGAAGGGTGTGGAAGGTTCAGATGCCATTCAGTGGAGGGAGGTGCTGCAAGCAGGTTGAGTGATGGGCAGGTGTTAGGCAGGTGAGTCTCCCAAGTGGTCTCACAGTTCCTCATCAGACAGCCTCCTCAAGAATACCTGAACCCGGGCTGGAGAGATGGCTTAGCGGTTAAGTGCTTGCCTGTGAAGCCTAAGGACCACGGTTGGAGGCTCGATTCCCCAGGACCCACGTTAGTCAGATGCACAAGGGGGCGCACGCGTCTGGAGTTCGTTTGCAGTGGCTGAAGCCCTGGCACGCCCATTCTTTCTGTCTACCTTCCTATTTCTGTATCTCTCTCTCTCAAATAAATAAATAAAAATAAAATACTTTAAGAATACCTGAACCCCCATGCCAGGACCCCCATGAGACACCTCCATAAATTTCCACCCCCAAACTTATCTCATTCTCTGGCTCTCACCTTCCCTCTACCCCTCCTCTCCTTCCTTCCCTCCTTCTTCCCTCATGCCATATTTATTTTCAGAAACTTAGAATCCTCCCCAAGCCTGTGACATTTACTGTTTGGAATTAGAAACTTTTCTAGTTCTTTCCCAGAGCGAGGTTGCTGTGTGAGCTTAGCCTGGAGTGAGTGCCTGCCTGCCGGTGTTGAAGCGCCAGGGTCAGGTCCCGTGTGTCAGCCTAGCGCGGACTATGTCAGTAGCAGTTATGAGGTGCCTGCCATGTGTCAGGCCCTGCTGTGGGCTGGGCCTTGCATAAGGCCACAGAAAGCCCAGAGGAAGGTGGCTGTCCCTTCTGTTTTCAGAAGTGGCCTGCTCTGGGACAGGCACAAGAGACTCAGCTCTGGGGGATCTGCTCATGACCCTGACGTGGGACATGAATCTTGTCCTCTCAGGAAACTCATACAGGGGTGTCACTGCCTTAGGGAATGGCATGTTTAAGATCCCTGTGGTGGTTTGATTCAGGCACCCCTCATAAACTTGTGTTCTGAATGCTTAGGTTCCCAGCTGACGGCTTTGGGAATTGAACCCTCCTGGAGGCAGTGTATTGCTGGTGACAGGCTTATGGATGTTACAGCCAGCTTCCTCTTGCCAGTGCTTGGCACACTCTCCTGTTGCTATTGTCCATCTGATGTTGTCCACCCTTTGCTCATGCCATCATTTCTCCTTGCCATCATGGAGGTTTTAAGCCATAATAAACCCCAAGCTGCTCTTTTTTTAAAAAAACTTTTATGTTCATTTTTATTTATTGATTTGAGAATGACAGAGACAGAGAGAGAGAGGCAGATAAAGAGAGAGAGAGAATGGGCGTGCCAGGGCCTCCAGCCACTGCAAACGAACTCCAGACACACGCGCCCCCTTGTGCATCTGGCTAACGTGGGTCCTGGGGAATTGAGCCTCAAACCTGGGTCCTTAGGCTTCACAGGCAAGTGCTTAACCACGAAGCCATCTCTCCAGCGCCCAAGCTGCTCTTGGTTGGGTGTTTTCTGCCAGCAGTGTGACCCTGACTGCAACAATCACGAAGCAGTAAAGTGACTCCCGCCTCAGCCAGCAGCCCAGCATGGTGGCTGTCTTGGGAGCCACCAGCTCAGACCCCTGTTTAGACTCTGTCCTAGAACATGGATACTCAGTCCAGTCCTAAGCAGGGAGACAGGACTGCTCTGGGTAGCAAAGTCAAGTGCTGACTGACCAGCACTTAGCCAGAAGGAAGGCAGCCCATTCAAATGGACTGGAGTTTTCAGATACAGCCTTTCTAGTACCTTGGTGTTCCTGACGACTCCTGAGCCACTGCTATCTCATCAGGCAAGGGACCAATGTTCTCATGCAATTGAAGGCTTGGTCATACAGAAAGCACTGCAGGCCTTGCCTTCACCATCTGCAAAATGGATAGAGGAGTGTGATGAAGGACATTGTGTTGTTTTGCAATATTACAATGAAATGTCTCAGGTTGGGTAACTTTAGGAAGAAAAAAATGTTAATTCATCTATCTCACAGTTTTGAAAGTCAAGGACCCATAGCTGGTGATGGCTTTCTTAGAAGCAGCATCTTGAGGTGGTGCAGAGCATCATATGGTAAAAGAAAGGGCACACATGTTGTCATTTGCCATCTTAAAGTCAGCAGCATTCAGTCACAGGGCTCTGTCCTGACAAGTGCCTCTCATCCCAATCACCTTCCCAAGACTACCGCTCCAAGCACCAGTCAGGCTCAGTTTCCTGTCTTGATTTCATGTGTGCACACTTGTGCATGCATGCATGTGTGTGTGTAATGTGTTGTGTGGGGGTATATGTGTGTATTATGTGTTGTATGTATACTGCATGTATGTGTTATATGTAATGCTTATGTGTCATGTTTGTATGTGCAGACAAAGATGCATGTGGAGGAGAACATCTGGTGTCCTCCCTCTATTGCTCCCTTCTTTTTTTATTTTATTGTATTTTTTTTTAATTTTTATTAACATTTTCCATGTTTATAAAATATATCTCATGGTAATTCCCTCCCTCCCCACCCCCACACTTTCCCATTTGAAATTCCATTCTCCATCATATTACCTCCCCATTACAATCATTGTAATTACATATATACAATATCAACCTATTAAGTATCCTCCTCCCTTCCTTTCTCTACCCTTTATGTCTCCTTTTCAACTTACTGGCCTCTGCTACTAAGTATTTTCATTCTCACGCAGAAGTCCATTCATCTGTAGCTAGGATCCACATATGAGAGAGAACATGTGGCACTTGGCTTTCTCGGCCTGGGTTACCTCACTTAGTATAATACTTTCCAGGTCCATCTGTTTTTCTGCAAATTTCATAACTTCATTTTTCTTTACTGCTGAGTACAACTCCATTGTATAAATGTGCCACATCTTCATTATCCACTCATCTGTTGAGGGACATCTAGGCTGGTTCCATTTCCCAGCTATTATAAATTGAGCTGCAATAAACATGGTTGAGCATGTACTTCTAAGGAAATGAGATGAGGCCTTTGGATATATGCCTAGGAGTGCTATAGCTGGGTCATATGGTAGATCAATCTTTAGCTGTTTTAGGAACCTCCACACTGTTTTCCACAATGGCTAGACCAGATTGCATACCCACCAGCAGTGCAGAAGGGTTCCTTTTTTTCCACATCCCCGCCAACATATGATCATTTGTTTTCATGATGGTGGCCAATCTGACAGGAGTGAGATGGAATCTCAATGTAGTTTTAATCTGCATTTCCCTGATGACTAGTGACGTAGAACATTTTTTTATATGCTTATATGCCATTCGTATTTCTTCCTTTGAGAACTCTCTATTTACTTCCATAGCCCATTTTTTGATTGGCTTGTTTGATTCCTTATTATTTAACTTTTTGAGTTCTTTGTATATCCTAGATATTAATCCTCTATCAGATATAGCTGGCGAAGTTTTTTCCCATTCTGTAGGTTGCCTCTTTGCTTTTTTCACTGTGTCCTTTGCAGTGCAAAATCTTTGTAATTTCATGAGGTCCCAGTGATTAATCTGTGGTTTTATTGCCTGAGCAATGGGGTTGTACTCAGAAAGTCTTTGCCAAGACCAATATGTTGAAGGGTTTCCCCTACTTTTTCCTCTAGCAGTTTCAGAGTTTCAGGTCTGATGTTAAGGTCTTTAATCCATTTGGACTTAATTCTTGTGCATGGCGAGAGAGAAGAATCTATTTTCATCCTTCTGCAGATATATATCCAGTTTTCAAAACACCATTTGCTGAAGGGGCTGTCTCTTCTCCAATGAGTATTTTTGGCATTTTTATTGAATATCAGGTGGCTATAGCTACTTGGGCTTACATCTGGGTCCTCTATTCTGTTCCACTTATCTACATGTCTGTTTTTGTGCCAGTACCATGCTGTTTTTGTTACTATGGCTCTGTAGTATAGGTTAAAATCAGGTATGGTGATACCACCAGCCTCTTCTTTGTTGCTCAGTATTATTTTAGATATTCGAGGTTTTTTGTGATTCCAAATGAATTTTTGGATTGTTTTTTCTATTTCCATGAAGAAAGCCTTTGGAATTTTGATAGGGATTGCATTAAATGTATGGATTGCTTTAGGTAAGATTGCCATTTTCACAATATTGATTCTTCCAATCCAGGAACAAGGGATGTTTCTCCACTTTCTAGTGTCTTCTGCAATTTCTCGCTTGAGTGTTTTAAAGTTCTCATTGTATAGATTCTTTACTTCCTTGGTTAGGTTTATTCCAAGGTACTTTATTTTTTTTTTGATGCAATTGTGAATGGGAATGATTCTTTGATTTCATCCTCTGTGTGTTTCTTGTTAGCATATATAAAGGCTACTGATTTCTGTGTATTTATTTTGTATCCTGCTACATTGCTGTAGGTTTTGATCAGCTCTAACCGTTTGCTAGCAGAGTCTTTAGGGTCCTTTATGTATAGAATCATGTCATCTGCAAATAATGATAACTTGATCTCTTCCTTTCCAATTTGTATCCCTTTTATGTGTGTCTCTTGCCTTATTGCTATGGCTAAGACTTCCAAAACTATATTAAATAGAAGTGGGGACAGTGGACACCCTTGTCTTGTTCCTGATTTTAGTGGAAAAGCTTCCAGTTTTTCCCCATTTAGTAATATGTTGGCTGTAGGCCTGTCATAAATAGCCTTTATTATATTGAGATATGTTCCTTCTATTCCCAGTCTCTGTAGGACTTTTATCATGAAGGGATGTTGGATTTTGTCAAATGCTTTCTCTGCATCTAATGAGATGATCATGTGATTTTTGTCCTTCAACCCATTTATGTAATGTATTACATTTATAGATTTGCGTATGTTGAACCATCCCTGCATCTCTGGGATAAAGCATACTTGGTCAGGGTGAATGATCTTTTTGATATACTCTTGTATTCTGTTTGCAAATATTTTGTTGAGAATTTTTGCATCTATGTTCATGAGGGAGATTGGTCTGTAATTTTCTTTTTTTGTTCTATCTTTGCCTGATTTGGTATCAGGGTGATGCTGGCCTCATAGAAGGAGTTTGGTAGAATTCCTTCTTTTTCTATTTCCTGGAAAAGCTTGAGAAGCAATGGTGTTAGCTCTTCCTTAAAAGTCTGGTAAAATTCAGCAATGAATCCGTCCGGGCCTGGGCTTTTTTTAGTTGGGAGATTATTGATAACTGTTCGGATCTCCATGTTTGCTATAGGTCTATTTAAGTGATTAATCTCATTTTGATTTAATTTAGGTAGGTCATATAGATCAAGGAAATCATCCATTTCTTTCAGATTTTCATACTTTGTGGAGTATATGCTTTTATAGTATGTCCCTATGATTTTTTGAATTTCTCTGGAATCTGTTGTGATGTTACCTTGTTCATCTCTGATTTTATTAATTTGTGTCTCTTCTCTCTTTTTTTTGGTCAGATTTGCTAAGGGTTTATCAATCGTGTTTATCCTTTCAAAGAACAACCTCTTTGTTTCATTAATTCTTTGGATTGTTCTTTTTGTTTCTATTTCATTAATTTCTGCCCTAATCTTTATTATTTCTTCCCGTCTACTGATTTTTGGTTTGCCTTGTTCTTCTTTTTCCAAGGCTTTAAGGCGAAGCATTAGGTCGTTTACTTGTGACCTTTCTAATTTCTTAATATAGGCACTTAAGGCTATAAATTTACCTCTTAGAACTGCCTTCATTGTGTACCAGAGATTTTGGTATGTTGTGTTCTCATTATCATTTGACTCTATAAATTTTTTGATTTCCTTTTTGATTTCTTCACTGACCCATTCATCAGTTAGTAGTGTATTGTTTAGTTTCCATGATTTTGTGTATGCTCTATAGCCTTTCTTGCTACTGATTTGTAGTTTAATTCCATTGTGGTCAGATAGAATGCAAGGAATTACTTCAATTTTCCTGAATTTGTTAAGATTTGTTTTGTGTCCTAAGATATGGTCTATTTTAGAGAATGTTCCATGTGCTGCTGAAAAGAATGTATATTCTGCAGCCTTTGGATGAAATGTCCTGTATATATCTGTTAAGTCCATTCCTTCTATGACCTCATTTAGTCCAGATGCCTCTCTGTTTATTTTTTCCCGGGATGACCTGTCAGTTGATGAGAGTGGGGTGTTAAAGTCGCCCACCACCACTGTGTTTGGTGTTATCTGTGACCTTAGTTCTAATAGTGTTTGTTTGATGAATTTGGGAGCCCCCAAGTTAGGTGTATATATGTTTAGGATTGTAATGTCCTCCTGTTGGAGTGTGCCCTTAATCAATATAAAGTGACCTTCCTTATCTTTCTTGACTAACATTGGACTAAACTCTACCCTTTCCGATATTAGGATAGCAACCCCTGCTTGTTTTCTAGGCCCAGTTGCTTGAAACACCGTCTTCCAACCTTCCACCCTAAGGTCATGTCTATCCTTTGTAGAAAGGTGAGTTTCTTGAAGACAACAAATTGTAGGATCCTGCTTTTTAACCCAGTCTGCAAATCTATGTCTTTTCGTTGGGGCATTGAGGCCGTTGATATTAAGAGATATTATTGAAAGTTGTGTATTTATGTTTGCCTTTTTTCTTCTTTGTGGTTCTGGTTCTACCTGTGCTCTCTAATGTTTACTAGTATTTGAGCATTGCTTGTTTTTTCTAGGTTCCTTATATGTGTGCTTTTCCTTTTCTTCAGCATGGAGGATTCTATCAAATATTTTCTGTAGAGCTGGTTTTGTCTTCAAATACTCCTTTAACCTGCTTTTGTCATGGAATGTCCTTATTTCTCCATCTATTTGAATGGATAACTTTGCAGGATAAAGTAACCTTGGTTGACAGTTGTTATCTTTCAGAACTTGGAATATATCACCCCAAGCCCTTCTGGCTTTAAAATTTTGTGTTGAATAATCTGCTATAATCCTGATGGGCTTACTTTTGTAGGTAACTTGATTATTCTCTCTAACTGCTTTTAATATTTTTTCTTTGGTGTGTGTGTTTGGAAGTTTGATAATAATATGGCGTGGAGAGGTTCTTTCCAGGTTTTGTCTGGCTGGGGTTCTAAAGGCTTCCTGTATCTGTATTGGCACCTCTTTCCCAATTTGGAGGAAATTTTCTTCTATGATTTTGTTGAAGACACCTAGTATGCCTTTTGAGTGAAATTCTTCTCCTTCTACTATGCCCTGAATTCTAATATTTGATGTTTTCATAGTGTCCCAAATATCTTGAAATTCCCACTCATACTTTTCTATAAGTTCGTCTTTCTCTTTGTTGGCCTGTATTAGATCTGCCACCTGGTCTTCTAGCTTAGATATTCTGTCCCCTCCTTCATCCAGTCTACTGGTGAGATTTTTCTGCAGAGTTTTTTAGTTCATTAACTGTGTTCTTCATTGCTAGTAATTCTGACTGGTTTTTCTTTATTATTTCTATTTCCTTATTTATGTCTTGTATTGCCTTCTTTATTTCATGAAATTGGTGTCCTGCATCTTCTTTGATTCCTTTGATTTCCTCTTTAAGTTCCTCTTTGACTCCTTTGATTTGTTCTCTGACTTCTTTGAACATATTTACAATCATTCTTTTGAAATCTTTTTCAGGCATTTCCTCTACCTTGTTCTCACTGGAGGTAATTTCTGATGCATTAATACTTTTAGGTGGATTTATATCATCTTGCTTTTTAGTGTTTCTTGTGTTATAATGTATATGTTTTTGCATCTTGGATTAAGTTAATGCTTGGATTTTCTAGCTAGCTGGGTATTCTTAGCTGTATCAATTGATTTGATGTTATATATTTTCAGGGTAGGAGCTTAAGGTGTTAGATGTGGCTCTTAAGAGTCTGAGAGTATCTACAAAGGTGCTCCTAGGGGTTGAGTTTCCCTGCTATGGGAGTATTCAAGTAGGCTGAGTGGAATAAAACACCGGTAGATTCTAAAAGTTAACTAAACACTGTACCCATTCAGTCAAAAACAGCCCCAAGTATGTATGCCAGGGTAGTTATTATAACAGCCAGATCCTCTATCAACACAGAGGTTAAGATTTCTGGTCTGTTGAGGGATCCCAGTCAGCTTGTGACCAAGTGAGACCCTTCCCTGGTGCAAACCCAGTTACCTTGGATGATTTTGGTCTCAGTCAAGTTGCTGCCTGGGTCATCGGGCTGCTGTTCTGATTTCTGGAGCTGGGCAGAGGGGAGGGAGGGAATTTCTACCCTAATTTTCCCTCTGGGCAGACAGTTAAGCCTCAATTTTATGTCTTATCACACATTGCAGGAGCAGTGCCACCAATCCTCCCTAACTCATCTTTGGTTTTGATCCATCCATATTTAGGTGCTAAATACTCTGTTACATTCCCTAAGGAGATGTAAGTGAATGTCTTCTCACCCCCAGAGAGAGCATGAACAGACCAAAGAAAAGATTCCACTGAAGTCTAATTTAGAGAACCAGTGAGTTTAACTGGGGTCAGTTACAGGAGCAGGGGCAACTTAGGAGCAGTTACACTACTGAAGAAAGTCTCCTCAGAAATTACTGGTAGCTTATATATCCTCAGGGAGGGGAGGGGCCAGTGTGGCCCTCATGTATCTTCCCTTCCACCATAAGGGAATGTTAATCACTTCAATCTTGTATGGATGGTCACAGCTGCTGATTTCAGACATCCACACCTCTGCACACATCTGTATACACACATGCATCCACACACTCATGCGCCCTCACACGTGTGAATATGCGTACACACACGTGCAAAAAAAGTTGTTCTAAATGAACAATGAAATATGACAATCTAAATCTAAATCTAAATATGGCAGCGTGAAAGGACTGTGTAGTATGTGGTATGTACAGAGACATCGTAGAGCCAGTGAATCATGCAGTCAGGAAGTGCAGTAGTGGTTTCCAGGGAAAAGGAATGGGGAGAGACTTCAAAGAGCACATGGCTTTGTGCAATTCTGAATGTAAACGCATGGATGCACAGAATGCATTTGATGTCACGTAACATACAGCTCAGTGAAGCAACTTATTTATTATGACTTCTTGGCGCGCGTGTGTGTAGAGTATGTGTGGTGTTGTGCATGATGTGAGATGTGTGTAGTGTATGCATTGTGTTTATGCGTGCAAATACGCACAGCATGGATACATATATGTGGGGTCTGGGGAACTTAGGGTACCCCCTTCTTTTTGGTCACCCTCCTGTTTTCTTAAGACAGTCTCTCATTCAACCTAGAGCTGCCATTTCCGTGATGTTTTGAGTCAGCCAGCCTCAATGAGTCTCTGGTCTCCTACCTCTGGAGTTATAGATGTGTGTGTGTGTGTGTGTGTGTGTGTGTGTGTGTGTGTGTGTGTGTAGTCATACTTAGCTGTGTATATGGGTGCCAAGTAATTAAACTAGGGTGGTATGTCATCCTCTCAGGCCCTCATGCTTCTGCAGGAAGTGTTCCTACTTGCTGAGCTAACTCCAAGTGTAATCAGTGAAGAAACACACAGACTTCCAGTCCTTTTTGTTCTCAAAACCTCTACTTGTGAACCAGCGTGGGGCAGATGACCTTTGAGCCTTGAGGGTTAACACTTCAGGCAGTTGGACAGTGGCAGTGGTGACTTTGCGTCTTCTTCATGGCCTGAAGTTTTCAGGGCATGAACTTATTTGGTTCTTCCTAAGCAGTGGTCTGGTCCTCCGGGAGCCCACCCAGCTGAAGAACACACAAGGAGTGGTGACTCTGGGGCAGGGAGCTGGGCACAGGCACTAAGGGATTGCATGGGGGCAGGGAGAGCTCCCAGCAGGGCTGGTTAGAATCTGTGCTACAAGGGAGATGACACTGTACTTAGCAGAGGGGGGTGAGGAGGAGCTTTGTGGGTGGCCATGGTGGGAAGGGCACTCTATCTGAGAGGCAGAGCAGTGCAAAAGCCCAGAGGCTTAGAGCGCTCAACCTGTTTAAGGAAGAGCGTGTGATCAGAGAGGCCACAGAATGGTGTGGGAGATGAGGCTGGGGCAGGTGTGCCAGCTCTTCTCCCCATTCACCCCTGAGAAATGGAGGACCTTTCCAGGTGTGCTTCGATAATGTCCCTGCTGTCCTCAGAAGGGAGTACAGCTCTGCTTTGCAAGTGACTTCTTCTGACCTTCTGAAGCCCCACGTCTGCAAAACCCTGACTCCTTCCTTCTCCTAACCTGGAGGTCAGGGATGCCAGCCTCCTCAGGATCCCTGTAATCCTGGACACAGCTCTCTGACATTACCACACCCAAGGACTGTGGCTGAGTCCTTTGTCGTATCTCTAGGACCCACCACTGGACCTGGCAGCACGGGCAGGCATGTGCTTGGTGAGTGGTTGAGTCACACCTACCTGAAGTCTTTGGGGTGATAGCAGAGCGACTGTCATCCTGACATCAGCTGGCACCACTCCCCTCCTTTGCCACCCACCACCTGACCTAGACTGTCCCCTGCCTCTATCTCTGCCCCAACTATGCCCAGGTTCCTTGTCCAGATCCCCAAGGTGAGCACCAGCTCCACCGAGCCCCAGCTCTGGTGGGGCACAGCCAGCCTCCGTCTCCTCTGACAGCCTCACCCATGGGGATCTAGGACAGTTCACCTGTTCACTTGCCACTGCTCTCTCCTCACCCAGCCTTCCTGGGTCCTCCCCTCCATTTTCCACTGCTTTGTCCTCACCCAGCCTTCCTGGGCCCTCCCCTCCATTTCCTTGCCCTGCTTCACTGGGGGTCCAAGAAGAGCCTGGGGTGGGACATGTCTGGAGGTGACAGGTTCCCATGTAGGGGCAGCTGACCCCCAGCTCCTCACTTTCTCAGACCAGAGTTTCCAGGAGAAAGACTGAGGGGAGTCAGCTGACAGGCTGAGTGAAGGCCCCAAGCTTCAGGAAGAAAGCCCACCACACGCTCCACCGTGAGAAGACAGAGTAAATGGGAAAGTCCCAGGCCTCTTCCTCCTGGGCTCCAGCCATCCTCATTTCTTTCTAAGCAATAGGGAAAAACGGAGAAGAGCCTCAATAACTCCGGCTGCCCCAGGGATGAAGGCCCAGTTCCAGCCCAGGCTGACCCCTCCTGACTGTGGTTCAGCTGCCACCCCCCTACCCCACCCACATACTTCCTGCTGCAATCATGCAGACCTTCTTGAAGAGTCTGAAGCTGTCCTTGATCTTTCCACCTTAGGGTCTTTGCATATGCTATGCTGTCAGTAGTGGTTTGATTCAGGTGTCCCCCGTAAACTGAGGTGTTCTCAATGCTAGTTTCCCAGCTGATGGAGACTTGGGAATTAACGGCTCCTGGAGGCAGTGTATTGTTGGGGGCGGGCCTATGAGTATTACAGCCAGTGTCCCCTTGCCAGTGTTTGGTACACTCTCCTGTTGCTGTTGTCATCTGATGTTGGCCAGGGGTGATGTCCACGTTCTGCTCATGCCATCATTTCCCTCTGCCATGATGGAGCTTCCCCTCGAGTCTGTAAGCCAAAATAAACCTTTGTTTTTCCCACAAGCTGCTCTTGGTCTGGTTGTTTCTGCCAGCAATGCAAACCTCACTGCAACAACCTCCCTCCCCCAAGAACACATACTGTTTCCTGCCCAGTTAATATCTAGCAGGTTCCAAAATGGGGTAGATGACCAGAGTCTATGCCTAGATGGTGGGGAGTTAAGGCTGACATAAAGTGTCTTGCATCCAACTGCCGTGGGTGCAATAAGGACTCGCTTCTCAAACTTTCTCAGTCTTCTTGTGTCCATCTTTCAGAGACCATCTTGCCACTGTGGGCCCAAAAGACTGTTCCTAAGATGCCCTTTGAGGGGAGCAGGCACAGTGATGGTGGTGGAAGGGCTTTCTATCCTGCCACCCCTTTGCCTGGCTACAGCCCTCTGGCCATCCTGTAGGTCCGGGAGCCCACAGGTGCCTCTGGGATCTGAGCTTCCTGCTGGGTTCCAGGGTGGCTGGCCTCTTTTGTTTTAACTTATTTTTATTTATCTATGAGAGAGAGAATGGACACACCAGGCCTCCAGCCACTGCATACAAACTCCAGATGCATGTGCCCACCTTGTGCATCTAGCTTACGTGGGTCCTGGAGAGTCTAACTTTAGCCACTAAGCTCTCTCTCCAGCCCCCTGGCTGACCTCTTTTGTTCAGGCTGTTGAGCAGCTGCCCTCGGATCCAGATGGTCTGCACATGAGCTCCCTCGGTGCCCAGTGCTGCCCCACACGACGCAGGAACTGGCCATATTCTGCTGGAGTCCCACAGACCTTGAAGTAGAAATTGAACTTGCTCTCAAGGAAGGTGGGAAGAAACAGCAGTAAGTGAAACCCTTTCTCTCTGTGGCCTCTGGAGAGTGAAACCACTTTAAGGAAGTGGTGGGCCAAGGCTTCGGTAAAGTGGAGAATTTCCGTCTGCTGTCAACAGTCCTCCTTACTCCAGATCTGTGTCTCCACACACACATGCACATGCGTATGTGAATGCACACACACACACACACACACACACACACACACACATATACACATCTGTTCATCTCTGTGTTTAGACACACACTCACATATGTCTAGTGAATCTATTCCACTGCCATGTATAACTCCTGCTTGCTAAAATGCATTCATAACCCTTAAATCCAGGCTGATGTAAAACAGGAAGAAAAATGAGTACTGGATATGGATACACATGCTTCCAGCTAAGATCAAACAAGGAGTTGTTCTGTGTGTGTTTGTGTGTATGGTGTGTGTGTAAGAGAGAGAGGAAGTGAGAGAGAGGCAGTGAGAGAGAGAGGAGAAAGAGACAGCACCTGTGTGGAGGTCAGAGGACAACCTCTGATCTCAGTCTCCACCACTTTGCCTGCCAGGCTTGCTGTCCTGTGAAGTTCCAAGAGATTCTCCTGTCTCCACATCCCTTTTGTCATAGGTGATCTGGGATTACAGATGGTCACTACCACATCTGTCTTTCTGTGAGTCCTGGAGATCAGAACTCATGTCCCTGTGTTTACATGGAGAGAACTTTATCTGCTGAGACATCTCCCAGGCCCTGACTCCTCGTGTTGACTCTCATGCTGCAAAGGCGCCTCTTCTGCGGTCAGTTTTGTTAGAGCTAACATAAATGTTGGGGTTTAAAAGGCAAGAGTGAGAATGGTGGGGAAGAGGAATAAGAGGGCTTGAAGCAGCAGGGTATGAGACAGCCGAGCTCACCAGATGAGAGGAAGGGCAGGGCTCCGGGAGACAACGGAGCCAGTCTTGGCAGGCTCCAGCTAGCTCCCATGAACCCTCCCTGATGAGCACATGGGCCCTTGTCCTTTCCCCTAGGGAGCTCCTCAGGGCACTTACACCTTCGTACTATTCCTGCACCTGATGTGTCTAGTTGTAACAGGCCAAGTTGTGGGTAAAAGGACTCCCAAGAAAGCCTTTGCCTGTTCCAGGAAAGAGATCACCCCAGGGAAGGGCAAGGGAGGGAGAAATGGTGGGCCAAGGTTCTAAGAGGAGATGCCGAGGTCGCCCTTGGCATTGACCTGGGCTCAGCCTGTCCTCCTCTGCAGGGTGGCCTTACTTTGCTCCTGTGTTTTCTTGCTAAATTCAGCCTTGACGGCGCCCCACTCTGCTGCGCCTGGTGTGAAGCCTTCTTCAGGGCCCAGGAACCGACGTCGGGGGGCTCGGGATCGGAGGGAGGGCGGGGGAGCAGACCCCCATCCTCCACAACGACCCCGTAAGGCGCCCGGTGCTGCGCGCTGGCGATTTTGTTGCTTAACCCAAGCACAGCAGGACGGGCTGCCCGTGGCCGCGCCTCGCCGAGACAGCGCTGGGCTCAGAGGCGCTGCTCAGCCTCGGGTCCTGGTGCTGCGGCCCTGAGCTCCTTGTTCGGGACCCGTGACCTGTGTTAAGGACACGATGGCCCAACAGAACCCCCAGGGAGGCCTGCGCTCACACGCGTGCCGGGAGGACCCGCCCCTCCTCACTGCAGCCTCGCCGCCGCCCCGCGACCCGCAGCCCGGTCTTCGCGTCCGCCAGCGCTGCCCGTCACGAGTCTCACGATCCCTTCGTCGTGCCCTGGGGTGCAGTCACATCTCACTGTGGTTTTCCAAAAGTAAGGGCCGTCGGCTCCATGCCCTGCGCTCATTCTCCACCCGTCACCGCCCTCGGCCAAATGTCTTCACGTTTATGCGGTGAAAATCAACAGGTCCCCAATGAGCCTGGCAAAGGCTCTTCATTCGGAGTTTGCTGAAGCAGGACGCGTCCACCCACAAGACTCCCCGTGGGCCTGGAGTCCAGGAGGCCTGGCCCTACAGGGCAGAGTGCTCCGGACATTTCTGCTTAACTTCCACGACTGACACTAGAGAGCAGTTTGTCTTTCTGTAATCTGACTGATGCCAGGCTGTCATCCTGGGTGCTTATTGCAGAATTTTGGGACAGATTGATGCAGTTGCAGCCCAAAGTTCTGGTTTTATATATGATCTAGATAATATACAGGTGTATATCTAGCCTACTATCTTTTGCCCATTTGGGGAGTACTGACTTGTTTTTACTTGAGTTTTCTTTTATCTATCTATCTATCCATCTATCTATTTTTAAATTGGCTTACAAAGTAACAAGTTTCCTTATGACATTTTCACACATACTTTCACTCCCAGTATTCCCCCTTCTACTTTAATATCTCATGTGTTCTATGCTTTTCTGTAGTCCCTAAAAGCCTCTTGTCTTCAGTCTCACAGGACCCTTTTCCGTTTCCTGGCCTTTCTCTATGTAGCCCAGACAAAGTACCTTGTCAAATAAGTGCTTTGAGCTATTTTCTTTCAATCAGTAGCTTCTCTCTTCATACTCTTCATGGGCTCTTCTGTAGAATAAAAAAATAATTATTGGCTTTAGCTCGAAGTTGCTCCAAGGCAGTGGAAAAGGGACTTGGAGAGGCTTGTTGGATGATCAAGTAGACATGTGGAGTGCGCAGTTGCAGTCACAAGCCTGGTGTCAGGACATCTTGGCTGACCTATCACTCAAGTGGAGATGTAACGTGGGAGGTTGGAGGTACAATCCTGGGGTTGGGGAACATCTTGGCTAACCTGTCAGTTTGGGAGTCATTAGCATATGCATGAGTGGGGGTGGGGGAATAGAGGCCCCAGGAGAATGAGTGAGGAGAAGAGAACCAAGGCCAGAGCTCAGGGCCAGCCATGGCTTACAGATGGAAGAGCCACAAAGGAAGCAAGCCAGGAGACAGAGGAGGAGCTGCCATGGAGGCAGGAGGACGACCCCAACGGGCGGGGTCCTGGCCGCAAAAGGGAGTGACAGGATGGGTAAGAGGATGTGCAGGTCTGCTGGAGGGGAGCAGGCCACCAGCCATGTTCACAAGAGCAGTACGATGGGATGAAAGGCAAATATGAGTGGGTGGGTGGGGAGAGTAGGAGACGGTGAGAACAGACAAGGCTCTCAGGTGCTTTGACTATAAAGGTTAAACAAGGCATCGGGTGTAGCAGGAAGTGCCTCATGTGATTCACTTTACTTGGTCATTTGGGAGTGGTGTGTGTGCTTATGAATGCACGTGTGGTATGCAGGTGATGTCGTGTGTGTGTGCAGACACACATGTATGCATCTGTGTGTGCATGCATGTGTGCCACAGAATGCCAGGGGTATTATTTTTCATTCATCTACTATTTTCTTGAGACACAGTCTCCTCTACTCAAAGCTGCTATGCTTGCTTTTTCTTTTATCTGCAGTCAGTAAGCTCTGCCACCCACCACACTGGGGATACAGGCATACATGGCCACACCAAGTTGTTTATGTGGGTGCTGGGGATTCAAACTTGTGCAGTTTCAGGACCCCAGCAAGCACTCATAACCACTGGGCAATCTCCCACCCCCTTTTTTTTGACACAGGCTCTCCTGTAGCTCAGGGTGGCTTAGAACTCACTGTGTAGCTAAGGATAATCTTGAACTTACTATTCTTCTGCCTTCACCTCCCAAGTGTGGGGAGTACAGGTGTGCACCATGTTTATTGTTTATTCCCTTGCTAGGGATCAAACTCATGCATGCTAGGTAGGCAACTGACCAACTGAGACACGTCCCCAACCTGGATTTGAATTGATTTCATGGTATGTTTTATCATTAGTGGTTCTGGAAATAACTAGTGGCATATTTTCACTCTGATAGGAGTGAGCCCTTGGAGAAAGAACTGGGATAACACAGGAGATTGGAAGGGTTGTCAGGGTGATGTTCCTAAAGGATAGAATCTAGCGTGCAAATGACTCTGAAGGGAAACACATGGGGCTTGGACCCATGATGGATGTCCCTAAGGGTCTCCCAGCCAAGGTGACATCCTTCCAGATAGATATCTGTGCACAAACTAAGAAGGATGGCATAGTTTTGCCTCATGCTACTCACATTTTTCAAACTTGTTTTCCCTATTCAACAACATGCCGTGGAGACGCTTCCGCAGCAAAGCAAACTCAATCTTTGGAATGGCTGCTTCAGATGCCAGAGTCGGGAGGCAACATTATTTCTCTAGCCAGTTTCCTGCCATTGGATATTCACAATCTCTTCCAATGTGCTTTTTGTTTTTTTTATTGTTTGCTATTATGAGTAATGCTAGAGAGGTCCTCCAAGAGTAAGTGCATACCCTTGAGCATTTCAGAACGTCTAGAAGAAACACAATTGCTGGGTCAAAAGACAGGTGCATTTTGAATTGTGATGGATGCTGTTCAAGTGTCCTCTACGTGGATTACTTCAACAAAGCCTCCCGCTAGCGTTGTGAGCCTGACATATTCAATAGATGCTTTAAAGTGGAGTCAGCTCTAAGCAGTGTCAGAAACAACTTACAGACATCCTCTCCCCTCACCACTCTGCGAGGACGTGCCACGGGCTGCACCAGGCATCAGAGAGGCAGGCTGGGGTTGTAGGAAAAAAACCCCGCAGGGGGCCCCCACGCTCTGCCCGGATAAGGCGACACCCCAAATCACTCACGAGAAGCGGTCTTGATGCAAACTGCAAGAGGATTTTATTTCAAGCGCGCTGGGGCCCACAGTCGTACACCTCACAGGGGTAGAGGACTGCAGAGCCCCGAATGCAGGAATGGGACAGTTTTTATAGGGTTTCTAACAAAGCCTGTGCCTTAGACCAATCATTTTCTAATATTAGGAGCCCCGCAGGGTGTTAGCCAGTCATTTGGTGCCACCCCATAGTTTCTAAGCCAATTAGTTTATGACCTTGGTGGTCAGCATTTGCGCAGGTCCTTGGGTGGGAGTAGCAGAGTGTGGTTCCAGTCTCCTATGACCTTGGAGGTCAGCACTTGTGTAATTCCTTAGGTGGGGGTAGCAGAGTATGGTATCAGCCTCCTATGACCTTGGTGGTCTGAGGCAGGCTGCTACAGCTTATGGTGCGAGCTACTAAGGCTAACAGTGTGGGCTATTAAGGCTTATAGTGTAAGGCTTATAGTGCAGGCTATTTACAGAAACCAAATAAGTGGTTCACTTCATTACTCATTTCCCATCCTTGAGGGCTATCTCATGCCCTTTTTACCTAGTTTTATATTAGGAGCGGGCTCTGATATAATGAGAAGAGGGATTCTTTACTTGCTTCCAACAGAGAGTAAAGCCTGGAGTTTGAGGTATGCAGGGAGCCCGCTTAAGCTCCCCTTGGAGCTTGATAGTATTTCTGAGCTTCTGAATTCTTGGGCCTTTCAGGGTCAGGGTGGGAGAAGCAGACCAGGTGGACAGGAGGACTGATGGGGAGAGCTGAGAGTTCCCATGGGGTCAGGCTGTCTCAGGTTGGCTCACTGGGCAAGGTCTTGGGTTCTCACTGCCTGGTCACAGCAACAAATGTGGCAGTGTGGGCTGGAGAGATGGCTTAGCGGTTAAGCGCTTGCCTGTGAAGCCTAAGGACCCCGGTTCGAGGCTCGGTTCCCCAGGTCCCACGTTAGCCAGATGCACAAGGGGGCGCACGCGTCTGGAGTTCGTTTGCAGAGGCTGGAAGCCCTGGCGCGCCCATTCTCTCTCTCTCTCCCTCTATCTGTCTTTCTCTCTGTGCCTGTCGCTCTCAAATAAATAAACAGATAATTTTAAAAAATATTTTTAAAAAATGTGGCAGTGTGTCCATCCAGCGAGACAACTTTCTATGAAATGTTGAGTGGAGGCCCTCTGAGGGCTGTGGGCTGACACTTAAATCCCTTTGTTTTGGACTCATGAACCCCTATGACACTGAAAACAACAAGCACAGCAGAAACAGTACACATTTTCTGTCCATGCTTTAGTGGTCATGTGACACATCTCAACCAATGAGATGCAAACATTGATTCCTCCATTCCCCCACCCCCACTCACATGAGTCATGTGACATAGTTTCCAGCCAATGAAACTTAAGGAGAGGTTGCTGTAAGGAATTCTGGGAAAGCTCCCAGAGCCTGGTGGACTGTGGAGTGGTCCAGCACTGCCCGTCCTGAGCTGGGACGTGAAGTCCAGTGAAAAGCAGCCTCAGGGTGACCTCAGTGTCGCTGCACACACAAGGACAGCAAGGCAGACAGGCTGGTGTGTTCCTTCCCCTCCGTCCACAGCCGCTCCTGGGTCTCTACTAAGGCTTCATCAGACCCTCTGCAGCCGGTAAGCTCTACGGTCTCTCCACATTGTAAAACGAGGAGACGAAACCAAGAGGTTTGTAAAATACATTTTCCACTTTAGAAGAGTTTAGATTTACAGGAAATTTGTTGAAAGAGCACAGAGTTCACTTGTGCCCTCACATAGATAACCAGGGTTCATGTGTCAAAGAAGGAAGGCTGAGGCAGTGGCCCAGGTGGTAAAGTGCGCTCTGCACAGCGTCAGTGCCAGAGTCCACACCCTCAGCACGCACAGAAATGCTGGCTGGTGGCACACAGCTGTAATCCCAGAGCTCAGGAGGCAGACAAGCTGATCACTAGGGCTACTTGGACTAGCCGAGTCAGTGAGCCCTGGTTTCGGTGGGACACCCCATCTCAATAAATAAGATGGAGAGAGATAGAGGAAGAAAACCACTATCGATCTCTGGCCTCCACATGCATGTCCACACACTTGTACCCATATACACGAACACATACATACACATGCACACACAAAACACACTCACATACAACCCCCCACAATTAAGAACCAACAGTAGTTGATTTCTAATAACTAAAATCCCCACTTTGTTGCATTTTCTGAGTATTTCCCTCAGGTTCATTTTCTGTTCCAGACTCTGGTCAGGACGCCCCTTGTGTCGAGTGGCCTTCACCCCTTTCCTGTGTCAGCCTCTGCTTCTCACTCCGTGTTCTCCACGACCTTGGAGACCCGTCAGTATTTGAGATTGTTTTTCTTGCCTCCGCCTCCCAAGTGCTGGATCACGGGCACCCACCTCCACGCCTGGTTGACGTGATGCTGGGTACCAAACCCAGGGCTGAGTGCGCAACAAACACCCGCTGAGCTGCGTCTTCAGCTCCTGGTCAGGTGTTTTGGAGAAACTCCTCAGCCGGGACTCCTGGTTTGTCATGGTGATTAGACTGGGGTTAAGATTTCGGGGAAAGTCCTGCAGGGGTGAAGCAGGCACGGAGCGGTGCAGGGACGTGTTGCTGGTAGTACCAACCTTGGTCACTCGTTAAGTTCTGCAGACTTGCTGCACTGTGACCGCCTCCCGCCGCTCCACCCACTCTTGCTGTGCTGTGTTTTCTAAAGGCAAACTGCTGAGGCCAGACCCCCCCCCACCCCCATACCAGTCCTCTTCCACCTCTGGAAGGAGGGGTAGGGTCAGTTATTTGCGAGTCTTCTATAAGGAAGATTGTCTCTGCTCCATTTATGTGCTTATTCAATTATTTGTTCATGTCACTATAGACTCGAGGGCCTTATTTTCTACTTTAGGATACAGCTCAGTACTGCATTATTGATTTTGGAGCTCATTCATTTCCCCATGCCACATTCCTATCATTTTCTGAGACCTTCTGGCTTTCTAGCAGGACGGGATGCTCCAGGTTCATCTTGAATGCTCCCGCTGCTGGAGTCAGCCATTTCTCTAAGAGCCCAGCCCTGACTACAGAACAGTCTCCCTGGGAAGGGGTGAACACGTCTGTTCCCCCAGATGGCACTCTGTGGTGATTTGATTCAGGTGTCCCCCATAAACTTAGGTGTTGTGAATGCTAGGTTTCCAGCTGATGGAGATTTGGGAATCAACGTCTCCTGGTGGGAGTGTATTGTTGGGAGCAGGCTTATGGGTATTATAGCCAGCTTCCCCATGCCAGTGTTTGGCGCACACTCCTGTTGCTATTGTCCACCTGATGTTGGCCAGGGGGTGATGTCCACCCTCTGCTCATGCCATCATTTCCCTGCCATTGTGCAGCTTCCCCTCGAGCCTGTAAGCGAAAATAAATCCTTTTTTCCCACAAGCTGCTCTTGGTTGGGTGATTTCTACCAGCAGTGTGACCCGGACTGCAACACCAACAACAGACCAAAGCACAATTACACCACAGTCCAACTACGAGAACCAATAAGTCTGTTGGGGTCACTTAAAGAGCAGGGTTGTGGGTGACTGACAGGAGCATGGGTGACCACAGACAGCAGTGTCCCAGAAAAGCCCGGCATAGCTTCATGGCTGGAGCCCACCGCCCAGCATGGAGGCAGAGCAGCGGGCTGAGGTGTCTGTCCCGTCGTCGTTGCGTCTTCCGCTTCCTGCCCTGGGAAGGGGGTCTCGTCACCGTTTAAGCGTCAGGGTTCCCAGACCTGTTTGCCTCCTGGGTTTTCAATGCAGAGGAGATGCTGTACAAAAAGTGGTATCACAGAGGAGCACTGGGTGACAGGCCAGGTGATGTGTTAATTTATTCATTTCCTTTTTTAAAATATTGCGTGTGGTTTACATGTATAGGCCAGAGGTCAGCATCCAGGGTCTTCCTTAGTTTTCTCTCCACCTTTTTCTTTGAAATAAGGTCTCTCACAGAGCCTGGAATTCACTAGTTTGGCTGGGCCAGCTAGCCAGTGAGCCCAGGAATTCCCTGTTTCCCCAGCACTGGGATTACAGGCTTGTGTCGCCCACAGCCAGCATTGTGTGTGACACTTGGGATCCACACTCAGGTAGGTCCTCTTGCTCACTGAGCCATCTCCTCAGCCCCAGACCAGCTGAAACTGACAGTCCTTTCATCTCCAAAGCACCAGGTTCTAGAATGGAGCAAGACACTGATTAGATCATTGAGAATGAGATTGGCTATGGGTACTGAGGGGGGTGCTTTTCCTTTTCTCTTTGGTGTATTTTATTATCTTTCCCCTCCATGCTTTCCTTCTTCCCTCTCTCCCTTCCTCTCTTCCTTTGCTTTTGAGTGACAGAGTCTTGTGCATCCCAGGCAAGCTCCAAATCACTCTGTAGCCAAGACTGACCCTGAATTCCAAATTATTCTGCGTCGACCTACCATATTCGGGAATGATGCCCTTGCCTGAGTCTGACATTTTGGATCACGTTTTCCTGCTTGCTGTATTACTCCTCCCCTCCTGGGTGGGTGAGTCAGGCTCATCTCCCACTGCCTCTTCTTTCCTTCTCCTCTCACTGAACCAGGAGCAATCATCATTTCCAAGGGTACCCTAGTCTCAGGCTCTAGTGACGAGGGCAGCCCTGAGTGTCCAAGAGAATTGTGGGGTCCCTACCATGGGCTCCAGTTTCCTCTGTCCTCCTCTGGCAGGGACTGCCATGGGCAGGGAAGTTCCCCATCAGGTTTGGAGTGTGGAAGGCCTCAAGAGGATTCAGAGTTAAGGTCTGAGTGGAAAGTTGTAAGGATCCCCAGGCTAAAGCCTCAGGTCCACAGATACCAAGACTGTGCCTAGAGAGGATGGCGGACTGTTCCAGGTCACCCAGCATTGAGAGAGAGGCTGTTCCAGAGCCCAGGTCTTTGCTGAGTCCAATTGTCTCTCCATCCTCTATTCTCTCCAAGGAGTCGATGCTTCCTCCCAGATTCTCCAGACCTTTCTCACTGCCTCCCAGGATCTCCGCAAGAGATGACCCTAAGCAGGGACCACACCGTCTGCTATGACATGTCCACAGTCCTCTTGACACCTGCAGGCACCTTGATCAGATCTTCCAATTTTATCTCCAGTGCTGAGAGTAGGAAATGAACCCATGGATGAAGATGTCTGACTCAGGAGTCCCGTTCTTATGTTTAACATTGTTTCTGTCACCACCCCTGGGAGCAGGGCTCATAACCAGGCTCCTGCCTTGTGTCTGAGACCAATCCCCATCCCGGCTCCTTCCTTAGTTGCCAGCATTCAGGACTGGGTTCCAGCCTGGCTCTGCCGTTCCCCTTCCCCACCTTGGGCTCCCATGGAAACGGGCCTGGGACAGGGACCTGAAGGCAGGAGCTTTATTAGAGACATGTCTTGAGTAAGCAGCAAGCCGCGTCAGGAGGAGGACATGCAAGGACCAGGAGGCAGGGGTGCTTCCCTCTGTCTGCTGCCTGCACCTCTGAGGGCTGGGCCTGGACATCACCCCTGGGCCCAGGCTGCCCCATGTTGGTGGAGGGAGCAAGACTGTGACAGAGACCCAGAAACAGTGGGGTGCAGTCTCCATGGTCTTGACTCTTCTGACCCACAGAACCGCACCAAGCTGGCTGCTTGTCCAAGATCTGCTCTACGGGTTCCAAGCAGCTCATGTGCTGTCAAGGTCTCCTCTGGACTCCAGCTCTCAGGCCCTGGACTTCTCTCTGTGAGACACGACTGCCTGCCACCCACGGACAGACGCCTGGCCTGGCCCATCCAACCACCTCCCAGCAGCCTCCAGAATTCTGTCGGGTTTTGTCTCCACCATGTCTCCTTCCTTCTCACTTTGCTGGGTGTGCTCCTCCCCATTCCGCTTCAGCGTCACCCTCCTCCTGCTGCTCAGTAGGCCGAGGGTGTCTGCAGACAGTCAACAGGGACCGTGGAGTTTGGCAGCCAGGGTGCCACATCACCCACCCCAGCTCAACCCAACTTCTGAGCCCCCAACTCCAGCAGCCATGGCCGATCACACCCCTGCTGCCAGCTTCCCGCGGCCTGCCCTGGGATGGCCGCTCTGCCGTGCAGGGTCCTCAACTCCGCCTTCCAGGTGGGGAGTTGAGCAGCCAAGAGGTGAAGTCACTCCCCAAGGTTATGTCCCATTACCCTAAGGAAAATGAGGGTCCCCGTGGGAGGGTTGGGGGGGCACACATCCCTGTTCCACACACTCTGCCTGTGGAGATGTGGTTTTCTGTGCCCTCCAGGCACATACAGGCTGCAGTCCATCATCAACACTTCTGACATTGACCTCATCACCTGGGACGCACCATGTAAATGTCAGTGTTGGGGGTGCCTGGAGATTACGGCTGGTGCCAGCAGCAGGTGAGAATCAGCCTGAAGTCCAGCCTGCTCCCAGATGGCCAGAGGCTGACCTGACAATAATGAGTTCTAATGTCTGAAGTGTGTCTTCATCCCCTTGAGGCTCGTGGTAATTATAAGATGGTGCGTTATTAAAATGATTCATGAAGGGGAAAGCTGTGGAGAGCGTCTCAGCAGTAGGGAGGCTGGGCCCAAGTTGAGTGACACCTGAGCTCACAGCCGGGATCTACACTGCAAACCTGCAAACACATCACCCACCCCAGCTCAACCCCAACTTCTGAGCTGCCTGCAGCTCACCCCCCACCACTCACCACTGACCTCACCCCCTCCTCTGCTGGTTTCCAAGCTCGCTTTCTATGGCTCGTGCCCACAGGCACCTCAGCGGAGGGCCTGACTGACTCCTCACCCTGCTGTTGGACAAGCTGGAGGCTGAGGAGTTGGGCTGGAGGCAGGGCCGTGAGGAGTCAGGCAGGAAAGGCTGGGCACCGAGTTCGCAGCTGAGGAATTTGGGCCCCAGGAGTTTGTTGGAGAAGAGTCAGACACATAATTCTGAGGTGAGGAGTCGGCACTGAAGACAGGAACTTGGAGGAGTCCAGCATGTGGCTGAGGTTGGGGGAGACTTTCAGAAGTATTGGGACAAGGAGACCAAAAAAAAATAGAAGATGGAAATAACTTATTCATACAAATAGAATAAAAGTTATGTACATGCCTAAAGTAACACAGTTATGAAGTTTGTCCCCAGAACATAGTTCCAAGACATTTTAGTCTAGGTCTCTTGCTCTGAGGTCATTGTATTATTGTGCTAAGATGGGTCTGAAGCTGCAAACCTGCCTCTGACCAAACAGGTTCTTCTACTGGTGTGATTGTTAATTACTTGGATAAAAGAGTTTTAGAGGGCTGCAGGGATGGCTTAGAGGTTAAGGTGTTTGCCTGCAAAGCCAAAGGACCCAGGTTAGATTCCCTAGGATCCACTTAAACCAGATGTATAAGGTGGTGCATGTGTCTGGAGTTTGTCTAAAGTGGATAGAGGATCTGGCACGCCCATTCTGTCTGTCTCTTTCTCTCTTTTTCTCTGTTTCTCTCTCTCTCTCTCTCTCTCTCTCTCTCTCTCTCTGACTCTCTCAAATCAATAAATAAATAAACTTAAAAAAAAAAGAGAGTTTTAGAGGCAGCAGTGTGTTAGGAAGACTGCAACATGTTAGATTATGTTTAACAACATAATTCCAGAAAGACATGGTGGGTCACATTTATAATCCCAGCACGTGAGAGGCTGAAATAGGAAGATTACTATGGATTCAAGGCCAGCTACAGAGTAAGAGCCTTGTCTCAACAAAAGCAAAGAAAATTTCCCCAGCAATGGATTTCATGTTAATATTATACATTATTTCTAGCAAGCACTCAAGGTAACGGGGTCATTACTTTTTGCAGGGCGTGGCGTCTCAGGTAGTCCACGCTAGTCTCAAGTTTGCATCGTTGCCCAGACTGCTAAACTCTGCGCTCCCACCTCCGTCCCTCGAGTGCTGCAGTGACACCTGTGCACCACCACCCTCAGTTTACCTGGTATTAGCGACCCAGCTCAGGGCTTCAGGTCAGCACTCTACCGATGCGCTACATCCCAGCCCCTCTTGATAACGTTTTCGTACATGCACTCCATTGAGATTTGCTCGTGTTTGGTTCCCCTTCCCTTGCTTCCCCTCCCCAGTTCTCTGCTCCTCCCCAAACACAGCCCTTATGCACACATTTTCAATCTAGATTTATTAGGACTTATTTTTAAACTTTCCTCTCTGCTATCCCACTGCATCTAGGCAAAAGGATTCAGGCTAGGCCACAGCCCACAGCCCTATGGATCTGTTCATGGTGTTGAAAGGAAAATCTAGCAGGTCCCATGACTCATGAATACCACTGTAACAGAAAACTATCTGGTGCCCAAAGCTCTGTACCCATTACTGCCACGGTGAAAGGATCTGAAGAGCTGAGCGAACCAGCAGTGAGGTGGGAGGAAGGCAGAGAAGACCCACAGGATGTGCTCTTCCCCTGCCCGCTGCTAAGATGTGCAACATAAAACTAAAACACCACACTATGCAGAAGAAAGTTCATCCTGAAAACTTTAATCAGAATATAAAGATATGAAGTCCAGAACTGTGAGAAAAGAGGGAATGAATTTATATTTATGTTAACTATATTTATCTCCTTCTAGCATATATGCTTTCAGTGATCAAAATTTATCAAACACCTTCATTCTTCCCATAGTTAACTTTCAGCTTATCAACACAGTTACTTTTATTTTTCATCTCATATATTCTATTTGGTGTCTACATCTTTCACTTAAAGTACTTTTTTTAGTACTTCCTTTAGTAAAGGTCTATTTATGTAAAGGTGTGCTTAGCTGAAAAAATTCCATTGAGATTTTAATTTTAATTATTACATTTTCATTTAACTTTTCCTTCTTCATGTTCTAGAGCCTTCATTTGTGTGAACCCTCATTTGTGTTGGGTGGATGATCTTAACTGAATCCAGTACATCAGTTCCTCTCATAATTTCCAAAAATAATTGAAATTTTTATCCCCATTCTGAAATGTTACTTTTTTTTTAAATCTCTCCGCCTTCCCTCTCCCACTCTCCTTTCTTTCATTGAGCCCGAGTCTCACTCTGTAGTGCAGACTACCCTAGAACTCATGGCGATCCTCTTGACTCAGCCTCCTGAGGCTGGGATGACAGGCGTGAGCAGCCACACCCTGGGTACTTTTCTCTGTAGCTGGAGCTGGGCCCAGGACCTCGGGCTCCTAAGCAAGAGCTCAGCCACCGAGCTGCGCGGGGACCTCAGGGAGGGTCCCTGTGCTGTCCCGCTCTCTCAGCTTGGTTTTCGCCTTGCCCCCTCTACCTTCTCACTCACTCTGCCCTTCACTTCATTTCCAAGTTTACACATTTCTTCTCAGGGAAATATTTCACTTCTCCGTGTTCCTAACTTCTTTTCATTATACCTGGTTCTTTTAACTCTGATCCATTCTTACCTATTTCACACATGCTCACCTCGTCTTCAGGTTTCCCGTGGGATCCTTCTGTGATCAGAGGGTGTTTGGATGAACCTCATGCTCTCTTTCGCCTGCACATCCTTCTGTGGGTATTTAGTTCTTCATTTCTCTTTGGAGACTTGATCTTTGAGTTCCTCTTGATGGGAGTCTGGTCTGGGAGAGTTTTGCACAGCAGAATGGAGGGTGTGCCCAGACTGAATTATTCAGGGATGGCTTCTGGAGATGTTCCCAAAGCATCATCAGCCTGGCAACAATTGCTTGTGAATTTCTCATCTTGTCTGTCCAGAAATAAAGCCTACAGGGTAAATTAAAACCACAAGCCTGAGGGAGTCGTGGTTCTCTGTTTGCACATTCCCAGGAAAAATCTGATTCTTGCTTTGTTCTATACAGAGTCAAGATGCCATTCCCCAGATCCTCTGCATAGAATATTTTTCCAGTTTACATTCACTAAAGATGGTTCCAGATTCAAGGGACCCAGCTCTGAGTAGGGACCGAGTATGTCACTCTCTGCCTTCCACCAGTACAAGGTCCTTTGTCACTGCAAGGATGTTAAACCCCACCCAAGTGGTTCACCCAATCTCACAATCCCATTCTGTCCCTGAATGGCAACTACTTCTTCAGTTCACACATTCCCCAGAGCTGTTCTTTCCCCTTTGCTGTGTGAAACCAAACAATGGTGGTGTCACACAGGGAAGTTGTCAGGAAGAGAAGTCAGAGTGAGATGTCTGAGTTGTATATGTCTGCTGCTGATCCATGAGTCTGAGACCTGCTGGAATGTCCAGGAGCAGGTGGTCAGGAAGCAAGGGCTACCAGGGTCAGGACTCAGCCCATGGAGCAGGAGTGTGGACACCACCATGGGAACAACTGGGCTGCTTGCTAACATCAAGAAGAAGTACTGTGCATGTGTGTGTGTTGAGGTGTGCTTTTCCCTTTGCCTGGGTATGTGTTTGGATGAGCACTCTTGTAAGCTGGGTGGGCACAATTCAGGATTTAGTCAAGTTCACAGCTCTGGCCCTCATCAGCTATGTGGTCTTGAGCATATGACTCCGTGTCTCAGAGTTTCAGTTTCATTCTTTATGAAATGGAGGAACGGGACCCCTAGGAGCCCTGAGATGTGGGAGGAGATACAGAGACAAGAGTGTCCCCTCCATCCCGAAGTTGTACCCAGCCTTCTGCAGCCAGCTCAGGCACTCGGGTAGGGACACTGAGCAAGGAGGACTATCACATGGTTTTCTAGGGTACAAGGAGCTGGCTTAGACCAGCCTGGGATCATCTCCCACATCTGTGGGGCACAGAAAGCCCAGGAATATGAAACTCCAATGTTACCGCCCACCCTCATGCCCTCTGGCAGGGATCAGTAGACAGGAAACACCACCAAGATGCTCTGTCCCCCAGAGTATCTGAGCCCCCACACATGACAGACTGCCCACTCAATTCCTTTTTAATGGAAAACACATTGCTTCTGGGCTGAAATTACATTGTCAGCAGTTAATTATCACTTGTTAAACAAGCGTGTGCCAGGATGGTGAGTTTAATTTCCATAAAGGTTTGCAAAAGCTTTCTCTCTGGTATTTATATGGACTCTACAAGAAGAGAACACTCATTGTTGCAAGTGATGCTGCTTTAATGTAGATTTTAAAAATAAACAGCTTTTCTTGGCATCAGACCAGGCTCTTTGGAGTAGTCGGAAGCGCTCTGTCTAGTTTAAGCAGAAAGACAGTGGGGGCAGGTGCTGGCTCCATGGGGAACTTAAAGGACCTGGAGTCTGCCTGGGCTAGAACAGGGAAGTAGGTAGTCCTGCCAATCCGCCCTCTCCTGGGTTGCATTCTAGCTTCATTGCGTTTATGACACTGCTTCCTTCTGCAGCCAGTCACTTCAGAAACTTACCTTGTAAACACAGCGTCCCCATCTTTACATCATATTTCAGAGGTCAGAGAAGATGCTGGGCCACCTGGACTCATGCTCTGTTTCATCACTCTCTGATACGTACCTCAAACTCATCTTTAGCTTCATGCACTGGTGTCTGCCATCAGGGTCCATTGTGGAAGAGATGGCAGAAAGAATGTAAGAGCCAAACAAAAGGTGGGACTGCTTACAATGCAATTGACTAAACAGAAATTGGCCTTGATATGCATGATCTCACAGTGCCTGGCACTATCTTCACAGTACTCTCATAATAGGAGGGAAAGATGATGACATCAAAATAACAGAGAGACCAATGGAGAGAGGGAGGGGAGATGATGGAGTTTAGATCTGTGAAGTGGAAAGCAGGGGAGGGGAGGGAATTATCATGGTTTATATTCTGTAAGTATGGAAGCTGTCAATAAAAATGAAAAAATAAAATTCCTGGATATCTTGAATATTAGGTCTCATACTTTTGATATTTACATTATTTTCAAGAGTATGGTAAGTGCTATCTGTAAACGGAAAGCTTCAGGTATGTATCTGGTCACTTATTCCCAGTGTTGGTGATTCCACAGAGGAGCAGTCATGTTGGTGACCTCACACTGTTAGTACTGTGTGCCCCAAACACCAAACTGCCTATGGGGTATTATTTTCCCAGAATAACATTCACCCTTTCTCCTTTGTCTCCTTTCCTTGGACACTTAGGAAATTCTGCCTTAGTCTGTGTGCGGTCAACTATCAGAACTACAACGAAATACCCAAATCAGTTTCTTACAAAGAGAATGATTTTTATTTAGTTCAGTTTTGGAATCTGAAAGTTCAAGTACCCTGGTGCTTACTCTGGCACTCTGTTGCAGTTGGTAGCAGATGGCAGTACCTTTGTGGAGAAAGCATTACATTTTGAACCAGGAAGTGAGGAGGGGAAGGGGGCAGGCTTACTTCTATAGCTCTGGAAAACTCTTAAGGGGTTGCAAGAGAATTACAGTAATTCTTTTCAAGGACAAAGCTCTGGTGACAGGATCTCTCACTTGACCCAACTATTTAAAGGTTGCCACACCTCCCAATGCTATCACAGTAAGGAACAAGCCTTTAATGCATGTGCCTTGGGGACACTGACACAATATGCAAATCATAGCCCTGGGGCACCATGCAGAAAGACAGCCAGCCCTGGTTAGGCAGCTATTACATGCCAGTCAACAGTACCTTAGTTGGTCCCTCCCCAAGCCCCACTCTCCAGCAAGTATGCAGCTCATGGCTCTGCTCTAAGGCCAGGTAGCATCTTCTCCGGTCTCTCTCTTGGCTGTTGTGGTGGGCTGAATTAGATGTCCCCTGTAAAACCATGCATCTTGAATGTTTGGTTTGTAGCTGATAGCAATTTGGGAAATGGAGCCTTGCTAGAGTAGGTATGTGGTTGGAGGCAGGATTAGGGGCCTTATAGCCAGCTACTCTTGGCTAGAGTTCAGTTCACTCTCATGCTGTGTTGTGCCAACTGCTGTGGTAGAGGTGATGTGCAGCCTCTGCTCAGGTCATGTTTTTCCTTGCCATCATGGAACTTCCTTGGGGACTGTCATCTAAAATAAATAACCTTCCTCCCATCAGCTGCTTTGGTCAGGTGCTTGATGTCAGCAACAAGAAGGTAGCTACAACAGAAAATTAATACCAGAAGTCGGGTTATTGATGTGCTGCTTCCCCTGTGCTTGCTTGCAGTGTTGCTGACATGTTCTGCCTGCTTCCCTCACACTCATCTTGCTCGTGTTTAGCTGCGTCTTCCCGGCACAACTTCTCCCACCATTGCCCTCATTGCAAACTTTGGTCCTGGACATCAGGGAACATGACATGCGTCTCGACAGCCAGTGTCAGGCTGGCTCATCCTCATCCCAACACTTGACAGTGAGATCCACAGTGGCTGAGGGGCCTGGTTCTCTAGGCTTGAGAAAGGTGGGGATGTTCTTGGTTGTTTTAGTGACCTGGGTGGGCACTGTTGGTGTTATGTAGTCAGGACCAAGGAACCTTAGAATCATTCTGCCAAAATGCCAAGGGCCTGTTGTAGACAGTTTTGTGTTGCTGGGGTGAACATCCAAATCAGCCATGGTTTAGGGGAGGAAGGGGTTTATGTCAAGCTTGCAAATACAGGGGAAGTGTTCCATCAGTGATGAAAGAAGCTGCTGTAGGCAGATTAACAGAGCGCTTTGCTATTCATTCCTGCCTAGGTACCTCAACGATGGCATTAAAGATTGCTCAACACATTGGAACCTCTCTTGGCACATGCCTTTAGTCCCTACACTCAGGAGGCTAAGGTAGGAGGATCACAACAAGTTTGAGGGCAATCTGGTACTACACAGTCAGTTTCAGATCAGCCTGGATTAGATTGAGTCCATACCTGGAAAAAAAAATTTTAATAAAACATCTTTTCAGGGGCTTCCAGTCAAGATGGCAGAATGAGTTCCATTACAGTATAAACCGAGGGGAACCAGATGAAAGAGCCCCACAATACATCCTTCTTCTGAAAACATTAAAGGTCTGTGCTGAACTACCAACATCAAAGAATCCCAGGCAGACAAACAAGGAGTTTCCAGCAACTTAAAGAGCTTGGTTTCATCTCTAGTGGGAGCTTCAATCCATAGTTTAGGACCCTGCCCCTCCCAGTAGAAGCAGCTGGGACCCAGGGCAGCTTAGAGGAAGTTCCTGACAGCAAGAGTGTGAGCAGTTAAAACTTTCAGGGCATGGTTCCCATTTGGTCGTGGCACCAGCTGCTACTGGGAAGTAAGGAAAACACCAACTGGAAAGTGCATGGGTGACAGTGGGGTCAAGTGAGAGGGCTTGCCTCCCATCCAGTGTTGGAGGAGTTTTGTAACTGCAGCCCACATCCAAGGGAAGTGCCACCCAGGAAGACCTCTAGCAGGGCTTTAGTTAGCACTCAGAGAATCACTAACCAGCAACAGGGGTGTAATCTCAAGGGAGAAGGGTTACCCGTCATTGGTGTGACCCTCAAGGGGCAGGCAAACACCAGCCAGCATCTGTAGAGCAGAGCACAAAGATACACAGAAACCAGAACTCTCAGCCAGAGGGAAGTGTTCCTACTCACCAGACACAGCCCTGCATTAGCGAGTAACAACTTACCTACTTGGAAGGGATTCTACTGCCACACCACCCTGTATAAAGTCTGGAGGGCTGAAGAGGCCAACTGTGTCCTGGATCCAATTCCAAGGAGTAGCTAGAGCTGAGATCATTCCAAACCTCCAACAATGAATAGCACTGGAATAATACGGCCCACCATGTTCACTGAGTAGGTCAGGTCTCCCAAGGTCTCACCTAGACCTGCCTGGAGGCAGCACACACAAGGTGAACATCACTCAGATTTAAGAGCACCCCGCCTAATCCAGTGGACAGAATACCATTCCACACTCACCTTGATCTAACCAGACCAGGCCACTCAGCTATAGGCTATACAAGAATGACTACAACTGCATTCTTAGCTGTATCAGTCCATTTTGAGATGGGCAAACCCTAACCAGTGCACAACACCAAGCAAAGGGATCCCCACCAACACTGCCTAGTACCATAACTGAAGCCTCCAAAGAAAGTTCAGAGGCAAACAACCCCAAGATGACAACATGATAGGCATTTTAAACCCACTTAATGAGGCCATGACAGTGACTAGATGAAATTGAGGAAAATCAACAGAGTAATCAAACAGGAACTCCAAGAATGGCTGGAGGAAATGGAAGAAAATCAACATAAACAACTCAATCAATGACTGAATAAAATCAAAGAGAACAAGAAAAGATTTTTCCTACAAGGCTCAATAAAATCAAAGACAACCAAAAAGAGACCAACAGGAGGTGAAAGAAACTCAAGTAGAATCAACAAATAAAAGATCTCACAGATCAATGGAATAAACTCACCAAGGACCTGTCCAAATACAGAAATGAATTCAAAGAGACAATAAGAAAGTCAAACCAGGAAATGAAAATGAAAATGGAATCCAAGCAAGGAATTGAGAAGCTGAAGGAAAACATAACAAAAAAAAAAAAAAAAAAAAAATGAAAGGTCCTGCTAAAAAGGCTCCCGAGAAAGTGTCACCAATAGAATTGGTCACATGGAGGACAGACTGTCAGAACTTGAGGGCAGGACAGAAGTAGATCAAGACTACAAAAATAATGCCAAGTTCAAAAGAATCTGCAAAGAGAACATGAGGAAAAACTGTGGGACAGCAAAAAAGATTAAATATTCAGATTATAGGCATACAGGAAGGTAAATAAATAAAGGACAAGGACATAGAGAATGTTTCCAACACAATTATCAAAGAAAATTTTCCCAGCCTTACAAAAGACAGACCCATCCAGGTTCAAGCAGTGCACAGAGCATCACATAGACAGGACCAGAGAAGAGATGTCACATTATAATTAGAACACTAAACACAGAAATCAAGAAGAGACTACTATAGACAAAGGGAAACCCATTAGAATCACCTCATATTTTTCAATGGAAACTCTAAAAGCCATAAGAGCTTAGAACGAAGTAATTCAAAAGCTCAAAGACCATGGCAGTCAACCCAAACTATTATACCCAGAAAAATCAGCACTCATAATAGAAAGAAAAGAAAAATGTTTCATGATGTAAGCCAGCCTTATGAATGTATGAACACTAGTTTATCTCTGATAATTCTCTGTTTATTTTTTGCTTAGATGATCTCTCTATTGCTATTAGTGGGATATTTAAGTCTCCCATTATTATTGTATTGGGATTCATTTCTGATTTAATATTGAATAGATTTTGCTTTATAAAATTAGATGTGCCTGTGTTTGGTGCATATAAGTTTAGATTATAATATCCTCTGGTTGAATTGTTCTTTTACTGAGTATGAAGTAGTCTTTTTTTTTTTTTTTTTTTTTTTTTGGTTTCTCAAGGGTCTCACTCTAGTTCAGGCTGACCTGGAATTCACTCTGTAGTCTCAAGGTGGCCTTGAACTCATGGCAATCCTCCTACCTCTGCCTCCCAAGTGCTGGTATTAAAGGCATGTGCCACTACACCCAGCCCCTTTATCTCTTTTATTTACTTTTGGGTTAAAGTCTATTTTGTTGGATATTAGTACAGCTACATCTGATTTTTTTTCTTATTCCCATTTGTTTGGAATATCTTTTTCCAACCTTTCACCCTAAGGTGGTTTTCATCTTTCATGCTAAGATGTGTTTCTTGAAGATGGAAAATGGATGGGTCCAGCTTTCTGATCCAACCTGTTAACCTATGTCCGCTTATTGGGGAGTGAAGTCCATTAATATTCAGAGTTATGATTGTGAAATCTGAATTAATCCCTGGCATGTCAAATGCTTTGTGGAATTTGATGTTTTCTTAGTCTTTATATGATTTAATATCTGTACAAGTTTTAATTATTTATTTTTCTCTCCTATGTGTGAATGATTGTTCATATCCTCAGTGTGGAGTATTCCATGTAGTATTCTCTGTAGGGCTGCCTTAGTGTTCATGATTAAAACACCAGAGAGGCTAGGAATGGAGGAACCATATCTCAAAAAAAAATAAGGGCTTTATAGAAAGTACTTGCGGCCCAGATCATGCTTAATAGCTCTATGCCTTCCCCATCAAGGTCCGAGACAAGACAGGGGTGCCCACTCTCTATGCCTTCCACATCAAGGTCTGAGACAAGACAGGGGGGTGCCCACTCTCACCACTGCTTTCACCATAGTACATATTTACAAACATACATTTCAGCATAGAGTCGTGCTTCAAAAAAGGGATACAAATTGTAAATGAAATCATATTTTGCCCTATTTGCAGATGACATAATTCTATTTAAACTCCACCAAAAATCTTTTAAAGGTGATTGATCATTTCAGCACAATGGCAGGTTATAAAATCAACACATAAAAATCAGCAATATACATATACACCAAAAACAAACATATGGAGAAAGAGATAAGTTATGGTATCCAATTTTCAATAGCTACACAAAAAAGTGAATATAGAAATATCACTAACCAAGGTAATGAAACACCCATACAAAGAAAAGATTAAAATCCTAATGAAAGAGACTTAGGAGGACCTGAGAAAATGAATGAACCTCCCATCCTCATGGATTGGAAGAATTAATATTGAGAACATGACCAACCTACCAAAAGCAACATACAGATTCAATGCATCCTAATAAAAATACCAATAACATTGTTCACAAAATTGGGGAAAAAAATAGTCTCAAAATTCATATGGATGAACAAAAGGCCTCAGATTGCCAAAAATATTCTCAAGAAAAAAATACTTCTGGCCTGATTTTAAGATATACTACAAAGCCACAGTAATAAAAATGTCATGGTACTTGCACAAAAAAAGGACACATGGATCAATGGTACAGAATAGAAGATCCAGCTCTAATTTCAAACAACTGCAGCTTCCTCATCTTTGACAAATGGACCATAAACATATTCTGGATAAGATACAGTATCTTCAGCAAATGGTACTAGAAGAATTGGATAACTACTTGCAGAAGAATGAAATTAGACCCACTTCTCTCACCCTGCACAAAAGTCAACTCTAAATGGCTTAAGAACTTCAATATAAAACCTGAAACTCTTAAAGTACTAGAAGGAAAAGTAGGGGAACTTTCCATGACATAGGCACTAGGAAAGACTTCCTGAATAAGACCTCAGTAGCCTAAGAAATTAGATAATCACACAACCACTGGCCCCACATGAAACTAAAAAGCTGTTGAACAGACAAACACACCATCCACAGAGCCAACAGTCAGCCTGCAGAATGGGAGAAAATTTCCACCAGCCCTACTTCTAGGAGAGGACTACGTCTAGAATCGACAGAGAACTCAAAAAACTCAAGCAAGGGCTGGAGAGATGGCTTAGTGGGTTAAAGCACTTGCCCACAAAGCCTAAGGACCCAGGTTCAATTCCCCAGTACCTATGTAAGCTGAATGCACATGATGGCACATGCATCTGGAGTCCATCTGCAGTAGTTAGAGGTCCTAAAACACACATTCTCTTACAGCCCCCTCTATTTCTCTCTATATGGCTCTTTCTGTCTCAAATAAATAAATATAAATAAAATATTTTGAAATAAAAAACCTTACACAATAAAAAATCAAACAACCCAATCCAAAAATGGGGCACAGTAATGAGCTGAGAATTCTCAAAGAAATACAGATGCCTGATTCACACTTAAAGAGATGTTCCATATCTTTAATCATAAGAGAAATGCTAAACAAAACAACTTTGAGATTCCATCTCACTCCAGTAAGGACGGCACTCATCAGGGAAAAAAAAAAAAATGACAACACATGCTGGTAAGACCATGGGGAACAAGGAGCCCCTATCCATTGGTGATGGGAGTGCAAATTTGAATAACCACTATAGTACTCAGTAAGGAGATTCCTGAAAAAGATCAAATAGATCTCCCATTTGATCCAGCTATTCCACTCCTGGGTATATACCCTTTACTATAGAAGTACTTGCTCGGCCATGTTTATCTCTATTCTATTTACAATATCTAGCAACTGGAATCAGCCCAGATGTCCATCAACTGATGAATAGATAATGAAGATGTGGTGCATATACACAAAGGAATCATACTCAGCAGTGAGGAAAATGAAATAATGAAATTTACAGGAAAATGAGTAGAGTTGGAAAACACCATCCTATGTGGGCTCACACAGGCCCAGTAAGACCAATGCCACATGTTCTCTTGCATATGTAGTTCCTTAACTGGATCAGCCGGAGATGGATTTAAGTGGTAGTATGCACCAGGAATATGGGCACAGAACTTGAATGAGACCAGGAGAAGAGGAAATGGGGAGGGAGAAAAGGAGGAGATACGTGACAAGGTAGGTGAGGGACAGAATGTGGGGGTGGGAATGTCTTGGAGGCGTAGGAAGTAGACAGCGTAAGGAGGGTATTCATACAAAAGTTAAGACAACATGAATCAAAATGATAGAAACCTTCCTCTTAGCAATCTATAAGATGTAATCACCAATAAATGAAGAGGAGGGGCAGTCTGGACAGAAACTCCCTGAAGAAAATGATACACAGTCCTAAAACCATGGATTCTAGGTTATTCCCCACAGCAAGTTGTTGCTCAGAGAGACCCATGATGTCTCCAAAACAATGTAGGCTATTGCCAAAGCACTTAATTACCTGCCTAAAATTAAAAAACAAAACAAAAAAACCCTATTGCTGAAGACACCACAGGCTCTAGAAAAGCTCTCTCTTGGCTTGACCTCATGGTGCTATGGGAGCTGCTGGGAGACAAAGGTTATCAACAGTGTAAATAAGCAGGGGACCCAGCAAGCTACGAAGCAGCCAATCCAGGAATGCATTCCTGTGCCTTAGTGGTACACAGCCTGTATAATTCAGTTTTGAATTGTAATTGGACATGAGACCCACACAGGGGTGGAGAGCTCATACCTGGTGCTGGGAACCAAGTTGGTCCCAAGGCCAGGAAACTTAGACCTCCAGAGAAAAGCTCCCAGTCCTCTCCGGATGACAAGAGTGAGCAGATACCCCAAAACGTCTCTCAAATAACTATGTGTGCCCCCTTTAACACAAGCTGCTCTCATTCTTGGTTGGGGAATCTGGCAAAGACTACTGAGGAGATCCAAGATCCACCAACACAATAAAAGATAGCCAGCTTCCCACTACAAGACGTCCCATGTCTAATGCACCCTGGGCCCAGGTGGCCCTGCAGAGGAAGCAGAAATGCAAACACGGCTCTCACTGCTAGCTAGCTCAACAAGCACCAGGGAGATGGCAACAGACAACATGGCCACTCAGAACCCATAAAGCAGAAACCCAGACGCCAAAGAAAACAACACTAAATCAGGCTGTTAAAAGGCCTGCCATGGCTCAGAGAACATTGTGGGAGAGGGGACATAAAGATTGTAAGAGCTACAGAGTGGACCGGATTATTCTGAGGCATAGTGCCCCACATACAAGGAGGCCTGCGTGACCCCAGTGAATGCCAACAACCCCACAGAGGAGGGCCAGTAGGGAAGGGGGAGTGAGGGTTTAGTGAAGGGATCTTGAGTTTAACCTTTTATGAAATAAAAGTATAAATTTAAAAAATGATGACATCAAAAAAGACTCCCCATGTTTATTCTGAAGTCAGGATAATGACTTCATTATATGTAGTTTTCCAAGAAGCAAAAAGTTAGTTATTTAACGGATAAACAAAACTGAAAACCCCTTACCAAACTTACCGAGAGAGAGAAAAAAAACACATCAATAAGATGGAAGACATGCAAAGGTGATGTTACAACAGAAAGATGCAGAGGATCACTGGAGAATATTTAGAAAATATCAACTTCAGTGAATTGGAAAATCTGGAAGAAATGAATAAACTACTAGATACATATGATCAAGACCAAGACTGAACTGAGACATGAAATGCCTTACTAAATCAATAATAAGAAACAGCTCTGAAATAATGAAAAAAGCCCCTCAATTAAGAAAAGCCTGAGACCTGCCAGTGTCTGTGGAATCCCACCAGAGCATTTACAGAAGAAAGAAGATGATGTTCTGAGGACTACTCCATAAAGTAGGAGGAAAGGAGCACTTCCTAACTCGCCCTCCAGGGCCAGTATTACCCTGTCAAACTGATAGGAAAAAACAATAAAGACGACACAGCAAGCCAGTGTCTTTGATAAGCCAGGTGTGAGGGTCTTTGTACTTCACACCACATTCCCAACACATTCAAAGATCATACTTGATGACCCGGTAGGGTCACGTGAGCTGCAGGACAAGGGTAATTGCACATCGCATCATCTAAGCAGGAGCAAGATGAGAATCACATACTCAGCCGTGAAGAAAGATTTGTCATTCTTAGGAAACAGATGGAATATCAATCTAAGTGTGACAAGCCAGTTCCATGAAGATGACCATTGCATGTTTTGTTTCATAAGTAGCATAAGTGGAGGAGGGGGCCCAGGTGGAGCTTGTGAACATGATTTAAGTTAACTATATCCATGGATGGAAATGTCATAATTACATCCTTATTTAGTCCAGTTAATATAAGCTAATAAAATTTAAAATAAGACAAAAGAAATAACCCAAAGTAAAAAGTTACCAAAAAAACGAAGACTTAAAAAAGAAACTGGGGGCTGGAGAGAAGGCTTAGTGGTTAAGGTGTTTGCCTGCAAAGCCAAAGGATCCTGGTTCAGTTCTCCAGGACTTACATAAGTCAGATGCACAAGGTGGAACATGCATCTGGAGTGCATTTGCAGAGGCTGGAGGCCCTGGAGTGCCCATACTCTCAGTCAGTCTCTCTCTCTCTCTCTCTCTCTCTCTCTCTCTCTCTCTCTCTCTCTCTCTTTCTCTCTCTGTTTCTTTCTCATTCTCCTCAAATAAATAAATATATTTTAAAAAAAGAAAAGAAACTTAGCAGTAATGAGAAAAAAATGAAAAGTAAGCACAAATCAAACCCCAAACCAAAACCTATAAATAAAGACAACTAAAAGCTAGAAAACCATCACCAAAACCCTCAAAGCAACAAACTCACCACATAACAGTCCAATAGTTCACCAGTGTCCACGTGGATCAGGTCTCCAAACCTGGAGTCCAGAACCTCTGCAGCCAACCCACAGCTTCCCTCCATGTGAGGACAAAACACAGCCACACCCTTTCTATGGACAAGTGTCCTGAACTCCTCACAATGGCTCCTTGTGAGGTCAGAGCAGGAAATGGACCAATCAGAGGCGGGCACACAACCCACAGTGGGTTTCCTCACTTTTTTGTTTGTTTATTTTTTTTCTTCTGAGGTAAGGTTTAGCTCTAGTCTAGACTGACCTGGAATTCACTATGTAGTCTCAGGGTGGCTTTGAACTCACAGTGATCCTCCTATCTCTGCCTCCCAAGTCCTGGGATTAAAGGTGTGCACCACCACGCCCAGTTGTTTCCTCACTTTTTGAGCCAAAGAATAGTTTATTTTCTTGTCATTGTGACCAACAACTTGACAGAAAGGAACTTAAGAGAAAAGGATTAGTTTGGCTCACGCTTGAGGGGACAAGGAAGGTATGGAGGCAGGGGCAGCTGGTGGCTGGTATAGAGGGGCCATGAGGTAGCAGGTTGCCCCACATTAGCAATCCTTGAGAACCCTCATTGACCCACTTTCTCCAGCTATGCCTCGCTCCCCAAGGGTTCCACAACTTCTGAAAACAGCTCCTCCTGTTGGGGAGCAGCTGTTCAAACACAGGGGTCTAAGGAGGACATCTCACATCCAAGCCATAACAAGGACCTTTCCCACTTTTTTTTAAAAATTTTTTTTTTGTTCATTATTTATTTATTTATTTGAGAGCAACAGACATAGGGAGAAAGACAGATAGAGGGAGAGAGAGAGAGAATGGGCGCGCCAGGGCTTCCAGCCTCTGCAAACGAACTCCAGACACGTGCGCCCCCTTGTGCATCTGGCTAACGTGGGACCTGGGGAACTGAGCCTCGAACCAGGGTCCTTAGGCTTCACAGGCAAGCACTTAACCGCTAAGCCATCTCTCCAGCCCCCCTTTTCCACTTTAATAATCATCAAAGCCATTATGACAGTGACCATGTGAGGCTCTGAAGCTCTAAGCTTCCCCCCTGGACTATACACACTGATACACACTAGTGACAAAGTGAATGTATAGGAAGCTGCAGAGGGTCTTTTATTTGGACCCTAGTACTCTGTAGTAACATTTGACTTTTACAGGCTTCATCATGTCTAAATGCCAAGTATTCATTTCCTTCTTTGAACTCAGATGGGTTGGTGTTGAGTGGATGGTAGCCCCTCACTGACACTGTGATGTTGTAACAAAATGCTGCATTTCCCAACACACCCAGGGCAAGAGGTAGCAAGCTTCACCACAGCTTCCCCATAAGACACTCATCAGATTTCCCATCAGAAACTCAGAATCCCAGAAGACTCTGTGCCCATGTATTCAAAATGAACATACGAAAAGAAGAGGTCAACAACAAATGAGTGTTTTAATCCTCTGAACAGGACACACAGTCAGGAAGTGTGTTGCTCTGGAGACTGAAGAGAAGAGCACAATACCTACCACAACACCCAGGGAGCACACTGGTTTCTCTGGCCACTGGCCTCTATCATCCCTCAGGGTATCTTCCTCCACAAGGGTCCCTTTGCCCATTTCTGTCTTTCACCTTGATAGAGCCTCGTGTGACTTTGAAAGAATGCTGTCTAACACATTGCACTCCATGTCTAATCTGAATCCACTCAAAGGTGGTCACTATGACCAGGGCCTAGGGGAGGGCAGAGTGACAAACTGGACCAGACTCTAGCCATAGGCAGAGTTGTGGGACAAAAGATACAGAAGGAAAGAGAATGGAGTGCTGAACAACTGGGGAACTGGAAGAGAGGGGACGTCAAGGAGAGAGAATGGAGTGTGGGAACAGCTGGAGAACTGGCAGAGAGGGGACATCAAGGAGAGAGAATGGAGTGTGGGAACAGCTGGAGAACTGGCAGAGAGGGGACGTCAAGGAGAGAGAATGGAGTGTGGGAACAGCTGGAGAACTGGCAGAGAGGGGACGTCAAGGAGAGAGAATGGAGTGTGGGAACAGCTGGAGAACTGGCAGAGAGGGGACGTCAAGGAGAGAGAATGGAGTGTGGGAACAGCTGGAGAACCGGCAGAGAGGGGACGTCAAGGAGAGAGGATGGAGTGTGGGAACACCTGGAGAACCGGCAGAGAGGGGACGTCAAGGAGAGAGGATGGAGTGTGGGAACAGCTGGAGAACTGGCAGAGAGGGGACGTCAAGGAGAGAGAATGGAGTGTGGGAACACCTGGAGAACCGGCAGAGAGGGGACGTCAAGGAGAGAGGATGGAGTGTGGGAACACCTGGAGAACCGGCAGAGAGGGGACGTCAAGGAGAGAGGATGGAGTGTGGGAACAGCTGGAGAACTGGCAGAGAGGGGACGTCAAGGAGAGAGGATGGAGTGTGGGAACACCTGGAGAACTGGCAGAGAGGGGACGTCAAGGAGAGAGAATGGAGTGTGGGAACACCTGGAGAACTGGCAGAGAGGGGACGTCAAGGAGAGAGGATGGAGTGTGGGAACACCTGGAGAACCGGCAGAGAGGGGACGTCAAGGAGAGAGAATGGAGTGTGGGAACACCTGGAGAACTGGCAGAGAGGGGACATCAAGGAGAGAGAATGGAGTGTGGGAACAACTGGAGAACCGGCAGAGAGGGGACGTCAAGGAGAGAGGATGGAGTGTGGGAACAGCTGGAGAACTGGCAGAGAGGGGACGTCAAGGAGAGAGGATGGAGTGTGGGAACAACTGGAGAACCGGCAGAGAGGGGACGTCAAGGAGAGAGGATGGAGTGTGGGAACACCTGGAGAACCGGCAGAGAGGGGACGTCAAGGAGAGAGGATGGAGTGTGGGAACAGCTGGAGAACCGGCAGAGAGGGGACGTCAAGGAGAGAGGATGGAGTGTGGGAACAACTGGAGAACCGGCAGAGAGGGGACGTCAAGGAAAGAGAATGGAGTGTGGGAACACCTGGAGAACCGGCAGAGAGGGGACGTCAAGGAGAGAGGATGGAGTGTGGGAACACCTGGAGAACCGGCAGAGAGGGGACGTCAAGGAGAGAGGATGGAGTGTGGGAACACCTGGAGAACCGGCAGAGAGGGGACGTCAAGGAGAGAGGATGGAGTGTGGGAACACCTGGAGAACCGGCAGAGAGGGGACGTCAAGGAGAGAGGATGGAGTGTGGGAACAGCTGGAGAACCGGCAGAGAGGGGACGTCAAGGAGAGAGGATGGAGTGTGAGAACACCTGGAGAACTGGCAGAGAGGGGACGTCAAGGAGAGAGGATGGAGTGTGGGAACACCTGGAGAACCGGCAGAGAGGGGACGTCAAGGAGAGAGGATGGACTGTGGGAACAACTGGAGAACCAGCAGAGAGGGGACATCTTTATGTCTCAAAACTAATCCACACACCATCATGTCAGTTGTCTTCTCTGTCCCTCTGAGTCTTGCTGCTGATCATCCCACATCAGGGCTGCTCCATGAGCACTCAAGTCCTGCGTGTGACGTGTCATCTTTGTGTTCTCACTGTCCAGGTGACTAGACCTGGAACAAGTTGGGCAAAGCTAGGTGACAATTTGTTAATGTCACTGACTGAGGGAAGCACCTGCTATGCACTCAGCCCCCCTGCCATGAAGGGCAAGGCTATTTTCCCACACTGTCCTGTACCAGTGAAGGTGAAGGTCCTTCTTGATAGTTCTGTGTGACTGCTGGGCTCTCACCCGCTTTTCACACAGCTAACCACAGCGAACCCTTCACACCAGCTCTGAGCAGCATCAACGAACAAAGAACAGTCAGTGATCAAGAGAACCAATGCAGGTGCAAGTGCTTTGCAACCACAATGTGCATGTCTGGCCTGCCCATGGAGACAGAATGGAAGAAAGCAGGGACCAGAGAATGCCCAGCCCCTGGCCTTGGTGGTAAGGAGGTCCCTTGTCCTCCCACATGTCCCTCCTGTGCATGTCCTCTGCCCTTCATCCTTCTGTTCTCATGGGTGCAAACAGGCAGCATCTTGTTCCTCCCCCAGACACTGGATAAGAAGACCCAGCCTGTCGCATTCCCCTGAAAATGCATAAGGAGCCACACTGTCACCGTGATGGTGGGGCTGTAAGTGAGCAGAATGGGCTGCAGAGAAGGGGAAGGGAGAGGCAGGAACTGCTTAGGGTGAACAGGCCTCAAAGTGCCAGCACCAGATTTCTCAGGAGACCGAGGTCAATCATCATCTCGAATGAATCTTGCAGCAGAGTAAGAGAGCTGTCTCCCTAAAGTGCTTCCCTCTGGCACGTGCCTTCCAGAATGTGACAGAATGCTTCCTGGCAGACAGAAGGAAGGTAAGGAAGACGCTCCCTCAGAAGGACTGGGACAGCTCTTGACGTAGCTGGGGCCATCGAGAAGGGCTCAGCCAGCACTTGGGCAAGACAACGAGGCTTTTCCCAACGCCGTCTTCACGTGACACGAGGAGGGCCACCAACTGATGAGTGTGTCTCGGGGGGCTCTGACCCAGCTCGGCACGCACCCTCCAGCTTCGCTCAAGCAGCCAGGGGCGGGTCTGGGTGCCGGGGACTCTGAGCTAGCATGTGTGCACTGAGTGTTTCTGAAGCAGGGAGAGGCCGTGCTGCTGTGAGCTGAGCACGCACTGGATGCACGCACGCCACACAGCAGGACACGTCACAGCCCAGGTGCACATGGGCCCACGGGAGCTGCCTAGGTGTGTGCCTATGGGCACAGGTACATGAGACTTGGTTTGTCATATTGTTCACACTGGGACCATGGTGTGTCCCGACACTGTCCTTGAGATTGGTCCAGCCTGTGTCTCCATCAGGGAAGGCCAAGTGCAGGGTGTAAGGGCCTGCAGTTCCTGGACACCCGCAGAGACGCCCTAGGGCTGGAGACTGAAAGAAGCAAGCTGGGCCCTTTGTCTAAGGTTGAGCGGAAACCATCTCTAGCAGTTTCTACACATACTGGAGGCTGGGGCCCTCCTTTGGGAGTGGACGGAGTCACTGATATGAACAGCAGAAAGGAGGGGCTGGGTGTCTGGTCACCACTGTGTCCTTGGTGTCTAGACCTAGTCTAGCATGTTGACAGCATCAAGAAAGATCCTGCTGGATGAATGAAAGGGTGACTGTCTCCCCACCACCAGTGTGTACACACCACCTGGGGGAATCCCAGGATCTGAACCCAGTGGGTCCACAAGAGTTTTAATAAGACTCATAATAACTCCAGGTCATACTAAGGGCTCCTGGAGGTGGCCACCAATTGTGAGGGCGGGGTTGGTAGCAGAAATCACATGTGCTGGTTAAGAAGTGGGGATCCTAGACAGCAGTGGAAGAGGAGGGGTCAGCAGTGTGTAACCCTGCAGGTGGGAGAACCAGCTGCTCTGGATATGCAGGAGAGCCGAAGCCCTCCATGCCACCTGCTCGTACCTCAGTCCAATTCGTCTCTTCCCTTGTCTCTGACCCCGTGTCTGACACAGAGCAGTGTCCCTGAGCCCGCACATTGGTCCTCGGGAACCCTTTCACACTGAACAGTGGTCCAGCTGTCTTGCAGACTCTCCGACCTCTGTCACTGGCTGTAACGACAGGTACTGGGGACCTGGCCACCTTCTGTCTGAGTCCAGCGTTATTAGAGGTAGAGGTGGTAGCCACTGAGAACACAGGTTTACATTTTGCCATGGACCATTTGAAATTAGTTGAGTTGGTAGCTTAAGCCCAGCCAGCAATGACAGCAGATCCTAGATACCTCACAGGAGGCTTACCAGACCTCTGCTGGATAATGCACTCAGCATGTTCCCACGGGATTTAGGGCAAAATCCCAGGGGGAGCTTCAGGTCTCAGGGGCCTCGGGAAGCATGACAGCCTCCCAGGGCCAAAGGACGAGAGGGAGTGGGTGGCCAGCAACACTGCTGTCCTCTCCTCTGTCCCCCAAACACAGCATGTCCTCCAGGGCTGGCTTCAGTCTCGCCACCAGACACAAGCTACCCAGGGTGACAGGAGAGTTGACTCTTCTCTCCATGATGCCCAGTGTGTGACCTGGCACATAACAGGTGCTCAAAATGGGCTGGATGTATGGGTATGTATGTGTGTATGTATGTACATAGTACATGCATATGTGTGGATGGATGTATATAGCCTTTGTTTTATTGGGATCCATGTTGTGTGCACCAGACGCTATTTCATTGAATTTTCTAGAAAAGCCATCATGGAGAAATGGAAGCTCTCTGGAAATCTGGGACTCTTGCCTCAGGTAACCAGTGAGGAATCTGGAAGCACAAAACCCTGTCCACTCACCTCCATCTCACTTCCTTCCTGAGCTGGACTCACACATCACAGCTATGTCCAGGATGTCCCTGCTGATCCTGCCACTCCCTGGGGGCCTCTTTGGCCAGTGGATGGAAAGTAACGGCCCCAGACAGCAGCCTCAGTTTGGAGGAGAACTGGAACTTTCACATGTGTGTCCAGGGATCAGTGCATCTCCCTAGCATGGTCCTTGACTAAATGACAAATACACCCACAGGGAACTCTCCCTGCTGCTTGCCACTGATGGACTCCCCTCCTCTCCCCCTTGCTGGGGCTGGTGGTCCTCCCAGGTGCACACCGACAAGGACACTGGTCCCTCTTCAGCCTCAGAGACATGAATTGTCCAGCACAGGCCCCAGGTTGAAGAATGAAGACATGGCATATGTAGCAGATGCGTAAAATTCAGGGCACTGTTCTGGTCCCAGAGACGTGGGGGCAGGGAGAGAAAGTTCAGACAAAAAGCAGAAGGAGCAAAGAGAAAACTGGGATGTGCCAGGGAGATTAATTCGCCACTCAGACATGAAAGAAATATGTTCAATTATTTTTTATTGCATTTCATTTTAATGTACATGGCATACTTAGCTGCCTGCAAGCCTCAGATTACCCAGGGAGAAAGCATAATGAAAAACAAGAGAATTAAAAACAGACAAGAATGCTCCTGCAATTGAATCACTAGAAGGGAGAAGTAGAATCTAAACTTGAGACAAAACAGGTTACTTGGCACCAGGGTACGCTGACACCATGTACCCCAGGCAGACCAAGCAGCCCCATGCACACCACCTCAGAGGACAACAGCCGGTGCACACCATTTCAGAGGACAGAAGCCTGTGCACACCACCTCAGGACAACAGCCAGTACACACCACCTTAGAGGATGGTAGTCCAGTGCACGCCACCTGAGAGGACAGCAGCCAGTGCACACCTGTGTGACCTAGGGTATGCTTCTGTCTCTCTCTCAGCGTCATCCCCCAGGGGAGTGGTGAGATGCCTGGACCAGAGGCTTTTAAAGAATATGAGTCCTGCAAAGCAGGAAGAGTTCACACAACCCAAGATGGGGACAGAGAATCCCTGAGACACCCCGAGGGCTGTGCCCTCCCCAGCTGAGAGAAAGCCCTTTGGGATCCTAGTGTGGAATCCTTGCTGGGACAGAGTGGGAGGGAGGATAAGACTGGTCTCTTTGATGCCTTCCCCTTCCCTTCCACTACTTCCTGTCTCTCCCAGAAGTCCAACCCTAGGAGAGCTCTCTGTTCTAACCTATTCAAGCCACTCAAAAAAGAAGCTTGGAAGGAGTAGGTACTGGGTTCCCCCAGGGCAGCATCTTCCATTTTCAAGAACATGGCAGTAAGTGGACACACAAGCCATCAAGAAGGCTTGTATGAAACAGCCATGGAGAACAGGTGTCATCATGCATTTGTTTCTATGACCATTAATATTATCAGCATGTGTTTGAATATGTACGTGGGGGCACACATGTGCCATGACATGTGTGTGGAGGCCTGAGGAAAGCCTCAAAGTATTGGCCCTCTCTGTCACCTTGTTGGGCTGGAGAGATGTCTTAGTGGTCAAGACACTTGGCCTACAAAGTCCAAGGAGTTTCACTGTCCAGGTCTCACATAAGCCAGATGCACAAGGTGATGTGCAAGGCCGCACATGTGCACAAGCTGGCGCAAGTGTCTGGAGTTCAATTCCAGCAACTGGAGTCTCTGGCGTGCCAAGTCTCTCTCTCTCACTTTCTCTCTTGTTTTTGCACTTGTGCATAAATAAAGGCCAGTGTGTTGGGATTGCCTCAAAAAAGAGGTACTGTGACAGGTTCAATATTATTCATGGTTTCAAACATTTAATGAGCATTTCTTCCACAGAGGAGAGAAGAAAAGGGGATTGAAGTAGAGAAAAACACCTGAAGATATATTAGCAGGGAAAAAAAAACATTTAAATCTGATATAATCCTGAAAATCAAATACTCAAGAATGTTGACAGAGTCTCTGGAAATGGCAGCTGTGAGACAGTAAGTGGCATTCTCCCAGGAGTGAAGGAGGAAGCCTCCTCTATGGACCCATCCATCATTCTATGGTCAGTGAAAATATCAGGCCAAATGAAGATAACATCTTTTCATATTGAAAAATTCCTTCATAAAATCAATGTGAAAAAGTAGTTCTTCAAGCAGAAGGAAAAGTATACTAAATGGAAATGTAGACCTGGGCACAATGACTGAGTATAGAAATTCAAGGATTTTCCTATTATTGAAATTTATTTGAAAGAGCCTACATTGAACACATAATTTTCTATCTAATGAAAATGTATTTGAATATACTTTCAATTCCCCTAAGAGAAATTTAACACTTAGGCATACACAATAAAGCAGTACATGTGTGCTGGGAATCATAAAGTGCTGTTGAAACAACTCAAAACAACCTAAATGAGTGGAACAATATACCATGTTCATGGATTACAAGACTCAACAAAGAGCTAATCTCCCACAAATTAAGTATAGATTTAATGTCATACCAATGAAAATTCAAGGAAAGATATTTTGTATGTATGCAGGAGTTGATTGGTGTGTATGTGCAGAAGAACTAATGAAGATAAATAAATGAAAAAAAACCAGAAAATACTGGAAGGACCTGACTCAGTTTTGGGTATTTTCTTAAAACAGAGTCAGGTCAATCTTCTTGGCCTCAAACTCACTATGTAACCGAGGATGATATTGAACTTCTGATCTTCCTGCATCCACTGCCTGAGTACCAGATTTCCATGCATGCATCACCAAGCCCGGCTAGTAATTTTAAGACTTGCAGGTAAGATGCTATAACACAATGTGGACATGGCCAAGTCAGACATAAATTAGGGGAGTAGAACAGATGATTCAAAAGGGCATGAATGAGTACAACCAGGTAATCTTTCTCAAAGATGCAAAAGGAATTCAGTGGAGGAGAAATGCCTTTTCAACAAATGATGGAATGAAATTTGATCATCCACATAAAAATTAGGGGAGAGGACTTCCGGTTAAGATGGCGGCGTAGGTACCACGCCAAAGCAGCCTAGGGGGCAAAAAAGACCAAAAAAACTCAGCAAAATACACACTTTTACTGAAAAGTGAGGTGTATAGGAAATTGAAGCAGCAGCGGAGAAGTAGAAGAGTTATAGAGCATCCAGAGCCTGCACAGGCGGGAAAAGCGGCTCTGGCAGCTCGGCCAACCGCCGCGGCCATGGCGCACCACTCGGCTCGAGCCGCAGGAAAAGCCAGGTGCGGGCACTTCCCCTCACACCGCGCTCTCCGCAACTCGGAAAACATGAGGGGAGAGCGGCAGCGAGCAACAGAGGAGCAGACCGCGAGGTAGAAGAACGTGTGGAGCAGCGAGAGAACCAGAGCAGCTGCGGCTCCCTCCCCTCCCCCACCGCCTGAGCCCAGCTCCGGCGAACACAGCAGCAGCCCGGGACCCAGCCACGCCAACTTGGGCTGACAGCGGGACCCAAGCAGGAGCAGAATTCGGCAGCAACATCAGCGGCTCCAGCACCGGTAACAGCGGCCCCAGCAGCAGCAGACCCAGGAGTGGCAGCAGCGGGAGACTCGGCAGCAGCAGCTTCAGGGGGAGCAGCGGCAGTGGACACAGCAGCAGCAGCTTCAGCAGCAGTGGTGGCTCCAGCAGTGGCAGCTACAGCAGCAGCAGAGGCAGCAGCAGCAGTGGGTCCAGCAGCAACACCTTCAGCAGCAGTGGCTACAGCCCAGCAGGGGCAGCTTGAGCAGCAGCAGTTCCAGCAACAGGGGAGCTGATCTGCAGGGCCACACTTGCCAGGCTCAGTTGGCCCCACAGGAAAAGCAAGTGCCCAGCTCCAGAAAACAGAACAGCAGCCCGACGACCCAGGCAGCAACTTGACTGAGACCAAAATCATCCAAGGCAACTGGGATTGCACCAGGGAAGGGTCTCACTTGGTCGCAAGCTGACTTGGATCCCTCAACAGACCAGAAATCTTAACCTTTTTGTTGATAGAGGATCTGGTTATTATAATAACTACTCTTGCATACATACTCGGGGCTGTTTTTGATTGAATGTGTACAGTGTTTAGTTAAATTTTAGAATCTACCTGTATTTTATTGCACTTAGCCTGCTTGAATACTCCTATAGCAGGGAAACTCAACCCCTAAGAACATCTTTGTAGATACTCTGAGAGTCTTAAGAACCACACCTTACACCTTAAGGTCCTACCCTGAAAATATATTACATCAAATCAATTGATACAGCTAAGAATACACAGCTAGCTAGAAAATTCAAGCATTAACTTAATCCAAGATGCAAAAATATATACATTATAACACAAGAAACACTAAAAAGAAAGACGATATAAATTCACCTAAAAGTATTAATGCATCAGAAATGTCCTCCAGTGAGAAAGAGTTAGAGGAAATGCCTGAGAAAGAGTTCAAAAGAATGATTATAAATATGTTCAAAGAGGTCAAAGAACACATGAAAACAATCAAAGAGGAAATCAATTTAAAGAAATAAAGAAGGCAATACAAGACATAAATAAGGAAATAGAAATAATAAAGAAAAACCAGTCAGAATTACTAGCAATGAAGAACACAGTTAATGAAATAAAAAACTCTGTAGAAAATCTCACCAGTAGGATGGATGAGGGAGAGGATAGAATATCTAAGCTAGAAGACCAGGTGGCAGACCTAATACAGTCCAACAAAGAGAAAGACAAACTTATAGAAAAGTATGAGTGGGAATTTCAAGATATTCGGGACACTATGAAAAGATCCAATATAAGAATTCAGGGCATAGTAGAAGGAGAAGAACTCCAATCCAAAGGCATAGTAGGCATCTTCAACAAAATCATAGAAGAAAAATTCCCCCAAATTGGGAAAGAGGTGCCAATGCAGATACAGGAAGCCTTTAGAACCCCAGCCAGACAACACCCAGAAAGAACCTCTCCTCGCCATATTATAATCAAACAACAAACACACACACCAAAGAAAAAATATTGAAAGCAGTTAGAGAGAAAAATCAAGTTACCTACAAAAGCAAGCCCATCAGGATTACAGCAGATTATTCAACACAAACTTTTAAAGCCAGAAGGGCTTGGAGTGATATATTCCAAGTTCTGAAAGATAACAACTGTCAACCAAGGTTACTTTATCCTGCAAAGTAATCCATTCAAATAGATGGAGAAATAAAGACATTCCATGACAAAAGCAGGTTAAAGGAGTATTTGAAGACAAAACCAGCTCTACAGAAAATACTTGATAGAATCCTCCATGCTGAACAAAAGGAAAAGCACACATATAAGGAACCTAGAAAAAACAAGCAATACTCAAATACTAGTTAACAGAAGAGAGTACAGGTAGAACCAGAAACACACACACAAAAAAGGCAAACATAAATACAGACCTTTCAATAATATCTCTTAATATCAACAGCCTCAATGCCCCAACGAAAAGACATAGATTTGCAGACTGGGTTAAAAAGAAGGATCCTACAATTTGTTGTCTCCAAGAAACTCACCTTTCTACAAAGGATAGACATTATCTTAGGGTGAAAGGTTGGAAGACGGTGTTTCAAGCAAATGGGCCTAGAAATCAAGCAGGGGTTGCTATCCTAATATCAGACAGGGTAAACTTTAGTCCGACGTTAGTCAAGAAAGATAAGGAAGGTCACTTTATATTGATTAAGGGCACACTCCAACAGGAGGACATTACCATCCTAAACATATATGCACCTAACTTGGGGGCTCCCAAATTCATCAAACAAACACTATTAGAACTAAGGTCACAGATAACACCAAACACAGTGGTGGTGGGTGACTTTAACACCCCACTCTCATCAACTGACAGGTCATCCCGGGAAAAAATAAACAGAGAGGCATCTGGACTAAATGAGGTCATAGAAGGAATGGACTTAACAGATATATACAGGACATTTCATCCAAAGGCTGCAGAATATACATTCTTTTCAGCAGCACATGGAACATTCTCTAAAATAGACCATATATTAGGACACAAAGCAAATCTTAACAAATTCAGGAAAATTGAAATAATTCCTTGCATTCTATCTGACCAATGGAATTAAACTACAAATCAGTAGCAAGAAAGGCTATAGAGCATACACAAAATCATGGAAACTAAACAATACACTACTAAATGATGAATGGGTCAATGAAGAAATCAAAAAGGAAATGAAAAAATTTATAGAGTCAAATGATTATGAGAACGCTACATACCAAAATCTCTGGGACACAATGAAGGCAGTTCTAAGAGGTAAATTTATGGCCTTAAGTGCCTATATTAAGAAATTAGAAAGGTCGCAAGTAAACGACCTAATGCTTTGCCTTAAAGCCTTGGAAAAAGAAGAACAAGGCAAACAAAAATCAGTAGACGGGAAGAAATAATAAAGATTAGGGCAGAAAATAATGAAATAGAAACACAAAGAACAATCCAAAGAATTAATGAAACAAAGAGTTGGTTCTTTGAAAGGATAAAGAAGATTGATAAACCCTTAGCAAATCTGACCAAAAGAAAGAGAGAAGAGACACAAATTAATAAAATCAGAGATGAACAAGGTAACATCACAACAGATTCCAGAGAAATTCAAAAAATCATAGGGACATACTATAAAAGCATATACTCCACAAAGTATGAAAATCTGAAAGAAATGGATGATTTCCTTGATCTATATGACCTACCTAAATTAAATCAAAATGAGATTAATCACTTAAATAGACCGATAACAAACATGGAGATCCAAACAGTTATCAATAATCTCCCAACTAAAAAAAGCCCAGGCCCGGATGGATTCACTGCTGAATTGTACCAGACTTTTAAGGAAGAGCTAACACCATTGCTTCTTAAGCTTTTCCAGGAAATAGAAAAAGAAGGAATTCTACCAAACTCCTTCTATGAGGCCAGCATCACCCTGATACCAAAACCAGGCAAAGATAGAACAAAAAAAGAAAATTACAGACCAATCTCCCTCATGAACATAGATGCAAAAATTCTCAACAAAATATTGGCAAACAGAATACAAGAGTATATCAAAAAGATCATTCACCCTGACCAAGTAGGCTTTATCCCAGAGATGCAGGGATGGTTCAACATACGCAAAATTATAAATGTAATACATTACATAAACGGGTTGAAGGACAAAAATCACATGATCATCTCATTAGATGCAGAGAAAGCATTTGACAAAATCCAACATCCCTTCATGATAAAAGTCCTACAGAGACTGGGAATAGAAGGAACATATCTCAATATAATAAAGGCTATTTATGACAAGCCTACAGCCAACATATTACTAAATGGGGACAAACTGGAAGCTTTTCCACTAAAATCAGGAACAAGACAAGGGTGTCCACTGTCCCCACTTTTATTTAATATAGTTTTGGAAGTCTTAGCCATAGCAATAAGGCAAGAGACACACATAAAAGGGATACAAATTGGAAAGGAAGAGATCAAGTTATCATTATTTGCAGATGACATGATTCTATACATAAGGGACCCTAAAGACTCTACTAGCAAGCTGTTAGAGCTGATCAAAACCTACAGCAATGTAGCAGGATACAAAATAAATACACAGAAATCAGTAGCCTTCATATATGCTAACAACAAACACACAGAGGATGAAATCAGAGAATCACTCCCATTCACAATTGCATCAAAAAAAATAAAGTACCTTGGAATAAACCTAACCAAGGAAGTAAAGAATCTATACAATGAGAACTTTAAAACACTCAAGCGAGAAATTGCAGAAGACACTAGAAAGTGGAGAAACATCCCTTGTTCCTGGATTGGAAGAATCAATATTGTGAAAATGGCAATCATACCTAAAGCAATCTACACATTTAATGCAATCCCTATCAATATTCCTAAGGCTTTCTTCATGGAAATAGAAAAAACAATCCAAAAATTCATTTGGAATCACAAAAAACCTCGAATATCTAAAATAATACTGAGCAACAAAAAAGAGGCTGGTGGTATCACCATACCTGATTTTAACCTATACTACAGAGCCATAGTAACAAAAACAGCATGGTACTGGCACACAAACAGTCATGTAGATCAGTGGAACAGAATAGAGGACTCAGATGTAAGCCCAAGTAGCTATAGCCACCTGATATTCGATAAAAATGCCAAAAATACTCATTGGAGGAGAGACAGCCTGTTCAGCAAATGGTGTTTTGAAAACTGGATATATATCTGCAGAAGGATGAAAATAGATTCTTCTCTCTCGCCATGCACAAGAATTAAGTCCAAATGGATTAAAGACCTTAACATCAGACCGGAAACTCTGAAACTGCTAGAGGAAAAAGTAGGGGAAACCCTTCAACATATTGGTCTTGGCAAAGACTTTCTGAATACAACCCCAATTGCTCAGGCAATAAAACCACAGATTAACCACTGGGACCTAATGAAATTACAAAGATTTTGCACCGCAAAGGACACAGTGAAAAAAGCAAAGAGGCAACCTACAGAATGGGAAAAAATCTTTGCCAGCTATATATCTGATAGAGGATTAATATCTAGGATATACAAAGAACTCAAAAAGTTAAATAATAAGGAATCAAACAAGCCAATCAAAAATGGGCTATGGAGCTAAATAGAGGGTTCTCAAAGGAAGAAATACGAATGGCATATAAGCATGTAAAAAAATGTTCTACGTCACTAGTCATCAGGGAAATGCAGATTAAAACTACATTGCGATTCCATCTCACTCCTGTCAGATTGGCCACCATCATGAAAACAAATGATCATAAATGTTGGCGGGGATGTGGAAAAAAAAGGAACCCTTCTGCACTGCTGGTGGGAGTGCAATCTGGTCCAGCCATTGTGGAAAACAGTGTGGAGGTTCCTAAAACAGCTAGAGATTGATCTACCATATGACCCAGCTATAGCACTCCTAGGCATATATGAAAGGACTCATCTCATTTCCTCAGAAGTACATGCTCAACCATGTTTATTGCTGCTCAATTTATAATAGCTGGGAAATGGAACCAGCCTAGATGTCCCTCAACAGATGAGTGGATAATGAAGATGTGGCACATTTATACAATGGAGTTCTACTCAGCGGTAAAGAAAAATGAAGTTATGAAATTTGCAGAAAAACGGATGGACCTGGAAAGTATTATAGTAAGTGAGGTAACCCAGGCCCAGAAAGCCAAGCGCCACATGTTCTCTCTCATATGTGGATCCTAGCTACAGATGATTGGGCTTCTGCGTGAGAATGAAAATACTTAGTAGCAGAGGCCAGTAAGTTAAAAAGGAGACATAAAGGGTAGAGAAAGGAAGGGAGGAGGATACTTAATAGGTTGATATTGTACATATGTAATTACAATGAATGTAATGGGGAGGTAATATGATGGAGAATGGAATTTCAAATGGGAAAGTGTGGGGGTGGGGAGGGAGAGAATTACCATGGGATATATTTTATAATCATGGAAAATGTTAATAAAAATAAAAATAAAAAAAATAAAAAAAAGAAAGAAAGAAAAATAATAATAAAATAAAATAAATAAAAAAAAATTAGGGGAAAAATCCTTGACCTAAGTCTTACATTTTCCATAGAAATAGATCAGTATTTTTATTTTTTAAAACATTTTTTTAAATTATTTATTTATTTATTTGAGAGCGACAGACACAGAGAGAGACAGATAGAGGGAGAGAGAGAGAATGGGCGTGCCAGGGCTTCCAGCCTCTGCAAACGAACTCCAGACACGTGCGCCCCCTTGTGCATCTGGCTAACATGGGACCTGGGGAACCGAGCCTCGAACCGGAGTCCTTAGGCTTCACAGGCAAGCGCTTAACCACTAAGCCATCTCTCCAGCTCTAGATCAGTATTTTTAATGGATAAAGGGAGAAAACATAAAACTTTAGAACAAATTATTCACGAACTGGACTTAGATGCAAAGCCTGATTTAACTTACTTACTTACTTGCTTACTTGTAGTTTTGTTAAGACAAGGTTTCATGTAATCCTGTCCTCAAACTTTGTATGAAGAGGGGGCTGGCACTGAACTCCACATCCTTCCTCCTCAGTCTCTCAGATGGTGGGATTGGAGGTGTGGATCACTGTGTGTGTGGAGAGGGGCTGGCATTGAACCCTACTCCTTCTACCTCAGTCTCTCAGGTGCTGGGATTTCAGGTATGGATCACTCTGCCTAGCTGAAAAATTCTTAACGATTATGTCAGAAGCATAATTTATAAAACATGATAAATTAAATATCATAGAAATTCAACCTTTGAGTCTTCCAACGATACTGTTAAGACAATAAAATTCAAAGTTCATGGTGGGAGAAATTATTCCCAGAAAACATATCCAACAAAGGATGTGTTTACATGTTATCTAAGGAATTCTCTTTGCCTAAAAATGAAAAATAAAAAAGCCAGAATTAAAATATAGGCAAAGATATTTGCAGAGGGATAGACATGTAAATTAGTGGAACATAGCAGAAGACCCCAAAAAATAGACCCACAAAATATTCCTAAGTGATTTTGACAAGAGTATATAAGTAATTCAGAGGAGAAAAAACAGTTCTTTAGGAACTGGGCATGGTGACATATGACTTTAATCTCAGCACTCGGGAGGCTGAGGTAGGTGGATCACCATGTGTTTAAGGCTATATAGGGAGTTTAGGACAGCCTGGACTGAGTGAGATCCCCACCCAGAAACAATAATAATAATAACACCAAGGCCGTAGACTTTCTCCTTCATGTTTTGAAAACCTCTAGTCTGTCCTCTGACACTTTTGTATAAAAATCCATCATAAGCCAGACATGGTGGTGCATGCCTTTAACCCCAGAACTTAAGGGGCAGAGTTAGGAGGATTGCTGTGATTTCGAGGGCAGCCTGGGCTACAGTGAGACACTACCTCAAAAAAAAGAAAAGGCGGGGGAAAACCAGTTCTTCAACAAACAGTGCTGGAACAACTGAACATCCTTAAGCAAAATAGCTAATTTTATTCTAGTAAAGTTCATTTGAAATCACTTGTACCTTTAGATGTAAAACAGAAAACTACACTGGTTTTTGGTTTTTCAGAAAACAATGTTCAGGATCTGGAGATAGACAAAGAATGGAGTGCAAACCAAAATTACAGCCCACAAAATGACAAAAGGAAACAGCCATCAATGAGGCTTTATCAAACTCAAAAAACCTGTGGGCTTGATGGGAGGCAGAGAGCTCTCACGAGGAGGTGTTTCACAACAGACCATGGCAGGCGCACCTGGAAGGCTGTCCCGTGGGTCAGCCATCTTGCAAATGCGTCACAAGCAGGGCAGGTGCCCCGCACGCCTGGTAGGGCAGCCCTCCGCAGCTCGCAGCAGGCAGGCCACCTGGAGGTTCGTACACTGCTGCCGGCCAGGCGACACGGAGCAGCCGCTCTGGGCAGTGCTTGGACAAGTTCTCACACAGGTAAATGAGCTCACCCTTGACCTCACCCGGAAACCCCATACCAAGCCTAGGCCAGTGCAGGATGTCAGCAGACATCCCAGGATCATTTCTCAGTTCTTGATAACATAAGAGCTAGGAAAGTCTTTAGGAGACGTGAGCAGCTCAGGAAGGAACTCGACCCAAGCTGACCTGACAGCCAACAACAGCATAAGCAGAGGCTGAGAAGCTTCCGTTGTTGACCAGCCCCGAGCTCGGCAGATGCTGACCGGATTCAGGGCGCACTGCGCGCGCTGTATGACCTCTGTGGTCGTTCAGCTCAATAACTGAAAGGTATCTGGCAATGTTCGCGGCTATTTGGAAGTTAAATAACATACTTTTAAATAACCCACGGGCCAGAGCAGCAATCAATAGAGGAAGTTAAGCTTTCTGAGATGAAAGAGTGAAGTGAAAGGGGGAAGCTGGCAAATCAAAATCAGTGAGCTGCTGCTGAGGGGAAAACTCACGGCGTTACTTATCCATGTTTGAAGGCAAGAAAGATTCCAGGGTATCGACTTCAGCTTCTGTGACAGCTTTCCATCGCTAGGACAAAACACCTGTGATAAACAACTTCAAGGCGGAAAGGTTCACGCTGACTCACTGCCTCAGCGATTTCTGCCCATTGCTAAACTGGGCCTTCATGTCATAACCCACCATGACAAGAGAATGTGGCAGAGGAGGTTTGTCTAAATCATGAGGTAAGGAAGCAAAAAGAAGGAGAGGAAAGGCCTGGAGAGATGGCTTAGCAGTTAGGGCATTTGCCTGCAAAGCTAAAGGATCCCAGTTTGATTACCCAGTACTCACATACCAGATGCACAGATGCACATGCATCTGGAGTTCATTTGCAGTGGCTGGAGGCTCTGGCACACCCATTCTCTCCCTCTGTCTCTCCCTCTCCCTCCCTCCCTCTCTCTCTCTCCCCATCTTTCTCTCTCTCTCCCCATCTTTCTCTCTCTCAAATAAATAAATATATTTTTTAAATGAGAGGAAAGAGATAAGAATTCCATTATTTTATTGAAGGAATTGCCCCATGATTTAACTTCCTTCCACTAGGCCCTCCTCTTAAAGTTTCCACCACCTTCCAGTAGTGTCACAGGTTGACCACGCCTCCACTGCACAAGCCTCTGAGGGACATGAGAGACCCCAACTGCAGCAGTTTCCATAGAAACAGATTATGTGAAAGCAAACCCATTAAATCCAGACCTAGTAGAAGAATGGAAAATAAAGGGGGAAAAAAACAAATGTATAAAGTAGAAACCAGAACACCCAGTCAGGAATCAACAGACCCAAAAGTTAGTTCTTTAAGAAAGTTCATAGACTTCATGAACTGCTAGGCTGATGGTATAGAAATAAAAGAGATAAAGACTGAAAATTATGGGGCTGGAGACATGGCTCGGCAGTTGGAAAGGCTTGCTTGCAAAAGCTGCTGGACAGGGTTCAGTGCCCCAATACCAAAGTGGAGCCGGAAGGATGGCATGGCACACGTGTCTGGAGTTTGTTTGCGGTGGCAGGAGGCCCTGGAGCACCTATTCATTCTCTCTCTCTCTTATACACACACTCAAATAAACAGACACAAAAATTTTAAATGACTGAAAATGACTTCGTGTCAGATGGAGAAACATCTCTCTCTCTCTCTCTCTCTCTCTCACACACACACACACACACACACCCCTCTCTAATCCCAAATGGCTTCATTTGAGAACTTTACTAATGCATTAAGGAAAAAATAATATACACAACCCTTCCAGAATCCAGAAAAAGAAAAGATATGTCTCATTCTTTCTTTAAGTTCAACATCACCCTAAAAGTCAAATCTATGATGATATTATAAAAAGAGAAAAGAAAAACCACTACCAATCCTCCTGATGAGCAGAAGCAAAAAAAAAAAAAAAAAAAAAAATCATAATAAAAGTTTAACAGCTCAAATCCAATAATAGAAAAAAGTGGAGAAGATAACATGAACAAGTTGGGTTTATTCCAAGAATTCAAGATAAATTTAACATTTAAAAATCAATTAGTGTAATTCACCCACATTTAGGAGATAGAAAAAGAAAACTGTATGATTGTCTTAGTTGATGCCGCCTCTCTTTTTTTTTTTTTTTACAAAATCTAAGGTGAATTCATTATAAACATCATTAGCAAATGAGGTTTCTCACTCTTATGAAAAGCATTTATGAAAATCTACAGCTAACATTCTTAATTACGAAATGTTATTAAGGTCAAGATGAAGAGAATGCTGTTCTCACCCCTTCTACACATGCATGTACATGAGGACCCACATGAGACACTAAAGCAAGGAAAGAAATAAAGGCAATAAGGAAGCTGGGAAGGTGGCTCAGTGGGTCAGGCACATGCCATGCAAGCAGAGTGCCTGAGTTCAGATCCCAAAATGCATGTCAAGCTGGATGGATGTATGAAATAGTAATGCCAGCACTTCTAGAGAGAGAAGGCAGGTGGAGACAGGGAGGTTTCCCTGAAGCCCATGGGCCAGCCAGCCTAGTGAGGGTAGTAGAAATCAACAGATAAGGTGAACAGAGAGGACCACCACCCAAGGTTATCCCCTGACCTCCACACACCATGACACACACACAGCAAGCAGTGCATGCACACATCTGCGAGCTCACACACACACACACACACACACACACACACACACACGGCAACCAGACTGTAAAGGAAGGAATAGTGCACATCAACAACTATGTAGAAAATCTAGTAGTCTTTATAAAAATTAAACTACTGGAATGAATAAATGAGTGTGCAAAGGCTGCATTTAAACTTAAAATACACTTATCATGGCAAAAATTAAATACTTAAGAATGGACTTGCCAAAGGATGTGATGAGCTTGAACTCTGACAGCTACAAAGTCTGGAGAAGAGAAACTGAGCTGGAGCTAAGGAAATGCCATCTTCTCCGTCGGAAGATTCCAGAGTGTTGATGTGTCCATCCACCAATGGATCGGGAGAGTCAATGCAGTCACAAGCAAACTCCTCAGTCTTAGAATTTGGTAACTTAATCCTAAAAATAGAATGGAAACACAGAACCTAGAATGGCCCAAAGAAGAAAAAAATTGGATGACTAATACCACCTTATTTAAGGATTCATTTCAATTTTCTGTCACTTAGAGAGTGTGTTGTTGGGAAGACAAGACTCAGGGACCAGTGGGAGAGGAGCTGGTCTAGAAGCAGAGTCACAGGGACAGCTGACTCTGACAAAAAGCATGAAGGTGATTCCGTGAGAAAAAGGGGATCTCCAACAATTCTGTCAAAGCAACTTGATGTCCATATGCACAAGTGGTCATCTCTGTGTGTACCTCGCATCCCGTAAAAGAATTAACTAAAAATTTATAGTGGACCTAAATTCAAAATCTAAAACTTGCAGAACTTGTAAAAATTTATAGAAATCCTATAAAAAAAGAAAGCAGAGGAGAATATATTCATGACAGGGCCAGGCAAAAACTTTAGACTCAACACCAAAAGTACATCCATAAAGAAAGAAATGGACAAATTTTACTTCACAAAAATTAAAAATGGTTCTTCAACAAACATTAAGATGAGAAGCTAGGTTTGAGCAAAATATTCCAAACCTTTTATTTAATTAGGGGCATATACTCACAATAGATAACATTTTTGTAAAGTTAATAACAAGAAAATCTCAATTTGATTTAAATAAATGCATATTTGAACAGAAACTTTACCATAAAAGGCAATAAGGGCTGGAGAGATGGCTTGGTGGGCAAAGCACTTGCACAATCATGAATACCTGTGTTCAAATCCCCAGAACCCACAAAAAGTCTATTGTGCTGTGAGCTGCAGAGCACTTCCAGGGAGAAAGGTCAGAGACTGCACAAACTCCCAGAAACTCAGGGGAACAATGAGAGACCCTGCCTCAAACCAGGTGGAAGGGGAGAGCTGACACACAAAGGTGTCTTCTATCCTCCACACGTGCCATGACACGTGTGTGCCCACACTCACACGCATGGACACACGCACCCATCAGAAGCAAAGGCAATAAGCACGAATCGTGATAGAGGACAGATACTCAATGTCATCAGACTGATGGGGAAGGCAGGCCACCACGATGTGAGGACACGTGGGAAAAAGAGCCTCACACACGCTGCTAGGGCCTGGACTGACCTGGAACACAGCACAGTAATTTCTAAGACATGTCAACCTCCACCTTCCACTGCCGCCATCCATTGCTGTCTAAAGACAAGGCGGCCTGCACCAATACAAAGTGTTTGAGCTCAAAGGTTCACAGCAGTTTTATTTGTAAACGACTCAAACATTCATTAAGGAGGAAATTGAAACCAAGTTGTTGCACTTCATTCAACGCAGCATCACCCTGCGTTGATGAATAAACACACTAGTGACAAACACAACAGCAGCTAAATGTCAAAATGATTGTGTTCTGTGAAAGAAGCCGGACAAGAACACACGCTGTGCGATTGAAGCCAGATGCATAACGTGGAGCTTCTCTTTCTCCCTTGGCTCTGCTAACAAATAAGTAACACATTTTTTAAAAACTCTAGAAAGTGAGATCTGCCCCATAGTGACAGTAAGCAGAGGGGCAGAGGGGCAGCGGGCGGGGCGGGGTGATGGGATCGCCAAGGGGAACGAGGAGCATGGCCTGTCTTAATTGCGCTGTCAGTTTCACAGGTGTGTACGAATGTCAAATGCTTCAAGTTGCTCAATTTTTTTTTTGTTTTGTTTTGTTTTGTTTTGTTTTTTGAGGTAGGTTCTCACTCTAGCTCAGGCTGACCTGGAATTCACTATGTAGTCTCAGGGTGGCCTTGAACTCATGGAGAATCTCCTACCTCTGCCTCCCAAGTGCTGGGATTAAAGACGTGCACCACCATGCCTGGCTCAAGTCCCTCATTTTAAAAAGGGTGGCTTATTGCATATCAGCCACACCCCAATACAGCTGTGAAAATACACTCCCAAAATGTAAAGGAGGAGAAATAACTGCAAACATCAGCTACCCTCGTGAGATAGTTCTGTGAGTCCTGTACCCCTGCCCTGCACTGGCTTGGGGCCCCTGAGCTGCTGTGTTACCTCACGTGTGGCAGCTTGGGTGGGTGGACGCCCCCAGCCTCCTCCAGCCCCTCGTTGTTTCTCAGGTGTGACGACAGCACGACAGGGAACCGGAGCTCCCTCGGATCACAAGGAAGGCCAAGAACGTTCCTCTCCACTGTAGTTCAGGAGCCTCGGGGACCCAGCAGCAGGTCGGTGACAAATGTTCTCTTATTGCTCACTCATGTCCAATAATTTAATACAGTTTTGACATTTCTCCAGCTGAGTGGCCGCCAGGGCTCCAGCCGCACACAATCGGGGTGGAAAGCCAGAGCCGAGGGCACGGGAAGCTGGCTCTCTGTCGTTTTGCTGCCGGCTCTGCCAGGGTCCAGCTGGCACAAGAATGGACAGGCAGAGAAATTGAGGATGCTGAGAAAGCCATGCCCTTCTTGGGGGAGGGGGATCCTGAGGTCTCTGGGGTTTTTGGCCACTATGTCCAGTGGAACGAGGCACAGCTCCGGCGGTGGCAGGAAGCCCTCTCCCTTGCAGGGTGGAGGGGTGCCGGGAAGAAGATGAGCGACACGGCTACCTCGGAGCCTGCGGTGACGTGTTGCCCGTGGCTGGCCTCAGCCTCTCCCGGCACGATGGAGATTGCCCAGAGTGGCTTTCTTTTTCTTTGTTCTTTATTTTTCTGTTAAATAGAGATAGGTTCTCATGTAGCACAAGCTGATCTCGATTTTCCTCTGTAGCCAGTTGAGCTTGAACTCCTGGTCCTCCTGCCTCCACCTCCCGAGCCCCAGCATTTCGTTGATGCAAGCTCGGGGTCTGCAGTGCACACAGCCCTGCGGCCCCTCAGGGCGCACACTGCCTGCTGCCGCTGCTGCCGCTGCTCCGACTTTGTGTTTGGATTTCCAGCCACGTGTTGTGACATGTCAGCAAGACTTGAATTCCAGGGCGCAGCCTCTCCCTCCCAGCTCTCCTTTTCTCCTGCCCTCTGTGGCTGCTTTCACACAGGCCTGGAGCACCACACAAGGCCTAGCATCCCACCATGCCTGCCCCAGGCCCTGGATAACAACTAGAGGCATCCTTGTTGGGCATACACCATCTGACCCCCATGGCCTCTGACCTCCCCCTCTCTCACTCCTTCTTCCTAGAGGACCTGGGTGGTGTCAGCACAGGCAGGTCTCTAAACCAGTCAGGAGCTCAGTTTCCCCACATGTAGAGTGAAGTCCATAAGGGAACCACCCAGGCTCTAGCACCTACCATCACTTGCTATGCTGTCCCTGGGCTCCTCACACACAAGGCAGGACACTCCTTCGTCTCTGCGTAACCAACCCAGGGCCTGCAGCCGGGGGCGGGGGTGGGGGGGGGTGTGCACAGACCTCAGTCGATGGCCTGAGTCTTAGTCCTGCTCGCCGGTGAATCCAAGATGGTTGTTCTTAGAGACCTCCACTGGACTGAAGTAGGATTCTTTTTGTTTGTTTGTTTGCTTGTTTGTTTCCTAGGCAGGGTCCTTATTTTCAGAATCATCCACTGGGGTGAAGCCAGGATTCTTGACTGTGCCACGGAAAAGACTTTCAGGGCGAGTCTGCATGAAGTAGAGCTGGAGTTTATTAGGAAGAGATTTTGAATGTGTGTTAAACAGGTGTAAACACGGGGTTATTGAACAGAGAGGCTCTCAGGGAAAATGTGGTGCATCCCCAAGAGTGGGTGTGGGCTTCCTAGGAGAGTCTTGCGTAAGTGGCTAAGCAGGAGCCAAGTGTGCCATTTTGGTGGCTCTTGGCATTACATTGCTCATAGAGTTTTTAAGGAGAGCCCACACAAACACTTTTTAGTAAGTGGGATCTTAAGGTAGTTCCTGAGGTGTCTTGGATTACACTGCAATCTGATAAAGTAAAGATGGCCACAAAGATTGCACAAAGGGGTTGAGACTTGTCTCTTACTCTACGTGGGACTTCTTGTGAGATTCCTCAATAGCTTCAGGTGCATGTGGTTGACATACTTGGACACATGCACTTAGGTCCTAAGCATGGTTCACTGCTATCTTAACATTCTTATTTAAAATACATCTGCATAAAACATTGTCTCCATGCAGGCGACCTTCACCACAAATCCTGTTAAACATGCTACACTTGTTGCCTCTCAGCTGGCGAGAGACTTCAGAGTGAAGGGCTTCTTAACCTTCCCATGTCCCTAATTTTCCCTCTTCTATCTGCTTCCTGAGGAGTCCCATCTCAGGCATGTCGCCAGACTGTGTTACCAGGAGACAGAAGTGTCACCAGGAGACAGGAAGCTAAAGATAAGGCGGATCTCCTGAGCATCACTGTGGGACTGGAAGCCCCGCCCCTCTGCTCGGGCGAGTCTCGGGGCTGAGATAGGCAGGTGCACCTCTGCAGACAGCTGTGTGTCTGCGCAGACAGGGAGGAGGGACCAAGAGAAGGTCCTGCTAACCCGGGGATGGATGACATGTGGGGACATCCAGACACCAAGCAGAGGCTGTCCTAGTGTGAAGAGCACGCACTTGGGGTGCAGGTAAGCGCTGCCTGGGAGAGGCTCATCCTGCATCTCAAGTGGCAGAGAAATCCGAGTCTTGGAGAGGAGCCCAGGGAGGCAGAGCCTGTGGAGGCCGCACTGAGGACCTGGCCGCCTGGCCCACCGACCTCAGCCTCAGGCTGCGTCCCTCCCTGGCCCTGCAACCAGCATTGTGCATAGAGGGACTGTTCCCAGACCCGGATTACCCTCCTTGCTCTGGGGCTCGAGGGTGACGCTTTCAGCGGCCTGGCTCTGACTTCGTCCCAACAGGAACCTCTGCTGGGTCAGGGGCTCCGAGGCTTCGCTCTGCTCCTGCGGGTCCCTCTTCCCCTAAGCCCCCAGGGCGCCGCTGCCCGCCTCACTCAGAGCAGCAGAGGCAGCGAGCAGTGACGCAGCAAGCACTTGGTCAGTGCCAGCCGAGGGCCGGCCTGATGCGCACTGTGTCCTGTGCATTATCTTGCTGAGCCGCTGAACAGTGTCTGTCAAGATTGCTGTGATGATTTGCTGAAAATGCATTGAGAAAACAGTCAAGTCACCACATAAATAATTTGCTAAACCTCAATTCCCCCAGTGATATTTGCCATACCCAGTTATGGGCAGAAGCATTGGCCTGTTCCAGGACTGGCATTCAGGGACCTGGTTGGTGAGAGAGGCAGAAGTGGACGTGAGAGCAGCTCTGGATGGCCAGAGCCTGGCTCCACAGAACTACAGGGCCAGGTACAGGGTCTGTAGAACAAGATGAACAAACCCTTGGTATATACAATCAATCACAGGTCCAGTACTGGATTGAATAACTGCGGTGATTTGAATAAAATGTCCCTGATAAACTCACGCATTCTTTTTTTAAAATTTATTTATTCATTTATTTGAGAGTGACAGATAGACAGAGAAAGAGGCAGATAGAGAGAGAGAGAGAATGGACACGCCAGGGCCTCCAGCCACTGCAAACGAACTCCAGATGTGTGCGCCCCCTTGTGCATCTGGCTAACATGGGTCCTGGGGAACCGAGCCTCGAACCGGGGTCCTTAGGCTTCACAGGCAAGTGCTTAACTGCTAAGCCATTTCTCCAGCCCAAACTCATGTATTCTTAGTGCTTGGTTCCAAGCTGGTACATTTTGAGAAGTAGAGCCCTGCTGAAGAAGGTGTGTTACTGGAGTGTGGACCTTGAGGTTTATTAGCTGCCCATTTCCCAGTGCTACTTTAGCTCACTGTCTTGCTGTTATACACCACATGCTGTGTCAAAGGGATGTCTAGCCTCTGCTCATGCCATGACTCCCCTGCTGCTAAAGCTTGCACTTGCCTGGTGCTGGGGACCCAGGACTCAAAAGTGTGTCATTATCTCCATGTCTACTTAGAGCCCTGTCCCACCAGGACATAAAGATAGGCTGCTACGGGTGTAAGGACCATGCCCTTGGCATGAACACCTGGAAGCCCCTTGTGTGACTCTCAAGCACAGGTCAGTGGAGCAGGACCTGACCCATGATTATGTCTGACTGGTTGTTCTTAGGGCCACCTGGAACCCTCTGGGGGGGCACATTAGAAGGGAATGTATAAATAACCACAGCTCCCCATAAAACTGGAAGGATCCAGAGCCAGCTCTGAGCTGGCCAGGTTTGTCTACCTGCTGCCTCAAGAGATCCATCACCTCCCTCCCAGGCTGGCCCATCCCCTAGGATAGTAGCAGTCTGGACTCTTCTCTGCTCACTTTAGTGAGGGAAGTGGATCCCAGCTAGCCAAGTTGCCCATCACATTCCTGTGCCCTGGTGCTTAGCTCTGCCCTTGAGATTCAGTCTACCCAAGGGTCAAGCTATACCTGGACAGGCTTGGCCTCTGGGGTGGAGTCTTGGTCACTTTTTTACAAGGTCAGCATCTTGTAGGAGAAGTGCCAAGGCAGAGGAGTTGGATGGCCACATGGGCCAGTGTAGGATCCATATCAGCAGCCAGAGCTACCCAGCCATGGGACAGGCAGCTATGTACACTGATAACCTCCCATCCCTTGAAAGAGTCCTGGTAATTATGCATATGCTATATTTTTTTTCTCTTCATACTGGGCCTTGAACCCAGGTCCTCAGGCATGCTAAGAAAGTACTCTACCAATAAGCTATATTCTAGCCTCTGACTGCCACTGTTTCTATTCTTAAGACAGGGTCCAGAGCCAGCCAACTAAATCTTGTCTGAATGTGTTTCTGCCTGCCTGCAGAAATGTAGCAAGAGTTGGCAGTAGTGATGTCATGTTTTGAGGCTTAAAAACAACTGAGGTCATTAAGGTCCCTGGAAACAGCTTGGGTGTTGTAATCTTTTCTTTTTTGTGCATGTGTATGTGGTATATGCACGTGTGTTCATATGTACGTATACGCACATACACTTGAATGTGGAGACCACAGTCTGACATCAGGTATCATCCTCAGTTGCTTCCCGAGTGGTCTAGCCAGCCAGCTAGCCCTGAGAAGCCATCTGTCCCCATCTCCCTCCCTATGCTGGCATTATAAGCATGCTGTACCATGCTTGGCAGTTTTACATGGGTCCTGTTGATTGAATTCAGGTCCTTATGCTCAAAAGACAAGCAGTTTACATACTGAGCTATCTCACCAGTCCATAATCCCTTAATTCCAAGGTTCTTTAGTTCTGCAATTCCCTGAGCTCCCCTGTGGGCCTATCTGTCCTTCTGGAATGCATAAGTAAGAAGCTCAGAGTCTGCAATTCAAAAATTCCATCACGGCATATTTAAGTCCATGAAAGGAGCTCAGATACCAAGCTTCCAGCACCCCAAGAGGAATGGCAGCATCCAAAAGTCCTCGCTGTGAGAGAAGGATTGTTCCAGAACTCCATCTCAGCATCTGCAGGAAGAGCAGGCTGGACTGCACGTCTGTCTCGGGCTTTTCTTGGCATTAAAAGGCAGGGCCACAGATGCCGTGCCCTTGCCCCTCTCCTCTCCTAGCTCACTCCTCAAGGATCCAGGCACGTGAAGGAATGCCTAGTCATCCCAGAATCCCCAACTGTGCTCCACGCCATCCTGGTGAACTTGCAAGGTGTGTTTAACCCTTCTCAGGAAGGCCTCAGCTGACTTTGGGACTCCCATAGTTCTTTCCCACTTCCCGGCCTGGAGAAACAATCTTTCCCCTCTCTATATGTATGCCCAGGGCAGCCACAGGGATACATCCCTGCTGTTGCCTGCCGGGAGGCAGGGAGTGAGGGGTGACTCAGCAGTATTGTCTGCTGGGCTAACTGAGGTTAATCCATCCCCAGAGACACCGGTATCCCCTCCCCACAGTGGTTAAATGGACCATCAATCCCCAGAGACAAAGCCCATGAGGCCAAGGCCTCGGCAGATGGACGCTCAGCAGAGCATAACTTTTCCGTGGGATATTAATTACAGCAAGGAAGGCAGGAGCAGCCTTGGATGCCCACAGACATTTTCTCAGGCATCTCGCTCAGACACACAACAGCAGGAGGGGGAGACAACAGATCAGTCATTTCTCCTCCATCTAGTCTTCTAATGGATGTGCCTGCCTGGCTTTGGCCCCCTCCCAGACCCCCTCCGTATCCCCAGGGCTCTGAGCAGGGACATTCTGCAGGACAGGGTTGGTTTTGTTAGAAAGAAATTTGGTTCCCAGTAGGGGGCCATGGGGCCCGGCAGAGAGCGGCTGGAATTCTGAGAACAGGATCTACATGCTGGGGCCTCTAGGACATCTGCAGCTCCCCCCCCCCCCACACACACACACACTACAGCCCAGTATCACCAGTGCCTGAGCTGAGGTCCTGGGGCACCATCACTGTGGAGGGAACCTGTGAACCTTGCCATGGACTTGGGCACAAGCAACACCTCTCCGAATCAGGAGCCTCGGGGAAATGCCCAGCCAGGCATGACCTTGCCTTTTCCTGACCTGAGCCCTGCAAGCGGCAGGGAGCGCTGACCTCACAGGACAGGGACAGAGGCTCCTGAGCTCCCGAAGCAGGTCCATCTCTTTCAGTCTGGGCCTTGGGGTCACTACGCAGTTACATAGGCCCCAAACCCAGGACCCAAGGCACAGTGGCTCCCACCTCTGCCTCTGTCCTGGGGTCCCACCTCTGGGCCCTTGGCTATCTGGTTCACTGCTGTTCCCTCCATCAGAGTGCTACTGGAGAGGAAGCCATGTGAGCCTCAAGGTCGCGTGTCAGGCAGCCTGGTGAGGGCTTTGTCCACTCTTGAGACCCTGGCTCATGGCTGGAGGCCTCTAGTTGAAGGGGACCTGTGCAGCCACAACCATTAGGGGGCAGATCAGAGCTATGTGGCCTCAATACTCACCCTCCTGTTTTCCTCATCCAAGTCCTGGCTATGGTGATCACACACACAAGGTGAAAGGGTCTGAATGTGGCCCAGGGTCTGTCACAGACCCCAGAAGCTGTGGGGCCCAAGGGGACTTGAAGAAACTGAGGCATGGAGGGGTCTGTAGAAGGGGGTGCCCAGGGAAGAACGGAGTGGGGAGAGGTGGTGCTGTAAGTCCCGCTCTCCGCAGGTCCTGTGGTGCGACAGGCCTTCCCACGCCATCCTGTTGACCCCTCAAGACAGGACAGGCAGCCGACGGTCCGGCAAAAGCTCCTCACCCTCGGCTGCTCGCTGCACTGAACCTCATCACTCACCCCCACCGGAGAGCAACTCAGGCTCTGTTCTCCAGGAGCGCAAAGTGCAGTCCCGGGTTACAGACACTCTCCGTGACAGCGCTGAGCCACCAGCCTGCTCCTTGGGTTGCTGGTGACCCTGTTTTCAGGCAAGCACTTGAACCACTGAGCCATCTCCCCAGCCGTGACCCTGTTTTCCTTGGAGTGTCTGGGGCCTTCCCTGCACCTATGGGGATGGGGGTGGGGGAGAGGCAGACACCACACAGTGATTTGAAAAGGGGTGTTTAACATAGAGAATGGTTAAACTGTGGAAGGCTGGCTTGCAGGCTGAGCACACGATTGTGAGAAGGCAGCCCAGGAAGGACTGTCCCCAAAGTGGAGGCCCACAGGTGCCTCCCCTGGATGGCAGCAAGACCGGCTGTGTCTGCCTGGAGCTGGTGTGCAGATATCACAGGCAAACCAAGAATGGTGTAACCACTGAGGAAGGAGGCAGCAGGTAGGTCACAGTCACCTGGGATGAGCTGTGATGTCACCAAGAGCTCGGTGGTCTGGCTGCACAGCTGAGGCAGGGTTCCACTGCATGTCACCCCATGGGACCAAAGATGCAGCAAGCGAGAGAATGCAAAACGCTTCCCTTCTCTGCAGTGTCCCGCCAGCGCCCTCTACTGGCAGAGCTGGGCATCGTGCCAGTGCAAAAAGAGTTCAGAGCTTGTCCATCAACCCAGGGCTACAGGGGTGGGACTGGGAACAAGAACTCATGGGCACACGCTGTGGCCAATTTGCATGTGGCCTGTGGCGTGTCTTAATATGGCTCATGAGCAGGAATGGGCTTTTGAAGTGTGTGTGTGTGTGTGTGTGTGTGTGTGTGTGTGTGTGTGTGTGTGCAAACGAGTGCAGTGGGACTTGTGCGGAGTCAAGGGACAATTTCAGGTGTTCATGGTCCTTGCCTTTCACCTCACTTGAGGCAGAGTCTCTCATCATTCACAGCTCCGTAGCTGCCTCACAGATTTCTGTCAGATTCTCCTGTCTCCGCCTCCCTTCCTGTTGTAGTTGTATGGGGTTACAGATGCCCACCACAGTGCAACTCACAGTATGTGAATTTGGGGGACCTGAACTCAGGTACTCAGGCTTACACAGCAAGGATTTTATCCACTAAGACATCTCTTTGGTTGGGATTTTTGCATTTTTTTTAAAAAAATGTTAGTTTTATTTATTTGCAAGCAGAGAGAGAGAGAAGAGAGAGACAGAATGGGTGCATGAGGGCCTCTAACCACCTCAAATGAACTCCAAATGCATGCCCCACTTTGTACATCAGCCTTTATGTGGATACTGGGAAATCAAACCCGGGTCATTAGGCTTTTCAGGCAAGCGCCTTAACCGCTGAGTCATCTCTCCAGCCAGGATTTTTATATTTTTAAATGACTAAGAAAGTAAGAAAACAGCCTTCTGAGATGTGTGAATGATGATATGAAATTCAAGCTTCCGTATTTATGACAGAATTCTAGATTGTCTTCTTTCATAGGATTTGCCCCATGGAGAGGGTCACTGGGGAAGAGAGAAATTAGGGCACCAGGCACTGTAACATGCCCCATGCAGCCAGTATAAAACCAGCTCCCTCACCAGGTCTTAGCTGACCATAGTGTTGGGGATAAGAGGCCCCTCATTCTTAGAGATACCAAGTCCCTGATGCCTGCCTCTTCATACCAGCCCCCACCTCCATCCCAGGGCTGGTCTCTTCAGTTCATACCACAGCCTGGACCCATTTCACAGATGTGGAAGCTAAGACCCAGATAGAGGCACCAGGAAGCAGCAGAGAGTAGAAATAATAGAACCTTTTAGACAACAGGACTAAAATCAAATTCCAGGCTCAGTTCCTGTACTGGCTCTAGCTACCCAGGGTGTCCCAGGTCTCCTTCCACATCTATTCAGAGTAGCTGCCCTTTGCCTCAAGCCCAGGGCCTACACCCAGATGTCTGCCTCCACTCCTCTGTCTATAGAATGGGTGTGAAACCAGAGCACGGTGAAGTTTACATGAGAAAAGAGTATGACAAGCCTGTAATCCCAAAATTTGGGAAGTGGAGGCAAAAAGATCAGCAGTTCAAGGTCATCCTCAGCTATATAGTGAGTTCAAGGCCAGCATGGGCTACAAGATAACCTGTCTGAAGAAAGAAAGAAAGAAAGAAAGAAAGAAAGAAAGAAAGAAAGAAAGAAAGAAAGAAAGAAAGAAAGAAAGAAAGACAAGGGAGGGAGGAAAAGAAAGGAAAGAAGGGAGGGAGGGAAGGAGTTAGGGAGGAAGGAAAGAAGGAAGGAAGAGAGGCAGGGAAGGAGAAAGGAAGAGAAGGAGGGAAGAAGGAAGGAAGGAAGGGAGGGAAGAAGAGAGGGAGGGAGGAAGAGAGGGAAGAAGGGAGAGAGGAAGGGAAGGAGGAATGAAGGGGAAATAAAGAAAAAGAGAGAGAAAGAAAAAGGAAACAAAGGAAGGGAGGGAGGGAAAATAAAGAAAAAGAGAGAGAAAGAAAAAGGAAAGGAAGGAAGGATCCCAGCATGTGGGAGGTGCCCAAGCAGTGGGTGGGTGAGGAAGCCCCTGTGCCGCGCTGCCTTCTCCTGCATGTAGCTGCGTTCCTGTCTGAGCAGATGGAGAGGGGCCTCGTTTACCTCTGTACTACCTTTGGTGCAGAAGATAACCATGTGCTGAAAAGAAGAGAAATGCAAACCAGTGCTTTTACACAGACCCAGCCATCTTCTCCTTCATAAATCTATTAATGAGCTGTCACTGTGAAGACAAACCCTTCTTGCTGCCTGCTAACCCGCCCACCACAGGGCAGAAAAGGCCCACGTTGTGGTCTTAGACCTCAGCACAGAAAAATGTATTCATCAGCTTGATTCCGTACATCTTCATGGACTTAAATAAATTTATATTGGTTGTCTAGTGATGTGGCATTGGCCAACAGACACAGGCTGCCCGGGAGAGCCTCGTTTTCCCTCTCTGTTACCCAAACCTGGAGCAGGTTTGCATGGTGAGTTTCCTAAGGAGCCGCGGCACAAGTGAGGAGGGTCGACAGGGGACGGTGACAGGAATTTGGGCCTGAGTGAGGACTCAGAGGTCCCACTGTCCTCGTCAGAGCTGGTGAGGAAGGAGTTTTGCTCCAGGCAGGGAAGAGCAGCACCAGTGTGTCAGTGGGGATGAGTGGGCCCCTAGAGGTAGGGCTCCCTAGAAGCAGAGCCTGAAAGGGGCTTCCTGGGGCTTAGTCACTGAAGTGCTCGCGCCGAAGGGAAGCGCAGGAGGCAGGGCCGGCTGGGGTCCACCACAGCCTGAGCCCACGGGGAGCTCTGGAACTGGCGTGGCACCTTGTGGCTGGCACACGTGGGCAGTGAGCTGGGCTTTCTGTAGCCCCGTGTCAGCCAGGGATTAGCGACAGGTGGTCCAGGGAGAGCAGATGTCTGCAATCTGCAGACATTTCCAGCTGGTCTGAAGTCACCTCCCCTCAGCTGGGAATCCAGCCATGAGCCACTAGGAGCTGGATGACACAGGAAGGGTTCTGGGTGGTCCCGACAGATTCTACCTCAGCTCCTAACCTGGCCCCCGCCCACCAACAAATCACAGTTCTGCCCACCCAGTGTCATTTTCCTCGGGACCCTCTGCTCAGCCTCCTCTTCTCGTTGTTCATGAAAGAAACATGCACTGTCGCAGGCTCGGGGATGGGAGATCTGGCCGAGCCGAGCCAAGTCTTTACTCCCTCTCACAGACACGGTGATTGGTCCCGGGGTGGCGGGGGGCGAGGGGGGGCTGGAAAAGGAGCGGGCAGCTGAGCAGATGCACATTCATTGATGACAGTAGTTTAGTGTCCCAAGAGAGGCCTGGAAAAATGAGCATTTTGAGTGGTTACTAATTTGGGGTTGATGCAAATGAAACAGCTTGTAACTGACATGTTTACAGATGCATGTTTCTCTCTGGGAGAATAGCTGGAGGCTCTAAGTCACAGGCAGCACATGTCTAGCAGAGGCGGCCAAGTTGTTTTGACCGCTTTTGTGCATACATGTATATGTGCGTGTGTGTGTGCGTATGTATGTCTGTGTGAGTGCATGTGTATATGAATGTGTGAGTGTATGTGTATATGTGTGTGTGAATGCATGTGTATATGTGTGAGTACACGTGTATGTGTGTGTGGAGACAGGAGTTCACAGGCTCATCCTCAGCTCCTGTCAACCATGTTTTGAGACTTAGTCTCCACTGAACCTAGAGCTCACGGATTTGTCTAAACTAGCCAGCCAGCAAGACCTTGGCATCCTCCTGCCTCCACCTCCCCAGCGCTGGGGTTGCAGCCAGGCGCCACGATGTCCTTGGATTCTGGGTATCAAACGGAGGTCCTCGTACCTGTGCAGCAAGCCCTGCGCCGCGGTGCCTCTCCTCAGCCCCTATCATGGCCATTTTTGTTGCACTTTTCATAGGGAGAGCTTTATATTTGGAGTGCTGAATCTATAGATATTAGGGTTTTGGTATAATACTGACCAGTACATTTCACTTGCTATCTTTCATTGTTGCAAGCACACAGCATTACAACTGGTTTATATAGGGAAACCCAGCACTCCTCAGTGATAAATGACCATTCGAGAATTACTCTGAGCTCCCATATCCACTTGGGTTTGATAACACAGGAGAAAGCTGAGGGGATAAGGAAGATTTCCCCAGCTGCAAAACGTGGCGGGAGCAAACACTGATGCTCTAGTGCTTAGCCATACCAGGCCCTGGGCTTGACCTGTGCATGTATGCACGCTCAAGTGTGCATGCCATACACATTCATTCGCTCATTTAACCTTTAGTGTGACCTTTAGTGTGGAGTAGCTACTGTCATTATTTATGCTATTGCCCATGGAGAAGTGTCACGCGGAGCTTGTGTAACACAGTGAGGGTCACGTGGCCAGGAAATGTAGAGCTGGACTCATGTGCAGTGGGCCTGGCCTCAAGTGTGTGCTCAGCCCATTCTTGTTTTGGAAAAATGGTCTTAATATGCTCCAAAGCAAACTGCCATTTGACCCAGTGGAAAGAATAAGAATTTTTTTCAATTTTTTATTGACAACTTCCATAATTGTAAACAATATCCCATGGTAATCTCCTCCTTCCCCACCATACCTCATGCCCTTCCCCTTCTCCATCAGTCTCTCTTTTATTTTTATGTCATCATCCTTTCTTCCTACTATGATGGTCTTGTGTGAGTAGTGTCAAGCACTGAGGTCATGGATATCCAGGCCATTTTGTGTCTGGAGGAGCACATTGTAAGGAGTCCTACCCTTCCTTTGAGCACGTTGTAAGGAGTCCTACCCTTCCTTTGGGTCTTACATTCTTTCTGCCCCCTCTTCCTCAATGACCCTGAGCCTTGGAAGGTGTGATAGAGATATTTCAATGATGAGTACTCCTCTGTCACTTCTTCTCAAGACCATAGTGCCTTCTGAGTCATCCAAGGTCACTGCCATCTGAAAAGTGAAAGTAGCATTAATATATGGGTACAAAAATTAAGAGAAGTGCTTACTGGGCAGTTTGGTGGGCATATGTACATTTAGTCAGACAGCAGTAGTTGTTACACTCCTAGGGCTCATGACTACCCCTGTTGTAGGTTTCCAGTATCAGTGATGTACTCCCTCCCATGGAGCGGGCCTCCAGTCAAATTAAAGGGCAATTGGTTTCCCCCATAACAGACATGCCACTATTGCACCCTGTGGTGGTTTGATTCAGGTTTCCCCCATAAACTTAGGTGTTCTGAATGCTAGCTCCCCAGGTGATGGAGATTTGGGAATTAATGCCTCCTGGAGGGAGTATATTGTTGGGGACGGGCTTAAGGGCTTTATAGCCAGTTTCCCCATGCCAGTGTTTGGCACACCCTCCTGTTGCTGTGGTCCAGCTTATGTTGGCCAGGGGGTGATGTCCACCTTCTGCTCATGCCATCGTTTTCCCCTGCCATCGTGAAGCTTCCCCTCGAGCCTGCAAGCCAAAATAAACCTCTTTTTCCCAGAAGCTACTCTTGGTTGGGTGATTTCTACCAGCAATGTGAACTGGACTGCAACAATAAAGTGGTACCAGGAGTGGGGTTGCTGCTGGACACCTGACTGTGTGGCTTTGGTCTTTTGGAGCTGATTTTCAAGAGGACTGTGGGAGGATTTGAAACCTTGGCCTAAGAGATGCCTTGCAGTGCTATAAGTACAGGTTGATGGACTATTCTGGTCTGAGCTGCAAGACCTGAATGCAGTAAGAACTATGGACTGTGAGGTTTGGCTTATGAGGATGAGAAAGAGCTGTGCTTAGATTGGGCTAGCAGTTTGTGTGAGAAGCTTGCTCTTATGCCCATGTCCTGAGAAGTTGTGCAGGGTTGCTTTGCGTAGAAATGAACTTGTGTGAGCAGAGGAATATGGCACAGAAAGAAAAATCTTTGGGTGAACTGTTGCCTGTTCAGCTGCAACTGAGAGATTACAACCTATGAGACTGGGCTAGCTGACCTGCGCTGGGGCAACAAGAATAATGTCGACTCTTTTGAACGAGCCTGAGTGCTCAAGGAGTGCCCTGTTCTTCAAAGTCTGCTTTATTCCCCCCTGGATTAACAAATTGGCACCCTACCTGGTATCGTGGAGTATAAGAAATGTTGGAAAGAGGGTCATTGAGTTTGCAACACGGTCTTGTGTTTTGGAAATGGCCATGGGCAGTGTGAAGCAGGTTTGCTGGTTGCCTGCATAGAGACCCCATGGGGCCATGAGGATGAACTGTGGCTTGCAGTGGAGACCCAGTGGAGATGCCAGGACCATGAGATGGCTGCCAAGGAGCTGCCGGCCCCGATGAAGTTTCCCAGGACTGTGAGTAGCCTAGCTGGAGGGGCGGAATTGGAATGCTAGAGACTTGTTGCTGGTTAGAATTATCGTTCTTGAAGATTTGTCACTGGCTAGAGTTGTTGGACTTGAAGCTGCAGATGTTTGCCCTGGTTGTTTTAAATCTTGTATTGGTTGAATGTTTCTTTGCTATGCCCAGTGCCATCTTTTGCAGTGTGAATATTTATTCTGTGCCATTATGGGTTTTTTTGAGGTTATTTTTTGGTATTACGGCTCACTTAAAAGATCTTGAACTATGGGGATGTATGAACATCATTGGAATTGATAAAAACTATGGGGACTTTTAAAGTCAGACTGAATGCATTGTATTTTACATCATGTATGGATATCAGTTTATGGGGCCAGGGGTGGAATGTGGTGGTTTGATTCAGGTGTCCCCCATAAACTTAGGTGTTCTGAATGCTAGCTCCCCAGGTGATGGAGATTTGGGAATTAATGCCTCCTGGAGGGAGTATATTGTTGGGGGCGGGCTTAAGGGCTTTATAGCCAGTTTCCCTATGCCAATGTTTGGCACACCCTCCTGTTGCTGTGGTCCAGCTTATGTTGGCCAGGGGGTGATGTCCACCTTCTGCTCATGCCATCGTTTTCCCCTGCCATCGTGAAGCTTCCCCTCGAGCCTGCAAGCCAAAATAAACCTCTTTTTCCCAGAAGCTACTCTTGGTTGGGTGATTTCTACCAGCAATGCGAACCGGACTGCAACACACCCATTGGATCATTTGACCTGGCTGGCTAAACTTAAGGCTTTCAGTGTCTGCTGTTGAGTATCCTCACTGGTGATTACTCTTTCTCCCATTGAAGTGTATGCAGTGTGGCGTTTTCCAGATTTCTGTCAGCTGGTCTACATGGAGGAGGTTTTCAGTTCCAGCAGTATTTCTCAGTGACCTTGCAGCCCAAGTATGTGGAGTCTTCAGCAATAGGGTCTTACCATCTATTCCTGGAGGGAAACCAAGAGCCTCAGCAATGGCCTATAAAGTTTTGGGGACATCAGGGAACTTCCTGGCCAACAACTCACTGGAAGTTATCCCATCTTTGGCATTGAAAAATTCTAGTAACAATCTATGACTCCTGAGTGCTCCATTGTCCAAAAAAGTAGGTTTCCATATGACGGCTCTCTCACTCCATGGCTCGGGCCTTTTCCTGAAAGAATGCTGAGGGAAGGAAGGCCCCTTCCTCCTCACTGAACCTCCCCTGATGAGGGTAGTTCTACTAGGCCTCCCTGGGGCTGCCAGACACGCTAGCTTCCTTCCTTCTCCACATTCCATCAGGCTCCTTGTGAAGCCATTTCTGCCCATAAGTGATGAAGCAGCCTCATTATGGAGGCTTCCAGCCCATTAACTGTCCAGGAAGCAGGAGGACTCAAGAGAGCCCCTCCCCACGAGGAGTCCCTGCCTGAGGCCCAGCTCCAGGAAGAGCCAAGAGCAGCTCACCGCTCAGTGAGCAGCTCTGAGATGTGTCCCTGCCTGCAGGAGCCCCATCTCGCTGGTCAGGAACTGTGGGCTGCCAGGTTCCCTCAAGAGCAGGACCCAGATCCCTAAAGAACACGTGCCCAGGCCCCCAGGTTCCTTCTCCCCACCTGGGAAACAGGGCCACCAGTGCCTCCTGAGTGTGGGCACAGAGGGGGGCCTTTTCAGGGCTTGACATGGGACTGTGGAAGGGGAGCCATTGTTGTTGGTGGCCAGATGTTCACTCTGGCTTTTGTTCTTTCTTCTGGTGTGACGGGGAGAGACATGATAAAAACCAAGGTGGGGTCTGTCCCAGGACTCACCCCAGAATGTACTACATGTGGAGGCCCCTGACCGTGAGATGTCTGAGAGAGCAATCGTACCCAGCCTCACCTTGAGAGGCACCAGGTGGCCTCCCCATTCCCACCTGCCAGACAGTGGGAGGGCTGGGAAATGACAGGAAGAATGAGCTGTGCCCAGCAGGAGATAAAGTCTAAGCAACGGCTCAGAGATCCCGGTGAGAAAACATGAGAGGGCGGTCATGGCTGAAAGGCGGGGAACCTGTTGAGGACAGGTGTAACCATCTGCCAGGGTAACAAGCACATGTCCTGGCCTAACACAAGGTGGGCACAGAGGCCAGGAGGCTGCGGACAGGATCCTCTGCCTGGTGGAGGTTCTGCCAGCTGCCTTCTGCCACCAGGCTGGACGAAGCCAGAGCTTCAGCAGTGACAGGGTTCGAGGCCAGGGCTGGTGTGCGGGAGGCTGTCCAGAGAAGGGAGTTCAGCTCAGGACTGCCCATACCAGGAGACTGAGAAAGTCCATGAAGATGTGCTGGCCCATCTGCCCTGTCCTCAGGGCTTGGGGGTTGGCACTGAGCAACGCGATGGTCTGCTGTCTACAAGGCCCAGCAGGGTGCTTGCACAGGATGGGACCCGTTTCCTAAGGCATTCCGCAGAGGCTGCAGGGACCCAGCATGTCTCAGAGCCTTAGTCACTTAGAGTTTTGTAAACCCAGGAATATCGATTCTATGAAACGGACAGACTCTGGAGTGGCAGCTGCCACGGGTCTCAGACCTTCCAGGGAAATACAGGAACAAAAATGTGGAAACAACAGAAAGCCTTCTCCCGGAACCCAGTGCCTAGAACGGAGGAAGCCTGAGTAGCCCCCGAGCCCCTCGGCCTGCTGCTCCCACCCCCCACATGACCCCGGACACTGGGCTCCAGTCCCCTGAGCCAAGGGCTGGGGACCTGGGATGTGAAGGCAGCACAGACCTGCCTGAGGCCGTCCAGCCAGAGCCAGCTCCACTCACCCAGCTCTACACACAGGCTGCAAAGCTGGGAACAGGAGCAACTGGCGTTGTGTCCCGGGGCTGCGGGGAGCAGATAAGCGGCTGCAGACAGACACCTGGCCAGGGGCCTCGTGATCCCGGCCACAGCCAGGCCCAGGCAGGAGAGAGTCTGGGTGAGGGGGGGAGTAGGGAAGCCTGTCCTGGGCGTGAGGCCCTGCCTCTTCCCTAGCCTGGTTTCCACACAGCTCCTCACACGCAGTGCCGGAGGCCATCGCGTTAGTAGCTGCTGTGTGCGGCAGTGTCACACACGCCAGCCACCGCTGTCAGACACCTGCTATGGATCAGGCATAGCAGCGGCTCTCAGAATGCCTCAGAGACCCTTTTCTTCTCAGATCCTAACTCACAAATCAGGTCCATCTCCCTCCTCAGGTAGAGCTTTCATTAGCAACTTGCCCCAGTCACTTGGCTATTAAGTGGCAGGTCGCCAGATTTGAACTCCAGCCTAGCTGCTGGTGTAAAAGGCCTCAGTGTGTCTCATACACGTTAGATGACTCTAGGTGGGGAGACCCTGTCCTGTCTTCAGCCTGAGATGGGAGTCCAAGTGGGGATGGGGTAAGGAGGGCTATAGGGGAGGCATCAGCTTCTTGAGAAAATAGTCAAGATATTTATTTGGCGGTATTGGAACTTTACGTAGAGGAGTTGGGGAGCTGGTTCCGGGAGTTAAGTGCTTGCTGCCCAAGCCTGAGCTTGGATCCCCAGCACCCATGTCAAAGTCAGGTAAGGTGGAACTCACTGTAATCCCATGACTGGAGATCTCTGTCATCCATTTGCTCTCCCTTTTCTCCAGTTCCATGTCCTCCTTAATTCCCTCCTCTCTCAAAGTAATCGGGATCCTGGCCACCGCGTGTCATGGCAGAGCAGAGGCCCTCATCACATCTTGTCCTAACAGCTTTGAGGTAGCAGCAAGATTGGGAGGAGGCTGGGTTATAACACCCCAGAGTCCAGCCCCTGCAATGTGCCTCCTCCAGCAAGGCCCCATCTCCCAAAATGCCACCAGCTGGGGACTAGTGTTCAAGACAGGTGAGCCTATGGAGGACACTCCCATTCACACTGTGCGGTGAGTAGGTCTGGAGAAACTGAGGCCTTGGAGTCAGGAGTGCTGAGGAGCAAGGTCTCCCCCCAGGGCTGCATTGCCATCCATCGGGGGCTGGGCAGCAGCTTGGGCTGGTGAGGGAAGGATGCAGCCGAGCCCATCTGCATCCAGACATGCTTCTGGGATCCTGGTCAGGTCACACATGCTGCCAGATCCCGAGGCCCTGAACTAGGAATGTCATTGCTCCCCCATCCCCGTCATGCCAGATTTTCAGGTGAACACCACTTTCACCATTGACTACTGCCCAGAGAAGATGGAAATTCTTTGTGCCACAGACTATAGCTTCACGGACCAGAGCGCCTCGCAGCAGGACAGGCAGTTGGGACTTTATATCATAGATGCCTCCTGGCTACAGACCCTGCTGTGAGTGCAGCCCTCCCAACCCCGACCCCAGTCCCAAAGGGTCATAGGATGGAACCCCTCTGGGGCCCACCCCACCTCAGAGTTTTAAGACTTCTTAAATAAAGTATCTGTGGTGCACCTGCTGTGTACGGGCCCTGGCCCGGAAATGCAGAGCAGACGCCCAGCGTGTTTGCTGTGGGTTGCAGGAGCTCTGCTAGGAGAGCAGGGAAGGATGGGGGAGTCAGAGGGACAGCTGTCAGGGAGTGGAAGCCGCTTTGGAGTCAGCAGAGACCCGGACAGCCTCACCACTCATTGAGCAGCTACTGTGTGCAAAGTGGGGATCCAGTGGCTGCGAGACCAGCCTGCGTCACACAGGTCTGGGCTGGTCTCCTGGGTCCCTCCTTACTGTGCGATCTGAGGCTATTTGCTGGACCTCTCTGGGCGTCCACTTGCTCAGCTTCCACGTGGGCTATAACTTCGAGCTGCTTCGAAGGCTGAATGAGAGACACGCGGATGACTGTGTGCGGGCCGAGCCCAGAGAGCCACAGGCAGACCCTGCTTACGTCATTTGCTGCACTGCAAGTCTCATTTCATATCTGATTTGCCTAAAAGCCCTCCCTATCAAGTGTGAACCTGTGAAGTATGTAACAAAATCGAGGGCTGTGGATGTGAGAATGTTTGAAGAGTTCTGAGGCCCCTGGCCGCCCTGGTCCGCTGCCTCCAAGAAGGGCTTAACTTGTCTTAACTTGCCACTAAATGTTCCATCACACAGGGCGCTGCTTTCCCCTGACATGTGTGACTTTCATGAACGTGTCCTCCTGGTGTGGGTTCTCTGGGTCATGGTTTCCGTCTGTGCTGTTCGTGATGCCTGTGTGGGGGTGTACCTGTGGGTCCCACTCTCCTCCCCGGGCTTGGTGGCTTCCCAGGAAGGACCGCACTTGTGGCTCCACCTCCCTCTCTGGACTCTCCAGGTGATGCTAGATCCTGCTCTTGGGGCTCCTGCTTGCTGGTTTGCTGTCCCAGACAGGGCAGCTCTGAGCACCAGCTGCATCTCCTGAGGTGCCTGCAGTGCAGAGTCTCTGGGTGTGTTCTAGAAGGGCAGTTGCTGGCAGTGTGGCACTGTGAAGTCACACTTCACAGGACAGTGACAAATGTTTTGCCCTCACAACTGTATCTGTGTCCACTCCCAGTAGCCGTGCATAAGTCACCATGGCTCTGAATCCAAGTTGGTGAGGCGCCTGGACGGTGAAGTGTTGAGTGTTAGATGTCAGTCTATGCTCATGACACACACCTCCCGACTGCTTGCAAAACAATCCTATCAAATCCTGTCAAATGTTTCCTGGCCTGTGGCTGCTCTGTGAAATGCTGTTCACGTCTGATTTTCTTCTGTTTATCACCATTCTGCTGATTTGCCAGTGTCCCTCCCTGCCCATCTCGGACAATAGTTAACTCATCCGAGGTGTCCACTAACTTTATCTTCTTGTCTGGATGGACAAAATGTCTTCACTGTCATTCAGTCACATTTTCAAGTATGTTTTCACAGAGAAATCTTTTGCTACACAATGTTATAAAAATAGGAGAAAATAGAGCCAGGCATGGTGGCACACACCTTTAATCCCTGCACTCAGGAGGCAGAGGTAGAAGAATCACTGTGAGTTCAAGGGCACCTTGAGGAAAAAAAACAAAAAAACTAGGAGAAAATACAATATTCCCTTCTAAAATACTTAAAGAACTAAAATTCCCATGCAAATCTTTGTTCATCTGGAATTGATTTTCTGTGAGATTCTGGGTTTGATCTTGATTGTATTTTTCCTGTGTGGATAACCAATCACTGAAGTTGAGTTCATCTTTCCCCAGTGGTCCACAGAGGCCCCAGCCCTGCGTCTCCTCTGTGCATGCAGTCACTTCTGAACACTTCACCATCTTTCCCTGCTCTTCTTGTAAAACCCATACACTCTGTGGCTTGCAGAGCCTTGCTATCAGAATTGGCATGTTCCGTGACTCACTCTTTGTTAAGATTTGCTTTGTGTCCTAATATATGGTCTATTTTAGAGAATGTTCCATGTGCTGCTGAAAAGAATGTATATTCTGCAGCCTTTGGATGAAATGTCCTGTATATATATGTTAGGTCCATTCCTTCTATGACCTCATTTAGTCCAGATGCCTCTCTGTTTATTCTTTCCCTGGATGACCTGTCAATTGATGAGAGTGGGGTGTTAAAGTCACCCACCACCACCGTGTTTGGTGTTATCTGTGACCTTAGTTCTAATAGTGTTTGTTTGACGAATGTGGGAGCCCCCATGTTAAGTGCATATATGTTTAGGATTGTAATGTCCTCCTGTTGGAGTGTGCCCTTAATCAATATAAAGTGACCTTCCTTATCTTTCTTGACTAACGTCGGACTAAAGTCTACCCTGTCTGATATTAGGATAGCAACCCCTGCTTGTTTTCTAGGCCCATTTGCTTGAAACACCGTCTTCCAACCTTTCACCCTAAGATAATGTCTATCCTTTGTAGAAAGGTGAGTTTCTTGGAGACAACAAATTGTAGGATCCTGCTTTTTAACCCAGTCTGCAAATCTATGTCTTTTCGTTGGGGCATTGAGGCCGTTGATATTAAGAGATATTATTGAAAAGTGTGTATTTATGTTTGCCATTTTTGTGTGTGTGTGTGTTTCTGGTTCTACCTGTGCTCTCTTCTGTTAACTGGTATTTGAGTATAACTTGTTTTTTCTAGGTTCCTTATATGTGTGCTTTTCCTTTTGTTCAGCGTGGAGGATTCTATCAAGTATTTTCTGTAGAGCTGGTTTTGTCTTCAAATACTCCTTTAACCTGCTTTTGTCATGGAATGTCTTTATTTCTCCATCTATTAGAATGGATAACTTTGCAGGATAAAGTAACCTTGGTTGACAGTTGTTATCTTTCAGAACTTGGAATATATCACTCCAAGCCCTTCTGGCTTTAAAAGGTTGTGTTGAATAATCTGCTATAATCCTGATGGGCTTGCTTTTGTAGGTAACTTGATTTTTCTCTCTAACTGCTTTCAATATTTTTTCTTTGGTGTGTGTGTTTGGAAGTTTGATTATAATATGGTGAGGAGAGGTTCTTTCTGGGTTTTGTCTGGCTGGGGTTCTAAAGGCTTCCTGTATCAGTATTGGCACCTCTTTCCCAATTTGGGGGAAATTTTCCTCTATGATTTTGTTGAAGACGCCTACTATGCCTCTGGAGTGGAGTTCTTCTCCTTCTACTATGCCCTGAATTCTTATATTGGATCTTTTCATAGTGTCCCGAATATCTTGAAATTCCCACTCATACTTTTCTATAAGTTTGTCTTTCTCTTTGTTGGACTGCATTAGGTCTGCCACCTGGTCTTCTAGCTTAGATACGCTGTCCTCTCCCTCATCCATCCTACTGGTGAGATTTTCTACAGAGTTCTTTATTTCATTAACTGTGTTCTTCATTGCTAGTAATTCTGACTGGTTTTTCTTTATTATTTCTATTTCCCTATTTATGTCTTGTATTGCCTTCTTTATTTCATTAAATTGGTGTCCTGCCTCTTCTTTGATTCCTTTGATTTCCTCTTTGATTTCCTCTTTGATTTCTTCTTTGATTGTTTTCATGTGTTCTTTGACCTCTTTGAACATATTTATAATTATTCTTTTGAACTCTTTCTCAGGCATTTCCTCTAACTCTTTCTCACTGGAGGACATTTCTGATGCATTAATACTTTTAGGTGGATTTATATCGTCTTGCTTTTTAGTGTTTCTTGTGTTATAATGTATATATTTTTGCATCTTGGATTAAGTTAATGCTTGGATTTTCTAGCTAGCTGTGTATTCTTAGCTGTATCAATTGATTTGATGTAATATATTTTCAGGGTAGGACCTTAAGGTGTAAGGTGTGGCTCTTAAGACTCTCAGAGTATCTACCAAGATGTTCTTAGGGGTTGAGTTTCCCTGCTATAGGAGTATTCAAGCAGGCTGAGTGGAATAAAATACAGGTAGATTCTAAAATTTAACTATTGAGTTTCCCTGCTATAGGAGTATTCAAGCAGGGTGAGTGGAATAAAATACAGGTAGATTCTAAAATTTAACTAAACACTGTACACATTCAATCAAAAACAGCCCCGAGTATGTATGCAAGAGTAGTTATTATAACGACCAGATCCTCTATCAACAAAGAAGTTAAGATTTCGGTCTGTTGAGGGATCCAAGTCAGCTTGTGACCAAGTGAGACCCTTCCCTGGTGCAATCCCAGTTACCTTGGGTGATTTTGGTCTCAGTCAAGTTGCTGCCTGGGTCGTCGGGCTGCTGTTCTGATTTCTGGAGCTGGGCACTTGCTTTCCTACGGGGCAAACTGAGCCGCTGCTGCTGCCTCTGCTGCTGCTGGAGCTGCCACTGCTGGAGCCACCACTGCTGCTGAAGCTGCTGCTGCTGTGTCCACTGCCGCTGCTCGCCCTGAAGCTGCTGCTGTGGGATCTGCCGCTGCTGCCGCTCCTGGGTCTGCTGCTGCTGGGGCCGCTGTTACCGGTGCTGGAGCCGCTGATGTTGCTGCCAAACTCTGCTCCTGCTTGGGTCCCGCTGTTGGCGTGGCCGGGTCCCTGGCCGCTGCTCTGTTCGCCGGAGCTGGGCTCAGGCGGTGGGGGAGGGGAGGGAGCCGCAGCTGCTCTGGTTCTCTCGCTGCTCCAAGCGTTCTTCTACCTCGTGGTCTGCTCCTCCGCTGCTCGCTGCCACTCTCCCCTCATGTTTCCCGAGTTGCGGAGAGCGCGGTGTGAGGGAAAGCTCCCGCACCTGGCTTTTCCTGTGGCTCGAGCCGAGCCTGGCGGCTTTCTGCTGCGCCGCGGAGGTTGGCTGAGCTGCCGGAGCTGCTTTTCCCGCCTGTGCAGGCTCTGGATGCTCTGGAACTCTTCTACTTCTCTGCTGCCACTTCAATTTCCTATACACCTCACGTTTTAGTAAAAGTGTGTATTTTGCTGAGTTTTTTTGGTCTTTTTCCCCCCTAGGCTGCTTTGGCGTGGTACCTACGCCGCCATCTTAACCGGAAGTCTCCGTGACTCACTCTTCAGGTGTGTCTCTTTTTAAATATTTTATTTTTATTTATTTAGTTATTTGACAGAGAATGAGGGGAGAGAGAGAGAAAAAAAGAGAAAGAAGAATGGGTGCACCAGGGCCTCCAGCCATTGCAGAAGAACTCCAGATGTGTGTGTCTCCTTGTGCATCTGGCTAACCTGGGTCCTGGGGAATTGAACCTGGGTCCTTTGACTTTGCAGGCCAACACCTTAGCCTCTAAGCCATCCCTCCAGCCCCGTCAGATGTGTCTTGAGTATTCCTTTTCTGACTCATTTTCTTATTAATTTCATAATCAGTCAGGTTCACAAAACTTGCTACTGCTATTTTGATCCGAATTGTATGGCTCCACAGAAGTATTTACAGAATGCTGTCGTCTGTATAGCAACGAGTCTTCTCCATGCTGAATATTGTGCCTCTCTACACTAAGGCCTTGAATATTTTTAATACTTTTCTCCAGAAATGTTCTGAACATTTTATTAGCTATGTTATCTATTAACATGGCCAAAAGTCATTGATAGATTTTCTATACTCATAGGTGCTGAAAATTCCTGGGTAGTCCAAAGAGGCACAATGATTTCTGCAGTGACTCAGCAATTTAGTGATTTCATAGCTTTACCAACTTCCCCAGCTGTGGTCATGAGAAGGATTTGAATCTAATTTTCTTGCAATTCTCTTGCCTGTTTTACCAGGATTATAATATTGTATAGAAATCATGAGGGATCATTCCTGGAGGGTGGTAGTTTGCCTAAAAGGAGCCAGGGAGTGGAGGTCATGGGTAAAAACAAGGCCAATGTGGTGTTTTTCTTATGGGATGATATTAAACTTTTAATCCCATGTAGTTAAATTAGCTTATGGCTACACATACTCTCTGTTTCTTTTAAATTATTTTTGAATATTGTATTATTTTTACTAATTTATTTGAGAAGGACAGACAGACAGGGAGAGAAAGAGGCAGAGAGAGAGAGAGAATGGGCACACCAGCGCCTCCAGCCACTGCAAACGAACTCCAGATGTATGCACCACCTTGTGCATGTGACTTACATGGGTCCTAGGGAATCGAACCTTGAACTGAGGTCCTCAGGTTTCACAAGTAAGCACTTAACTGCTAAGTCCTCTCCAGCCCCTTTTAAATCATTTTTAAAAATTATATCTATAACAACATGTGTTTAAAGTTTCAAATGTATGGCATATACTCATTTGTTGTCTCATTTTATGTGTGTGTGTGTGTGTGTGGTGTGTGTGCATGTTCACATATGTGACATATGTTCATATAGGTAAGTGCCAGTATGTGTGTGCCATGGCACATGTGTGGTCATAGGACACCTTTGGGTGTTGGTCCTCACCTTCTACCTTATTTGAGGCAGGATCTCTCATCTCATTGTTCACCACTGCATTCACCAGGTCTAGGAGCTTCCAGAAAATTCTCCTGTCTCCACCTCCTCCTTGCTGTAATCATGCTGGAATTGATGCTAGCACCGTAGCGCCTGGCTTTGCATGGGCTCTGGGGGTCCTATACTGGGGCTCATGGGAAGGCAGCGTAGCAGAAGCAGCAGACCAGCTGTCACCTTACAGCCATCCAGGAAGCCGAGAATATGAACAGGAAGTGAGGCTGGGATAGAACACCTCAAGACCAACCCCATGATTACTCACTTCCTCCAGCAAAGCTTCGCCTCCTAAAGGTTCCACAACCTTCCCACATAGCCTGCTGGGAATCAAGTGTTCAAACACATGAGCCTCTGGGGGACATTCCACACTCAAGTCATGACACATGAGCATTTAATTTTTCTCTTTTCTCAGTTAATGGGGAAAGATAATGTTGGTGATTCTTAAAGACTTAATCAACCTTTTATTTTCTAGATAACATGCATTCTCTCATGGTCTTGTATCCTTTTTTAATATTTCTCCATCAATGAGCTCCTGCCTATTGACCACTTATGCACCATGTTCTTGAGTGCAGGTGGTTTCTTGGTTTTCTCTCTAGCGTTCATGTTGGGTTTTGTGTTATAAATCATGATGGTTTAGGAAGGGCTCCCTCTTTTGTGATCTGAAAGAATACATATAGGCTTAGTATTATCCTCTGTAACTTTGGATAGAATTCAACTGTGAAGCCATTCCAACCTGTAGCTTTCATATGCAAATGTTTTAAATTACAATTCAATTTTCTTTAGTAGATAAAGCTACTCAGTACTTTTTTCTCTTGTTAGTTTTGATATATTGTGCTTTTTAAGAAATTTGTTCACTTCATTGAAATAGGTGAGCTTATTTCCATAAGACATTTACAACATTTGCTTACTGCCATTCTAAAGTTTATTCTGTCAAGCCAGGTATAGTGGTTTATACCTGTAATGCCAGTGCTCAGGATGCTAGGGGAGGAGGGTGACATGAGTTCAAGGCCAGCCTTGGCTTTTGAGCGACACTGTCTAAAAAAACAATAAACAATCAAAAGACGATGATGCTGTCTTAGCAATGTGACCCTGCAGTCTTTCTGACACTGGAAAGTTCTTGTCCCTCCTCTTGTGGTGACTTTGGTCAGAGGGGCTTACTACTGCTCCTTGGGGTCTTTTCAGTGCTCTTGGAGAAGCAGCTCTGGTGCACTGCCATTCTCCCCGCTTTCCCCACTTCTCTGGACACACTGCTGTTTTCTGTTCCGCCTCCAGCTCCCGGGACACTGGGCCGTTGCTTCTGAGCTGTTCAAAGTTCCGGTGCAGGCGTTTTACCCTCAGCAGTTCACTCAGGACCCTTGGTGATGCTTCTCACAGACTTCGCCGTGTTACGTTTTTCTTGTCCCTCCGGCCAAGCTGTTTTCTAACCTCTCATGATTTCTTCACTGGTCGCGGGGGTTATTTACACGTGTGTCGTTTAATGTCCATAGCACGTGGGCTACGATGGCGAGTGCCCATGCGCACTGGAAAGAACTTGTCACCCGCCACTGTGGAACGCAGTGTGGTCTCCACGTCCGTGAGGAGCAGGGTGCCTGCAGGCTGGTGGGAAAGCAGCGAGGCCCCGGACCTCAGCCTTCCTGAGTCTGTTGCTACTCAGCACACAGTGGCTGTCTCTTCCAAAGCCACAGGACTGAGCAGGGAGCTCTTCAGGGGCCCGGGGGCGCTGCAGACGCACCCCTGTGGGCCTCTGGACATGGAAGCAGACCCAGCTCCATGGCAGGGAGGTGATGACTGGAAGATTTGTTTTCATGCTGCCCCGGGCTGTCTCATTGTCCTCCCAGCCTGGTACCTGGACCAGGCCAGAAGATTTGCTAACATCTGGGAAGAGAGAACCTTCCTCCAGCCAGGTCTAAGGGAACGATTACCCAGCTGCCAGGAAGACAATTCTGGATAATGGACGGCCGCCCTTTAATGCTGCTGGGAAGCCCGGCGCTCCTTAATCTGCCTCAGTGTCATTAGGAGAGAAAACGTTTGCTGCAGGAGCTCCAAGGTCTTTAGAAACTTCGAGTTCATTGTGAACAGTAAAGGCAGCTGAGACCTTAGCCTTTGGTTGGGCCTAGCCCAGACTGAGGCCTCAGGAAGGCAGTTCTGTAAGACACTGGCCTGGTCTCCCAGAACAACAGGTCCTATTTCCAGGCTCCAGTAGGCACGAAGGTGGCAGGAAGGTCTGAGAGGCAGGAGGAATCCCAGCCCCTGGATCTAGGCATTTTCACACACAACTGCAGGGCAGGTTAGATAGCAGAGCATGGGAGCTGATGACTTTGAGCCATTCCCTTAACCTCTCTGTTCAGTGCAGAGGCTGAAGGGCTCCAAGACCCGAGGTTTTGGGGTCTTTCCTTACCTGAGGGGAGTGATGTTTTCTCAGCCCCCAGAGTCTTGCACTAAAGCCTGCTGTCTGCTCGGGTATTGTGTGACCAGATGGACAGTGGGAGCAAGAGACCTAAATGACTCACAGAGGGAAAGAGGTTCCTAATACCCGTGCCCACATCTCCTTGGTGCCCCACCCTGTGAGGGCTCCTCACACACAGAGGCCCACGTGCCAGCTCCACCCCCACACCGTGGGGACTGGTGTCACCCCACTTCCCAGCTGACACCACTGCACTTCCAGGAGGAACAAGGATTGAATCTAAATCTGTCCCATTCCAAAATCCACTCTTTCCCATGACCATCTACAGAGCTTGCAGGGTGTGTGAGCTCCTGGAGGCCCCACCCACTTGCCTCTGTGCCTGTGCCCAGCCTACACTGCCCCCTCCTGCTTACCACATCTTCTCTTCCCAAACATGCCAATCTAAAGCCTTCCTCTCCCAGGAAGTCCTCCTTGACCTCTGACAGTCAGACCCTGTGTTGTTCAAGCCAGGCATCTTCCAGTCCACTTTCTGGAGACCCATGCTATCTCAGGCACACAAAGGATCATGTATCTTTCAGTTTGTTTGCTTTTTTTTTTTTTTTTCCACTCTCAAGACACTAAGACCGAATGTCATTCAGTTCAGGCTGACCTGGAAGCGATCATCCCACCTCCCTCTCCCAAGTACTGCGATTACAAGTGTGTACCACCACACCTACCTTAGGAGCACAATCTCATGATACCAGCAGGTTATGACGACCCAGAGTCAGGGGCTATGGTACTGAAGAGGGGACAGAACACTCAATGGAACATGAAGGTGTCCCTCCAATGCCTGGGAAGCCATTGATTCCAGGCAGTTTCCACAACCCATCCACAAGTCCCCTGCCTGGACCTCTCCAAACCCCTTGGCTGGGAACAGGACAGGTCTCCAGCCTGGAGCCCTCCTGGAGTTTGCAGAGAAGGGGCAGACCAGGGAGTGGTTGGCAGGGCCCTTTCTTAACCTCCTTCCCCTCCCCCCCCCCCCGACAGACTCACCACCTCTGCAGGCGCTCAGCCCTGTCACCATGCTGTGCCTCCACCTGGGAAACCAAGACCACACTCAGCCTCTGGCCACCCTGTCCCCAGAGTGTTCCCAGGGCTCAGCTCCAGATGGAGAAGCTGCAGAAGAACAGTGACCCAACTTGGGCCTCTGCACTCCGTCAAGAGCTGAGACCTTCCCTGAGTCGGAGCCAGGCAGCGATTCCAAGCGGTGTGAACCGAGGAATGAGACTTTCTTCCCAGTGAATGGTAATATCTTCCAGGCTGGGAGAGATGACAGCTGTAATGAAACCACTCCATACGCCCCTCTGCACGGAACTCTCTACACAGAGCTGCTTGGTGAACGTGCAGCCCAGGCACTGAGGCCTCCGAGCCAGATGCAAATGAAATGTTGAGCATGGCACAGACATTGAAGAGGGACCAGGACCTGTGGGGAGGGAGGCGGAGTCAGTTGGACAGAGGAAGTGGGAGAGAAGGGTTGTCATGGAAGAGGAAGAGAGGATGGGAGAAGGCAGAAAGGAGAGTGAGTGGTAAAGGAAACAGAGAGCAAGCTCGAAAATGAGTAATAAAGCAATGCTCTCTTATTATTTAGTGCCACTCCCAAAGCCTCCTTGCGTAGGAAGCAGGACCGTGCAACTTAATTCTCACTGGAAAGCGGGGGCACCAAGGCTTCATTTGTGCTAGGCCTGGCACTGGGATGATCCACGCTGACAACTAAATTTATTAATATATGCAGCACTCCCATAACAGCGTCTCATATGCAGGATGTGCCTAGAAAATGCTTGCTGCTATTATTTTCAAAGCTAACAAGCAGGGGCTGGAAGCTGGCTGGGTGGTTAGAGGTGCTTTCTTTACAACCCCGCAGATCTGAGTTGGTCCCCCACACTCACATAAAGCCAGACTCAAAGTGGTGGTACTCTCCTGTGACTCCGGTGTGCCTGTGGCAATGGGAGGTGGAGCCGGGAGAATCCTGAAGCTCATGGGCCAGCTAGGTCGGCCTAATGGCTACAAAATAAGACTGACTGCGTCTCAAACAAGGTGGAATGAGAGAACTAGCATCCCAAGGTTGTCCTCTGACCTCTACATGCCTTTTTCAGCACACCTGTGTTTACACACACACACACACACACACACACACACACACACACACACACACATTTTTTTTTTTAAGCTTAAAGGGAAGGAAAAGATGTAACATCCTTGACCTTGATCTATAAATCGGAGAGACCCACTCCCTGGCTAGGTTCAGCTAAGCCCTCCGGACACGCCTCCTCCTCCTGCTTCCTGGGATGGTCCCTTGACAGGTTCTCAGAGGGAGTTTAAAGACTAGATGGAGGCCCTTGATTCTGAGCCGTGCAGGGTGAGGGCCTGACCCAGGGCTAGCACTGGGGTTCAAGCTGACCCTGGAGCCTGTGACGATGCATGCAGTTAGTGTGAAGAGTGATGCCGTGGGTCCAGAGGTGACATTGGTGTGGACTCTGATGCTGCGCTGTGACCCTTAGGCCTTATCTCACATGTCACTCGCCTGCTTATCTCACCAGACTGTAGATGCTTAGGGATAGGGTCTGTGTGCATCCCTCTCTTCCTTGAAGTTCGTGGATGAGTAAATATGCCAACCAGCTGACGGGATCCTTTTGCTCTCCCCAGATAGGCACTGTGAGTAGTAAAGAGAAGCTTGTTGACGCTGGCAGTCCTGTTATCAAAAGCAGTCAGAGGGCTTAGGATGCAGTTCAGTGGTAGAGAAAAGCAATGCCTGGGAGATGCCCTGTCCAGGACCACAGGACCAAGGCTCAGTGGGCTCAGTACGAGCTCAGGTCGGCCCCTCAGAGACCTGCTCACTGCTCTTCCCAGCTCTAGTTCAGAAGGTCCATTCATCGTGTGAAGGCCATCTACACTTTATGAACGCTAAAGAAACTGGTCCCAACACTCAACTCTCATAGTGGGAAGCAGGAGTTTCTGCAGAAGGCTGACCTTCCTCTCCAGGGTTACGAGCATATGAGACCAAGCAATGAGTAAGCATGTGGGATGGGTAGTACTCAGGGAGGCCCCCATTGAGACTAGATACCCACATGTGGTGGGAATCTGATAGTTAAGGAGGAAAGCAGCTGGGCTAGAATTGGCTGAGCCCTGAGCCTGCCTACAACCTCGTATGTGATGTTCAAGTCTCTTACTACACAGTAAATATCACTAACCACTTCTCAGTGTCCAGCATCACTCTACATTTAGAGGATAGCAATAGATAAAACAGACAAGCGTCCCTTGGTGTTCCTGTCTCCTGGAGGTGGTAATCAGAGGAAGACAGACACATGACCCCCATTTCCTCCTTGGCCCCTTTGTACAGAGCTCAGGCTCTGGCATCTACAGGAGCTCACAAGCTCAGATATTGCCAAGTGACAAGCAGGTATCACAATGGAAGTAGGAGGGGCTGCAGACACACAGGATCCCTGTGAGGGGCCAGTGCACACCAGTGCCAGAGCCAGCTGCTGGGTGACACAGGGGCCCAGAACAATGGTGTGCTTGGTGTTACTAGGTGAGCCCATCAGACACTTTAAATCACATAGACTAGTTTCAGGTAGCCAATCAAGAAGATGGCGTATATGTGTAGATGCCCTCATCTTCTGTGGGTGTACCAGGTCTGCTGGCTCTTTGCAAAGATGGCTCCTGCCATGGCTGATGGATAGACCTGGTGGACATACAGGGTAAGACCCTGCTCCCTCAGAGACCCTTTAGGAGGGCTATCGGGTGGGTGTACAGCTTGGAAGGTGTCAGTAAAGCTGCTGAGAACAGTGACAATGCAGAGTGGATAAGTGACTCTCCCGGGGACCTAGAAGATAGAGAAGCCAGGCAAAGCTGGCCTCAGAGCCCACTGGGGACATCTTACAATGGAGTTCCAGCCCACACCCAGAGCGGTCCCCTGCCCTAGGAACACAGCTCTTGTGCCACATATCAGGTCACTGCAGAGGCCGAACCACAAGCCTCAGTGAGTCACCTATCAGGGATCCATGGATATAACTTGAGCTAACTGAGAGAGCCAGTGCTTACCCAGAATCCCCTGCCCCCCTACTGTTTCCACGACTTCCTGTAGGAACAAGGAGACTGTGCTTGCTTGGGGGGTGGGAGGCTTGGAACGGAACCCCACATCAGGATGCTCCACCTGTTCACTGTCTCACCAGCAGTGAGGTTACCCACCACCCCCACCATCCCGAGAACGTTTTTAATTACTGTAATTAGTACCTGAGAAATTGGATTCCTGCCAGAGACCATTAAGATGAGATGAGCTCAGCTTTGTCCCTTCTCTCCTTCAGCTCAAGTCTGGTGGTGAATTCCAGACACACCTGGAAACTACCTGGGAGGAGGAGGTCCTGGCTGAGCCCTTGTACAGGAAGGGTATGGGGCAAAAGGCTAGGCCTGCATGAGGACATGCATGGGCCCCTGAGAGGTGTGCTTATTGTGTGCTGTGGGTGTGAATAAGCTTGCTGCAGACGTAGGTGTGTGAGCCCATGTAAGCATGTGAGTAGAAGCTCATGCTTCTGTGTGCACATGGGGAGATGAAAGTGATCATGAAACGGGGCATCAGGGGTTCGGGGAAGTCCTTGAACCCCAAACCCTATGTTCATGCCTACTTTTAACCAAAGAATTGAATAAAATAAGACTGAGGTGGATGATTATTAAACTATTATATTTATTGGGGGGAGTACAGAGCCAAGGGAAGGAAAAAGAATACACCCATATGGTCTGAGAGCCTGATGTGGTAGGCCTGCAAGAAACGTAAAAAGAGACGTAAAGAGGAAAGGAAAGAAACTACAGAGGTGGGCAGGAGGGGGTAAAAAGCCCAAGTGGGAAGTAGGGGTCAGCGGGTTCTCCCCTCACCTCAGCCCAGCTGGGCCCAGATAAGGAGAAATTCACCAGAAGTTGGGGGTTCACAAGTGGTCAGGCAGCACAGAGAGCTAGCCCTCCCCTCCTAAACATATTTATAACTTCATGGTGGTGGGTGCCACCTTCTGGCTCAAATGAACCAGAGACACAGCTAATTGGTCTGGGCTAGGGGCTGTCTCAGGAAGAGGCCAGCCATGACACCAAGTTCTTGGGGGTGAACTTGACCAATCACAATGTCAGGATTAGATTTAAATCCTAGGAGAGAACTCCCTCCCAGGCAGGGTCCAGCTAGTTTGTGGAAAAGCAGATCTCCTTTAGTCAAGGGATAAGGAGTAAGATCATCCTTTGATCTCCAGCAGTGGAGACTGAAAGGAGAGGCCCAAACATTCCCGCTTCTTACTTCCAGGGGCCCAGCCACCCTCACTGTCTAACAAAGCTACCTCACTTCCTCTCAATAAGATACAGGCAGTACCTTATTAGGGCAAGGGCACAGGATCAGATGCCAAGGAGGCGAGGTTGTACTTTGTGTGTCGTTGCTGATGATAGGGATCCATGGATAGTGTTTGAACAGAAACAAAACTTACTCATAGGCGTCAGTTCATATGATATCAGGTGACTGGTGAGTGTTCATCTGTAGCAAAGCCAGAAAGCAGAGACCCAGGAGAGCTGGTGACCCAGATGAACTGAAGGCAGTCTGCCAGAGAATTCCTTCACACTCAACATAAAAGAAGCTCAGATTTTTGTTCTTGCCTTCAACTGATTAGATGAGTCCCACCCATACAATGGTGAGCCAGTCTGCTTACTGAAACCACTGATTTTGATATTAGTCTTATCCCAACACACACTCCAAGATGGCACATAAAATTATTCATCACATGATGTGACTAAAAAATAATGAAAGCCCATATTGAGCACTTACCCTGTGGCCAGCTCTATTGTCAGAACTTCAAATACATATCTTAATTAACTCTCAAATTTCCCTGTTACATAAGTTCTACAGATGCCTCTACTTTTATCAAGGAAACTCAGGCTCACAGAGGTTATCACAAAGCTTATAAGTGGGAGATCCCAGACTTGAAACTACACTATCTGGTCCATAGCTCATGTTCCCAACCATCACCAGGAACTGGCACTTCGAACCTGTGCTTGGGAACAGAGAACTGAGGAGGGAATGGTGCACAGGTCTGAGAGACCGAGCTGACCCACGTGGAGGAAGCAGAGTGGGTCTGGCCTCAGCCATTTAGCCCAGAAGTGAGTGTGAGGAGAGCCTGGGATGGCCAACAACTAGGGGAATGTTTGTGAGAAAGAAGGCAAGGGGTGGTTCTCTTCTTGGGATCCTCTAATCAATCCTGACCACAATCCCACCCCCACCCACATGTCCCCACCATGCCTGACTCGTGATTCTGTGATAATAGAACCAGAAATAGGTTAATCACATGCATCTGAGAATCACCCAATGGGGAAGCTGGGTGTACGGCCCACATTCACCCGTTATCCACCATATCTCAGTGCCTAACACTTTTGATATATTTTTCAATTCTTTTGTTACTAGAAATGATGATTAAATTCCCAAGGTAAATGCTATTTTGTGAACCAAATTAACCACAGCTGTAGAGGGATTTGGCTCTGCAGCTTACTTCAAAGGACCCCAGGCCCCAGCCCCTCTGGCCTCGCAGAGGTTACTGCAACAATGGCAGAGGCTCTGCGTCTGTCTGGGAAGAGGCTATTCAACACAACTCTAGGGGCCACTTGATCCCTCTGCCCTATCCTGGCTTTTCTTCTGTTGAGAGGAAAAGGGCTTCTCACTGTCAGAGCTAGAAGGGCCCTCCCTTATTGAAGAGATGGAAACTGAGGTGTAGAAACTATAGGGAAGAAGTCAAGTAAGGAACAAATATTAGCCTGAAGAAGATGGCTCTTATCTTCCTATCAAATCCACTGAACCCTCCTGTATGCCCCCCTCCATCTCCAACTGGTCAGACATCATGGCTGAGCACACACCTGGATGGGCAGGGAAGGAAGAGCAGGGGAGGCTGGCTAATGGCCAGATTTGGACAACAAGAGCAAAACTTGGAGCTGGTGAAGGAGATGCAACTGGTATTTGCACAACAGCCCTAAAACAAAGGGAACAACTATAAGAACTCAGGGATCCTGCACCTCCCGCAGGTGTATCTCTAGGCCTGGTACATACACGAGGGCCAGTCTCTATCTATATATCCATCTATATATCTATCTATCCACCTATCTATCTATCTATTTATCTATCTTGCTGGAAATAAAGCATGAAATGACAGTGTCAAGAATGACTTCAGCACCCCAGAGCTAAAGAGAATATGGCTTCCTGACTTCAGAGCAAGGCAAGGCCAGGCACACTGAAAATCAAAAATCACAGCATTTCAGGAGCCTGGCAGAACACAGAAATCAAAGGCAAGCTCAGAGAAGAACTGGGGAAGAACAGAGGCCTGTGGGGAGGAAGCTCCCAGCATTTACACAGCTGGGATCAATCACCCAGAGGTTATGGCATAAGTGAAATTGAGATGGAGAACAAGAATGGTACAAGGAGAGGAGGTAGGAAATGGGATTGTACAATTGTCGGGTCATTACACTAGGCATCAGATGACATATTCTAGTTTGAGAGTGTGCTCGGGTGAATCTAAATATCTAGAATAAAGGATGTGCCAATCATGGAAGTGTTTTTCTTTTCAGTGAGCCTGAGTGTAGCTGTGAGGTGCTGGTGGTGGTGGGGGGGTTGTATGTCTGTGATGAGTGCATGTGTGCACAGATGTTTCCCCCCATGCTCTCACATAGGGGCAAGAGGAGAACATAAAATCTCCCACTCCATCACTCATCCACTTGCTTTGTGAGATGAAGTCTGTTTGCTGATTCTGGCATTTGCCACTTTTTGCAAAACCCAGAGATACTTCGGTCTCTGCTCCCCACAGGACAGGGGTTACAAATGTCTGTGGCCAAACTCAGATATGTATATGGGTGCTAGAGAATCAAACTCAGCACTCTAAGATCCCCGCAGGGCCTTATGCTTGCACAGGAAGTAGTCTTAACTGCTAAGCTATGGCTAAAGCCTCAAAAGTGTTCTTAAAAGAGAAATGAGAAATAAAATGGGATCATAAAAATGAAACACAGTACCCCATAAAAGGCAAATGAGGAAAATAAATAAACGTAAAAATTAGAAAACAGTTAAGATGATAGAGTTCATGCCAGCCACATAATAATCAGGATGGATTAAGGAATGGAGCACCAGTTAAAAAATATAGATTTTCAGCCAAGTGTGGTGGCGCACACCTTTAATCCCAGCACTCAGGAGGCAGAGGTAGTAGGATCACCGTGAGTTCATAGCAACCCTGACACTACATATTGAATTCCAGGTCAGCCTGAACTAGAGTGAAACCCTACCTCACAAAACCAAAACCAAAACCAAAAAAAAAAAAAGGCATAGATTCTCAGATTGAATTAAAAATCAGAAATCAACAATATGCTATATGCAATATGTCTATAACAGACTCTGAGTATGAAAATATCAGTTGGTTAAAAGTTAAAGGATGCAGAAACTGACTTACAAACACTAAAATCTGGAGTGACTAGGATCATGTCAGACAAAACAGATATGATATCAGGTGTACAGAGAGAAATCACATAAAAGTAAGCAGGGACAATTCTCCAAACCATAACAATACTAAACATGTTTACACCCTACCACAGATCTTCAAAATACATAATGAAAAACCTGAGAGTTTTGAAAAGAGAGAATTTTAAAGTTACAATTATAGTTAGAAAAGCCACCATTTCTCAGGAATTGATACATTGACAAGGCACAAAATCTGTAATGATATGGATGATCTGCATTACTAATTATCAATCAACTTGATTCCCAATACCTATGTGCCAAATGCATCTGGAATACTTTATAGAGGCAGGAGGGCCTGGTGTGCCTAAACTTACTTTCTCTGTGTTTGAGTCTTTCTCTAAGAAAGAAAGAAAGAAAGAAAGAAAGAAAGAAAGAAAGAAAGAAAGAAAGAAAGAAAGAAAGAAAGAAAGAAAGAAAGAAGGAAGGAAGGAAGGAAGGAAGGAAGGAAGGAAGGAAGGAAGGAAGGAAGGAAGGAGGAGGAAGGAAGGAAAGAAAGAAAGAAGAAAGAAGAATGAAAGAAAGAAAGCTATTTTAAAAATTAAAATATGTTCAAAAAACAACATTAGGATTGTAATCTTCAGTTTTAAACTAAACTAAAACAATAAGCAAAACAAAATAATCAAGAGAGGAAATTTTTTTAAAAAGAGCCAAATCAATAAAATTGAAATGTAAAGCTACTGGAGAGGATTTTTTTAAAAGCCAAAAGCTGTTCTTAAAAGATCAGTGAAATGGGAAAGTATAGCTAGTGTAGACAGGCAAAAGCCAAGAGAAATGACAATTTACCAAAGTAAAAACTGAAACAGAAACCACTTCCTACCCCATAGACCTTATAGGATAATGATGATCCTAAGAGATATAGACAAACACAATTATATAGTTGGCAGTCCCATTATCTCTCACTCAATAACCTTTAGAATAACTATGCAACTATGCAGAGCATTTACAAGAATATAGAAGACTTGCTGGGTGTGGTGGCACACACCTTTACTTTAATCCCAGCACTTGGGAGGCAGAGGTAGGAGGATCACCATGAGTTTGAGGCCACCCTGAGACACCATAGTGAATTCCATGTCAGCCTTGGCTAGAGTGAGACCCTACCTCAAAAAACCAAAAGTAAAAAAGAGAATATAGAAGACTTAAATGAAAAACAACAAGGAGCTGGGGACATTGCTCAGTGGCCAAGAGCACTTTGCATATAAGCATGAGGACCCGAGGCTGCCTGAGATTGATTCCACAATACCCACATAAATAGCTGGGCCTGTGAGGATGAAGACCAGAGAATCGTTGGGGCACAATAATTGAAATAAATTCATGAAAATGGCAGCTCTGGGTTGACTGAGAGACTTAATGCCAAGAAAACAGGAAGATGAGCAAAAGCATGAGGACACCCAATATTCTCCTCAGGAATCTACACACGTGAATTCATAACACAGACAGCATTTCATGTGCCACACAACATACACTCTACACATACACAAAGGCCAAACACTAAAAACATTAGAAAACTGGCAAAGTGGCTAAGGACATGGCTTAGTGGTTAAAGGCACTTGCTTACAAAGCCTTCCTGCCTGGGTTCGGTTTCCAAACACCCACATAAATCCAGATGCACAACATGATCATGTATCTGAAATTCATTTATAGCTGCAGAGTCCCCGTCATGCTCTTATAAAGTCTAATTTAAATAAGAAAATTAAATAAATAAAATGACAAGTAACTAGTCCTAAATGACACATAAAGACTGCTCCACTGAATGATAGTAGAGCATGTTATTTTCAAGTACAGATTGAATATTTATCAATACAGACCATATGTTATGGGTTGCTACTAAATTCATACATGGAGTCAATGTAGCAATAATTGGCTGTATTAGAAAAGAATAAAGGTTCTCAAAGGGGTGGCATCACCATATACTTTAATAAAACAGAAAAATGATATGCAGGTAAAATTCACAAGAAGAAGAACCAAGAATATAAATTTGGACCTCCAAATCCAAAGGCTATATATCCAAGGGATCTGTTAAGAAATAATATGCAGAGGTACACCAAAAGCAATTAGTACATGGAATTTCACAGCCTTGCTGAAACCTTTATGTCTGAACCCACATTCTAATTACCATCATGTGATCTTTTATCTGGATCCATTCCTTCTCAAATATTCCCAGAGAATGAAAGACACAGGATGTCCAGCATTGTAGTTTAAATGAATGGCCTCCAATATATGCAGGATTTTATTACAGTTTGTAATTTAGATTTGCAGCCACCTGTGTGGAGAAGGTGTCACTGGGCAGATCTTAGGTCTACCCCTAATGTGTGGTGGTTAATTTGAAATTCCAATGTAAATATATGCAAAGTGCCTGAGCTATGCCTGGAATTCCCAAGTGTGCCTTGTATGTGGTGTGTCTTTTGGTATTTTTGGCCTGGTGATTCTCTCTGCTTGTTTTTTTAAGTGGTGACCAACTTCTTCTGCCATTATGGAACTTCCCCTGGATCTGTAAGCTTCAGAAAATATCCCTTCCTCCCTAACTGTGCCAGGTTTGGAAGTTCATCTCAGTGTCCCAAAAGGCTGTCTACAATGTCCAGGAAGCTGGAGATGTAATGAACCTAAATTTTTCTGAGATTTTCTTTGAAATGCTAGTATAGAGAGATCCCTCTCTAGGAAGTTGATACTGGAGAATTTCAACAGGCTGGTATTCATGGCTACTGTGTAACCAGACCTGATTTGGTCTTAAAGATGGAGTATGGCCTTGGGCCATTGAGAATAGCAGAATCTACATTCTGGAGTCTCCCAGACATTCAAATGCTGAATTTCTTTTTTATTATTTTATTTTACATATTTATTTGAGAGAGAGACATAGAGAAAGAAAGAGAGAGCGAGAATGGGAATACCAGGACATCCAGCCATTGCAAACGAACTCCAGTTGCATATATGTAAGAAAGAATTCTATAAGTCAACTTTTATTAAAACTCAGAGGCCTCATAGAGCATATGAAGGCAATGAGTATGATGAATCCAGAAAAATTTTCTCCTGTAAGTCACATATTACTGTATATCACAGAAATCTACAAATGAGATGTATGAATATATGGAATGTAAGAGATCTTTCTCCTTCAAGCAACACTGTGCTCAACATCAGACAATGCACTGCAGTGAGAAGCTCCATGAATACACCAAGAGTAACAAAGCTTTCTCTCACAAGCCATGGCTCATTCATCATCAGAGCACTCATAGGAAAGAGAAGTACCATGAACATAAAGAGTGTAAGAAATCCTTCTACTACAAGTCAGAAGTGACTCTGCATCAGAGAATTCATAAAGATGAGAATCCCTGTATGGATGACTCCCCGAGTGAAAAGAATGTAGGAATTCTTTCTCTTTCAAGTAATACTTCACTTAGCATCAACTCATTGAGATGAGAAGCCCTAGATATTTCCCAAATGAAACAAACACTTCTCCCATGGTTCACTCACCAGCAGAGAACTCCTAGAATTGAAAAATGTTATGAATTATAGATAATCTGAGGAAACTTTCTAGGACAAGTGAGAACTCATGCTATGTCAGAGGAGAAACCATACACATGTTCAGAAGGCATGGAATCTTTCTCCTGCAAACCAAGCATGATTCTGCATATTAGAGAACTCATAATGCTGAGGTGCCATATGAATGTAATTCTGAATGGCAGAAACATTCTACTACAATTGAACATTTCAAAATTCATTCTATATCTGAGAACTCATATCGATTAAAGATCTATGGTTGTACAGAATGAATGAAAACTTTGTTCTATAAGTCAGAATTTACTCCATAGAGGAATTGCATAGTTGAGAAGCCCTACAAATGTATGGAAAACAACAAAGTCTCTTTCCACAAACCACGGCTTATTTGACATTAGAGAACTCACAGAAGTGAAAGAATGCAAAATAATGTAAAAAGTTTTCTAGAACAAGTCATAACTCACTCTACATCACTGGAGGCATGCTGGTGATAAGCTCCATGAATATACATAATGTAGAAAAGCTTTCTCCCACAAAACAAACCTCACTCAGGATGTGAGAACTCATACATTTGAGAAGCATCATGAATGTGCAAAGTGTGGGGAAAGCTTTCTCCCAAACACAGATCTTATACTACATAAGAAAATGCATGAAGTAAGAAGTACCTAAGGATTTAGAAAATTAAAGAAATTGTTTCTACAGAAATTCAAATTTTCTGTATGAGAATGCCTGTGAACATAACAATTGAGAGAAAGCTGTCAACACCCAACAACTCACTCATGCAACTTAGAAACCCTGTGACTAAAGACAAGGTATGTTATTTTAGTAAGTCACAGTTCAAATGGAATCTAAGAATTCATATACTTGAGAACTCTACAAATATACCAAATTCAGGAAAATGAGTCATCACTCTCTGAATGTCAGATAAATTTTACAAGTCAAATTCTTACTCATATAAATCATACAGGGATTCTTTCTTTTTGGTTCATACATCACTAAACAAGAGAAACAAAAGTAAAGAATGTATGAAATCTTATAACAATATCAGTTCTCACCTGCCATCAGAGATGCATGGGAAAAGACTAAAGAGTATAAAAATGTATACTAAACATCAGTAATCACACAGAGGTGTATCACCCCTCTATCTGTAAAGAATATCACTTTTTTCACTGCAATGCTCACTTCATGTAAGGGAAGTCACATGTGATAAGCTCTTATGAACATAAAGAATTATGAAAACCATGTCAAACATAGTTTACTTTTGAGTATGCACATATGTAAGTAGTGCTATAAATTCAAAAGACAAAGTTCACATCTAGAAATTCATATATTTGAGCAACTCTGTGAAAGTAATGAGCATAGAAAAACTGTGATGCACAAGTGAGCCCCATGAGAAAGCTTATACTGTTGAAAGAACGTGTACAACAGACAGTTTAGTCAGATATTATATGTGTTCAACCCCTGTACATCTGTGTTCTGGTGCTGCAGATCCACTGAGACTTAGTGCTTGATGGTTATCTTGGGGAAGACAGGAAGATATCATAACACAATAAAGCAGCAAAATATCTACTTGAAGAATACTTTCCATGACATTAGTCTGAAACACAAAGAATGTTGAGTGCCAAAAAAGTTTTCATTGAGACTGAGTCTCAACTGCTTTCAGTAACCCAACAAATATGATGAAGCCAAGAGTGCTGTGTAGGAAAACCTACTCCCGTGGCTTACATAACACTATGTCAAATGTTCATCAAGAGCTTTTATATATGTTGGTACTATAAACAAGGCATTTATCCCCACTACCACAATAACAGGCATCAAATCACTATCTGTCATCTTTATCTTGAATATTTATATTCATTGATACATTGTTTGTAAATATAAACTTTGGAAATATCAGATTTAGAATGTCAAATGAAAAATAATATTTGCTTTATATGTATTTCAGTGAATTTTTAAAAATATTTTGTTTTACTTTTCAGACAAGGTACATGTAGTCTTATAATTGTTGTACTCACTTTGTAGGCCAGACTTTTCTCCCATATCATGCAGGTTCCTGCTTGGCTGGATTTGAGATGTGTGTCACAATACCCTGATATAAATTTCTTTAATTTGTGAACATTTTATGGCAATCATAGAAATTCTCTGTGAAAGGAACTTGAAAAAATAACAGTATATGTAAGTTTCATGTTAACCATAAATGAATTTTCAAATTTGTTTTGGAAACTAAACAATTCATCTATAAGCCAATAAAGATAAATAATGGCATTCCTGGTCAGAAAAATTTATCCCTGTACTGAATGGATAGACAATTTTCTCATTAGTACTCATTATGTAATACTGAAGTACTGTTAATATAATATTTGCATTGTACTAGACATGAAAATTCAACTAGAAAAAAAAAGAAAATTCAGCTAAAGATAATTTAAAGTATGTAATCTCCTTGGTGTCAACCCAATCAAGTTAACAAGTTTAACCATTACATGTCCATCCTTGGTCAGCTTAACACCTAAGCATATCTCTTGAAACCTGAGAATCCCCAAATAAGTACAGTGACAAGGGCATTATCTGACTATAAATATCCTGCACCCCACAAAAATGCACTAATTCCTTCCCCAGAGTAGGAAGCAACATTGTCTTCTCCTAATATCCCATAACATAATATTGCATTATCAACTTACCAATTTAACTATTGATATTAAATCAATCAATATTGCATTACATGATAAAAGAGTAGAAGAGGAAGGAAGACAGAGATATTTGCCTTCTTATGTGCATGTAATTTTTGCCATATTCTTGGCAAAATTGGAAATAAATACTCATGACAATTACAATCCTCATTTCTATACTGGTCACATGGCTATAATTACTGTCTTCTACTAATTGTTCTATATCTCCTCCATGTTCAGCAAGCACCTCAGCAGGTCTTGATTCTTTACCCAGAAGACACATACCTTCATCCCTTATGAGTCTGGGCTATTTACCATCCTGCCTGGATGGGGTTGCTGTATATTTCCATTCACCTGGGCCACAGAACAATAAGTTCCCCAAAGGATCTCACATATTCCATACATACTTACTCTTCCTTACCTCCACTGTGGAGGAAGAGTCAAATGTGCCCTCGGCAATATCCATCAATCACCCCTGCTAACTCCAACTCCTTTCTTAACCTGTTGGTTTAAGGATGCTAGAAGCCAAAATGGGGCTTGGATCAGCTAATTATAGTGGCTGTTGTGCATCCCGGCTGAAGCACTCCCATCTCTGATTTCTCTAGGCCAACAAAGCATAAAGTCATGGGCAGGGGAAGAAAAACAAGACTGGTGAGTCACCAGGACTAATGGTGCAAGGTACAATGCTCATTATTTCCTCTTGATTCCTGGACCCATGGATCTTAGCTACAAGAGAAACACATATTGGCTGCTGATTCAGATGCTGACTATACAGCCTTCAGGAGGTCCCTGTCCATCTCTCCAGGCTATTGCAACCAAGCAAGCATTATAACTGTGTCTTTAAAACTCCATTCCACTACTATGTCAATCCAACTGCTCCAGGTTGGTGAGAAACATGAACAGAATAGTGAATTCCATGAGCATAAGCCCATGGCCTCACTTCTTTGGCTTTGAAGTGAGTTACTAGTTCAAAAGCAATGCTGTGTAGAATACCATGGTGGTGCTTAAGGAATTCTTTAAGTCCACAGATGGTAGTTTTGGCAGAAGCATTATGTGCAGGAAAGGCAAACTCATACCCAGAATAAATATCTATTTATGTAAGGGCAAAACGATTCCCTTTCCATGGTAGAAGTGGTCTAATGTAATCAACCTGACATCTGGTCACTGGCTGGTCACTCTAGGTAAGTGTGGCATATTGAGAGCTCAGTGTTGGTATAATAATTTGAATGTATGTCCCCCATAGACTCATGTGTTTTATTAAAGCTTGAAATGTGGGTCCTGGAGATTTGAACATGAGTTTTAGACTTCTCAGGCAAGCACCTTAACTGCTAAGCCATCTCTCCAGCCCTGGAATGAGATTTTTTTTTTTTTTTTTTTTTTTTGGTTTTTAGAGGTAGGGTCTCACTCTAACTCAGGCTGACATGGAATTCACTATGTAGTCTCAGGGTGGCCTCAAACTCTCGGCAATCCTCCTACCTCTGTCTCCCAAGTGCTGGGATTAAAGGCGTGCACCACCATGCCGGGCTTGGAATGAGAATTTTTAAATCAAACCTGGCTTCCCCATGTTGTGAAGTTGTAGCTATAAGGACAGCAGGATAGGACATTGCTTATGTGAGAATTTTCTAGGTTGATTTAAAACTTTAAACTTTCAAAATATGATGTGTGGGTATCTGTCTGTGTTATCACTCTGGGTCCCTCAGATATCACCTGCTGTATGTGGACAACAAGCTCTGCTCTGGGGGTCACTGGGGAAGAAATTTCAGTCTGATAGATAACAGTAGCCACTTTCTCTTTTCATTGTTAAGAGTGGGGTGTCAGGAGGCCTGTCTGGTCTAGCCAAGTAGCTATACTTTCCCTGTGAGACCAGCCAGTGTCCACCCTCCTACACTGTGGGATGAGTGTTCACTGCCTCCGTAGGTGCTCTGTGATGAGTCAGGCAGGAACAGGGCTCTATGAGAAGGTGTGGCTGGGGAAAGTGACTAAACCTTGAGGCTGGATCTAGAGGCTACCCCTTTTACCTGGGGTCTCTGGGGATCCTTCTTATACCAGCACTCTGAAGCTGAGACTCAAGTCTTTCCCTCACAACCAGCCTACAAGGCCATATACCATCACTGTCCCAAATCTCAGGGGATGGCACTGAGGCTCAGAGAGATGAAGGCACCTGTCCTGGATCACTCCGTTACCATAAGCACTCCCGGCATGTGGTCCCAGGCCACAGCCCCCACAGGGGTCAGCAGAGTGCCATGAGCTTGTACAGAAAATAGCTCAGAGGCTAGTGACAAGTACAGGGTCCACCAAGGAGTTGTCAGTCCCTCCTTCCTCTGCTTCCCAGCAAATGAGGCATTTTTTAAGTCTCCCATAATGCACTGGCCACTTGTCCTGCTTTATCTGGGCTGCCCACAGCACTCCTGTCCCTCAGACAGACATTGTACAGTAAGAAGCAGGCCTGAGATGGCCCTGTCTGCATTGCATGGTGAGGGTGGATCTAGAAGCTGGACTCTGAATCTATACAACCCCCATATCATGATTCCTTTACAGGAACGACAGCTTGGGGGTCACCTGACAGCTGAGAAACAGCCTGGACTGGCTTACATTGATGTGACTGATAGTCATTTAGTAGCCTTCGAATCTAGAGCTGGCTCTGTCCCTGGCCTGCTTTGAACATTGGATGAATCTATGCCCATTCCTGGTTCTCAGTCTCTTGGTCTGAAAACTGAAGAAGTTGGCAATTGTCAAAAGGATTCTGGGGCTGGAGGGATGGCTTAGCAGTTAAGGCGCTTGCCTGCAAAGCCAAAGGACCCAGGTTCAATTCCCCAAGACCTACATAAGCCAGATGCACAAGGTGGCACATGCATCTGGGAGTTCATTTGTAGTGGCTGAAGGCCCTGATGTTCCAATTCTCTTTCTCACTCTCTCTCTCTCTCCACCCCCCTTTCTTTCCCTCCCTCCCCAGGGCTCTTGCAGCGATTTACAAGTATTCTACACAGCTGTAAGTATGAAACACATTACTTTGGAGTATGGGATGATGGCTCAGTATGGAAAGTGCTTGCCATGCACATGAGGACCTGAGAATGAACCCCCAGAACCCACATAAAATGCCATGCATGGGGGCAAAGCCTGTAACCCCAGCACTGGGAGGTACGTACAGAGAAAGAGAATCCCTGGGGTTCTCTCGCTAGCTTGTCTAACCAAATCAGTGGTCTCTAGATATAGATGGAAAGACCCTGTCTCCAAATCTGATGTGGGGAGAGACTGAAAAAGTTATTTAACATTGACTTCTGGCCTCTGTGCACATGCACACATATGTGCACATGCACTTGCATATACATGTGTGTCCACATGCATATGAACCACACACTCACACACATGCAAAAAAAGGGGGTGCTGTTTGGATACAGTGGGTAAGGTTGGTGACTTCTCCAGGACCTAGAGGCCATCTTGGAGCCATGGGCTGGGAATTACCAGGCTCCCTTTCTAACCCTCTCAAAGCTATTTCTTCCAGTAGTTGGGTACTAAAGGGGGTTCAGAGCAAGATCTAACTGTCTTTGAGGCTGACTTCCAGGTCCCTCTGTATTAGTTACTGCTGCATTACTGTGACCAAAATACCTGACAGAACAACTTAAGGGAGGAAGGATTTGTTTTGACTCACTGTTTCAGAGGGCTTCCCCCATAATTGCTTGGCCTATGCACTTGGAAGAACATCCTAGTGTGAGGAACTTGAGGAAGAGGAAGTTCTCAACTCAAGATGGAAAGTTAGAAAGGAGAGTGGTAGGAAGAGAGAGAGAGAGAAAGAGAGAGACTGGAGACCTGACTTGACCCCCAAAGACATGCCCTCGTGACTAGCTTCATCCAGCAAGGCCTTACCTGCAAAAGTTTCCACAATCTACCAAAAGAGTTCAGCCAGCTAGGAACCAAGCATTCAGCACACAGCTCCTAGAGACAGTTCACACACAGACCACACCCCCTCCATCTCTGTCTTTCCAAGAACTTTCCCTTCTCCCATGGCCACTTGCCTCTCTTGGGAACTTCTGGGCTGTGTAATGGTAATGAGCCTACTGTGTCTTTTAATTTTGATGTGTGTGTGTGTGAGAGAGAGAGAGAGAGAGATGTGTGTATGTGTGTGTGTGCATGTTCATGTATGTGTGTGGGGGTATGTGTGTGCCATGGCACACTTGTGGAGGTCAGAGGTTGATTTTCAGGAGTCATTCCTCACCTTCTACCTCATTTGAGGCACACTCCCTTATTGTCCACTGCTCCAGTCACCAGTCTAGATGGCCCATGAGCTTCCAGGATTACGGAAATCTGCGAGTGTCTGGCTTTTTCTTGGGATCTGGGGATCCCAACTCAGGTACTCCCACGTGTGTGGCAAGTTTTTACCCACCGAGCCATCCCCCAGTCCTTCCGACACTGCGTCACTTGTCTCACTGAGAGCATCTGTATGGGGTCCTGCGGCAGCCTGATGAACGCCGGTTGCCATAAAAGTCCTTTCAATCTCTGGTTACTTTCTTTAGCAAAAATACATTCCTTTGTAAGCTGTGGTGGGATCCTTAGTAGTATGTTCCTAGGGGATGACAGAGATCAAACTAATGCCCAAGGAGACCATTTTCTCTCCTTGGAGTCATAGAGGGTGGGATTAGGGGCTGCATTCCAAGCTCCAGTTGCTCCAGAATTTCTCTTTCTACTTCTAAGCAGAGCACTGGGGAAGCTGACTGCAAAGCTTCCCCCTGAGGCTTGTCCCATGAGCCCTTTGAAGGGGAAACACAGCTTTTACTCTCACCTTCTGGGAGACCAAGGGTTCCTGTACCCTAAGGGAGCCCGTTATCTTTCCAGAGTCATAACCCAAATAGGGCTGGAGGCCTCTGAGAGGACCTCTATCACCTCTTTCATCTGTGGAACTTCTCTCTGAGGAGGGTCCAAGCCCATGTGACAGCACTGAGAGTCCCCTAGGGGGAAGGCACATGACTTAGTTCAGGCCATCAGTGTCTTCCCACATATCTGACAGACTGCATATGGAGAGAACCAGTCTCTCCACCTCTAAGACCATAGCTGTGAGGGTCATGGAACCCTGGAGCTGTGCCTCTGCCCTTCAGCCCTGAATCCATTTGAGCTAAGTAAAATGAATTCTAAAAATCCATCATTCCTCTTTCTGCAAAGGGGTGGTTCTTCTGGATCCTGAGTGATCCCTGAAGAGCAGATGAAACCACCCTGTGCTGTAATGTAACAAGCCCTGAGAGGTCAACTCATATTTAACTGGAACTAGACTCTCCCATTGGGATGCTCAGGGCTCTGGGAACTTCTAGAAGGAAGGTTCCCTGGGCTCAATGGGACACAGTACTGGATGAGGAAGTAGGGAAGCTGATGAGCACAGGGGAGGGCCCTGCACCCAAGGGTGACTTTCCGCAGCTGGTGGTGAAGGTCAGCTTTGAGAGGACCGGGTTCCTTGGTATAACGTGCCTCGTGGGTTCTGGCCAGGCAGCTTAGTACCCTGAGGACGCTCCCATGCGTGTGCTCAGTCATTCTCTTTCTCCCTCTCTCAACAAGCATTTAACAGCCATTGCTTTCCTGGGCTTGGTGTTGGCAATAGGGAGTCAGACGATCAGAATCTCATGTTACCAAGGTGCTGGCAGCTTTGTCAGGACAGAGGAATTCTGGCGCTGGATGTCACCTGGAAGGCATCAGGAAGCAAAAAGAGTCCTGACTCCTAAGACATTGAGTAGGGCAGGGACCCGCCCCAAACAGGCAGATACCCTAGTAGGCAGACCCTGAGGCCGGTCCCAGTGACCTTAGTGAGAGGTTATTCTAGGGAGCACAGTGTGGGCAAAGGGGGATTCCAGGAAGGGAGAAAATCATCTGTGGTGGGCACCACTGAGGGCAAAAGACCATCTCCCCCACCCCGAGACCTCTGAGGAACCATATGGACCCGCCCTGCTTGAGAAGTGGAGGGAGGTCTTTCTGCATGAGATCTCAGCCCCTCACCCAAGTGGAGTGCTGATGCTGGGGTGTCACAGCCCTCACTTGAAGATCGGCCGGCTGCTCACAGCCAAGCACATGCCCAAGTGCCAGAGAAAGCCCACAGGAAGAACATGAAGACGGTAGGCTGTCAGCATGCCAGAACCTGCTGCTGCTTGGGCATGAACCAGGGCGGGCCCGGGGAATGCAGAGTGGGGCACCAGCTCAGGTACAGCACTCTAAGAGGTGACAGGAGAGGGGGGCCAGGATGAGAAGCGAACACTGGGCAGGGCTGGGAGTGGCTTCAGACGGCACACAGAGCAGGGAGAAAGCAGAAAGGGAGAATTGAGACCAAGTTCAACAGGGTTCAGGACTTGAGAGGGCAGAGATCCAGGAATTATCCTAGAGAAGGATGAGGAGATGAGGAGAGGTTTAAATGGCATCCAAGGATGGCCCCTGAGTCTTGAAGACAGTACTCTGCAAGTCCATGCTTGGTAGTGACAGAGGACCCAACAGCTGCTTTGGTCCACGGCTGCAATTGGCAAGTCCCAGACAGAGCCAGGCCACTAGCCCACTGTGAGAGCAGTGTTCCTGGGGCAGGGTAGGTAAACTGTATAAACTGAGGCCCAGTTCCTGTCATGCAAAAAGAGCTCAATAAACCTGGGCATGCTAGGCAAGACTGCCCTGTACCCATCTGATCCTTGGCTCCTGCATCCATCATTATGTGGGCTCCCCAGAGCTGGCCAGTCACTCCCAGCATCTTCAGAGTCAATACAAGCTGGGTCAGGAGTCAGGGAGCAAACATCTACTGGATGGACATGAGAAGGAGGAGCCATGGTGTGTCAAGTGACTCATGTGGGCAGGGAGGAACCCCATGCTCCTGTCCCGTCCTCACAGCCCTGGCCAAGAAGGACCACTGTGTGGTTGGCTAACAGCACAGTGTGGCATCATTACAGACAATGAGAGTCCAACCAGCCACAGCTCTGCTGGTCAGGACACTGTCTGGTCCACCCTGAGCTAAAGACAGTGGGCCTCTAGAGTAGAGGCTTCTCTGATCATCACAGGACACCTCACCTGGCTCAGACATTCTACCCAGGCATCGTGTCCACACACCCAAAGGAGCCACCCATGAGGGCTCTCACCTGCCCATGCTCCAAGCTCTGCTAGGTAAGGACCCTGCTTTTCAAATTTTCACAGGGCAGTCTAGCATCACAGGACAGCTGCTGTGAGCACTCACTTCATCCTCACACAGAAATCTGGGTTCTCTCCCCCTCACTCCCCTCCTCTCAGTCAGCACAATCTGTCCCCTTGCAGCAGGACCATCAAGCAATATTTCAACACGTGTAACCAGCTTGCTGGCCTCTGGTCTCTGTCAAGCAAGGCTGTGCCATGTGTGACTCAGCCAGGGCTCACCCAGAGCTCCGCCTCCCACTCTGCTGACCCCGGGTCCCTCAGACCGGCTGAGGGGTGACAGTGGATGGACACACGTGCCCCAGCCTCATGGTCTGTAGCTGTCGTCCCCGGAGCGCTGGCAGAGTCTGTGCTTCCTTCCTTCTCAAAGGGGACGGTGATGGTGCCACCTTGCTTGGGGGACTCAGAGACAGGGAGAAGAGCTCAAGACAGGATGGCTCTCATGTCCTCTCATCCTGCCCCTGGCAGCCTTGGCATTAGTTGTCACCACAGTCCAGCTAAAGGTGGGCCTGGCTACCAGCAGGACTTCCTGTGTTCTGGGACATGGTTTTAGTGACGGGGTGCTACAACCCTCACACCTGACAGTCAGCTCCAAATCCAAGCTGCACAGCCAGGAGCATCCCAGGGACCACTTGGCCTCAGGCTGGGAGCTCCCGGCCACAGGGACGTGCACTCGGCTGCTCTTGTTCCCTGGTCCAGCAGGAGGATGGCAACCATGGCAAGCAGTGGGGCTGTGCCAGCTGCCTGGGGCTGGATTCCCTCTCCCGGAGATCTTCCCAATGCCCTGGGCACTTTGAGGAGGGCTGCCTATCCCCAGAGCTCCACACACCTTTCTCGGATCCTCCTCCTGCATGTCACGTGGTGGCCTGACTTCCAAAGCTGGCCTTTTCCCAGTTACTCAGGTAATGTCTTGTCCTCTCAGCAGCAGGGCTATTGACCCTCTGCTTCTGACCAGGCTGGAGTCCTTGGCCCTGGCCCTCTAGTCTCCCAGCTTTGAGGTTGGAGGCAATGGGGGAGAGGTGGATCCCAAGGCCACAGGCCCTAGGCACCAGAGCCACAGGCACACAGCAGGCAGGGCAGCATTGCTGTCTATGAAACAGCCACTGAGGAGAAGACAGGATGATGCCCCCAGGAGACCACACACCCATGGAATGAGAGGCCCACCTCCAGCCTCTCTGACAGCTGGGGAACTAACAGGAGAATTAAATGTTCCATAGTTTCCTTTTATGTGCATCAGTAAATGTCGCCTATGAAACCAACAAGCATTTTTTCTGTACTTAATGCATAATAACTAGTCTCATAAATCCAAATTATCCCTGTAAATCTAAATTAAGTGCCCAGGTTTAATGTATTCAGGACGCCTAATTAATAAAGTGCCGGCAATGGCCATTAGGAACCTGTTGGTTCCAAGCAGACATTCATTTCCAAACAAGGCAGTTCTGAGCCACATTTGAGTGGGACCAGGGAGCCCAGGACTTCCCATGCTGAAAGTCAATGTCAAACCCAGCCACGTGGTTCTCGAGGTGCCTGTGGAGCCCAGCCCCCACTCCATCCTTGATCACTCCATACATCAAGACCCTGTCTGGGATCTACTTTAGTCCTGCTGATGTGTCTCGCTCCCTTGCTCTCTCCAGGACCTTTGCACAAGCTCTTCCCTTTACCCCGGCAGCTTCGCCCCCCTGACTTCTTCCCAAGCATGATGTCTGGAGCTGTAGCAGACATTCCTTGACCAAGAAGCTATAAACCCAAGGTCAAGAAGTAGCATGTAGCAAAGATGGAAAAGCAGCAGGAACCTGGGTGCTGTCGGGTGTGGTGAACCCCTGAAGTAGAGCCAGTGGACATCATATGGATCTCTTTTCAGGGGGAGAAAAAGAAAAACCTCTAAGTTGTCAAAGTGCTATTTGCCAGATTCTATTATTGTCAATTTTAAAAACTCGAGTCAGTCTGAATTCAAGTCCATCCTCTGACATTGACTGTCTTCCTGTTTTTCACACTGCTCACGTTTCTTCATCTGTCAGCATGACGATGTCCTTCCTGCCACAAAGGTGTGAAGCACTTGTGGGAGTCCCAGGGGCGGCTCAGGGAGGCCAGGTCAGAGCATAAGGGTGTTGATGTGGAGGCCCGGATCCACTTGAGAACTGCAGACCCTAGATGAACTGCCACCTTCCTGAGCTCAGCTTCCTTCCCTGTGCTCCTACGGAAAGACTCCCTGTGTCAGGGAAGGGTCCTATATGGTTGAAAGTACCATTTGTCTAGAGCTTTCTATGTATGAATGTCAACCTACTCTAAGCAGTTTGCTTGTACTGTGAGCTTCAATTCTTACCCCACTCCTATTAGATCAACACCAATGCTAGCAGGTCCCATTTTGCAGAATGAAAGTTTGGTACAGAGAAGTCAAGTCACTTCCTCTGAGAGACAAGCCTCTGGCCAGGCAGTCAGGCTCCGGAGCTCACCTGCGATGCTGGCCCGACACGCAGCACGTGCTCAGCGAGCGGCCACTGAGTGGATGTATGACTGAAGCTGCTTAAAGACATGGTGGCTTCAGCCGACCTCCCCCCACCACCGTCGGCGTGGGAGGGGGCTCTAAGGACACTAGGGATGCCGAGGCAGAGGTGGGGCTCCGGGGTCCGGCTCCCAGTCCCGCCCTCCTCCAAAACAGTATCCACACCAGCCTTCCGGGCCCCACTGGCTCAGCGCGTCTCACATCGCAGGCACTTTCTTGGCTCCTTCTGCTAATTCATTTGCTCCCATGTTAACTTTTATTACTTATTGATTTTTTCCAGCCTCCCTTGGCCCTCTCCATTTTTATCTGCTTAGTGTAATAGAAGCCATTCAATGGAAGGAGCAGAATGTAACAGTCCGTGGCCACAAACAGGGACCCATGCTAATGGGCCAGTGTCTTCTGAGGGGTGGGAGAAGGAAGGGACCCGCCCCTCACTCTAGCATCGCTGCTGAGCTAGGGAAGCCCAGGTGGTGGGGTGCTTGTCTGTTCCGTGGAAGAGGCTGGCAGAGAGCTGAGCCTCTCGGAGCTGCTTCAGGAGGGCCCTGGGTCTGAACCCAAGATAGGAACGTCTGCTAGGGTGACCTGAGAGCCATGCAAGTTCAAGCCTGAGGTAGAAGTTGAGGGAAGACAGGGAAGGGACCCATTGGGAGTGGCCACACAGTGAGGATGGCTGATCTCAGGGAAGGGAGTAGGAGAGCCAGAAGCCAGGCCCCCATGGATGAGAGGTCCTGCATGGAACACTGGGTGCCCTGGGCTGCAGGATGGCACCCCACCAGCACTCCCTCCATCTGCAAGAGCAGCGATGGAGCTCGCCCAAGCAGAGAGTGGAGCGTGGATGTGAATCCAAGCCTGAATTCTGCCCCAGCCATCATGCCACTCCTGTGAGAGGCCCCTAAAGGTCAGCCTTGGAGGACTCTAGAAAGAGATTCTGGGATGCCATGTCACGGCGGGAGTAATACAGGGCTGGGTGGGGACCTGGGGACATCTTTTATTGCACAGGAACCTAGATAAGTCCATAACTCCTTCTCACCTGAGAAGGGAAATAAACAGCCCCTACCTTCCTGGAGTGTTAGGAGGAGGTAGAAATGGATCTTGTCATGCTGTGTGACTCCTGGAGCCCCACTGTGATGATGGTGGGGGTGATGGTGGTGGTGGTGACAATGATGATGGCAGTGGAGGTGTGGTAAAGGGAACAGTGGTGATACTGAGGATGATGATGGCCATGATGGTGAACACAGAGATAATGGTGATGAAATTGTTGGGCTAGGGAGATGGCTCAGTTGGTAAAGCACTTGCCTAAGCTTGAGGACCACAGTTCAGATTCCCAGAACCCACATAAGTGTCAGATGGCTATGGTAGCCTGCCCATAATTCCAGCATGGTGGAGGGCATGGTGGCGATGGAGATGACATGGTGGTGATGAATGCAATAGTCTTAAATTTTTTACCTCCTCTTAGTTCCATCACATTGGGGATCAAGTTTCTAGCACAAACCACAATGATGATGAAGAAGTCAGTTAATGTGGTGACCCTGAAGATGGAGATGAGGAAGGAAGGTCTTGTTGCCCAGATCTAATGCCCACCTGTGTTTGGTGCAGATAAACCCTCTGGCCCACCCTCGCCTCCCTGCCCCAGACTCCAGGAGAAATTCCCCGTCTCCATGGCTGCAGAAACAATGCTTCATTAGTGAACACCCTGTGGGTGATGCGGATCATGAAACGTGGGCTGCAGATCGATTCTTCAAATCCCAGAGACTGACATTTTGAGGACAGAGAGGAGTTGGGGCTCCAGGGAGGGTGGGACGAAGGCGAATGCCGGCCTCCTGAGCACGGAAGTGGGAGACGAGTGGAGGCTCCAGCAAGCCCTGAGCTGCCGCAGGTCTCCGGTGGGGGCGGCGGGTGGAGAGGAAGCCTCGGCCCTTCGATGCCGGTATCAGCGGCCAGCCGCTGCCTGGTACCTGCCGCCATGCAGAAGCCACAGAACAAGGTGCAGGATGCCCAGATGCTGGTTCCTGAGCTTCCACACAGAGGGGCCATCAGCTCGTCCTAGAGGAGAACTTCGGGCACAGAGGCTGATATAGCCTGCCAGACCCAGGCCTGTGTGACGTCCCGGCTGCTCTGTTCTCTGAGGCACCCAGGAGAGACAGGAGCAGGGACAGGCTGGGCATTTTAACCTCAGTGTCTGTTCCTCCCTATAAAGACATCACTAATTGGAGGCACTGCAGAGAAGGTGGGCATGGGCTTCTGTTTGGGGTGAAATTAATTGGAAGTTGACCACTTAGCTCCTCTGAGAGGCCTCAAAACATGGTGATATAAATCAAAATTTAAAACATCCATGCATCAAAGAGCACAATCAACACAATGAAAAAGCAACCCACAGGAAGGGGAAATGTTGCCAAGTTAGGTGAGATAAGGATTATTACTCACAACATAGAAATAACTCCAATAATAATAATAATACAAATTCCAGATTTTACAAAGGAGAAAAGACATGTCTTTTAAGGAAACAGACAGACAGGTGGCCCATAGCACCCCAAAAGATGCTTGAGGTCACCCTCTCGGGGAAACGTGAGTCAACGCCAGTGAGAACACGGCCATCCCACTAGGAGAGCTATTCAAACCAAATAACTGGAAAGCAAAAGAACGTGGCTGAGGACATGGTGGACCAAGCCCCTTGAAATAAATGCTGTAGCTCTTGTGGTAGGATTCAGCGTGTCTCAGAAGAAGAAGAGATTTAACCAGCCCTCGATGGGTGGGCCTTAGGCTGGAAACCCAGGCAAGAGGACATTGGGGGCTCAGAATTCAGAAGTCTGACAAACAAGGAAGCTGGTGGTGTGGCTCAGTGGAAGGCTGGTGACTTGGGGTGTGGGCAGGGTGGGGGGACTAGAGTTTCAACATAAAAGGCAAAAGAATACAGATGTCTTGGCTGCAGAGGGGGAGGGAAGGACTGAAGGAAAGAGGGAGGGAAGAAGAAAGAGAAGGGAGAGCGGGGGAGGAGAGAATCCTCCTGTGCCTTTTCACTTCATCCAGGCCCCTCCCTAGTGGATGGTACTCAAGCATAGAGGGGGTGAATCTTCCCCCCTCTGCCCAGCAGCCCACACACCATCTATCCTGGAAACACCCCACAGGCACTCTGGGACAGTGCAATTGTGTCACCAAGAGCAAAGCCAGCCTGGTCTACCAGCAGAAGAGGGCTGGGCTCAGGACCTCCCTGAGCACTGAGGACTGATTCCACCTCACCAGCTCTGCAGCATCCCTGCTCCCAGATGGATCAACACCCAACCAAGCAGCCCGTGTGCCTGTCACAGCACTGTTCCCAGCAGCCAAATCCCATCCAGGGATGGATGGATGGAGAAATCAATGCAGTGTGGGCATGTGATAGCACATTATCCAACCTGAAAAAGAAAGGTCTGACGCATGCCACAGCAAGAGTGAACCATGAGGACAGTGTACTAAGTGAAACAGGCCAGTCACAAAAACATACTGTATGATCGTACTGACTTAAGGAACCTAGAGTCGTCATCGTCCTAGAGACTGGAATAGAAGGGGCTGGCGTGGGGTGGACAGTGTTTAATGGGGACAGTTTCAGTTTGTGAAGATGAAATGGACAGGTGGTGGCTGCGCTTGGGCAATGCTGTCAATGTACTTAATGCCACTGAAGTGTGCATTTTTTTTTAAAGATTTTTTTAATTTTTATTTATTTATTTGAGAGCGACAGACACAGAGAGAAAGACAGATAGAGGGAGAGAGAGAATGGGCGCGCCAGGGCTTCCAGCCTCTGCAAACGAACTCCAGACGCGTGCGCCCCCTTGTGCATCTGGCTAACGTGGGACCTGGGGAACAGAGCCTCGAACCGGGGTCCTTAGGCTTCACAGGCAAGCGCTTAACCGCTAAGCCATCTCTCCAGCCCTGAAGTGTGCATTGTTAAACGTTTAAATGGTAAATCTTGCCATGTGTATTTTACTACTATTGTTAGATTTTTTTTTTTTTAATATGTGGCAGTAGATCCAAGTCCTCACACTTCTGGGATGCCACAGCTCTGTGAGGGAGGCACAATGTTGGATCAGCCATGCTGAACAGATCCTCAAACACCCCTCTATACCTACGTTCCCTCCCTGACCTGGACACACCCAGGCTTCTCCCTCCTCAATCCCATGGTAATTCTTCCCTTCCACACCTGCTCTGGAGTCACATGGCCTCTCTCCCTTCACTCATGATGGGCCTTGGATAGATGGAAGCTTGGTCAGCTTCCTCATCTGCAAGAAGAGCGATGCCCTGTAGCCAGGGTGAAAGGTACTTATAGCCAGCGACACACTAGTGCCCTGGGTGGCCTGGTGTTCAAATTATGCTGTCCTTCCTCATCTCATGGACTCCTTCCAGGCCAGACCAGCACTTCAGACCTGATCAAGGGGGGTGTGTTGGCTCACGCCTTTAATCCCAGCATCGGGAGCCTGAGGCAGGAGGATCATGAGTCGGAGGCCAGCCAGCCTGGGTTACACAGAAACAACAGCCTTCATGAGAATCAGGTGGTGCCGTGAGCAGCCTGTGGGAGCATCTGGGCCAGGCTGTGGGACAAGGCACCTCGCCCAGGCCCTGAGTCTGCACAGGAAAGGAACCAGCAGCCATGGCCACAGAGTTGGGCACTGCAGAGCCAGGACTGCAGCCTGACCCTTGTCCTCTGTGCTGCCAGAGGGCCAGGCCTGGCTTGGGGGTGGGGATTTCAGCAGGGGCCCGGTCTGTGCCTCAGCCCTGCCCACCAGGACCTTCACAGTTGCCCACCGACCCTGCGCATCTGTAGCTAAGTTTACCGGCCCTGGAGGAGAGCAGGAAATGATTCATTCTCTCTCCCAGCCAAGGTACACACAGGCACATTATTAGTATTTACCCTGGGGCTCCTCCAAGGACCACAACCGCAATCGTGGGCAGGAAGGGGGAGGGATGGGCAGAGAGCTCAGCCAGGTCTCTGCCCGCCTGCAGACCAGGCACAGGGGCATGAGAGCACTCAGCACGGCACGGTGCCCACCGTTGTCAGCCCCCACCACGTGGCCCTCCCTGCCTTCCAGAGCCCACAGAGGACTCGCTGTGGTGCCCAGGCAAGGTCATCCGGTGGGTGGGGGGGGAGAAATCCAGGGGTGTGCTTGATGGAAAGAGGCCAGGGCTGAGCCACAGGGCGTCATCTCCAAACCAGGAAATAAATCCTGAAGGAGGCGCAACAGGCCTGCCCCGCTCCCCCCCCCTACCCCGCAAGGAGCAGGACCCCCAGCTGACCTCAGCAGCCGCGCGGTGCAGCCTGGGACCATGCCCTGCCCGTTTCCCAGTGTGCCTTGCAGTGGCTCTGGGGACCTCGCAGTGGGAAGCAGGCGGTACTGGCTAATGAGAACCAGCCCAGGAAGGGATCTGTTACCCAGCACAGGAAGTGGATGGGGGTCCTTCTCCAATCAATGGGCTTCTGGGGGCGGGGAGTGCCTACTCCACCTGATTTCCCTGAAGCTCCATCCCCAGGCCCCTCCTGGGCTCTCAACCCCCACCCACCTTTGGCCCTCTGCAGGCCGCTGTCATGAGGAATGTCTGTCGTCCAGATGTCCTTTCCTAGCCGGGGACGTCCGCTGACAGCTTGTCACTCTGCAGTGGTAACTGCAGCTCCCAGTCTCCCCTTTATGCACTGCTCTGCGCAGATTCCCGGCTGCCTTGCCAGGGAGTTTATTAAAGAGTTTATTAAACTGTTCTGCCCTGGCTTGCGAACTGTCTCTCTCAGTGATGGAAAAATACTGAGACCCAAAAGGGCAAGGTGAACTTCCTGCACGCCAGGAAGTTAGCAAACGGTGTACCTGGGTCTGTGGATGACTCACAGGCCTGCTGTGGACTTAGCAGGCAAATGAGAGGAGGAGACAGAGACAGAGGCACAGACCTGAAAGCAGAGGGTCGGAACAAGCAGGGCAGGCTGGTGGAGGAAGCCTGAGGAGCTTCAGAAAGAGATGGGGGACTGGACGGACGGTTAAGGCGTTTGCCTGCAAAGCCAAAGGACCGTGGTTCAATTCCCAAGGTCCCACGTTAGCCAGATGCACAAGGGGTCGCATGCGTCTGGGATTCCTTTGCAGTGGCTGGAGGCCCTGGTGTGCTCTCTCTCCCTCCCTCTCTCTCTCTCCCCTTCTTTCTCTGTCAAATAAATAAATAAAATAAAATAATGTTTTAAAAAAGAGATGGGGACAGAGTGATCAATGGGCTTAATAATAGCACAATACCTGTAAGAGGCTCTGGGGATTCAACTGTGATTTCTGATCTCAGTCCTCATGCAGTTCAAGGAGCTGGTGGAGAGAGAGAAGGGAGGGGGGAAGCAGACTCCAAGTGTGTGCTGTGACCAGCAAAGAACTGAAGACTACCCAATAAAGGGATTCTCCGGCTGGGCTCAGTACAAGAGGAAGGCTTCCTAGAGGAGGTGCCCTCTGACCTGACAAAAGTAAGCGGTGAGGCTAGAGAGATGGCTTAACAGTTAAGCACTTAAGTGTGAAGCCTAAGGACCCTGGTTCGAGGCTTGATTCCCCAGGACCCACATTATCCAGATGCACAAGGGGGCGCACGCGTCTGGAGTTCATTTACAGTGACTGGAGGCCCTGGCGCACCCATATTCTCCCCCCGCCTCTCTCTCTGCCTCTTTCTCCCTCTGTCACTCTCAAATAAATAAATAAACAAAAATTTAAGGTAGGCTGTGGTTCTGGCATTTTGCTTCTTTGTGAAGAAAGGTTCTACCAGCAATTAGGGTTGCTCTGAGAGACAAAGATGGGGTTGGAGTTGGCACCAGCATCAGCCCAGAGCAGCTGGTGGCCTCCCAAAGCTGGGCTTGAGTTGTTGCTCCAAGGTGAGATCAGTCAGTAAAACTCTCCAGATCCTACCTCTTTTTCTCCTACCTTTTCTAATGTGTGTGCATGCGTGTGTGCACACGTGAGCGTGAGCGTACATCCACTTTGGTGTGCTCTGCCGCTGCTTAACCAGGGCATAGAAAGGCCTCTGGCATGGGTGAGGTGGAGGCAGCAACGCTGTGGGGAGAGAAACAGAGAGGCCAGGGATGAGGCAGGGCCTAGCTTCTAGAACCTGTCTGGAGGCCCTGGGTTCTCCCTCCATTGCCTCCTGAAGAGTAGGGTCCTTACGCTAACCCTGTGTCTCCTTTAGCCGAGCAGATTCTGGAACCTGTCATCCAAGGAGCCCTCATCTGACAACAAACAGGGGCTTTCTGGTGGTCAGCTGGCTTCAGGGGCATCACTGAATGTCCTCCCGGGAGGCCAGGGGCCACCTAGTTATGCCACACTGCGGCTGCTGCTTCTACCTCTTGCCTCTGCCTTTTAATGCACCCCTTCCCCACGCCACTCCTCTCTTTCTTCCTTCCCCTCCCCTCTCAGCCCCTCACGACCCCCGCATCATCCATCCTTCAGGCGTCTCCACTGCCCACCACTGCGCCTGTTCACTGCTGGGCTGGCCACACTGGAACACTGTAGGGCTGAGTCCCTGAGCCCAGGAGTGCTCAGTCTGGCTGGGGAAATGGGAACCTCTTCCACCCGCCCCCAGCCCAGCCCAGAGCTCAGGTGGCATATCACAGAGTGGCCTGTCACTGGACAGAGAAGGGAGGGGTCTTCCTGAGGAGGTGTGTCTGGACTGAGCCCTGAATGAGAAGTGGGGGAGCAAGGAAGGGCCGAGGAGAAGGTTGTTAGCCACCAGCACTCCTGGGGTGTGCAGAGAGGGGACTTGGGCCCGGGCAAGTGGCTGAGTAGTTGAGTGTGGAGAAAGGAAGAGGGGAGGGGAGAGGTGATGAAAGATGGGCTCCCCAATCCCAGGTAGTTCATAGAGCTTGGGGTGAGTTGGTATGTGGAGAACCGGCTTCCCCCTGAAGTCCTGGAGAGTCATGGGGTAAGGGAAGAAGTGACTGCGGGGGCCCCCTCAGCCCCCTGACTCCTTCAACAGTATTCTCCTCCTACTCCTGTGTCCTTGCATTCCTGCTCCCCAGTTTCTCTCTCTCCCTCCTTCCCTCTCTCGGCCATTCCTACCTCCAGGCTTAGCTACCCTACCAGGCTGTGTTAATGAGAGCCTGCAGCACCACCTATAGGCTGGATCTAACACTGTGCGAGGTATCACACATTAAGATGACCAAGATGGGTCGCAGTTCTTTTGTCTCCTGGAGAGGCAGTGTCCCCCGCCAGGGCCATCCTGTCTCCCCAATCATAGCACTGTGCAAGGGCTGCTGTGGGCCCATGAGGCATGAGTACCAGCTGCCTCCGTCCTTCTGATAACCTCGTCACCAGCTCCCCAAAGAACTAGGCTCAGCACTGCAGACTCCCTTCTCTTCTCAGCCTGGATCCCCCAGCTGTCCAGTGCAACCTGGCCCACACAGTGATGGGCTCTGGGACAAGGAACATAGATGAAAAGACCATGGAATGGCAGTTTTAGGGCTGGATGAAGGCTGTTGTGACAAGGACAGTACCAGGTCTTGGGAGCCCAGGGAAGGCACCAGGGCTGGGAGGGGTCTGCCCTGGCTTGAGGAAGAGACCCTGCAGTGCTGGGCAGGAGTTGCGGGGAGAGGCAGGGCGGGCCACAGCTGGGGAGCACGGTGTGAGGGAGGCGGGCTGAGAGAACAGACTCCTCAGAGGAGGGCGGCTGGCATGGAAGGGTGGGGAGCGCTGCCCTCCGCCCCTCCGAGGGGAGACCACATGTGACAGGTGCTGAGTTCACAGCCACCCACCCACTGCTGACTCTTCTGTCTGAGGTCCTGGGAACACTTCAGACACGGCGGGTTGCACGATCTGAAGACGTGGCAGGTCTGTAGCACTTCTCCTCCGAGACAGCAGGGCTCAGAGAGGCTGGCCTTTCCTCCGGGGCTGGGAGGAGAGGGGGCCGGGGTCACTTAGACCCTCACTCCCCCACGGAACCAATGCCCACTTCTGAGGGCCCAGCCTTGCCCTCGGTCCTCGGGGAACTGGCGAGTGGGCCACGGAAACAGGCGGCTGGGAAAGAAAGAGCCCCCAGAAGTGCTCCAGCTCGGAGGAGAAGGCGGGAGAGGTCCGCGGAGCAGGGCGGAGGAGGAGGCCCTCCCACCGGCCGGCTCAGGACCACCCTCGCCCGCCCCACGCCCCACTCGCCCTGGCGCCGCAGGGGCTTCCTGAGGACCCACCGCGGCAAGTTGCCCTGCAGACCCTCTCCCTCCGGAGCCTCAGCCTGCACTGTCTTCCAGCCGCCCCTCTTGGGGACACCTCAAATTAAGGGCCCAAAATAGCAAAGTTGTTAACTTGTCAGACTGCCTCCGGGGCCAGGGGGTAGAGACAGACAGAAGCTCCGCTTTCAGACATCCAGCCTTGACCTCCCTCTGCTCAGGGGAAAGTGAGGAAGAGTTCTACCTCCTGCTGCTGGGTTTTAAATAACTCCCGTGTTTCCTATAAAATATTAGACCAGAGACGCTTAAAGAGATAGTCATAGATCCTTCGATTTAGCACCAGATTATAGACTAAGGCTCTCAGAAGCCTGCTGGGTTGGAAATAGAACAGCTTGTACTTGTGTCATCATTAAATTCTGGATTTAAATTGAAATAAACTGGGCATGGTGGTGCACGCCTTTAATCCCAGCACTCAGGAGGCAGAGGTAGGAGGATCACCATGAGTTCGAGGCCATCCTGAGACTACATGGTGAGTTCCAGGTCAGGATGGGCTTGAGTGAGACCCTCCTTTGAAAAACAAACAAACAAAAAAATTAAATAACACAAGATCTGAAAAGTCTCAGGACCCTGGGATTTTAGAATTTAGAGCTGGAGGCAGAGCTTGAACATCAACCTCTGGCTCTGTCATTCACTAGCTGATGTCACCAGGCTTTGGCGGAATTGCTCCATGCCTCAGTTTCCTTTTTTTGTTGAAAGGGGCAACACTGGATTTTACTTGGTGAAAGTCTTGGTAGAATTCAGTGAGTCAGAGTTAGTGTCAGGCAAGGGTGAGATGTGGGCTGTACAGGTCTTGCAGGTCTGGAGTTTGTCTGTTCTGGAGTAATCCTGCTTAGCTAATAGCATACCAGTTAATCCCCAGCTTCCAGGTAGGGGCCTTAAAAGCCAGTTTTGATTCTCTCTAGACGAGTGACGCTCCCACAGGAAGCAACCTTTCATACCCAGGCCCATGGTCTCTCCACGCTGCCTGCCTCCTTTGTCCCAGAAGTTACTACATTCCCCACCGCGTCACCTACAACAGCGGTGGGCTCTGAGCTTCTTCTCCCATGTGGCCTGATAGACCCCTCCCCCTCTTCTTTCTCTCTCACCACGCCTGTTCTCCCCTGGTTCCCACATCTACAAGCAGCTTGTAGAGCCTCCACCATGGACAGAAGCATCCATTAACTCTGCCACGGTCAGAGGGGCACACTGTGCAAAAGAGCCAGAGGAGGCAATGCGGAGCTGATCATAGCAACTGGCCAGCGGCATCACCAGGGGACATATAGGTACAGTCCTTGGGCTGAAGCAGGTGGCACTCAGAGTGTCCATACCCCAGGGCCACAGTCCCGTCTGCCTGCCTTGCTCCATACTTCCCGTCTCAGATCTCTGAAGGAAGGAACCACAGCCCAGAATGGTCCCTGGAGAGGAAGATCACATTGGTCTGCAAGTCCTCAATCCTCCATGGTGATCACACCTGACACATTAGGAAGCCCAGCACTGACCCTCGGGGCTTCTAGAAGGAGCACCAGCTAGAGAGATGGGCATCTACAACCCCCCAACACCTCAGAAAATCTTTTTCTGTATGGCGGAAGACTGGGGCATCATTTCCAGGTCAGGCTTCCAACCACAGTCTTTGTGTCTCCCTGAGGAGGCACTTGGCCAGTCCAGCTGACACACTGGTCTGGGGAGAGAACAACAGCTGAGTAGAAATTGGCTTCTTCTGAGAGTTCAGTGAAAAGACAGACTGGGGGCTGGGGAGGCGGCTGAGTGGGTAAAGTGCTTGCCCAGCTAGTGTGAGGACCAGAGTTCAGATCCCCAATTCCACACAGTGGTATGTGCCTGTAAGCCCAGCTCTTGGGAGGAGGATACAGAATGCCCAGGACAACCTGGATAGCTACATTAGCTGAATCAGTGAGCTCCGGGTTCAGTGAGAGACCCTGGCTCACTAAATAAAGGGGAGAGCACTTAAGGGAGACCCCTGATATCAACCTCTGACCTTCACATGCATGCACACACACATGTGCCTTACAACCATACAAACACGGATATGCACACATACCACATATATCACATGTAAAAAGAGAAAAAGGAGAGAAAGGGAGGGAAGGAAAGGGAAAAGGAAGGAAAGAAGGGTGGAAAAAGTACAGAGGCTGCTTTTGCATTTCTAGGTTATTTCTCCTTTTCTTCCACCTCCACACTCCTGCCACTGGCTCCAAAATCCAGCAGTGGAGACCACAGGACCAGACCTCTGGAGCCAGGGCCGGCAGTCCGCAGAGACTACCAGAGGGCTTAGGGCCTCTGAGATGCGCAGGCTTCAAGACTTGTGAGGATGAGGAGGAAGCTGGACATTCCTAATGGAAGACAGTGCAGGCTGAAGAGAAACTCCAGGATAACCTATGGTCCCCATCACCTCCTCCCTGCCTTACCCACTTAACGCCCCGGGTGCAGTGGGCAGTCCCCACACCGAGCCCCAGGGACCCACTCCATGCACTTGCTGCCCAGCCTGCCGGGAATGCCTCCCTCATCCATCACCCCAACCTTGCAGCAACGTCCTCTCTTCTCTGGGTCCCCTCCCCAGGTGTTCCCCACCTACCCCACCTCCATCCACGCCCTGTTCTCTAAGACCTTTTCAGCCCCAGACCCTCATACCATGGGACACCCCTTCCTCCATCACAACATGGCTCTTAAGATTTTTAATCATAAGCCACATCAGGTCAATCTGTCTGTAACTGCGTAGGAGCCAAGCAGAGCAGAGAGTGACTGGTTGACAGCTTACAGTTTGTCCATTTAGTTAACATGCATCCAGTTCACTGGTGAGGCTTTCTGATCACATTTGCATCCTGAAATGTCTTCAGGCCATAACCATTTGCATGGACCCTTAAGTGCTCTGGGGTCCCGGCACTGCGCCCTGTGCCCTGTGCTCAGCTCCTGATCTGATGAACAAGAAAGTCCTCCATCCACACCCATGGCCCTGCTCACCCAGGTAGAAGCAGGATGTCCTTCAGGTCCTGCACTTCTAGGACCATGGTACTGATGTGGTCAGCACCATCTTCTGTCAGGAGACTTCCTGGGACAAGGCAGGAATGGTGTCCCACCATTTTAGAAGCCACATGCATGTCCAAGGTCAGGCACAGACAAGGTGTGCTCTGGGACAGTTTTCTCACAGTGGAAATTTTTCCTCTTCCACTGCAGGTTGGAGTAGTCCAAGGGAGAGCCCAGAAAGCAGATGGAGACGTCTAGACAGGAGCTTCCACATGGCCTCAACCATGTGGTGCTGCTATAACACAACACCCGAGGCTGAGACATTTACAGTGAACAGAGACCCATCAGCTCACAATGCTGGAGGCTGGCAGGTCCAAGCTGGAGCAACCAGCCTGGGGAGGCACATAATGGACAGAAGGAGAGAGTGAGATATAGAGAGAGAGGGAGAAGAGAGATATCCTGCTCTACATGCCCCTAATCAAGGCATGAAACCCATACCTAAGAGTAGAGTCCACATGGCCCTCATGTCTTACTGCTCGATACCATTACATCACATTTTGGTATAAGTTCTGGAGGGAACAAATATTCAAACCCTAGCACACCCTGTTTGCAGAAGAATGGACGTTTGGCAACAGTGTGGCTGGTCAAACCTGGACTGGGGTACACTAAGGTCACATTACGTCTATCCCCAAGGAATGGTTTCCCATCCCCAGATGCTAATGTCCACAGACCTTCCCTGCAGAATGTGGCCCACATCCATACCCCTATTTCACAGCCCTCACCTTCCCTATTACTTTAGCCTGGCTGATATCTTCATGCCCCTTGAACACATCAAGCACACGCTGACCTCAGGGCCTTTGCCCAGGCTGTTTCCTGTGGGTAGAAGGTCCTCCCCTGAGGTGTCCCTGAGCATCCTTTCCTCACCTCACTGCATCCATGTCTGTGATCAGATGTCACCCCTTCAGGAAGGTCCCCTCAATCTTCCCTTCATTCCCTTTAGGAACTCTCAGAGTGGAGAGTGGATGGCTGAAGGTTTGGCAAAGGAGCCTGGGCTCAGGATAAGGTGGTGAGAGGGAGAGACAGGAGGATGCTCTGAGCTCCTACTGAATGGCAGGTCTCTGACTGGTCAGGGCCACATATGCAAGTGTCCTGACCTCTGACTGGTCAGAGCCACATAGGCAAGCATTCTGACCAGCCCAGCATCCCCATGAGAGGAAGCCTCCATCTTCCCCCTTTCCAGGTGAGGAGACTGAGACTTGGGGAAGTGACATGACTGAAGGCCACACGATTTCTAAGTCCAAGCAGCTCTCTGTATCTGCCACCCTGGAGGTGGGTATTTGGGATCTCTGACATGGGTGGGGGCAGCCTGTGCCATGGACACAGCTGAGACTGTCAACAAAAAGGGTCAATGGGCAACAGTCCAGGGTAACAGAGATATACAGTAGAGATCAGTGGTGGTCAGTGGACATTAAAGACAGCCCAGGGTGGTCAGTGTTGGTCTTTGTGGCCAGTGAGCTCAGCAGTGGTGACAGGCCAGTTTGGAAAGTGTCCCTTGGATATGACTACACATAAACCTCAAGTGAACTTGGCAAAGAACTACTGTTGAGGCAGGTAGAGCTAAGCATGTGGCAGAGAGAGAAGAGGGACTGGGACAAGCTGACTCATGTCAGGGTGACAAGGGTTCCATCTTTTCTAGTGAGCTCTGCTGGGAAAGCAGGTGATTGGAGGAACACTGATGGAAGTAGGATCACTGATGAAGGAGAGAACAAAATGACCTGACAATAGCTCACATAATAACCCTACCCTGTTATCTGTCAGTTCAAATCAGGGAGAACCGACAGGGTTGAGAAGTATTGGAAACTTGGAATCTCTGCTTGCTAGCTATGTGGGTTTCCTTAATTTCGCTGGGCCTTCCTGTCTCTGGCTGGAAAATGGGACCCTGAGTATCCATACTTCATGACGTTTACATGCCTGAACTCAGGGAAAGGTCTAGCAGAGAAATGCTCTAGTTGGAGTGGTCAAGAACACAAGCTGGCCTGGGGACTGCTCAGTCAGTAAAGCACTTGCTATGCAAATGAGAGAAACCTGAGTTCAGATGGGTTGTGTTGGGCATGGTATTGAGCGTCAGTAATCACAGTGCTTGGGAGGCAGACACAGGTGGGTCCCTGGCACTTGCTAACTTCTACCAGTGCGCTCTGGGCTCAAGGAGAGACTTTGTCTCAATAAATAAGGTGGAGAGCGACTGAGGAAGAAACCCAACGTCCACCTCTGGCCGCTATACGCATGTACACACGCAAGCGTGAGCACATGCACACACTTCCCATACACATGGAAACATACATACATAAATGCCACACACACAGAGATGTAAAAATCAATGAGGTGATATTGGGCATAAACCTTAGATTCCCAAGTGCAAATGGAGAGATCCCTGTACCTACATCCGCTGTATTATTACATCCCTGTGCTACATCCCCTGGGCTACACCCCAGCGCTACACATGGAGTCCTGAGTGAGGTGGTATCTTGAAGTGTTCTGCCAATGCCCAGCACGGAGCAACCCCTGCAGCAGGGTCTGGATCCCTCTCCCCCCTAGCCTGAGAGGACTTTTAAGTTACCCTTCTCTCCTTGTCAGCACCGCTGCAGGGGGCCGATCTGCACCCCACCCTGAGGTCTCAGAGGAGCCCAAGGGCCTTGGAGGTGTGTCACCCTCTCAGCATGGTCAAGAAAGGGTGGAGACTAAGAGAGGGCTGGCTACGGCTGAGGTCACACCGACTTATGGTAGAGCCATGATAAGGACTTGGGGTCACCTGATTCCATAGCCAAGGTACAGTCCCCACAGGTCACTGTCTAACTGGATCCAGTGGACTCCAGAACCAAACAAAGCAACGTGCTGATGGCACTGCTCTGTGAGGGTCACTGTGTGTGGACCTCACTCTCAGCCCTTTGGACATCCTCACTCATCTCATCCTCTGGACATGGGGGAGGCATGTACCACCACTGCCTGTGCTCTCCACATATGAGCACCTGAAGCTCCCAGAGGTGAAAAGCCCAGGCAGAGCTGGGCCAGACACAGAAGCCAGGACTGCCTTGGGCCCCTGGGACCCAAGCCACCCATGCTCTGTGTGCCTCATGCACAGGACAGGAGTTCAGGGGGCAGAGCAGAGGGGAGCAGGTTGGCCTCCTCGATGCCTGGGGGAGCTTCGGCCATGTCTGGCATGCACTGCAGCACGTGATGTGGGTTCATTTGTTCGGGTGACTGACCTTTGTTGGACATCAACAATACATCTCGTCTCTGAGCAAACCATCTGTCTTGTACAGCAGGGAGGGCAACGTGCTCCACCAGGCAGAGCTGGGCACAGAGCAGACAGGAAGGCAGAAGATGATGGTACCAGATGACCTGAGCCAGGTCCCAGGATCACCATGGTGTGTCCACACAACTAGAGACAAAGAATCCTGGCTTCTGCATCTGCCAGATGGAAGCCGTCTACTCAGCACCTGGTGCTGTGGTCAGGGAATCTGAAAAATGACTCAGAGGAGGCAAAGGATGCCAGAGGTATGAAGGCCTGTGCCCATGGCTCACACAAATGGGCAGCTATGTCCAGGACTTTAGCTCTACTGTCCTCAGTCCCAGCCCTTGATCCCACTTACCAGCAATGGGCCTAAGATTGTCCCTCCTAACCTCGTTTTTCTCATCTGTAGAAAGGAGATAATGTTGTCACATGTGATCTTATATATAAACTGCCTGATACTCAGGACTGTCCAACCTATCCTGGGAGGAAACTAACTTGGGAGGAAAGATGGTGATGGGAGTGATGACAACAAGCAAGAGCCATCAAGAAAGGAGAGATGATTGCAGACAGACCTTGTTCCCATCAAGGTAAAGGAAGAGCCAATTATCTTCTGGTGCCACCCCTGTTCTTTAGTGTGTCCTGCTGGCCACCACTCACCACAGGACAAGTATAAAGGAGCCTAGGGAGCTTCTGAGGACTGGAGGGAGGCTGCTCCTGTTCTCTGAGTGTCCACTTTTCTTCCTCTCACAGGAGACCTACTGGTCATCAGGTCATCACAGGCCTGAGAGAGACATTTGGTTCTGCTCTCCCACAGGGCTGCAGGTTGACTGGGGAGCCCTGGATGACACACGGGGCTAGGGGAGGCAGGACGACGTTGAGCTAGGGAGGGGGCTTGGCCTCTCTGTCTTGTTAGTGAGTGACCCCACAGCAGTCTTGCTGGGAGCCCAGGAGCCCAGGCTCTCTCCCTGATCTAATTAGCATCACGGAGAATTAAAGCACACAGCCCTGAAGTGAGCCTGTTCCCCTGAGGTATTCCAGAGCTAATGCTGATTAAATAAGAACCTGCTCCGCTCTTCAGGGCTGGAGTCTGGGAAGCCAAAGCCAGAGATGGGAGCCCTAATTGCCAGCTCTGATTATGCAGTGTGCGCATTCAGACGAGGAGAGAAGGGGGTGCAGGGGGAGGGACAAGAGTCTCAGAGCAGACCCTTCCCCCCCACAGAGGCAGTGCACACCCTTATGGGCGGTTTCTGCTCTACTGGAAGGAATGCATATGGATTCTTCCCATCCTTTCAGTTCCACTTTTCCCCCAGGTGATTTGTTGAGGACCTACTATGTGCTGGGCGTATACTTGGATCAGGGATGAGAAATGAACAAGCCTGACATCAGTCTCCAGTCAGAAGGGGACGTGACTCTTCAGGAAAACATCTCGACAGACCAGTGTAGCTCACCTTAGGCCAGGGCCAACATGTCAGGTGCAGAGGCTATTAATCAGACTGAGCCCATTCAGGGAGACTGGGCACCCAGAGCTGCTGTGTGAAGTGCGAACACAGGCCCTGCACGCCATGCTCCTCCTCAAACACCTGCATGTTTCTTTTCTTCACCCCCTTTAAATCTTTGCAAAGATGTCAATGTTAAATGCCCTGCCTATATCCCCGTGACCTCTCGTGCTTATTATCAAGTTATACACCGACTACATCTGATCTGCATCTGCCATTGATCCCTCCTCCAGGAATATCAGCTTCCAGAGACAAGAATCTGTCCTTTTGGCTGTTATTTTTCTCTGTTGGATCCCCAGTATCTCACACTGAGCAAGGTCTTCTTAAATATCTATCGGACAGTGAATGAATGAATGACCTCAGTGGTCATGCTGAGGGCCTTATCCTTAGAGCAAAGGAAACTACTGCAGGCTTTGGGGCTTTGTGAGAGAAAAAGTTTTAAGACAGAACTTGTCACACAAAAAGAAGGAGGGGAAAGTTCCGGGAGGTTCCTCAGGAGCATGCTGAGGGAAGGGGACCAGTGCTACAGTGAGAAAGATGCTAACAACTACAGGAGAAAGAGGGACAAGGAATGAGGTGGCATGTAGCGCCATGGTACCCGACGGGCTGTGGAAAATGTGGGATAGGGCATCAAGGGTTTAAACCCAGGTCCTCGGTGTTGGTGACCTGACGGGAAGGGAGGCGCAGAGGGTCTCAAGCTAGACAGGCTGCAGAGTGGGAGGCTCTGTGGTCACAGCCACTGCAGAGCCTGCTGATAGCCGCAGGATGAGGACTGGGCTGGAAAGCCAGAGTTGAGGGGACATGAATGTGGCATTCAGCCTCACTGGCTGAGAAAACGCAAGGATAGCTGCCCTTCACTGAAGCCCCTTGATGTCCACCAAAATTCCAGCAGGAACCAAGCCCCCCCACCCCGGCCTGCACCTAGCTATGCATCTGCCACTGTGGATGACAGCTGTGACAAGATGACCTTCTGCTCACCTATGACATGCTACAGCCCTATGGGTAGCCAACCTGAGCTGTCTCTTCCAGGTGACAGGGCTGGGGGAAAGAGGACTCAGCCACAGTCATAGGGCTCTGGTTTCCATGGAAACAGGGTGGCTGGAGGTTGACCCTGAGTAGAGACTATGTCAGCCTCCCATAGTCACAGCCTGGCCCACCCAAACTGTGACCGGGTCTCAACCCCTTTCTTCCATCACTGTCACACTGTCCGGATGGAAGTGACCCTCTGTGCCATATCACTGGCCATCTCCTCCCTCTAACCAAACAGGACTTACTCTGATTGACCATGTCAGCATAGCACAGGGTCTGCTGGCTCCTGACCAGCAGCTGAGCTGGCATGCCCAAGTGACACAAACCACCCCCACTCCACTCCTACCCCAGGCTCCTCCCTTTCCCCTCTCTGAAGGCTGTTCAGCATAAGGTTGGGGCTGGGCAGCATTGTCTACCTATATGCCCAGGGGGAGATGACAAAAGAAATGCAGGCCAGGTAGTGGCACCTAGAACCCCTGCAGCTGGCTCAGTGTATGGATGCCATCCCCAGGCTGTGGGAGCCATGTGTGGTCATCTGGTATTTGGCAAGCTCACTCTACTGGGGGCTGGGAAGTAGATCTAGCCCTCCCTAGCCTTTGTGCACAGCAAGAGACTAATGCAAGCCCACAGGCTGGCAGATTCGATATTAAAAGGTATAAATCAAACTAACAAAGTATTACATGAAATAAGTTCTACCATCCTACCCCAGGGAGTTCCTGAACTCTGCTCAGGAATGTGAGGAGCAGAGGAAGCCAGCCCTGCCCCTGGTCCCTCACCTTCCTCACCCCATCTCCCTCAGCTCGGCCCCCATCACAGCGTCACACTGAGAGCAACACTCTTACCCCTACCCTGAGCCTGTTGGCCTAAGCTCTGTGTGCATCTCCCCACAGAGTTGTGTATTTGAGGTCTAGGAGCACATGGCTACTGAAGAGGTCTACGTGGACCTAGAATCAGGCTCAGTACTCAAATAGGGGTTCTGGAACAGGGTCCCCGAAGTCTGGGATAGGAGGGCTCTGGGCTCGGGAAGAGCTTCCAGGGTGATGGATCACAGAGGGTGGAGTAGGGCTGAGTGATGGCAGAAGGTTCAAGGATTTCTAGCCAGAAATGGCCCAGATCTGAGCTTCTAAGGAAGGGCTATGTGAAAGGACTCCAGAGAGTTAAGGAGGAGTGATTGGCATCAGAGGCAAGCCCTGGGTTCCCTGTCTATGATTCCAACGAGCAGCTGCCCAGACAATGAAGAGATGGAGCCAGGGATGAGAGACGCGTTGATGAGAAGATGATGGTTAGCTTTGAATGTGTTCAGTGGAGAGGCCATGGCCAACTAGAGGGCAGTGGTTGCAGAAGCCTGGAACCAAAAGGTCCAAGAGGTGGTAACACTCTTCCAGCATGTCCTACGCTTGGGATGCACTGGACATACTGGACACCCTCAGTAATGGATCAAGCTCAAGAGAAGGGCTGGTCAGAGATAGAGAGCTGAAGTGTGGGCACATGCACAGTGGGTGGGCCCATGGATGTGGATGGACCCCACAGGGAGAGAGGGCCACAGGAGCACACTAGAGACCCCAGACTCATGATGGTGTCTACAGAGCTCAGCTGCTCCTCACATTGATGGTGGAAGAGCAAGTGGGGGGGGGGGGTTCCAGTCACCCTCATCTTCCATACACTGACCTGCCCACAAGGCACTGTGGCTCCCATAGGGTACCACCTTTGACTAGTCAGACCCAAACCTCTTCCTCCCCTAGGGAAGGGAGGTATCTTAGAGGATCATGGATCCAGTAGGGGCCAAAAGACAGAAGTTTCCTTCCCGACTCTAAGGGGCGGGACTATGACAAGGGCTGTAAAAGCCCAGACTGCTGGGAATACCAAGTTCTACCCTAGTCTTCAGCCGGGAGGGAAGATGGCCTCGTGGAGGGTCTGCCTTTGACTCTGGCCTTGACAGTGGGCTGATGTTTCAACAGGCAAAGACTGGCTCCGTGAGGAGGGCGGGGCCAGCAGAAGACAGCGTGCGAGGGTGTGTGCCTCACATCTGTAACAGCACCAGGGCCTGGCGTGCTCAGAACAAAGGATACAGTGGGTAAGTCTGCAATTAGAAAAAGAGGCCTCGGGGAGGAGACAGGGCTTGGGGGGTGGGAAGCAATGGTGAAAGCTCTGACGTGGAAAGAGGGACAGAGATGAAAGCTCCCTCGGAGCTCATGGCCCAGAGGTTGTTGAAGGAAGGGTTTGAATGTGATCTCGAAATCACACAGCTTTGGGCTCCTAAGAGCCTCAGATAATAACAATGTCATACTTCCTTAAAGCCTCCAATTCTCGGGAAATTTTATTACCTTAGGATAACTGAATCATTACCTCTTAGTCTCGGTTTTATACAGTACAGCAATTTGGAATCTTAGAGTGCTCAAAGGTGTCACAGCCCAGCCCCTCCTCCTGGGATTGACAATATTCTCTTCTCTCAGTCCTCTGCACAGTGTGTCCTGCTGTCTCCATGACAACCTTGAGAAGTAGGGAGTACCACTTTGCCCAATTTTTCAGATGAAGGTATTCAGGCCCAGTGAAGGTCAGTTGCTGAAGGTCAGATACTCCTAGGTCACGTGGCCAGGACTCCACCCAGCTCTCTGGGCCTCTCTGCTGAGCGCTCAGCCTTCCTTCCTCTGCGTAAACCTCTAGTGCCGGGAGCTCGCTACCTCTCCCCACGATTGCCCATCTGCCCCAACTTTGAACACAGCTCTACTCAGAACATCCACCCATTGTCCCCAAATCTGCCTTGGGAGACACCTCGGAAGGCATGACTTCCCCAGGGCCCTGCAGGGGGAGGGAGCCACCGTGGGAGTGGGACAGCCACTGCACAGGAGATGAGTGGGTCCAGAGGGCCTTGGCTGCAGGCAGCCTGCCCTGCTTAAAGATGGAGGGGAGTAGCCTGAGAGAGGGAACCAGCCTGAGGCAGGACAGGCCCTGCAAGCCAGCTTAGAACCCAGCCCTGAACGGTGGGCAGTGGCGGGGGAGTAAACTCGTGATTCAGAGACACGACTCCCCACACGCAGAGTTATGGGCCCTAATGAGACCGGAATGGTAAGGGCTGAGCCTCTAATTTCTTGGCTCTTCTCCCTGAGGACTTATTCCACAGAGGGTGCCGGTGCCATCCATCCTCCCAGATGGCTGTTTGAGTGAAGCTGTTTGTTATGTGGAAGAAGAAAGGGGGGAGGAGCAGATCAGAGCCCAGTAACCCCTCCCCCTCACCCTGGGGTGGGGACAGCAAGTGAGAGGGTGGGACAGAGAGTCATGTGACCCCAAAGAGCACAGCTTCCAGGACAGAGCAGCGCAGCTGGTCATCAGTCTAGGGTCCTCATGACAGTCACTGGACTGGCTCATGCTGATGGCTGAGTCCGTCTCTGGAAATGAGGTGTCTGAATATTTTCAGGAATCTAGATCTTTTAACTCCCATCCCAAGCAATGCGGACTCAAAACTCACATGCCCAGCTGGAAGAGTGTGAAGTGGTAGAGCCACTTTGAAACTGAGTCAGCAGCTTCTCACAGAGCTAAACATAGTCTCACCACACCCCGACAGCCGTGCTCTCAAGTATTTACTGAAACGACTTGCAAACTGATGAACACAAAAGAGCCTACCTGTGAATGCTGGAAGCAGTTTTAATCATAATTTCTGAGAACAGATGGTATCCTTCTGCAGGTGACCAGATGCACTGTGCTATACCCGTCCACTGGAATAGCACTTAGTCATCAACTACTTAGAGTGTGTCAGCAAGACAGGTTGAATCCTAAGTGCCTACTCTCTAGAGAAAAGAAGACCCTTCTGCAAAGGAGATGTTTCTATGGCATTTCATAAAAAGGTGAATTCATAGAGACAGTGAATGAATAGATCAGTAGCTGCCCAGGGTTCTGGAAGTAGGAAGGGTGAAGAGGGGATGTACAAGAAAGTCAGAGAACAGCAACATTACTGTGTACCATCCTGCCATGGGAGGTAGCAGAATATTGCAGTTAAAAAAATCTCAGTGAAAAAGGTGACACTTGCTGGAAGTGGTGGCATACCCAGTAGAGGACTGATTAGTATGTAGGTGATGGGTTTGATAAAGATAGCAAAATAGAGAAAGAAAGAAGGAAGGGAGGGAGGAAGGAAGAAGGAAGGAAGGAAGGAAGGAAGGAAGGAGGAAGTAAGAAGGAAGGAAGGAAGGAGGAAGGAAGGAAGGAAGGAGGGAGGGAGGAAGGAGGGAGGAAGTAAGAAGGAAGGAAGGAAGGAAGGAGGGAGGGAGGGAGGAAGGAGGGAGGGAGGAAGGAGAAAAAAGAAAGAGAAAGAAAGAGAAAAAATAAAGAAAGAAATAGGTAGGTAGATGATAGATAATTTGCTTACAGCAAAACTTCAAATAATATATACAGAATTTGTGTAACCTGTGTCTTCTTTATCCCAACCACAGTGGCCATGGGTTTATCAGTTTTATAGATCTTCTCAGAGAACAAGCTTTTACTTTTTCCTTCTGATTGCTATCTTGACACTTTTGATTTTCCCTTCAGCTTCTGGTGTCCCCAGGTGGTGGCTAAAGTCACCGGCTTGGGAATTTTTTTCTGTTCAGTCTACAGTCCTCCACTCTACCAGCAGAGCTATGGGAGGGTGCATATGGAAATTTCATCTTTCCTGACGTGGGCAGAAGGTGTTCCTTGTGTCCCCAAGAACTAGGTTAGCAACACCCCACACATTTTGACATGTCGCATTTTCTTTTCTTTCAGTGAAAAATACTTTCTAATTCCCCTTTTGATTTAAACTGCAGCCCATGGCTAATTGAGATTTTTCAGTGATCTTCCTGTTGTTGATTTCTAGTTCAAGTCTGTTGTGGTTCAAGGACAAACTCCTATAACCTGACTGCTTCAGACTTACTGAGATCTGTGTCATGACCCAGAATGCAGTCTGTCTTGCAGGTTCAGACATGGCTTGAAGACTGAGGACTCTGCAGATGCTGTAGAATGTTCTGTAAGTATCAGGTACAGTTGGCTGATGGTGTGGCTTGAGTCCTCTTATGACATCATGTCCACTTGCTCCATAAGTTACTGACAGGGTGTTGACATGTCTACAGTACTTGTGGCTTGTTCTATTTCTCCTTGCAGGTCTCGGCTTTGGAAGCATGCCTTGCAAGTGTTATTAGGTCTGGACACAGGCAGGACTGAGATGCCCTCTGGATGTAGTGACATGGTGGCATTCTTTATCTCTGGTAATATCGTTTGTTCTGAGATCCACTTTGTCTGAATCACTGTGCTGCCGCCACTCCAGCCTTCCTTGCAGACACAATGGATTGCCTCCCACTGGGGGTTGGGGACTGGGTGTACCTGTTTTGCTCCACACTCTTGAGCCTTGTTCCAGACACAGCTCCCTGCTTGGAAGCGGTGAGACACAGTGAGGCTTTCTTTGCTTTGAAGATTTCATACTCAAGACAAGAGCAGGTCTCGATCTAGTGTTCCTTTTCCCCTCTGTGAACTCTCAGAGCTCTCCCTCCATGCAGCTCATCCTCTCTGGTGCTGTGCACTGTGGATCCCAGACATCTTGGTCTTCTGAATTCTCTGCTCAACTTTGGGCCTTGCCAGGCTCCATGGTGCCAGGGCAGCCATGGGGCTCACTTCCTTTGCTTCTCATTTCTCTTCATTGCCTGGTGTCCCATTTTGTAAAGCTCTGATTCATAACACATCAACTCTCCAGATCCACACATCCTCCATCAAGAAACAGGAATGCAGCAGGAGAGAGGCAGCCAGCTTCCCCTGGAGGCCAGCCCAACTCCAGGCCCATGGTGTTCTCCCAAGTTTCAGATTTGAAGACCTCTAGACCTAGCTCCAGACATGTGGAATTCCCCCCACCCTCCGCCTCACCATGTCTCTCCTTCCCTGGGAGCCTGGTGGGTTTGTCTATATCCTCACAACCTCCAGAGGATGAAGAACAAACAATGATTGATCAAAAGTAGTTGTGATACTCAGGCTGGTCTTGAACTCACAGAGATTCTCCTACCTTTGCTGGACTTAAAGGCACATACCACCACACCTTGGGGAGAAAGAGATAAAATGGGCCTACCAGTGACTCTAGCTACTATAAACAAGCTCCAGATGCATGTGCCACTTTGTGAATCTGGCTTAACATGGGTACTGGGGAAATGAACCAGGGTTGTTAATGAAAGACCCGGAAACCAGTCTGGTGCCATGACAGGCTTCTGTAAGGTGCTTCCATGGCTAGGCCTAAGTTTCAAATTCCCACTTAGGCAGAGGACCTGAGTCAGCCCCTAGATATGTAGAGACATGCCCAAGACTTGTCCCTTCTGCCTCTCTGTGCCAGCCAATCAAAAGAATACAAGTACAGTTGCTGTTTAAACCAACCAATCATGTAACCACCCCCTACTTCTTTGTTCAAATCCCTATAAAAACCCTGCCCCCGTGCAGCTCGGGGCTCTTGCATGGTGGATCCACTGTGTTGGTGAAGTCAAGAGTCCGAGCTTAAGCCCGAAATAAAGCTCTTTACCTTTGCAAAAAAAAGTAGTTGTGATAGGGCTGGAGAGATGATTCAGCAGTTAAGGCACTTGCCTGTAAAATCAAACAACCTGAGTTCAATTACCCAGTACCCATGTGAAGCCAGATGCACAAAGGTGCATCTGGAGTTCATTTGCAGTGATTAGAGACCCTGGCGTGCTGATCCTCTTCACAGGGCCCCCCTTTCTCTCTCTCTCTCTCCCTCTCTCTCTCTCTCTCTCTCTCTCTCTCTCTCTCTCTCTGTGTGTGTGTGTGTGTGTGTGTGTGCTTGAAATAAATAATATCTTTAAAAAGTAGTTGTGATAATTGTTTCTATACTAAACATGTACAGATTTTTTCCATTGTCAGTATTTGCAAAAAGATTAACAGCTCTTTGTGTAGCATTTACATTGCTTTTGGTATTATAAGTCATCTATGGTGGTTTAACATATGCAAGAGGGTGTGTGTAGGTCACACAAATCTTGTGACATTTTATGTAAGTGATGAGCTAAGCATCTTCAGATTTTGATATATGGGTGCCCTGAAAACAATTTCCTACAGGTGCCCAGGAAAGAGAAATGTCTGTTTTTGTATAGCTTCAATGGGGAAGGTGAATCCAAGCCATCACTCCCTTTTGCCTACAAAAAGAAATCTATACCACTGTGATTGATAACCATCAAGTTACACCAGTTGCCTCATTGCTCAAATGAGGAAACTGAGGCTTTGGGGTACTGGTGATTGCACAAGGTCCCGCTGCAGGTTCGAAGGTCTAGAACCTGCCTCATCCTATCTGTGGGATTCTCACCAGGGCCAGGAGTAGAGGGAGGGGGTCTCTGGTGGGAATAGTCCCTGGAGAGCAGGGATAGGAGAAATGGGATCACCCTTGCTGCACATCTGCTGGAGAGGCAAGGCTAGAAATGGGCACTTCCCCTACCTCTGTCTCCCCACCTTCCTCATTGCAGCCCTGTGGAAAGGTACCTGGGTTGGGAGGAGGCGTTACCTGCAGCCTCCAGCAACAGGGGGCACTTCAAGCCTACTCACACCTCATGTGTAAGGTTGAGCACAGAGATAGTTATGAATTATGAATAAGCAGGAATGATCATGGAGCCAGGCATGGTGGCGCATGCCTTTAATTCCAGCACTCGGGAGGCGAGGTAGGAGGATCACCATGAGTTCAAGGCCACCCTAAGACTACGTAGTGAATTCCAGGTCACCTGAGCTAGAGTGAGACCTGAACTAGAGTGAGACCCTTTCTTGAAAAACAAACAGAAAAAAAAAAAAAAAAAAGGAGGAACAGGAGCCTAGGAAGAAACAGGAACTCCCAGGAGAAAAGCAGCCAGCCCAGTTCCGGACCATCACTAGGTTCCTTAAAGCTTCACACTTGAAGAAATCTACAACTAGCATCAGATACACAGAATTCCCTTCCTCCCTCACCATGCCTTCCTTCCCTGAATGCCTGGTGGGTTTGATTAGCTCCTCAGAGCCTCCAGATGAGGGAGAATGAGAACGCCCCCAAGCAATAGTAATAGGTTGGTGGGGTAAGAGGGGCTAGGGGCTCTCAGGGTGGAGGAAGACAAAAGCCACAGCCTCATTCCTACTGATTTGGCCCAGGGGCTTCCCAGTTTCCAGACACCACCCCCCAATCTCTCTTCCCTGGGGTTTCTTCTCCCAGAAGTGCTGTCAGTAAGTCCCAGGCCAAGAAGCTCTGAAAAGCCCCCTCTCCTCATCACCCAACCCTAGGTAAATGAAGTCATACCTTCCCTCATCCCTTCCCCAACTGTGCCTAGTGTCCTGAATAGCCACCCTGCACCAGCTGTGACCCAGTGGACACCTGCCACCCTAGAGCTCATTTGTGGGCAAGATAGAAACAGTGAGTGCAGGTGGCCTTATGCCTGGTGTCCCCAGAGAGCACTGCTGAGCAGGGGTGGGGGGAGAGAAGGAGATAGAAGGCCCCCGCAGATGAATGGAAGTGCCAAGGCCTGAGGTGGGGTGGTCTAGACAAAGAGATGCCCACCTTTCCAACTACCAGTAACCAAGTCTCAGGACAGAGCTGCTTGCTAGCTTCCCAGTGGGTGTGGGTTCTCTTGGGTGAGTGCACCCGCCTGGACCCTCTCTGGAACACTGTAATTAACCTGTTGCCCCGTAATGGCCCAGGAGACTGCTTTCTGTTCCCTGTGCACTTCCTGCCTCTGACCTGGAAGCACTAGTGTTTTGCTTACCTTCTCCGCTCTTCTTTGGCTACCAGTGGTCTCCTGAGTATCCCTGGGGACCAATTTTATGCGTCCTTGTGTCTGAGAGGAGGAAGCATGACCCTTTAGATCTTCTCTAGCGGGTCCAGCACCTCTGGGGTTTCTGAGATTTTTCTTACAGCTTCCCCAGTGACACTAAGGAACCCCACCAGAAACAGAGGCAGCTCTTTACCTAGGTGGAAGGAGAACCCTCTCCCTGCCCACAAATCCAGCAGCCATACAGGCTTTAGCTCCAGGTGGGGGCTTTTGGGGTCTTCTCAAGTTCTTGTCCTGTCTATCCTTTCTCTGCTTTTCTGTGAGGAGGGGATGTGATGCTTGCTTGCATCTGGGCTTAGGAGACACTAATGCTGATTGTCCCCAGTGACCGGGCATTTAAGATTTCAGCACAGATCAAGCCATTTCCTGGTCACCAGCTGCCTCCAAATCTGTCAGAGATGAGGTGACCCAGTCCCCAGTGACCTTGTTCCTCTTCAGATTTCTGTCACCTGGCTCAGGAAAAGTTTTGGTTTTGTAAATTATCTGGACCTTTTCTCATTTTTCTCATTTTCCATCTTGGGTGGGTTTTTTTTTGTTTTAATCACAAATCAAAACAGAAATTCATGAGATCAACAAAGTAAACAGTGGGCCTGAGCCAGAGCAAAGGTTGAGGCAGCATAATGAGGACACAGAATCCTCCCTCCCGAAAGGTCACTGTCAGCTCAGGCTGCAACAAAGGTCCTGCAGCACGTCTGGTGTGCCATCACTGTTCCACACGTGAGGTGAGCCCGTGTGATCCGCCATCACTCTTCTCCACCTGAGATGAGCACATGGGCTACATCATCACTGTTCTGGACATGAAATAAGCACATGTAATACACCACTGCTGTTCTAGACATCATATGTGGGGCGTCTGGGAGTCCAAACTAAAGCTGCTAAGGCACAGTGATACACAACTGTGCAGATAGGCCAGTAGATGCCCAGGCCACACTGTCAGTGAGTCCAAGTTGAGAAAGGAACCCAGCTCCTTTGCTGTTTGACCAGGGCTCATCTGTCATCAGAAGCTTTGCTTGAATTCCCTATGTAATCTCATTATCGCCCTACTGGAAAATGGGAGACCCAGGTCAGGGCTCTGTACCTCCAAACAGTGATGTAATATAATTAGTGGAGACTAACTGGTATGAGGAGACTCAATGTTCATAAGTGTGGAATGAGGTGGACATTCCTATGCTCAGATCTGTGGGGGGCAATTGGAAGTCAGAAAGATCTTGATCCTTAGCAAAGCCAGGCAGGATTCCACCTCCAGGAATTCATCCTGTGGAAGTGCTCAGGGACGGAGTAAGGTCCATGACTAGAGATGTTTGCTGCAGGCTGATGGTGAGAGTGAAAAATGCAATGCCTATCTGTCCAGCCAGGAAGGGTGATGCCTAGCCCAGCCAGCACCTCCTGGATGGATGTCTATGAAACTATTAAGATCTTGCTTCTGTAGAAGCTTCATGAAGCTGAAGTTCACAGCAGGTCTACATCCCATGACCCCTGCATAGGAAACCACAGGTCACTCCTCCAGAGAGACAAGTAATCACACAGACAGAGCAAACAGGGAAGTTTGCACCTGCTCTGGTCAGAGGGCTTTCATGCATTTGCTCATTTAACGGACACATGTAGAAGCAAAGAAGGAAGATAAGTGACACATCCAGTGTCACAATGCTGATAGTCCATGCTGAAATTTGAATTCAGGTCCCAAAGACTCCTGCCTCTCTCGTGAACAGCTGTGACTGAGGCAGGCAGGCATAGTGTTGGACCACCCCAGTGTCCCAAGCACCTGGAGGGTCCTTATGCTGTGTCTGGTAGCTTGCAAAGGTTCTCCTGACTGGCCTGAGGACCTAAGGCTCAGCACCCCCAGCCCTACCCCCAAGCTGGTCCAGACCCCTTCTCTCTATTAGGCTGCATCTGACCCTTACCCCTCCCCTGGTGCAGACTCACACAGTCTTCTGAGTCAGTCTGCTTCCTCCTGGGCCATGCTCAGAAGCAGGGAGATGAAGGGGAGCAATACTGTGACTGTCTCCTGCCCTGGGCCTGCACGTCACAGCACCGCCCATCCACCAGCATCACGGTAAGACCAATGACAGGGAAGAAGGAGCATCCGGGAGCCATCACTCAAGTTCTCCTGGAACAGGGAACTGGGGATAGGATGCTTCCTTCCTTAGGTTTTGGTACATTTTTCTTGAGTCCATCTGTTGCTGGCACCCCTGCCTCACCTGGGTAGCCCAGGCCTCTCCCCACTCACCCCCAGAGGCTCTCAGGAAACTCAGGCTTGGGTGGTCCAGCACGTGCCAAGGATCTCACAAGTCCTCCCCCATTGCCGGAATGTGCAGACATCTCAGATCTCAGCCACCTCTTGTTTGGACGGATCTAGATGTTCTGATCTGCAATGTGGTGTAGCAGCTGTGCAGGGGAGTGAGGCTTCCTGGAAGGAGGAGGAGCATTGATCACTGGGAACATTCTACCACATACTCTGCCCACTCCAGCTCAGCCCACTGCACCTCCTATCCATCCCAGTATCCACAGAACCCTTTTGTACTGGAACATGCTGGTGTGGAGTCCCTGGCATCAGCCTACTGGAGCCTCTTTCCCAGAGCGTCTCAGATCCAACATGGCTCCTCCTCGTAGCTCTCAGGGTGAATCCCAGGCGCAGGTGCAAAGAGACAGAAGCTTAAGTGACGTATGTTTTCCTTTACAAAGCATTTTCATATGTGTTTGTAGATATGTGAGTAAGTGCACAGTGCAATTGTGTGTGTGCATGTGGAGGCCAGAGGACGGCTTCAAGAATTGTTCCTCAAGTATCATCCACCCTTTTTTGTTTGTTTGTTTGTTTGTTTTTCTGAGACAGAGATTCTCTTTGTCCAGAAGCTTAACAATTAAACTAAACTGGAAGGCTAGCCGGTCTCAAAGATTCTCCTGGGCTGTCTCTGTGCCCCTAGCATTGGGATTACAGGTTCACACCATCACATCTGGCAATTCTACATGGGTTCTGGGGATCAAACTCAGGTTCTCAGGCTTGTAATACAAGCCCTTTACTGACTGAGCCTTCTGTCTAGCCCTACAAGGCATTTTTCTACCCATGCTCTTTGTTCTTCAGGCCTAGGGAGTCTATCAGTTCCATGTTATAGAGTAGGAAGCTGAGGCCCAGAGAGACAACAGGTCACCGAGCTAGTTAAGTAATCAACAGTGGTTTTCCACTTGGGTATGACTGATACAAAGTCACGGGCTTCTGCTCAGTTATGAAACGGACTCTGAAATGCAGTGGGGAAAAGACTCATATTACGAGTGATGAAGACAGGGAGAGTAAGGATGCAAGAAAGAAGCTGGCCTAATGGGGCCAGAAGGCAAACAGCTCAGGGCTGACCAGTGATGATGGACAGAACCAGCCTGGGATCAACTCACACGTGGCCCAGCTTCTCAGTGAGGCTTCTTGAAGTGAGGCCAGGAGACCCAGCTGAGGGGCTGCAGAGGGGCCTGTGTGGACAGCACGGTCTGCAGCTGTGAACCCTCTGATGACCTGCTGTGCACCTCACATCTGCCCCTAGGGGGGGTTAGGAGCTCAAATGTCAGATAGCACAATGAGGGGGGATCAAGGATGAGGGCATCTGGGTGTTTGACCCCAAGTCTGCTTCAGTGTGCCCAAGAGCCTTAGTGACATTTCTGCATTCATGGAACTCTTGGGGTGGAGGAGTTCTCTAGCATTGGTGGCTAGTCCACCTTCTAGAAGGAGAAGATAGAAAGAGTCCTTAGAGCAGTCACTCCTACCTCTCCTTCAACCAAGTTTTCATTCACAGCTGAGAGATTTTCTTCAGTGGTGTAGCCACTAACAAGTTGCCATCTTCTGGTAAATAATCCCCCATCCATGCTCACACAAGCAACATGAAACCAGTGGGTCACAAGAAAATAAACAAGATTTCATTTGCCCTCTGCTGCCCACATGGTGGCTTGAGAACATGAGCCAGGTCCTCCCCCTGAAGAGATTAGGGGTCTGGCTCTGGGTCACAGCACCCTCCTCCTACGAAGAAGCTGCTTCCCTTGCCCATTTAGGTTAAGAGGGAGTACTGAAAGCCGCCCAGGGAAGTCACCTGGTTTCCATGCATACTTTTTGATGCCCCAGTGACATTGTTAAAGCCTGCCCCTTTCCAGCTGATTCAACTCAAATTCCCGTGAGAAAGCAATGGTGGCTTTTTCTGTCTTCCAGTCCCTGGGTACAAGGATGCCAAAGCAGAGTCCACCGTAACCAACACACTACTCTTCCTGGGGTCTCCACCCAGCACTTACTGTGAGCCCCCTTTAGTGGTCCAGACGTGTAACCTTGCAGAACCCAGCATGAGAATCTCTAAGTCTCCCAGGGATCTCTGAGAATGCTAAGTGAACTACGTCAGCTGGTATATTCTATTTTTTTTTTTTTTTTTTGGAGGAGGGCTTCCAGATAAGGTCTCACTTTCACCCAGGCTGACCTGGAATGCACTATGTAGACCAGGTTGGCCTCGAACTCACATCAGTCCACACATCTCAGCCTTCCAGGTGCTGGAATTGAAGGCGGGCGCCACCACGCCCAGCTTGGCTGGTATGTTCTTAGTGATGATATATCCTCTTGTAGGCATAGACTGTGTCCTGTGGAGTAAAGGGCCATCCTCAAGCGCTCCCTCCAACATAGTTCATGAGCTGGGCTGTCAGAAGGCTATTCACCCCTCTATCAAGCAGGTGCAGCGGGTGCTGTGAGTGTCACATCCCTTCATCCCGAGCCTGCTTCTGCACCTGTTCACAGGGAAGTGGCTCCCGGCCTGCGCTCTGCTGGTGGATCTGGGCCCACGGATCAGACATTCCCAAACTCCCAACAGAGGAGCTGCCTGAGACCCTGCAGGCAGGAAAGACAGCAGCCTACCAGAGGAACATGTCTGCTCCAGTTAAACAGCCATCAGGCCTTTCCACACAGAAGGACCCATGCCCAGTCACCTCTCCAGCTGGCCTCCTATAGGAATGGGGCCATAGTAGCAGCTGAGCAAACGACCTGGAGACCACACGCTGCGCCCACACATGGCCATGCTCTCCATCTTCCACACCCGGGGTCAGTGGCAGAGCCCAATGCGAGCCAGTTGTGTCTCCTTCTTGGTTGTTTAGGGCCTCTTTCCCTGGGGATGCTCTCTGGTGAGCAGGGACGTGCACAAAGACTGGAGCACTTGTTGAGCGCCTACTGTATGCTGGGTGTTCAGTTTTCTTATGAGATAGGGACTCTCACCGTCCATGTTACTGTGGAGAAAGTTGAGCACAGAGATGTCAAGTGTCATTTCCAAGGCTACTCAGGTAGGGAGCAGAAGCACCAGGTTCAAATGCAGACATCTGGTCAGTAGCCAGGCTCTGACCATAGGCCACAGGCCTTCCCTGAATTCCCAGACGGGACCTTGGTCCTGTTCTGCCCAGAAGACTGCTCTAACCAGACCTCCTCAGTAGATGAAAATGGATGCTGGGTGGAGAGGGGCTCAGCCCTCAACTCTGCATCGTCTGTGCCACGTGTGGTCACTCAGGTCACCCAGATATAAGCCTGCCACTAGTCCAGTGTCACAGGGCAGACCCGTTGCAGCAGGGACTGCCTGGTGGCCCCTGGGATGCACTCACTGAGCTTCTACTGCATGTCAGCCCCATACCGGGATTTCTCAGGAGCAAAAGCAGACCTTCCCCTGCCCTTGAGGGCCCACAGGAGGTGGGGGTGAGAGGCGCCTACAAAGGGTTTTAAAAGGGCCAGGGGGGCTTCTGTGAAGAGACAACATTAACACAAACTCAGAAACCTACAAATGCCCACCATGGAACAATGTGAATGGGGCTGGAATGCCAGGCTGGGTGTCTGAGCAAGGTGACAGTCCAGGCTCCTGACTTCAAAAGTGATTCTTCTTCAGGCTCAGCGTCTTCTGGCCTTGGGGTTTCCGGTCGCTGCAGGCTCTGACCTGAGGCCAGTGCTGGACTGCAAGTGTGAGGCAGGCATTGGCTGTGAGCAGCATGGGCCAAACCTGTGCTGTTAGGAACTGCCTTTTCCTTCCTGGGCCCCCAGCCAGGCCCATAATGCTACGTACACGAAGCTCTTTGTGGCTTTCAGAATGTCAATTTATCCTGCGTGCTGGCGCCAGGCACTCACCTTATCTGCATGTTCCAGTCATCAGAGTAAATATTCGGGACAAGCCTGTGAGCTCTGCCTGTGTACACAGTTAAACTCCGGCCAGCGGCTCAGCCAAGCAGGGAGTTCACCAGAAATGCTGTGCCCACGTCTCCCGCAAGGAGGGCTTGGGTCTGGGCCTCCGCGCCAGCCGAGGAGCCGGCTCCGGTGCAGAACGAGCAGAGCCTTCCTGTGCCGGGCGAGGGGAGGGGAAGACGGAAGGAGGGGAAGAAGGGGAGGAGGTGGGCACCACCAGCAGCCTGGGCACAGACTGGTGCCTGCCCCCAGCACCCAGCAGCTTTTAGTGTCCCTTGTCTTGATCCTTCAGTCAGGGCTGCAGGAGCCTCCCAGGGAAGTGGGGGCTCAGGGCAGCCCCACCCCGGCTCAGACACAACTCTGAGCATGGGGTGCGCTCCAGAGTCAGAGAGACAGGGCCAGCTCTCCTCTCCCCTGGCCAGCTCTGCCATGTGACCTTGAAGAGGCCTTTTCACCTCCCTGGGACTCAGCTTCTTTAATAGGCCCTGGATCTGGCCCACCACACCCTGCAGGTGGCCCTGGGGTATGAGGGAGGAAACTCCAGGGTCCTCACATTTGAGCCTTGAGCAACCTGTTGGGTATTGGTTCTAGTAGAAGCCCTTGGCACAGGTTTCATAGAGGGCGCTGTCCCTTCCCCATTTCACAGATGAGGAAACAGACACGGCAGTTAGAGACCTCACCCAGCCAGCATCACCAGCAGAGGTGGAGAAGTAGGTAGAGGAAGGAGTTGTAATCAAGCAGCAAAATCTGTGCACTTGAACACTGTGTTTAAATTCTCCAGTAGCCCTCTGCAAGTGGCCCTGCAGGAGTGCACAGGTGTTGGCTCCTTTCAGCACTGCACCCCCTTTTAGGCCTGACTTACTCTCCTCTGATGCTCTGGGGATAGCCAGGCAACAGTGAAGTGTGGCTGAAGTCTCATGTCCCTGGGACACCCTCCCCTGCCTTCTCCAACCAGGAAACGCCTACTCAAACTTCAACACCCAACGGGCATCATGATCTACGTGGACAACCCTCCACACCCCCCAACACCAGCCCACTTCCATTGCAGTTCTTAGCATGTGCGGCAGGGAAAGGATTCGGTCCTCAGGATAGCCAGCCCTCACTGGTCATTGTTCCCTTCTTACTGTCAGTGTCCAAGCCTGGCTCTCTTCCCACAGCTCACACTCTGGAAGGAAGACAAACCCCATAGTGTGAGCACTGTTACCTCATTTCACAAAATCTCTCACTTGGGTTTTCTGAGGCCAAAGATCCAGTTAGAGGTTGCAGCCGCGAAGTCTAACCCACCAGGTTGCCAGGGCCCCTTGGAGATTTAAGGGGGAACCTTAAAAACTGCAAAGCCCCCTTTTCCACATTGTAGGGAGCAAATTCACTGGCCCAAGAGGGTCTGACCCCAGGAGCAGGCACAGGCCCAGGTTCTCCTGCAGTCCAAGGGAGCTGAGCAGGGGTGACTGAGGGTCTGAGGCTCTGAGAGAGTCTTAGGGAGGAGGAGTGGTTGTGAGGCCAAGTGGGAGGATCCTCTATCCTATTCTAAAGAAAACATTCATTAGGCATCTACTGTGTGCTGGCCCTTCCCTAGCAACCAAAGATCCCCACGCTTTCCCTAAGGACGCTTTCTAAGCACCTCCTAGAGATGAGTGCATCCAGTCCTCCCAGCAGCCCGTAGGCAGGCTGGGCATACTCCACCTATCAGTGATGCACTGTCACACCCCACCTATCAGTGGCACACTTCAACCCAGAGTGACCCGAAAGGCCCCATCACCAAGGATGGCAATGCCTGCCCTGTTTCCTGGAGCTTAGGGACACACGATGGGGTGGTTTCCTTTCCTCACACTCCTCCTTCAGTCTGAGCTGAGGAGAAGCTGGAAAACCCCCCAAGATCTCTGGTGCTCAGGCCCAGAACCTATGGGTCCCTTTGACTCCTCTTTCTATTCCTCTACACTCAGTAGGTCCCTGGGAGATTCTTCCGCCTGTCCTTCAAAGACCATGGTGGCCTCCGCCCAGCCCAAGCCTCGTCTTTTCTCACCTTTGCTCACTGGTTGTCCACTTTGGACCTGTCTAAAGGTTCTTCATCTGTCGTCAGAAGGAGCCTTTTAAATAGAAGTCAGGCTATGCCGCTCTTGCTCAGCTAGTCCCTGGGTCTCTCCTAGCCACAGTCACAACCATATGAAGGCCCTTAAGGCTCTATGTGACCTGACCAGACCGCTCCAACTCTGTTGTCTCCTTTCTTCCCATTGCCCCCCTCAGCACCTCCCACCACATACCTGTGGCTCCTGGCTACTCTCCAGACATGCCAGGCACCTTCCCATTCCTGCTTAGCTTAGCTCTAGCTGTTCCCTGCCCCCTCCCCAGGCGTCTGCTAAGCTCGGTGCTCTCACTGTCCACACACACCCTGGGTCTCAGGCCTCCACTCCCGCCGCCCCTTGTTCCCACAGATCCGGTATAGCGCTGGCTACACCACTACTACTACTCTGTAGATCGCAGTGTGTCTATCTCCCTTAGGAGACTGTGGAGGAGAGAAAATACCATTTCCCTCCACCCTCCTAAGTTTGCACTTGGGACAGATTCCTGCAACAAAAGAGTATTAACAAGAGAAAAGCAAGCGTGTTAACGTGTGTGGTGTGTGTCACGTGTGGGAACAGCATCATGGGAGCAGAGGCTTCAGGTCTGCCCTAAGAGGTTTCCGGTAAAAGGCAATCAATTCCAGAGAGGGACAGGGATAGGCAGAGGCAGGAAGTGTGGGGAGGGAAGAGGATGGGAAATAGACTAATGAAAGACAACCTTTGCAAAGTCCTCTGGCTCCAGCCATCCAGCTGGTGAGAGAGTACAGAGAATTCCTACCCACTCGCCAGGCAGGAAGCAAGGAGAAAGTCCTTTGTTTTTGAATTCTCAGTTCTACAAAAAAAAAAAAGAAAAAGAAAAAGGGAACCAACCAAGCGCTCCCCTGCATCTGGTCACGTGAGGCAGCAAGGCGCACTTGGAAGCCACACACCCTGACTTCCCTCACTGCCCACCACTGAGCACAGGGATCTCTGTGCTTCTAGGTGCTCGGAACGCGACCCCGGACACAGTGCTTGCTGGGTCAACACGGGATGCCAGGGGCGATGAGTGGAGCCAGAAGGGTGAGGGGCCAGCCCTGTGCAGGGAGGGTAGCCCGTCCTCCTCATCTGCTGCTCCTCCAGGCCCAGGCAGAGGCTTTGCTCAGGGCACCTCAGAGCCCCTCTGCCCATCCAGTGAGCATTGTGCAGCCTCTAACCCTGAGCCACCCCAGGCCTATGTGAAGAAGAGAGGGCAGAGCCTCTGAGCCAGCAAGACACCTGCCCTCTGGGCAGTCGGGGTGGCTCAGCTTCCTGCAGAGGTGTTCAGGCCTAAAAGTTATTAATGTGTCCACTTCCTTAGGATTTTAACATTTAAACTGTCAGAAAGAACACAAAATACTACATGTCAGACTGAGGGAGAATAGGGATCCCTCCCAGGGGTGGAGGGCCAGGAGACTCCTGCCTACAATTCAGAAGTCCCAGCAGCCCTGGGATTGAAACAAGTGGGGGGAAGCCCTCTCCCCAAACCACAGACCCCTTCAAGTACAGCTGTCCCTGCCCCAGGTGGGTGACTGGGTGTCACCCTGGTTCTCTAGCTAGGCGCATCTTGGATCTCCAGATCCTACTTCCAGACCTGATATGTTATCAGAGATATTGGAAAGGCATATTTCCAAGGTGACTGAGGAACCCAGAACTTGGGATAGGTGGAATTTCTCTGGGTGTTGGCATGTCCATGGTGGATCTCAGTGCTATTGCAAAATTAAGAAGGCAGGGCTCTGACGTCATTGTGCCCCCCTCTGCAGGAGGGTTTATCACCCCTAGGTGGCCCCAAGTGGTGGAGCAAACATTGGTTCATATGATCCCATCTCCTGGCACTAGACTCAGACACAGGGGAGCCCAGCTATGGCTGTGAGTTCATAGCTCAATCCTGCCAGTCCTTAGAGACATTTCCCAAACTGGGGTCAAGAAACAGTGGCTTAGGAAGTGTTAAGAGTTGACCACGGACAATATAGGCCAATACATAAGCACCTGTGACAATTTCACCACAGGATGTCACAACCTCAGGTTCATTCCAGTCTGTTCCTCAGCTGAGTCAGGCCTGGGACCCCCCTCATTCACTGGCCCTCCCAAGCCCAAGGAATCCACCATGAGTCTGATTTAACCTCCTTGCACCCAAGTCCACACCTCCATCTAGCCTTTCCTTTTCATCTTCCCAGCTTTGAGTTCCAACCCCTCCTCCCCAGGCCTGGAATCCACATGGGATAAGAGCTGAGAGAACCTCAGCGTGAGTCACCAGCTCACTGTCACATTCCTGCTCTGGGCCTCAGTTTCCCAAACATACCATTAGATAGTTTAACTGAATGACCTAGCTAGTTCCCCACATTCTAGTGACCCAAAGCTCTATATGTCTATATAGGAAAATCTCCCTCACATATCTGGAAATGGCTGACATAGGGTCTACTGGTGACAATCTGTATTTGGGAGGTGACAGGACAGAGGGTATCAGCTCATGTATGAACATAACCAGAAATCAAAGACACACCCTTCCATCTGTCGCCATGGACAGATGGAGGGTGTCGCATGTCACAGAGTGACTGAACCAAGAAGACAGCCTCTGACAACAAGAGCAAGGGCCTCCTCTAAGCGGTAGGATTAGGAACTCTGACCCCATGAAGGAATGAAGGCCCTGCTTGTTTAACAGGACAGAGGCAGTAGGAATGGCATGTGGACAGATAGATCACAATAGTACTAACAGCTCATGTACCTGTGACCCTACTATGTGCCAGCCTCCTCATAGTCTTAAGTCTGAGCTTGGGCCCAGCATACAGCAGGTGTCTGTGCAGGCTGGACTGACAAGTCCTGGGGCAGCCCCTGGGGTCTATCCCATGCTGCTGAAGCACCCTGGCTTAGATCTATCACCTATAGCCCAGCTCTCAGCCAGCTCCTAAGGATGAGATCATAGGAGAAAGGGGCAAGATTGCCATATCCTGTCACATCAGCATGGATAAGGTCACCAAGGTCAGCTGGTATCTCCACATCAGGGTTGTGGCCACAATTCAGGTGTCTCTGAAAAGCCTGGGTTCAATCCTGCCTAAGGTGTCCCTGTCCTTCGCAGGCCCCTCTCAGGTCCCAGCAGTGACAGCTGCTCCAGGGCCTCAAGATGCAGCCTTTCCATGGGGAGTTTAAGTAACCCCTCTGCTGCTGAGAAATCTGTGTCCTGCTGAGACAGACAGGCACACTGAGAACCAGAGAGGTCTAAGGCCAGGTGGCCACTAGACAGTGACCATGAAGTGCTGCCTTTGCCCTTTGGGATGTCAGTTTCCCATGACGCAGCAGGTGTCACCATGACGGGCCAGTGCAACCCGGGGCACAGAGAGAAAGATCAGTGGTATCCATCCCTGGGATGGAGATAAAGGACAGAGGGGAGGGCTGGCAGCATGGAGCGCCCCTACCCACCTCCCTGCCAGTCAGTCCAGATCTGCTGAGTGGACTGCAGGCAGGCGTGGTCACCTGAACCAGGGAAGGGCATGGGCTGCGGACACCAGGGAGGCTTCCTGCAGGAGATCCAGCTGGGCCTGAGGGACAAGATGGAGGGGCAGAGCATGAGGGAGGGAGGGGAAATAGGGTTTCACTGCTCCCAGATCTTCAGGTCTCAGGCCTGGAACTCTCCAAAAAGTTCACAGTCTTCTCCATCCCAGCAGTTGGCACTGCCACCAGGGCCAAGGTGGTGCTGGGATAGAAGTGGTATGGGAAGGAGGACCTCCTGGAGCACCTGCTCACTTGGTTTGGGTCCCAGTGAGCCTAATGAGAGAGGACAGCAGGGACCTTGTGTGGCTGTGGAGGAGGTCACAGCCCCACCAGTGGCTCTGACAAGGCCATGAGAGGTCCCCTGCCAATCAGCCCCTCGGGAAGCACTCACAGCCACCCACAGTACCCACCATCCAGAACGCACCCCAGCCTGTGAGTCCCCTGCACACACTCACCTGAGGGCCAGCCCTGGAAGAAGAGACCTCACTGTCACCGCGGGGAGATCAGCGATCTCCTCCCGTGCCGCTCCGGTACCCATTTCCCTGCAATGAGGCTGCAGAAACCAGCAAAACCAGCGGCCTCCCTGAGCATGAAAACACTCATCGGCTGAGCTTCAAGGGCTCCGCATGCGCCCTGGCCCCAGAAGCCAAGGCTATTTTGGGAGCTAGATGCTTGCGTGGGTACAGCCCAGCAGGTCTCCATAGCTCAGCTGCCCAGGTACTGAGTCAGAAGTTTCTTTACATCTGTGACCCTGCCCCCGGACCTGCCTTTCCTGACAAGCGCTTACTGTTGGGTGAGGACTTGAGGGGCCACCTGCCTATGGGGGAGCAGATTCTTGCCTAGTGAGAGAGTCAAGCTCCTTCATAGAGGCAGTCCCTGCATTGTCGAGGCCCATTTCTAGGCTGTCTCCCTCTGGCCCCACCCCAGATCCAGACCGTTGGACACTGAGGACAGGAACAGGTCATGTCTGTCTCCCTCCCTAGGCAAGCGGCTCTGTGAACCTTCCTGGCGTTGGCCTTGGCCGTGGCCGTGGCGGAGCTCATGACAGGGCCTCACAGACCTGGGTGAGAGGAGGGAGGAAGGAAGAGGGGGGACTGGAGATCTGCCTCAGAGGCACAGAACAAACCAGGGCACGGAGGAAAACTGACAGTTATTGGCTTATGAATGAGGACATCAGAAAGCATGGGGCATTCAAAATGGTCACGCAGTGACTCGTTGCAGGCTGCTTAATCGGGAACAAACGGCCTGGCTCCCCAAGTAGATCTGAGAGCTTCCTGACCAGAGCCTGTCTCACGTGCACTTCACGCTGACAGGCTGCAGGCAGCCAGGGACAGGGAGGTGCCAAGCTCCAGGGAGGCAGGTGTGAGACCCTGCTCCTCCCAGCCCTGGGATCAAAGACCCTCTTCCAGGTCACGAGGCAGGGCCAGGTACCAGTGTCAGGACCTGGAATGCTGTGGGAGGCGGCGCTGAGACTCCTCCTGAGACCGAGGATCATGATGATGAAAGACTGAAAGCACAGGAGTGAGCTCTCTACTCAGTCTGCCCTCTTCCTGGGTCATCTTTCCTGGACTCCCCCCACCCTCTGCACCCAGGGGAGTCCAAGAAACTGAAGCCCAAAGAGGTTTCCTCAGGCACACAGCTAGCCCAGGAGGGGTCAGCTCAGATTCTGCCCTCTTTCCTCTTCCCATGATCCCAGCTGTGATTCTGCTCTCAAAAGCACCTTCTTTAGCCCATGGGGTATCCCTTCGAGGTCAGAAGGGTTTCCCTGGACATTCCACATGACCAGCCAGGCCACCAAACTCTTCTTCCTCCTGACCTTGGCCCAACTCTGCTCCCTGAGAGTGGATGTAGCCCTGCCCGGTCCTGCGCTCTACCTACCCTGAAGGGCAGGAAAATGGCAGCCTTTCTAGGGATGCCGTGAAGATGCAAGATGTGTGAGGCAACTGCCTAAGGCTAGAAGCAGGTGGCCTCATAGTCAAGACTGCTTCTCTGTCCTCCACAGTGCCTCCCCCACCATGCCAGCCCTCCCCAGTCAGCCTGTTCCTACCCCCACTCCATCCCCTCCTGCCCTGACTTCACACCTGACATTGCCATCTTATCCTCTTCCTTCCTTCCTGGTATTTCTCACACTATCAAGTTATTTTTCTGATGTTCATTCACTTGCTTGGCTCAGCGGTTTCCCAAGTGCATCAGAAGCTCCATGCAGATAGAAACCTGGCGGGCCTCCTTCAGGACTGGTCCCCAGCTTGGCACAGAGCCCGGCACAGAGAAGCTGGGTACATACCTACCGGCTGGAGAAGAGGATGTGGGACTGGGCTGTATTAGCCTGGGTACAAGGTACTGTCCCAAACAGCCCCAAATCCCAGTAGTCTCACCCAAGAAGCCCTGATGCCTCTGCCGGGTAAAGCCCAAGAGGATGCATCTGCTCTGAGCACATCTCCTCCAGCTGTGATGCGGGGACCTCGGCTCCTCCTGCCACCATGATGTCATCTGTGCTGTGGCCTCCAGGGTCCTGGGAACAGGAAGTGAGCCCAGAGCAGGTGCCCCACATAGCCACCCTCCACAACCGCCTCTCTGCCATCCACGTTCCACTGTCCAGGTGTATCCCTCGGGCCCACCCAGATGCCAGGGGGCTGAGCAGCCACTTTGCAGCCCCTGCACACTGCAAAGGGAGGGTGTCCCTGGGAAGCTGGCTCATGCATCTCCTTAGGGGTAAGAAGACCTTCTCTCCATCAGCTTTGCCCTGTTGGTGCCCCACCCTGGGCCCCTCCGGACTCTGGCTGAACCCAGGTCGGGAGGGTGGGGAAGGACTCCCAGAACGAGCTCTCAGCACTGTCGCCAGTCTGGGCTCTGGGGAGAAGGTCAAGGCTGTGTGAGCTGACTGATCTGGGATCCCCGGATGGCTGGCAGGCCGCAGATTCCAGAGAAGCTGTTGGCCCTGCCTTCCCAGCACCAGGGCTGAGACAAACATGGCTCCTTCTATAGTTCTTAGAGAAAGGATAGGTTCTGAGGAGCGTGCTCTCTCCACCCTGGGGTGTAATTCACACCCTGCTCTGAGGCACCCAAGGAGCACCTGAGGCTGGTGTGATCAGCCCCATCTTGCAGGTAAGGAACAGGAGACATCAGGAAACTGGCTTGCAATCCAAGCCTCCATTAGTGCTGAGCCACACTGGAGGCCTCAGCACCTCTTTCTTTTCACTTCTTCCAGCACCAGACCCTTGGCTGGAGGAGCCTTGTCCCTTGTCCACATTCCTTCCTAGTCTTCATCATCCTGGAACTGAACAGGAGGCTCAGGGACACATGCAGATGGGAAGTGGTGGGGAGGGGACCCAGACTCTGCAGGGACAGGAGTGGGAATGATCCTCAGAGCCACCAGGCTCTGGCTGTGTGACCCTCACAATAGGATGAGCACATGAAGACTGAAGAGAGGTGCTTGGATAACAGCTGTCTGCTCCCCTCCCATGCAGATGCAGCCTTCGTGTTTTAACATTTGCTTCCAAGAACCCAAGGCTCTGCGCTCCCTCCTGCAGCTTCTCCTGGAAACCTTCTTCCTAAGACTCCACACATGTCCCCCAGACCTGTGTAAGGAATCACCAGGGTAAGACATGGCATGGGCATCTGGGATCCCGGAAGTCCTCTCTCTGGAGGAAAATGGACGTGGGATACAGTTAGCAGTGTCCCTACTGATCTACTGTGTGACTTTGTGCTGGTCTCTTTACCCACAAAGGGGGTGAGGATGGCATCACCCTCATATTTCATTGAAAATAAAAAGTGGAACAGTTCTTGGTACTAGGCCTAAGGTAAAGTATTAAAATTAGCATGGGCTTATTTTTAACAGCCTCACTGAGGCACACTTGTCACTATAAACCAAGCACCTTCAAGGGTGCATGTCGATAAGTTCAGACACATGGACACATCTACACACCATCTCTGTCTTCACAATGACCATTCAGCACCCCAAAATTACCCTGTCCCCAGGAAAGCACTGATCTGCTTTTGATCACTACAGATGGGTAGCATTGTCTAGAATTTTATATAAATGGAAATATACCACATGTAATCTCTTTGTCTGGCTTGATTTGCTCAGCAGACTTATTTTGAGATTTTTTTTCCATATTGTGGCATGTACCAATAGTTTGTTCTTTAGTTATGAATTGTACAAACTTGGGTGACTGCACAGCAGTTTGTTTACCCAATGACAGGAGCTTAGGTCAACTCCAGCTTTGAACTTTCACCAGCCAACAGCTCTACACCCTTGTGTGATTTCCCTTTGCTTCCTGTTCAGCACCAGCAGGTCAGGTTTTGTATGTGTTTCAATTTTCCTGAGGTTCAAGATAATCTCCAATTTCTTTTTGGCTTTCCTTTCTGCACTATGGGGTATATAGAAGTGGGTTAATAATTTTCTAAATAATGGAGTGTTTTCTAGATATCTTTGTTATTATAATGGCTTTCATGTTGCTGGGCCAAAACACCTGACCAAAAGCAGCTAATGGGAAAAAGGAGTTTATTTTGGATTACAGCCTTCAGAGAAAGCTTCATGCTGGCAGAGGAAGTCATGGCATGAGCAGAAGCTGGGCATCACCTGTGCAACAGCAGGTAGAAAAATAGCAACAAGACAGTGAATTCAACTCTGGCGAGATGGTGCTAACTATAACACCCCTAAGCCTGCCTCTAGGATCATGAGTTTATGGGGAACATCTGATTCAAACCATTTGTAGTACTGATCACTAACTTAATGCTATTATAGTCAGAAAATATACTATGTTAATTTGGATTGCACACCCTTTCACCTATCTCTGTCTATAACCCATGTGCCCTTGGAAGGAATGTATCATGTTCTCTAAATGTGATTAGAACTAAGTGTAGCGACACACCTGCAATCCCAGGACTCAGGAGGTGGAGGCAGGAGGATTAAGAGTTCCAGGTCATGCTCAGCTACATGTTGAGTTCAAGGCTAGGCAGAGCTACATGAGGCTCTAAAAAAGTAAAAAAAAAAAAAAAGAGTTAGTTTAAGTTTATTGATGGTATTGTCCATTGTCCAACTCTTCTGTGTCCTGACTCATTTTCTATTTGTTCTACTAAGAGAGGGGTGTTGCAATCTTCATCCAATAGTGATTTGTTGGGCTGGAGAGATGGCTTAGCGGTTAAGTGCTTGCCTGTGAAGCCTAAGAACCCCGGTTCGAGGCTTGGTTCCCCAGGTCCCACATTAGCCAGATGCACAAGGGGGCGCACGCATCTGGAGTTCGTTTGCAGAGGCGGGAAGCCCTGGCGCGCCCATTCTCTCTCTCCCTCTATCTGTCTTTCTCTCTGTGTCTGTCGCTCTCAAATAAATAAATAAAAAATTTAAAAAAAATAGTGATTTGTTTGTTTCTCTGATGTTTTATCAGGTCTGCACCTTTGTCATCTGACTCCTAAACATTTAGAATGCATACACCCTTTTGAGAATTTGACCCACTTATCACTATAAAATGACACTATTTATTAACATGGGCCCTCACTTTCCTTTGACTTGTGTTCCAGTGTAAAGATATTTTACATCTCCTTTAACCTAGCTCTCTCCTAACAGGTCAGGGGGATTTCTTACAGGTGCAGCCTGCAGCTGGGTCTCCATCCGTCTCCCCCTGTGAGCTGGACACCGGCGCGTGTGAAGGATCCAGCCGGGCTTCACCTCCAAGCTGCCTTCTCCTCCTTCCATCTGCTCTTCCTTCTTCGGGATCACTTTGGCAACTTTTATGATTACATCTTCTCTCCTCGGCGGCTCCTTCGTCATAACTTCATTTTGTTATTTTGGTCTTTGCCTGAGGGTGTGTTGTAAACATTTTTAACTTACTGTGGCTTACTTTCAAGTGACATTACAGCACTTCTTGTTTAGAACAAAACCTGACGACCGCTACTCCCAGGCTTGTGCGGCTGCTTCCACATTATACACAGCAGTCAGGTATCTGTAAAGGGAGTTAAATAATGAGAAGACTGCCGGTGATATTTACCCACACCGCTGTCATTCCCAGAGCTTTTATTGTGAGATGTCTAAACCCATTATTCCCATCTGCTGTCGTTTCCCTTCTGTCTGCCTGATGAGTGAAACGTCCACTGCAGGATTGTTTCTAAACACTTGGTCTCCGGCTGGTGGCGCTGTTTTGGGAGGTCTTGGAACTCTTACGAAGTGAGGCTTAGCTGGAGAAAGTGGGTCACTGGGGGATAGGCCTTAAGGTTTTTTGGAGGTTTGTGTTTTAAGGCAGGGTCTCATGTAGCCCAAGCTGGTCACTTACACATTATGTAACTGAGGATGACCTTCAACTCCTGTTCTTCCTGCCTCTACTTACCAAGTGCAGAGATTACAGGTACATGCTGCCAGTACTGGCTTTGCTTAAAGGCAGTGTAACTCAGCCCCTCTCGCTGTCTTCTCTCTGCTTCCTGGCCCACTGAGCGTGAGCCGGCTGCTGCCTAGCACTCCTGCCACCACGGCGTCAGCCGCTGCCATGCCTTTATCCATGATAAACCACTCCCTCTGCCCCGTGAGCCAAGCAAGCCTATCCTCCCTTCCCTGCATATTTCTTGTGCTTGAAATTAGTTCAACCCTTTGTTATCTATGGGTGGAGGCCATTACATTTTGAGGGCAATTCCATTTCTTTCTTCAAATATTTTTCTGATCCACCACCTTTCAAGGACTATACACGCATACACATATAATCACATGCACACACATACAGTCACATACATAGACACACAGACACATGCACTCACATTACAGTCATATGCACTTTCACCTATCTACTTACACATATATGATACCAACTCTTAAGTCCTCCCCTTTCCTCCCTCCCTTATAACCCCTTGCTAGCTTACTGGTCTCTGCTATGAATTTTTACTCCAACTTACATACAAGTCTAAACGCTTGAAGTTAGGATCCACAAATAAGAGACAATGTGTGGTGCTTGGTTTTTCTGGGCCTGGGTTACCTCACTAAGTATAATCCTTTCCAGGTCCATCCATTTCCCTGCAGATTTCATAATTTCGTTTTTCTTTACTGCTGAGTAGAACTCCATGGTATGAAATGTACCACATCTTCAATATCCACTCATCAGTTAAGAGACATCTAGGCAGGTTCCATTTCCTAGCTATTGTGAATAGAGCAGCAATAAACATGAATGTGCATTTAAGAGAAATATCAGTTTATGTCTTTGGTAACACAATGCAAAAAGGTGGAATTTTGTGGCAATAACTGAAAGGGAAAGGAAAAATACTATATAACAGACAGCATTTTGTAGCTTATTATAGTTTAAACTGTATAAATTCAAACTAGAGTGTTAAAACTTTAGCCTATTTAAGGTAATCCCCACAGTAACCACAGAGAAATTTGCTGTGGAATGTACACAAAGGACTGTAAGCGCCGAGCACGACTGTTAAGTCTGAGCACTAAATGAGACATCTGCATCACTCCCTCCAAGGCCCAGGGACCATTTAGAAGAGTGGGCAGAAGGAATGTAAGAGGCAAAGGATGGAGAGGAGAGCTGTGGAACCCGTCTTCCAGACATGACATGGCTGTGGCATTCATGAGTTCACAGCAACTGGTGTCACCTGCTGAAAGGCACACAGAAAAGAAACAGCAAATGGATGGAGTGACTTCTTCCTCAGCAGTGATCATGTTAAGTGTAAATGGATTAAACTCTCAAATCAAAAGGTGGAGACTGAAAACATGTTTTAAAAAAAAAAAAAAAACACAATTCAGGCACATGCTCTCCATGGAAGACTCGCCTGTCATCCAGAGACAGAGAGCGAAGGCAAAGGGGAGGGGTGGTCTTTTCCATGCAGAAGTGGCCAGTGGGGAGCAGGGGTAGCTGGGCTCATATCAAACAATAGGCCAAGCTTTAAAAGATGACAGGGCCAAGGAGGGCATTATGTGTTATCCTATATAAAGGGTTTAATGTAGCAGGAAGGCATCACAATGACATTTAGACCCCTCATGTCAAATCATCAAAACATATGAAGCAAAAGCTAACAGAGGCAATGGGAGAAACAGACAAGTGTTCAGTAATAGGCTCTGACACGCCTCTGCCTAATGCGCAGCACAGCCAGGCAGGAGAAGACACAGGAAGAAGGACTTCAACATCAGCAACCAACTTGATCTAACCGACATACAGAACATCCTACTCCACAACATGAGCAAATTCTTCTCAAGTACACATGCAATGCTTGGAGACACTCTGTTAGGCCACATCTCACATCCTGATGAAAATCCCTCATCTTTTCCACATTGTCCTCACCCCCAAGCCCTGGTGAAAGAAGGTGAGAGGGATAAAAAAAAAAAAAAACTCTGGTTGGTATGGAGTCAGAAATGTCCAGTTTCCTTCTCAAACTGGCCCATTTTGTATGGAAGAAATACTAGCTGTGCAATGCTGGATAAGATGCTCAATGTCTCTGAGTCTTCTCCATGGACTGACTCATGCCTCACAGGGCTGCTGTGAACCCCAAGGGAGATGACACGTGCTGAGACCAAGTGCTGGCCAAGCCCTCAGCAGTGTCCACAGGAGTGGGCCTGACCCCACCAGAGAGCTTAGTGCTGGCAGGTCTGCTGGATCCCACAGACACGTGGTTCTGCCCATAACATTCTCATGTCTACTCTTCCTCTAGGACCAGGGTAGACAGAAGTGGAGGCCCTTGGCTCCTTTCTGCACATCGGTCTTGCAGCCTTGACCTCTAACTGCACCCTCGACCTCCAGGGGCGTGATGAGACATTCAGGAGCCCGTGTCCCTCCCTGCTGGTCCTGGCACTGTGGCAGCAGCAAAGGCCCAGTGCTGACTAGTACCTTCTGCACCCGTGCTGTGGGCTCCCGGGAGCCTCTGCTCCCCAAGCCCTCGAGATCATACGTGGGCCGAGGGAGACAGGAGTGACAGGAAAGAAGCTGGTTATGCCAGGCCCCCTGGGGGCAGGACGCCCACCTCGGGCAAAGAGTGGAGCGCCGGGTGCGCGTGAGTGCCGAGAGCACAGCTCCTGCTCTGCAGCCCTCAGCATCCGGGAATGCGCAGAACCTGAAAGACGCGCTCTCTGTCCCAGCGCTGTGATGCCTGTGGGAAAATGGATGTTTCCTGCCAGGTCAGCTGCTGCTGGTGTGTTTGTCACAGGCTATTGTGGAAATCTGTGTTTGGCCCAGTTTTCTTAACAGAAAAATAAAAAATGTGATTTACCCTTTTGTCTGTCTTAATGCTCTTCTCTGATCTGAACATGTGGCTGCTATTAGAAGCTCAGAAAGGAGCCATCAAATGGCACAGAGGAGCAGTCCGCTAAGCGGCCCATGGGCTCGGAGCGCCTCCTTCTGTGAAAGCTGTGACAGAGGACAAGGCAGCTGGGCAGCCAGAGGGAGGGAGGCAATTGTGCCCAGGAACAGCAAACCATTCTGGAACATTCCCAGGTGGCGGGGAGGGGCCGGGAGGGGAGACTGGGATGCCAGAAACCAGAAGCATTCACCCTCATCCCTGTTCACTCCCCAACGCCTACTACACCCACAGTACTGCGAGGTCTGGTGGTGCAGCGGGGACCAGACAGGTCTCTGTTCCTAGGAGCCCCTGTGCTGGGACGGGAGGCAGGAAGAGGCAGGCTACCAAGGTAGCCCAAGGCCATTGCAGGAGGAACAATGCTGGGAAAAAGCTACACAGGGTGTCATTACGGTGACCAGCTCAGGTTGGCAACTGTCAGTGACCACTGTGGACTGTGGGATAGAGAAAGGGATGGCTGAGCTGAGACCTCAATGAGAGACACTGGACAGAGCAGTTAGCTCTGTCTGATGGGATGGGATGGCTGCAGACCCTGTCTACAGTGTGGAGGGTTAGAATGGCACCAAGAAGAGAGAGGAAAGAGGTGTTCTTGGGAAGACCAAGAGCAAAGCCCCAAGCCAAGAAGGTTCGTAACATGGTGGAGAAATGTTTAAGTGGCCAGAAATGGTTTTGGGAGTCCCCTGGAGACCAGCATGTGATAGACCTCAAATATTGTGCCAAAGAAACAGACTCCCAGGAGCTACGGAGGTGGTTCAGTGGGTAAGAGTGTTTGCCACACCAGTATGAGGGCTTGAGGGGACCTGACTCACCCAGAGTTTAATTCCCCCAGAACCCACATAAACAGTTGGGCATGGCCAGCATGCATGTAACCCTAGTCCTGTGGGGAACGGAGACATGAAAATCCTTAGGGCTCACTGGTTAGCCAATCTGACGGAAACAATGGCAGCTCTAGGCCCGGGAGAGACTTTGGCAATGAAACACACAAGTGATCAACACAGGAAGACATCTGATGTCCTCATCTAGGCTCTGCAAGTGTGCACATGGACCACGTGCATCTGAACACACACATGCATACACCACACATGCTACACATACTACACATACTACACACACATACACACACACACATGCGTGTGCATACAAAAAATATACAAATGATATGACCTAGCTATAGCACTCCTAGGCATATATCCTGAGGACTCATCTTATTTCCTTAGAAGCACATGCTCAACCATGTTTATTGCTGTTCAATTTATAATAGCTGGGAAATGGAACCAGCCTAGATGTCCCTCAACTGATGAGTGGATAATGAAAATATGGCACATTTATACAATGGAGTTCTACTCAGCAGTAAAGAAAAATGAAGTTATGAAATTTGCAGGAAAATGGATGGATCTGGAAAGAATTATACTAAGTGAGGTAACCCGGGCCCAGAAAGCCAAGCACCACATGTTCTCCCTCATATGTGGATCCTAGCTACAGATGATTGGGCTTCTGCGTGAGAAGGAAAAAACTCAATAGCAGAGGCCAGTAAGTTAAAAAGGAGATATAAAGGGAAGAGAAGGGAAGGGAGGAGGGTACTTAATAGGTTGGTATTGTATATATGTGAGTACAATGATTGAGATGGGGAGGGGATATGATGGAGAATGGAATTTCAAAGGAGAAAGTGGGGGGGTGGATGGAGGGTATTACCATGGGATGTTTTTTATAATCATGGAAAATGTTAATAAAAATTGAGAAAAAAATATACAAATGAAATAAAAACTAAAGATAAAAGAAATGAGACTCTCTCCTAAGACAAGGGAAACCCTCCAAAAAAGAGGCCACAAATTATGACCTCTTTTTAAAAAATGTTTTAATCATTTTATTTATTTATTTATTTATTAGATACAGAGGGAGAGAGAATGGGCATACCAGGGCCTCTAGCCACAGCAAACGAACTCCAGACACGTGCCACGATGTGCATCGGCTAACATGGGACCTGTAGAATTGAACCTGGGTCCTTAGGCTTTGCAGACAAGTGCCTTAACCACTAAGCTATCTCTCCAGCCCCACATCCTATGACTTCTAAGGCCCCTTCAAATGGAGGCTTATGTAGCAAGACTTGGAAAAGCTGTTGACTTTAATTGAGTGAAAATTGAATGGTAATATGAATTTTCATTGACATACCTTTAGGGAGTCATGAAGTCCTTGAATTCACAGAGACCAGAGCTGAGATGACAGACAGAGCTAAAGTAGGAACCCAGGCTTCCTCACGTGGGGACCCCTCATAGATGGACACAGACAAGAGCCAGGACTTCCATCCTCATCCCACCGTCCTTTCCACTCAGCCCTGCCCACTCCCAAAGTGAAGGAACCTGCCCCCATGTGGTGGTTTGATTCAGGTGTCCCCCATAAACTTAGGTGTTCTGAATACTAGGTTCCCAGATGATGGATATTTGGGAATTAATGCCTCCTGGAGGGAGTGTATTGTTGGGGGCGGGCTTATGGGCTTTATAGCCAGTTTCCCCATGCCAGTGTTTGGCACACTCTCCTGTTGCTATTGTTCACCTTATGTTGGCCAGGGGGTGATGTCCACCCTCTGCTCATGCCATCGTTTTCCCCTGTCATCATGGAGCTTCCCCTCGAGCCTGTAAGCCAAAATAAATCTCTTTTTCTCAGAAACTACTCTTGGTTGGGTGATTTCTACCAGCAATGAGAACCAGGCTGCAACAGCCCAACTCTACCCTGTCCCCTGTCACAGAAGGCTTGTTCAAACGAGACCTTTCTTGGTTCCTGCTTTAGATCAACCACCGCATCCCCCAGGCCATGGCTCTCATTTGTTCCCATTGATAGATCAGCAGGACCCAGCAAGTCTCAGCAGGTAGCTATGGGCAAAGGTTTCTGGACCATTAGACCCTAGGAAGGAATTTGTCCTGGTAAATAATTGAACCATCCACCTGGGCTCTCTGACAAGTAGGAAGGAAGGGCAGCCCTGCTCCTCCCATGTAGCAGCACTGGGCTCCAGAAGAGAAGAGATGGGTCAGGCCTTTAGTGGGTGCTGGGGAAGGGGCTTCAGGGTGAGGGAGGTGGCACAGGAGAGCAGGGCTCTGCACTCAGACCTGGGGAAGAAGCTCACTTGTGGGGACACAGTAGACGGGAGAAAGCTCGACTCACCTTCTCTTCCAAAGGGCCAAAGGATGGAGAGGCGTGGGCAGAAGGTAGCATTAGACTCACAGATGTCCACCAAGGGACTCAAAGGGATCCAAGACGTCCCTACTCCTCACCTCAGCATCCCAGGAAAGCACGGAGTGGCATAGCCCTACACCAATCAGAGGAGATACCTAGATAGGATACTGTGATTGGTCACTTCTGAGCCACACGGTCACTATGTAGTCCAGTGGGTCATTGGCAACTTGACCAGAGCCATGGAGAGTGAAGAAGGAGAAAAGAAGAAAAGAAAAGGGGGAGAGAGGAACAAGGAAAGAATAGAGAAGAGAGAGGCTTTTGGTTGGATGGGGGTCGGGAGGACTGAAGCAGGGAAGGACTGTTTCTGGAAACTGCACTGGGCACTCCAAAGCCTTCATAATCTGGCTCCAGGCTCCCTGTCTCCGCCACACCCCTCCTGTCCCCATTGTGCTTCTGAATTACGTTTTCAGGGTCCCAAATGCTCCCCTGCCCCCTCCTTACTCCATGCCGCATCCATGTGTCACCTCTGCCTTGGATGACTTCCCTTCTGCACCCTGCACAGCAAAGCCATCACTTCTGGGATCTTGGGAGGGGCTTCCTGTAGCAAACCCTCAGCCCTGCCTTATGGTGGCCTGTGCTTGGTCTAGTCACAGTCCCACAGCCTGGAGAATCTATATTCAGTCTCAATCTCTTACGTTTTCCTAGTACCTTGTGCATTATCTGGCACATCCGTGAATGCCATTAGAGCTAATCAATTAATTGACTCCAGTAATTGGCGGCACTGGTCTTGGACATGCCTGGGTGTATGTTTATTTCCTGGGAACACAAACACTCCCTCCTTGGGTTGAAGACACTAAGAAAACTTACAAGGCTTGGGAAACTCGGGAGTGACAGGACCCAGGAGGCTCTCTGCAGGGTCACGTGACAGTATAAGCATTGCTGGAGAGGACTCTGGCAGAGAGTTCCAGGGAAACTTCTGTGAGTCATCACACCCATGCTGGGATGGGGCTTTCAGGTGACACAGCCGCTTTGGGTCACCCGTGCTACTGGAAATGACCCCAACGAGCTCACTGGCTCACCAGGCGAGAAACTTGGGTGGAATCATCTCTTTGGTCTTGTCATTGGTGCCCAAGTGGTGTTGAATAGAGATTTTGTCAGGTCTCCCCAAGAAAGATCACACAACACCAGGGAAGATCAAATGATCTCCATGTGCTAGGGGATCACAAGTCTTGGGAAGATGTCCATGTCTCATTTATAACCTGAAGTACACCCTGGGAAGTTCTCTCATCTCCAACCTCAGTCTTCTCATCTGGAAAATGGCCTTCTAGGTCTTCAGCTCTGACTCTAGTCCTGCCTGTCAAGAAAACACTGGCATTGGCAAGCACTAGGAGCTCTGGGCAGCCAGGAGACTCTGGAACACTGCTTCACAGGCAGCATGGAAAGATATTACCAGGCATATAGATGTGAAATTCTGTTGCATATACAACTGTATTAATTTTAGAATCCCATCAGATACTTGCAACACTCAAAACAGGAGTTCTGAATCTTGAATTTATCTTTGTTTTTTCACAAGGAAATGCCGTCCTGTCTTTGGAAGTACAACGAAGTCACAGTGGTGAAAATGCATGGTAATTCTGGGCACACTGTCATTAGCTGGGAGGCAGATTTCCAACCAGAAGTGACATGAGCAAGGCCAGATGTGTGAGCAGTGTCCCCGGCTTCCCTGAGGATGCAGGACAACTCCACACCTGCGGTTCCTCCCGATAAAGTGGTCATGGCAGAGGGGACGGTGCACGTAAAGAACGGCCTTTTGGGGCTGGAGAGATGGCTTAGCAGTTAAGCGCTTGCCTGTGAAGCCTAAGGACCTCAGTTCAAGGCTCAATTCCCCAGGACCTACGTTAGCCAGATGCACAAGGGGGTGCACGCATCTGGAGTTCATTTGCAGTGGCTAGAGGCCCTGGTGCTCCCATTCTCTCTCTATCTGCCTCTTTCTCTCTCTGTCATTCTCAACTAAATAAATAAATAAAAACAATCAAAAAAAATTTTTTTTAAAGAACAGCCTTATGTTGCCGGTCTTCCTCACACACACCAGGACAGATTGCCTCCCAGTCCACACCAGAACATCCAGGCTCTGTGTGGCTGGAAGAGAAGGGCTGGAAGAGACAGGACTCCTCGGTTTGGGTGGAAGGACCTCATACAGGCGACGGGGACTGAAAGGCAGTGGGGCTGAAAAGGCCCAACCATCAAGGCTGCCCTGTGCTGGGAAGGCCACTGCAAGACCTCTGCTTCCAGGGGAGCCAGTACGCAGAGCAGGACCCCGCAGGAGCCCCGGTGTCAGACCTGTCCCCGCAGCACCGTGTGCAGAGACTAAACTGCGCTCCAAGCTGGCTGCACAGGCTCCACGGAGCACAAGGTGCCTCCTACTTTGCTTTGTTTTCTCTTTCTCCACTTTTCAAATGTCAAGTGGGTCTTTCCTAGAAGCACCGAGTGGAAATAGAAGGGATAGGAGGTAATTGTGTCTCATTGAAAGGTAACCTGGAGTACACGGGGTAAACAGACCGCATTGGAGGCGCTTCTTCCCTCCCCTTCCCCCAGCCGCTCCCATCACCCGCCTCCAGCACAGGCCACGAGGGAGCTCAGACATGGGGATCAGGGCTCTTTCCTCCTCCGGAAGCCTGTTTCCTGACTCAGGCTGGCTGGGGGCAGGTCACCAGTGTGAGGCTCTGTTCTTAGAAAGGAAGGAAGAGGAAGGCAGGCACCTGGCCTGAGATATGACAGCAGCCATCTGTTCTGTGGTGGCACCTTGGAATTCTGTGCTCTAGGGCACAGGCTCCATGGCGCCACTTGAGACAAATCCTCCTGGATCCTCAGGGCAGCGGGGGACACTGTCCTCCTGGATCCTCAGGGGAGCGGGGGACACTTTCCTCCTGGATCCTCAGAGCATCAGGGTATATTGTCTTCCTAGCTCCTTAGGCAGTGGGGAACACTGTCCTCTTGGGTCCTCAGGAAGGCAGGGACATTGTTCCCTCACTGCTTAGGCTTTAGGATTGTGTAGACCCCTCCCCCATAATCTCTCATAGTGACCCTCATAGAACAGGCTCTGCTCTCCCTGGGTAGAGGCGGGCAGAGCTTCCCTTCAGCCCCCACTCTGTGGGTTCTATAAGCCCTTTGTCTGAAGGTCAGTCTCACTCCCTGTCTCTCTCTGGAACCAGGTCTCTCCCTAAAACCTAACAGGGGCATGGGCAAGTTAGCCCGGTCTGGTGGTTTGAATGTAAAGTGTCCCCCACAGCCTCACAAGTTTGTGATTAAGTCTCAAGTCAGTCCCCAGCTGGTGGCAATTTGGGCAGTGGAGCCTTGCAGGAGAAGGTGTGTCACTGTGGGTGGACCTTCAGGTTTGTCAGCCCCATGTGCTGGTCCTGCCAGCTCACTCTCTTGCTGCTTCCTGCCAACTGCTGTGGCAAGATGTGATGCCCAGCCTCTGCTCTGCCATGCCGGGATGAAACTTCCCCTCGAGACTAAAAGCTGAAATAATCCCTTTCCTTCCATGTGCTGCTTTTGCTCCGGTATTTTGTCCCAGCAACGAGAAGGTACCTGCAACACCTAGCTACTGGTCACCCTGGCTGTGACAAGCACTTTCGTTCGCTGAGCGCCGACCTTGGCTGGGTGTATTACAAGTCACCATCACCACACAGACGAGGGTGGTGGAGAAGATGGCCAGCTGTGCAGGGAGAGCATGCATCCTTCCCCCATGGGTCTCCACAGTAATGCTGAGAGGAGACTGCAACCCTCATCCTGCAGGTGAGGAGCAGGGGCCCCAGGGACAGCCAGAAAGGGCCATACAGAATCCAAGTGACGGCAAGGGCCGTGCTCGACCCCTCACTTCCTGCTGCATTATCGTCGTCCTTCTCATTGTGACCGCTGGTCCTCGGCTCTGCTCCTGAACCCATGACTCCTTCTCCCACAGCGTCTGTGCTCACACGGGCCACCTGATCTCCTCTTCCCTTCCTGTCTTCTGCAGCACAGAGGACCTCCTGCAGGAGAGGAGCACAGAGATGAGCTGGAAAAGATGCTCGCAGAGGACTTGGTCTAAACACAGGATTCACGTGACTTCACCTACGTGTCTTCAGGAAAGAGAAAGAGATCCAGCCAGTGGCTTATAATTGCAACAGCTCTCTCTGCAAATCTGTGTTCTGGGAGGAGCCCAGGCCAGAAGGCTTGACTGTGGACTCTGAATTCACAGGGCCACTCTTGCTGGATCTATAGCCTGACACTTGGTAAGGCAGAATCTGCAGCCATGGAGATGCAGAGAAAAAGGTGTGCATGGGGGTCAAAGTGCTTTCAGGCATGCTGGGAAGGGACAGTGGAGGCCAAATCAAAGAGGTGGGGAAGGAGGCCCAGGGGGCTGAAGAGTGGAGGACCAGCAGGATGGGAAGACAGAGGCAGGCAAGGAGGCCACAGAATGTGGCCAAGGACAGCCTCAAAACACCACATGGCTTTGACACCTAGTCCAGAGGCTGGCTTTCCATGGAGATGCATCCTGAGGGTGGTGTGAGTGTTGGCTTGCCAGATCCAGCACACAAGAGAGAGGATAGACTTGATAGTTGTATTCACGCTTCTCTTGCTGCTGTGACAAATGCCTGACAAAAGCAACTTGAGGGGGAAGGGTCTGTTTGGACCACAGTTGTTGTAGTTTCCTCCCCATTGACGGACAAACACCTGACAAGACGCAGCTAATGGGAGGAAAGAGTTAATGTCAGGCTTACAGAATCCAGGGGAAATACCATTAATGGCAGAAGAAGCTGGCTCACTTCATCACACATCCATATCAGGGAGACATCCCAACAGCCAGAAAACATGAGCAGCCAGAACTGAAACTGCTGTGAACACACCTTAGGGCTGGATGACAAGATCTGTCCCCAGTGACACCTCCCCCGGCAGGGCCATGCCTGCTGGAGACTCAAGACTGAAGCTTAATAAAAATTACCTCAGGCTATGGGGGACATATATTCACATTTAAACTACCACAAGAGTCTGTGATGGCAGGGAAGTGTGGCTGCAAGAGCAGCTGTAGCTGTCGCAGCAGGAGTGTGGGCAGCTGGTCCCATCATGTCCACAGCCAGGAAGCAGAGAGGGTGAATGCTGATGCTCAGCTCACCTTCTCCTTTTTCCCTTTTTGTTTGTTCTAGGGCCCCACTCATATTCAGGGTTGGTTGTCCCTTTCCAGTTAAACCTCTCCAGGAACAGCCTCACCGATGGCCCCAGAGGTGAGTCTCCTGGGTAATTCCAAATCCAGTCAAGATGACGAAGGACATTAAGCATCAGTTGTGTCTGGATTCAGTTGGACAAGGACTTCTGTTGATATGAGCACATCTCATGCCATATTTGAGCTGTACTTATACTGGAAATTATTTGTTGTTTATCTGGAATTCATATGTGACCAAGTGTCCTGTGTTTTTCCTGGAAATTCTATCAGGGCTAGAACAGGAGGAGAATGGGCAGGCTACACACTCCCCACTCCAACTTGAGACGCTTTGCTGTCCTAAGTTTAGGATTTCAGGAAATCCATGGTAGATTCGATTTGGAAAACAGTGTCTTATTTTCTAAATTTTATTTATTTATTTGAGAGGGTGAAAGAGAAAGAGGCAGAGAGATAAAAAGAGAGAAAGATTGGGCAGGCCAGGGCTACCGCCACTGCAAATGAACTCCAGACACGTGCCACCTTGTGCATCTGGCTTACGTGGGTCCTGGGGAATCAAACCAAGGTCCTTTGGCTTTGCAAGCAAACGCCTTAACTGCTAAGCCATCTCTCCAGCCCCATTGTCTTATTTTTAAAAATAACATTCAAATATATAGAGAACCATTGCCTAAGTTATGAGTAAGATCCCTTTGGGCAAATGTCTAGACATGAGAAGAGCTGAATTTTGCTATATAGGACCAGATTTAAATATTTTACACATTTAATTGTCCATAACAATATTTATTACAGGTTGAAGAGCTTCTGGGCTTTGTGGATAATGCTGTCTCTGTGGCAACCACTCAGCCCTGCAGCTATGGTGTGAAAGCTGCTTGAGATGATAGGCAAATAAATGGACATGGCTGTATCCCAATAAAACTTTATTTCATAAATCATACTGTGGGGCTGGAAATGGCCCATAGGCTGCTGTTTGCTGGATGCTAGCCTCCACTGCTGGGCACACTCAGATAAAGTGAGGAGAAGCATATTTCTCTAGTGTTCTGTGTCCAGAGTCGTTTAGCACCTCATGAAACTAAAAGTTTAACTGAGGACCTCAGCACCTCCCTTCCTGACAGCAATGTGAAGGGTGACTACGGGACAGGCCACCCTCTCCTTCCTGAGTCTCAGTGACCTTACTTCTAAGGTGAAATTGTTGGCGCTTCAAGATCTGCCCACATACCAGATTTGTTTGATAACCCTGTCTTACAAGAGAAGTGTCTGTCCCTGAGGGGCAGCTGCCCGTCCTCTCTCCTTTCCTAGAAGTCCCTGACAGACTGCAAGAGGAGATGCCCCTGCTCATTCCATCCACTGCCACACAATGGTAAGGCGTGGCAGTGGACAGAATGGGCCTTTTGTTTGTGTGTTTAGCTTTCTGGGATTCTAGATTCCCTCCTGCCTCGGTAGCACTGGGCAGAGTGCCAGGCAACAGGGTGCAGAGTCAGCCCTGGGCACATCAATAGGTGTTAATGCTGTAAGCGTCCAAGGTCCTCCTACTGGGAAGTTGGCCACAGTTGGAAATGCTTTAACATCTGGCTGCTGCCTCCTCTTCTTTCCCACAGTTCTGACCAAAGTGAGCCAGTTTCCGTTTCTGAGGCCTGAGCTGAGAGGCCCAGGTCAAGGTGGGGTTCAGGTGCAGGAGGGCGGGTTTCAGTGTGAAGTGGTGGTTAGTGCTCCATGGTGGCATCTCTTTCTGTGGATGACAGACGGCCTGCTGAGTGACAGCCCATGTTTCATTGGGCAAAAACTGATGCTTCTCGAAGCCTTTCTACTGACCCCTGGAGCAGGAGCCTGGCGAGGAGTTGTGAAGATCAAAGATCTGCTGTCATCAGGCAGCTGCTGGCAGAGGCTGGATTCGCCACCTCAATGCATACAGCCCCAAAGACACAAGGAACCACTGGACTGTCATTGACTTTGTGGTTCCCCTTTGTGAAGAGCCGTCTCCTGTAGGGAAGGACCCTCCCTCTGAGGAAATGAAGCCATCTGAGGGCAGGCTCTGATTTGGCAGAGTGCAGGAGTCTAGAAGGGGTCAGGCTCGAGGTCAGTGCAAGCAGTCTGAAACCAGAGCCTGATTGTCAGGTTCCAAGGCAGGTGCAGAGAAATAGGTCACATGTGGCAAGAAAGAACTCAGCCACTGGCCAGCTGAGTGACGCAGGCCTCAGTCTCCCTATTCCTCACCATATTCCTCATCTGCAAAACAGACATAACCGTGGGGTCTCCTCGCAGACTGTCCTGGGTGGTCTGCTGGCTTGGGTGATGTGTGGTGATTAGCAGAAGGCCTGGCACACTGGAAACACCTGCCCCCCCCCCCACCCACCAGAGGCTGTTCTGACGGGTCTTACAGAGCACCTCCAATATTCTGTTCTCATTAAAGTCCCATAGCCACCTTCCATGACATGGATTCCTTTAACCCAGGAGAAAAGGTCAAACAGATTTTAAAATCTGGCAGGAAATGGCAGATGTAGGTCACAAGTCCTCTTGATGCCCTGATCCGTCCTTCCCACTGCCTGCTATGCTCCCAGCCATCCACTGGGGTCATCTAACATTGGCCCAGACACCTGCTGACCTCTGTTTCCCCTGGGCATCTCAGAGTCTGTCCACCCATCAGGACGAGGCCCTGCCTGGGACTGTCCCTCCCTGGGTGGCACTAGTCAGTGGCCCTGTGGGGCAGGCAGCCTTGCTGCTGCTCAACTGGACCTTTGGAGGCTTAGGGGACACTGGGATTTGGGGAGAAGAGCACTCTGCTTTGAGCCAGGCTGTTCTGAGTTCAAATCTCAACCCAGCGACTCTAAGCTCTGTCGTTACCACCATGTTCTTGTCAACCCTCAGTCTCTGGGACACAGAGCCCTGCCAAGCCCAGTGGGACTGAATGGGACAATGAGTGTGGTCACGGCCGGAACTGCAAACTCATGGGTGCAGGCACAGAGGGAGAGGACAGGTAGGAAGGTGGGGACAGGGCCATCACCTGTCCACTATGGTCATGCATTGTGCCAAATATTTCTGCCTCTCCCACTTCCAGGCCTGGGGAGGGATGTCGCCATGTCTCCCATGGCTCTGTGGGACCTCATGACTGCACATGGGGAGTGATGAGGACACAAGTCCTGCAGGTCACTCCCATTGAGTCTCTGCAGTGACAGGTGCCAAACCTGCCCTTGGCACGGCAGCTGCTCTGCCACCAGAGCCAGTGGGTGGCCAAGACGAGCAGGCCAAAGCCACCCGACCCCCTGCAGACAGGTAGAATTGGGAAGAATTCAATAGCTGGGTTTTGAAGCCATTGCGATTTGAGGGCCACTTGTTACTGCAGCATAGCCTCGCCTATCCTGCCTGAGGCCCGCTCAAAGGAGGCGCCCTTCGTGAATGGACGAGTCCCTGATGCTGCTCCCACGGGCCTGAAGTCCCCGCCCAGCTGTGGAGAGGGAGTGGCCGCAATGTGCAGACCATTGATCAATAAGACCTCTGAAGAAGGCTGGAAGGACAAGCACCCCGGTCAGAGCCTCGTCCCCGAGCCACAGAGGACATAGGCAGGCAGAGGCCACCCATCCCTGACCTCAGCTCCCTGCCCTGGGGACAGCCTGAGGGTGACTGGAGCTTGGGATCAGGGTCTCTGGTCCCCACCAACCAAGGCCAGTGTGTTCTCTCTGCCCCATCTCCCCTCATGAGAGACTCAGAACGAAGGCTCCAGGGTCATCGCATGCACTCCTTCTGCCCGGCTGTGTGACCACAGACAGATTCTGGTGCCTCTCTGAGGGACATCGTGCAGGATTATAAGACAGAGATAAGCAGACATCCCTGTCACAGGTTTGCAGTTGGGCTCTATGAGAAGGCGTGCCTGGCTTCTGTCTGCCCTCTGCAGATGTCTCCATTGGAACAGAGAAGATAGATAATGCATGGAGTCACAGCTGAGTGGATGCGATCCCCCAGCTCAGGGAGGTCAGGCCAGGCATGCGTCTGTCTCCTTATAAATATTTATTCTGCTTCCAGCCGGGACGACTTGCCATGTGACAGGAGCTGAGGGTAAAGGAGAGCTCAGAGGAGCAGCACCCGGCGTCGTCACTCCGCTGCTGAGAACGCAGAGGCCAAAGGACAGTTGTGTCAGGGTTCCATGGCTCTGTCTTTCTTGGCACAGACCTGTGAGCAAGACTGCCTGTGCCTCAGTTTCCCCACCTATAAAATGGACATACTATGAGAGCCTTGCGAGATCTCCAGAAGTTTTGTGAAACAGCAGCCGTTAGGCCTGATCCGGGTTTCTTGTACCTGGGGGTTCCTGTGGGGCCCCAGGTTTCAGTGAAGAGGAATTTAAGTGGAAAAGGGAACCCCAGTGGATTGGAGTCAGGGCCCATGGGCAGCTGCCGCTTGTCACCACAGGCCTCACAAGTACGTCCATGGGGTCCCAAGGGCCAGGTGGAACACAAGGCCAGACAATGATGGGAGCAGGGCTTAGGCCTTGGGGGAGGAATGTGAGGTTTTTCATTGGCTCTCAGACTCCTGGGCCCCAGCCTGTTCCATCCTGGCATTGAGGGAAGGGTCGGCCCTGTGCCCTGCCCCCTGTGGGACCCACCTGCACTCGCCTCCTCCAGCCCGTCACGCGCACTCCTGCCCTTGCCCCAGCTGCTCACCCTCAGAGCAGCTGCTCCTATGCTGCCCCCACTTCCTGCGACATGGCTGAGTGTCGCCTGAGGAGACACGGGAAGGAAAGTGAAACGATATTCGCATGGATCCGAAGCAAGAGCTTCTAGGAGCTTCTAGAATCGTAGCTACATGGATGGATCTGCTATTTGGGCCTCTCAGCACACGCGATAGGTCTGCGCCTGCACACGGGCTACAGGGCGGACGGCCGCACCCAGGGGAATGGCCTGCGCTGTGTAGCTGTGTAGGGCAAAGCAAGGCAGTTAGGAGAGCCAAGGGCACAGAAGGAGATGGTGCTCACTGGACGTACCCCGTGCCCCATTTCCAGGGCAAGGCCAGGTCACTCCCCCAAAGGAGGCCACAGCAGGGAATGCAAACACAAGAGTCCCCGCGCACAGTGAACTTCACAGCACTGCAAGGCTTGTGCCTGTCCCACTCCAGAATGTGTTGTTTGAGGCTGGGAATCATTCTGTGTGCTGGCGTGAATGCAAAACGTCCCCACAGCCTCAAGTGTTCGTAATGAGTCCTCATTCTTGTCCCCGGCTGTAGCCTTTGGGAGGTGGAGCCTTGCTGGAGGAGGAGGGTCACTGGGGGGCCCTTAGGGTGCATTTGTCCAGCCCCGCCGGGTGTTCACAGCCCACTCTTGCCGCTTCTCCCTGCTGATAAGTGACGACGTGAGCCAGGTTCCTGCTCCTGCTGCGTCTTCCCAGCCGTGACGACACCTCCCCTGGAAACCGGCAGCCGAAACAAACCCTTCCTTCCATCAGCGGCTTCTCTCGGGTGTGCCGTCCCGGCAGCGGCAAGGTAACTGCCGCAGTCTGCTGCCTGGAATACGGCTTTGAGCCTGGCACGTGGTCAGTGCTGGCTTCATAACGGGTGTCCTGCAGCTGCATCTGCCGGAACCTCACGCTCCTGCACACGGAGACGTGACGTAGGACGCCGGGGCCCCGAGAGGAAGCAGCTGTGTCAGAGCTGCCCAGTGGGCCTCGAGTGCAGTTCTGATTCTCAGCGCAGGGCCTCCCCCAGCTCTGCTCACATCCACTTAGCGTGTGCAAGGACGTGGAACACCGGTTTTATTAGCATGCAAAAACCATTTATTTTCTCCCAAAAGTAATTGAAAAATAAATAACTGAGAAGATAGCCAAATGTTTGTAAACCTAATAAAACCATGATCAGCACTGGAAGGGTGACAGTGTGAATAAGAAGTTTCCCACCAGGCAGCCGTAGGCCTACTGAGCATGGGTCAGCGCAGAAGGGAAAACTGTGCTGTCTTTTCAGAGCATCGACCAAGCCACATTCCAAGAGACCTCAGCATTTAAGGGAAAGCCAACCACTGCTCATGTGGAATGTGACAGGTTCCAAGACATAAAAGAAAATATAATAGAATGAGGAGGAGAAAAACACCATTTATGGGGATACTGCCATGTCTAGCACAAAAATTGATTCATGTGTGTGTGTGCACTCACAAGTGTAAGTGTGGGTTAGTGTGCATGCATGCGATGTGTGTAGGTGGGTTGCACATGTGTGTGCAGGCACATGTATGTAAAGCCAGAGGACAGCCTCAGTTGCCATTCCTCAAGTACACCATCCACTTCCTTTGAGGTAGGATTTCATTAGCCTGAAGCTCAGTAGTGATTCAACTGGACTGGCTGGCCAGTGAACCCTAGGAACCCTCCTACTTCCTCCCAGAAGCTGGAATTACAGGCATGAGCTGCCATGCCCAGCAATTTTTCTTTTAAGAGAGAACAAGAAATGGCAAGCCAGGGCCTCAGCCACTACAGTCAAACTCCAGATGCTTGCCCCACCTAGTGGGCATATGTGACCTTGCACTTGCCTCACCTTTGTGTGTCTGGCTTATGTGGGACCTGGAGAGTCAAAACATAGGTCCTTAGGTTTCGCAGGCAAGCGCCTTAACCACTAAGCCATGTCTCCAGCCCCTGTGCCCAGTTTTTATGTGGGTTCCTGGGATCAAACTCAGGTCCTCATGTTTTCAGGGCAAGTATTTTACCCACTGAGCCATGTCCCCATCCTGAGATGGGTACTTTGGATGCATTTTTTAGGTCTACCCCCAACCATGCGGAATAGGTTCTTATCCCAAATATCTGCTGATATCCCCCACCTCCCAACACACACACATTCTATCTGGAACTGGACCACCTTTCCATGACAGAATAGAGCTATTTAACATAGAGGCATCACAGCCAAGTGTGGCTCTGTCTGCCTCAGCAGTGGCCTGTTTGCTTGGCTTTGCACCAGCACCTACTAGTTAAGGAAGAACTCTGGCCTTGGGCTTCTCTTGCAGAGCATAGGTGTGGGATGTCCTTTCTCATGGCTAGAAAAGATTCCCACCTGGAAAGAGTTTATTTTGACTTATATTTTCTAGGGGACGTTTCATCTTGGTTGGGAAAGATGGCAGAGCAGACAACTGGGCATCGCATCTTGTGGTATCAGCAGGGAAGTTTCAACAAGAGTGAGCTGAGCTAGGAACCATGTCTCCACAGCATCAGGAAAGAAGTAGCCCAAGTGCTAGACTTGGAATTGGGCTATATCGCCCCAAAGCCCACACACCACCATGATACCTCCTCCAGCAAGAGTCTACCTCCCAAAGGCCCCACAAAACACATGAGACTATGGAGGACATTTTCCATTCAAATGACCACAGCAGGTATGTCCCTGAATCATGGGGCATTGACAGGGCACACAGAGTTTCTCAGCTGGCTCAGGTGGTCTGCCTCCCTGTGGTGATGGTGCCCTGGTTTCACAGACAGGGTTCAAGTCATGCCTCCAGACCTCTTCACTCTTTATCCTTAATTCATTCTACTAAGCCTCAGCTTTCTTTTCCTTTCTGAGAGAGAGATAAAAGGGGAGAGGAGAGGAGGGGGAGGGAGGACAGGGGAGAGGAGAGAAGAGAGGAAAGGAGAAGAGGAGGGGGAAGGGAGGGGAGGGGAGCGGAGGGGAAGGAAGAACAGAGGAGAAGAAAGAAGAGAAGAGGAGAGGAAAAGAGAGGAAGATAGAGTGTGTGTCTCTCACTGTGTAGCCAGGTTGACCTCAAACTAATGATCCTCCTGCCTCAGCTGGGGTTACAGGCATGTACCACCACTCAGCCTCAGTCTGCCTTCTTGACTATGAAATGGGACACACTGCTTGGCTTGCAGGGCAGCTGTGAGGACAAAAAGAGGAAAATGCTAAATAAGTTCCATGATCCTCATTGTCTAATAAAGGCTCTAGACAGGAATGCAGCCCCATCCACCAGAGCAGAGAGGACTTGCCATCAGAGCACAGGGCCTGCCCACCCAAGCAGAAGACCCTCCCAGCACAGAAAATGACCAACCCACCAGAGCAGCGGGCCCACCCTTCAAAGTAGAGGCCCTGTCTGAGAGCAGGCTGTGAACTGACTGCAGCAGTTACATGTCTCTCCCAGCTCCAGGTGAGAAGGGGCCTTATCATCCCATGTGCTAAAAGGAGAAACTGAGGTTCAGGGAGAAGCAACACTAGAATGGGAGGGGTGTGGAGATTTGCCCTCAAGGCCTGCCTCCATTTCATAGAAGAGAAACTGAGGCCCAAAGAAGGGCAGTGGGCAGTTCTTTTCATGTCAGAACACTTCATAGAGGTCAAGCCACAGTCAGGGGCAGAGCATTCAGAAATGACTCAGCCAGAGTCCTCGTAGCAGCGGGAGGCAGAAGCCGTACTATGAATGGAGAATTCTCACTTAGCACGGGATGCATGAAATGCCAAAACGGTACAGAAAAGAGAGGCGAGCTCAGGTGGACCAGGCAGGGGCAGGAGGAAGGACTCCTGGACGGGTGCTGGGAGGAAGAAGGAGGGCGTGGATTCTTTCCTGCCTCATCCAGGCCTCTTTCCACCTCACTCAATCCTGGCTTGGGACATGCAGGCCCCATGCAGGATTTGGGGTTAAGCTGTATTACATCATAGCTGGATCTCTATTTTCAGTAAGTCACGCGAACCAGAGGAGTGGAGCATTATGTAGTGGTAATTTCTTTTAATGTATTCTCTTTGAAAATACATCTTAAATAGCCAATAACTGAAATGAACTTTCCTCTAAATCATCCCCAGAAATAGTTCCTTCTAGTTATTTTACTTACCTACATATATAAGTTTTATATAACACATGTGTACCCACACATATGCATTTAAAACCTTTCAGCTTCATTCATTTTTTTTTTTTTTCCGTGAACATTGCTGAGTAACTACCATGTATCAGATAGAGTGCCTGGGGACAGGGATAAGGAAGGCCCATTCTGCTTGGTAGTCCTGATGTCCCCCGTCAGAGACACTGATGCCCCACCAGCAGCCATGTCTGCCCCTGGCAGTGTGGGAAGGACAAGCCCCAGGCGGTCCTATGAGGCACCAGCCCAGGTGCTCTGCTGTGTGACTTTGAATAAGTTGCTTTTCTGTTCTGATTGCCAGGCTCCCCAGACATTAGTTAAAGGAGCAGCCAGCCTGTCCACCCTTGTTGTTCCTAGTGAGACAATGGGAGGAGAACGGGAATCATTTTCTCCCAGGTGACCAAGGAAGGCCTCCCTGCAGGGGTGGCCTCTGAGCTGAGATGGCCACAGAATCCCAGGGGTGAATAGATCTTAGGGTCAGGTCCTTTGGTCCAAAGTCACTTCCTGGAAGCCCTTGGGAGCCCAGGATCACTGGATGGGAGAGATCAGCAGGACAAGGGGGCGTTGAGGGGCGAGGGTGGAAAGACTGAGGGCCACCAGGCAGTGTAGAAACCCCCAACCCCCACCTGGGCCAGGCTTCTCTCTATGGTCAGACTTCCTCAAAATCAGAGCAAAAGAAATCAGGTTGTATGTGCGAATTTCCAGTTCTTAAACATTTCCAACTCATTCTATTTTTTTCAAAAGGCATTTTGAGGGTGAAACAAAATCTAACATTCAGCCAGATTCAGGGTACAGCTGCCCCTTTGCTGGCCTGCCCTGCCCTGCCCAGCTCCTATCCCACACTGTACATGGGGCAGGGGTGTCACATTCTCTCCCCTTACAGGGTGCTGGAAGTGAAACCCAGGACAGGACACATAGAGTCTCCCTCCATCTGCCCCTGCTTTGACATCGCCTCTCTGCCTCTCACCCATCTTCCACCCCCACCTCCTCCCTCCCCCCTTCCCTTATGCCCATGCTTATTTTCAGAACCTCAGAATCCTTCCCAAGCTTGTGACATTCACTCTTCAGAATGACTGTCTATTTCTCTCTGAGAGCCAGGTGGATGGGGGAGATTTCCCCAGGGTGTGAGCCTGCCCTGCCAGAGGTGACGAGCCGGGGACACGTCACACGTATGGGTCTAGCACTGTGTCAGCCAGCGATTACCAGACACCCGCTGTGCACCAGGTCCTCTGGTGAAGCACACTCGAGCCTGCCTGGAGGCCTGTGGGTCTCGGTAACATCTGCACATGTCAGATGGACGAGCTGAGGGCCCGAGAGGCAAACCCAGTGGCCAGCCAGCCACAGACCTCTGATCTCTCTGCATCTCTGATCTCCCTTCATCCTGGGTGTTCTGGGTCTCCCGTGCCTCTCTCCTTCCCACTGGCCGTTTCCTATGTGGCCAAGATCTTGCACAGGCACAGCCTCCCATGGAAGGGCATCTCTCTTTGAGCCACCCCACTGCCCAGTCACCACCCTCCTCCTCCCCTCCAACACTGCAGGCCAGCAGGCAGCTTCCTCCAAGTAGTGATTTGGGAATCTAGGCTCCTTCCATCTTGTGCCAATGGCTCCACCCTCCTCCTATCTTGGATTCCTCTCCTTCCTTGGCCATGGAGAAAACATACCTGCTTCCTGACTTTGGCCCACCCACGTGACCCATGTGTGTACATGGTTCTCCCAACCCACTGGTGAGAAGTGCTCATGGCATCTCGCCTAGATGCAAGGGGCCGGGAAATGCACTGCCATCTGAGCTGGCCCCCTTCCCACCAGTGTCCTCACAGAGCCTCATGTCCATCACGACCTTGCTGTAACAACAACCCCCTCACACACACCTGCTCTCTCCAAACATTGCTGGCTTCGGGAGCCCCTTTGTCTTATCAGTGGTCACCTTCCCTCCAGAGCATCTTCCTCTGGAACAACTCAGGTTCCAAAGTTCCCCTTTTCCTAAGGATGTTGGTTGATCTCTCCTCTGTTGCTCTCCATCTTATCTTCTCTCACAAAACCCAGATTCAGCTAGACTAGTAGCCAGTAAGTCTCAATGATCCTTTGGTCTCTCCGCCTCCCAGCACTGGAGTTATAGATGTGAACCTCCACACTTGGTTTTTTTATTGATGTGCTGGGAATCCAAACTCAGTTCCTCATGCTGGAGGGGCAAGCACTTTACCACTGAGTCATCTTGCCAGCCCTAAACTCCATTTTCAAATGAGCTCACATTGAGAGGTATTGGGTAGGACTTGAGTATATCTTCGTGGTAGGAACACTACAGCTATTTTTATAACACCATCAATTACATCTTCTGGGGTCATGGTGGAGGGTGGACAGAGAGGGAGACAAGAGTCTATGCTTTGAGTCAGATAAAAGAGGATTCAAGTCCTTCTTTCTGAATCTTGTCAAAAGAGGCAGGGGCTGGCTATACAAGGCCTTGAAAAGGCCAGAAGTGTTCCTGGAGGTGCAGAAGCCCCAGAGAGAGAGGCAGGAGAGATAATCACTGGGACACTTTTCCTAAGGAGAAAACCTGGGCCCTGGGGGAGCTTGAAGATGCAGAGGAAAGATCTAGGCTCCAAACACAGCACTGTTTCCAGCTGGTCTTTCATGTTATAGACTTGAAATGTGATGTACAAAAAGAAAAGAGCCACCATTGAAATGGAAATGACAAATAAAAGGGGGGAGACACAGAAACTGCATTTCTTCTAAAGACATGTGTTATGTCACTTCTGAAGAGTTATCCTAATGGAAACTGCCCCAGGGCTGGATATTTGGCTCAGCTGTTAAAAGTGATTATTTACAATCCCCCCCCCCATACCTATGTAAAGCCAGATGCACAAAGTGACACGTGTGTCTGCGATTCATTTGCAGAGACAAGAGGACCTGGAGCACCCATCTACATTTATTCTCTATCTCTCTCAAATTAATAAATAAATACCTAGCAGAGATGCTACCAGGAGGTTTTGGCTGTACTTGCTAAATCTCAGCCACTTGACAGTCTAGTAGATCCACCTGTCTCCTCCACCCCAGTGCAGGATCATAGCCATGAGCCACCATGCCTGGCATTTTAATATGGATTCTGCCTGAAACAGAAGCCACTGGCTTACAGTTGGACAAGAATTCTGCTGTAGGAGGCTGGCACAAGTGTGAGGACCTAAGTTCAGATTCCCAGAACCCACATAGAAGCCAGGTGTGTACAGGTGTATTCTTGTAATCACAGCTCTGGGGAGACAGGAGCTCTGTGGAGACAGGAGAATCCATGGGCTTTGCTGGCTGGCTAATTTAGCTTAATCATTGAGCTCCAGGAAGAAGATGCCATGACTCAAAAACTAATGTAGAGGGTGTCTAAGACACTCAAAGTCAATCTCTAACCTCCATACATGTGCACACACACATGCATGCACATGTACACACACATGTATACCCACAAATGTGCATATTCACATGCATGAACCACACACACACTTTAGTATCCCTGTGACTGTGTGGGATCCTGAGCATCAGTCCCCTTTGTGCCAAGAAGCTGCAACTGTAGAGTTTGTCTCCATCATTGAATGGTCCTCCAGAGGCCTCCAGCCAAGTGTGCAAGCCTCTCCAGTGGGAACCAGGTCCATGCATGCTCCCCTGCACTCCCCTGCATGGCTCCCACAACTCTGAGAACAGGAATGACCATGCATCAGGCAGCTAATTTGACCTGTAATTCCTCCTGCTGGGCTGGACTTTGCCTCTTGAGGCTCCCTCAAGGATCCAGGCTCTTATCCAGGAACTGCACTGAACAAGGGGAATTGTCCACCACAGCTTCTAGACAGCATTAGTAATAGCTGCCAGCTGCCACTGAGCACTCACTGCCTGCCAAGCATCATGCACAGGACCCCATGCCCATCACCTCCCTGAGTCCACCTGTGCACACAAGGAAACTGGGGCTCACAGGAGACAAAGGGTTTGCCCACAATTTTTGAATGTTCGATAAACAGAAGCTGAACCCTCTATTTCTTCCCTTCCTTCAAATCTTGCTGCTACCTTGCTGGGGTGACCCTTGCTCTCTCTCTTTTTTCTACATATGTATAGTGTGTGTGTGGTGGTATGTATACCTGTGTGCATGCTGGTGCACATGTGTGCACATGCTCCAAGTGCACACATGTGGAGGCCAGAGGAGAAGAACACTGGGTGTCTTCCTGAGTTGCTTTTCCACTTTATCTCCTTGAATCTCTCATTGAGCTGGAGCTGCGGGGTTGTTCCCCTGGGTCAGCCTGGCTGATCAGCAAGCCCCAGTGAGCTCCAGTGATGCCCTAGGCTCGCTTCCCCACAGGACTGAGGTTACAGACATGTGTGGCCCCAGTCAGCTATTTATGCAAGTGCTGAAGAATCAAACTCAGGCCCTCATGCTTTCAAGGCAAGGGCTCTTACCCATTGAGCCATCTCCTCAGCCCTTGACCTTTTCTTAATTCCCCTAAAATCTTTCAGCTGCAGCATCGATTGACCCTGAAACCTCATCCACTCCAGGATTCTTGTCACGTGTCGTGGTGAACATGGTTACTATACAAGTCACTTTGAGTTGTGGTTTTAATTTGGAACCTGAGCATCCTGATAAATAAAGGGTCATTATCATTTCCAGGGCTGATGTAAGTGTTGAGATTCTCAATGATGGAGGCACAAAGCCAGGAGACAACAGAAATACCAACACGATTCTGAACACTCATCTGATTGTCTCCTCCTGTCCATCTCCCATGTCACAGCTCACAGAACACAACTCACTCTGAGCACCTGATCCCAGCCTCTGACACTAAGCTACAGACCAACCCTTTGCAAAGACAGAAACTGATGCCCAGAGGTGAAGTCCCTGAGCTGAGAGGTCTCAGCTAGAAGGACACACACAGCCCAGAAGCCACCTTGGTTCCTGATGTCAAAGTCAGCAAGCATTCCCCAGCAGTAGAGTCCTCCATGTGCCCAGGATCACAGGGTCAAAGTCCCTCTCCCAGTGCACCCATTTCTATTCTTCTGTGGGTTACCAAAGCCGGGCTTTGTCAACATGCTTCCTTCACCAGCTGGATGATGACTGTCAATGGCAGGGCAGGAAGGAACAAGCAAGAACCCAGCAAAGGGACAGGCACTCTGGCCTGCTCGTGGGTGTGGCCTTCCATACATCACCTAGAGGAGACCCTGGCTGCTCATGTGAGGCTGCACTGCTCCTAGGAGCTGAGCCCATTGACCCTCTAAACCACACCCTCCAGCAAGCTTCTCCTCCTGGGGTCATGTCTTGTGAGTCACCCACAGCAGGCCTGCCCTAGCTCCCTGGCACTAGGGGAAGGTGTGTTCCTGGGGAGGACACGCCTTCTCAAAGAAACCCTATTTCTACTTCTTCCTGGGCTCTGCCTCAACGCTAGTGGTCGTGGGTGCCCTGGATTTGTTACCTCTGGACCCTTCATAGTCTAGAACTTCAACAAAGTTTAGTGATCACTTATTAAGTGCTTGCTGTTTAAATGTCTGGTGTGGTTTCTGTCTCCTAACTGGATACTGACTACAGAGAACTGACCCCAGGGGGGCCCCAGGGGACATGCACTTGATATCTGAATGTCACAACCTTGAAGTAAAGCCCAAAGCAGAGTCCTTCCTAGCAAGAAGTGGAACGCTGGTCACATATAGCATAAGTCCCACCCTCCCTTTCACGAAACCAACTGAAGAGAGTGCCTTGGAGCATAAGGGCCTTTGAAAGGATTATTTGGCCATGGTAATGACTTTAGACCTCTGGCATGTGACCAGATTCTCACCAGTGACCTGTGGCAAGCCCAGAATGATTCAGTGAGTTGTGTGTTCTCCACCTTTCACTCAAACTACCATCTGAGATCCAGAGTCCCTAACAGGCAGGATGAATCCATTTGTTCTAGACAGATAAACAGCACTGAAAATCAAACATACTTTAGCCATGTGGATTACAGAATGACAGTGCCAACTAAACCCCCTCATCAGGTGGCTGGGGAGATGGCCCAGAAAGAAAACTTTTGCCTTGAAAGCATGATGACCTGAGTTCAGACCCTCAGAATCCACATAGATGCTGGGCAGGCATGGTGGTCTGCTTGGGAGAGAGAGGCAGGGCCCTGCGGGGCAAGCTGGCTAGCTAGTCTAGCTGAAGAGGTGAGCTCTGGGTTCAAGCAAGAGACCCTGCCTCAGTAAAATAGAGGGCAACTGAGGAAGAAACCCAGCATTAACCTGCAGCCTCCACATGTGTGTGCATACACATACAGACACACACACACACACACACACATGCCCACCTGCTCACATGTTCACCCACACACATGTTAGCATGCATACACATGCAGAAATAATTTCACTCATTAGCAGAGTCTTTCTCATCCCTCAAAGAAGAGCCAACAAAACATGGAAACTGAGGCAGGGGCTTCAGGACAAGACTATTAAGATGGCGAAGGCTCCTCCTTCTAGCTGGCGGAGACTTGAGGAGAGGATGCCAAGGGCACTCCGTGGAAACATGAGGAGAGGGCACCAAGGTCATTTCCATGGGGTTGTGAGGGGAGGGTGACACTGGCATTCCTGTACCTGTCATGTACAGTGTCAGTGGCTGGGTCACTGACTGTGATGTGGAGAGGAGGAAGGTCGCTGGATTTCTTCCTAGTCCCAGCCATCACCACTCACTTCTCCCCACCCCATCACACACACCCCATTCTCAGGAGAGAAAGGAGGACACCAACAAAGAAGCAGGAGGTGGGCAAACTATCTGTCAGGCTCCTGGGAGGACACACTCCAGGTGTCCCCGGAATGGGGTGAATAGATCCCCAAAGCAAAAGCCTGCTGTGACAGGTTCATCTCCTCCTTCTATGCCATGGTCAAAGTGATGATGCCAGTTCCATAAGAGGGACAAGAGTGAGGTCCGCAGGTCTAGTCAAGACTGTTCCCATCCGCACAGGGGGTCGCAGCAGCTCCCAGTGGAAGGGCTGTGGAGCCAGGGCTGTGGGGCTCTCAGGCCTGGCACAGAAGGCTGGGATGACTTTGGCAGCAGCCAGGACACTGCTCCCCACTCTCTTTCTTGCCCCCAGGGCTGCTGGGAATCTGGTTCTTACCGCATCCAGATGTGCAAGACCCACAAGGACAAAGCAGGTTGGGAAGGCAAACTCTCCCCACCCAGGTTACACGAGCATCTCCGGCGGGAACCACAGAGAAACCCCACAACCTCTACTCTCCCGGAAAATGGAGAAGGGTCTGGGTGGCTGCCTGACTTTGGGACCCAAACTTCTTTGATCCGAGGCCTTCAAAGGCTTCCTGCAGCACCAACTGGGTCGTCAGAACTTCCGGACTCAACCTCACCCTACTTCCCTCACTTTACTTGACACTTTACAGTTGTCTACTGGTCATGCCAATCTGACACCCCAGGGCCTTGGCACCTGCTTTTCCTTTTGCTTAAACCAGTTTTGTCTCCATTTTACCAAAGAAACTTCTTTTCATCCTTTCTTCAAGTTCTTCCCTGACCACAGACAATAGCTGTACTTGCAGAGCACTTATGAGTGATCTGCTGTAGCACCCGCCCGCACTCTGGTCTAAGCCAGGAGCACAGGAACCATATCTACTTCTTCCCTCAGTTGTCTGGCACCTGGCACAGTGTCTGTCACAGTGAGTATACAGTGGCATGGGGTGACTGAATGATGGTATGAATGAATATATGAATGAACAACAAGGAGTGTCAATACAAGCTCTGCCAAAGATGCATAACCCTTACCTAAATGTCCAGGGGGCCCCACTAGCTGAGGGCCCTAGACTATGAGGTGGTCTAAGAGAGAACTTTGGGGGTCCAAATTAGGGGAATAATAGAAGCACACACCAGAGTCAAGGCTGAGAAAGATGGAAGCAAGAAGTCCTGGGGAGAAAGGGAATGTGGAAAGGGTACACCCTCTCTCCTTACCAGTGCCACCCCAACCCCCCACAACTTCATGGAGCACCCTACCCAAACCTCTAACTGCAGCTCCATACATGGCTGCTGAGAACAAAGGTGATGTTTTCCCAAGGTTGAGAAAACCAGTACCTCAGCTATGTCCCTCAGCTGCCATGTGTCCCCAGAGCAGGAGAGGGGATGGATGGAAATTTACATCCCTACAGATGGGAATGACAGGTAGGAGCGACTGTAGCCTGGTCCTTGGTATCCATCACACCATGAGAGAGTCTGCTCGGACAGGTGACTTGAGGCAAGACACACCAGCACCTGGGCCTCCTGGCTCCCTGGTTCTCTTAGTCTTGGAATAAAGCTATTTCTGGCCAGAAATCTACAGATGAGAACAGCCATGGTGTTGAACCCAAACCTCGGAAATTTAAACTCAAACATAAATGCATAAGTGTTCATGGCTGTATCATACATGACAGAGCACTTACCAACCATCCGAACAGAAGACGTGATGAGCTGGGGAGATGGCTCAGTGGGCAGAGTGCTTGCTGTGCAAGTCTGAGGACCCCAGAGCCCATGTAAAACGCTAGGCTTGGAGACACACCCCTGAAATGCCAGCACTGGGCAGTGAGACAGGAGGACCCAGAAAGTGCTGGCAAGTGAGTGAACTCTGGATTCATTGAGAGGATTCATAGAGGAAGACACCTTACATTGACTTCTGGCCTCCACGTGCACACACACACAGGAACATATATGCACATCATGCATGTATAACATACATCCACAGAAAAAAGATTTGAACACTGAAAACTACAAAGGCTTGCTGGAGTCAGTTAAAGGAGAGAGCTGAACACATAGAGACACTCCTCATGGTCATGAGCTCCACACTGTCAGGGTGGCGACTTTCCTCTTGATCTGCATATTGAGTGCAACCCCTACCAACACCCCAGAGGGTTTTTTGTAGAAATTGATAAAGTGACTCTAAAATTTATGTGGGGATACAAATGATTTTTAAAGAGAATAAAGTCAGAGGACATGTACTACCTGATTTTAAAACTCGCCATAAAACCACACTAATCAAGACAGCAGGGCCTGGGCGCAGAGGCAGGGTATAGATCAATGGCAAGGATCTGGAAGTCCACACAAGTGAGCTGGAGCATTTATGGTCAATTGATTTTCAATAAACACACCACTGTAGTCCATTGAGAAAAGCAGAGTCAGGTGAACAAATGGTGCTGGGGAGATTAGAAATTCACATGGACATAAACCCTTACTCTTTCCGCACAAGATGGACCCAAGACTTAAATGTAAGAACTGAAACTATAAAACATCTAGAAGAAAAGAAAGAGGTCAATTTTTATGACTCTGTGTCAGGCATAGTTCTTAAAATGCAACGAAAGCACCACTGGTAACAGAGAGGAAAATCAGGAAATGATTCTACATGAGCACTTGCCTAGCCTGAGCAAGACCCTGGTCCCCTCCAACAGCCCTCCTTTTTAAGAAAGTGCGGCGGGGTGGGGGGGAGCTACAGACTAGAAACAGCAACTATTTTAAATCATCTATACCATAAGACGCTCACATCCAGGGTGTGCCAAGAACACTAACAATTGTGTAAGATGGACTTTGGGACCCAAACTTCTTTGATCCGAGGCCTTCAAAGGCTTCCTGCAGCACCAACTGGGTCGTCAGAACTTCCCGACTCAACCTCACCCTACTTCCCTCACTTTACAGTTGTCTACTGGTCATGCCAATCTTACACCCCAGGGCCTTGGCACCTGCTTTTCCTTTTGCTTAAACCAGTTTTATCTCCATTTTTTACTTTACAACTGGGCCGATGGGCCTAGGGAGATGGCTCGGTGGGTCAAGTTCTTGCCATGCAAGCGCGATGACCGGCGCTCAGATCTCCAGCAGGAGCAGGAAATACCTGGGATTCCCTGACTAGCTACATCTAGTCAAATTGGTGAGCTCTAGTTCAGCAAAAGACCCTGCTGCAAAAAAAAAAAAGTGGGGAGCAACAGAGGAAGAGACCCAATATCAACTTATGGTCTCCATATGCATGCACATGTACATATACACACACGTGTGCACACAAAAAGATTCATATCCAAACACTCATAGCAGCATAACATCCCCAATGCCCATAAGTGTGTGAAGATATGCAAATGATGTTTGGGTGTCCATCTGATAAGAACTCAGCTATAAAAAGGAATGAGTTCCCGCCACACTCCACGCATGTCATCTCAAGGCTTCTATGCTAAGAGGCCAGATGCAGAAGACTGCATGCAAGAGTACATCCTTCATATGAAATGTCCCCAAGAAAGCAAATTTGTAGGGCAGGACTCAGAGCAGCGAATGCCAGGGCTATGAGAGTAGATGGGAGAGGGGAACTAGGGGACCAGCCATGAAAGCCCCCCAGGGAACTTGCTAGGTCACAGGAATGTTCCCTCTAGATGACGGGGAGGAGGACATGGCTCCAGGTTTATGCAAAATCACTGACTTGTAAGCTTTGCTATAAATTATGCCTCAACAAAACGATCTTAAAAGACCCAGTCAGGGTGTGGTCGGGTGGTGGTTTGATTCAGGTGTCCCCCATAAACTTAGGTGTTCTGAATACTAGGTTCCCAGCTGATGGGGATTTGGGAACTAATGCCTCCTGGAGGGAGTGTATTGTTGGACACCCGCTTACGGGTATTAAAGCCAGTCTCCCCATGCCAGTGTTTGGCACAACCTCCTGTTGCTGTGGTCCACCTTCTGTTGGCCAGGGGGTGATGTCCACCCTCTCTCTGCTCATGCCATATTTTTCCCATCGTGGACCTTGCCCTCGAGCCTGTAAGCCAAAATAAATCTCTTTTTCCCAGAAGCTGCTCTTGGTTGGGTGATTTCTACCAGCAATGCGAACCGGACTGCAACATCGGGCAGGTCTGTAAATCCCAGCACGCAGGTGGTGGAAGCAGAAATATTAGACACTCAAGGCCAGTTTCCACTACCTTGTGAGTTAGAGACCAGCCTGGACTATATGAGGACCTGTCTCAACAAAAATTAAAAAAAAAGAAAAGATTGTGTGGCAGGCCCCTTACAGATGAGCAGATGGATGGCAGGAAGGAACAAGCCAGGGCCTCAGTCTCCTGTCACTCAGCAGGAGGCTGCCCGGACTCAGCGGAGAATGCAGCCTTAGCGTGAGGCAAAGTCCCCTACTCTGTGGGTAAGGGCAGAACTCCAGCACAGCCAGGCCCTGCTCCTCCCCACTCTTCCTTCACTGTCTTTTCCATCCCAAGCACACTGGCCTTTCCTGACCTCGTCTTGGCACTGTCTCTGCCATCTCAGAGCCTTGGCACATGCTCCTCTTCTCCAGGGAACACAGTTTCTCCCATCCTAGTTAACCTCGCCTCCATCTTCAGGCCTCAGTTCAATTGCTCCTTCCTGGGGACGCCTTCCCTGGCTTCCTGGGTGAGGTCAAGCTCTGTTTGAACTGATACCATATCTTCTCACTTTCTCCTTTATTTAACCAAACACACTAGCAGCTCTTCCATTATTTCTTAGACATAGCAATCATAGCTCCCACACTTGTCATTCTGAGATGTAATGACCCATCACATCCAGCAAATACCTCCTTGAAATAGTTCATATGTCAGAGAGAGAGAAAAAAAAACACATGACAAAACATTGATAGAACTTTGCAGTTTCATTATTTAAGGGTCTCTTCCTCTGCTAGCCAAGAAGAAACAGCGAAAGTATACAAATTACCAATGTGAGAAATTAAGGAATGACCACCACTGCTGGCTCTGGTTTGGGTACAAAATGACCAGAGGACATCTGGTGTAGGCAGTGCTCCGTGTAGGCGGTGCTCGGAGGCAGGGCTTTGGGGAAGTGAACCAATCGTGAGGGCGCTGACCGCATCATGGGTTCATAACTTCAGGGACGAGCGGGAGGCAGGGGAAGGTGGGGCACGATTGGATGAAGTGAGTCTCGGGGCGTGCCTTGAAGTGCATAGCTTGTTCCTTGACTCCTTGCTCTCACGTTCTCTCTTTGCTTCCTGACCACCATAAGGTGAACAGTGTGTTTACCATGATACCCAAAGCATCAGGGAAGTCATCTAGATGGACTCCTCTGAAACTGTGAGCCAAAGTAAATCCTTCCACATCCAAGTCATGTTTCTTGAACATGTTGTCATAGCAACAGAAACTGACGAGCATGCTTCTTTACAACGCATCACAGAATGACCTCATAGATATGCAAAGGACAATAAGGAACTGATAATGGGACAACTCTGTGCACCAGATCTGATCGCATAGATAGGTAGATAGAACAGCACAAATAGGTGGTCCCATCCCTTGAAAGCCACAAGCTACCTACACTCACAGGTGGGCAATCAGGTGATCCAAGGAGTTCTTTACCTACTAAGGAAATTGAATCAATAGTTGAAACCCTTCCAAAAGAGAAATCACCAGGCCCAGATGGTTTCACTGATGAATTCTACCAAATAGTTAAGGAAAAAATATTTCCAGTGTCCCAGAAATCATTTCCAAAATAAAAAGAGATAGAAAGAACACTTTCTGCTTCATTCAGTGTAGACAACATTATCTTAATCCCTAAATTAGATATAAGGAAACACTCACCAACATCTCTTATGAAAAAAAAAAAACACAATGATAATTACTGAGATGTTAGAAAGTTAAATCTTACACCAGGAAAGTTACCATGACCCTAAAGTGGGCTTCATTACAGATAGGCATTGATAGTTCAATGTGTGCAGATCAGGGTCATTCACTATGTCAACAGGCTAAAGAAAAATCATAGGATCTTATCAATTGGTGTAGAAAGAGGACAAAACAAATCCAATGTTCAAATAAGCAACTAAACTCTCAAAAATCTAAGGAACAGGGCTGGAGAGATGGCTTAGCAGTTAAGCGCTTGCCTGTGAAGCCTAAGAACCTCGGTTCGAGGCTCGGTTCCCCAGGACCCACATTAGCCAGATGCACAAGAGGGCACATGCATCTGGAGTTTGTTTGCAGTGGCTGGAGGCCCTGGCGTGGCCATTCTCTCTCTCTCTCTCTCTCTATCTGCCTCTTTCTCTCTGTCTGTTGCTCTCAAATAAATAAATAAAAATAAACAAAAAAAATCTAAGGAACAAATCTAGGAAATCAAATTTCTTCCACTTAAAAACATCAGCCAGAAAAATCCACCATGAACATATTTAATGGTGAGGCTAAGATCAAGAATAAGATTAGGGGCTGCAGATATGGCTTAGCCATTAAGGCACTTGCCCTCAAAGACTAAGGACCCAGGTTCAACTCCCCAGAGCCCATGTAATCCAGATGCACATGGTGACATGCATCTGGAATTCATTTGCAGTAGCTGGAGGCCCTGGCATGCCCATTCCCTTTATTTGAGAGAGATAGAGAGTCAGAGTAAAAGAACAAAAGACAGAGCATGGGTGCGCCAGGGCCTCCAGCCACTACAAACGAACTCCAACACATGCACCACCTTGAGCATTTGGCTTATGTAGGTCCTAGGGAATCAAACCTGGGCCCTTTGGCTTTGTAGACAAGCACCTTAACTGCTAAGCCAACCCTTTAGCCCTCTCTTTCTCTCTAAAAATAAAAATAAAAGAATAAGATTAGGAAGGATGTAGGGAGATGGCTCAGTGTTTAAATGCACTTCCTGGATAAGCATGAGAGTCTAAGGGGGCTGAGTTTAGATCTCAAGAACCCATGTACACAGCCGGGCATGGCCATGTGTGTCTGTAGCCCCTGTCCTGTGGGAAGTCAAGTTGGGAGAATCTCTGGGATCCAGAATAGCAAAGGTTCCAGAATGAGTAAGAGACCCCGTCATAAGTAAAAATAGGTGATCCATGGAGTGAGACACTCAGTGCTCTCTTCTGGAAACTTTGAGTGAGCACAAAAGTACAACATTAGTGCATGCACATGTATACACCACACACACACACACACACACACACCATGCACACACAAACACCACACCACACATACACATATACACAGACACACAATTCACAGACATACAACACACACAAACACCACACACTACACACACATATCACCACCATATATACTATGCACACACAAAATTTTTTTAAAAAAGAATAAGCTAAGGATAGCTTCCTTCACCACTATATTCAACAGTACACTGGAAGTTCTAATTAGTGCCATGAGATAAGAAAAAGAAATAAAACATGCATATTATCTATCAGAAAGGAAGGAATAAAATCATCTTTATTCATAGATGGCATAATATTCTAAAAAACCTCAAAATTCTTCAAAAAATATCCTCCTAAAATTAAGAAGTGAGTATAGCAAAGTCATATGAGACAAATTCAATATATAGAGTCAATTTTTATGTAAGGAAAATTGGAGTTTTAAATATAAACATATGTGTGCATATAGGTATATATCTAAAGGCTATGTATAATGCCACCAAGATAAGAAGTGCTGAGATATAAACCTAACAAAACTTATATAGGAACTATATGTGGAAAAATATAAAGCACAGATAAAAGAAAATGCTAATTATTTAAATAGAAGATATATTCCATGTTCATAGATTGAAAGACTCAATAGAGTCAAATGGCATTTCCTCCCAACTTGATATATAGACCTAATGCAACCCTAGTCAAAGTCCCTGTAGAATATTTTGTAGCTATTGTCCAACTGATTTTAAGTTTCTACGGAAAGACGAAGGACCCGGAGTGGCCAGGCAGTAATGAAACCCGAAGAAGAGCAAAATTGCAGTACTCACATGACCCAATTTCAAGGCAACTCTAAAGCTGCGGTAATCAAGACAGCAAAGTCAGACACGCGATCAATGAGCCCAAGCGCAGCCCAGAAGCAGAGCCACACAAATATAATCAACTGATTTTCTTTTACAAAGGAGCCATGCAATTCCCCGGAGAGGCTGGTCTTTTCACCAGTGCACTGGAGCGCTTGGACTCCACGGGCCGAGAAAGAACACTGCACCCAGCCCCGCATCCCCCACAAAAACGAAATCAGAACTGATCACAGACACAACGCAAAACCACAACATCTCTCAAAGTGTAGAAGAGAAGTCGAGGTGACCTTGGATAAAGCAGAGAGTTTGCAGACACAGCACCAAAAGTGGGCTACATGGGGGAAAAGTGACAAGTTGGAGTTGATTGAAGTAAAAATCTTGGGGCCGGGGATGGGCTCAGTGGTGAAGGACTTCTTAATAGTTCACAAGCTGCTGCAGTTAGCATGCCATCACTGGGACAAGCTGACCAGAAGCAGCTTATAAGAGGAAAGGGTTTCTTTCAGGCTTACGGATTTCAGGGAACGCTTCAACATGGCCAGAAGAAGCTGGCTCACTTCAGCATCATCCACAGCAGAGAGAAGAGAAGCCAGCACCAGCAAGCAAGAACAGCCAGAGCTCAAGCTGGCGCTCTACACACCTGCAGGGCTGAACTCAAGATCTGCCCCAGTGGCACAACTCTTCCAGTAGGGTTCTGCCTGCTGGAGACTTAAATAGGAAGCTTAATCTTAATCAAAATATCTCAGGCTATGGGGGACATATATTTACATTCAAATCACCACACAAGCCCTGGGTTCCATCTCCAGCAATTAAAAAAAAAACTAATAGAAGACACTATTAAATATAAAAAATTAGGGTAATAGGGAAGATACTATAAAAATACTTGAAAAATATAGGAATTAGGAGATGGTTCCATCAGTAAAGAGTTTTCTGTGCCTAAGGACCCAAGTTTGGATCCCATGTAAGAGGCCAGGTAAAAGCCAAGCTTAGTGGCATGCTTATAATCCCAGTAAAAGGGAGACAGAGAAAGGAGGATCCTTGGGGTTTGCTGACTAACTTGTCTAGCCTAATTATTGAATTCTGGATTTAGTGAGCAAGCAACCCTGTCTCAAAAAAATAAGAAGAGGGCTAGAGAGATGGCTTAGTAGTTAAGGCACTTGCCTGCAAAGCCAAAGGACCCAAGTTCCATTCCCCAGTACCCACATAAAGCCAAATGCACAAGGCGGCACATGCATCTAGAGTTTGTGTACAGTGGCTAGGAGGCCCTGGAGCACCCTTCTCTCTCCCTCCCTCTCCCCCTCATAAATAAGTAAATAAACAAATAAACTATTTTTTAAAATAAGGAGAATGACTGAGGAAGACACCCAAATATCAACCTCTGGCCTACAACACACACACAAACACGCCTATGTCTAAATGAACATGCATACAGGCACACACACAATACTTGCAAAACACAGATCTAGCAACCTATATTCAAAATACACAGAGAACCCTTAAAATTCAATGGTAAGAAAACAAACAACCCAGTTAAAAAGATCTGAACAGACATTTCACCAAATGCAAACAGCAAGCAAGCATGTGAGAAGATGTTCAGCATCATTTGCCATCGTGGAGTTAGAAAACAAAGCATCCAGGCAGCGTGGCATAGGTAGCAGAAGAGCCAACATCCAAAACGCTGCAAGGCCGTGGGGCAACAGAGCCACTCACTCACTGCTGGTGGGAATGCAGAGTGGAGCGGTGAAGCCACTTCCAAAGACTTAAGGATTTTTTTCAATCTAAGTGTCATGTTACCATAAAACCCAGTAGTCATGCTTGTAGGTATTTAATGGACTGAAAACACGTGTCTGCACAAAAATATTCATAAAAACATGTTGTAGTGGTTTGATTCAGGTGTCCCCCATAAATTTAGGTGTTCTGAATGCTAGGTTCCCAGATGATGGAGATTTGGGAATTAATGACTAGTGGAGGGAGTGTATTGTTGGAGGCGGGCTTATGGGTATTATAGCCAGTTTCCCCAAAGCAATGTTTGGCACACTCTCCTGTTGCTGTGGTCCACCTTATGTGGGCCAGGGGGTGATGTCCACCCTCTGCTCATGCCATCACTTTCCCTGCCATCATAGAGCTTCCCCCTAGAACCTGTAAACCAAAATAAACCTCTTTTCCCTACAAGCTGCTCTCGGTTGGGTGAGTTCTACCAGCAATGCGAACCTGGCTGCAACACATGGGTAGCCACTTTATTCATAATTGTCCCAAACCACAAGGAATCCAGACATTTTTGACTGGGCGCATGGATAGACCGTGATGTGTCCCTACAATGACATCATCCAGGAAGAAAAATGTGAATGTGCCACTGAGCCCTGCGAGAGCATGGTGCATCGTAAACAAGCATTGCCAAGTGGAAGACGGCTCTGTCATGGGAGACGCCTGTGTCAACCGCCCATCCTCTGACCCCATCGGCATGTCATTCTGGAAAACACAAGACTATAGAGAAGAAAACGGGCCACTTTCTTCCTCATGCACACCTGAGCATCTCAAAGGCATCTCCAACTTCACTGGTCAAGGAAGGAGCTTCCTGTCTTCCCATCTAGACCTGCTCTTCTATTGTCACTTGTCTTTAGATGGCATTTCAAGGTGTGACCCAAGTTGGAAATGCGGGTATCTTCACTTAGACACCTCTTTCCTTACCCACAACACCTGCACCTGGCCTTGTTACCAGGTTCACTCAGGTTTGATTTCCCTCAGAAAGCACAAATGCTTGTAATGTTGCCTGTGGTGTCAGCCCTCAAGTAAGTTCTGGAAGACTTGCTCTCTGCAAGCACTGGCTGTACACATCCTTCTGAACACACGTATCATTCATCTTTTTTCCCCACAGAGCCGACCTCTCGGGTAACATGGAAGATACTGGCTGCACTGTACCCAATTTGGAGAGGGAATGCTTTTTACAGCTGCATCGAACCATGAAAGTAATGTGTTTATAAATCAATCCTTCTCTGTGGCCCCAGGAGGGCGGCATCTCAGGGAAGGAGCTAGCCATTCTCTATAAGTACAATTATTGTCTGTCATAAATAGCACTTACTTGTGGGGCTGTTTCACACATATCTGTGCACATACATTTATAAGGCCATACATGATAGTGGCAGGAAGTGAAGAGAACAGAAGAAAAAAGAAAGAAAAGGAGCAAAGGGAGGGAGGGAGAGAGGGAATGAAGGAAAGGAAGGAGGGAAGAAAGGGAGGGAGGGAAAGAGGAAGGAAAAGGGAGAGAGAAAAAAAAAAGAAGGAAAGGAAGAGTTGAGGGGTAGCAGTTGGATGGAAAATCCTGGAAATCAGTGAGAAGATGAGCTGAGATTTTGTTTCTTTCAGTGCTATGGTTTGAGCCTATGGCCCCACAAATACTAAGCAAGTGTTTTACCACTATGCTACATTGCCCAGCCAGCTCGAGACTGTGTGTGTAGAGGGGGTGTGCATGTGCGTATATATGTGTATTTGCATGTGTGAGGGCACAAGAGGGGGTGTGGAGTGTGTGGGCATGCATGTGGAGACAGGAGGTCAACATTGTGTGTCTTTCCTGATTTCTCTCCACCTTCTATATGGTGAAAAGTTCTCTCACTTGAACCCAGACTAAGATTTAGCTAGTCTAGCTAGCTAGCTTTCTTGGGATCTCTGTCTCTGCCTCCCGAATGCAGGAATTATAAGCAGCCTGCCAGCATTAACATGGGTGTAGAAGCCAAACTCAGGCCTTCATACTCATATGGCAAGCTCTTGACCCATTGGGCTATCACCTTAGCCCACCCCTTTGTGAGACCAGATCTCTGTGAGTTGGCCAGGCTAGTCTTGAAGGTATAACCCTCTTGCCTCAGCCTCCAGCCACCAGGCATGACCTGAGAAGTAAATCTGAGAGCCATAAACACATAAGGAGCCAAAGGTTTGGTGAAGTCCCCCAGGGAGCCAGGGCTGGCTGACATGTGGATGGAGGAGCCAGAAGGACCCAGCCAAGGAGAGGAGGGAAGCCAGAGAGAGACTAGGAGACTGAGAGGTCCCAGTTGGTGGAGAGAAGCAGGCTTCAGGCAGGAGTGAACAACCATGCTTACACAAGTAGGACACATGTCATTGAACGTTGGCCATTGCCCCAGTGCCACAGTAGTTGGGCCTTGACAAGAGCAGCTGGGGTGTGGAGAGCAGTGGGGTGGAGGGGGTGTGAGTCAGAGTGGAGAGAAAGCAGGAAGGGGGAATTAGAAATGGAGGTGTGGTGCTGCTTCTGCTTTGCTGGGACAGGAAGCCGAGGGGATTGGTGGACTAAGACTGGTTTGTTTTGGCATGGGCGACTAGAAAACTAACGGCGTGTTTGGATGATGGCGACAGTGATGCCGAAGGGAACATCAATGGCAAAGTAAGAGGGGACAGGACCTCGCACATAAACGGCATCGGATGGAGCCTTGGAAATGCCTGTGGTCAGAGGGCCTCGACCCCTGTGAAATTCCCCTCAGCATCACCCAGTGCGGGCACCCATCCTTCCAGACACTTTCCTGTGCACAGACAGGTGTTACTAGCCTCGTTATCATGCTGTTCACACCCCTCAGCAAGCTGCTGTCGTTATTCAAAAGCGCACCATGGGCGATCTCCCAGGTCCGAGCCCAGAGGCCCCGCTCAATCATTTTAATGCTGCTTAGGACGAGACAGTGCGGATGCACCAGAATTCAGGTAACTCGTCTGAATGCTGGACGCTTAGATGGATGCAATTTGCCACGCTGGTAACACCGGACTGAAGATCCTTATGTCATGTTAAGCTCTTGAGCATTTCTGAATGATCAACTGTTACAGGTTGGGTGGCTGGGCCAACGCTTCCATGTGCTCCAAGCTTTGATGGATGTACCCAAATGTCCTTCCCCAAGGTTATCCTAATGAGCATCCCACTGACAGGAGTCCAGAGAGTAACATGACGCTGGAGGCGGCTGGAGCTTGGCCTTTTCACAGAAGACTGGCTTAAAGCAGCTCCGTCTGAAAGTGGTGTTGGAAAACAGCTGATGGACACCCTCCTCCTCCCCACATCTGGCCGGGCTGGGGTCCAGCGAGGCTGACTGGAGACAGGAAGGTACAAGGCATACGAAGGGAGCCGGAGGACCAATGTGGGGGAGCTACAGGGTGTGCAGGGCTGGGTGTCAGGTGCTGGCTCACCCTGCCTTGTCTGCCTGTCTCCAGGGCCCCCTTCCCTGGGCTCAGTGTCCCCCTATAAAATACAAGGTTTTACAAGGCCACTGGAAGGACCTCCCCATATCTCCTGCCTTCATAGGTCAGAAGGAAGGAGAGCAGGTAGGAAGAACAATGTTGGGGCCAAAGGACCCTCAGAGAGACATCTCCAGTGGGGTCCTGTGCACACAAGTGAGACAGCATGTGCCCACACAAGAAGTCTGTGAAAAGGGCCAAGCAGGTGGTCCAGGAATCCCTCCTTTCCTCACTCACAGCAGAGTGGACTCTGGTCTATGCAGGCCACCTTGCTTGGCTTGAGCAAGAGAAAAGCTTCCCTTGCAGAAAGTTCATACAATGGTTCTGAGAAGAAGGACATGGTTGTCCCTGATGAGCCATGTGATCTTAAGACAGTCACTTAGCCCCTTTGGGTCTCTGTGGCCTTAGATAAGCACTATAATAGCATTGGAAAAATCTCTGCTACTTCTGAGGAAGTTGGGGTGACTGGGCCCCCAAAAGTAAAAAGCAAGAATGTCTTTGGGCCTATTGTTGTAGTCTCCACCTTGCTTGAGATCACAGAAGAATCTGGCTTCTCCTTATGTCTTGCCTAAAGGACCTCACTAGACCTCTTTTCCATGAACAACCTGTGCTCCTCCCTGGGAGGGAGTTTCCCTTCCCTAGAATTGAAATCTGATCCTGAAATTCTGATTGATTAAGCTCAGAATAAGAATTTGGCATCCTGACTGGGCTCTTCTTGAGCCAGCCCCTAGCCCAGACAAATCAGCCCTCCCTCTGGCTCATGTGAGCCTTAAGGTGAAGGCCACCAAAATAAGGTTATAAATAAACCCTTGGTGGGGGGAGGCAGGTCTTTCAGCTCATCACTCCGGAACCTTCAGGTCCTGTGCGTCTCCCCTCCCCACCCCACACCCACGTGCACTTCACCCCATCTCACCTCCCTCATGGCCATGGCGGGAGCTCTCTGTACTTCCTCCTCTTTCCTTCTCTCAATCTAATAAAGTCTCTCTGAACCTTACCCGCTTGTCCATTGATTCTAATTCTTTAAATTCATAAGATAAGAATCCAGGGTTACCCTAAATTTATTGGTGTGTTGTTATATTGTTGTATTGGCAAAGAAGCCCAAAATTTCCCTTTCACTTCCAGCTCTGAAGTATGAAATTCTAGACTTCCGTCCATTCTTATTTGAACCACAGTCTCTTGCTGATCTCGAAGTTTGCCAGGTTTCCTCCACTCTCCCACCCCCATTACCACACAAACGCCAGCAATTCTTGGGCCCTTGCACCCCTATGGGACCGGAGATACAGACCCCATGCCCAGTTGTTTGTGTGGGCTGGCAATCCAACTCCAGTGGTCTCTCAGGCCTCCTTAGGCCCCCTCATGTTTGTACCGGAAGTGCTCTTTACCATTGAACCATCTCTCCAGCCCATAACCTTATGGATTTTCTTTTTTTTTTTTTATTGATTGATTGATTGATTTTGTTTGGTTTTGTTTGGTTTTGTTTTTGCAGGGGAAGGTGAGGTAGAGTCTCAAAATGTACTCCTCTTACTGACCTGGAACTCACTTTATAGTCCCAGACTGGCTTCAAACTGACAGTGATCCTCCTACATCTGCTTCCCAACTGCTGCAATTAAAGGTGTGTGCTACTGCACCTGTCTCCACGACCTTATATTTCTGAGTCAGGGTGTCTCATTAGCACGTCCTGGGATCCTCCTGTTTCTGCTTCCCCAGTGCTGGGATCACAGGAGTCGGCCACCATACCCAGCATCCTATATGGGGATCTGAAGTCAGATTAAAATCCTTACATGGCAAGCACTTCACCCACTAAGCTATCTTCCCCAGACCCTGTCTGCAGCTTTTGCCACTCAGGACTTTAGTCCAGCATGGTTCAGTGATGGGCGGGACGTACCTTAACCAAGACTGCGGAGCTGTGCCTTCCCTTGTTCTAGTTGAACTTGAACCTCTTGCCAGGACCTGGAGACAAACTTGGGACCCTGGACGCCTATTCTGCTCCTATTAAAACTGAAGCCACGCTGACTGAAACCCGCTGCTCACCACTGCTGCTCTCTGCAACTGGTATATTGGGGATGAGTAACCTGACCTAGGCTCCTGGGGCTGCTGGAGATGAGCTTTTACCTTAAAAATATAGCTACTGGCCAAGTATGCTGGCACACAACTTTAATCCTATCCTTCAGGAGGCTGAGGTAAGAGGATCCCCATGAAGTTGAAGCCAAATTGGGTTACAAAGTATCTGCCTGTGCTACAGTGAGACTCTGCCTCCAAAAAAAAACCCTGGGAAAAAAAAAAAAAACTCAGCTAACACCTCCAGTACATCTGTCCCAACCTGAATCCTGCCAAAACTTTGCTTTCTCAGTCTTACCTCTGGGTTGTGAGCCAAGTTCATATCCTGCTGGCTTTCCCCTTGTAGCCTCAGACTCTAATAGACCAAGCAGCTCTATCCCGTCAGACCCAGCATTGCACCGGAACTGGATGCTGCTGAGTTGGCGCTCGGGCTCAGGCTGCTGCCTTGCCCTCCTCGAGCAGAAGGCAGCAGGAGCTGTAAATCACTAATTAGATCTAAAGGAAACCAGGAGAAGTGGCTGGAGTGGGGGTAGCAGGTATCTCACAGCCATGAAGGGGGCTTAGAAATGACTTTGTTCTGCCAGTGAGCTGGCTAAACCCAGAAGACAAGTGACTTGGCCCTGGTCACATGGTAGTTTAGAAACAGTTGAGCTCAGAGCCTAGACCTCTTGAGGCTGAGCCCGCTGCTTCCTTTCCTCTGCCAGCATGTCCTCCAAGGATATGATCTTTTCTTCCAAGGTCCTGGATTCCTTCCTTACTTTCCTTGTGATTCTCCATAGTCAGTCCCCAGCAGTCCCTCCCATAGAGTCTTTGCTGTCTCCAGTCCCCATCACACGTAGTTCACTATTACCAGCAGCAACTATGGTTCTCCCATTGGCCTGTCCTAAAACCCAAGGCAAAGAGAGGATCAGGATGAGCACTATGGTGTCTTCTGGACTCTGATGGTCAGGGCCCTCTCTGAGCTCTGTGGTTAGCCCTGCCCCTCTGCTCAGGCCCCAAAAACAGATCACTCCATTCAGGACCTGTCCCTCTCCCACCACAAGGCCCAGGCAACCTGAAGGACACATTGTCCTCTCTCTGCTTCATTGCTGGAAATCCTAGACTGACCCTCTGGCTGCCTTCCCAGCTGAGCCAAGTTGCTATGTGGGCTCTAATGTAAGTCTTGGCTTTCTGTCACCTCTAGCTGGGGCTTCCTCAAAGCCATCTTGTCTATTAGTTTGGACAGTCTAGTACTCACATCTGGGAAGCTCTTCTGTGGCCCACTCACCTTCCTGCTGCCATCAACAGGGGCAGGGATGCTGAAAAGCAGTGCATCACATCACTGCCCACCCCAGCTCAACTGGCTTTTATGCCTAGACCTCAAGTCACTACTGACTGACTAATTCCATCTCCTACTGTGAGCCAGGTTCCTGCTGTGAACATCCCCTGGACCTTCTCTGGGACTGTCACAAGCCACACCGTGGGAAGGCATCAGCTCTGCTTTCCAGATGGGGGATTGAGGAACTAAGAGGTTAAGCCACCAACAAGGTCATCTGTGGGACATTGTGAGAAGAATGTGGGATTCACATCCCTCTTCTACCACCCCTGTCTGCAAAGGTGTGGTTTTCTGTGCTGCAGGCACAGTCCACCTGCAGTCCCTCCCCAGCCCCTCCTGCTCCTTGCCTGTCCTCATCCCATCCACCCCACAACATAAGCATCAGGAATCAAATCTCCTGGGACCAGATGCCTGCACCACCTGGCTGGAAGACAGTCACAGTGCACTACAGTTGCCCTGTGACTGCTGCCCTTCAGGCTTTGAGGTCGTCCCATAATGTCTGGTTACCAAAAGTGATCTGTGGAAGTTGGCAGACTTTGGATGAAGATCTCCTAGGTAGGATTGCTATGTGCAGGCAGAGCTCAGACAGGGTCCTGGGCATCGGGGTATAGCAGATGCCATAGTGCTCATCCTGAGCCTCTCTTTGCCTTGGGTTTCAGGACAGGCCAATGGGAGAACCATAGTTGCTGTTGGTAATAGTGACCTAGGTGTGATGGGGACTGGAGACAGCAAAGACTCTATGAGAGGGACTGACTATGGAGAATCACAAGGAAAGCAAGGAGTAAATCCAGGACTCTGGAAGGAAAGATCATATCCTTGGAGGACATGCTGGCAGAGGAAAGGAAACAGCTGGCTCAGCCTCAGGAGATCTAAGCTCTGAACTCAACTGCTTCTAAACCACCAGGTGACCTGGGCTGAGTTACTTGCTTTCTGGGTTTAGCCAGCTCACTGGAAGAACAAAGTCAGAGCTTCCTTACATAAAGACTTCCTCTGAGAGGGGCTGCCCACTCTGGGGGAAAGAGCTCCTTCAGCTAATCCTTTCTGGAAGCAACCTCAGAGACTCACCTGAAAGGGATTTTTGTGGATTACTAAACAGATCAAGTTGACAATACCTTAACCATCACAACTGCAGAGCTATCTCTCCAGTCCAAGTCCCAACTTTTCAGTATTTTTTTCATGGCCCAGCTCTCCCTGCTCAGCCTTCCTCCCAGCCTGCTCTTGCTGCTCCCCTCCCTGCTGGAGTTCACTGGCAATTCCCAGGTGGACACCTGGCCCACACCAGACAAGCAACAAGGTGGCCTCTCCTGGGAAGCTAGATTGAAGCACAGAGAGAGTCACTGAGCTGTGGAAAGGAGCCAGCAGAACATATCACTGAGGGTTGAGGCCACCTCTCTTCTGTGGTCTTGGTGGTCAGAAGGGAACAGAGAAACTGGTCCATGGGAAGGAAGCAGACCAAAGGGGAAAAGGGAGGAAGTCACGCCTCAGAGAAGTCTGGGAGACAGGCAGGTCAGCCAGAGACAGGAACAGTCACTGTGGGGTGACTCCTGGGACTATGGTCTCCACACTTGGGGTCTGAATGTTCCTAGTACTCATGGTAAGCAGCCCCTTTGCTACCTTGATGCCTGAGGCGGATTGTATGCACCATCCTATTAACTTCACAGCAGCCCAAAGGAAAAGACCATTTAGAGCTGAGACTCTGAGAAACTGAGGAACTTGCCCAAGTCCACAGCTTTGGTCTAAACCATGTGCCTGTGACCTTCCAAGTCCTTGCGCCTGCCACTGCCCTTATTCCCTCCCCTGGTGTGAATGCTGTAGTGAGACAGACCAAACTACATCCTTGTCTGGAGATGAGGAAACTCAAGTCCAGAAAGGGGAGGAAACTTGCCCAATGTCACACAGTGGCATTCCTTCACATGCTCAGAGCAAAGCACAGACTGAAGTCACCTTCCCCTGTGGTGGGGGTGTGAGCTTTCTGTTCCTAGGACACCTTTCTTCCCTCTCCTCCCACACACCCTGGAGACCCACCGCATTTCACCTAAACACTCCTGCACAGCTTTGACAGAGGAGGAGACTGTGAGCCAAACAGCTGCCCAGTGGCAACAGAGCTCAGGAGATGCTGAGAATCCTTAGGTGTCCTCTGACCTTTGCTCAAATAGCATTGCCTCCCCTGTGAATGTACATGGCCTCTTCCCTTTTATAGAGGTGTTTTCTGTGTGTAAACTGTTATATTCAAGGAGATTTTACACACACACACACACACACACACACACACACACAAATGTTGGCTTATTCCTGCCCATGTTCTTGGCTGCAATAGGGGAGGGCCAAGCCTGCCTTGTACACCAGTGTGTCCATGTGCCTGCTTACATTCATTAAATAACTACATGAACAAGATGACCACTAATAGCTTGTTAAGCTTTGGATATGGCGTGCCCTGCCCCCACAATGTCTCATGGGATCTGAGGACAAGCAGCAACAGCAGCATCAGGGAACATGTTTTAAATGTGGCCTCTGGGGACCCTTCTATCCCTCTCAGAGACCCCAGGGCCACACAGCCAGGTCAGACACTCTAGAGTCTGGACTCCCCACCAGCCCACCCCCTCCACACTTATTTGTTACATGCACCTATCACCCCCGAGGACTCCTGTGAACACTAAGTGGCATTGTTAATTCTGCTTGCTGGCTCCCCAGAAATGCTCCATAAACAAGCTTTCTCTCTTCTCTCCTCTTCCCTTCTCTCCTCTCTCTCTCCTCTCTCTCTCTCTCTCTCTCTCTCTCTCTCTCTCTCTCTCTCTCTCTCTCTCTTTCTCTGTCTCTCTCTCCCTCTGTCTCTCTTCTAGACCCCAGCCACTGAGGAACATCCCCATGAACCCAAGCAGCTGGTTTCACTGACCAGCTCTGGAATTCACTGTGCAGCCTGGGCAGCAGATGCCCCTGTCAGGTGCGGAGACCACTGGGCTGCCAGCAGCTGCACCCACACCCCTCCCCAGAGCCACCCGCTGTGCAGCCGCTGTGCACCCACTTTTCCCGCCTGCACTACAGCTCTTTCCAGAGGGATCCCTGGTCAGGCACCTCTATGTGCCTCCCTCTGGCCACCCCCACCATGGGAACCATCTTGCCCTCCTCACTGCCAGGCTGGCACACCTGACTCGGTTGCTGCAGCCACCTGCTCTCATGACTGGACCCACAGTGCCTTGCCAGCACTCCTCGTGGGTCAGGTGCCAATAGAGTGCAGTGCTCCCCTGTGGGCCCTGTCTGTGGAGGTGCCCCTCAGGCTGAGCAGCAACAGCCAGCGCTTATGCTCCAGGATGCTCCGTGGCTGTCCTCCATTCTCAGCTTATGCTGGTGACTTCTCTCCCTGGCTCCAGGTCTCATCTGCCCACCTGGAGCTCCACCAGGACAATACGCTGTAAGCCCACATGGAGCAGAGAGCCCAGGGTCAGTGATGGTGACAGGGGAGCACAGAGTCCCCGCCCAGCCCACTCTCCACTCATGAAAACATGATTGTCTGGCAAGACTGCCTTGGTGTCCTGGCCCTGGGTGTTTTCTGCCCCAGCATGTTAGCAAGTGGGGGGGAGGGTGCCGAAGGAGCCCCACCATGGCCACTGGCCACATGGCCTCACCACCCAGGACCGGGATTGCTGAGGATCCTCCACTCTGTCTCATGTTCCTTCATTACAGCTGCTGCTACATGAACTCAGCCAGGAGCGCACCCCATGGCCTTCCACCAAGAGCTGTCCAGGCTCAGGACAGGGCAACCCCTTTCCACAGCAGCTGATGTCCTGGGAGGAAGTAGACATGACAGACAGGACTACAATGACTGCCATATAGTGACCTGTGCTAGGGGAAACAGAGCATGCTGAGGTCAAAGGGTGACATGTGCCCAGTTAGAGATCAACCTGGCCTTGCCATATATGTGGTAAGGATGGGGATCAAGGTTCATTCTCTGCAAATCTCCCCTACAGCTGACCCTGGACAACACTGGATGAACAGAGCCACTCCCTAGGCCTATGAGTAACCGGGGGGTGGGAATGGAGGGACTCATCTTGGTTCCATATCTGCTGAGATGTCTCCAATGGCCATATTCCCTATGTGCAGTGTCCCCTCTCTGGGGCTCATTCATCAACAAATGAAGCCTAGGAGGGGGTAAAGACAGAGTGTGAGTCCTCTTCTCCCAAAGGAAAACAGACTGATGGATGCAAAAGCAGGAAATGCCATAATCACACCATGGGGACAGTGTTTGGGTCATCTCATTCCCCTGGAGAATGTTAGTGCAGAAACTGGCTGGATGACAGCTCAGAGGCAGGGCACACAGGCCCTCTGGCTCCCATCTTGGCGAGGCAGCCCTGAGCCCCTCATGGCCTGTGCTCCAAGCTTGCTGTTTCTCTGCTCCTGAAAACACTTGATAACCTGTGATTCATTTGAGTCTCTCTGGGCAAGGAGGTAGGGGAGGGGGCGTTGTGTCACATCTCCAAAGCCTACTTTTCACCAGAAGATCAATTCCAAGAAAACACTTTGGTCTGTGCATGAAGACCCATTAACACATGCTAAGTGGACATCCATCGCTCACAGAGGGGCCTTTGCCTGAGACCCAGAGATGATCACAAAACTGTCTGGCTGCACTGCAACCCCCACCCCCCAGGAAGGGTTCTGAGCCCTTTATTGAAGTTTTTCCTTTGCCCAAGACTAAGGTTTCTTTTGGGATCCTGTAAGTATTAGCTTGCCCTGGGAAGAGCCATCTCCCCAGGGGCAAGGCTTCCAAATGGCACAGCATCAAGAACACAGAAAATGGAAGCCCAGTGTGGTGGCTCACACCTTTAATCCCAGCACTTGGGAGGCAGAAGTAGGAGAATCGCTATGTGTTCAAGACTACCCTGAAGCTACAGAGTGAGTTCCAGGTCAGCTTGGGCTAGAGAGAGACCCTACCTTGAAAAACCAAAATAAGAGGGGGGGGGGGGAGAATACAGAAAATAGACAGCAGGTACAGCTGGTCCAGTGATGCTCTGATGTCATATGAAGGAAGTTTTGGGATGTCAACAGTGGACACTTTTAAAGAGCAGGGCAGAAGTAGCCTTAAGCATCATAGACAACTGATTATGTGAAGAGAAAACAAAATAGCATGAATATAAATGGAAATGTAAGTGCTCACATAAGTCAGCCCACAACTAGCTTTTCCAGTTATACAGCATTAGCTGAGAAAATAGGCACGAGGCTGTGGAGGTCTCTAACAAGGTCTCGGTACAGTTATAAAGGGTGTTAAAGAGAAGCTTTTGCAAGATCGTGTTGGAGTATTGCTCCAGTCAAGGCAGCAGACCTGGCAGCGGTGTTGACGAGGATATGAGCTACTAATTTCCTGAAGGTTAGTGGTATTTCATGTAACCCGGGGAAGGAGTGGATGTGGTGGGCATCATTGGAGAGACAAGGTAGGAAATCATGGTGGGAACCAGAGGAGAAGGCACGAGAAGTGGGTGGTGGGTCCTCTTCCCGGTGTGGAGAGAGTTCACTGCCAGGAGGCAGATGCCCCAGTGGGAGAGCAAGAATCTCCTTCAGTTTGGGGGATGGTAGAGATCATGACGACCTCTAGAGACTGTCACTTGGGTGTGGGGGTGTCAAGGTGTGCTGGGCGGAGAGCATGGAGTGTGGTAAGGCTGGAGGAGGCAAACAGAGCTCAGAAACATAACAGGATCCCTAAGAGCAAAGGAAGCCAAACGCGTCCTAGGTCCAGTTATAGCTAGATGAGGCAGTCTGTGGGCCTTGCTGGGTGAGACCTTGGGGTCAGGGTAAGGACATCTGCAGAGGCGAGGTCACCTGTCACCTCTAACAGTGAGCGTCTGAGCCAGGGAAGCGTCACCTGGAAAGGAATTTGGGGATCCTTTGTAAGTGGATATTCCCTCAGGTTACTGTAGGTCTAAGCATATGCAGCACTTGGTTGGAAGAATGACTTATATGAAGGAGTCTGTAGACCATAAACCAATGAAAAGGCTGGGCTTGGCTGGAGAGGTGACTCGGTGAGGAAGAGCACTTGATACGCAAACGTAACGGCCTGAGTTCAATCCCCAGAGTCCACAAAATCATCAATTGTAGCTTCTCATGCATGTAACCCGCGCCCTGAGGTAGGTGGAGTCAGGAGGATTGCTGGGACTCCCTGGCCAGCCAGTCCAATATAGAAAAGTGAGCTCCAGGTTCAGCGAAAGACCAGTATCAGGCAAATAAGGCAGCCATAGAGGACACTCGAGTTCTCTTCTATGCGTGGGATGCAGCTATGCATACTGGTCACATCCATCTGGACACACATTGGACATGGCACCTCAATCCTGTAAGCCTAGCATTCAGAGGCTGAGGCAGGAGGATTGCCAGGGCTTCAAGGTGAGCCTGGGCTATGTAGTGAGTTCCACACCAGCCTGGGCTAGAGTGTGACGCTCTGTCACAGACACAATAATAATAATAACAATAATAATAGCCCAGAGCAACAGCGCCAGAAGGCATGCAGCTGCTCCTGACAGGCACGTTGCTCTTGTTTTTGGTGGGAGTTTGGCAGCCACTGGGCCTATGGACTGACCTTTGAATGATAGGCGTGCCCTCCTCCCAGCCTTTATGGGACAGGGGAAAGGCTGGAAACATGTCAGGACAGGCGAAGGCTTGCACAGGACAGATTGCGTATTGGATAAATTTTCAAAAGGAACTATTTGAGGAAAACAGATGGTCCGAGACCCATGAGGGACAGAGGAGTTCAATGGCGTGCCTTTCCAAGAGCCGCTACTGTGCCTTGGGATGCAAACGAGTGTCTTGGTTCCAACCTGCAGCTTGTCAGGAGGTAAGAGCTTATGTTAAGGTCTTGTCCTGTGACATTAATAAATATAAAACATAAGTTACTTTGATTATATGTTGGGAGTGGATGAAGCAAGAAATTCTCAGAACTTTTTCCCCCTTAAAGGGGATATTTTTAGGGAACAGCCCAATGTTTCATAGTACATTAAAGATAGGACTACAAGCTGGAGAGATGGCTTAGTGGTTAAGGCGCTTGCCTGTGAAGCTTAAGGACCCAAGTTCAATTCTCCGGGTCCTACGTAATCCAGATGCACAAGGTGGCTCATGCATCTGGAGTTCATTTGCAGTAACTAGAGGCCCTGGTTCACCTCTCTCTCTCTCTCTCTCTCTCTCTTTTTCTCTCTCTCTCTCTCAAAAGTAAATTTAAAAAAAAATTTTAAAAAGACCAAGCCGGGCATGGTGGCACACGCCTTTAATCCCAGCACTCAGGAGGCAGAGGTAGGAGGATCGCCGTGAGTTCAAGGCCACCCTGAGACTCCATAGTGAAATTCAGGTCAGCCTGGGCTAGAGTGAGACCCTACCTCAAAAAACCAAAAAAAAAAAAAAAAAGGTAGGACTATTTGTTACCAGGCATGGGGAGCTGAGAGGACTTGGCTAAATGTGTGGATTCTAGGCACTGTCCTTGGTCAAGGGCATCTCAGCTAAGACAGATGACAAGCAGCCACATTCTCCAGAGCCCTGTCAGGCAGATGGGGAGCAGTGGCATTCACAGTCTATGAACTCCCTTGGCCGTTCACTGGGTGATCCCAAGAGGCATCGCAGGCAGCTGAGGACTCTGGGAAGGCACTTGACATCCAGCATGAGACCAAGGATGAGAGAAGCAACCCTCGCCCCCCCACCACCACCACCAGAGAGAGCCAGAGTTGATGACCCCTTGTTTTAAGCAGGCCTTGGTACCTGTGCTGTCCTTCTGGCCAGAATCGCTGAGACACAAATTCTCCATGACAGCCCCTTCCAGCAGCCATTTGTTCTTTTAGTGGCATACAACACAAGGCCAGGAGGGGCTCTGGCTGTCATCAAAGCCCTGGGGCAGGAAAGCACATGGCCCAAGACCCTCAGGACACCCCAGAGTGCCCATCAGTTTTAACTGGGAAGCAATATTTATATATGAAGAGTGTATTGACACCAGAATCACAAAGGACTGAGATATTGGACTTGTATGTCCTTAGTAAGTATAAGTGAGTCTCCTTGAAGAAGGATGTCACCCTATTCCATGCCTGTGCTCCTGGGGTCAGGTAAACAGTGAAGAGCATGCCCTGCAAAGATGGTGTGGTGGCAAGGCTGCTGAGATCCCCACGGGCAGTCGGGATGAGGTGTGTAGCGTCCCTTCAGAGGCTAAAGCAAATTGAGGTCAGTGGGCTGCTTATACCAGTGACAAGAGAGCTCTCTGACCAAGCCTAAGGGGGAAATGTTCACTCTGGCAAATTAGGTAGAGCTAATGATCTTACAGTGGTGGGCGCTGGCTGGGGAAGGGGCGCAAATGGATGGACTGCAGCATTACCCTTGTAGGAATCCTCCAAGAAGGGCTCCTTATTTTTTCCTTGTTGACAAAAACCAAACTAAGGCTGTCAGATGGAGGAGTGATGGGGGAGCGATGGAGACGCTCCCTGAACTAACAATCAGTACTTATCAGAAGTTTCACTCCCTGATGGCCTTCTATTAACTTACCTTAGGTTATATTAATTATTTTAGCTGGGAGAGTGGAGTCCATCGATCCCATCTTATCAAGCCAATCTGTAAATGCCAAAGTTTCACTTATTTATTTTTACTTTTTGCAGTAGTAGGACCTTACTACATGTAGTAGGCAAGCACTCTACCACCAAGTCACATCTGTAACCCTCTCTTTCAATTTTACAGGGTCTCCCTAAGTTGTCCAGGCTACCCTTGAGCTTACTTTGTAGCCCAGGCAGGCCTTGAACTTGTGATCTTCCTGCTTCAGCCTCCTGAGTAGCTGGGATTACAGGACTGTGCCATCAGGCCCAGCAAAGTCCTACTTTTAATTTCATTTATTTTTTCACTATTAATCACTGTGCTGTGGTATCTATGCCCAATCAGGGATACTGTGAGACAATGGCTACTGTGACTATAAGACAAAGGAAGGTGTTCCTATTTTTCATTTCATAGATTATGCTGAGATTCCCAGGTTTCACGGCAACCTGAGCCCCAGTGCTGACAAGGTCCATGGCATTTTGTCAGTGGTGCACAGCAGCAAGTGCTGATGTGAATTCAGACTCAGAGGCTCAAAAGCCAACCAGTTCCTCTTATTTTCTTCTCAAACAAATGCTTTTGGTAAAAGCATTTTGTGCATGCATTTTATTTTGCATATACAGAGAACTATAAACTTCTCCTTTCCCCCCTTTTACTAAGCATGGAGCTAAGGGTCTCTAAGGACAGGACTCATATCCTACTGGATGGAGCAAGTCCTGACAGCAGCAGAGAGGTCTGCAACCTTAACACTGGCTGCAGGTGCCATGATCCCTGGTTTGGCTCTCACACCATGCTACAGATGACCAACGACCCACTAGAGCATGCAGGAGTCTCACTCACCCACTGCTCCACATAACAGGCCAAAGGACACAGCAATGCACAGAGGGAAAGGGGGAAGTGACTTATCAAGTGTCCCTGGGACCACAGAATGCACTGGACACTAAACACTTTCATTCAAATGACCCCAGTGGCTCCTTGTCTGTCAGGGCCACACAGTCAGGAGACCAGACTTGTCCCCTAGCTATAACAGAATAGTCAAACCTTGTGAAGAAAACTTCTCAAGAAAAGGGTGTAATCACTGAGGCCCCTCTATACCCAGGTGCTGTGTCCTGGGCCAGGGCTCTCCACCCCCGACACTTTACACTCAATCCAGGAAGACTGATTTTCAGCTTGCGGTTTCAGGCTAGGAGACCATGGAACACCCGGTGAAAAGTGGCACAGTGCAGTGACCAGGACACAGCGTGCCCTCCAGCAAGCTGCTGCACCTTCCAGCCCATGCACGTCTGTGAGTCTAGTTGGGAGGCCAAGAGCACATTTAACACATACTGTCTCCTTCTGGTGTCACATGCCCCTGTCCATGGTGACAGCTGTGGTTAAGATGTATCCAGGACATATTTTAATCAGATATGGAGGTGCCAGGGTGGGAGGAAGGAGGGGGAGGAGGACAAGGCTTGGCCCAGAGCCCTTCTGGGGTTTTCCTGGAAAGGGATGTGTGATGGTTAATATTGCCAACTCGACGGGGTCTAGAATCATCATAGGAATTCATCTCTAAGAACGTCTTGTGGGCTTTTCTACATTAGTTTAACTGAGATGACCAGACGCATCCTAACTGTGGGCAGGGCTGCTCCACGGGCTGGGGTCTTGGATCGAATAAAAAGGAGAGAGCCAGCTGAGCCCCAGCATTTGTTGCTGTCTGCTTCCTGATGGTGGATTGTCTGCTTCACGCTCCTGTCACTATGCCTTCCCCAGAGGGTGGATGGTATCCACTTGAACTATAAGCTGAAGTAAACCCTTCTTCCTCAAAACTGCCTCTTGTCAGCAGCAAGGAGAGTAGCTGGTACAAGATGGGTGAGGTAGGAGAGGTGTGCTGAACAAGTGCAGGACAGGGTAGTTTGAATAAGCTCCTCAGGTTCTGGGCCACGGAAGTGGTCCCCAGATTCTGATGTCTGGCCCTGGGGTGGTTTAGGGCAGGGGAATAGTGACTTAAGGTGTGAAGCATTGATAGAGGAGTGTGTTGGGATCATGGGCTCTGGGTTGGCTGGCCTGGCTATCAAAGGTATATTCACAGGGAATTCATTTGCTATCCCTAAGAGGTGGCAAGTCCTCGAAAGTACAGTGTCCCCATGATCTAGGGCCAAAGCCAGAGCACCAAGAACACAGAAAATAGGAACACACAAAGCACCCCCCCTCCCTCAGAAGCCCTTGCATTCACTCTCTATGGGAGCTTCGTCTTCACCTATGAGGACGTGTCTAGACTGGCCTGCCGTCGCTGAGCCCACGGGAGACAGAAACGAGCCAGCTCAGCTGGAGCCAGGCTGTCAGCCAGCTCTGGCCACTCCAAGAGCTGACCGCAGATGTGGGCATATGTGTGTATACCCAGCTGAGGTCAGCCGGCCATCCCAGCTCCCCAGCACTTGGCTCACATGCAGAATCCTGAGTGAAATGAACATCCGAGGTTTTAAGCCAGTCATTTTGTGAGCGATTTGCTATGTAACAGTGTCTAACCAATATTGCTACCCCTAATCTCTCTTTGGATTCACGGCTTGTTGTGCTATGGAGTACCCCAGATCTCCCAGTTCTCTCTTCAGCATCATCTGTGGTCTTAAAATTCCACAAGTGTTTCTCGCATGCTTAAAGTGTGTCTGTGATGTGTGCCTACAATATGTGCCATGCACTGAGGAATAAAACAGACACAGGTCCTGCCACCAGAGAAACTACAGGTGTGAGAGTTAAATAATTACAGTGGAATTAAGCAGAATCACACCATTCAGCATATAAAGTAGTTCAGCCTGGAATTGGACTCAGCCTCAGTGCTCAGAGCATTCTGTGAACGCGCAGGCACTTCGCGGCCGGAAATGAACGGTGGGGTTCTCCCTGTGAGGTGGGGCCACCAGCCCCGAGTCGCAGAATTTGTTATCACAGGGCTGTGCCAGTGCCCTGGGGTTTGTGCTAACACACAGTGACAGGGCCTGCCTCTCTGCAGGCCAGACTGGGAAGAGGCCCTGGGCCCTCAGGTCTCTCACACTACAGGGTCCTGAGAGCTGAGCGAGAGCCAGAGAGCAGCTGGCAGCCCAGGGTTTCCAGACACCTCCACTGTCCAGCTGCTGAGGTGAGAAGTGCCCTAGGGGGTCAGTGGAGGAATCGCAGCCCTCGGGGTGAGGCAGCCTGATGCGGGTACTCTCAGGAGCAGGCGACCCTGGTGGATCACTCTGCAGCTCTGAGCCTTGGCTTCGTGGCCTGACACGTAGAGCTTATACCATTCACCTCTCTGGGAATTGTTTGTTGAAAGTAAGTGAAGTTGTGAGCTCCCATTCCCTTGTTGGTAAAGGGAGCAACAGACACTGAGATGGCGGGTTGGGTCTACAAATGGGAGCTTGCAGGTGTTTTCCTCTTCATCCGTGAGCTAGCCTTCAGCTACAGATCTTTATACAGAGCCCTCTGCTTCTGTCCCCAACACACACAGAGAAGCCACCTCCTCCATGCTGGACCCAGATTCTCACCTGTGCTGTTCCCAGGGGTCTTTCCCACACTTCTGTACACACCCCTACTCTCTCCAAGACCCTGGCATTGTTTCAAAGTAGGACATGAGGGACAGAGATATCTCAGTGTCTTAGTGGTAGAGCTCTTGCCTAGCATGCAGGAGGTCCTGAGCTCAATCCCCAGCAAAACACACACACACACACACACACACACACACACACACACACATGCACACATGCACATCGTCAAGTCAGGATATGAATTCCTACTTTGGAAGACCCTATTGCTGCCGTTTCAATTCCTTACAGTACCTGGTGAACGAGAGTGGACGGTGGGGTCTGGGACTGACCCATCTCTGGGCTGGACCTTAGAAGAGTGGTCTACTCCTCCACATGCCACCTGGCCCAGTTCAGCCTGCACTCAAGGCCAAGTCTAGCTGGACAGACCAGAAGTCCCAGGGCCTCCTGAGCACCTGCTGTGGGCACTTGATCATCTCACTGGACTTTCACAACAGGCCTGTGGGTTAAAAACTCATCCCCACTGTGTTGGTAAAGAAATATACTGAGAGCAACGGCAGCCAAGGCTCCCAGGCTGTGAATCTTGAGCCACGTTTAAATCAAGGTCTGTGGCTCTTGGTATGGTTCCAAGCTAAATATGTCCTCCAAAGGCTCATCGTTAAGGGCATGGCTGTCAGGTGATAGGCCTCAGGAGGGGCCTGGATGAGGAGAGCTCTAATCGCATGATGAGCGAATCCACTGATGGATTTACCTTCAGATGGACTAGAGGAGGGGAGGCCTGGCTCTCTAGGGCATGTGCTTCATCCCCAGCCCCACTCTCTTTCCACTTCCTGGTTTCCATGAGGTGAGCAGCTTTGTCCATCACGGCCTTCTGCCACCATGATGTTTGCCTCACCACAGGCCCACAGTACTGAAGCCAGCAGACTATAGTTGGAAGCCTTCAGCCAAGATAAACCTTTCCAGGGGTTGAGGAAACAGCTCAGTAAAGTGTTTGCTGTGCAAGCATGAGGACCTGAGTCCAAGCCCCCACATCCCATGTTTGAAAAACACATCAGGTATGGGGGCATTTGCTTGTAATCCTGGCACATGGAAGGTGGAAGCTTGCAGATCTCTGGGGTTCACTGACCAGCCAGTCTAGCCTAATTGGTGAGTTCCAGGCCAGTGAGAAACCCTGTCTCCAAAAACGAGGTTGATAGCACCTGAGAAAGGACACCAGAGCTTGTCCCCTGACCTACACACACAAAACATAAACAAATGAATAATAAATAAATAAATCTTTCCTTCCTTTAAGGCATTTCCTCAGGCATTTATTTGGTCATAGTAAAGAAAGTGACTATCACAACTCCTAAACCTAGAGGTGGAGAGAACTCTTCCCACAATGCCCTGGCTCTATCTCCTGGGTCCTGCAGAACAGGCTCTGAGGGTTCTGAGGACAGAGATCCAGGCAGCAGAGGCCTGTGGGACTGTGGGGGGGGGCTCCTCCTGGGCCTCACCCTGGCCTGTCCACTCTCTCCACAAGTCAAGCAACAGCACTTAACTCCCTGAGCCTCAGTTTCCTGTCTATGAATCTAGGGCCACAGCACTTATCTGCCTGGGTTTCCATGAGGGTTGGTGAGTTTTATGCCCATGAAGGTGCCCAGGGTGGTGCTCAGCTGGGTAGGAGGGGCAGGAACTAAACCTTGTCCACATGGGGAAGTCTGGACCTAGACCTCAGGTTCTGAGGCCCAGCTCTGACCTTCTGCCAGTCCTCCTGTTGCAGAGGCTAAAGCCAGATCCCTCCCTTGTCCAATACTGAATCACACATGCTCCCCCTTGACCACATACCTTTCAAAAGCGCTCAAGACTGGAATTGGCCACAGCTCCTCCCCATCTTCCCCCAGCACTGTCCCTCCTTATCTCTCTGAAATTGCAGCCCCTCCTGGAATAGTAGAGTCCATTTGCGGAGAGCCTCTGGTGGTAGGCCAGGTCCCTCAGGACTATTGTGCCTTCCCTATAACGACATTCATTAGTCTGTCTGGCATCAATACTGCTCTCAGGTTAATATGTTTAACTTAATGAGGCATTTGTTCTCAGTTAGAAAACTCCTGAAGAAGCATGTTTGTCCTGATGGGCTGAGCTGATGAGGAGATTAATACAGCCTTGAAAAGTCAATGAAGAGAATGAATCCAATGGGCTCCTCTTACTTCTTTGGGTCTGAGCTGAGTCTGAGTTAATTTGAATTAAACTGGTCACTTCTTAGAGGAAGGAACAGACAGAAGGACCCCATTTGGCTCTGTGATTTCTCTCCCACTTGCTGTTTCCCTCCCACAGCCCTGACCCCCACTCTGTGTATATGGAAAGATGGTATAAGATGGGGAGAAAATGTGCCTGGAACTGAGGGGTAGCACCCATGTGACAGCGGGGAATGCAGGGGTCTATATGTCATGACAGCTCTGTGGGATCCATTGCCATAGCCCATGCTCAGCACCCAGTAGGGCTCCTGGCACACAGAGAACCCCAAATCTCAAACCCCAGGTAGGGTTTGTTGAAAGAGATGACCAACAATGGTGGCTCCACTGTCACTCAGGGAAGCCCAGTGAGCCAGAAGGAGAAGATGCTTGAGGTCCCAGACACTGAGAGGAGAGTCAATGGACAAGGACTCTTGACCCAAGGAGTAAGAGTGTCCAACAGGCCAATTTCCTTTCATGACTTGGCCAGTGTGTGCTCCCACATCAGTCCCTATGTGAGCACTTAAAGCCACTGTCAGCGGGAGCCTCACCAACACACCCTGGTTCCTCTAGAAATGTGTTCCAGGTCATCCCAAATCATGGTCTTCCCTTAAGTAAAGGCCAGACAATGGAAGAGACTCATCCTTCCAAACCCAGGCTGCCTGCAAGAGACCAAAATCCACTTGGCAACAGCCCAGGAAATTCAAGGTCATCCTCTGCTATGTAGCTAGTTGGAGGCCAGCCTGAGAAACACGAGACCTTGTCTCAAAAAAAAAAAATGATAAAAATGAATTCGGGGTCTGGGGAGATGGCCCAGTGGTTAAAAGCCTGATAGCCAGAACCAGATCCGTAGAACCCACGTAAAGCTGGGTTCAAGTAGTGCATACATGGATACCCCCACTGTGCCTGTGGCAATGGGAGAGAGAATCAAGAGAACCCCAAATCTCTTGGGACAGTTAGACTAACACTCAAAGCAGCAAAAAAGAAGAGAGGTTCTGCCTCCAAAACAGGGTAAACTGCAGGGAGTGACAGCCCAAGATTGACCTGTGAGATCGTTTGACTGTTTGCCCCCATAGACTCAGTCATTTTTTTATTACGAAGAACATGTTTTATATGGATACCTCATCTGTTGGTACCACCTTTTCTCTCCTCCCTGCACCCATTCCACAGGGGACCCTTCTCAGTGGGGTTGCTGGTATTCCCCATGGGATTGTGGGTTATCTGTTGTGGAAGCAGAAGTCAGTTATTGGGGGGAAGCAGTGCCTCTGGGCATGATGTCCCAATCTGTGACTCTTAACAGTCTTTCTGCCCTCTCGTCCACAAAATTCCCTGAGCCTTGGTGAGCATGTTTTAAACCTACTTCAGTGACGAGTTCTTAGGAGCCTCTGGATTTCTGCTTTCGCGTCTGCCTCCTTCACCCTGTCACTGCTTGTCAGGCTCACCATGGAAGCAGCACTCTCGTCTCTCCACTTCCTCTGTGGTTTCGCCTGGGCCTTGACTGAAATGTGAGAGTGGTTTGTCACCTCAGGTCTCACTACCTTCTAGGAAAAAAAAAAAAAAAAACAAGCCAAGCATGGGGGTGCACACCTTTAATCCCAGCACTCAGGAGGCAGAAGTAGGAGGATCACCATGAGTTCGAGGCCACCCTGAGACTATATAGTAGTCACCTCAAGCTCAGCCTGAGCTTGAGTGAGACTCTACCTTGGGGGGGGGGGGGAGGAACAGATTCAATGGAGAGTAAAGTCACCACAGGTTAAATAGGATAAGTGTTTTTTAATTTAGGGAGAGTTTGATGGATGTAGCCCCTCTTTTAGCCAAAGACTAGTGGGAGCTTGACATTGGAGAGCATAATCTTTGTTTCCATAGGATTCAAACCTGGTTCCCAGTTCCAGATATGGGCTCCTTTCCACTGAGTGGGTCTCTTAGCCCATCAGAAATCCATTCGTTACCCAAGGCTGTGAGCCACCACTGCACTGGAGTGTACTTCTTGTCAGGCTGGTTGCTTCTGAGTAGCTTAGACCCCTGCTTGCTCACACCGTTGCTGGCGCTTTCCCCCAGGAGCTCAGGTAGCGCCTTCCAGCACTAGACGGGCTAGCTGTCTGGGGACTGGCTCTCTTCCAGATTCCAGCCGGGTCTCTCCGTGTTCTGTGCCGGCAGCACATGGTGTCTTCAGCAATAGGGTCTTACCTTTTACCTCAGGTGGATAACCAAGTGCTTTGAAAAAAGCCTGTCTTGTTTTGGGGACCCCAGAAAGAAAAGTCTAGGACCAGATGACTTCTCAGCCAAATTCTATCAAAACTTCATGGAAGAACTGAAACCAATTTTTCTCAAACTGTTTCACATTTTCAGAGAGCAGGGAATGCTTCCCAACTGCTTTTATGAAGCTAGCATCACCCAAACACAAAAACCACACAGAGATACAACAAGAAAAGAAAACTATAGACCTATATCCCTGATGAACTTAGATGCAAAGATCCTGAACAAAATCCTTGCAAACTGAATTCAACAGCACATCAAAAGCATTATCCACCTTGATAAAGCAGGTTTCATCCCAGGGATGCAGGGATGGTTTAACATATGGAAATCAGCCAATGTAACATACCACATAAATAAACTTGATCACAAGAACCACATGATCATTTCAATAGATGCAGAGAAGGCCTTTGGCAAAATACAACATCACTTCATGATCATAACACTGGAGAGAATAGGCACAGACGGTTAATATCTCAGTCATTTCTAATCAAACTTCCTATTTGACCCTAGCAAGCAGATTCCTGCCATAGGGGGCATGTCACTGGGGGCAGGTCTAAATTCCAGAACAAAGGTGGGCAGAAAGCATTTCTGCCCAGGCTCTCGCAGTTGGTGAGGGCCGGAGTGCGGCTTGAAGCTGTCTGCCCATAAGACCCTCGCATGCCGCAGCGCTGGCACACAGGTGACCGTGAGGTGACTGAGCAGGAGGAAGCTGGAGGAAGGAGCTGTCGTCAGGCCCGTGCCAGGTTCTCCCGTCCAGCGTCCCCAGGTCCACCTCCTCTGCCGCCGACGCCCTCTCCAGCCCAGCTCCCTGTAGACACCAGGGCCGTGGGGCGCTCCTGTCCTGTCTGCCCCTGTGCATGAGGGTCCTCACAGGGCGGAGGACAACCCGACCACGCCTGGTCCATGCTCCCTCCATTCTGGCATAGAGATATAGCGATAGCCATGCTGGCAGAGAGTACCCAAGCCCCAGTGACAAAACCATCCACCAGTGTCCTGTCCCCGTGGGCTCCTGTCATATGTGGTTTCCAGAGCTCTGGTGGGAAGGGCACCAGGAGCCTGGCACCTGGTGATGCTAAGGCGGGTAGAATGATGCTCTGGAGACAGTGTGCCCTCCTCACCTGGGCGACGGAGGACTAGTGGTAGAGACACCCTTCTCTTCTTCAGCACCATGGGCAGTACTTTTTTTCCCCCACAGTCATAGGTTCCAACTCTAGGTTATGTGCGTCTTCAAGACTGGGATCTGTAAGCCAATGTGCTCAAAATGAACCTCAGAGGCTGTATGTGTTTAACAACCTCTCTCTTCATTTTAAATGGGAGGAAATGTCAGGAGAGTTGAACTGAATAGTGACAGAGTATAATAAAAATGTCACTAAATCTTGACCTAAATCTTGGTGCAGCTGTATGTTCCCATGGACAAAACATTCTCCCTCTATAGGCCACAGCATCTTGATTCCTATGGCTTAAGAATGCCTACTTGGCCGGGTGTGGTGGCACACACCTCTAATCCCAGCACTCAAGAGGCAGAGGCAGGAGGATCACTGTGAGTTCAAGGCCACCCTGAGACTACGTAGTGAATTCCTGGTCAGCCTGAGCCAGAGTGAGATCCTACCTGGAAAAACCAAAAAAAATAAAAAAAGAAAGCCTACTTGGAGTTAAAGTCTTATCTTTGGGATTTACATCCTTAACTCTGTCCCCAGAAGGGGTGAGGGACCTATAAGCTGGTGAGCCTGTTCATTGATCACCAATGTTTGCCTTCTAAATGTTCATTTCTTGCTGTCCCTCTAAAGTAGATTTTTTATTTGTAGCCAATCAGGGTGATCAAATTCTTCAGGACCAAACTAATTAAAAGAGTGTTCTAAAATCCTCTTTAAAAAAAAAAATCTCATAATACTGAAATGGTATGTAGTTAAAATAACTCCCAGATTCAGAGAATGTTCCAGCAGGAAGCACTGTGGCAATTGTTCTCTCCTCCCTCTTCATTGCACAGATGAAGAAACTAAGGCCTAGAGAGGAAAGGGGGCCTGGACAGGGGCCATCTGTGAGCTAATACAGAGCTGAAATCAGAACCAAGATCCATCCTTGGCCCCACTAGCCACCAAAAGAGAGTGACCCAAAACATTCAGTCACATCCCTGGGCTGAAGACCATGAACATCAGCTCTACTGGGGGTGTGACAGCTGGTGTTCACAATGATGCTGTCATTAAGTGAGTGCCACCATGCATTGGCCACTCTGCACTCGTCCATTGTTCCCTTGACCCTTCACAACAGCTCCATGAAGCAGGCGCCCATGCTAGTTCCATTTTAGACAAGGAGGTCGAGGCCAACCATGCTGGCCAACTGGTGCTGACAGGAGATACGTGACAGGGCTTTGCATGCTCCAGAGCCAGCTCTTGGCCTCGCAATGCCCTCTAACTATCTCAGTCTTGCTTTGCCCAACACTGCTTCCCATCTTTCCTATCCACAAGTCTGTTTCTCCTGTGGATCAAGTCCCAGGCAAATCCCATCTTTGAACTGTAGGCCAACCTTCCCAGACATCCATACAGCTTAAAGATTTACTAGGCATTTCTTAATGTTTTTTAATCCAGAAAAATGCAAATGCAAAAAGATGGAAATTAACTTGAGATTGTTTTCAGGCAAATGACCAGTCCTCAAAATGTTCTGTTGGGCTATAAAGATGGCTCAGTGGTTAAGGCACTTGGTTACAAAGCCTGATGGCCAGGTTCAAATCCCCCATATCCACATAAGGCCAGATGCACAAGATGATGCCACACATCTGGAGTTCATTTTCAATAGCAGGAGGCCCTGGCACATCCATTCCGTCCCCACCTCATTCTCTCCATAAAAGAACAAAAAAAGTTCTGTGTATGGTTACTTATTTATACTGATGTCTCCAACACTAGACTGAGTTCCTGACTTATTAAAGACCCTAGTCCTCAGCAGAGTGCCTCTCTCATGGGCCATGGGCCCCTTACTGTATTGTAAGGAAAGGCATAGGGTGGGAAAGGCAGTCAGACAGGGCCCGGATGACATAACCCAGGGTGTCTACAAGACCTAAAAAGTGCCCACAGCAGGACCTGGAGACAGATTATCCTGAACCAAAGTCACAGGGAGAGACAAAGACACACAAACAGAACTGAGAAGGTAGACCAGAGGGACCTGATGCAGTCCAAGAGTCAGGGAAGGACGCAAGAAGGCAGTGCGGGTGCAAAGGGTGGCCCAGACAGTGCTGGGGGGAATGTATCTGGAAACATCTGTTTGTGAACCCGTGTGTGACACATTGGTGCAGCAATTCTACCTCTAAGCACCCAGCAGACACTTGTATGTGCAGTCACCAAAAAGCATGGACAAGAGTCTCCCAGCAGCAACAGCACGCAGCGTAGCAACACCAGAACATGCTTCCCCTTCATCTAGTCAGGTGGGCAGATCAATAGTTCCACATCATCCCATACATAAGCAGCACACCACAGTAAGAGTGAACAAAGTCAAGTCAGGGCTGGGGGCATGTCTTGGTTGTTAGAGTGCTTGTCTAACATGCATGGAGTCCTGGGTTCAACCCCCGCCCTCCTGTAATACCAGCACTCTTGCAGTAGAGGCAGGAAGATCATAATTTCAAGGTCATGCTTATGTCCTGTATGTTTTGTACCTCTGAGAACCCATGTCAAAACAACGAATGAGTAAAGTAGAACTGTGCATGCCAATCCATGTCATCACACAGCCATAATTCTGAGCAAAGTGGAAACAAGACAGAGAGGAGCCCAGGCAGTGGTGACATTTGTGTGATATGCTAGAGCAGACATGGGTGACGCAGACTGGTTAGATTCAAGATGCTGATTACTGGGACTAGGGAGATGGCTTGATAGTTAAAGGCATTTGTTTGCAAGCCTGATGGCCCAAGTTTGACTTCCCAGCACCCACAAAGAGCCAGACACAAAGAGGCACAAACATCTGTAATCCCAATATACCTATAGCAACAGAAAGCTGTACCAATCACTTTATCATTGATGGGACAAAATACCCAACCAGAAGCAGCTCACAATTCCAGGGGTTAAGTTCTAGCGTGGCAGTGAAAGCATGGCAGAAGCAGTCAGCATCACTCACACTGTACCATCAACAAGGGGGAAGAGTAGCAAGAGCTGAATGCAAAATAATCTCGCCTTCCTATACAAACTAAGAGTCCAGCCCATGGATGGTTCTATCCATAGTAGGGTGGGTCTGGGTCCAGATGGATCGAGAAGCTCACAAACCAACTAGATCAGTGGATATGACAAAAACAAAGCTACAAGGAAGACTTTGTCTCAAGTAAAAGTGAAAGGAGGGACAAACACCCCGAGGCTACCCTCCAACCTCCGTAGATGCACCATGGCAAGTGCCACACACAAACACATTGAATGTCACCAATACATGTCATATAGATCCACACATACATTTAATTAATAATAACAATTAATAATGATGATGATGATGATTACTGTCCTGTCCTACAGGGACAGACAGGGGATGAGGGCACTTCTGGGGAACCAGTTACATTCTCATTCCCAATCTACCCATATGTTCAGCTTCAGAAAATTCCTCTGACCATGCCCTGGAACTTTTAAATTTCCTTCTGGGTAAGCGTTCCATTTCATTATGTCATGGAAGAAAATTTGCATCTTTAAAAAAGGCAAGCCCCCAGTATATAACTGAAATGCCCAGAATATGCCAAGATGCTTGGCTGCAATCATGCCACAGATTCTCCTGGCATCTTGTCTACTGATGAGTGAACAAACTGATAAGTGCATGAGTCACTGGGTAAGTGAATAAAGACTGAATAAATGAATGATGAATCAACCACACTGAAGCATGAATGAATGAACTAAGAAAGAAAGAAAGAAAGAAAGAAAGAAAGAAAGAAAGAAAGAAAGAAAGAGAGAGAGAGAGAAAGAAGCCACAAATAAAAACATACTGAAGCATAAGTTAATGAATGAATCAAAATTCATTCATTCATTAATAAATAATGAATGATGAGTGGAAGTACTCTAAAGCATGAGTGAGTGAATGAGCTCGTGAACTAAATGTTAAAAATGTTAAAAGAGTGAAGATGCCACTGGTCCACTGAGGAGCCAACCTCATAAAGGAACAAGGGAAAAGAATAAAGGAAGAATTTCAATGAATGGAAGTGGGAATGGACAGATGGAGGTGTGGACACTTGACGAGCAGGGGTCTGAAAACAACTCTGCCCACATGCCAGAGGCAAGTGGATACAGATGGGGCATCAGCACCATGAGCAGAGGAATCATCGTACAGATGTGTAGATGGACAAATGGGTCCCTGTGTTCTGGCTGGGTGCAAGGTGAAGCCACGTACAGGAAAACTCCCAACTCAGGAAGAGAGCCTCTCCCCATGAACATTAGGGCTCATTCTTTGTTTCTGATTTTTTAAAGTGAGAGGTCAATTGTACGAACACATTAGATAATGACCATATATATTCCCATTGGGTCAGATTCTTATGTCCCCTCTCCCCACCCCAGGGTCCACCAATGACCCTTCTCAGTAGGGTTGCTGGTATTCCCTGTGGGGTGATGAATGTACCATTCTCTGTTGGGAAGGGCAGTGACTCTGGTGCTCCTTTCCACCCTGTGGCTCTTGCATTCTTTCTACCCCCACTTCTACACTGTTCCCTGAGCCTTGGAGGAGGTTTTATAAGTTGTCTTTAGTGTTGAGCTCTCAGCAGTCTCTGATTTTCGGTTTTGATGAGTTTTGAGTCTCCTCACTGTCTACCGCCATCTCCCTGGAGGAGGCTCTCAGGTTAGCAGTGAGACCAGCACTCATTTTTAAATTGGCCCCTTCGGGCTGGAGAGATGACTTGGCGGTTAAGGCACTTGCCTACAAAGCCAAAAGACCTCGGTTCGATTCCTCAGTACCCACGTAAGCCAGATGTACAATGTGGTGCATGCATCTGGAGTTCACTTGCAGTGGCTGGAAGCCCTAGTACACCCATTCTCCCCCTCCCCCTCACTCTCACTCCCTCCCTCCATCTTTCCTTCTCTCAAATAAATAAATAAAAATAAAATATTAAAACTGGCCCCTTCTCTGTAATGTTTCCTGAGCCCTGGCAGGTGTGATAGAGATGACACACCTTGTGCTAAGCAGTTTCTTTTCTTGTTATACTGATGGTCTTGGGTCTCCCAATATTCACTGCCATCTGGGCCCTGGGCAGCCTACTTGATGCCTGGGACTGCGGAGTGCAACCAGCCTGGGCAGGCAGGTAGGGACTAGAAGAGGGGCTCATTTTTGTCAGCTGAGCATGTTCATTTTGGAGAAGATCCCTTGAGGGTCGCCACCATGGAGCTAATGAGAGGATGACTAAACAAATAGCACACAAGCAGTGATCTGCCGCTGGCTCCTCAGGATTGACTCCAATTCCACAGGAAGCTAAATAGAACCAATTGCATTGTTTTCCCCATTATTTTGTAGATGATCACTTATTATGCAGCAAGCCCCTGGCATGGCTTTGTGAATTCCAGGTCTGCCTGAGCTGGAGTGAGATCTACCTAGAAAAAAGACAAAAACAGAGAAAAAGAACTACTATTTAAATAACACACTTTCACTGTCTCCTTACACATTAACCTCGGGGGGATGTGATGAATGTGGGCACAGGAAGGTCTTCTGTGTGGCCTGGGACTGAGGGATGGGTGGAAGCCACTGCTGTCACTGTGCTGCGAGACGGCAAAACGGGTACCGATGGGGACAGACTCAGGTTGTGGGGATCCAAAGACTGGCTGTAGGAGATCAGGTGCTTCATTTTCCATCTGGGCTTAAGTCACCTTCCTTGTGAAACTAGGGTGACTCCTCGGGTTCCAGGATACAGGGAGTTGGCCTGGAACAGGGTCAGCATTAGTCACAGCCACCCCCGACCAGAGAGAGCCTCCCTCTCGGTGGCATGTTCTCGGCGCAGCACCTGGCAAGCAGCAGGTGCTCAGTGAAGGCTAATTAGAGGACCAACCCTCCATACATACTGTGTGCTTTCCAAACTGCCTTCACAGCAAGCCCGGCTTGAAGGGCAGCCACCTGCCCTGCTCCTCTGTCAGCCCCTGGGGTTGTACGGCTCCCCTCACCCATGGGCAGTCTGGCTCCATTTTCTTCCATGGTGTCTGCCCAATGTTGTCTGCTTGACAGCTTCAGACTGTAGAAAATGATTAAAGCTAGGCATGGAGTGAACCACTGTGGGCTCTGAGAAAGAGGCCAGGATGCCTCTGAGTCCAACATCTGAGAAAGTAACACATTGTCTGGTCTGGTCTCCATATGGACATTGACCCAGGCTGCTATTGCAGGAGGTTGACCTTGGAGCCCAACCCCTTCCCCACAGTGAGCACCTGGAGCCCCCTCCCCCCCCCCCCGCACACACACTGGGGTCCAGTCTCTCTAGACTTCATACTGCATTTCCAGGTTGCATCAGTGCCCAGGGGTACCTGCTGCTTCCAGAAGAGAGATCAAAGGTGAGAATACATCCTCCTGACTCCCTGAATTTTGTTGTTGTAGTTGTTGTTATTTTTCAAGGCAGGGTCTTGCTCTAGCCCAGGCTGACCTGGAATTCATTATGTAATCTCAGGGTAGCCTCGAACTCATAGCAATCCTCCTACCTCTACCTCCCAAGTGCTGGGATTAAAGGCATGCACCACCACGCCCAGCTCCTCTGAATTCTTTAAAGTGGCATTGATGGTCACACCTTTCTTTTAGAGCAAGAGGCCCTTCAAAGAAGAGAAAAGGCGGTGGCACCGATGAGGTGAGATCAAGTTCTTTTAGACAAAAACCAAGGACAGGTGGGGTGCTGGCAGAGCAGAGACTTCTAGTAAGGGAGAGGAAGGTGATGGTACTCCCCTGTGCCTTCAAGGATCAAGAAAGAAGTCTTCACTCTGTTTGCAGTGTCATAGGCTCCCCTTTGTGGACAGACTGCAGAAGGGACAAGAGTTCTAACGGGGAAGAGGCACCTGGTCTGGGGGAGGGAGGAATGAAATGCACAAGCTGAACTGGAAAGCACCGCGCTGGTGCCTGGAGGGAGCACTGTACCAGGCTCTTCTCCGTGCATTGACTTAATTAGCCCTGATGGCAATCTAGCGAAGAAAGTATCATTGTCAGCCCCATCTTGCAGGTGGGAAAACTGAGGTACAAAACTTGACGAGTAAAGAAAAGGAAGGTAGGCAGGGTACATGCATGGACCTGGGACCAGAGAGTTAAGGGTTCACCTCTCCCTTTATGTGGCCCCACTTCTGTTGCGTGGGCTTGCACATAAAATCCCTACCTCTGAGCCTCACTTTCCCCTCTATGAAATGAGAGATGGGCCATGAGCCCTGAAGTGCCTGGGCAGGGGTCTGTGCTGAGATATAAGATCTCTGTCTCTTGCCCTAAAGCTGGGGTCAATGTCAAGCACCAGCCATTGGCTCTGGGTCCATCCAGACCTAGGCATCTTGGATAATCAGCTCTTAGCAAGAAGTGGACAGACTGAGCCACCTTCTGGGAGCTGTCCCCTGCTCGATGAGGGACAGATACCCCAGAGACCTCTAATCCCAATACTCTTTCCAGCGTTCAACCTCATCCCATTAGGGAGTGGCAGAGACTCAACATGTGCTGTGACTTGACTATGCGATGTCCCTACAGGATCCTTCCTTGCCCCACAGGCTCCTGTGTGGAACATTTGATTCCCAGCTGGTGGCAGTATTTTAGGAGATGGCGGAAACTTTGGGAAGTGGGGCCTGGCTGGAGGAAGTAGGTCGCAGGGACATGTCCTTGAAGAATATACTTGGTCTCTCTCTCTCTTTCTGTTTTCTGTGAGCCATGAAGTAAGCAACCTCCACCACACACTCACCGCCATGATACTCCACCTCACCATAGGCTCAAATTCTGAGGAGCCAGGCACTGGAAACTGAAATCCAGAGCAAAATCAGAATTTTCGGGACTGGAGAGATGGCTTAGCAGTTAAGGTGCTTGGCTGCAAAACTTAAGGACCCAGGATCGATTCCCCAGTACTCATGTAAGCCAGATGCATAGGGTGGTGTATGCATCTGGAGTTCGTTTGCAGCAGCTGGAGGCTCTGGCACACCCATTCTCTCCCCCTCCCTCCCTCTCTCTCTTTCTCTCATAAATAAATTAAAAGAATAGAACTTTCCTGGGACTGGGGAAATAGCTCAGTGGATAAAGCACTTTGCAAGCATGAGGACCCCAGTTCAGACCCCCAGCACCAACAAAAATGCAGGGTGGGTGTCGAGGTCTCTAATCCCAGCTCTCAGGAGACAGAGACAGGCCTCCTAGGGTAAGCTGGCTAGCTACATTTGCCAAATTGGTGAGCTCTGGGTTCAGGGGAGAGACTACCTCAGTAAATAAGGTGGACAGTAATTGAGGAGCATACCCAACATCACCCTGTGGCCTCCACATGTACACATGTGTTCATGCATCCACACACATACCAACACATATATGTATATGCATGTGCACCACATATTCCAAAAAATAATAATAAAGCTTTTCCCTTTAGCTTGTTCTCTTTGCTTTTTGGTCACAGATCTGAGTGACCAATGCTCTGAAACCATTTTAATGGAAGAGCTGAGTTCCCACAGTCGAGGCCAAAACCCCGAGTGAGCAGCCAAGAGGGAGGAATGGCAGGCACAGACGGTGGATGCCTGCTCGCTTTGCATCACCAGACTCTGCCGCAGTCGCCCATGCCACAGCTCCAGCGGCAGCTTGTGAGGGTTTCCGTTCTTCCGCGTCCTCGCCGGTACTTGTTATTTTCGCCCTTTTCAATGTTAGCCTGGGGAGCAGGGAGTATGACGTTTCCTGGTGGCTTTACTCACACTCCTCTGATGACTAAGTGTGCAGTGCCTGCTCCAGCAATCATGGGCCATTCACACAGCTTCTCCCTTGATGACTTTTTAATGAAAAACGCATTTGCATCCCAACCAAAATTATATTGTCAACAGCTAATTATCACTTGTCAAACAAACGTGTGCCCAGATTGTGGGTTTAATTTCCACACCGCTCTGCAAACGCCTCGTTCCTCTTACTTAACAAGACCTCTCTGAGCTAGACACACACTCGTGTTGGAAAGAGTTCTTTTTTAAAAGCAGTTTTTTTAAAAAACTAAACAGGTTTCCTTGGTGCCTGAATCCAAACTTTTTCCAAGTAGCAGAAAACCACTTAGTCTAGCGTGGCCAAGGGAAATTGGGCACCAAAGGGTGTTTCACTGGGTAGAGGGAAGGGCAACATTGTCCCCTGAAAGTTCCAGAAAACAGGGCCTCACCACAGCCAAAACCCCCACCAGGACCCTAGATAACTCCTTACCCGCCCACTGCACCCTGGGCTCGTGGTGACTGGTTCCCCTCTCTGAGTCTCATTTCCTGCTCCTGTCGGCTCTCCTCTCAGATGCCCCACCCCCTCCCTTGAAATCACCTATGGTCAGGTGGAGGGCAGGACCGGCAGCACTTAGTTGGTAAAATCTTTAAAAAGTTTGTTTTTTTTAGTTTATTATTTATTTGGGAGAGAGAGAAAGAAAGAGACAGACAGAGAAGAGGCATGCCAGAGCCTTCAGCCACTGCAAACAAATTCCAGGCATATACACCACCTTGTGGATCCGTGGCACACACAGAACATGCAGACTCCCAGAGACAGATGCACAGACACATACAGACATAAATGAACAGCCCTTACACACACACACACACACAAATTCTTGCAAACATCCCAAACACACAATGCCCATACACAAGCACATTTGTGTCACATACAGATGTGGCCAAGGCCAAAGACATAGGAAGCTTTAGAATGGATCCTAGATTATCAAACCAGGGTCCTTTGGCTTTGCAGGCAAGTGCCGTAATGGCTAAGCCATCTCTCCAGCCTTAGTTGGCAAAATCTTGACCTCAAGGATCCGTACCTGTCACCGGGACAAGTTCTCCCTGCAAGGGCTGGTGGTGTGCCAGCACGCAGGCAGAGCCCTTCGCTCTCGGCCTGTCAGTCTGTCTAAGAGAGGGCAGGGGCAGGACACAGGGCAACCAGAGGCTGAGGCTGACTTGGTTCCTGATGCCTGTGAGGCCAGTGACATGAGCCAGGGAGTCAAGTCCATCCCACATTCTTCGTCTCGTCAAAGGAGAGCTGGACCCGGCACAGGGCAGGACACTCAGTCCCCACTCCCTTTGATCTCACATTGTCCCATACAGACCACTTTCTAAAGCTTCCTATGTCTTTGACCTTGACCAAGTCTGCATGTGACACAAATGTGCCATGTGTATGGGCATTGTATGTTTGGGATATTTGCAAGAATTGTGTGTGTGTGTGTGTGTGTGTGTGTGTGTGTGTAGAAGGGCTGTTCATTTATACCTGTATGTGTCCGTGCATCTGTCTCTTGGAGTCTGCATGTTCCGTGTGTGCCCCACACACCTGCACACCCACATAGGGAGAGTTCTGGATGGACTAGCAGGGCTCCTGGGCAGAGCCTGACTCCCGGTGCCCTCTCCAGCCTAGAGCTCCCCTCATCACTCATGAGACCTGTGACAGTGACTAGGGGTCTTTCACTCATGTGTCTCCACCCGCCCTAACTGATAAAATCTTAGCCTATGTGGTCACTTCTAGTCCCTTCCAGCCACTTGCAAAGTGGCATCTTGGGCTCTGCAGAGGCACCCTCTGCTGCTCCCTGGAGGATCTTATTGAAAACCATGAGGCAGAAAATGTTTCGTGATGAAGCAAAAAGATGGAAAAAATGTTAAGCAAAAAGAAGGTTTAAAGTTAGAGTTAAGGAGGCAGGGAGCTGGAAAGAAGGAAGGTGAGAGGGGACATGACAGAAGTGGTCACAGGTGACTCCAGCCAGCGAGGCACTGAGCAAATTATATTTCAACTAAGATGGACTCTGGTCTCACCCTGACACACCAGCCTTACTATGTCCTATGAATGGACTTTTGTTCTTTCTACACACTTGACATTTGGCCCAAAAAGCCTGACCAGGAAGATACAGCTAACATCAGTGGAAAACTGAGGCAGTTTGGTGTAAAAGCAGCCTTGGCTGCGAGCAGAGGGTCTGGGAAGTGCCTGGTTTCCCCCCACCCCAATGTCCCTGGGATGCCATGAGCAAGTCCCGAGTGGGAGCCTTGGCCTTGCCTCTCCCTGCAGGACTCTGCCTCTCCCTCCACGTCTCGGATGAGGGTCGTCCTGGTAACCAGTAACGTGGACAGCACCCATATTTACCAAGCCCCTCGCAGTGCTGCTTCCTGAGGAGCAAGTATAACGGGGTGCAGTGTGGCCACCCTTTCAAAGCAGGTGTCCCTTGTTTGACCAGCAGTACCTCTTAGGGACGCTTCTGTGGCTCTGTGGCTATGACAGGAAGGGACAAGTTACTCATGGTTACCCATTCACCAGGAGGATCAGTCATGAATACCATACATTAGTAGCTGTTATAATTCTGTGCCATTTTCCCCAACATCTCCCTTGAGAAAACTAACGAAATAGAAACCTATAGGATGATTAAAAATATTACTTACATTAGTAAAAAATGAAGCCACCACTTATATCAATAGAACATTCATTAAATGAATTATGAGCCATTAATGAAACGGACAATTTTCAGAACATAGTAAGAAACTGGAGCTGGTCATAGTGGAGTGGGAGGTCAGAATCCCAGAATCTGACTCTCACGTGTGGAGGATGCAGCTGGGCTCGCCAGCATGCATTCCTCCTTCAGATGTACAGGAGCCAAGCACTGGCCAGGAAATGAAAATGAATGGAAGCAGGGTGTCCCTCCTGGTCAGAGCACGTGGACGCCAGACCCCATGTTCGCAAGGAAAAGACGCAGCCATACTTGCTGAGGCGCTGTGGTGGGATGCCTCTGTCAGTGAGCCCCTGGCGTCTGTGAGGAGACAGGCCTTTCTAACTGACTGCTGGGAGCGTGCCGCAGAGTGGGGCCAAGCTTGGCTGTATCTAAGGAACTGGCTGAATAATGCAGCATCTTCTAGCTCATCCCGATGGTCACGTTAACGAGAGAGAAGTAGAGAAAATATGTGCCTGTGCTTAATGAGGAGAGAGGGGGGACGGTGTTAACCCACAGCAGCTCCTGTCTGTGGTCCAGGTGCTCCCAGAGCTGAGTGGAGGGAGGAGGGAGGACGGTGTTAACACACAGCAGCTCCTGTCTGTGGTCCAGGTGCTCCCAGAGCTGAGTGGAGGGAGGAGGGAGGACGGTGCTAACCCACAGCAGCTCCTGTCTGTGGTCCAGGTGCTCCCAGAGCTGAGTGGAGGGAGGAGGGAGGACGGTGTTAACCCACAGAAGCTCCTGTCTGTGGATCCTGGCTCTTCCTTCCCCATTTCTCATCAGCGTTTGCTCTCTGCAAACACTTCCCAGTGTGGAAAGGTCACCTCGGTCGTCACTACCAAGAGCTCCTGGCCTTGCTTGACTATCTTCCTAGCCACATGGTCCTTCATCCGCACAGGCTCCGGGGACATTTGGCCTCTGTCTTGCTTCATTAGCCCTTTATTATAAATTGTTTAGTTCTCTAATTGTCCGGCATGCATAATTTAGCACGGCCACACAGCATCTTATTCCCAGTTTTTAAATTTTGTGTCTTTGGCCTCAGTTTCCTGGTCTCCTGGTGCAGCGGTGGCAGACGCCCCTCTGTGCAGCGCCCCCTCGGGGGGAACAGGAAACTGCAGTGCCAGGGCGCGGGTGGGTGCCAGGCCCGTGCTGAGCCCCTCGCACTTCCTTATCTCAAGAACCCTCGGAAGCAGGTGCTCTTGCTGCTCCCTCCCCAGGGTCCAGATGGAGGTGCTGGTGCTCGGGAGCCGCAGACACGGACCCCGGTCGCCCTGCTCACAGGACAGCCCCGCCGAGCAGTCTGCGCCCAGACCCTGGTTCTGGTTCGTCGTCCACGCATCACTGCGCCCAGACCACGCGAGGAGCCCGAAGCACAGACGCACGAGCGCCCGCCGCCCGTCACAGCACCGGGTGACAGTGACCTGCGGCTCTGCCACTTCTACGCCCATGGCTCTCCGTGGCCGAAGGGCCCAAGAGCAGATCCGGGAGTCCCTGCGGCAGAGACCGCCGCCCCTCGCATGCGCATCGTAGAGCACCGGGCACACAGGGGCCCCTGCTTTGTCAGAGTCCCACCCAAGTGCGCCCTGGAAATGTCATGTGAGTGCTGGAATCCACCTCCGGCTGACATGCCTGATCCAAAGCCCACACTAGTCCTTGTGTTCGGAACTACTGACCCATTCTGCAGCGGGGCAGACAGGAGGTGCACCGAGGTGAAGCCACTTTGCCACGTCCCACGTTGAATGGCCGCTGGGCGCTGCTCTGAGCCCAGCCTGCGGGATCCATGGCCCATTCTCTCCTCTCCGGGGGCTCCATAGTGAGAGGCCTGGGGACAGAGCGGCAGCCCAGAGCTTGCCACCTGCGTGGGCACACCCAACCCCGGCCCCACTCCTGGCTGTCTTCAATGCACAGGTAGGAGACTGAGCCGGGCTGGCCCACCGGGAAGTGGAAGAACCAGGCCTGGGAACAGGGCCAGCCAAAGCCCCTGGTGTTACCACTGGGTCGCATCACACAGCCTCCCTCCACTGTGTCTAGAGCAAAGAGCACAATCTCCTCTGCTGTGACCTGAAACCAGAATGAAACCCCAAGAGGAGGGGCCTCCAGAGTCAGGGTCAGGCTCTGTAGTCCAGGGAGAGGGGAGAGCAGAGGACTCAGGGTAGGAAGGGAGGGGGGCCTGACTCCCAAATAGCCGCAGTCCCCTGGCCTGAGCTGTGCAGACCAGCAGCTCCAGAGGGGCAGCGTCCCCTGTCCCCAAAGCCATAAAGTGCTTTGCAAACTGTAAAGCGCTGGGCTGAGAGGCAGGATTGAGCTCTGGCAGGTGGATGGCTGTGAGAATGGAAGAGGATCAGGTGGAAAGCAGGAACTAGGCGACACGTAGCCCCCAGTCCTCCCAGACATCCCTCCTGCCACCCAGACCCCTCCTCCTGTTCTCCCAGACACTGGCAGCCAGCATCTGTCCCCTGCCTTCCCCAGACATGAAAGACAAGGCCGTGTGCTCATTTTCTTCTGAAAAATCACCATAAGGAACCAGTAGTGACCGTCATGCCAGCCACAATTCTCAGTGGACGTATTTTGTCAGCCACAGAGGACAAGGCGTCAGAAGAGGGACAATGGGGGTGGGGTGGCATATTGGGGGCAACAGCTTTCCTCATGTCAGCATCCAGGATCACAGGAGACTGGATGTGCACTCAGAGATGTGTCTCTCCAGAACACTTGACTCTGACAGCTGGCTTCAAAGAGTTTGACAGACTCGTTTTGTAAGCAGACTCAATGAAGGGATAAAACAAAACACCTGCTCTAAGAACTCTGTTAGCTCCTTGACAGGACTGTTCTAGCCATAGTTGGGTTTTTGACAAATGTAAAGAGCTGTGAACGGTTCTCTTTCCACACAAGTATCTTCCATTTATGGGGTCTGGGAAAGGTAACATTTGGAGGTGTCATCCAGCAGAGGAAGGCTGAGGCAGAGGTGGCTCAGGGCCCTGCCATGCCCTCCCTCCACTCTCCTGACCGCAGAGTGACTGGGGTCAACAGAGGTAACTTTGGAGAGCCTGATAGACATAGTCTCTGAGGCCTGGCCTTCCTGCCCCATCCCATCCTATAGCGCGCATCCCCACTACCCATGTCTGGGCCAGAGTGACCCCCTGTTCCAGTCCTGGCTGTACAAATAAGCCCATGATATGGACACTCACAGCCCCACCCTGACCAGCAGTGGCATCCCTGTCAACTGGGTCACAGGCTGCGTCACTCCCACAGCAGCTCTTCCAGGCCCAACAGAAGGTCAGAGTAATTACAGGGGTGACTCGGGGTCAGTTTCCATCTTCTGCAGGATGAGGTGTGCACCTTCACAGCCCCCTCCCTCAGCAGCGCTGGCCTGTCAGCAATCTGCTGGGGGCATCCTCCTCCTGCCTGGCTCCTCCTCCTCCTGCCTGGCTCCTCCTCCTCCTGCCTGGCTCCTCCTCCTCCTGCCTGGCTCCTCCTACTTGCCTACTTCCCCTCTCCTCCTGCCTCTCCTTCCCTTGCCTCTCCCCTGCAGTCCCCTCCCTGGGTCTTCCTCCTAACCCTGCGCCACCCCCCTCATTCTTCCTCTCCCTTCCCCCTGCCTGGATCCTATGGGCCCACAGAGGCCATGACTGAGACCCTGAATTCACAACCCTGCTGTCACCCCACTCCCTTCAGGTTCTTTCCTTCCGCCCCTCAGTGTAATGTTCGAGGGAGCCCTCCCAGCCCCCCTGACAGGTCAGACCCCAGCACCATCTCCGGGAGTCCTGGGAGCCTTGTCCTTGGCAGGTCTGGGCTATGTGGTGACCAGGAGTGCATCTCTTGGTGTGCTCTCTGCCCCCGGGAGTTGTTCACAGCTGAGCCCCTAACTGGAGCCTGTCATGTGGTAGGTGCTCCCCTATATCACTATGTAAGGGAGGAGGGGAGCGTTGGTGGAGTCAGCACTGTTCAAAGACTAAAGACCAGACGCAGTGACCCCCGGAGTGAGGGAGAGAGGTGGGGCTCCAAACACAGCCTGAGGACACAGGGACACTGTCTCCAGCTGTGAGCCTGAGGTGCATCAGGGACAGATGTGCCATCAGGCTCACGCTGTGGAGCCCCAAAGGGAGGTGAGGGATGGGGGGCTCCTGTTCAAAGCACTCTGCCCAGCTGCCTGGTACTTCCCTGCCCTCCCCCCCTCTGCTGGACTGCTACTCCAGTGCTCCAGGAGCTTGAAACCCGCCTCTGCCTTGAACTCCTCTGGTCCTGGTAGTGCAGACTTTGCTGGCCCCTCCCTCATTCGGGTCAACAAAGCCATTTCCTCTCACAGAGCTGGCCTCGGTCTCTCCACAGGCCGCCAGTTACTATACCAGTTACTCGGGGTAAAAGGAGAGTAATTTTCCTCCCTGATGCCTAGTGTGTGGCCTGCGTTCAGTAGGTGCACATAGTAGGCTGGCAGAACAAGTGAGTGAATGAACGAATGATGCAGCCTCCATTTCCTTGGGGCCTGCCATGTGTACAATGGGCATTGTTTCATTTAATCCTCAAACAATCCTAGCAGTGTGCATTGGCAGATGGGGAAACAGAGGCTGTGGGAGGCTGGGTCTCTTGCCCCTTGTCATTCAAGAGGAAACCAAGGCCCTGGAATCTTCCAGTCACCACCCCCTGTCTGCTTGTTGCTCTCCTCCTGAGCACATTACACAAGGGCATCCTCACTGATCCCACTTACTGCAGACCCCAAAGGCCAGTGGAGAAGTTATGGCCACAGATAACATGGGGGATCCACCCCAGTGGGTATGCCCGGAAGACCTCTGCATCCTCAGAACACCCTCACAGTACCGTCACCAACCATCTGAGGAGACCTCTCCTGGACACCCACAGAGACTGGCATCCCTCTGCCAGCCCTGGGGGCAGGGCTTAGTCAACCATGGGGACATGGGCTGCAGTCAGAGTCCTGTGTGTGTCTGATGCACAGGGAAGAATGCCCATTCAAATCCCACAGATTTGGGGGACAGGGGGAGAGATGACAACAGAACAAAGCAGAAGAGGAAATGATGTGCCAGGGAGATGAAACCACCCCTCAGACACAAGAGAAACACGGCCAATTATCCTATATTGCATTTCATTTGAATGTGCCTGCCGTACCCAGGTGCCTGGGAGCCTCAGATTATCAGAGAGAATGAGGGAATAACAAAAGCGAGAAAATGAAAATAGACAGGAACCCTTCCTGAAACTGGAATCTCTGAGAGAGAGAGAGAGAGAGAGAGAGAGAGAGAGAGGCACCGAGCCAGGCTTTGGGACAAAAGAGACCACTGGCAAGGAGGCCAGCCCATCACTGACAGAGTCCCAGCCCAGGCCCAGTGCACACTGCCTGACAGCCCAGCAATCCCCGAGGCCAGCATCTGGGAAAATTCCAGACCTAGGCCACTTCTGGGGTACGGGGCAGTACCAGATCTCCCAAGGTGGCATGTGTGCGAAGGAGGTGAGAAGACCTGTGGGGCACAGGGTAGCCCAGACGTCCTGCAGCCCAGCACATGCACCGGAAGCAAAGGAGCCAACGGTGTGACAGCCCCTCCCTCTGGAGCCCCCTTCTCCTCTCCTCTCACCCTGTCCTCCTCAGTCCCTGGGTCCTTGGGAAGACCCTTGACAGTCTGCTCACTGCCCTTGATGGGTTGCAGAGTGAGGGTCTTGAAGGGAGGGAAGGAACTCCAAACCTCCAATCAAAACCACCAAAGGGGGAACCAGGCAGAGACTGGTAAGGGGTCTCCGGTTAGTGTCCAGCTGGCAAGGAAGGGGGTATGCATTAATGTGTGTGTGTCCTGCCTCAGACAAGGTGCCCAGACACACTTTCAACACCAGGCACCCCAGACTTCTCACGCCCACACCCCTCAGCTGGGTGACAAAGCCACCCTAGCCTGTTTGCTGTTCCACTAGCTAGTTTCTGTCTCTCTTGTTAGGACGTGTTATGGAGAGGAAGTCACAGGACCAAGTGTGGGTGCTGGCCACCTTTAGCACCTCTCGCTTCCCCTCTCCAGGCCTCCTCTGGTTCCTCATCTCAAAGGGAAATGGGAAATGCAGAGCTCCAATGTGACTGAGGGATTTCTTCAAGCCAAGCTCTCTGCCTCATGCTTTCCCTGGACAAACCTTATAACACCCTACAGGATAGCCCAGCACTATTGTACAGTTTGGGAAACTGAGGCACACACAGGAAGCAGTGCAAGTAGGATTTAAGGCCCTGGATCTGACCAGGAGTCCTCACAGTGGCCTGCTTCTTAGGGTGGTTCTGAGGATCCCCTGAGGTGTATACACTCTGCAAACTGAAAAGTGCTTAGAAATGTCAGGTGTGGCCACCTGCTATAGGAGAGAATGGGAACCTAGCAGCCAGGGCCACACTTGGTAAAATGTTAAGACACATTTTGCTGTGGCCACTGCTGCCTCCGAGAGCAGGACTGATCCCAGAGCCCTGGGGCCGGGGTGACTAAGCAGACTGAAAGGGTGGGCCACTCATGGAGGGTGGGGAGGTGGGCTAGGCTGACGGGCCTCTGGGCCAGAGAAGATGCTTGGCAGATGCAGCTCTGTGTGTGTGGGTCAAGCCCCAGGGCTCAATGCAGACACAGGTAGGGACTTCTAGAGTCACTCGTGTGACCAGAAAACATGCACACCGGGTAGCTCATTCACAATGCCACTAGCTGGCTCCTCTCTGTTGTTAAGAAGTCACACATTTTCTCATAGTTCAATGTCGCTGTTATCACCTCCATGTCTCAGGCCCTGTAATCAGGGGTGAGTTGTGGCTTCTCCTCCCTGGTTCACTACAGCCTATTGACCGGTCAGCCTTCGCTATTTAGCTGGCCATTCTTGTCATGGGCTTCCATCGATCTCAACATGGTTGGGTTTCCTGACCTGCTGTGAGATGGCACTTCTGCCCCACAGGAGTGAGAATCAGGCTAGAGCGTCTCACCCTGGGCTGTTTCACTGAAAACAGCACCAGCTCCTCACCTGGAGAGCCCAGGACCTGCTCTTTGCCTTCCCTAGGGACACCTGTGCCTCCTGCAGCCCTCACTGAAGACACACATGCTGGCCTGTGGGAGCCCGAGCCCCACATCAGGGAGTGGCAGCAGATGGGCAGACAACATTCCCTCCCCATCGGGCAATGGGCCCCTTGCCTGTTAACAAAGTCTCTTCCTTTGTCTCCTGTGATGGGAAACTACCTGTGTAATGACATTTGGTCATAACTTCTCCCACCCCATACCAGACTGTGAGCTCTGTGAGGGTTAGCCCTTGACCCCTTCCTACCCTCCGTGCCCTGCTCCAGGGCCTGGTCCACAGCAGGACAGATCCAGAGATCGCTGCTGCAGCCTGCGTGTGTCTGAGCAGAGACTTACATGAGGTTAGGTAGCAGAAGCCGTTAACTCTGCCCCATCTGTACTTACAGAGCCACGCATCTGTGGGGGCTGCTTAGACCGAGCCTGGGGCCAAATGTACAGTCCCCACTTCTTATTGCCAAGTGACGTATCTGGGGACACCCGGCAGCTCTGGAGGGAGGCAGGTGGGCAGGCTCCTGTGCCTCCTGCTCCTCTTCCAGGGGCTCTCGGAGCACTGTTAGTCTGCATCAAGTCACCTGGAAGCTTCCAGTCTGCTGATGCCAGTGATGCCAGTCGGGATCATGCGATGGAATACAGACTCACAATCCTCCCCTGGCCAGGGCCAGAGGGGACTTCAGTATGTCCCGCCCAAACTTCTGATCCACGTTGGTGGCCAGAATGCACACCTGTTCTGAGAGCCGTCCCCACCCCCTCCCCACTGGACGTCAACCCAAACTCCAATGCAAAATTCACCCGAGTGCAACAGTCTCATCCACAGGCCTTTCCTCAGCCAGAGGCCACCTAAGGACATGTCTGAAGGGACACCTGCCTAGAGTCTCAGACTCTTCAGAATATGTTCTTAGAGGCAGAAGACAGCCAAGTCCCAGTGAGGGACACTGACAGCCACAGACAGTGGGTAAAGCTCAGTCAGCTGGGTGGGGGAGTGACCAGCCAGGCTCTGAATTGCTCTGTCACCCTAGTCTTGCCGGTTTGGGGTTATAGAAAGCTCCCTCTATCAGGAGAACTAGGAGCTCTGGGTCCAGTGAGATGGGGTGATTGTCCAGCGAGCCTCATGGGCCCCAGCCTCCTGGTGACCCCCGGTTGCAGGACAGAGAAGGGACTGACTGAAGCAGTGGGTGAGATGCATACATGGCAGCTAGAATTCAGGGACAACTTTTGTCCGGCTTTTTGCAACAGAAGGATTCCCTGCCACCCATAGAGGCAATTTTTAGACATTATCTCTAATTCTTTGATGTCTTCTCCTATTGAGAGATCCAGTCTAGGTCCCTCCCTCATGAATGTAGGAGGGATGTGAATGTGTGGACCAATAAAGCATTGTTGAAACCAAATCCTAAAGGGCTATCTTATGAGAACTCTCTCTAACTCTGAGGAAGCCACATGTGAGGACATCCAAGCCACTGAAAATCCCACAGGTGTGGTTGACATTCTCATCTGAGTCCACCCTTCATACATCCCAGGACAATACTGTTGCCTTGAGGATCAGACCCCGGAGCAACAGCACGAGACATGGGGTCTACTCCAGTCTTTCAGGGTCTGTGAGCTGTCAACCATGAGACCCCATGTTAAACAAAACAGCAATGGTCAGAAAAGGGAAGGAGGGCAAGAGGGACAACAGGAGGTCCTCACTACCACCCTGTGGAACAAGGGTGGGTTGGGAGCAACCAAGGTCCCTGCTTCAGAGAAGGAAACTCAGGCTCCTAGAGATTGCCCTGGCTACTGGAAATCTCTGCTCTAACCACTGGACAAAGAGCCTCTGTCTGAAGACTGAGGAGCCCTGACAAAATCAGATGGTCCACAGGGTCCAGGACCTCAGGGCAAGCTGGTGTTTTGCTGGTATGTCCCTCAGCCCTGTCAGAAGGCCTGGCCATGGGAACTTGTCCAGGGTCAAAGGGCTGACGTGAGTGCCACCTGGAAGCTTCCAGTCTGCTGATGCCAGTGAATTACTGTAGATAATGAAAATGTTTGCTCAGGAAATTAAGGAAGCAGAAACCATTGCCAAAGTCATGAAGCACGAGGGTGGATGTGCCAGGCTTTGTGATGCCACCAAGCTGCTCCCTCAGTGGAGTCCCCTCCTTAGGGTGAGAAGGAAACCCTGGGTCGTGACCATGAGCTGAGCAATGGAGAGTCATGAAATCAGGGGCTGGGGAGATGACCCAGTGATTAAAAGTGCTTGCTAGTTTGAGAGTCATGGAGTCAAAGAAATTCCAGAGAGCAATAGTTCAAGAGACGAAGTCTGGTAAGCCACTGCAACCTGTTGGTTTGCATGAGAGGGAAATGAGGCCTAGAGAAGGTGAGAGACCTGCCCATGGGCACACCGCAAGCAAGCTAGAGACCAAAGTGGGTCAGGGTTGTTCTCCACACACATAAGCACAGAGTTGAGGTCATGGGAGGACAGATTTGGCAATCTTGAAGGAGGGAACTGAGGCTCCGAGAGGGGAGGTAGCATGCTCAACACTGCACAAGGCTGGGCTCTGCCCTCCTGTCCTCGGCTTGTGCAGGAGTCAGGGAGAGGGAGTGCCCAGGGGCAAGTGTTGGGCTCCTGCCTCTGGGCCTATCAGCCCATCTTGTACATGGGAAGTGAATAAAATCCCTCCACAGGCTTTGGCCATTAGGGGGAGACATTAGCTGGTATACCTCAGCGGTGGACGGTGGCAAGTCAGCCCTGGGTACCTCCCATTTGTTCATTCAGCCCCATGTCCACTCCACTCCACAGAAGGATCAAACCCACAGCTCCTCTGTCTTCCAAAGAGACTCTGAAGGGAAGGAGGAGACTGGAGATCCTGGCCAACGTATGGGTCATCTCTTCCCCAACTGGGCCACCAGAGGCTGTGACCTACATATAGCTTCATAGGAAGTCCATCTTCCCTCATTCACCCCCCTCCTCCCTGCATAGGAAGCTCATCCTCCTTCATGCACCTGCCCTCCTGCATAGGAAGGTCAGATCAACCCCTTTCATGTACCCTGGCCCCTCCCTACATAGGGAGGTCATCCCCCTTCACGCACCCCTGCGTAAGAAGGTGAGCTCCCAGCACCTGCTCCCTCTCCAGGTTCTGACAATGGTTCACTCTGCTGACCCTCTTCAAGTCCACAGGAGTAATGGTCTGGACCTTACTTGTCCTGGGGCATCCAGCTGTCCCCTTCACACAGCAGTTCCCACCCCAGAAAGGTGCCCCCGCCTTGTAAGTTGTTCAGTAACTTTCCTCAGACTGATCATTCTCATCCCCTATGGTGACGCAGATGCACGTGATGGGCTGCGACTGTGATTTTACCCAGTGGCTCAAAGGAGGTCACACAGTCATGGGCCCTTCCTGCTTGGCCTTCTGCCTTAGCAGGTTCAGCCTCAGCTCCCACAGCAGCACCCCTCCCACGCCCACCTTCCCACTGTCCTCCACCCCTGCCTCCACGGCCCACACAGCCCACGTCCCACCACCACACATCCCCCCACCAGGAGCAAGAGCCCCTTGAGCGGCTGAATGGAAAAAGGAACTCTTCCTGGAGCTGGAGCACCTGGCTCCACAGCTCATTGCGCAGGTTCAAGGACATGCCCGGTCTAGCCAGTCTCGGGGACCAGTGACCGCCAGCTCAGTCCATGAGATCACACCCTGGACCTGTCAGTCATGGGTCCAAATCACATGACTGAAACTGGATAGGGAGTGTGGGGCGCTGGAGGTCAGTAGGGGAAGAGATAATTGTCACAGGGCTGTGACCATGGTGCGGAATGCGGTGTGGGGGGGAGGGGCTGGCAGGGCCTGGCCTGGACAGACTAGGCACTGAGATACTGAGCAGAGGAGGGCTTGGCAGCAAAGTGCTTGCACTACATCCCAAGGGCCCAGAGGAGGAGCTGGATCCAAGTTGGCACCTTGCCCTGCGTGCCCAGGACCTGCCTCAGGCCTGCCCAGACCGTGTTGGTGCATAAATAGCAGCTGTGAGTGCAGAGCCAGGGCCCAGCAGCCACCCACACCACAGCCCTGGGCCACCACAGAAATAGACACAGATGTCCTGAGACAGGAATGGAGCCTTCCGCGGGGAAAGACCAACAGCCACGCCGGGCAGGGGAGGGCCTTGGACCTGGGCCCAGAACCAGACCCAACCGCTCACGCTGTGCAGCCCTAGGCGAGGCCCTGGGCTCTCTGAGCCGTGCATGCTGCTGTGCAGAGCGGCGTTTGACAGGATGAGGAGACCAGACACCCAAGACTATTGCAGGAGCCATGAGGGTGACGTTGCCTCTAAGATTCATCCCTGAGCTTGGGCAGAAGCTTCTAGAGGTTAGAGCCTCCCTCCCCAGCCCCACTCACAAGGAAGCCAGCATGGATGGGGGACAGGAAACCACAGGATGACCCCCATGTGTACACTGCATGGATCTGAGGAAAGTGCCAGGGACATGGTCAGCAGGTGTCCTGGAGGTGGCACAGCAGGATGTCTGGGAAGCCTTGCCCGCACCCTATTGGCCCAGGTGTCTGTGGCTGACTGTGACCTCTGGAGAGGAGGCAGCCTCCACCTACAGGTGCTGTGAGGTTGGGGTTCCAGCACTCATGACCCCCGTAGCCCACCACACTCCAAGTGGAAAATGACTTCTGGCTGCTCTGTGTTCCGTGCAGACCAAACACCTCGGGGCCCACAGAAAAGCCCCACCCTTGTCTTGACAGCTACGGAGCACCAAGCCGGTTGAGTTTTTGTCTTCTCTTGAGGCGCCTGATGGCCAGGTCCCAGCCCAGGTCCATGGGGGATGGCAGACTTCTCTGGGCTGTGGGCTCTGAAGCGTCCTTGCTGCAGCCCAGCAGGACACAGGAGAGCCTGGGCCTGCTGTGCTCACAAGACACCACACGAGCAGATGGAAGCATCAGAACAGGATCATCATTGGGGTGGGGACCACCTTCCTGTCACCATGGCCCGGAGCATGTGGCTCTGACTGAATGCACGGGAGACACAGTGGCACCTGTCAGTGGGGACTTCATGCTCCTTGTAGGAAGTGGCTAGCTTGTTTAATGCCTGTCACACTGCGTGCAGCTGACTCGGGAAGTGTGGGACCCTCAGGCCTGATCCCTCAGCTGCTGCACAACCATGGTCTGTGCTGTGTGCCCAAGTCCGTCCCTTTGGTTTGGGGCAGCGCTGTGGGTGAGGCACAGCTGCCTGCTCTGACACATAAGTCAGGTCAGCAGCAGGAGTCCCCACCACCCTGACGTGCCCCAGGCTGCGGAGGGACAGGGCTGCTCTGGGCACAGAAGAGCTGCAGGAACTGAGCTCCCGGTGCCTGCCTGCCCCACGGGGTCTCACCACCCTCCCTTCATCTCTGCTGACTCCTCCTTCCTCCAGGTGACTTCTTCTCTCCCCACACTCCACAGGGCAGAGAAGGTGGCCCCCAAACAGCAGCTTCCGGCTCCAGGAGCCCAAGAGCTTCTCCCACCAGCTCCAGCCCAATGTCCAGGGGGAGCTATGATCAGCCCATCTCGGAACCAATCCCCCTCAGACTCTTGGGATGCATCCCACCCCCAACTCTCTTGATGCTAGCGCATCTCCCAAGAGCTCGTCTGATGTACACCCACCTGGCAACCAGGATGGCTGGGAAGCAGTCCATGGAACATTTCCCTGGGTCTTTCCTGGGGCTCTCTGATGCTGTGGATTGAACAAGCTCACTCAGTATAGGGTAAGAGGTGTCTGGGAGTGACCAGTGACCACAGGGCTCTACTGACAATTCCACGTGGCCAACAGTTCTTTGTGACCATGAGCTGCCCAAGACCATGGCTACTCACAGCAAAGTTTGGATAAAGAGATCCCTTCCTGTTACTCATTGTGATGTTTAGTCTGCTGTCAATTTGACAGGATTTAGAATCACCATGGAAAAAAATCTCTGGCCAAGATTTTGAGGGGTTTTCTAGGTTAAGTTAATTGAGGTGGGAAGACCCACCCTAAATGTGGGCGGTGTTGTTCCATAGACCGGGATCCTGGACTGCACAGAAAGAAGACAGTTCACGAAGCTCCAGCGTTCATCTCTCTCTGCTTCCCTACTGCCCATGTGATATGATCATCTCAGCTTCAAGCTCCTGTCACCATGCCATCCCCACCACGCTGCACCACACGAACTGTAAGACAAAGGAAGCTGCTTCTGGTGTGGTGTCACGGCAGAGAGTAAAGTAATGGACTCACTCGGGACGGCTTTTTGTGCAGTCTAGGATCTGCAGCCACATCTGTCTCCAGCTCCCATGGCCACAGACCCTTCAAACACATGCATACCATGAGGTGTACATAAGGAGGATTATTGCAGGAGTTTCTAGAGAGAAAATGGGAGCGATCTAAATGCCCTTTAATAGAAGAAGAAAGGAAGAGAGGAAAGGAGAACAGGAATAAAGAGAAAGAAGAAACAGGAGATCAAATGTGGTAAGGGTCTTGTGAACAAGAATGTGGTGCCCCTGTGTATACAGTGAAAGATGTCAGTGATTTTAAATGACAAAAGGCAAGTACAGAACAATATATGTAAGACACTTGACACCATGTGTGCTTTTAAAAACACACAGAGAAAACCCAATTCTTTGTGTGCGCACATGAGTGCACATTGAAGGGTTTCTAAGGATCACACAGTGCATTGATAACCTTGCTCTGTGGGAGGAGACTGAACTTGGAGGTGGCTGTGGAGGAGAGGCACTTTGTCTGGATTCTTGCACACAAAACTATGAAAGCATCTGGGTGCTGCATGTGTCATTTAAAATCATCCTAAATGAATGAGGGGGATGGCAAGATATGCATATGATAGCATTGTTTTAATCATAACAGAAAAACAAAAGCAACCTAAATATTCTTCTGTGGGGAACTCACTGAATACAATGGTGCCTATGGCAACAGCATCCCAGGCAGCCCGTGAAAGAACAAAGACTACCCACAGTGGGAAGAATGGGTGAGAAAGCAACTTGGAAATGATGGAGCTGCATGGTCCCATTTTTTGTAAATGGAAGAAAATTTAGAATATAAATAAATTTAGAAAATTTAGAAAAAAATAGACAAGAATATAAATACCTAATCTATTGTAGTGAAGAATGAGGTTGAAATTTCCATTCCTACCGGGGTAGTATGGATGGTTCACATCACACCTCGGAGTCTCATTCCAGTCTTTAGAAGCTCTCAACTGAATCTACTCCAGAGGCTCTGCAGGATGGAATAACCCCCTTAGACCTACACAGCTTGTTACAGCCACCTAAGCATGCACTTGTGGTTGTTAATTTTGATGCCTTTGACAGTGTTTCACCTGGGAAGTAGACTAACTCAACAGAGAATAAGGTGGTTTCCTCATTTCCTTTGAGGTCCTTACGGAGGTATAATTGCAATGCAATAAATACTCATACTTAAAGTAAAAAATTGAGTGAACCTGACCCACACCCATCCCTCCGTCACTCTGCACTACCTGCACTTCCCAGATCTGTATGAATGAGCTCACCACAACATAAGGGCTTTGTTACTCCTCCCTCCACTAGACACAGAGATTGTCTAGGCAGTCAGGGTAACAGAACCCCAAAAGCAATGTTTTTTATGCCTTGACTAAAAGCAGGAGATGTCACAAAGCTTCCAGAAACCAGGAAGTTACATCCTCCAGGAAAGATCTCTAGATTGAGCTTGCACCCCACTTAGAGGACAGAAACCCTGAGCCTCACCAAAAATCACTGGCAAAGCTGTTAAATCTGGTCTGTGTCCATAGTAACCCACAGATCTGCTGACCTGGTCTTCCTCACATAGCCATTCCCCATTAAATTAAAAAAAGAAACAGGTCTGAGTCTCAAGGTGGGCTTCTCAAACCCCCTCTTGCTCTCTGGGCCAGAGATCTGCCCTCTTCCCTCATGGGGATTCTTACGCCCCCTCTTGTCTCCCTGGGCAAGAGCTCCACCTTGCTTCCTTCTCTTGTGTTCTAGGCTTACACCTCCTTCACTTTGTTCTCCTAAAGCTTTAAAATGTTAGAAAAATCTTTCTAAACCTTATCCTCTGGTCCATGGATTTTATTCTTTGAATTCATAGGACAAAGATTAGGGAACACCTGCAAAGTATTGGTGCACTGGTGTAACCTGAAATTCCTATATCACACTCAGCATAATTATTTGACTGTTTTGTCATGTTCACACAAGGCCAAGCAGGCCATTCCTTCTCGTTGCTGCGTAGTACTCTACCTGTCTACCCTCAGATTTATCCCTAAGTATTTCATACATACATGACCTTGCTAGTGAGATTTAAAAAACTTTTTCCACTTGCTCTTTGCTACTGAGATGATCTTGTCTTTTACATTTGTTGAAATAGTGAATGATAATGATGGTTCTTTAATACAGAGGTATTTAGGTTGTATGCTTTATTTAAAAACAATAAAAAAAAAGTACATCTACTTCTTCTCGAAGGAGCTTCAGGGGTGTCTGGATTTTACGGAACTGGTTCATTCCACGTGGGTGACTGACCGTAAGCCCATGGTTAGGTGTCCTGTTTCCTCACTAGACTTGTAATGTCTGTGGACCCAGTACTGCATGCATGAGGGGTCTCTTGTCTTGGCCAAGGATCAGCTTTGGATCTTGTTGAGTCTATTAACTGCTTGTTTTCAGTTTTATTTACTGATGCTCTGATTTTCATTCTTTTCTTCACACTGCTTGATTTTGGCCTGTCTACGTTTCTAATTTCTTAAGGTTGTAGTTTCTACATGCTAATTTTCCTGTGTTGTGTGAGATGCTGTGAGTTCCCTCTCAGCAAGGCTTCAGCTGCACTCCTCGACCCTGATGCACGTGATTTTCACTCGCATTTAGTTCCACGTCATTTTTAACATTATTACCTTTGATCTATGAGTTTTTAGAAGTATGTTGCTTGGGCTGGAGAGATGGCTTAGCAGTTAAGTGTTTGCCTGTCAAGCCTAAGGACCCCGGTTCAAGGCTCAATTCCCCAGGACCCACGTTAGCCAGATGCACAAGGGGCACACACGTCTGGAGTTCCTTTGCAGTGGCTAGAGGCCCTGGCACACCCATTCTCTATCTATCTATCTGCCTCTTTCTCTCTCTGTCGCTCTCAAATAAATAAATAAATAAACAAAAAAAATTTAAAAAGAAGTATGTTGCTTTATTTCAAGCATGTGGAAAATTTCCAGAAATCTTCCTGTTACTGATTTTCAGTTTAATTCCATTAAAGCTGGAGAACATGTTTTGTATAGTTTCTTTTAAAAAAAAATAATAACAATAAGCCAGGCATTGTGATTCATGCCTTTAGTCCCAGCACTCGACAGGCTGAGGTAGGAGGATCACCATGCGTTCAAAGCCTGGGTTACAGAGTGCCCAGCATTTGGCAAACTGTTCATGTTAGTCAATAATTTTGTCCCTGTGACAAAATACCTAAGAAAAACTATGGTAGGAGGAAAAGTCGATAGGCACTCACAGGTTCAGAGGGTTCAGTCCAAGATCAGCTTGTCAGATGACCTGGCTGCTTTTAAGCCTGTGGTGAGGCTTGGTGGAGGACACTTAACTTACCTCATGGCAGTCAGGAAGGAAGGCGGGGGAAGGAAGGGAGAAGTGAGAGAAAGGTAGAGAAAAGGAGGGAAGAAGAGAGGAAGGGAAGGAGAGAGGGATGAAGGGAGAAAGGGAAGGATAGAGGAGCCAAGGACATGATACAGCCATAAAAGGCACATGTCAGTGACCTACTTTATTCAACCAGGCCCCACCTCCTAGTGGCCCATTCATTTATCCCACTGATGAAGTTAATCCCCTCAAAAGCAAGCCACCTCTCAAGAGTGCCATCAGCTTAGGACCAGGTCTTCAACACATGAGCCTTTGAGGGACTGTTACATCCCAACCATAACACTGTCAACTCTTCAGTTTGGAGTTTTGCTTATATTCAGAGCTGGGGTAGTAACCAGGGCTTCATGCATGCTAAGTGCATGCTCTACCACTGACCTATACCCCTAGACACACTAACTATTCCTTTTATATATTTTGCCTGTATTTTGGTTATTTTAGGTATCAGGAAATTCCTGCTCATCAACCTTGTCCAGAAGCAAAGTCTATCATTTTATTCTTGTACACTTCCACTATATGAATGTTTGTAACACACATGCACTATTTTCTAGATTCAAAAAGAAAGAGCTGCTCATTAAGATTCAGGTGGAGTGGGAAGAAGCCCAGCCCAGCACCTGCTCCTGAGGGCTTTCTGGAAGTCTCTGCGTCCTTGCACTGCTCTGAACTGGGAGCTGGGACCATCACTGACGACATCTCTAGACAGACTGTACCAGACCATCTCCACTGCCATCTCAGGAAAACACTGTGGGGAAATGCACATGAATGAGCCAGGTCTCCACAGCACTGTGACCAGGGCCACAGTTATCCCTTCCTGGCAAGGCCTTGGCTGGAGACTCCGTGTCCTCTCACCACTCCCCTGTGTCCTTTCCCATCGCTCTAAATTTCTCCAGCTGCCGGTGGCCAGGGCTCCAGCCGCCTGAAATTGTGCCAATAAAAACTCAAGCTGGGTGGGAGAGATGGCTAAGCAGTTGGGGTGCTTGCTTGAGAAACCTAAGAACCCATGTTCTAGTCTCCAGATCCCAAGTTATCCAGACATACAAAGGTGAGGCAAGCACAAGGTTGCACATACCCACTAGGTGGTGCAAGTGTCGGGAGTTCAATTGCAGGGGCTGAGACCCTGGTGTATCAATCCCCCGCCCTTCTCTCTCTCTCTCTTAAATAAAATAAAAATCTCAAATCAAGGGGACTGAGAACTTGGCTCCCTGATATTTGGCCCTCAGCACTACCAGAGCCCCATGGGCCATAAAGTCACTAAAGTCAAGGAGATGTTTCCAGTGCTGAAATGAAGGGGAGGAGGGAGGAAAATGTAGTTATGAGTGCAACATGGGCTCATCATTGAGAGCCACAGGGCTCTACTGTTGTCACACTTGGCAGGAGAGCAACAGGCAGGTTCTGGGAAGCTCCACCCACCTGTGGAGAGGACACCATAGAGCACAGTGGAGGAGACAACACAGGCCTGGTCCATCCACAAGACATCGGTTGCACACAGCTCCTCAGAAGTGCAGGCAGTTGTGGTGGGGCCACTGAATAGCAGAAAACATTAGCTCAGCTACATAATGACATTTGAGGGCTCCATTCCATGCCCTGAGACCCTGCTATGTGCCAGGCCAGACCCTAAAGGCACAGCAGTAAACAAGACAGGGAGAGTCTACTCCCCATGGAAAACCATCATCATTGATATTCCTTAGCTGTCTCCTGTACCAAGTGCTTCACAAACACATTCTTCATTTAGTTAAGACACTGCATTCATTACTGTCCCGGAATACCTGACAAGAAGCCGCTTAGGGCAGGAAGGGATTGCTCTGGCTTACAGGTCAAGGGGTACCGTCCATCATGGTAGGAAAGGCCTGGCGGCAGGAGCTCAGAGTGTCTGGCCACATTCAGTCTGCCGCCCTTCAAGTCTCCTGTCTACTTGTGTGATCAACGATGGAAAGACAGAGAACAATCTCCAGTGGCCATCAGGGTCGTGTCTGCTTCTCACAGTTCTCTTAGCTTTTGCTTCCTGTGGTTTGAAACCCCATAGTCAGAGGCACAAGCTGAGGAGTCACATTCCTGATAGACTGTCAAGACTATCTCTTCATGATGATGAAATGTCTATGTTCTTCTGACTTCTACTTCTTCTAAGGTTGACAGGACTACTCTAGCTTTGTTTTGGCCTGTGTTATCAGTCTATATCTTTCAAAAAGTGTTTCTGCTATTTATAAATATAAATATAAATTTATGTATATTTATTTTTATGTATGTGTGTAGTATTGTGGTGTGGTGTGGTATATGTCCATGTGTATGCGATACATGTGCCCACATGCATCTTGCGGAGGCCACAGGAGAACACCACACATCGTCCTCTATCGGCTCAGCCATGCTGTCTTTGAGATGAGGTCTCCCTCTCACTGAACCCAGAGCTGACTTCCCCACCCCACCCCCACCTCTACCCCCACCCCCAGTCACAGTGGCTGACCAGTGAGCCCCAGTGATTCTCCTTCAGTCTGGTCTAGGCTTTACAGGCTAGGGTTACAGACATCATGGCCACACCCCACTGTTTATGTGGGTGTTGGAGGTAGAGCTCAAGACAACTCAGGCCTTCTTGGTTGTGGTAAACCTTCTTTTCCACTGCACCATCCCCTCAGTCCCAAAAGTATATTTGTGTAGGCTTCATACGGTTGGATCTTTCCTGTTTATCCAGTGTGGCTGTATGCACCTTTTGGGGGGGATGATAGGTTTGTTTACATTTGTAACTGAATGTAAGCCACGGTCATATTCTTTTCTAGTCTCCACGATTATTTTTGCTCTGCTTTCCTTCTTTTAGCTCTGCTTTTCTTCTTTTTCTACCTTCTTTTGGATGGAGGTGTGTGTGTGCACAAGATGCTGTTTTGTATCATTTCTTTGATTGTTAGATCCACCCTTGTTTTATTATGTCAGTGGTGTGCTTTAAGGATTATAGCACGTGTCTGTCATTTATCACAGTCTGCCTTCAAGTGACAACATACGTTCCACACTCCGGCTAAGAACCTTACACAGACACTTTATTTTGTCCCTTCCAAGGCTTCGGTGCCACTTTCTGAAGCATTTTAATTCTACATATTACAAACCCCACAATAGGTTGTCATTTACTTTATAATAAACCAATTACCTTCTAAAGAGATTTAACTAATAAGGAAAGTGTATTTCATTAGTTACCTATGTGGACACCTTTTGCTATGACTTTCATTCTTGCATAAATCCATACATATCTCATTATTTTTCTGTTGTCTGAGGACACAAGAGGAGTCCCCTGTGTTTCACAGGGTAAATCAGCTGGTGATAAATTTGTCCAAAAACTGGTACTCAGGAATGCCATGCTGCGAAGCCTAGCTCAGAAAGTTCCCAGAAACAACCTCTCCAAAAATTCAACGTGAGCCAGCACTTGCTGTCAACCTGGTGGGGAAGGAGCTGCCTATAAACCCCACGGAGCAGCCAGAGAGCCTTTGGCCTGACATTCGGATCTTTCTAGACCTGGCCCTAGCCACTTCTCCCCTCATCCCACTTCCACCTGCCACGCTGGGGGCCCCTGCTACTTCCTGCCTCCTTCCCTTGACACGCACTGTTCACTTGTTCCTGGGGTGTCTTTCGCACCTCAACTGACGGGAGAGTCCTCGTCATCCACTGAAACCCACATAGAGGCCACATTACCTGGAACAAGGCTCCGCCCAGCCCTGGCATGGTAAGTCATTTTCTCCCTGCTGCCTCTGAACTGCAAAGCTTTATTGACATGAATGTCTGCCCCGAGCACAGGCGTGGACTGTCGCGTGGAGGCCAGCACACGCTTGTCCAGGCCTTGAACCATCCGCACACTCAGCGGCGCTGTTTCTGGGCCCCATGAGCAGCTGAGCGCAGGGTAGGGCACACCTCCACGCTCAACGGGAGCCTGACGACGGACGCGTTGTCCCCTCTCCGGGGTTCTGTGCACTTTCTCTGATGTATTTTACGTCTGCATGCTATAAACCCCCAGTACACTGTTAGTACTTTTGCTTTATAATGAGTCAATTGTCTTCTAAAGAGATGTAAAGAATGAGGAGAAAGTATTTTCGTATTTATCCATGTAGCCACAATTTGCTAATTTTCATTTTTTGTGTAAATCTGCATTTTCATCTGGCCGTGTTCCTGCCACCAGAAAGACTCACTTTAACACGGCTCCCCTCCCCCACTAGGCTTGATGCAGAGCCCCCGTAAGTGCCGACAGTGGAACCCCATCTCCTTTCCGTGCAGAGGATGGGGCTCAGGCCTTGGACTTGAGGTGCGCGTCTCACGGAGCTGGGAAGAGGGAGTGTTCTCTGCTTGCGCGTGAGGCCCCGCCCTGCTCCTGCTCCAGGAAGCAGAGGACCAGACGATGCTGCCCTGGGGGCCTTGAGATCTGAACTCAAGGCACAGACAGCTCGCCCCACACTTGGCCTCTCTCTTCTGATGAATCCGCGCGGTTCTGTGGGAGCTGAGCAGTGTGGAGAGGGCAGTCCGGGCAGGCGTCGGGGCCCTAACACCGCACCTCCACTCTGCAGGATTATTGATCTCCTGGGGCAGCCCACCACCCAGCCGGGGGTCACCCAGGCTTTTGCTGGCTATTGAACTCAGAGCTGTGGGGTTCATCCTCCATGCAGAAAAGGAAGCTCTACTCGGACTTTTACGGTCTCCCTCTCTTTCTCTCCTTATCCCTGATCCTCCCTTGCTGCCGGTACTCCCTATGGAAGAAGAGATGGACCTCAGAACCTCAGCCCTCCTTTAATCAGGACAGATTCCCAGTCCTAGAGCCCAGAGCTGGTAGAAAATGCATATCAAGAAGTGAAGGGGGCTGGAGAGATGGCTCAGCAGTTAAAATGGCTTGCTTGCAAAGCCTGATGGCCTGGGTTCAATTCCCCAGTACCCATGTAAAAACAGATGCACAATGTGGCATATGTGTCTGGAGTTCATTTGCAGTGGCAAGAGCCCCTGGAGCACCCATGCTCTTTTTCTTTCTCTCACTCTCTCTCTCATTCATAGAGAAATAAATTTTTTAAAGAAAAAGAAGTGGAGGCCAGGCATGGTATGACACACCTTAAATCCCAGCATTCAGGAGGTAGAGGTAGGAGGATTGCTGAGTTTGAGGCCATCCTGAGACTACATACTGAATTCCAAATTAGCCTGGGCTAGAGTAAAACCCTACCTCAATAAAAAAAAAAAAAAAAAAAAAAAAAAAAAAAAAAAAAATTTAAAAAAAAGGAGAGGGAGGAACTGGGAAGGGGAAGAGGGTTGGTAAAGGTGCTTCTTTGCAAGCATGCTGGCTCAAATTCAGTTCCCCAGCAGTCATGTAAAGCCTGAAGCCAAGTGGCCCACCATGCCTATGGTAACAGTAGATTGACCCAGAAGAATCCCAAAGCTCACAGGCCAGCTAGACTAGACAGACCCTCAAAAAGAAGATGGAAGGAGACAACAAATATCCCAAGATTGAACTCTGACCATGATAAGTGCACTATGGAGTTTTTTCCCTCAGCTTTGAAAACCAAGGTTCCACATGTGCATTTTTCACTGGGCCCTGCAAATTACGTCACTGGTTCTGCAGGGAGAAGTCACTACACAGAGCTGACGGGCTGTGCCTGGGCTGAGTGACTCCCCAGCCTAAGAAGTGAAAATTGAGCATTTGAGCAAGAAGCAGGAGGAAGTATGAATTTACTCTCCCTTGAAGGTGGAGAAGATGGGTGGCCGGGTCCTGTGGGAAGAGCCAAGCCCAGGCCTTGGTGGAGCAGGTAGAAGTGGAAGGAGGGGCAGAGGATGGGAGGAGGCTGGGGTTCGCCCAGCACACCCTGCCCCAGGTGCCTGCAGCTCTCCATCCGTACTGCTTTTTCACACCACAGCAAGCCTGGGAGATGTGCATTGTCACCCCTCTTACAGATGAGCACATTGAGGCTCAGATTGACCAAAAGACTGGAGCAGGCCTCAGCAGCCTGAAGCGTGAAGGGCAGAGCCATTCTATGTGCTATGGAGGCTAGCTCTGAAGCCACCACAAGGACCAAGACTCCATCGCTGTACTCTAATCCCTGGCCAGTGGGTGACAGAAGATGAACACCTCTGATGGAGGAGGCACAGGCTATGGGGGAGCTTGTACAGGGTGCCTAATCCATCCCAAAGAGCCAGAAGGTTCTCCAAAAGGTGTGGTCTGCACCTGGGCTTGGGCGCAAGCAGAGGCTGATGATCTCCAGAAGAGAGAGAAGAAGGAGAAGGAGGAGGGAGACAGTGTACAACAGAGGAACAGATGGTCCAAAATGGGGATGTGAGAGAGGCTTGCTGGGGAGCGTCGGCCAGGTGGCTGAAAGGGTCTCGTAGGGGGCAGCACCAGCTCATAACTGGGAGCAGGGCCTCTGCAGTGGGCTGGCATCAGCTCTGGCAGGACTCTGGGAAGTCACTGGTCACCTCGGAGCTGAGATTCCCTGATATTAAGTCAGGGCAATGGCAGTAGCCTAGCTCCTTTCTGGGTATCTGGGAATGAAAGGCGTGATTTCCACAGGTGCTGCGGACAGGGTGGAGTGACAGCAGCAGCTGGCCCCTGGCCCTGTGCCTGGGTCCTTTCTAACCCCAGCAGCTTTACAGTGTCTATCATGGGGTGGATGACCAGGGCTCAGAGGGTGACTGACCTCCCCCCATCTACCCATTTTTTGTTTGTAGATGACAGGACAGAGAACTCACCACTGACTCTGGTGGTCTCCAACAGTCATTTTTCTCCCCGCAGAAGAAATTTCTTCAACTCTGGTGTTGCATGGACTCGGATACGTCAAAGAGCCCCAGATTCTCAGCTGCCCTCCCCTCTGCCACCCATTCCCCAAGACAGGTAGCTCTGAGGTCCCAGAGCAAGACCTGTGTCCCTGAGGAAGTCATAGATTCCCTCCAAGCCTCAGTTTCCCCAAGTGTGAAAGGAGGGACTTGGACAGGGGCAAATAGCACCCATTGGATGAGCACTACTGTTTGCTGGGCTCTTCTCTAGAGCCTGGAGGCTGCATTAGCGGCTCAGAGAGGAAGCATCACACACACCCCTACTCCTGCCCCTCCCCTTCCCTGTGACATCAACAGCCACCCTCCTCCCAGGCATCACAGCTCAAGGTCCCCTGCCCTCAGGCCCCTCCCCCATCCTCACTACAGACAAGTCCAAGCACATGGGGCCTTCACCGAATTCCCACCATCCTAACCCCACTTCACCCAACCCACTCCTGGATCAGTAGAACGGCCCCAGATCAGGCCCAATTCCCACCTCAGCTTCTCAAGCTCAGGTGAGGGGCTCCAAGCCCCGCTCTCTGGAGGAACACATGAGACAACATGATGTAAACAGACACAGGTTTTAGCGACATACATGTCACATGGGATCGGACAAGGGCAGACAGATGCCAAGCAGGTCTCTGTTCTCTGCAAATGCAGAGACCTTTCACCGGCCAGACTGTCCCCTCAAACAATAATAAGGCGTTCTTTGGGCTACCTTGAAGCACCAAGACTGAGACAACAATGGCCAAGCAGACTGTTAGGGTCAGAGTCTGGGTCCTGGAAACCCTGACAAGCTAGGCTCTGCCACTCGTCCTCAACAGACCCTTGAAAGACACAAGGAAGAGTGAAAAGCAGAGAAAGGAGATGGGTTCAAGTGGCCATCCCTTGACCCCATCCTCGGTGTCCTGACAAAGTTTAACATGTGGTGGGCGGTCACTGGGTGGGGGAGAGCATTGCTTTTTTTGAGATAGGATCTCATGTACCCCAGGCTGATCTCCAACTCTCTGTGTAGCTGAGGACAACGTTGAACTTCTGATCCTCCTGCCTCCACCTGCAAGTACTTGAATTATAGGTGGGCATCATCACACTCAGTTTATGCAGTTCTGGGGATTGAACCTGGAGCTTCATGAAATTCTAGGCAAGCACTCTACTAACTATGGGATATCCTCAGAGGCTTAAGTTGAAATAGAAGCCAAAAGGTATGCATAACTAAGCAGTCAACGCTCACTGAATTCTGTTTCTGGGAAATAAGCTCCCTCTGACTGGCACCAGGATTCCAGCCTTTTCCTGCCACAACATAAAATTCCTATGGTAATTACAATTCCTTGGGGTCCATTGTTCCAATAATATGATAGCCTAAGGGAAGGGGACCAGTGCCTCTCTTTAGGATCTCTTGGCTCCTGCCTGAATGATTACACTGCGGCCCAGGTTCCTCAGCAGATCTGCTCCTTTATTCCCCAGCTGACTTTTGAAGTGAACTTAATAAAATCCTGCTCTTTATGTCAGAATAAAACCACACCAGATCCTCTAAGTCGCTCTGATGTTCGCGCACTGGGTTTCAGATCAAATCTTTCCACACGCTAAGGGCCGGGATTTATCTAGAAGTAATACCACCCTTCTCCTGATGTTTTCTGATGGGTCCTAAACTATTCCACTTTCCTTCCTCTCCCTGGGGTTCCTGGAGGCAGGAGGCTGCACTGTCTCTAGGCTGAGGGTGGAGGAGTTCCTGCAGGAGGCCACCCCTGCCTGCCGTGGCTCCCAGCACCCTCACTTCAAGACCCCACTGCCCCTTCCAGGTCTGCAGCTGCATTTAGACACCCTGGTAACACCAAACTTCTCCCCCATCCCGCCTGCCATCGCCAGTCTCGCCTCACAGCGGGTAGAGAGGGAGAGATGTTAGATAACTCTCCCCATGACCCACAGCTCACGGGGCAGAACTGGGATTCCAGCCTCACTCAGGAGAACACTCGAGATGTCCCTCCTCATCTTCTCGGGCTGCCAGGCCTCGGTGGGGCTGTTCCCTTTACCTGGGATGCTCTTCCCACCTCTCCATCCAAAGAAACCCTCTACCTCCCAAGGGCCCGAGGAGGGAGTGGACATACTGGTCCCTGACAGGGTGAGCACTCTTAGTGAACTAAGCCCACCGCACCCATCAGTGGACCTCCCCCAACTCCCTTGGCAGGTGGAAGAACTGAGGCTCTGCGACACGGAGCAACCTGCCCAAAGGTTGATGGCTGGGCTTGGGTAACCCACTGGGGAGCACACAGCCCAGCCTTGCCCACCCACTCATGCCTGGCCCTGAGCACCCTCTGTATACCCTAGCAGGGATACTGTTTCCTCTTTCCTGGTCTTGTGATCACGCATCCTTCCCTCAGGGTGACCCCTGTCCATCCTCTTCTCGCCTCCTCACCGGCCCCTCCCCCAGCAGAGCGGCAGACCGGCCTCTTCTCTTGCTCACTTGAGAGAATGAAATGGGTGCAGGGGAGCCAAGTGGCCCATGGCATTCCCACATCCTGGTGGCCAGTTCTGCCCTGGGGGATTCAGATTTCTCTACACAAGGTCAACCTGTGCTTGGCCTCCAGGTTGGGGTCCTGGCCATTTTTTAAAATTTAATTTAATTTTAATTTTTTCTCAATTTTTTTAAACATTTTCCATGATTATAAAAAATATCCCATGGTAATTCCCTCTCTACTCCCTTTTCCCCTTTGAAATTCCATTCTCCATCATATCCCCTCCCCATCTCAATAAGTCTCTCTTTTATCTTGATGTCATCATCTCTTCCTCCTCTTATGATGGTCTTGTGTAGGTAGTATCAGGCACTGTGAGGTCATGGATATCGAGGATGTTTTATATCTGGAGGGAGCATGTTGTAAAGAGGCCTACCCTTCCTTTGGCTCTTACATTCTTTCCACCACCTCTTCCACATTAGACCCTGAGCCTTGGAAGGTGTGATAGAGATGTTACTCGGTACTCTAGTCACTTCCCAGTACCATGATACCTTCTGAGTGGTCCCAAGGTCACTGCCATCTGAAAAGAGAAAATTCTCTACCCAAAGTGAGAGTAGCCTTAATATTAGGGTATGCATATTAAGAGAAGTGCTTACTGGGCAGTTTGATAAGCATAGTATACACACTTATCCAGACATCAGCAGATGTTACACCCCTCATGACTACCCCTGTTTTAAGTTTTCAGTATCAGGGATGTATTCCCTCCCATGGAGCGAACCTCCAGTCCAATTGGAGGGCAGTTGGTTTCCACCATGACAGACATGCCACTATTGCACCCGTTGGCTCATTTGGCCTGGCTGGTCAATTATAAGGCTTGCAGTGTCCACTGTTGAGTATCTTCACTGGTGGTTTATCTTTCTCCCATTGTACTGCATGTAGAATGGCTTCTTCCAGCTTTCTGTCAGCTGGTCTACATGGAGGAGGTTACCAGCTCAGGTCCAGCAGGATTTCTCAGTGGCCTTGAAGCCCAAGAATGTGGAGTCTTCAGCAATAGGGTCTTACCATCAATTCCTGGAAACCAAGCTGGCCATTTCTTTACATGGCCTGCCTCTCATGGAGAAGGGACCCAGACAGAGGGGTGAGTGGTGATACCCAGCATCAGCAGAGCTGCCCAGCAATGGGACAGGTGGCCCTGACCAGTGCTGACCTCCTGCCCCTGAGCTGTGGTTATCACCCACAGGCCTGGGAGGAGGGGCTTCAGTATTCCTGTGGGGAGTGACTAAGTCTGCTCCTGACGTGTTTATTTCAACTCCATGCTGATTCTGGGGGCCCAAGCTGTGAGGCTCCAAGCCTTCCCCAGAGCTTCCTCAATTCTGAGATTCAGAGGTCTGTGGTCCATGAGTGATTCTGTGATTCCAGGATTCTGGGATTCTGCCAAGGAGATCAGATGCTCAAATTCTGCATTGCAGAAACTGCATAAGCGTGTGTCTGAGTGTTTGGAAGAACCTGGATTCTGAGATCTTGCACATGATGGATGCTGTGGGAGGGATGAGCAAGATCAGAAAATCCTCCCTGTGAGAGAAGGAAAGTTCTGGACCTCCTTCCCTTCATCTCAGCATCTATACGAAGAGGTTGGATGAGGATCTTAGGTACTTCTCAACATTAAAATGCAGGCTCCCCCAGAACCCCCAATCCCACATCTCTTCTCACTGGCTCTCCCCAGTTCCTATCACCCATGACACCACAGGCTGGATAGGTCACATGGGCCCTGAAGCCCTGGGTGACAAAGCCCAGGGCCTGTCTAAGGGACTGGAGGCTGCTGCTGTGGGTCTCTGTTCACCACAGAGCCTCAATGCTGCAGCTTTGGCTGAGGGAAGTTTTGTGTCTCCCTCAGCTCAGCTGGGGACCAGAAGCCACTGTCCTCTGTAATTCCTGGCTGGCTGTCCTTCACCTCATCACCATGGGGCCTCCCATTCTCTTAACTGCCTGGTCAGCTGAGCCCTCAGGCCTCACAGCAGGACTGTTCAGCAGGTCCAAGTCTGGTTCCTTAGAAAGGAATATGGTTCCCTGCAGGAGAGAAATGGGAACAGAGAGATGCTGGAACACTGGGGGAGACCATGGCACTCAGTCCTCCAGTATGTCCCCACAGGCCACCTCTTGCTCAACTCAGCCTCCGCAGTTCATGAGCAGGTGACCTATGCACCTACTGCAAAGGAAACCAGAGCCCTGAGCCAGCAAACTTGGCTCTGGGGATGGACAAGTTACTCTTCTTCACAGTCCTGGCATGTGGCCCTGTGGTCTCAATCAGCTCCCTGGAATGGGGTGGGTTCAGATTTGCAGACAGACCACAGGGCCAGGTCCACCCCAAAGTCAAGGCTTTCCTTACCCCACTCCACCCATCCCCAACCCACCACGGTCCCATTCAAAGTCTGAGAAGGATGCCACCAGTGAGGCTCTGCTGGGAGATGTACCATGAAATCCACATCCCTTCCCCAAAGGAAACCATGGCCCCCTCACCACAGCAAGACCCTGAGATGACGGTGACATTAAAGCTAATGCTAACAGTCACCACTGCCGCAGCTGGTCACCCCGTGCCCCGTGCTGAGCCCCGCCAGCACTCTGCCTTCCTCGTCTCCCGTGACGCTTGCCCTACCCTGTGAGCAGCTGCTTGTCGCTATGTAATAGAGGAGGAAACTGGGCTGGAGAGATGGCTTAGTGGTTAAGCGCTTGCCTGTGAAGCCTAAGGACCCCAGTTCAAGGCTCAGTTCCCCAGGTCCCACGTTAGCCAGATGCACAAGGGGGCCCACGCGTCTGGAGTTCGTTTGCAGAGGCTGGAAGCCCTGGCGCGCCCATTCTCTCTCTCTCCCTCTATCTGTCTTTCTCTCTATGTCTGTCGCTCTCAAAATAAATTTAAAAAAAAATAGAGGAGGAAACTGAGGCTCACAGAGGTGTGAGACCTGCCCAGGGTCCCTCACCCACAGGCAGAACCAGGCTGGACCCAGGGCACATGCCTCTGGGACCCACAGGTCTCTCCAGTGTCCCCCAAGGTCTCCTGTCATTCCCCCCCTCCCCCCCCCCCCCCCGCCACCACACAGTATCACTTCTTGTTCCCCTTCTGAGCAGACAAGGGCTCCTTCTTCAATCTGCCTCACGATGAGCAGCAAGGCCCGGAAATAAAGGCTCCATGTGCTCGCTGCCTGTGGCTCTTTCTCTGGGACCCATTAAAATACTTTGGTGACTGGTAAAACACACATACCAAATGCTTGTCCATGCCTGACCCCAAGTCACCGCTCCCGCCGCAGTAAGCAGCACAAAGTCCGGGAGGCTCTGGGGGAAGAGGGAAGAGCTGGGAAGAGGAATGGGAGAGCGGGGAGCAGAAGAAAGGAGGAAGCAGGGGAGGGACGGGGCGGGGGGAGAGAGAGGAGTCGGGAAGAGGAGCCGTCCAGCCCAGTTCCAGGATGGCCAGACCTGCCAGCTCCATGGAGACTGGTCTTCCGGCCAGTGGTCTGCCCGGCTCAGCCCTCAGCTCTCCCCACCCAACCTCCAGCTGTCCTGTCCATTTGCGGTCACGCCCCACTAATCATGTGCGCACCACTCTTTGGGGTGAGCCTGTCACCGTGGCTGAGTGGACAGCTGCCTGCACTTCTCACGGAGAGAAGGAAGAACAGAAAGGAGCCATCGAGGCACGGGGCTCCAGAGGACCGAGGGAAGAATGCGGTTCCTCCCAAGAGAGAAGAGGGAAGCTTGGGGTCCCCAAGAGGGAGGGGCCACGCCTGCCCCATGCCCCTTGGCTCCTGACTCCCCAATCTGCAGTCATCTCACCCCACAGTCTCCACCAGCCACAAAGATTATTCTCCCCATTTCCTGGGGGAGCACCCGAGCCCAGAGCTCAGTCCGGTACCCACAGCCAAACACCACACCAGGAAGTGTTAATTAACAGCAGGGCTTGGTTTGGGGTTCCTCAGACTCCTCTACTAGGATGCCCAACATCCCTCCCTCGTCAGGCTATAGGAAGTTACATCCTAATCTGGCGACAGAGGACTCAGTCCCCAGGGAAAAGATGCCTTCTTGGGGTGCTCCTCCTCACCCCACTGTCAGGCCTACAGGGCTGTCCCCTGGCTGGTGACAAGCCTGCACACACCCAGGCCAGAGAGGCAAAGACAGCGCTCACAGAGATGGAGAGGAGAGGGATCATGGGAGAGGTGGCGGGGACCCAGGGCCACAGGAAGGAGAGGAATTATGGGAGAGGTGGTGGGGACCCAGGGCCTCAGGAAGGAGAGGGATAAGGGCAGGAGACACAGCGCTGTGTTCCATGTGGTTGGGATCAAATGTGTCTCTGACCAGGTCTGAGCCACTCTGGTTCTAGGAATAAAGGGTCCTTGTTCCCAGAACCATCCCCCTCCACATCATGGCAGAGACTAACCTCTTCGACAATTTCAAGGCTAACCTCTTCAATGCACACCCCAGTTTAAGGCAGTTATGCTCACCCTATGTAGTGCCTGGGCCCATTTCCTAGCTAGGGAAGCTGAGGCCCAAAAAGAGCTACCACAGAGGAGCAGAGAAGGAGGGGAAATAATAGAAGCTTCTGAGACAACAGGACCGAGGGCAAATGCCAGGTCCTGCTCCAGCTCCTTGGGCACGCCTAGCATGTCCTCTCCCCCTGCAGCTGCCCAGCATTCTGTACCTGCCCTCTGCCTCTAGCCAGGCCCTCCATGCAGTTGTCTGCCTCCACTCCTCTGACTGTAGAATGGGTCTAAAACAGATCACTGTGAAGTGTAAGTTAGAAAAGTCCCTAGCACAGGGGAGGTACCCAAGAAGTGGTGAAGAGGCCAGTGGGCGCCCTGACTGGAGTCCCCAGATACCACAGCCCTGTGAGCAGAGCAGCTCCTCCCATGCCAACCTGCCTGAGGTAGGTGCCCCCAGGCCCAGCCTCCAGCAGATTGGGAGAGAGGCCCATGGTCTGATGAGAAGGAAGCCCCTGTGCAGCGCCGGTCTGTCTTCTCTTGTGTTAATTGCATTCACATCCGGAACAGATGGGCATGGGGACTCTCCCACCCACATTTTTCACAGAGCTTTGCTCCAGGAGATAACTGTGTAATTAAAAGAGGAGAAATGCAAAATAATCCTCTTAGAGAGACCCAACCTTCCCCCCACCCCATAAATCTATTAATGAACTGTAATTGCAAAGCAGATCCTTTACTCAAACATGGCGACCAATTCCCTCGGCTAAGAAGGGCCCCAAGTCCTGAGCACAGAAAGAAGGGTGTATTAATTAGCTTAATTCCTTATCTGTATAAAAATCAAGACAACAAAGCTGTTGGTTGCAAAGTAATTTGCTTTCTGCCAATGGACCACGGCTACTCAGGGGAGACACTGTGTTTCCTTATTTCTGGGATTTGTTTGTAACCGTTGGTTAATCAAACCTGGAGCAGGGAGAGACACAGTAATTACATGGAGAGCGTGGATGTCATGGGACCTGGAGCTGATGTGGGAAGAATCTGGATGAGTTACCACAATAGTTTGGGGCTGAAGCCAAGAAGCCAGCCCCACATTTCTCAGAGCATGGACCTTCCAGACATGGCTCCCCAGGGACCCTGAGAGCCATAATTCACAGGGGCAAGCTTATCCAGGCTATGAGTAAAGCCTAAGGGAGGGAGTGGCCTCCTGTAGCCCGGGGACCCTTAGGCGAGCTTGGCAGCTCAGGCCCGTTTTAACCCTCAGTGGCCCAGGGCCCTTACCTGTGCCCAGCAATGGGCCACTAAGAGACAGGCTCAGGAGGAATGGAGGAGAGTGCAGGACAGGAGGGGACCAGGCCCAGCTCAGGTCTAATGCAGCCCAAGTCTACCAGGAGCTCTGAAGCTCACGGTGTCTCATGGTTGTCACACCTCAGGCACTGAGATGGGTGTTTGGCACTTCATGTCAGTCATTAACTATAATAATAACTTTCACTGATTCCAAAGCTTGTCCCAGTGATTCTCCAGTCTCTACCTTCCATATAACTGAAGTTATAAGCATGTGTGACCACACCCAACTTTATATGTGGGTGCTGGGGATCAAACTCAGGCCCTCTTGTACCCTAATGATTGTGCAGTAAGCACTCTTACCTGTTGAGCCATTTCACCAGCCCAGTCATTATTTCTTTTTTTTGTTTGTTTATCTTGTTTTTGTTTTTTGTTTTTCGAGATAGGGTCTCACTCTATCCCAGGCTGACCTGGAATTCACTGTGTAGTCTCAGGATGGCCTCAAATTCATGGCAATCCTCCCACCTCTGCCTCCGGAGTGCTGGGATTAAAGGCGTGCGCCACCACACCCAGCTATCAGTCATTATTTCTTAAGGTAGCTTTCCAACCCTCAGCCCTCAGCCCTTTTCACTTCTCCTTTGAGAATCTGAGGACATAATTTTAAGACCTTTACTTATAGCTCTGAGTTTCTGAAACTTCACTTTCCCAGTATATTTTCCCTCTGGTGCTCAGATCAGCAATTTATACTGTTATGTCTCCAAGTTCACCGACTTCCCATCTCCTCCATTTGAGTTTGGATCCATTTAGTGGCTGTGTGTGTGTGTGTGTGTGTGTGTGTGTGTGTGTGTGTGTCTATTTACTCACCTGTGGCAGGTGGGTGCTTTCCTACTACAGTGACCAGAGGAGATCAGCAGGTGTACTTCCACTCCATCACTATTCTGCCTGGTCTTGTTTTGAGCAGAAGTGTGCTCACTGATTCTGGAGCTTGAAGAGTTCCAACAATTCCCCGATCTCAGCTCCTCTGTGGGACGGGCGTTACAGGAGCGTGTGGCCCAGCCCGGCTGTCTCAATGGGATCTAGAGGATTGAATCTGGTGATCTCGAGTCCTCATGCTTGCGCAGGAAGCACCGGTAAGCGCTGTGCCACGTCTCTAGCCCTATCCAGTGACTTTTTATCTTGGTTATTGTTATTTGTGGCACAAGAACATTCTACCTACATAAATACTCCTTCAGCATTAAAAAAAAAAAAAGAATGTTTTCCATTTTGAATAGGGTGCTCTGGATTTTCCAAATAGATCCTTTTTGTTGTAACGTTCAGATCTTCCATATCTTTGCTGACTTTCTAGTAGCTTTATCAGTCATTGAGAATCTGGCACTGAAATCTCTGGTTACAATTTTGGGTTTGCCTATTACTCCTTTCAGTGGCATCTGTTTGGTGTGCATGTAATTGGGATTGCAATCTTTTTGGTAGATGTGCCTTTTGTTATAATGCTTTTTCCATTTGTCTCTAATAATGTTTGTTGCTCTGAAGTCTACTTCATTTCATATTCATATAGTCACTCACTTTTCTTATGAAAATTTTCATGGCATCACATTTTCCATTTCTTTAATTTCAACCAACCTATACTGTACTTGAAATGAGTGACTAGTTGCATTACTTACTTACTTGTGTCATTGCTGTGACAAAAACGCCCGACAAAAAGCAACGTAAGGAAGGAAGAGTTTGTTTTGGCTTACAGGTGCAGGGGATGCGGCCCACCATGGTGGAGAAGGCACGGAGGCAGGAGCAGGAGGCTGATGGCTATGTCATATCCACAGTCACAGAGCAGACAGCGATGCCCAGCGGGGCCTCGGTTCTCTCTCTTTTGCATGCAGTCCAGGACCTCCAGCCCATGAAAAAGCTGTTACTTCAGTTAACTTAATCTAGAAAATCCTACACAAACATGCCCAGAGATTTGTTTTCATGGTGATTCTAAATCCTGTCAAACTGACAACTGAGCTTTACCATGATAGTATTAGATTGTCTGGTTTGGGAGAGGGGGAGTTGCCCCCTCCCAATCTCTCTTTTAAGTGTTTTTATTTAGTTATTTGCAAGGAGAGAGAGATAGGGATGGAGGGGAGAGAATGGGTACACCATGGCCTGCAAAGAAACTCCAGATGTATGTGTCATTTTGTGCATCTGGTTTTACATGTGTACTAGGGCATCAAACCTGGGTCGTTGGGCTGTGGAGGCAAGCACCTTAACCATTGAGCAATTTTTCCAGCCCCTATTCTTTCTTGTAAGTAATGCATGTAGACACCTGATTTTTAGTTGTTATATGTTAGCACTTAAATCTGCACTTGATTTTTTATTTTGTTTTCTGTTCATTCCTCTAAATCTTTCCTTATCTAAGTATTGACTTGTGCCCCCAATTTGAGAACGTCTTATGGGTGTAGGGGTAACCTCTAAATACTATAGCCTCAACCTTCTTCTCATATCCCTCACCCCCAGGAGTTGTGGGAACAATGAGGGCGGAATTGGAGTTCGCAGTGCTGCTGAGGTGGGGAGGTGCAGGCCCATGGGGTCACAGAGAAGAGGAGGCCAGGGCTGCCCAAACAGGCCTCTCCTCTGACCTGGAGCCTCACCCAGGCCTCGAGCCCCACAGGGCTCAGAGTCTAGAGGAGGACATACAGGCATGGTCACCTCCTCTGAGACCATGGTGACTGTCGTGACACTGTAGGAGTGTCCATCTGGGAAAGATGACCAGTCTATCCTGCAGAGACTCACCCAGACACTCATCAAAATGGAAGGCTAATTACCAAGGATTTTTCTAGACTGTCCTGCCTAGAGAGCCACAGGAATGGGCCAGAGCAGGCTACCAGGGGACCATTGCTCCAGAATGGCCAAGAGCTGACTGCACTGTGGGTTTCCTGTGCCAGAGAAATGGGAGGACGCAGGAAAACCCAGGTATGTCCAAGGGGCCCAGGAAGGCTGTGGAAGCAAGGAGGGCTGTGTGAGTGTGTGTGTACATGATTGTGTGGAAGGAACATTTTTAGTCTTACTGTGTCTCTGTAACAAATATCATAATCTGCATGTCTTAAACATTTGTCTCTCAGTTCTGAAAGGCAGGAATTCCAAGATCAAGGCTGCAGCCAGCTCAGTGTCTGTGAGATCCCCTTCCCACCCGACTTGCAGACATCTTGCTACCTTCTTGCTGTGGCCTGCAGTGACACAGATCATCTGTCTCATGTCTCTTCTAGGAGGGCACTAATCCCACTCGTGAGAGCTCCACCCATTGACCTCATTGCTTCCCAAAGCCCCCACTCCAAATACCACCCCACTGGGTCATTTGCTTATCCACAAGCATGCAGAACACAGTAGCATGGTGAGAGACTGTGTGTGTGAGTGATAATGCGCATTTGTGCGGTGCTGTGTGTATGAGACTGGTTTATGAAATCATGTGTGTATGTTATTGTGATATTGTGTGTACATGGTTGTATTGTGGAATTGGGTATATGAGGCTGTATGTGTGATGCGTATAGGTGTTTACGTGTACATGATTGGGGGTGATAATGTATTAGTGATTTTGTCTGTGAGGCTGTAAGTATATGTAAGATGGCATCTGTGTGGTTGTATTGTGTGACATGGGGGGTAAAATTGGGTATCTGTGTGACATTGTGTGTGTGCACACACACACATGAGTGATTGTGTGTGACCATGACAGGGAGGAGTCAGGAAACCTAACATTGATTTCTTTGATGATCAGTCTTGTGGGCAAGAATCAGGGTAAGGAAAAAGGCTCTGGTGGAGACAGCAGCCAGACCTCCATGACAGCTATGAGTTTGTCCCAGAGGTCCTTGCTGCTGTGTGACTTAGCATGAGCCTCCATTTCTTTCTCCCAAGACAGACATCATTCCAGTTGATGGTTACTCTCATCATCTTCAGGGGGATTTGGGACCGGGGAGGTTCCACCCCAGCCTGAGGAAACAGAGCCTGAGAGGGGCTTGCACTGGTGTTTATGGTGGTTTAGGGATGGGCAGCAGGATGCTGACCAACACTCTGGAATGCCTCCCTGCATTGGACACTGGAAAGAAACAGCCTGAGAGAAGGCAAAGGCTCTGCGGTGACGTCACACGCTGAGCTGTGATGGAGGCTGACACGGGACATATTTAAATGCATCGGCCTTCCCACAGCCTTACTCTGGCTTTGCTCTGTGGCAGATTTGAAGGAACTCAGTGAACGCCCCTTTGATGAAATGTTAGAATAAAGACAGCCACAGGGTCAGGAGCAGGGGCACAAGTCAGGGCAGGTGGGCGAGACAAAGGAGGGTCAGGTTGGCAGACCAGAGGATGAAAGGAAACTGAGTGTGATGGTGACCTGGGGAGGGACGGGTCCAAGGCCAACCCCTGACCCCTCGAGCTTTTCCGCTGATGGTGAGCTCAGGAGCACGTGCTGGAGCCGCCAGTGTTCAGCTGAGCCTTGAAGGAGCCTGTGACAGGTACCGGGTCTCCTCCCGCCTCCTCCTGCACCCCGAGTTAGGTATTTCTAGCTCTCTGCCTTCTCCTGGTGGGGATTCGCCCTGCATGTGCCTGTGTTCTATGAGAAGTGAAGCTCATCTGTTTGATTTTGTTTAAATCCAAATTCATTTTTAAAACCTAAACATTTGGGGGCTAAGGATATGGCTCAGTTGGTAAATTGTTTATCTTACAAACATGAGGACCTAAGTTGTACTCCCAGAGCCCCCTAAAAAATCCCATCTTGTTGGTAAGTGCTTATAATGTCAGTGCTGGGGAGACCCAGACAGACACATCCTGGGACTACTTGGCCAGCTAGTCTAGCCTAATTAGGAGAGTTTCTTACCAATGAGAGAACCTGTCTCAAAAAAGGTGGATGGCGAGACCCTACTTCAAGAAATAATAAATTAAAATTTAAAATTTTTTGAAAGATGGACAGTACCTGAGAAACAACACCAAGTAAGTGTACACACACACACACACACACACACATTCTCTCTCTCTCTCTCTGTCTCTCAACATTTGTTCCTTGTGTCTAGCTCATAAATGAACTGTCACTCAGTCTTCCTGTGCCTCTGGCTTCCCTGGAACACACTCAGGGAAACTGAGGAGCAGCCCACTTCTGCCCAGCCTCAGTTAGAGCTTCAGGCTATGATGGGAGAAGGCCGGCTTCACCCCCACAGTGAGCAACGAGGAGACGGGCAGGAGGAGGCGCCATGGCTTTCAGATATGCAGCATCAGGAGGCCGCTAAGGATGATGAAGTCTGGGATGGAAAGCCACAGGAGAATCCCAAGATCTCCTGGACGAGGGTCTCAAGAGGGCAAGACAGTCGCTGCCTCCTCGACCTCAGACATGATCTCCTGAATCAGGGCTGGGTGGTCCCCAGAGCCAGAAAGGGGGTGGATTTGTCTTGGGTGGTGTCTTTGGGAACAGGGGTGCTGTGAACCTCTGGTGGGGAGCTCGTCTGGGCCCTGGCCCTGGCTGACAGTGGAAGTCCTGGCTTCTGTTCAGGCACTTGCGTTGTTGTGCATCCTGCGGGGACAGCTCAGGTGACTCATCGTGATTTGCTCCTCTTTGAATAGGAGTAATTGCTGGGAGTAGCCAGTGTTCTAGATTGCTCTCTTTAAGAGAGTGGAGAGGGAGGACTGTCGGGCGCTGTTCCTGCAGGTTGCATGAAGCTTCGTGGGGTGTAAGAGAGGATGTCACAGAATCAGAGTGACAGTGCCCCGAGGTCCCCCGGGAGTCACCTGCTCTGATGCTCTGATGTGCTCTTTATTTACCTTTTGTTTGATGCATAATTGTAGCTGCTTATGGGGACAGTGCGGCATTTCGCTACATGTACAGTGTCGAGATCAGATCAGGGTCACCGGCAGATTCTTCACCTCACCACGTTATCGATTGTGCTGGGAGCATTCAAATCCTCTCTCCGCTCTTGAAGTGTCCAATTAACTGTTGCCTGCCACAGTTGCCTCACTGAGCTGTCGCATCCCAGATGCACCCTGGTACCTGGCAACCACCCGCTCGCCATCCCCCACCAGCCCTTCCATTCTGCACTCTGCTTCTCTGGAATCAACTTGTCAGTGACAACATGGGCACTCGTCTCCTTGTGCCTAATGCCTTGCACTTGACATTATGCGCCCCCTCCCAGGGCTCGTTTCCATAAGTGACAGGCTTCATTGCTCTTGTGACTCAGTACTTTTCCATAGTGTTAATGTACCATCTGTCCATCAACAGACACCTTGAACCACTCCCTTCATGGACAGGAAACATGAGATACAGAGGGGAAGGACTTGCAGGAGGGCATGGCGGGGGGGGGGGTGTCTGGGGAGGAGTTCTCACAGGGTGGCTTAGCTGAGCTGCTTGGCTGCAAGGAAGGATCCAGACGCTGCCCCTCACCCATCACATTGGCTGTGCTCCCTGATCCCACTCTGTCTGAGTCCATGGGGCTCCCAAGCTAGGTGTATGTGCGAACCAGGAGATCTCCTTCCCCCCACCCCCACACACATACACACCTCCTCTGACTTCAAGAGACAAGCTCAGCTGCAGCAGGGCCACTGAGGCCAGCGGCCGGAGAGGAGGCGGGGCTGCTCACGCTGATGCCCGGTGGCCAGAAGGGCTCCCCACACCACACAGGACAGCCCACCTCCCCTCCAGCATGTCCCCACACCACACAGGACAGCCCACCTCCGCTCCAGCATGTCAACCAGATTCCTTTTGATCGTGACCCTGACCATCACCTCATGGCACACTGACCTGAGCTCTCACTATCATCCTGACACTGGCTTGGACTCTGACCTTGAAACTCATTCGGGTCTCCATTGAGAACATAGCCCATGACCTTATTTATTTAATTTTTTTTTTCTTAGAAAAACTCAGCAAAATAGAATTCTGGTTTATTGTTGGGCATTGTTCCGCACCTATATCAAACAAGCCAAAAATAAATAAATAAATAAACAGCAACTTTATAGACACAAAAAAAAAAGGAAAAAGAAAGAAACCTTTTATCTTTGGCCTTTTTAACTATCGTACAAACCAACTACTTATAGTACAGCTAGGTGCATACACAAGAAAAGTTATTGGAATGCTCAGAATAAGATTGGTTTTGTTTTTGTTTTTATAAGGTTTTTTCCTCTCCTTTGAGATTACAATGAACATGGTCATACCACAAGTAAAGTCAGAAGTAGGACAGAGAATGCTCTGAAGGCTGGTCTGGCCATCTATTATCATTAAACATGGCTGACTCCTAGGCTGGAGAGATGACTTAGCGGTTAAGCGCTTGCCTGTGAAGCCTAAGGACCCCGGTTCCAGGCTCGATTCCCCAGAACCCACATTAGCCAGATGCACAAGGGGGAGCACACGTCTGGAGTTCGTTTACAGTGGCTGGAAGCCCTGGCGCACCCATTCTCTCTCTGTCTCTCTCTCTCTCTCTCTCTCTCTCTCCCCCTCTCTTCCTCCCTCTTTGTCACTCTCAAATAAATAAATAAAAATAAACAAAAATAAATTTTTTAAATGGCTGACTCCTAACAATGTGTACAAAAATATAAAATGTAAGTAAAAAAACACAAGCAGAGTTTCCTTTTAAGGTACTTTTAAGAAAAAAGCAGGGCCTCTGACATTTTGGTTTTCTACTCCCCTGTCGCAAATTCTCATTGTGGTTTTGGTGGGGTGGTGGGGAGCATGTCATGTGCGAGGGGCGCTGCCGTGGCTGGTGGGCGGGCGTGCCTCTCTACTCGACGGTGACCACGATTAGGTTCTGAGACGGGAAGTGGAGGTCAGGGTGCCTTGTCTTGTTTTTTGGGTTTTTCTAAATTTTTTTTATTTATTTGAGAGAGAGAAAGAGGCAGAGAAAGAGAGAGAGAGAGAGAATGGGTGTGCCAGGGCCTCTAGCCACTGCACATGAACTCCAGACATGTGTGCCCCCCTTGTGCATATGGCTTATGTGGGTCCTGGAGAATCGAACCGAGAGCCTTTGGCTTTGCAGGCAAGGCCTTAACCGCTGAGTCGTCTCCCCAGCCCCACTATGGCCTTTTTCAACAACCTTCCCTTTTTGCTAGTCATCTAGCAAAAGTCACCCTTTTCAGCCTCGTCACCCTCATTGGTCTGCTTCCTGCTATCAACACCATCATCTTCAGCCACCCACTTGCCCCTAGCTGCCTCAGCCTCCTCATCTTCATCTCCTTCCTCTTCCTCACGATCACCTTCTTCCTCCTCCTCTTCCTCCCCACCTTCTCCTTCTTCTTCATCATCTACCTCATTGTCAGCCTCCGGTTCCCCATTTTCTCATTAGCGTTCCCATTGGCAGGGGCTTCTCTTCCATTCTCTGCCCCCTCCACAACTAACTTCCTTCTTTTCCTTCAAATCCTTGGTGGCGATCTCAGAGCTGGTGTCCACAGCTGCATCTGACATGGTGGAGCAGCAGGGCAGCCAGTGCAGCGGGCAAAAGAGAAAGCGAGAGTTCGGAGACTCATCTAGCCTTGAAACTACCTTCTAGATTTTGGCCTTGAACCTTATCCTGACATTTATCTGAAGTTTGACCCAAATCCTAAATTAATCCCCATTCTGTACTTTGTGGAGACTTTGAGATTTTCCACCCCCGCCATCACTGCTACCCTTCTACCGCAAGCCTTGCCTTTGAACGTTGGTGCTTTGCAGTTGCAGGTAAATAGCCACTCTGTCAAAACCCTCAGTGCGAACCCCCCCAAGCCTTCCTTCTTCACAGAGCCTCTGTGAAGGTTGGGGTGCCCCAAAGAAGAGATGGGCTCGGAAGCCTGTGCCTGCTTGTTGCCTTCTGGAACCTCCTGAGAGGGAGGCAATGGGGGAGAAGGACATCATGGTGAGTGTGTGGCTCTGTGTTTGTGCCATCACACATGTGTCTGTGTGAAGGTGTGATGTTTCTGTGTGTGCCTCTGGTCTTATTTTCATTGTTGTTGCATGCATGTGTACTGTAAGTATGTGTGTATGTGTCTGTGAGAGGGCATGTTCATGGCATGTGTGCACACGTGTAGGAGGGGATATTTTATGGTGGTTTGTGAATGTGTGTGTGTGTGTGTGGTGTATGCTGGGGATTTCCCAAGCTATAAGCACGTTTTGACACCAAGCACGGGGACCCTGTCTAACATCACAGCTGGAGGAACTAGTGTCATGTGACATCAAGAAGGACCTGCAGCCGGGCGTGGTGGCACATGCCTTTAATCCCAGCACTTGGGAGGCAGAAGTAGGAGGATCACCATGAGTTCAAGGCCACCCTGAGACTCCATAGTGAATTCCAGGTCAGTCTGAGCTTGAGTGAGACCCTACCTCAAAAAAAAAAAGGAGGAGAAGGAGAAAGACCTGCAGACAATTGAGGAGGTGGCCACACAGAAAAGCTGTTGAAAGTACAGGCTTTGGGATCAGATTAATCTAGGGCCATGGACCAATTTTCCTGGGGAATCTTTAGCAACTCCCACCATGTCTCCAAGCTTCAGTTTCAACCCCAGATGCCTCAGTCTGTTAGGATCCTGTTTAGGTAGGGCACTGAGACTGAGAAATGTAAACACATCTGAAGTTATCCCCTGGGCCAGAAGGCAGACTCCAGGTAGCTGGCAGGGAGCCCCACCCAGCTGCAAAGGATTCTCAGACAAGGTATCTCCACAGTCCCAAGGACACAGTGGTTCAAGGAGGGGGGCAGTTGGGTACCTGAGCTAACACCTAGGTAGGTCCCTATTACAATGTGACCTAGGCCAGTACCTCTCTTCCTATACCTTGACTTCTCAATCTCTCTCTCTCACACTAAGACAAAGCTACCAGCCAGGCCTGCCTCCCTCGTGAGCCTGTTCTGGACCTGCCGTCCATGGACAACAAACTCCCCCCACCCATGGATATCAAACTCCAGCACCTAGCACGGCACATGGGAGAGACACAGAACGCTGTTGCCCTCAACTGTAACAAGAACATCATGAGTGGCCTGCCACCCAATCACCCCAAGAGGGACTTCAATATGACACCCATTCAGCCCTGGCTGCTGAGGAACAAAGTGGCTCCACTGTCAAAATCCTGGTATCTGAGAGGGCAGGCTGAGAACTCTAGAGGTCCCCTGTCACCTCTGCCCATATCCCTGAGAACCAGGCCCAAGGATGATCTCACTCTGATTTTCTTCCATTTGGTACCAATTTCAAAACTCTCTGGGAAGAAGAGGCTTTTCCAAAGCCCTTCCAGTCGAACAGTCTCTAGCTGGGGAGGTCAGGTCCCTGGACTCCGTGAGAACAGCCTGTCAGGTAGAGAAGCTGCTAACACAGTCCTGCCCCCCAACCCATGTCCAATCCCATCCAGTGGGAACCCCTGGGATCTAGGAGGCCTGATTCTTGGATTGCAGAAGGCTTAGTCTACTAGAGTAGTGCAGTCTACAGGGAAGCTTCCGGGACACCCAGTCCTGAATGCTATAGTGAGCTAGGTTCAGAGAATTCAGAGTCCTAGGTAGTGGGTCAGGGGAGGAGTGACTGGGAGACTTGGTTAAAATGGCAGCCAGCATTCAGAGTTCATTCCAGACCCAATGGAGGAGTATAGGCACAGAATGTCAGGCAAAAGCCAGGGTCCTGGAGGCCTTGCTAGCCCCCAGGCCAGGAGGAGATCAGGAAATAAGGTTGTAGAAGGAGGAATGAGGGGACTCAAAGGAATAAAGCCAGGCAGAATACTGGGGAGCCTTGGGGCTGGAGCTCTGTGGGGAGAAGGCCAGGTGCCAGCTTGCCCAGCAGAATGATGTCAGAAATGGGGAGCAGTGCCTGTCACTGCCTGAGGAGCTGGGGTGAGGGTCTCAGATGCTCCTGGTCATGGAGTTAGAACTAGAAGGAACTTAAGAGATGTTCTTATGTATTTAAATAAGTCTCTTGCACCCCTGTCATGGCCCTGCACACTGCAGAGAACAAGATGGGCAGACACCTCTGCCTTCCAGGATGTTCTACGGGGCGGTGAGTGACAGGTGAGGGTGGAGTGGAAATAGCCAGGGAGAGCCAGCCGGCAGAACGGGCAAGTGGAGCTCCCATCTGTCAGCCGCAGACTCTGGGATCCAGCTGTGCTGTGTGAAAATGGGGAGCATCTTGCTAGGTTGAGATGGGATGGGGATTGAAGGCCTCACATGGTGCAAGGGCTGCTAAAAGGTCTCAGCTAGCAAGCTCCCTGCAGAACAGGGGCGACAAGGCCCTGCTGCTGATGATCGTCCGGCCACTGGGGCTTACCACTCTCAGCCCTGCCGCCCTCCAGGGGTGGAGTGGAAGGAAGAGTGGATGGCCTGCTAGTGACCCGAGTCAGTCTTGGCTTTGTCACACACTTGCTGTGTGACCTTCTGCTCCTGGCATCAGCTGCTTTACAAGAAACAGGTTCAGTTTTTATTTATTCATTTATTTTGACAAGGTCTGTACTCACAGACAATAAACCATGATAATTTCCTTCCTTCCCCCACTTTCCCCTTCACAACTCCATGCCCTATCACATCCCCTCCCTCTCTCCATTACTCTCTCTTCTATTTTGATGTCATCATCTTTTTCCCCTATTATGAGGGTATTGTGAAGGTATTGCTAGGCACTGCAAGGCAAAGCCGATTTCTGTCTGGACAGTTGCATTGTAAGGAGTGGTACCCTTCCTTTGGCTGTTACATTCTTTCCACCACCACTTTTGCAATTGACCCTTGGCCTTGAAGGGTGTGATAGAGATGTTTCAGTGCTGAGCACACTTCTGTCGCTTCTTCTGTTGGGTCATCCCAGTGGTCATCACCATCTGAAAAGAGAAACTTCTTTAACCAAAAGTGAGAATAGCATTGATATATGAATATGAGCATTAAGTGTAGTGCTTTCAGGGCAGTTTGGTGAGAATAATATATGCATTTATCCAGACAAGAGCAGGCTTTATACCCATAAGGCTCATGGCCTCCCCTGCCATAGGCTTTTGATTAGGTTTTCAGTACCAGGCATGTATTCTCTCCCATAGAGCAGGCCCTCAGTCCAATTAGAGAACAGTTGGTTTCCCCCAGAGCAAATATGCCACTATTGCATCCATTCGGTTATTTGGCCTGTTTGGCCAAACTTGAGGCTTCCAGTGTCCACTGTTTTCACCACCAATGACTTCTGTCTCCCATAAGACTGCATGCAGTGCAGGTTTTTTCCAGCTTTCAGTTGGCTGGTCTACAGGAAGAAGGCTTTATGCTCAGTACCAGCTTAATTTCTCAGTGACTTTGCTGCCCAGGCATGTGACATCTTCAGAAATAGGGTCTTACTATCTGTTACTCATGGGAAACCAAGGGTCTTGGCAATAGCCTGTAATGTTTTAGAGGCAACAGGGTCCTTCCTGGCCAACAATTCACTGGAAGGTATCCCATTCCTTGCACTGAAAATTTTCTAGTAACAATGGCTTCTGGATGTGCCATTATTCCACAAAGTAGATTTTCGTATATCTTATTCAGAATATCTTGAATTTTGATTGACCCCCACCCACCCTTCTTTTATACAGTCTCTTTTCCTGACCTCACTTAGGCCTTTCCCCTCCCTGTAATCTGTTCTTCTACTTATATATATATACAATACCATCCCCTAAAGTCCTTCCCTCTCCTCCCTCCTTTATAGCTTTTTTCTAGCTTACTGGCCTCTGCTATCGATTTTTGGTTCCAGCTCACATACAAGTCTACACATTTGTATCTAAGATCCACATATGAGAGAGAACATTTGATGCTTGACTTTCTGGGCCTGGGTTACCTCACTTAGTATAATCCTTTCCAGATCCATCCATTTCCCTGAAAATTTTATAATTTATTTTTCTTTACCACTGAATAGAACTCCATTGTGTAAATGTGCTACATCTTCATTATCCATTCATCAGTTGAGGGACATCTAGGCTGGTTCCATTTCCCAGCTATTGTGAATAGAGAAGCAATAAACATGACTGACCAAGTATCTCTAAGGTAGTGAGAAGAGTCCTTAAGACATATGCCTAGGAGTGCTATAGTTGGATCATATGGTAAATATATTTTTGGCTGTCTCAAGAACCTCCACACTGATTTCCACAATGGCTGTACCAGACTACATTCCCACCAATGGTATAGAAGTGTTCCCCTTTTTCCACATCCTCGCCAACATTTATTTTCATTTGTTTTCTTGAAGGTAGCCATTCTGACAGGAGTGAGATGGAATCTCAAAGTAGTTTTAATTTGAATTTCCCTGATGGCTAAGGATGTAGAACAGTTTTTCAGATGTTTATATGCCATCTGTATTTTTCCTTTGAGAACTCTCTATTTAGTTCCATAGCCCATTTTTTAATTGGGTTGTTTGATTTCTTATTGTTCTATGAAAACAGGTTCTTTGAAGCATTGGACTCTGTGTCTCAGTTTTGTTATTTTTTTTAAGATTTTTATTTATTTATTTGAGAGTGACAGAGAAAGAGGGAGAGAGAGAGAGAGAGACAGAGACAGAGACAGAGACAGAGACAGAGACAGAGAGAGAGAATGGGCGCACCAGGGCTTCCAGCCACTGCAAACGAACTCCAGATGCGTGCGCCCCCCTGTGCATCTGGCTAACGTGGGACCTGGGGAACCGAGCCTCGAACTGGGGTCCTTAGGCTTCACAGGCAAGCGCTTAACCACTAAGCAATCTCTCCAGCCCTGTGTCTCAGTTTTTATACTTATTCTCCAAAAGGTATGACTTGCTCAAACGTTGGGATCCAGCATTTTTCATCTGCATTAAAAGTGTGTGGACCAGTGTGGACTTCCAGCTCCTTCAGTTAAGGCTGTCACTCTCTCTAAGACAGCAGTTCTGGAGTGATCTCTGGACAGGGCTCTGCATCCTTGGAGCCTGGAGACACCCCTGCAGCCCAGCTGCCGAGGAGCCAGGGATGGAAATCCCGAGCTTGGTTAGTGGAGGCTCCACAGGGAGGTGACTCCACAAGTTTGCTGGTGACAGACGCATGAAAGAAAAATTAGTGTTTTGAACCAGGTAGGAATGAAAAACTCCAGGGGCCAGAGTTGTAAATTGAGGTTCACACTGTGGGTGTCCGGTACAATGTAAATCAAACACACAGTGCCAAATAAATCAACCACTCATGGGCCCAGGAGTTAACCAGGCCTCCAGATAGAAGCTGACAGTTGCTCAGTGGGGACCCATACAGATGCCTCGCTCACGTCGTCTGACTCTTAACTGCCCCCTTCTCAGTCTAGTCCAGCCCCATCCCAGGCTTTCCCCATGGGATGGAGGGGCTCAAACCTTAGTACAAAGGAAGAATATATAACAATGGTAACAGCCGCTTCCCACATTCTTGCTGTGCTGTGTCCACGTAAGTGCACACCCTCCTCACAGGTTGGTATAGTTGGCACTGATGCCATCTTACACAGAGAAATCAGCCTCTGAATAGTTAAGTCATGCAGGGCCATAAGAGGCAGAGCAGAGACTTGAGCTTCATTCGGTCTGATGCCAGAGGCAACACCTTTCTAGCATATTCTGCTGCTTTGCAGGCCATGTGAACAGAGGTATGGAACCTGGAGTAAAGAAGGTGAGAGTACTGTTCAACAATGGGGCTCAACCCCAATGAACCATTGAGGGTCACCCCTCCAGGAGAGCTAAGAATAAGCTAAACTTTGCCTAAGGGCAGAGCCCCCAGGCTGACTAGGGCATTGGGGTAAAGAGTCATTGTTTAATTCATTTGGTCAAGTAGTTCTGGCAATCCTACAAAGTATGGAGCCACGTTCTAAGCACTGGGTATGTAAGACTAAAGAGATGCACCCTGGAGTCATCTTATAGCCAGGAGACAGGTACCTATATGTGTGAGAGTGACAAGTTCTGAAATGAAGAAAAACAGTGAACAATAGAAGATGGAGGTGAGAGCTGCATTAGAGCAGGTGCTGAGGGAGGACTCTCTGAGGAGCATAGGCTGAAATAGCATGTCCAAATGAAGCTGGCTGATAACTGTCAAGAGAATGCTGCAGTCCCAGAGCCCATTGGATGCAAAGTCCCTAAGGATAGTATAGGATGGTGTATATGGAGCAGAGAGAGTGAGGAGATGGGGAAGGAATGCGATGTAAAAGTTCTTTAGGGGCTAAAATACATGGCGTCCTGAACTCGTATTTTTAAAATATTTTATTTTATCCATTTATTAGACATAGAAAGAAAGAGGCAGATAGAGCGAATGGATGCACCATGGCCTTTAGCCATGGCAAATGAACTCCAGATGTGTGTGCCACCTTGTGAATCTGGCTTTTATGGGTACTGGGGAATCAAACCTCGGTCCTTAGGCTTCACAGGCAAACACCTTAACCACTAAGCCATCTCTCCAGCTCCTGGCTCATGTTTTTGTTTTGTTTTGGTTTGGTTTGGTTTGGTTTTTTTTTTTTTTTTTTTTTTGGTTTTTCAAGGTAGGGTCTCACTCTAGTCCAGGCTGACCTGGAATTAACTCTATAATCTCAGGGTAGCCTTGAACTCACGGGATCCTCCTACCTCTGCCTCCCGAGTGCTGGGATTAAAGGCGTGCGCCACCACGCCCAGCACTGGCTCATGTTTTAAGGAGACTTCTACTGGCTTCTGGGTGAGAATGGAAGTCAGTATGACAGAAAAGAGCAGTGGCAAAGTCCAGATGGATTAGGATAAGGTCTTAAGTGGACATAACAAGTAACTTCCAACTTCAGAGGGACCAGAAGCTGAGCCTGGGCTGTGATGATGGTAATAATGATAATGATGGTGATGGCTGTGGTGATGATGATGGTGGTGGTGTTGATGATGGCGATATGGTCCCCAAATTCAGCACTAGGACCAGTGGAGGAAACCACATGAAGGCTGTCCGTGCTGGACATCCTCTTGCAAGCAGTGGCTTCCCACTACAGGCAGGGCACAGCATAGGATGGCCACAGGGCTGTGAGGTAT